>NC_084478.1:22861481-24126481 GCF_027409185.1 Cynocephalus volans
AATTCCTGATTATTTTTGTGTATATCCTTAGTGCATTTTATTAATTCCACTTGTTAAAGAGCCTATCATTTCATAATGATTAAATAGTAAGCCTATGTATACACCTAAAATTTTGTTAATTTCACTTATGTTCTACATATTTTCTCTTACTTAATTGATTTTGATATGTACTATATATAAATCACTTCACATGTAAAGTATGCTTTTCCAAAGTATAGTTATATTTGACGTTATTTAATTAAAGCATATAGAAAATATTTTGCTATAGGTAATGCAAGTGTCATTCATTATTTTCTATCAAGAGTTTTAGTCTGTCCTTATACATTTTCTCATGCATGTCAACATAAACTGTAGATCAGCAATTTCAGAAACAAATCCTTTGTTATTTTGCTTGTGAATGTGCTTTAATTTGCATATAATCTGTGCAGATATGCTTATGTATTTTAATAAGAAAAATTGATACTTTGTCTTTTTAAATTTTTCACGGGCTTTTTTATATCTTGCTTTGTTTTCTTCCCCTTGCCAATCTGAGTTATCTTTTTATTTACTTAAATGGAGAAATTTGGATTGACAAAATAGCTGTTGAAGTTTTAAAAGACATAATATACTCTATATTTAATATTAATATAAAGTATCAAGAGTATAAGTTAACAAATATATAGCAAGCAAAAACTTGGAAGAAATAATGATAGATAACAACCATACTTGAGTAGTATGATTTAATGATGGCTTCCAGGATAAAAATAAAATCATCTAGAGCATACAATTATCCTTAAAGTATTTCATACAGAAAATCCAGCACGCAATAAAAAATAAGTATACATGCAAAATGTAATGAGAAATGGTTAGTTTCAGGCCTACGGTCTATTTTCTTCATTTACTTGGGGTACCTGAGACAGAAAGACATACAACCTGGCAATTCTGAGTCATGGTGAGATACAACTGCACACCGACTAGAAAGCTACAATCAAAAGAATTAACTATAACAACTGCTGGCAAGGAGGTAGAGCAACCGCAACTCTTACTGCTGGTAGGATGGAAAATAGTACACTCACAACCCAAGACACTTTGACATGTTCTAGAAAAAAATAAATATACAACTCTCATGTAATCCAGTCATTTCTTTCCTTCATGTTTTTCAAAGACAATATGAAAGAAACAAACAAGCAGAACTACCCAAAGTAAATGTTTATACGAAGTTCTGTGCAAGAAGACTTTTAACAGCATGTGAATGGTGAATGGGCTTGAGCAGAAAGAGGAAGGAGAAATATAATGGCCAACAAAGAAACTTGATGAGTGGGGATGGACATTTACATTATTTTGCTTGTGGTAGAGAATTCATAAATACACTCATATCAAAATTTAAGTGAAACAAGTCAGGCACAGAAAGAGAAATACCACATGTTCTCACTTATTGGTGGGAGCTAAAAATTAATATATAAATTCACACACACACACAAACCGGGGGGGGGGGGAAGAAGATATAACAACCACAATTATTTGAAGTTGATACGACAAGCAAACAGAAAGGACATTGTTGGGGGGGAGGGGGGAGGGAGAAGGGAGGGAGGTTTTGGTGATGGGGAGCAATAATCAGCCACAATGTATATCGACAAAATAAAATTAAAAAAAAAATTTATAATGTTTCTTTTAAAGTTGTACAGTTTACTTTAAGTCAATTATAGCTCAGTAAGTTATCAAAAAACTGTGTAGATGCATCAACACATGGGCATAAGGGAAAATTCATGCCATTATTGCAAAAGAGGAAGTACTGAAAATTTAAGACTTGATAAAACACAAAATTAGAAAATAAATGAGGAATATAAACCAAAACTTGAAATAAAAACTTAAAACTATGATCAATTAATCAAACTAAAAAATATTAAATAATCAACAATACTAAATGGTTTTTTTTTTTTCCCAAAGGTTAAATATGTTAGATAAACCCTGGCAAGACTGATCAAAAAAGAACACCACCACCTGCACCACCACCATCACCAACAGACATACAGAAGGGATCATCACTGTAGATTCTGGAAACACATAAATTATATTACAATCGATTTATGCCAATAAAATGTTAATTACATGAAATATCACAAAAAATAAAAACACCACTTAACAAACAGATAAACTAGGAAATGTCAGTAATTCTGTATTTATTAGATAAAATGCATCTGTACTGAGAACCTTCTTACAAATGAATTCCATGTCCTGGTGCCTGAATTCCTATCTTCTCCATGTAACTGAGAAAGATGTCACCACCAATTTTGCACAACCTCTTCCACAGAAAAATAACATCAAAACACTCCCAAAATGTTTTATGAGACCCCTGTAAAGTTTGGACCAGGCTGATAAAGATATACATAGGGAATTACAAAGGTTTTTATGCCTCATGTCAAAAAACAAACAAAATAAATAAGTAAAATGTAAAACTTTTGTTTTGCAACCAGATTAAAGATACCTCAACGAAAATACTCTATGAACAAAAGTGTTTCATCCAAGAGAAGATTTTTGTTGTCTTATCATTTTGAACTCAAACTAGTTTGGCAAACAAAGGAGTAAAATCATATCACTATCACAACAAATAATAAAGAGATACCTTTGGACATAATTTACTAGTAATTTATGATTTTTAAAAACTTATAAAGATGTAGCAAATATCATAACTATTGGTGAAATATGGAACACCTCCCCCTGAGATCAGAAGACAGAAGAATGCCTACTGTCACCAGATCTATTCAACATTTTCTGGATGTCATAGCCAGGGCAATAATGCAACAAAAAGGGGGGGGGGAGGCATAGCAATTGGAAAAGAAGAAATTAATGCATTCGTTGCATGTTTATGTTTCCAGACTTTCTAAAAGCAATCTTTAGGTAATATATTACAATGATAAGTGAATTTATCAAGCTTGGTGGATACCATATAGCTAAACCTAAACACATTTTTCTGAGAACAGCAATTCTTACTTTTTTATACACAGTTTAAGAAATGGCACAAAAACCTACAGAACAAGGTTATATTTTAAGGCTTTTTAAATATACTTATTAGATAATATTTGAGAGTCATTATAACCCTGATTATTGTTGTCGTATTTTCTGATACCATGTGAATAGATGCCTCAGAATATAAAATGAACTTGATAATGCACTGGACGTTTAATCCAAGGGAAATAAAAGTAGGCATTCTTTTTGACAAGTCTACGTACAGCCTCCAGTTTATTGATCTCATTTACTAGTTAGAGATTTGCTCTGTCTCAATTCTAGTTTTGTCTTTAAGCATAACTTCTCATCTAATCCGCACTACTTTAAAAAGGAAAATATTTCATTAGTGATATCCCTTCATGTGACTATTTCTTTGATTTCCTTTTATGAATTACAAATTTAGCAGGCGCTCGGTGCAAAATTTCCAAAATTGCAGATCATATCTCTACACAGAGGTAATAATGATCAGCAGTGAAGTTTTATATGAACAGATATACACACACACATTCACTTGCACATATGATATATTCATATACATGCACACACGTGTGAATCAAACTACAACTTACTTTCTTTTTTCATGAGTAGTATAACTTGGACATATCTTCTGCAAATATATAAGAACTACCTGATTGGTTGCTAAGATGTAAAGGCCAAAAACGGTAATAGTCATGCATTGAACACAATATAATTAACTTAAAAATAGGTCTTTGGTCATTTTTTAACAAACTTTTATGAACATTGCTAAGTAGCTATGTTGACTGTAGTCCTAGAAGGAAAATTACTGTTTATAAAGGGTTGACATTTTCTAAAATATCTTAAAGATACAAAGAACATGTGGCCCAGCCATTCTATTCCTTGATGCTTTTCCAAGAAAAATGAAAGTGTCTGTGCACATAAGAATGGTATTAAAATATACATAGCACGAAAAATGGGGAAGTTCCTGGGCAGGACCAGAAGGGATAAATCCAAAGGTGCACCTGGAAACCTGGGTGAAGAATGAATATGTTTATTATATTATTCACGATGAGGGTTGCACAAATATGTAGATATCTCAAAATGTAATATTATTTTAAAGTTATGTAATTTGTTATGTCAACTATACTAAAATAAAGTTGCTAAAAATGTGTAGTACCCATCAAAATATGTGTCTAAAGAAACATTTCAGCATTAAAAGCAAAAGAAGAAATCCTGAAAATTTAAGGTCTGACAACCACCTCACAATTTGGGAACAAAATAGTCAACTACAACCAAAAGAATACAGAAATAAAAAAGAATAAAGTTAGATTCAGTAAATGAAAGTCAGGAAAAAAAGTTAAAATCGGCAAATCAAAAGTTAGTTTGTTTGTAATTGCTTTCCTTAGAAAAGGTTAAAAAATTATAAATCCTGATAAGACTCACGGGAAAAAAGATAGAACAAGAAGACATACATTTCAATTCCAGAAATGTAGAGTAGATCATCATTAAAGATGCTGGTGATGCTTATATAATATTTGAAGTTATACAAAATGAAAAAATTCCAAAAAAAAACCATCATAACAAAATAAGAAATTCAGAAAGTCTCAATGATACTTATGTGTATTAATTGAAGCCCATAGTGAAAATCCTTCCTACAAAGTTTCCACAGCCTAATGCCTGATTTTGTGAACTCTGACATACATTTCACAAAGAATACCAAACATGCACAACCTCTTCCACAGAATAAAAACAGTAAAAACACTCCACAGAATATTAGTAAGATCACTATAACCTTTACATTAAGCTAATAAGGACACTAGAATAAAAGAAAATCAACGGCTAATATGCATCAAGACAAAATTTTTTAAAATATTCTTATATTTGACAAATGGAATCCAAACACACTTTCAATTATAATACCCCACGCACGAATTGAGGTGAATCCAATGGACTGTTACTGGTCTAACATACTCAATCTCCTTAACAAAACAAAGGACAAAATCATGTCATGATCACAACAAATACACAGGAATCGTTTGACAAATTTACCATCCAGTTACGGTTAAAAGAAAAATCTCAGAAAACTGCAGCAAATATCATGATAAGTGATGCAATACTGAAAACCTCACCCTGAGATCAGGATTGAGACAAGGGTGTCTACTATTTCCATCCATTGAACATTTTGCAGAGGTCATAGCCAGGGCAAAAATGCAGGGAAAAAATGCGTAATGAATGGAAAGGAAGAAATGAACCCACTTTTGTTCACAGATTTTGTGTTTATGTTTCTAGAATATCTAAAAGCCATTTACAGGTAATAAATTAGAATTAATAACTGCATCCGGCAAAATTGCTGGATTTCATACAGTTAAATCTAAACACACTTTTATGAGAATGGCCATTCTCGCTATTTATAGATATCATAAGAAATGCCATGAAAACCCTACACAACAAGGTTATAATTAAGTCTTTTTTCATACACGAATCAGATACAAATTGAGAATATTTTTACCCTAAATATTCTTGTCAGTTTTTCTGATATCATGGCAACAGTGGCTCATGAATATTAGTTAAACTCTAGCTTTCACTTGGCATTTCATCCTAGTGGAACAACAAAAAGATCATTCTTTGTGACAATTTCTCTTATGGCCTTCAGTTTAATGATTTCGCAGACTAATTAGAGGTCAGCTTCTTATAAATCAATCACAACTAAATTAAATTATTTCTCCCCATAAATTTTCTATATTTTTCTCATTATTTTTTCCTTCATAACTCTATTTTAATTCTGGCTTTAAGCATAATTTCTTACCTGTACTGTAAGGTACTCATTAAGAAAAAAACAAATTCCAAAAGAATCATTAGTACTATGCTGTCATTTAAACATTTTATTTTCCTTTATTAATTACAAATAAAATGTTCCCTCGATGTAAAATTTCCAAAAAGTACAGATTCATGTTCTTTCACAGGAGTAACCACGATTAGCACTGAAGTGTGTAATTTAACAAATATACATATCAATATACATAAATAATACTTTTATGTACATGGGAACACGTGAATAAACTACGGTTTGCTTGTTTTTTTACTAACAATATGTCATGACGAGATCTTCTGTAATTATTAAAGATTTACCTGATTGGGTGTAAAATCTGCATAGTATTTATGGTATGAACTCAGTTTATTGTACTGGCAATAGCTGTTTTGCCTTTTTATATTCATATTTTTATACACTTTTGAAAAGTTCTGTCAAATACAGTCATAGAAAGGCAGTTACTGTCGAATAGGATAAGTGAATTTAAAATATTGTTTAAAAATACCAAATTAATTTCCAAAACAGTCCTATTTATGCTGTCTACAAAATCTGGTATCATTGGATAACAATATGATATCTTGTTATTTAATTTACACTAATTGTTAAGGATTTTAATACTAATAGCCAACTAATAATTATTATTGGTATATCGTATATGGATTTTACTAATATCATATGTCACAGTATGTCATTTTATAATTATTTGAATACCAAAATTAGTACATATTATGTATATAAATATATGCATAAATTGTTACTTTCACTTACATTCTATACACTCCTTCTTACTGAATTGGTTCTGATATGCACTCTATTTACATAAATCACTTGCCTAGCAGAACATGTTTTCCAAAGCACAAAGTTATTATATATTATATAATTAAAATAACGCAAAATATTTTGCTATGGGAAACACAAGAGTTCTATTAACTTACAGTTTCTCACACAATTCAACATTAACATCAGATCAACAATTATAATAATTTATTTTAATATCGGCTCATGAATGTGCTCACATTCTTTTAATGTGTATACATATAATCTATGCAGATTTTTAAATGTATTTTAATGAGAAATAAAAAATGGGACTTCTGACTTTTTGTTTTTTTCTATGTGTGGGGTTTTAATGCCCTTTTGTTTTGTTCCTATTGTCAATCAAATAAATTATCCTTTTATTTACACAAATGGGAAAATTTGAATTGAATTGTTATTGAAAATAGCTACTGAAATTTGAAAATTTTAAGCTGCCAGATAAAAATCTAAAAGACCAATTTAAATTTAATAATAAAAACATCCAATAAACACAAAAGGAGGTAGAAAAAGAGGGACAGGAATAAGTGATGGGAAAAATAGAAAACAAATGGCAAGATGGACAACTCTGAAACAAACTATATGAATAGTAACATTGGCTTTAAAAAGAGCAGGTCAGGAGGGGCAATAGCAATTCAATTCAACAGGAAACACTCTGAGAACTAAAGATACATCACCTTTCCAGGAATGATGATTTAAAGATGGCTGCCTTTCCAACAGAGTCCATGGAATACGAGAAAAAAGAGCAGAATATTTCCAATGCTGATGAACAAATGAAACTGTCCACAGAATTCTATATCCAGCAAAATTTTCTTTCCAAACTAAGAAAAAAGACATATCCACATACACAAACGTCAGACAGTTTGCCACTGAATCGTCAGTAATTTTTGTTGCTACAGGAAGTTCTACAGGCTGCGGGAAGTGGCATGTGATGAAAACCGAGAATATCCGGTATGCCAGAAAAGCCCTGGGCAGAAAGACTGAGATTGTGCCCTCTGCCGACAGTAGTTGGTAGTTGTACTCATAACTTTTCTGAATTAGGGCAATGCTTTTCCTAAAACTGTCCCAACACCAGTTTTGCCACTTACTAATCATCATTCACATTATAGAGAAAGACATTTTCTTGCTCACTCTGAAACCTCTTTGGAAGAAATGTCTTAGTTTCTTCTATGCGGCCCCTTACATCTGAATCTTTATCTTCCACCGTGTGACTAAAACACTCTCATGTAGTCATATGACAATATATTAAGGTTTTCCGGTTTTTTACAACTCTACAAAAAGATTTTTTTTTTTTTTTTTTTTTTTTTTGTCTTTTTTCGTGACTGGCACTCAGCCAGAGAGTGCACAGGCCATTCCTACATAGGATCGGAACCCGCGGCGGGAGCGTCGCTGCGCTCCCAGCACCGCACTCTCCTGAGGGCACCATGGGCTCAGCCCTACAGAAAGATCTTTAATCACAATTTCCTCAACCAAAATTCTAGCTGGGTAATTTCCACAGAACTTATAATATATGACCAAAAATTTCTCTCTTCCTGGCAGCTTTCCTGAAACTACAGATTTTTCAGCCAAATCAGTGGGTTCCTAACCCACCATTACACATGTTTTTCATAGGAGGTTTTATTATAAACATATACATATGCATATATATATATATATGCACGTATGCATGTATATATATATATACATGTATACGTGTGTGTGGTATAACATATATTCACACACACACATTTATTTTTAAATAACTCCATATTTTCTGAACATTTGTGAAGTGGATGACAAGTTTTCTTCTCTGGATCCCCACAGTACAAAGCACATAAGAGGATCGTGATAAATTTTAGTTATTTAATAAGGGAAGAATAAAGTCCAAGTTGTAATCTAAATATTGATCACAAAAAACAAACGAGACTCAAATTTGTAGATCTCTATACAAATACAAGCCTCACTACGGGTAAAATAATGATTTTGTTAAGGTCTAGGCTGAGATGATAGTACACCCAGAGCTCAAAGAGAAAAGAGCTTTTATCCCCAGTATTTAAAACTAAGTGTCTGTACACTATGGCAGTAATAAGTATGTATTGAATAAATGAGTGAATAAATGAAGTCTGTCATCATGTTACTAATGTTATTGATCAAATTATTAAGGAAAAAATTTAAAAATGTAATCTATAACATGAGCCTGAGATTGTGGCAATGGAACTGGGCCTTTTTTTTCGCAAGCTCTGTGAATGTGAATTTCCTGTGAACATGAAGAGTTGCCAGCCTATTACACAGAGAGCAGGCTTAAGCCATGCCACAGTGTTCAACCTACGTCATGAAATTTATAACAAGAATGCATGCAAGTGCGGGGTGTTTCTTTTTGTTTGGTGGTATGTCATCAGAAACTCTTCTGGCTTGCTACTTTGAAATACCACTGGATCTTCATTGATGAATAGTGGAGGCTCCCTAATCAGTGTCCAAAATGAGAAGGAAAAAGAGAAAAACTTAGATGTCATCATTGAAAAACATTTTGGAGTAAAACAAAACAAAACAAAAAGGCAGGTCACCTCAAGGGAAAGAAGAGGTCACTAGTTCATTTTATATATAATGTTAAGTGTTTATATAAATAGTTGGAATTAAAGCATTTTGATTGTTGAGCTTGAGCACTTTCTTAATTGGTAGCTGCTTTTAAGCCACCTACAGAAATTTAATAATTTATTCCCTATAAAAGGTTTGACCATGGGCAAACCTTCCCTACAAACTTCCTTCTACCTTAAGAGAGAGAAGAGGGGAGTCATATCTTGGTATGTCTTGAAGCTGAGCTTGGATCATTGACATAGTGCAGTAGTTAAGAAGGGCTGGAAACCAGAGCTGGCTGATAATGTCTGATTGTCATGTAAAATTAACTTAAGTAGAAAATAAAGCAACACTTTTGACTGAGAGCCTGTCTCTTAGAATACTGAACCATCCATTCCCTGACTTACAGAAAGTACATACTTATCACTTTAGAGATCTCAATGGAAAAAAAGGATGTTCTTTGATTATTGGTCAAAATTTTCCTATGTCGTTGGAATTACATATAGCTTTTTGAAATCACTTCTAAAATTATTAAGATTTATTACACTCAGATCAAGTATTCAAGGGACAATAATCTTTGTTTAATCCTACTTGTCACATGAAACACAACTTAAAGGTATAGAACACAATGAAAAAATATTTCCATAAATATGTGCCACCACAGAAAAAAAAAATTACATCACATTAGTTTTCACGTGCTGAGAGAATGGAATCATACTTGGGTCTACCTTGCAAGAAAAAAAATTATTATTGCCTCACGTCAAGAGAAGATGGCGTCGTCAGAGAAGACTGACTGCAGTCAGGAGAATCAACTCTACCTACAACAAACAAGCAAGTAAGCAAGTCTTGAAGAATATCCTTTTATGAAAATCACTGTAATTTTCTGAAGAGGTTTTGACTGATGTGTATACTGTTTATTTTAATATATCTTTAAATCACATAAAGTGCTGACATTACATGATATAATCATTTCTACAGAAATTCTACATATATTATTGACTAGATAAAGGCATTATGTAATTTGGGTCTTGCATAAATTATCAGTATACAAATATATTAATTAATAAATTATCAACATATAAATAATGATAATAAATTACCAGTATACAAATCACTGTCACACTGAAAATCTATTCCATTTGAGAAAGATTCTGGCTTTCAATATGAAAGGAGAATCAGGAAACCCTGTTTATACACCCACTAAAACAATGCACTATGTCATCTGTCTTGCTGTTCTGCTACGCTGTCTTACACTATTGCCTTGAAGCTTCTACCTAATTTATAATAATCGAAAAAAACTTGATCAGATTTTAATTGTTTTATTTAATGTTACCAAATATAATTAATAGATGAGAATACCCTTGAGATAAAAAATAAAAAGTAGGAAAGGGAACAGAATAGTTAAATCCATTTGCTCCCATATCGCTGTGGATATTTATCACAAGTAAGAAAGGATGCACAGGTATTTTATAAGGCTCACAAACAGCTGGGCTCCAGGATTTCTTTTAAGCTGTGTCTTAAGTTTTCTTAGTAATATATGTGGAGCCCCCCCAAACCCTAAAAATATCTGCAACTATTAATCATAACCTTTATTGAAAAATTTTAGAATTATAATCTGATCATAAAAGATAAGTTATACATTTTACTAAGGAAGAATATGGCCGAAGGGACAAAAAAATGGAGTAAATATTGAGATTTTAACTAGATTAATAAATATATACGCATATGTGTGCATGTGTGTGTATATATATACATATAGATCGTTTGTACACTTAATAGACCACTATTTTTTCTATTAATACTAACAAGAAAACATATGTTATTTTCCTGTATTAGCAAATAGCACACAGTAAACTATGGGAATCCCAAAAGAGGAGATAAACTGTTCAATATGTAGACAGTATATGAATACAGAAAATAAACAGAATGTAATTCTCTTGTACTTTCCATAAAGATTGATATACCATCTTTATATATGATCAGAAATTTTATAAACACTTGAATTCACCATGATATCTCTTCTTATTCTTTGAATGTGTGATTTTTCTTTGCCTTCAACACCATCCTATTCATCTTTCAAGTTTGGTGTCTATATTACTTTATTCTGAAAAGCCTCCTCTCCAGATCAAATTGAATAGCTTTGTTAGGTGGTCCGGGAAATTCATTAGTCGTTGAGTTTTTAAATTGTTTCTCTTCTGTCACTTAAACTTGTCTCTGTTAAGGCAGCATTTGAGCTTCTTTTACTCATTATTGTAATCTGTGCCCCTACAAGAATGTCTGGCACATCCTGAATTTCAAATACACATTTCTGTATGGAAAGAAAAGTATAACCAATATGTAGAATTATACCTGGAACACACTAGTTACTCAAAAAACATTTGTATATGCTTTATTATCTTTAGAACTCCCATCTCCTACTATAAACATAATTTCACTTGAATGTGATTACTATGAGTTTTTTACTTCGTTTCCCAGAATTTTTCATTCGTAGTGATCAGTATGGATCAAAATGAAAGAGTCTATTTGGAATTGGATTTTACATGGAACAATCATCACAGGTCTAGACAGAATACTAACCAATGCCTGTTTCTTACAATAGACCATGTATACAATCCTCCTGGAAAAATAGTATTGAAATCGTCACCCAGCAGGATGGTATAAAACACCCTTATCTGGGCTCATAAAATGATTTAAGGGCTTGTTTTCCGAAGCTGGCTACAAGACCAGGCCTTGTGACATAATAGGTTATTTTAATCTGGAGTTATTCTCGATAGTGAATGGTACTCTGGGATATATCCCAGACCTGAGATCCATAAGTGAACTTATAGTAGAGGTGACATCTCCCTTGAGTTGCCAGAAACTGACCCATCACCAGCTTCCATTCAGCATGGAGTAGAATAACCTCCTATTCAGCATGGAATGGGTGCTTTATTAAGAAGCCTTTACTACAAACTACCTTCTGAAGAGTCTACTATAAGTGATATATTTCATTCTTGAAAATCCTTATGAACCTTTTAGTCTGAGGTTGTGTGTGTCATTATATGGTCTTGAACGTCAAGCAGTCGAGATGTCCGTTTTAAAACCCTTTGATAGCCATTATTTAAGGAAAACGTAAAAGATTTAGTAATATTTCAAAGAAGGGTATTTTAATATGACGGTAGAATGCCAATTTTAAAGTTTTTATAAAATTTTGATTTTAAATACTAAATTATACATATTTGTAGATGCATATTTGACAGCTATAAACTATTTTAATTATTATACAACATGAAATATAATTTTTATCAATTGCAACTAGCATAATTAACGGTAAAATTAGAGTGTTTTACTTTGTGCAATTGGTACACAGAATGGATATTTATTAAGTACCTACTGTCACAGTAACTTTCTAGTAGCAGCATTTAGAAAATTCAATCTTAAATTCAATTCACTTCTCACTTGGCAATTTGAATTAATTCTGTCTGATCAAGGACTCTAGCAATAAAATGAATTCTTAGTTGTAAAGTAAGCATATTATAATGATTATTTTGAGTCTGTCAGTTTGAGCATGTTCACTACAGTTTAAAGTGAACTTCCAAAACTAGTAAAGTTATTAGCTGTATAATGATACAGTTAGATAGCGACAAGTAAAATATAAGGCAATTTGGAACATATAATTAATAGATAGACTGCATAGCTTGATTCCATATATGATTTTCCCCTCTATAAAATTTGCTCATATTAATTGATACAATAATCTAAAATGGAGAATAAAGCAAAACTTGGTGGCCTCATGATACACTCTATTGCTAAATAATTATTTCAAAATATAATACATTTGAATCTTAATCATAAACTACGGTGCCCATCTTAATACACTAACAAAAATAAAGGTGATTTATAAAAGTGATAGAATTTGATGCAATATCACTTATTCAATTCCTTAGAGAAAGAGTTGCTTTTATACTGTCTATTGTCAGCATCCCCTTAAATATATTTCTTAATTTTATTCATCACATACTAGAATTACTCTGTACAGCATCTTCTTAAAAGGATTCTGTTCTTTGTGCCATAATGCCAAAATCAAATGGCTTTTTCAAACTAACTGATCATGTATAATACTGAAAGTATGCATTTGTATATACTGTTATTGTAGAAATAAATTGAGTTAGTTTCTTAATGCTTATTAGTTTGTTTGTGTTTTCATTCTTTAAGGGCCACCAGCTGGAACCTGGGAAGTCAAGTAACTTACTGTTACAAACCATCATCTATGCCCCCCGACCCACCCCCACCCCAGGGGTTCATTCATTAGATTCAAGTCAACCTTTCTATTATATGAATAGTTCCCTTGTTGCAGTCACTGTGTAATCTTCATTTTCATTAACAATGACTGTTCATCTTTATAATGATTTTATTGCCTAAACCTATGGGATTAATAATGACAGGTACTTGAAGAGCTCACTATTTTTATCAGTGACAAATAGCAAAAACTCTTTTCATGTTAGTCCCTTATAATTTCTGTTTCCTTAGATAAGTGTGAAAACCACTTTTATGTTCATTATTAAACTTTACTCCTTAAACTGCAATGACTTAAAAAACAGGACAAAACAATTCCACTAAATCTTACAATAGGAGCCCTGGTGATACACTTCTTAATGAATAATTTATTTCATTTTATTTTTCTGCATCATATATAAGAATATCCAGTGCAAACCTGACTTAGGGAGTTGTTTAAATTATTAGTGTTCTCTACATTTTGTTGGCTGAATTTGATTAGGGAATGGAAACTAAATCAGAGTTTATATTTCAATGTATTTGCATTGTCCTGGCATTACGAGAATGCATGTACAGTCCTTAGGCCATGGCACAAATGTCCTCATTAGCAAATCCAAGTGAAAAAAAAAATCAGACTGGAAAGAATATGGAATAAGGAAGAGCATAAACAGAGTTTCACATTCTCTTATTTCTTTAATGTCTCCCTTATTTATCTCTTCTTGAGCTGCTACAAGGTAATGGAGAATATGTCCAAAGCCATGGATAGAATAGGCTGATAGTAAAGCAGCACTTCAAGAAAAGTGGAGGTAAATCCAGTCCCGTATACGAGCTGGGAGAGTGAGAAGAGAGAATGCCCTCTGCCCACAGAAAAGGACGACTCGCATTTCTTGCTATAGCAGAGGTTGTTCTAGTTATTTCTGTTTCCTGGAAGAGTTTGTGTAATTATTTTTATATTTTTATCAAATATTTGCTATACTTCTGCAATGAAACCAATTGTGTTTAAAGTTTTCTTGGGAAAATAATAATTAATGCAATTTATTTAATTGTTATAGAACTATGCAGCCAGTTTTGGTATCTTTTTGTAATTTGCCAATTTTATCTAAATTTCCCAATTTAGTGTCATAGGTTTATGTTTGTTATCATCTCATTATCCTTTTTTTGGTATCTCGTCGATTGAAATGGGTATTCTTATCTGGAATGCTTGTAGGGATTCCGTCTTATTGCTATGTTTTTCTGATTATTTAACTAATTTTTTGTGTTATTGATTATCTCCTAGTGTATATTATTCCCCTTCTCCTCCTGTTTTGGGTGTAGCATGCTTTTTCAGTATCTTTATTATCAGTATACTTTAATATTATTGAAGTAATGTCTGCTATCCCTTGTAATACTGGTTTTGATCTACAGACCATTTAAGTGGCACTACTTCAAACATGGACAGGAAGTTAGTTATCTTTTCATATTGATTTCTAAAACAGTGCTTACTGATAAGAGAAGATGCTCTGTAGGTTTTCATTTCTTTGATATTCATTGAAATTTGTTTTATGATCATATGGCCAATTTTTGTAAGTTTGTAATATGTGCTTGACAAGACCATGTACTCTATAATTCTTCCTCAAAGTCAAAAAGCAAATGGAAGAAAACCTAATTTTTGGAAAAGTCACTTCACAAAAAAGGAGACCCAAAGAGTCAAAGTATATGGTTTCTAAATATTATTATTAGTGGGATACTTCTAAACACTTAAACACTCATCTGAATGGCTAAAATTTAAATTCCACTGTTTTAAAGTTTCCAGTGTTTCTGTTCAAATAGTAGTTTTTTGTCTAACTGGTGCTCTTTTCTATGTATCTCTCCTCCTTGGACTTTACAGAAATTCTCTATATTTTTTTGTTTATACGTATTTATGGGGTACACAGTTGACTATCAGTATTTGTGTACAGCATGTGATGATCAAATGAATGTGATTAGTATGTTCATCATAACAAATAGTAACTACTCTTTGTATCCCCGACCCGATTAGACCCTAATCCCCCTTCCCCTCTCCCTTTCACACCTCTAGGTCTGCTCCCTCCTTCTGAAAGCTCAGTGTTTTATTGTGCTCTCTCTCTCTTTCTTTCTTTCTTTTTCTTTCTTTCTTTCCTCTCACTTAAAAGTGAGATATTTCTCTTCCTGTGCCTGACTTATTTCACTTAATATTATTTTCTTCAAGCACATCCACCTTGCTGTCAACGGCAGAATTTCATTCGTTTTTTATGACTGATAGTATTCCATTGTGTGTATAAACCACATTTTCCTTGTTTGGTTGTCTGTTGTTGGTCATTTAGGTTGGTTCCACATGTTGGTTATTGTAAATAGAGCTGCAGTGAAAATGGGAGTACAGGTGTCCCTTCAAAGGTGATGATTTCCACTCCTTTGGATGAATACCCAGCAGTGGAATTGCTGCATGGTATGCAGTTCTATCTGTAGTTGTTTGAGAAACCTCCATGCTATTTTCCATAGTGGCTGCACTAATTGACTGTCCTACCACCAGTGCAGAAGAGTTGCCTTTTCTATACATCCTCACCAGCATTGGCTGTTCTCAGTATTTTTGATAATAGCCAGTCTATCTGGGGTGAAATGATATCTCAACATGGTTTTGATTTGCATTTCCCTGATGATTAGTGATGTGGAGCACTTTTTCATGTGTTTGTTGGCACATGTCTTCCTTGAAAAATGTCCGTTCAACTCCTTAGCCCATTTTTTTTTTATTGGATTATTTGGTTTTTGACTGTGAAGTTGTTTGAGTTCCTTGTATATTCTGGACATTAAACCCTTGTTGGGTGTCTAGTTTGCAAGTATTTTCTTCCATTCTGTAAGATGTCTTTTTGCTCTGTTAACTGTTTCTTTTGCTCTCCAGAAGGTTCTTACTTTGATATAATCCTATTTGTTTATGTTTGTTGTCATTCCTGTGCTTCGGGGGTCTTATTCATGAAGTGTTTGCTCAACTCTACTTCCTGAAGTGTTTCCCCTATGTTTTCTTCTAGGAGTTTTATAGTTCCAGGTCCTACACCTAAGCCTTTAATCCATTTTGAGTTTTCTTTGGTACATGGTGAGAGGTATGGGTCTAGTTTCATTCTTCTACACATGGATATTCGGTTTTCTCAAGACCACTTGCTGTCTTTTCCCCAATGTATGTTCTTGGTGCCTTTGTCAAACATCAGTTGGATGTAAGCACCTATTTTTAAACTGATTTTTGAAACTTCCCTGCCATTGCATCTTCAAAATTTTTTTGATCTAATATTTATTTTTTCTCCTTTGGAGCTCCGATTACAATAATGGTGGGATTTTTTCTTGCATACTATTTATCTTACCCTTTCTTCTGTATTTTTCAATTATTTTTTGTCTCTCCAAGGTTCTTTCTTTCACTTTTGTTTGGTTTTAGAATTCCTATTTGGTTCTTTTAAGAAGCTGCTCTGTTACTTAGATGTGGTCTCTAGTTCTCTGTAGCTATTATAAGAGGAATCAGATTAGTGACACAACACTAAATGTATTACTGAATAACTGGAAGGACTGAAAAATAGGAAATGGCTGAATCTCAAAGCCACAAAGCAGAAACGGGCCAACAAGGAGACTTCAGACCCTGCCAAGGTCAGGCACCCAGAATGAGGAAGCTTCCTGTCAAACGGGAAGCTAGAACTCCATATGTCGGCCAGTTCTCAAGCCATGCTTCCTCTGCCATAACCTGGAAATCACTGCTACAGCTGCTGTTTCCAGAACTCTGATGCCTTTGCCATAACCTAACAGCAGTTCTTAACCGACTTATTCTCAGTAATTTTTACAGTCAAAAATTACTGGATACCCACAAAGCATTTTACTTATATGGATTGTATATATTATTATTGATATACTACTGATATCAAAATTAAAACTGAGGAATTGTGTCATTTTTTAATCAATTTATTTAAAAATATCAATGGTAAACGTACTATAGCTAAGTCTATCAGAGCAAGAATGCATGTACAATAAACTCATATAATCTGTATTTGGGACAAGTTTTTTATTGTGTTGTTGTTAATTTGTAGTCTTGATGTCAATTCAGATGACAAAAATAGCATTTACAAATATATCCATATTCATCAGCATCAGAATTCATTGGGAATTACTACTACTTTACATTGCTCGTTGCCTCCAAAAAAGAAAATACATTAGCATTTTTCATGTTTGTATATAAGAATATACAAGAATATATTAGAATATATTAGTTGGAAAATCTGTCACTTTAAATTCAGGTGGGAGGGAAGAGAATTTTTAAAATTTTGCACCGGGTATAAGCATGTTCTTAATTTGAGTAAAGATAGTAATACATTTTGAGTCTTCAGACATTGTAATTTGTCGAGAATTTTGGTCCCGATATTAAAACAAAACTAACCAAATCCTGCTCACCATAGTATGGACCACAACTATGAAGTTTTACAATCCAGTGATTTTACACTGGATTAGGTTGAATGATCTTTGCGACAATTAAAGATCATTATTTTAGAGGATCTATATCATTTTATTTCAGTGAAATTTGAGTAAGTGCTCTGTGTCAGGCACTATGTGAAGTGTTGACATACAATGAAAACTTAGATGTAATCATTACCCTTTAGGAAACAATTTTAAATACACTCAAATAAACTCAAACTGTGTTTTTAAAGCACACTAATACCTTCATACCTTATATTCTAGTAGTAATGAAGTGCAATTAATGCATCTAAAATTCTGGGATTTTCATTGTGTTCACAAATGGTTTCTGCATTTCACACTTTTTTTCAACCTGCTTAAAGCCTGTACTACTTAGCTATTGCTACAATAATGATGTATAATAAAAAGTGTCAATTTATCAGTAGCGTAAGGTTTGGCTGATCTAGGCTTTGCTTAGCAAGTAGCTAGTAGCTCATCTAGATTTGGCTCCAGATAACAAACCAATTTTAAGTATGCTTCGTGTCTCATTCTGCAACCCCAGATGAAGGTGTAGTGGATACTTAGTCCTTTTTTTCTGGTGGGGATAAAAGATGTGCCAAGAGGGACAAGCCAAATTGTGATAGAGTATTTTAAGCCTTTGCATACATCCATCAGCTAATACTCCATTGACCAAAGCAAAACACATAGCCAAGTACAAATTCGTCAATCAAAGAAATGCACATCAACTACTGTGAGGTGCTGGTAAGAGGATGGAAGAATATTTATACTAAAGGAAAGTTAGAAATGCAACCAATGATTCAATATACCACAGTATCCCTTCTTGGCTTTTCCCTGTTCTGTGAACAATGTCTGGTCACACTTTAACATTAGCGATGATTGCAAAGTTTCACCTTTATGCCCTGAGGTTGCTTATATGTATTGTGGTACTCATATTTTCACTAAGTTGTATTAATCTTTACAGTATTGTTACTTTTTGAAGGTCGTTACATGATGATATCCTCACATGGGGCCCAGGGCTTTTATTTTGGTATAGGGTTTATAAAGTATTCAAAACATAAAGAATATTTCAACTAGAAAAATGAGACTATAACTTTTTACAAAAAATGCACATATATGGGCCAGGCCCGTGGCTCACTCAGGAGAGTGCGGCACTGGTAGCACCGAGGCTGCAGGTTCGGATCCTACATAGGATTGGCTGGTGAGCTCACTGGCTGAGCGTGGTGCAGGCAAAACCAAGCCAAGGGTTGTGATCCCCTTACCACTCAAAACAAAAATGCACATATATTTGTTGAATGTTATTTCATTTGCTACTATACGGTATTAGTCTATTTTTGTTGCTAATAACAAAATATACGCATCCAGGTGATTTATAAAGAAAACAAAATATATCGCTTACAGTTTCTGAGGCTGGGAAGTTCCAAGTGCATCTGGTGGTAGAAACAGTGACCCAGGGGTCTCACATTGTAAGAAGGTGGAGGCAGAGAGAGCAGAGAGAGAGATAGACAGACTCTCCTCTTCTTTTAAAGCCCTCAGAAACATGTCCCTGACCATGATTTTTAAGCCATTCACTATGGCATGGTCCTACAATCCAATCACCTCTTCAAGAGTCCACCTTTCAATTACCATAGTAGTATTTCCCACGCTCTTAACAGGCATGGTGGGGGTTAAGTAATACACAAAATTTAGGGAACACAATTCAAGCTTCAGTGAGTTTTGGGGGGGACATAATTCAATCCACTACATTTGGCCCCTGGCCCCGCAAAACTCATGTCCTTTCACAAGCAAATACATTCATTTCATTGCCAAAGTCTTGACTTGTTTCAACTCAAAAATTCAAGGTTCAAAGTCCCATCTGTGAAATCAATATAAGTTATCTCCTTCCAAGGTACAATGGTGGGACAAACATAGGGTACATATTCTCATTCCAAAAGGGAGATATAGGCCAACAGGAAGGTTTAACTGGTCTCAGACAAGTCCAAAACCCAGCAGGGTAAGCACCAAATCTCAAAGCTGGTGAATCAGGTACTTTTATGCCATGTTCAACCTCCCCTGCAAGCTTGTGTGGGGGTTGCATCCCCAAGTCCTTGGGCAGCTCTGCTTCTATGTCTTTCCTGGTCTCTGGCCACACTTCAGCTCTCCCCGGCTGTTATTCCACTCTGGTAGCTCCACAAGTCTGGGGTTGCTGTGGCGGTCCTGCTCTCACGGCTCCACTAGACATGACATTGTTGGGGTTTCTCTGCTGCAACTCTGACCACATGTTTCCACTTGGCACTGCTCTAATGAAGGTTGTCTGAGGTGGCTCCGCCTCTGCAACAGATCACTTTCTGGGCAGGACTTTTCCATACATCCTCTTAAATCGCAGTGGAGACTCCCAAGCCGTCCCTGCTCTTGCATTCTGCAAGCCTGCACACCTAACACCACGCGGACTCTGCCAAGGCTTCTGGCTTGTGTTTTCCAAAGCTGTGGGTCCAGCCACACCTGGGGCCACTTTAGCAACAGCTGGAGCAGCCAAAGCAGCTGGGATGCTGGTGTGGGGAGCAGCATCCCAAGTTGGCCTTGGGCAGCAAGCCTGTGGTGGGCATCTCAGCCTTTTTTCCAGGACCATTTTGTTTCCCCAGGTCTCTGGGTCTGAAATGGAAGGGTTAGCCCCAGAGGCTTCTGCAATGCCTTCTGGGCCTTTTCCCCTTCTCTTGACAATTCCTTTCTTTTGCACTAATCTTAGCTAAGGGTCGCTGGGCTGCACCATTTCATGCTCTCTGCTTCTCTACCACATGGGACTTGCCCGATTTTCTGTATTCATCTGTTTTTGTTGCCTATAACAAAATACCTGAGTGTTGGTCACGACAGTGAACCAGGGGTCTCACATTGCAAGATGGTGGAAGCAGAGAGAGAGAGACAGATTCCCCTCTCTGTTCTTTTAAAGCCCTCAGAACCATGCCCCAATGACCATTTTTAATACATTCCCTACAGTAAGGTCCTCCAATACAAACACCTCTTCCAGGTTCCACCTTTCAATTGCCATAATCGTATTTCCCTCCCTCTTAACAGTCACAGTGGGGGCTAAGTTTCCAATACATAAAACTTGGGGGACACAATTCAAGCTTCAGTGAGTTTTGGGGGACATAATTCAATCCAGTACACCTGCCAACATTGGTAGTAACAGCATTTGATATCACTTTATAGAAAATTATAATGAATATTGATATTTATTTGAGACAAAATCTGTGTAATATTAATTTACTACTCCTCTCTATTACATTAAACAAATGCATACATGTTAACACGCTTCCATATAATAATAATAATTGGCAAATATTTTCGAATAAGTATGAAACAAAGAATTACAAGATTTTCAGAACATTTATTATAAGATTTATAGCTACAATAACACAGTTTTTCTAGCTTTAAAAATATCTGGTAAATGTAAAAGCATTTATTGAAATATTTGCTATATATCCCACATAAGACAAAGGAAATATTTTACTAGAAATATTTAATAGCACCCTCTCATTATTTTCTCATGCCCCTTTTGTTAAGTTGTACACTAAAGTGCAAACTTAAAATGAACTATAACTCTTTTTTGTCTGGAGACTTTAAATAGAGGTGAATTAGTGCAATTTACATTGAACTGTCAGCCAGAAATTTGTGTGTGTGATTTTTCAAAATGGAAATTTTTCTAATAACACAGAAATGTAATTTATAAAAAGAAATAATCACCTAAGACTTTGTACAAATCCGTCTAAGTCAGTGGTTGTGCAAGCCCTTCTGTACATCAGTTTGAATGTCTAAGATATAAAAGCACAGTGAACAGGTGACCACGTAGGTCCTCCCTTCAAAGTTTAAAATGACTAAAGAAATAAACCACCTAAGATCTGTGTGACACTAAAATCATACAAGTATTGTGCCTGGTGTTTTGGCATGTCATTTATCTAAATTCCTTATATATTGATAAGAAACAATTGTACCTATTAATAAACACCTTTTAAATATTAAAGATCTAGAATCTTGTAGTAAGTGTCAAAATAACATCCAACAAAGAGGGTCCGATTCAGGCAAGCTCGTGACCTGCTAAAACTGCTTTTGAATGTTCCTATGTAAGCCACATTAGAGTGGTATTCACCAGGCCTCCTATGGGCTAATATATAAAATAAATCAGATCCTTCACAAGTTTTACTTCCAGGGCTGTAGAATCATGCAGCCCCCTTTTACTGAATTAAACAGTTCTTTCTGGCATTTCTGAGGGCATGGACATTTTAGGATGATATTTCTCCAAGTACAAAGTTGTCTGCTGGTAAAAGACCCACCTTGCTTTTGTCTTACGAACTGTACCACATCTTCATATTTCATTCCGCCTTCAATTAACGCTAGGGCATCCAGCATTGGAGCTCTCCCAAGACCTGTAGCATGGGGAACCGCAATTCAAAAACCGGGATCTTCACAAAATTTCTTTTTTTTACAAGTTTTTCCCACATATAAACAATCTGGCTGAATAGTGGTGCACCATCACCAAAAGGCCAGTCAGAACCTCCGTGTCTTCTTTCTCCAAAATGACAGGGTGATAAGTCAATTCACATACTCTTACTATAGTGGTGGCTCCATCCTTCTGAAGTTCCTGTAAGAATATGATGGGCATTGGTTGAGTTGTGCATAACATGAAATCTCATATTCCTGTATACAGTCTCAACAGGAGCAGGGCGGTTCATTCCAGCTATGTTGATGTAATTAAATTTTTAAAAAACACAGAAAGATTTTAAAATAACAGACTTCTACTACAAAATAGTCCAGTTGAATACAAAGTTAGGAGTAATAGGAAATGAAATGAACCTCCAACCAAAAAGCAGCACGGTTTCAATCAAGTAATACTGAGTCAACAGATAATAAGTGCACTCAGTTTTTCCCAATCCTGGTCCTGTATAATGTTTGGCCATTGAGTTTAGGTATTCAGTGTCCTAGTTATTCATTCTCATGGGAACTTCTCAAATATTAACGACTTTCTGGAGTTCACGAGTCTGGGTAGAGGTTGGGCCGGGCCTGGCAGTAATCTCCACTGTCCCTCAGAAAGTCCATAAATGTGAAACCAAGTACACTGGGGAGACTGAAGGATATGTTCACTCACTGGTGAATGTACCCTAATCAGATAGCTGGTCTCGAGGCAGATATGGCACTACCCAATGCTCAGCTCTGGGGAAAGCAGGCCCATTACCACCTGGGCCCCACACATGCCTTATGTGGCTTGCTTTTGTCACAAACCCTTCCTTTCTGTCTTTTGTTCTCACAGTGAATGGAAAAGGGCAATCCAGGCCACCAGTCAAGATCAAGGGATCCAGCTCCCAGTCAAGATGGTGGAATAGGCAGTCCCCAGCATCACTCTCTCCCACAAATCAACCAATTTACAACTACTAAAAAGTGAGGGCAACAAAGCTGGGGCTGCTAAGGCTCAGGGAAAAGAGGAGGAGACACCTACGGAGTTCATGAAGGCAGGAGATGCCACGATGAGGAAAAGAAAGAACTGCTCCAACCATTTTGAGCCCCAGCTGCTTCAAGGCTGGAGCTGGTGAGCACATGGAGCAGGACCTGGCAAAAGCTGAGCTGTGCCCTTCAGATGAAGTTGCTTCAGGGGAGAAGAGGGCCCTGCTGGCCCCCTGGCCAGCAAGATTACTAATAGGGTTCCCATGTACCCACATAGGAATGAGGTGCCACAACAACTGAAAAAAAGGAGCCACTCAGAGGCCGATGAGTCATGAGAAGGGAATGGCCCACAGTCCACCCCAAGGGAAGTGTTTGGAGTATGGGCAGTGGAGGAGACGGGCCACCAGGAGTATATTGGGGCACAGCAAGGACAGTTGATCTGCCCCCCAATCAGCATAGGACCACTCAGTGGAGAGTGGTCAGGAATATAGAACATCATGGGGTGCAGTTTGGAGAAAAGACTCAGGCCCAGACCAGAGTTTCTATACAACCCAGGCGTGCAAGATCTCATGAGAGCCAGTAGTACCTATAAAGTCAACCATTAAAACCTGAGGTGCCCAAAAAGCCTTCCCCAGGGCATCAGCAGCAACAAGGAAATTTAGCTAAACTGCCGAGCTCAAGTGCTGGTCCCACAGGAGTTTCCCCCATTTTAGAGGTAAGCAAAGGACAACAAATTAGTTCCAGTGCAGAGTTTAAGTGGTAGGAACAGCAAATAATCCAACACAGTACTGGAAGAAAAAACAAAATACCCACAGACCAGAGACAATGTTTGATATGAACTAGTAAAGGTCTCACATCACCAAAGAACAACTATAAAAACTAGAAAGACCAGAAATCCCCTGGGCTACCAAGCAAGGGAGGGGAGAGGGCTGGTGGACTCAGCTACATCCCCCCGACACCTGCAACCAGTTCAACAATGACCATCAAGCCACTGCAGGAAGTGCTCCGGGCTCTCCTGAGTCAGGGTGGTGGGGTTTAGGGCCTTGGCTGTGCACCCCCTCCCCGACACCCATAACCAGCCCAGCAATTACCAAGACACCACTAGAAGTCCCATGGTCTCCCATACAGGAATGATGGGGGTGCCACAGGCCTCAACCCTGCTCCTCCTCCTTCTTTCTCCTCCCACCCTATTTCCTTCCCCCTTCCCTTCTCCCACTCCCTCCAACTGCTCCACCACAACATCATAGAATGTAAAAAAATAATATTAATAAATATTTAATAAAAGGTCAGGGGATCCTGGCCAAGATGGAACTAAGAAGGGCAGGGCAGGGGTAATGCAGCAGCCAGGTGCATCACAAAGGGCTGGTGGCCATCCACATGCCAGAGCTATTTATTTCTCTGAAAATGTTTAGGAAATTACTTCACAAGTCTTCCCACATGATGACTGTTAAATGGCAGTTCCCTTTCTTCCTATAAACAACTAACAAAAGGTGATATTAGAGGTTGGTTGGAATTAGCATTACGATTTAGTCATTTAACAATGGATTCATCGGCTGTGATACTGATCACTCCTTTGGCACAGCTCTTAGGTGGGTGTCCTGCTGCAGGTGGGTGTAGAAATCATTCACAGTGGTTCCTTCATTTGCTACAAGACTGATGTGTTTTAAGTCCTGCCTCTCCAGGCATTTCAAATCAAATTCCCTCCATAAATCACATTGCCTACATACAACCAGGCACGATCTAGTTTCTAAGACTTAAAAATAAAAAATGTTAAAAAGCAAGAAAAAGAAAAGAATGGAAACAAGTCAACCAGTCTAGGGAGCTCTAAATCTCCTCAATCCCCGTGCACCCAAAATTCAAAAGTTCTTTACTTCCATTCTGGATAAGAAGTTAGGGTGGCATTGGGAAAAGAGTCGAGACTCTCTCATAAGTGAGGTAGGAAAAGAGAGTGCAAATGACCGCTGTATTTTCCTGAAAATTTAAAGGTCCAAGTGACTTTTTACACCATCTAAACTACAGGGGATACGAAGGAAGCTAGTGTGGGAAAAAAAAGGTTGTGGAAAGGGAGCATATAAAGATACGTATGTTTAAAATGATAACATACTTATCTTCCCTGAGTGGATGAGAAAAATGATGTATATCTATATGACTATAGTCATTTTCTTTATTCAGGCAGATGGTGAGGAAGCAGTGAGTGCAATTCAAAATCGTACTATACTTACCATAACATCAAAGATTAATTTCTGTAATTCATTGAGTCACTGGAAAATTACAAATACCACAATGTGTACAGCTATAGGCATACACATCCACATACGCACACATACGTGCATACGCAAACATACATTTCTTTCATTATATTGTGTGTATCACAAATGAGTTCTGCATCTGCAAAGAAATATACTATGTATTTCCTTCTCTAAAATAACATATCCAAATCAGTAATAACTAAAAATAGACTCCCAAAGAAGCCATTGTCATATTTATTTATATTTTCTTTATAAACATGTTCTTTTTTCCTTTCCATACATTTAAAATAAAAATCTACAAGAAAAAAATCTTACTTGCAAGATTCTCGTTTTGTTAATATATTTTGTGAGAAAGCATGTCTGCTGTCAGACCCAGCACTTGTATTTCCACAACTCCTGACTAAAACTCCATGAAATGAGAGGAAATATATGCATTTTAAAATAATATATTTATAACAGCCCATACAAAAATAAAACAGTGTTATTAATGGATATATGTAAAGGAAGTCCATGGAGTATTTCTGCATTGATTCAATAAACATTTATTAAGGCTCTTCTATCTGCCAGGCATATAAATATTAGAAAAATCCAGACCTAGTCCATAAGAAGCTTGTTATCTCCAGGAGACAGATGCATATATAAAACTAATTTTAAAAATGAAAGACATTATACCCATAGTAAGAACAACCTGGGTTCAGTAGAGGGTGTGAATTTTTCTGCCTTGTGTACGAAGCGGGATGCTAGAAAAAGGCTTTTCAGAAGAGACATTAGTCATTCATACATTGATACTTCACCATTTCAGTCTCAATATAAGTCTGTGCAAGAGCTGTATACTGTATATGTTTTAATCAGGGAAAAGTGCCCAAAACAAACAAACAAAAAAGTTGGCTGTAAATAATCAATTTAGAAGGGAAGAAAGATTAGTAAAAATAAAATGTAATGCAAGTTGGATTGAAATATAGCTAGAAAGGAATGGGAAAAATAATTAGCTCAATAACTACCCCCTTGATGCCCAGATAAAGGAAAAGCTGAAAGACTTCTAAAATAAAAGACTACGTGCTACCTATAAAGTTTCATCAGTCAAACTACTTAATGCTAAATTTTTTTAAAAAATCAATTACTTCTTAAAAAATTTCTAACACCTATTCGAGAGGTTTTTAAAGAGGAAAAATTGGATTCTTTAAACATTAGTCATATTACATATGAGAGATATAAGATGTACTGTGCTTGACAAAGATAACTATAAACTCAGTAAGAATTTCATTTTTGAATTTCTGAGGTTTTTTGATATTTCATTTTAGTTTTTTTTAATGAGGTGTAAAGACTATACAGTCTTACCAAATTAAAAGTTATGAAAATTATATGGCTGAGTTAATAGTTTTCCCCCTCCTTCTATATAACTAGAATATTTTATAGAATTGCTAGATATTTCAGACATCAGAAAACGATCATTTTTCACATAAAATATTAAGTCCTATCCTACCTTATGATTAAGGTTTTTTATTTCTAATACATGTTATTAAATAAACAGTAATCATTAGATGTGTTCTAAAATCACACATTTTTTCCCAATTCCTTTCTTCAAACTTACCATTTACAGAGTTCATCTGTAACAAATACCCTGTGAGAGCATAAACTCTGAAAGCTGAAATAAGAATAAACAGTTGGATCTGGATCATGGAAAAGAGGACAACGACATGTATTTTTTAAAGCTGTCAGTTTACCCATCTGAGACCACCTTGCCATATAATTCAAGTTGTTTTGCTGCTTTATTTTTTTGACATTTTACCAGATCAGGGGAAATATTTTTTTTTTTTTAAATGAGGAAGGAGTTTCAATAGAGAGAGAGAAAAAAAAAAGCGAGGGAGGGGGCAAAATAATAATCCAGAAAAAAATAGGGAGAGAGAAAAAACGGAAAGAACGTGGAGAGAGACTGAGAGAAATTCCTTTTTTTCCCCTTTTCTCCTGAGTATTTGAGGGTAGTTAAAGGGAAATATCAAGAGAAAACTCATTGCCAAATAACACTCTATGTTAAAATGAGAGGATTTAAAATTCTCTGGCTTTGTGATGTAAATAGATCTCTTTCCAGCCATTGTGGTTAAACAGTCTGCACAGTAGACAGCCTGTTACCTAACTGTCACACTAATACTGCGACAGAATAAGGATACAAGCAAGGAAGACTGCAGAAAGAATGACGTTCTAGACCAGAAACACCATTAATATTCCCACAGTAAAATCTGCTTCATGAATTGAGAGGAAAAATCAATTTAAGTGCCTGGCATTCATTTGAATTTACTGAAAGTAGAGTTGGTTTAAAACTTTCCTGGTCACAAATGTTAGGGGTATGTTAGGTCCAGGCATTTATATTTATAGTTAGGCCATCACAATATGACTAAAAAAAATTATTACATGCTGGGCCGAGCCTGTGGCGCACTCGGGAGAATGCGGCCCTGGGAGGTCAGTGACGCTCCGACCGCGGGTTCGGATCCTATATAGGAATGGCTGGTGTGCTGACTGGCTGAGTGCCGGTCACGAAAACAACAAAAAAAAAAAAAAGAAAAAAAAAAGAAAAAAAAATTATTACATGCTACTTAGACTTATTGATAAAACAATACATACTTTCCCTCCAATAACAAGTTTGTCTACTTGGGGCAAAATATTTATATATAAATTATGAAGTAAGGCACTATCTTACCTTTTTTCTTTAATTCATAGTTTCAAAGCTTACATAAAATTTAGAATCAGGAAATGCACTACATACCTTTATAGCAATACCAAAACTTGCATTTATTTTTAACGACAATATTGCCGTACAGTTGTCATTGAATAAACTATGCGTATTTCATAGGTATAATTTGACAAATTTTGACAAATGTACACACCCATGAAACCATCAAGATGATGAGCATATGCATCATCTCCAGAAGTTTCCTCATGGCCTTTTATAATCCCTCCCTTTAACTCTCATTTCTTCCCCCACTCCCATCCCTAAGCAACCACTCGATTGCTTTATGCCATTATATATACATTTGGATTTCCTGGAATTTTATAAAAATAGGATCATACAGTAGATATTTTTTCCTGTCAGGCTTCTTTCTCTTAGAATAATTGCTTTGAGATTCATCCATCTTATAGTATGTACTGTGGGTTGAATCTTGTCCCCCAGAAAGATGTGTTGAAGTCCTAATCCCAATACCTCAGAATTCGACCTTATTTGGAATAGGGTTGCTGCAGATGTAATTACTGAAGTTAAGATGAAGTTACACTGAAGTGGGGTAGACCCTTAATTCATTATGATTATTGTTCTTATAAGAAGAGAAAGAGAGACACATACATGGGAGAGAAAGATGCCATGTGATGACACAGGGAGCGATTGAAGTGCTGCAGCTGCAAGGTGGGGCTTAATCCAATATGACTAGTGTCCTTGTAAGAAGGAGACATTTGGACACAGACACAGACATGCACAGAGAGAAGACTGTGTGGAAGACACGTGGGAAGAACACCATGGTGAAGATGGAGGATCGCCGTGATGCATCTATAAGCCAAGGAAAAGCAAAGATCGCGAGAAAACCACCAGAAGCTAGAAGAACAGATTCCCCCCTGCAGGTTTCACAGGGAGCATGCCCTGCCAACACCTTGATCCCAGACTTCTAGCCTCCAGAACTCTGAGATGATAACCGTCTCATTTTTACACCACCCAGTTCGGGTACTTTGTTATGGCATCCCTCGTAAACTAATACAGCATGTATCAGAACATCTTGCCATTTTGTGGATATACCACAATTTGCTTATCCATTCACCATTGATGGACATTTGGATTGTTTCCAGGTATGTGCTCATTGGCACTGCTAGATAGTAGAGTACATTCAACTTTAATTTGACTAAATACTGACAAATTGATATCCAGATTTGCAACAGTCAATATGCCCAATAGCAGGACACAAGGGCTCCTATTTCTCACATCTTCACCAATATTTGCAGTGTGCTACTTTTCTTATTTGCCAATGTAAAGCATTATTTTTCTTGTTATTTTAAATACATTTTAAAATTACTAATGGGTTTGATTATCTTTTCATATATGCACTCATTTCTTGGGCACCCTCTTTGCTGACCTGTTTATATCCTCTGTTTATATTTTCATTGCTTTTAGATATTGCAAATACCTTTCCTCTTCTTTTATTTGTAGGTTAGGTTTACACTGAACGTCACTCATCAGGGGAGGATCCTTATTTTGATGTAACTAAATCAATTCTTTTCTGGGCCTCCTGACTGATGTTTTATGAGCCTTATTTAAGAAGTTCTCTCTTAAAATGAGGGGATAAAACTCTTCTACTAAATTGTTCTCTATTAACTTGATAATTTTGTCTTTCATATGTAGCATTCTAAACCACCTGGAATTCACAACCTTATATCTGATAAAGCAGAGATCAGGTCTTATTTTTCTATAAATACTAAGCAGGATTTCCTAACATCCTGAGACTGACCATGTTATAGTCAAATGCTATCTATTGATTTCAGGGCTCTTGTTTATTTTCCTTTTTGAGATCACATGTTACCCAGGAAACCTAAAGTTGTAGCATTTAGATTAAATAAAGTATTTCTCAAAATCTAGTAATTAGTGAATACTTGTCATCATATTTGAGAGACAATGGAAGAAATCTGTTCTTTTCCCCAGTTAATATAAAAAGCTAAATTATCATATATGAATATATTCCAGTGATTTGTCTATTCCTGAGCCAATAACACATTCCATTGTATACAGTATAAGCAGTTTAATATGTGCAGAGAAAGTCCCTGTTCATTTCTGTTTTTGCAATTTTTTCCTTGGAAATTATTTTGTCTTCATTTTTCTATAATTTTTTTTGATTATGTTTAATTAATAAAAGTAACCTTGTTTTGAATTGTATTTCATTTATAGATTAGTGTAGGAGAAATTGCTAATAAGTATTGAGTTTTCTCATATACGAAAATACTTTCCATTTATGGAAAGTCTCCATTCTGTGCTTTAGCAGAGATTGTTTATTCATATAGACCTTGCATATTTTTTGTAAAATGTACATTGCCGTTTGAAAGTTGGCTACAGATTAAGCCCAAATCTTAGTATTTGACCAACTTCCCCTACTTTAGAAAACAGAATTCTATTCATATACTAGTTTGCCACTTGGAAAATTACAATCCTAAACATGTATGTCATAAACAAGTATCTGTGTGTGTTATAGAGATTTAGAGTTACTGCAGACTTGTTTTGTTTCCCTCAGACCCCACTAGGAATTCTTTCACAGGGAGCCCTCTCTATTGTGAGACTCTAAGCACTGGGGCAGGAGCAGTGGGGTTACGCTGGACCCCTCATCTCTGAGGAAATTTAAAAACTGATGACTGCGCTCTAGCCCCTAGAAAGTTTGATATAATTAGAATAAAACGGGAATCTATGTTTATTTTTCTTTAGCACCCCTCAATCAATAATTGAGAAGCCAGATTTGTAAACCACGTCCCTTATGTATTTATTCAAAGTATATCTAGTTCTAGATGCTGCAAACATCAGCTTAACACTGGTGAAACCTACAGATTGCAGGGTCCCACTCTGGACATACGGAATCAGAACCTCCAGCGGAGGACAGTGGATTTGCAAAAGCAACAGAACCCCATGTGATTCTTATCATCATAAAAATTTTAGAAACATTCCCTGAGGGCTAATTTCTGCTCTCTGTATTTCTCCACGCTGAAGCTCACACTGAATACCTTGGGCAAGCAGCCTTCTATCTGGTGATCATCCATCCTTGGACGCTTGCCAAAATTGTTTTGGGGGGTAGAGAACAATGGATAGAAAATTTTAAAGGTCATAAATTCTCAATAGCCACCTTTTCCATGTACACTCTCTGAAACAGATTTGACTGAGAAAGCTGTGAGTTCACAGTAAGATTCCTCCCTCTTTGTGTAAGAGTTACATACTGAGTTTTGTTTGCGATGCTCAGATATCCTTAGTCCTACTATGCAGCATTGCCTCAAGGGGTGAAAAACTCCAGGGCACCAACAAAGGTTAAAACTTGTATCAAGAAGCCATAAATATGTAACGTTTGCTGTATTTTCTTGTTTTCTACATATTTCAGTGATGAGCCATTTGTGGTATTTTGCCCCATGATGAGATGTTCTGATTTCAGGTACATGGTAGACCAGGATGGTAGGAGTGAAGATGATTTTTATTAAATGACTTTCCTCCATCAGACTATTGTAACAAACACATCTCTTTTGAAAAAGAGTCACATGAGAGAAAAGTAAAGAAAGGTTTGGTAATAAATAGTGAAGCCTTAAAATGACATTTTTCCACATATGTAAACATAAGCAGCTCTTCTCAGCTTTTCTCACTACTGATCCCTAAGGACGAGCTATTAGGCAGAAAAATATCACCTTCCAGTCATAGTAATAGTGATCCTTATATTATCATATGGAACAAAAAGTTTTCTTACAGAAAACTTGAAGACATACTGGATAAAATTCAAGGAGAAAAGTTTTATATGATATTTGTCAGATTGAGTATAGGCTTTTGATAATAAAGTTAAAACCTATTTTATCAAATCATTATGAAATTCTTATTTCCTTTACAAACTATTCTCATTTTATCTTGTGCAATGTTTAATATTTTCTACTACACTTTGACAAAAAATAATCTCTTACATGTCAGATTAATAACAAGGCTAATTTCTAACACATTTTATTTCATTAGGAAGTACAATTTCCAAAAAACTTAACTTTTTAATACTTATAAAATTTATACTATTTAATATTGTTTTGATCAATTGTATATTAACTATTATTGTAACAAAAATTCATCCACAGGACAAATTTTACTCCTTAATACCCTGTGTCCACAGACATAAAATGCTTGTTAAAATTTCAATCCATATACATACAGTATTTTGATTATCATACATAGAATTGGTTGTTACACAGAATCACTTTCAAAAGTTAAAGTTATAATGTGAACACATGTCAAATATTTATTTGACTCAATAATGAGTAAAATAATGAGTGAAACAACACGTGGGGAATTTGGTTCGCAGAAGAATTCAAATGGTGGTTACGCTGTCAATTTAAGGAAGTCAGGATGAAATACATTTGCTAAGTTTGAGACAAAGCAATTGATATAATTTGGATGTGGTCTCCCGAAAACGCATGTGGAAATCTGATTCCTAATGTGATAATGTTAGGAGCTGATTGAGTCATGGGGGAAGATTCCTCATGAAGGGATTAATGCTCTCCCTGGGGTGTGAGGGTCCTGAGTGAGATCTTACTCTACTAGTTCCCGTAAGAGCTGGTTGTTTAAAAGACCCTGGCACTTCCTCTCTCTCTCTCTTGTTTCCTCTTGCCATATGATCTGCTTGTGCCTGCTGGCTGCCTGCTGCTTTCTTCCATGAATAGAAGCAGCATGAGACCCATGCCAGATGCAGCTGTCCCAGAATCGCAAGCCAAATAAAACTCTGTTCTTCATAAATTACGCAGGCTCAGGTATTCTGTTATAGCAACACAAAACAGACTAAGAAAGAAAATTGGTACCAAGGAATGGGGTGTGGCTTATAACAAATGTTTGAAAATGTGAGCAGCTTTGGATCTGGATGTTGAGGAGAAGCTGGAGGAATTTGGAGGAACAGGCTAGAAAAAGCCTAAATGCTAGTGAAAGTTTAGAAGCCAAGAAAACTAGAGGAACTTTTAAAGATGGGTTAAGTGGTGGTGAGCTGAATGCTGATAGACATGTGGACTGTAAAGACCATTCTGAGGAGGTCTCAGATAGAAATAGGAAGGAGTTTTTTGGAAACTGAGGCAAAGATCACCCTTGCTATGAATAGGTAAGCAAGTTGGCTGCATTGTGTCTATGCCCTAGGACTTTGTGGAAGATGGAACTTAGGAGTTGGGAACTAGACTGCCTGGCAGAAAAATTTCTAAGCAGCAAAGCATTAAGGTAGCCACATGGCTACTTGCAACAGCCTATGCTGAGTTATGGCAGCAAAGGCAGAACGTAAAGCCTGAATTTAAAAGGGAAGCAAAGTGTGAAAATTTAGAAAATTTGCAGCCTGGCCATGTGGTAGAGATGCAGAGAGCATGCAATGGTGCAGTCCAGTGACCATTAGCTAAGAAGATTAGTACAAAGAAAAGGGATTATCAAGAGAAGGGGAAAAGGGCCCTGAAGGCACTGCAGAAGACTCTGGGGACAATGCTTCCATTTCAGGCCCAAAGACCTAGGGAGGCAGAAAGGTCTTGGGCAAGAGGCCTGAGGCACCTTCCACAGGCTTACTGCTCAGGGCCAGCTTGGGAAGCTGCTTCCAGCACCAGCACCCCAGCTGCTTTCGTTGCTCCAGCCATGGCTCAATTGGCTCCAGGTGTGAGTGGACCTGCAGCTTTGGAAGATACAAGCCAGAAGGCTTGGTGGCATCCACGTGGTGTTAGGTCTGCAGGCTGGCAGAATGCTAGAACTGTGGAGGCTTGGGAGTCTCCACCCTGATTTCAGAGGATGAATGGAAAAGTCTGGGGGCCCAGGAAGAGATCTGTCACAGGGTCAGAGTCACCACAGACAACATTAGCTAGAGCAAAGCCAGGGGGAAACGTGGGGTCAGAGTTGCAGCAGAGAAACCCCATCAGTGTCATGCCTACTGGAGCTGTAAGAGCGGGACAGCCATGGAGACCCCAGACCTGTAGAGCTACCAGAGTGGAATACCAGCCTGGGAGTCCTAAAGTGTGGCCTGACACCAGGAAAGCTATAGGAGCAGAGCTGCTCAAGGACTTGGGGACCCAGCCACGACAGAAGCTTGCAGAAGTTGAACGTGGAGTCCAAGTACATGATTTGCCAGCTTTGAGATTTAATGCCGGCCCTGCTGGGTTTTGGGCTTGTTTGGGACCAGTTACCCCTTTCTTTTGGTATGTTTCTCCATTTTGGAAAAGGAATATATACCTTAAGTTTGTCCCACCATTGTATCTTTGAAGTAGATAACTTGTATTGATTTCAGAGATGCAACTTTGAACTTTGGACTTGTGAATTGAAACAAGTTAATACTTTGGGGGTAGAATAATTGAATTTGTATGTGAAAAGGACATGAGTTTTGTGGGGCCAGGGGCCGAATGTAGTGGATTTAATTATGTTCCTACAAAACTCACTGAGGCTTGAATATCTCCCAAGTTTTATGTATTAGAAACTTAGTCCCCACTATGACTATTAAGAGGGTGGGAAATCCTATTATGGTAATTGAAAGTTGGAGCCTAGAAGAGGTGATTGGATTGTAGGACTGTGCAGTAGTGAATGAATTGAAAATGTTCGTCACGGGCATGGTCCTGAGGGCTTTAAAAGAAGAGGAGAGTCTATCTTGCTCACTCAATCTGCTCTCTCTGCTTCCACCATCATGCAATGTGAGATCCCTGGGTCACTGTTGCTACCAACAGATAGACTTTGGACTTCCTAGACTCAGAAACTGTCAGCAATTAATTGCATTTTCTTTATAAATTACCCAGTTCCAAATATTTGTTATAAGCAACACAAAAACGGACTGATACAGCAGTTTAGTATTTTATCGGGAAAACAAATTTCTAAGTTTTTTTTTTTCTTTCTTTTTTTTTTTTTTCCCTTTTCTTATTGTATAAATTTCTGGAGTACAAAGTTGACTATCAATAATTGTGTACAACGTGTGGTGGTCAAATCAGGGTAGTTACCTTATTCATCATTACAATAGTAATCATTGTTTGTGTCCACTGACCAATTTCTCATTAACCCCCATCCCATCCAACCTCCTCTCCCGCTTTCCACCTCTAGTAACCACAGTTCTATTCTGGCCTTCTAAGTGTTCAGTGTATTACTGTGATTGCTGTTTCTTTCTTTCTCTTTTCATTGTTTGTTTATGAATTCAGCTGCCACTTATGAGTGAGGACATGCAGTGTTTCTCTTTCTGCTCCTGGGTTGTTTCACTTAGCATAATTTTCTCCAGTCTCATCCATGTTGCTGAAAAGGGCAGAATTTCATTCTTTTTTATGGCTGAGTAGTATTGCATTGTACATATACACCACATTTTCCTTATCCACTCACCCATGGTTAGACATTTAGGTTGGATCCGTAACCTGGCCATTGTAAACAGAGCTGGAATAAACACGGGAGTGCAGGTATCCCTTCGACATGTTGTGTGCAGTATACTCAAAGGAAATGTACTTCAGGGGGAGTGGTTTTCCAAAGCCTTACAGTTTCAAATATTGACCTTACAAAAAACAGGTAATTTTCCTGAGGGTATTGAGTCTCTGTTGGAAGATAAAGAGTTGTAGCCCAGCAGGTTGCTGGCTCAAAGACAGACAGGTTACTGATTGATATGTAAAGATACTGGGAAATTGCCATAAGAAAAAAATGTTTGCTAAGATCAACTTTTGTTGGTGGATCACTTAATTGACTTAATGGAATGTCATCTGACTTGTTTTTACTAAATGTTAACAGCTTGTATGGTTAAACTTGGTAAAACTTTAAGCCCACCTATGTCTCTTCCTGTAACTTCGTGGTCTGGAGAATAAATACAGGAAGAGATCCCCAATTCAGGGTTAATTTCCCAAATGGAAGGAATGCCTCTCTCTTGAGGGTTCTGGAGCTTCTCACTAGTCAGAAGAGATGGGCTCGAGTAATCCTTTGCAGCTCCATCACCTAGGAAAAGAGAGGTGACTAAACCGTGGGGGGCAAAGCAACAATGGTGATTTCCATTCTATGGATATATACCCAGAAGGGGTATTGCTGGATCATATGGTAGTTCTATCTGTAGTTGTTTAAGGAACCTCCATAGTGTTCTCCATAATGATTGAACTAAATTGCAGTCCCCCCAACAAGGCAGAAAGGTTCCCTTTTCTCCACAACCTTACCAGCATTTGTTGTTCTCTGTATTTTTGATAATAGCCAGTCTAAGTGGGGTGAGATGATATCTCAAAGGGGATATAATTTCCATTTCCCTGATGATTAGTGATGTTGAGCATTTGTTATATACCTGTTGGCCATTTGTATATCCTCCATTGAGAAATGTCTATTCAGCTCCTTGGCCCACTTTTTAATTGGATTGTTTTTTTACTGTAAAGTTATGGATTGTTTTTTTACTGTAAAGTTATTTAAGCTCTGTGTATATCCTGAATATTAATCCCTTGTTGGATGCATGATTTGCAAATATTTTCTCCCATTCTGTAGGTGGTCTTTTCACTCTGTTCATTGTTTACTTTGCTGAACAGAAGCTTTTTAGTTTGATATAATCTCTTTGTTTATTTTTGTTGTTGTTGTTGTTGTCTGTGCTTTGGGGGCACCGGGGAGAGAGTTTTGAGCAAAAAACGCCTAGGCTCCTATCCTCATAGTGCTTACAGTCTGGGAAGGGAAATTGACATTAATCAAATGATCACTTACATAAACATAAAATTGTACCTGAGGCACATGTTATGAAGTGAGGGCATATAGAGACTGGAAAGTACGAGAAGGAGAGAAATGAATCTTAATCATTGAAATCTTCCCTTAGAAATTAATTTTTATAAAAATACATGTATGGGATCTCACTGTTCACATCCTTCTGCATCTATTTGATATTTCTGTTACTTAGAAATGTAGCTTTGAAATATTTTCTGGGCTCTACATATGTAGATGGCCTGTATTCTGTAACTTAACAGTCATTCAATAGGCTCAAGTTGACAGGGTGCAGGTATTGCCATGGTGCCCGCATACCAGCTCTATGGACGCTCTTTTCTGTCTTCCTTATTATTTATGACTTTTTCCAGTCACTTTTGGATAATAGCTGTCATAATCTTCTTGTATCTTTAAACAATGTACCCATCTTCTTCGAATAACAAATTGTTTAGTGTGAGGAACCTCCACAGACGAATTTCAAAAGTGCTGTCTTAGTCCAGCTTGATTCTGTCTCGAGGGGACACCTGTGGGGAGAATCAGCACCATCCACCCGCCCCGCCACCCTTTTCAATCTCTCTCGTCTCTTATTTTCCTGACTATTGATGGTTTCTGAGAATTCCAGAAGGGATTTACTGTGTGTGCTTATCAGCCAGCAATCTCTGGGGTTGGCAGCTCTTCAAAGATAGCTTGTTCTCTCGCAGGGCTATTTAAGTGATTTCTGAGAAATTCGTCCACATGATGTGTGTGATGGCTCTCACGTTCCTTGGTGTCTGGTAGGTTAGTCAGCAGACTTTCAAGACTGAAGCCCCATCTCTCTTTCAGGGAGCTATTTTGGCCAAGTTACTGTCAAGTGGCTTCAAGCTATTTTCTATTTCTCTGGTCCCATATTAACATACCAGTTTGTGGAACACACACTCATAGCCTTTTTCATTCTGTTTGTGGAAGTGCAGTTTGTTCCTAAAATGACCCTGTTTATCTCTGGATAATTCCACAGCTTCTTTAGAAGTCTCAGGTGAGAGTCAAAAACCAGAACACTGTGTCCCCCAAACTTCAAGAAACACAAAATCAGAAAATTTTAAATCTACAGAAGGGTTTTTACATAAAGCCCCTCTCACTAGGCTAGCAATGAAAAGCACCACTGGCCACCCCCTGCCCCCTTCCAAGAGGTAAGTGTGATGGTGAGATAAGAGGAAGTACCAGAGCACTATGGCAAACATCTCCAAAGAAATACTCTCTTGACCTCACTTCAATTTAAACCCCATTCACAGTCTCAGGTGTGGGCGAAAGGTCAGGCAACCTTTCTCTATATAACTTCTTTATACGAGCTGCCGAAGAGGACTAGTGCCTTACTTTGACAACAACTATTTTGCTCTGTTTTCCAACTTTGGGACCTCTGCTGAAGCCGAGAAAAAATATTTCATTTTGAAACTATGTTACATATATGTATACTATACTATGCTATGCTATAATGTGTAATTTTTGTCATTCGGTGGACACTTTGGTTGTTTCCAGACTTTGCTACTCTAAACAACACTGCAATAAATATCAAAGTATATTTCCCTCGTCACAGTTTTTAAATATGTTAGTAGGAAAAATTCTAAAGAGATAATATATGAATCAAAGGTTAGTGTTTATTTCTATGCATCCTTAGGAATTGCAGTGGAAAGGAATAAAAGTACCCCGCATTCCTTCCATCACCATATTTAATCAACATTATAACCATATACTTATGAGATCATTGCAGAATAACATGTCATTTTAATTCTAATTTATATTTTTAATTGTTCCAGAGTGTATATGTATTATTTTCCTGTATGCACAAACTGGGTGGCTTCTAACAACGAAATATACTTTCACAGTTCTAGAGACCAAATTCCAAAAGTCACTATCACTGGGTGGAAATCAAGATGTCAGCAGGACTCCAGAGGCTCCAGGGGAGAATCTGCTTCTTGCTTCTTCCCCTTCTGATGGCTGCCAACATTCTTTGGGTTGTGGCCACAACATGCTAATCCTCAAGGCTACGACTTCAAATCTTTCTCTATTTTCTGTTTTCATATTGTCTTCTTCTTTGTGTGTATTTCAAAACTCCCTCTTCCTTCCTTTTATAAGGATACACGTGGTTTCATTTAGGGCCAACAAGTATAATCTAGGGTAATATTCCCATCTTGAAAGCCATCACTAAACCACACCTACAAAGACTTGGCCATTTCAGGTTATATGCACCGGTTCCAGGGATTTGGAGATGTTTATCACATGGAGGACTATCTTTTTCAGCCTGGCACAGAGCCAGACTGCTTCATTAAGACTGGGAGTTAAGGGCCAACCCCGTGGCTCACTCGGGAGAGTGCAGCGCTGGGAGTGCAGCAGTGCTGGTAGTGCTGAGGCCACGGGTTCGGATCCTATATAGCGATGGCCTGTGCGCTCACTGGCTGAGCGCGGTGCAGCCAACACCAAGCAAAGCATTACGATCCCCTTACCAGTCACACACAAAAAAATAAAGACTGGGAGTTAAATTTCCGATTAGAAATTTAGAATACTTCTCAAGGAAGGCGAGGGATAATGGATAAGATGAAAAGTAAAAATCTACTAATGTTACAAAACAACATATATACATTTTATGTAAATACACACATACCTATAATGTGAACTTGATATAAGTATACCATTTACAGAAATCCATGGAACACCAAATTCATGTACATCAGACTGATAAAGATGGGTTCCTGAGCAATATGTAGGCTTGACAGATTTTAGATTACAGGTGATGGTAAAAGGAGATTTAAATCTTATTAGTAGGTATTTTGTACTAGAATAAGATATTCATGTATGAAGTATCACTTTATAAATTTCAAAAGAAGACAGAAAAAAAGAGAAGAATGTGCAAATCCTCTTACATTTGAGTAAAATACCTTATAAAAGAAAAAAAAGAGTTTACCGTAAATTATTGCTTACAGTCTAATTTCAGGGTATCAACATGAGGTTACATGTCTGAGTACTGAGATACAATATTTCATTTGAGAAATAATAATGAAATGCATTAGTTGTTAGGTATAAAAGAGAAACTGTTATAATGTGAGATTAACTAAGTATATACTAATCATCAACATCTCTGTTGTATTTAAAAATTTATCTACATTATTATTTATAGCATCAGAATCATTTTATAGGTAAGTAACCTGAGACTAAGAGAGGTTAAATGAGTGATCTGAATGAAGGCCAATAGGTAGAAAGTACTTCAATGATGACAAAATCCCAACCATACTAAATCCATATCCAATACAAAAAACTTTTCACCCATGTGTAATATATTAGTAAAGATATGCAAAACAATCATACATAATCCAATTATTAAAAATATATTTATCAGGCCGGCCCCGTGGCTCACTCGGGAGAGTGCAGCACTGGTAGCACTGAGGCTGCGGGTTCAGATCCTATGTAGGGGTGGCTGGTGTGCTCACTGGCTGAGCGTGGTGCAGAAGACACCGAGCCTGGGATTACAATCTCCTTACCGGTCAAAAAAAAAAATATATATATATATACATATATATATATATATGTATATATATATATATAAAGGAAACATGTATTTTTTAAACTGCAACATACGGTAACTTTCCTCATAATATATAATCTATTATTCACTTAAAACATCTTAATATTTAGGATCAGTGAAAATTATACAGAATTTAATAACATTTAAAGAGAAATCTATAAATCTGAAAAAAATTTGTGCATCGCTTTCCTAAAACAGCACATCTTGTTTTAGTCTTGAAATAAATGTACCAGTCTTTGATATTTCACAATGATTGGAAATATACTAAAATACAGTACACTCTCCATTGACAAGTGTGATAGACTAACGCACGCTTCGGATTTTGTGGAGTATCTTTTAAAATGTGTACAGCAGAAACATTCCCGTGTTATTGGGTCGCTAAACAGGCTCCTCAGCCCATTCATACGAGTTTGTCTTTCTTGTCCAGAGTGTTGCCTTAGCAACCATTCAACAGAAGTAGTTTTCCACAGTTTTCTCTAAATAGTGCCCACATAACTTCTCAATTTAGTCATTGCAGTGGGGCAGGAAATAATGTCTCTGATATTTGGTTTGCTTCTGATTCCAAAAGTTTGGAAACCAAAACCTTCCAGTAAAAACAGTTAAATGTGTCAGATATGTTAAAACAGCAGTCACATGCAATACTCTAAAGGACTGATGGATATAAGTAATTTCCTTAATTATAAAAGGGAAGGATAGACTGACTGATTAAATTTAGCCTGTGTAAAATGAAGTATGCATGTTACAATTTACAGGTAACTAACCAGAACAGAATAGAAAGAATAACTTCTAAAGCAGTAAAGAGGAAAAGGGAAACAAACACTCAAACAATCCAACGGAAAGCTGGAAAGGAACACGAGTGCCCGGGGCACTCAGTTCATGCACTCAGACGTGCAAGTTATTTAATTCCGAGTTTTATAAAATTGGACATAAATTCTGTTTCAAGCCACCATTGTTTAGTGGCGCTGAAACTTACTCACAGTAACTTACGTTTTCTTTCCCAACATTTTTCTTAAATTATCACTAAATTCCAGTATCGGGGCAGATTGTTACTACTGCAGTATCCCACCATACATATAAAGACCTGTGCTTAGCACGGTGCTTGGCACACGGTATAAGTTAGCTGTTTTACCTCTCTTCATTTCAAAGGTAACAGTGAGAATTTTACTAGCTACCTCTTTAGCAACTACGGTGGTGAGTGTGATGACAGTAGTTTGCAGAGTACTGTCATTTTTTGGAGGAGAATTCAACTTAACATGACCTTTGGGGGCCGAGCCCGTGGCGCACTCGGTAGAGTGCTGCGCTGGGAGCGCGGCGACGCTCCCGCCGCCGGTTCGGATCCTATATAAGGATGACCAGTGCACTCACTGGCTGAGTGCCGGTCACGATAAAACGACAAAAAAAAAAAAAAAAAAAAAAAAAAAAAAAACATAAAAAAACATGACCTTTGGAAGCATGGGCAAAGCAGACAGAAAGACACTGTTACTGTGTATGTGCTTAGATTGTTCATAGACCTTATATATTGTTCCCATCTTTCTACATTAGTGTTAATAAATATCCACAGCAGCTGCATTTAATGGTTTTAATACTTAACGTACTTTCACTATAGATTTTGAGACACATTATATGTTGGGGAAAGAACTCAGTTTATGGATTCAGACGAACTTATATCTAAATACAGGCACACTAGTAGTAGTTATGTGCCTCTGTTTCTTCTAAGAAATAGAGTCATATGCTGTGCTGGTCCAAGTTTTCCAAGAAGCAGTCAGCATGTGAAGATTTAGTGTGCAGGGGTTTTCTTAGGGGAAATGCCCATGAGAGACAAAGGAGAGTGAGCTGCAGGAGGTTAGAAGAGCCACCAGGTACACCTGAGTCCACGTGCCAAAGAGAGGGAAGAAAGCTACGATGGAAACATCCTCGCCTAACGTGTAGTCAAAAGAAAGTTCAGGAAGACCTTCAGAAAGCCCTTAAGCAAAAGTCTGCAGTCACGGGAGGCCCTCATCTCCCAGGCATGAGCCTGACTTAGCATCCCTGCAATGCTAATTCCTGTCTGGGAGCCTCCCTTCGTAAACACAGCCTGGGAGGAAACACGGCAAAGATTTCAGAGCACAGTGGTTGGGGCCTTTAGTCAATTACACTCCCTCTCTACAAGGTGCATTCTTGTGGCCACCCCACCCATCATGCAGGTTTATTGTGAAATTAGAAATAATGGAGGTAAATGGCCGTGGACAGTGTGCTCGACACATAAAGAATAAGGAATACCTATTGTCATAGCCCATGTGTGGACTCTTTCTCGTAATGACTCTGTGGTATTCATAGGATATGTATTCTTTAACAGTCACAAACTCCTTCCTTTCAGGTGTTTGTATTTGTTTTCTAAGGCTGCCATAACAAATTATCACAAACTGGGAGCTTAAATAACAGAAATTTATGTTCTCACTGTTCTAGAGGTTAAGAGTCCAAAATCCAGCTGTTGGCAGTGTTTGTTTCTTCTGCGGCCCTCTCCTTGGCTTACAGACATTTGCCTTCTCCCTGTGTCCTCACGTGGCCTTCGCTCCATGTGTGTCTGTGCCTTCGTCTCCTCTTCTCACAAAGACTCCAGTCATATTGGATTAAGGCCTACCCTAATGACCTCATTTTAATTTATTTATTTAGGACTTTATCTCCAAATAAAATTACATCTGAAAGTAGTGGGGGTTTAGGACTTCACCATTTGAACTTGGGGGGGGCACATTAGCTGTAAAGTGTTATTGGCAATCTTTACAAACAAGAAAACTGAGAACCATAGTTGTCAAATAAGATGCCACAGTTACACTTGTAATGAAAAACAAAATCATAATATCTGTAATTCTAAGCAAAGTGCCTTCTCTTTTCGTAATGTGCATTATGCACTCTTGTATGTACTTGGCTTTTGTAGGTAGCAGGGAAATAGAGAAGGTGACTCAGGCTAGTCGAAGTGAACCCGACGTCCACAAAGTAAGAGAAGCCTTTGAATCAATCTCCACACATCTTTCAACCAGTGGTTCACAATCAAGGGTGATTTTTGCCTCCTCAAGAGACATTTAACATATTTGGTTATATTTTTGGTTGTCACAACTGAGCTTGGGCTGCTGGCCTCTAGTAAGCAGAGATCATGAATGCTGCTCATATTTTGCCAAACACAGTACATACCCGCTAACACCAAATTATTTGGCACAAAATGTCAACAGTGGTAAAGTCGAGAAACCCAAGCGCAGAATAAGACAATTTGGTCACTGCACCTGTCAGTCCCTAGAAAGGGATCATTCCGTATTAGCCACGTCCAGCTAGTGACGAGAACTAAAGGGATGACAAATTGTATGGATTTATTTTGAAAATTTAGAATCTATCCTGACCATTCCTGGGCATGATGCATATTTTTTCTCCAGGCCAGCCTGATTGGTCCACCCTGTGATTAGCAGCCTGGCAAAAATGGGGCCTATGAGATCCAAACTTAATTCTGGTTTCCTTTTCCAAAACTGTTCTTCTCCCTCTTACACCTGATCTTCCTACATGAAAGGTTTAGGTGAGTGTAGAGTATAATTGGGGGGAAAATGACGAAAGTTATAGTGAGAGGAATGGTACACTTGGGTATTGTGGAGGGTGGGAGAAGAGCAACAACCCAGCATCTAGGGTGTACAAGGGAGGAAGGGCATTAATGACTTGTGTCTATTAGAACTGTCGCTGGAACCTTTCTCCCCAAGGAACATTCTGGTGCAGCTCTTCTAAACTGTTGCAAGAACCTTCAATTTAACTGACTGCTGGGTCTGCCACCCCAGCCAGATGTCTCTGACCACCAGTTCCTTTACTTTTGAGAGATCTATCAGAAGCAGCAGGGGAGGCTTCCAGCTCCTGTCCCTCCCTCCCCGCTCACACACACAATCCTCTCCCAATGTCAGTCATTTTATGGAGCAGAGTAATGCCCGACCTCCCAGCTCCTGAAAACACTGTGACGTGTCCCTTACGGGTGGCAAACGTTCAGCATGTGAGACCCTCAATCACTCTAAATAGAAGTGCTTAACTCTGCGGCAACGACAGCCATACTAAGACCCTCAGGTTTGCCTGTTATTTATTTATTTATTTTCAAAGAGAAAGACATTTTTATTGTTTTAATAATAAAAGATATAAAAATGGGATTGTTTACAGAAATTTACCTTTTGCAGAACAACCAGCTTGAACTCATGTATACTTCAAACAATGTTTACTGTACACGTGACATAATGAAGTTAGAGGGCACCATTGCAGTGGTGTCTTCTCCTAATCTTGCCAGCTGCGCACATAATTAATTCTTATTCGTGTCCATTACATTTGTGCTACTGAAACGTGGTCCATACACTGGCTGCCTGTCTGTGAACCGCCTGGTCCGCAAGATCAGCTCGCATCAGAATGGAAACCGACTAAGGCATTAAGCACACTGTTTAGTCCAACTGACATTTTTTCCTTCACAGCAAGACTTTCTGCAGGAAGGACGCAGTGTGTTCTTTGACGTCCTGGCTCGAGCTCCTGCTCTCACTGTGGACCTGCTCTGCTGTGCCCCAATCACCGCGTCCCTTCCCTTCACTCCTGTCCCACAGACGTCCTCGAACCTCCTCACCAGGGCCTCCAAGAAGTGAGCCCCAACCTCGATTGCCAGCGTGTGGTGCAGGATGCTGAGCAAGAGCACATGCTCCATCACCAGCCTGCTGGGCATGGCCGCGTCACAGACACAGGCGCCCAGTAGGGCAGCGGTCAGAGTGTCACTCACGTCTTTCCTGCTGGGCCATCACAGCGCCTCCCGCTGTCCCCTGATGGACGCTATGTCTGGTCCACTCAACCTGCTCATCAGACCCTTCGCCTGTTTCCTTCGCCTTTGCAGTTCTTCCTCTTCTGGACATCCACCGTCTGCTCAGCTCGCCTCCCGTGAGGGGTCGTACTGAGGACTGTCGCAGAGCGCAGCTGCCCCGCCGTGTCCCCATCCTGCACGTTTCCACTCCTCTCTTCTTCTCCTGCAGAAGGGACTCTGTCTTCCCGCCTTTTCTCCTGCGCTCCACCTTCTGCGTCTGCGCCGCCTCCTGCCCGTCATCCTGGTCCCCTCCACCCCCTCATGTCCTCAGAGCCACTGTTGGAGCCACTCTCGGGGTGTCTGTCCTGGTCCCCTCGTCCCTCTCACGTCCTCAGAGCCTCTGTCGGAGCCACTCTCGTGGTGTCTGTCCGTCCTGGTCCCCTCGTCCCCGTCCCGTCCTCAGAGCCTCTGTCGGAGCCACTCTCGTGTTGTCTGTCCGTCCTGGTCCCCCTCGTTCCCCTCCCCGCCGCCCCCAGGACCGCCTGGCCTGTTATTTCAATTGCTTTAGGGGAAGGACCTGTGGTCTGTTATTAGGGACACGTTCTAGGTGACTGCTCTGCCTGCTGGGGTGAGGCATGGAGGGAAGAAGGCTGAGTGACTCTTGTCACCTCTACAAACCTTCCATTCCCTCTCCACGTCCCCTCCCACTCCCCTAATTTCCCTTTCACTCTTCACTCCTGTCACCACTCATTCCTTGTTCAACATGCCACACACAACGCTACCAAGTGTCCTCACTGCCACATGAGGGTCATTTTTCTTTTTTCTTTTCTTTATTTCAGCTGCACCTCAGCAGGGCCCATCGCATACACATAGACGTCTCGGCCAACCGGAACTGAACTCATTAGTTCTTAATCTATTATGTTGCTGTCAATCTGATCCAGAATATAAGATTATGAATTTTTAAGCATAATTTGTGATGTAAGTGCTTATAGCTGGTTTTGCCCCGCATTTACTTAAGAATGATTATACAGCTGCCGTTGTTGAAAATGAGTTTGAAAATCTATTTCTTGAGTATTTACTATCTTCTGGGTGATTTATACATAGTTTCTAATTTTAAGACAAGATAGAGAAACTGTGCCCAGAGAAAAAACAAGTGGACTAAGGTCATGGAATTGGTAAGCGTCCGAGCCTGCATTATCATCAAAGGCCGTCTCAATACGAAGCTTTTGCTTTATCTGTTATGTCACCCTCCCTTTCTGGTGGGTTTAGAAAGTCACCAAGACATACAAACTACCGGAAGTTGTTTGTTTAAAGCCCAGACCTTGGGCCGAGCCCGTGGCGCACTGGGTAGAGTGCTGCGCTGGGATCGCGGCAACGCTCCCGCTGCGGGTTCGGATCCTATATAAGAATGACTGGTGCACTCACTGGCTGAGTGTCGGTCACGGAAAAATGACAAAAATAAATAAATAAATAAATAAAGCCCAGACCTTGATGAGTCCAGGGCACCTCTCCAAAAATGCCTGCCCGGAGTTTATAGTACATACAGTCCCATGTCAAACTGCTTCTTTTCATATCATTAATGACCTACTTAAGGGTCCTTTCGAAATTACTTCTAAAAAACTTAACTAGGAAATTACACGTTCTTGACATGGTTCTCTTCTCACACACCACAGCTAGACACACGGGACATTCTGATCAATGTTTCACTCAGTGTGTACACAGTAAGGATTGCTCTTCTGTGTTTCGTTGCCCACTTGGATGTTCTCTGCATAGTAGGTTCTGCCATCTGATGGGGAATTAGCCTTTGCACCATTTTTCTTGTCACACTGGTTCCACGAACATTAGGTAGGTGAGACTAGAAAAGGGCTCACAGAAGTTACTCAGCTCAATAGAACGCCTGTCCTGTTTTTCTTTTTGTACATTTTATTTATTTATTTATGTATTTATTTTTGCTTCCCATTCTTCTAAACCCTCTTTCATCTTTCCTTACAAATTCACTGTGAAAAATACAGCAAGAAATGCCAGTATTCTTTTTTTCTTTTAATCCTATTGTCCTCTTTTTTTTTTTCTTTTCATGGCAGATTAAAACTAGCTGATAGGAAGAGAATAAACAGAAATAATGTCAAAAGAGAGATGTTCTTCTCTGTCCAGTCGTGAATAGCTGCTCTGCTAGGGACCTTCGGCTACACCCACCACAATAAAGACTTAAACATATTTTTTCAAAGCACAACTCTGTGTACATGTGTACTATAGAAAATCACCCCCATGACAGTCTAGCCAGAAGGAAATCATGAAATTCCTTTCTAACAAGCTATCTTTTTTGACATATGATCACAATGTGAATAATCCCGTTACAACATTTGATTTAACTAGCATGGCTTAAGAAGTGTAAAAATGCTGTTTCCCTACTGTGTTGTGTCCTCTGCAATGTGTATTTATATCTCCTGAGGTCATGTCCACACTCTAGTATATGCTATATCGGATGAAATTATTGCTTGTTGTTCTTAGGAATATAGTCTCTTTGTAGCTTCTCCACTAGGCTCTTAGTTTTGCATAAGCTGTGTCTCCTGTTGGCACAATAGTAAATTTAATATGGTCTCTTTTATTTTTTGGAATTACAGGTCACATTTTAACTCCTAAATTTTATAGTTCAGCACGAATATCACCAAATGGTACAAAAAAGTACAGTGGTATTTTTAATATACGAAATAAATATCTGTTTTATGGAAAACTGTACTTTCTATCTACATAGTACTAATTAACACTAACTCTGAAATCTTCAAAACACGAGAAAGTGCTTTTCAGTTTAAGAAATTCCAGGAAAAATAGAATAAGTTAACTTGTTCCTCTAGAAATGAATCCTGTTAACACTTTGCTACAACTAATTTTTAGAGATTCATCTGCATACACTCTTTTATAAAGTATTTTTTATAGTATACATTTATTTATTTACAGAAAAAAACTTCATGTGGAGTATGCTGACTTTGACACTTAGGTAACTTTTTCTTGGCCCAAAATGGTTTCTACATATGAAATGCCTTTTCATTCAGCAGTGTTTTTTTTTTTTTTTTTTTGTATGTTAGTCTTTATAAATTACACTTTAACTCTTACCTCTGGTCTAGAAAGAACGATAAATTTCATTAATGAATCAGGAAATGACTTAAAAATATCTTTCACAATCTAGGCAGTTAAAAGTACTCAGTTCTACTTACTCCCAAGGTTCTAGAGAAAACCATGTGGGAATACTACCAAACTGTTCCTTGCCATCTCTTGTCTAAGAAAAGAATTGGACCAACAACTACACATTTTGAATCCAGCTTGCTTTTTTTATTCATGGAAATATACTCTGGAAGTTCCTTCCCTCTACCCATCAGGCTGAATTTTTGTTAAATGTTTGCAGAAAGATCTGGACAGCATAACTTTATTTTTTATTTTATTTGGCCTTGTTTTTCCATATAAATATAAACGTTTATTTCAAAAAGGCAACTGAAGGGAAGAACACCATGGCTACAACCATTGTGCAATTAGACTTTGCAAGAACTGTCTAATATAAACCTCTGAAACAAAACTACATTAATATTACTTTATCAGCCTGTGTCTTCCCCCCAAACTAAGACTTTCTTGCTAACAAGTTATCAAGCAAGTCTGGTTACATTTGTTTTTTTTAAGGTTATTGAAAGTCTTGTTTTTTACAGAATTGAACCCTCTTAAGCTCATCATATATGCTATTGTATATCTCACACAAGAAAGCTTTTGGAATCAGATTTTTCTCAGCTCATTGAAATTTATACAATTTTAGTTGAAGCACATGTTGAGGGTCTTCCATAAAGATTTTATTTGCTGAGATAAGGTCTTTCCCTTGGGGATGTTTCTTCTTTTTTATCTTCTTCTTCATCTTCATCATCTGGATAATCCACTAAGCGAACTACGCTGCTACCGTTTGGGCTCCTTGTTCTATTACCAACAGCAGAAGGAGATGAAAACAATTTTAAGTCACCAGGTGATGTTCTTTTGGGAAGGCCTACCTCGTTCCAATCTTCTTTTGTTCTTTTCATCTCCATGAATTGATCATAAGAATCTGGAAAGTTATTTTCCAATGATGGCATGACTGCTACTCCCATATCTTCTTTAAAACACATTTCTCCCTTTACCTCCGAGACTTTGGCACCTCCTTGAGGTATGTTACCATATGGTATGGAACGCAAATAATTCTGTATTCGACTTTCTCTGTCTTTCTGATCGTCATATTTAATCTTCAATCCTTTGAATGTCTGGACATATTCAATCGATTCAAGTGCACTATAAAACCTTTCGACTATATGTGCAACAAGAGATGGGATATTTTCCACTCTTATGTATTCAAAGAGCTCAATAATAGCTGAATTCAACATATTGTACCTGGTTCCATTATGCAGAAAAGCATTTACAACTGGGTCAAACAGATTTCCCCTGATGATGTAACTATTATAAAGTTCATCTTTAAGGCCAATCATCCTTCTCATAAAGCGAACAGCACACAAGACCAGGAAAGTGTGCTTTGAATTCATCAAAATCAAGACCCTTCTTAGCAAATCATTGCTCAAAATAGAGCTTTGTATGTAATGTGTGTGTTGTTGTAAGCAAAATGTGAGTAGGTCTAAAATTATAGCAAGCAGCTTTGCTGTTTGATAATTATTGGGGCAATTTTTGCTTTCGGTGGATATATTACCTCCTTCACGTTTGTCTTCTGAAGTGGTGGCCAAAAGTGGTGCTATCACGTTATGCAGACAATGTTTATAGAAGAAATTTAGAAAATCGCATCTTACGTTTTTATTGGATGCTGACAGCATGTTGTCCAGATCAAGCAAAGTGCGCAGATGTTCCATCACGTGCAGAGCACCTCCCAGCTCAGGATCAGTATCACAGGTCATTTGTTTAATCACTACATTAATGAAAAGATCATCACCTTCAGTCTTCTCTGCTTCCTCCATTACAAGTTTTCGGATCTTGGATGGACTGTACTCAACTAGATAAGTAAATATATCTGTAGCAGACGATCTTATTAGCACATCATCAGCACTCATTACGATTTTAAGAGCAGGAAGAATTTCCAATTGTGTCAACTTTTGGAATAACTTATACTTGCTTTGAGGCCGTAATGTCTTAGAAAATGCACAGAAGTCCTTGAAAAAAAGCACCAATTCACGCCATTTGTCATCATCTAGAGTCTTATCCGTTAACTGTGCCAAAACTTCAGACAAACACTTGCGATCTTGCTGCAGCATGCTGGCTATCTCAACCTTCTTGAGGAAAATAAAATGTTTAAGAGTAGAAAGATTATCTGCAGATGTGGGTGGCTGAGGCACCAGAACGTCATATATGTACTGCACTCTGTACATCTGACGTATTTTTTGCCTAAGTTCAGAGTCTGTTATTGGTATAAATTCCTGGAACTTGGCAGTTTGGCTCAAGAATTCCCTATGCCGTCTTGGCTGAGCCAAAGCAGGATCGTATTCAAGGCATCCCATCACATCCATGATACACTCATCAGAAAGCATGATCTTAAACAGAGGTTTGCTTTCGAAGGAGAACAGGCCTTTAATAATTGCATGTAAACGGTGTAAGCCTTCGGTGTTGTCTAGATTTTCACAAGTGCGGAACAGCTGCAGGAGTTTTTGAATATAATCCTCACTTTCCAGGACCAGAGCCAGCCTTTCCTTGCCGGTAGGCGAGGGGAGAACCGAGGTAACCAAAGCAGCGATTTGTTCAAGCCCATCGAGTTCACAATTAGGCAGCTGGACCAGCTCAGTGCAAGCCCAGGACACGTCCCCGGGACCTACTTGGTCCCAGCGCTGGTCTTCATCCCGAACACAGACTCTGACGTGGCGCCGTCTGCTCGCCATGTCCACCTCCGGCCTCACCGCACCAGATCCGGGGTTGGCTCCGGCCACCGCTTTGCGTATCCTGGCAACGGTAGCTGCGGCGACTAGGACAGCTACGGTGGCTGAGGTGGCAGTTCGGGTTGGCAGTGGTGACAGGGGCAGCAGTGGCTCCTGGGAGGCCACAGGTCAGCAGGGTTCCCGGCGGCCCTGCTGTCTTCCACTGTCCCCACTTCAATCTCCCCAACCTCCATCCCTGCCTTCTGCCCTCCTTACCTACGATCTCCTAAAAAGGGAGTCTCTGGGCCTGCTCTCGGCTGTCTGAAATAGCCTCGATCCCGAAGGAATCTTGTGATCCCCACAGGATTCTGCCCCAAGAATGTGCTTATGTGACAGTAACTATACTTGCCACAGGGAGCTGCTGCTAAATGCACGCATGGAAGCTTAGAAGTTAGAGGATGTTCTTGCATAAAGGATTGTTGTCCCTCGGAAACATTTTTACTCATCTGGTGTGTGGGGATGGAGACTTAGGAACTTTGACAAAAGGGAAGCTTAATCCCTATGTCCTGACCAAGTCCACATCTGACGTTCTACAACAAGAAAAGGCTGGACCAAATAAGAAGCAGGAGCAAGTGACCTACAGACCATTAGCAAGAATCAGAGGAATAGGCTTGGGTCTCCTCCATAAGACTTGGCCTAAGCCTGGATCCCTCTCTTAATCCATCTTAGAGAGAGGATATTGTTCCAAAAGGGAATTGGGCAGCCCCTTTCCTCTGTTCACTTAGGCCTAAAGCTCTGTCTTCCAGCACACATTTTCTGACATTTTCCAATCCATAAGTTCGTTCCTTATTCTTAGGGAAGGACTGAGCCAAAGGGAAACGGTGAGTTGAAATTAGCTAAGAGTGGATATTGACAATTACAGATAAATTATTTTACTTCTTTTCTTAGTGATGATAATCATAACGAGCACAACAAACAAATAATAATAATTAGTGCTTATTATTATTATGAAGAAGGTAATAACATAATTGACCAAGTATAATATTTAAATGCTTACTATATTCAAGACACTGTGAAAAGAATGTTATACAGAATTTCTTACTTAATTTTCGTAATAATTCAGTGATACAGGAGTATTAAGAATCCTTTTAGAATCAGGAAACAGACTTAGGGAACTTAAGTAAACTGCCAAACGTCACACAGCTAATAAATTGAGGAACTCAGATTTGAACACACCTTTCTGATTCCAAAATTGGTTTTCTCAGCCATTGAACTGTGATTACCACTTCTTTTCTTGGCTTTCATCACACATTATTTCACATTCCTTCCATCTGTATAATTTGTAATAAAGTTATCAAGACAAGATGAAAATAACGCACTTCCTCCTTTAGATACACATCTGTGTATGGCCAGCTTAAAAATAGAAGCTTGGATGTGGCAACTCTGTTAAATATAATTTTAACAGTAACCAAGTTGATTTTTGATGTAGCAGCAACTTCTGCAGTGTTCTTTTAAAAAATAATTCTCCAAAACCTTAACCCTGTTATTGCAAGGGAAAATCTGAAAACGGGGCCAAACGAAGCTCATTTGAGCTTGAATTGTCCTATTTGTAACAATCACTTCATTTTACATAGCATTGGAGATGTATGACAATTCTCAAGTAAAACAGAAAAACTTCCACACACCTCTGTTGTAGTGTTGCCTCCAGAAGATTCTGGCATGTTCCCTGGGACAGTATAGATGGGGTACACAGAGAATTGAATGTGAATTACAATCATTTTTTTTCTTTTCTTTTTCTGGTGGCTGGCTTGTATGGGATCTGAATTATTTACCCCAGTGTTATTAGCACCACACTCTACTGAGTGAGCTAACCAGACAGCCCCCTTGTTTATTTGTTTGTTTATTTTATTTTGTTTTTTGTTGGACAGTCATTTCATGATAAAATTCAAATCAATGCCAGGATACTGCTGGTTTAGTAACATTTACAAATCATGAATAATATTTAAACATAAGAATTACTAAATGATAGGATGTGCCAATACACTGTAATAATAATGACATGGATGCTAAAGGCCCAATTTTTTCCTCTATTGTGCTTATATTAAAGTATGTATTAGAATCAATTCTAAAACTGTCAGTTCTCTGAATGTGCCCTCAGGTTCTATTCTTCAAGAGGCATTCAGCACAAATCTGTGTGTTTTCATAATTTTGTATGCTTTATTTGCTTTTTCACTTAACCTTCATTCACTAATGGCATGAGGAAGATGTTATTACTGTCCTACTGGAGAGAAAAAAACTTGAAACTGCAAACTCAGTCAAATATTTGGTTTAAACCCTCACAGTTAGTGATGACGCCAGTATTTGAAACCAGGCCTTTTATAGAGTAGTTCCGACTCCCCACTTTGCTGTTCCCAATATGTAATGCTCTTTCTCAGACTATGAATAAATGGTTACAGCAGATGTTTACAACAATGCGATTTTTATCCCAATGATCACTGTTATTTGCTATTTCTCCATTTTGTTTTGTGAAGGAAAAACTTAAGAGCAGTTCAAAATCCAAATGGGTGGTATCAATCTTAAGACTCAGGAGGCTTCTTCCATGTTGGACGTCTGCTTTCCTCACACTTCTTCCCCCAGAACTTAAGGGAGTAAAAGGTATAGTTCTTGATGACTCTGCTCTGAAAATAAATACTTTCACACAAGGATTTTGCAATTCATCCACATCTTATGACTACTAAGAGCTTAATTTTTATACTTCCTGAGTTGTTTTAGAAGACATTAAAGAAATGTGTCACATATTTCTGAAGTTTAGATATAGGTAACCCAAGCAAATATATACAGATAGAATATTTAGTATTCTTTTTGTAGGAAGAAAGAGCATTTCATAGTTGAAACACAAGGCAAGCAGTGTCAACTCCATCCTTCCTTTTGTTCTTGTAAACAATATGGGGTCATTCTTGACTTTTCTCTTTCTGACTCTTTACGTTTAGTTTTTTCGTATATGCTGTCTGTCTGACTATCAAAACGTATTCAATATCCTACTGCTTCTCACCACTACCACCAGTGTCAAAGCACCATCATCTTTCATTTGGAAATTTCTAATATTCTCTTCCCCTGGCTTCTACCTTTTTGCCCTACTAGTACATTCTCAGCACAATAACGAGAGCTGGGACTTTTAAAACACAAGTCATACCCTCCCACTTCTTTGCTCAAATGTGTTTCTACCCTACTTAGAATGAAAGCCAAAGTTCTACCTACGGTATATACAGCCTAACAAGATCTGGCCCCCTTGAACTATGCAAGCTCTTCACCCTTTCCCATATTCTACGCCAGCCACACTAGCCACCTTGCTGTGTCTGAAGTACATCAGGCACACTCTTGCTTCAGGGCCTTTGCACCTGCCTTTCTTTCCATCCAGAACACTCTACTTCTCAGAATTGTATCTACGTGGCACACCCTCACCTCCTTCAAAAATTTATTCAAATGTCTTCCCACTCAGTGAGACCTTCCCTAACCACCTCTTGAAAATTGTAATGTCCTCGCGACCCAACCTGCCCATCCCTTTTATATATATATATATTTATATTTTTTTCCTACATATCACTTAGTATCATCTGATTACTTTGTATTTCTCTTATTCTGTTTTTTAAACCAGACTATCAGCTGTATAAGGGCCGTGATTTTATTTTATTATTGTTTTAGTTTGTTCAGTTCTGTGTTTCTAGCACTTGCTGTAGGCATGGTTCATTATATTTTATCAACAATTATTTATGGTATGTATGTATGTATGTATGTATGTATGTATGTATGTATGTATGTATGTATAAATATATAAATAAATTAAAAAACAAACAAACAAACAAACCTTTTTTTCTAGGATTATTTCAAATAATCCATTTATTTATTTCTCACATAGTCATTGAGCTGCCCCTATGTACAGGCCCTATATCAGGCACTGGGGACAAAACAGGGAATTTGAACTTTTATGTCCAGTCCTATTTTGGAATACTTTGATGGTTGTATCAGGAGATTTTTTTTTTTTTTTTTGTCGTTTTGGTGACCGGCACTCAGCCAGTGAGTGCACCGGCCATTCCTATATAGGATCCGAACCCGCCGCGGGAGCGTCGCCACGCTCCCAGCGCCGCACTCTCCCGAGTGTGCCACGGGCTCGGCCGGAGATATTTTTAATTTACAAGGTACACTTGGCATTTTCTCTGCTGCCCCAATTCCACCCTTTTGGATAGTTTACTTCTTACTGATAGTGACCAGGTGACTAATATTCTCCTGTTTTCAGCTTTTAGTTGCAAGAAAAGCTAGTGAATTGAATCAGGTGGATGTTTTCCTCCATGTTCTGTCAAATATTTCTTCCCTAACTTCGAGATTTCAGATGGAGGTTGCGGCTTTTCCATCCACTCTCAAGTACTGAAAGAACCTTAATTCTAGTATTGAAATGTTCAGTCTCTTTCAAGCTTCTGTTTGAGTCATATCTTGTCCAAAGAAAATTCATGGCCAAGACCAGAATCAAGGGATAAAAAAGTATGCTGCCCCTAGAGTGCGGGAACATAGCAAAGTTATGTAGCAAAGGACATGGGGAGAGGGAAGGGTGAAGAATTGGGTACATTGATGCAATCTTCCACAAACTTGGACAACAAGTATAACCCAGAAGTTTTCTGGGCCAAGAGCGATGTATGATCCCTGTATACATAGAGTATTAGAGTGTGTGAACACTTAAAACCTTTTATTCTCAGCTGAAAGCGTCATCCTGTTGTGTGTGCACTGCAGCAGTACTGGCCCTCATCTCCCATAGTATCAGAAGTGAGACTCAGTCTTAAGTATTTTCTCGGATCTACAGGCAGTTGGTGTCAGCACTAGCACATTCTCAGTTGTGTGCTTGGCTTCTGTGGAAGCTCCATAATCTTCTGCTCACACCTCAGAAACTTAGGAGAGGACGGAAAAGGAGAAAAATGTTGTCTTGGCCTCATGTAAATTTTAGAATCTCACTTTCAGTGCCATCCTCTCCTCTTTCTACTGTTCAAATACTTACTTCTACACTCATTTTGAATTTTGTTTTAAATTACATTATTCATAGATCTTCACTTCTTCTTCGTCTGGATAGACCAGGCTACTTCCTTTTCCCTCCTGGAACACTGGGAATAACATTAGCTGTCTTCTTACTAATTGTCCTATAACCATTTCGTATAAATAACAGCAAGGAGCCTAATTTGGAGTTAAAAACTGCTCAACTTTTACTTACAGATAGAAATAATCTCCATTTCTTCAGAAGAACACAAAACCTATTATGCAATAAAATATAAATTTTAATTTTATACGAAGCAGTTGATTTCAACTTAACATTTACTTCCATTATCATTTAAAAGAGTGCCTTGAATATAATATATTTGATATTTTGTGAGAGAATTGGACTGAGTCAGACACAGAAAAAAATGTTTTGATGATAAATAAGGAAAAATCCTAAACATCTTGGCTAATATGGATTTTGGGTGCATTGCTACGTGTGTGAAGATCTGGTTCATTCTTCCCGAGAAATAACCTTCTGTGTTTTGTTACTGCCAGGGGATCTGCTATCATTTTCTTGGGCAGGAGTGCTGGTATGGTGGTGTAGGAATGTATTTTTAAATTATACACTAAAATCACTCAAAAAATATCAAATTTTGGTTTCTAGTTACTTAAAAGTATAATTTAAGAGGCTTATCAGATTTACAGGCGATGCATAGAGTATCATGGTTTTTAGTACTGAATGTGTACTGCATAACTTCATAAATACAATAACTGTATTCCTATATCTTAGATGATTCTTACGTGTTATGTTTCCCATGAAACAGGACCCTATGAAGTGAATTTTGATTAAGATCTCAGGCCGTGAAAATGCCTACATTGGCTGGTTGGTTGATTATTGAGAGTAGGTGGAGTAGGGTAGTTCTTCTTTGTCCACAAGATGCCATTAGCACCCAACCCCCCAGTTTTGACAACCAGAAGAATCTCCAGACACTGCCAAACATCTCTCTTGGGGGGGGGCGGGGGAAAGCAAAATTACTTCTAGTCGAGAAATACTGCTAGTAATAATGTTCAGTTCTTATCATTTACTAAGTTTCCAACATGTAAAAAGCAGCTTAAAAAACTCAAATATTACAGTTCTTATTTCATGTCTGATATAGTAAAACCAGCTTATTTGAACTTTTGTTGTCCAAGATTTCTATTAACCAGGATCTCTGCATATTTATAATAAAACAGTAAATGTCATTTATTTTCAGGTCTTTCTCCAGGAAAATAATTAAAAAATGAATTTGTTTTAGTAATGTCTAGTGAGTGCTTATAGTTTTATGTTGCTTTGGCATCCATTTTTGAATATACGTTTACCTTTTTATACCAGAAGAAAAGTTCAGTCACCCTTGACACAGTTTCCAGTTCTATGCCCTGCCTGGATGGCTTCAGCTGGTGGCCAGAGGTAAAGACTTAGGGGCATGTCCTCTACCTAGCAGGCTGGGCTACCTGCTTTCCCACTGCTTCCTTTAAAGGGACCATTCAGACATCTGCCTGGAAACTTAAAGTGATGACCCCTCAGTCACAGCATGAGCTCCTAGAACTAATGCCTGCTTGCTTTAAACCCAATAATTAGAACTCCCTACAGAAAACCTGTTTGGCTATAAAAGTGTTGGCCGAAGGGTCCCCACTCAGCCCACGTGGACTCCCTCCCTGACCTCCCGGTATATGTGGCCTCCTCCAGGCATGCCTTGTATCCACCAGGTTCGATAAGTACTAAAAACTCTTAAAGTTTTACATTGTGGTTGTGTCATTGAAGCCCTGCAGCAATTTGACCCCTGACACTGAGGCTCCCCTGCCCATGCAGCAACCCTCCACCCCCAGGAGACTCATGTGTGGACCTCTGGTGTCTGCTGGGGACAGTAGCTACCAAATAAATTAATAATGAAACTCAGGGAGTTGATTCAAGACACAACTCCCCTTCTGATGTCCTGCAGGTCTTTCCCTGCAGCAGGGAGAGCTTTCACACTTTCTACAAATCCACAGTCTAGAATTAGCAGGTCTCACCTCCTCACACTCATCTCCAACCCCTTTCCCCTCAGCCTACTGCTCATCTTGCTCACTGGCTTTCTTGCATATCTCTTTCCTATCTACGGCCTCTGTTCTTGCTGCTTCCACTGGCCAGAATTCCGTGCAACTGTATTTTCACATATCTCCCTCATCATCTTTCACATTTTGTCTCCAAAATCAGTCCCTGAAAAATACCTCTCGGCCTACAATCTGAGACAGCAACCCCTTCTCTTCTCTGACGTTGCCTTATTTTAGCTTATCAATAGAACTTTCTCAATCTGAAGCCACCACATCATTTGCTTACTTTTATTGTCTTATTCTGCCCCCACCCCACCAGAGGCAAAGATGGATCCTGGACAGTCTTATTCTCCCCTGTATCGCGTTGCCTAGAAGACAATAGGTATTCAGTGAATATTAAGAACGAGTGTATAAAAGAATGTGAAAAAAATCACTCTTTTCACTATGATGGAAGAATTCATTATAAAAAGAATTAAATTCCTTCTCATTTTATTAAAATCTATTAATTTAGTATCAATTTCAGAAACCAGTTTTTTTTTTTTTTTTTTTTCAGGATCTTCCTTAAACTTCTTTCTGTCTGAGCGTATTGAGGTGAACAAACTTGTCCGTGTTTCCACAGTAAAACTCAGCTTAGATTTGAAACCTGGAGTCAGAGTCAAGAACCTGTGTGGTTAAGCTCTTTGCTCTACAGCATGTCACCGTTCTCTTTCCCTTCTCTTTAAATAGGTGCTGAAGCCAAGTTATATATCAATGTTATAAAATCATCAGGTTAGAATTCTCAGCTTTTCGGGACAGGCAAATATATGTCTCCATATGTCCCTTCCTTTCTCTCACCGCCCTCTTTTTCTCCTTAATGGAAAGAATAGAGGGCAATTAGGTATCAACTGCTTCTACTTGGTCATCTCTCTACCTTAAAGTATTTGTCTCCAAAACAGAACTATTCTTATCCTATTTCTTATTTTTGCTTTAAATAGAGGTAAACTAATTTTGAGTTTATTTCTTTTTTCCACATGCTTCTGATTGTACTAAGCTTCAGTTGAAATGCTAGCTTTACAAATGTGTGCTATTTGAATTTGCCTTCAGCATATCTTGCCCCTTGACTTTTCACAACTGTTTCTCTTTCCAAATGTATTTTTTCTCTCTTTATTTTTTCCCACTCTGAACTCATAAAAGATCTTTGTAAACATGGTTTTTACAGCCATTTGTCCCATTCACTCATCAGTAGGATCACTCTTTGTAGTAATCTCATTACGATGCTTGCCACTCATTTGCTCAAGCTGTATCTCTTTTAATGCAGGTGTATATGGAGAACTCATTTTAAAATTTTCCATTTGAGGGGCTGGCCCATGGCTCGCTTTGCAGAGTTTGGTGCTGATAACACCAAGGCCACGGGTTCAGATCCCTATATAGGGATGTCCGGTTAGCTCACTTGGAGAGCGTGGTGCTGACAAGACCAAGTCAATGGTTAAGATCCCCTTACTGCTCATCTTTAAAAAAATCCATTTGAGATTATCTCATTGATACTTTACTCTGTGCATCTCATGCCATCCATAGGTAGCATTAGATTACCTAGACTGGTTTTATTATACAGAGCAGAAGATTTTTTTTTTTTGCTTTTATTTTAAAGATGATGAAGTAAGGAGATGTGACAACTTGCATAGATAATATTTTCTAATATCATTCAGCTTGCACCAATGAGACCCTTTTTTTGCCTTTCCTCTCAAATAAACGTTCTGAACGTTCCTTTTGTAACTTCTCCTATTCTCTTTTCACTGCCCGAGGCAGAGAATGAGAGGTCACATGTGCTGAGTGGCTTCCTTTCATCAGAAGGTAAGCGCCAGTCTTCCCCAGGACAGTCACACCTGACCATGCCATTGCATTTATGGTGTCTGACTTTCTTGGTTGCATATATTTCTCTCTTCACAAAAGATAACTTTAGCAGCATATCTCAAGGAGAAATAGAATTCTACTATATAGCAATTCTATATATCTTCAAAGTACCCCCCATTATTCAAAAATTATATCTACCTAATTATCTAATTTCTGTGTCTTGTGTATTTATGCTGACTTCAGCAATATTAGCCTGTTTTTCACTTTAATTCAATAATGAAAATATGAGAGGAAGAATATGCCTTTTTTGTAATATTCTTGAGGTTGCTCTTGGCACATACTTATGGGAGTCTTTGCCATCTATTAAGAATAAGCAACAAAGGAAAGCAATGAAAAATGATAAGACATACCCATTCCCTAGGGCTCTAATGTTCAGGCTCAACTGGAGTCCCAAGGGTGTTTTAACACCTAAGGCCTCTGACTATAAATCTGTCCCTGGGGTCTTTTCAGTTACTTCAGGGAAGTGTCAGTTGCTTATAGTATAGGAAGCAATTACCCCCATGCAGAAAATAGATCAAGGAAAGGAAGGAAGAAACCTAGTTACTGGAATAAGGAACTGAAAAAAGAAAGCCTACAAGAAATGAAAATAAAAGAGCACATGGAAAAAAGTGCAATGACATATATTTACTATTTATTTTATACTTAGAAGATATATAAAGATAGATACAGTGGCATATAGTTATAGTCATCTATATGTTCATTTGCATCCATATTTATATCCCATCCACATATGTATACATATGCAGATCCACACTTCTCTCCTTATCTGTGTCTGTCACTGAGAGGAAGCAGTCTTGGTGATTAAGAGCTCAAACTCAAAAACAGATAGTTCAAGTTGAAACCCAGGCTCTGCCAGGCACTAGTCATGTGACATGGACAGATACCTAATATGTCTGGGCCTCCATTTCTGCATCTCTAAAGTGGAACCATTCTCTACTTCAGTTGATTGTTATAGGATTAAAATAGGTAACATGTATAAAACACAATGGTGCCGGGTGAAGTCATTATTATACTATTTAAGGCACATTACTCCCGTTCAAAGAAAATGGGTCCAAGAAACTGAAGCCTTTTTGTTTAAGTGGGCAGAGTGGCTAGGAGTTAAATGCAAATTTATCAAGGCTTGCATATGCCTGTGAGCTGTTGAGAGACATAGTCTCCCTCCCTACTTCCTCAGCCCAGGCACTTTCTGAGGTGAAGGCAGCAAAAGGGAGGAAGCCTGTGATTAATCGGCTTAGAGCCTGGGAGGCTCTGGAGGAGTGGCTGGTCTAAGCTGTGTGCTTTAGAGCTGGATGGGGAGTTCTGTATAATAGGAGTCCTCTCAAAAGCCTGTGGTGCTCTAGGTGATCCTGCCATTTCTCAATACCCTTGATTTTAATTGGTTTTCTTGTGAAAATAGGTCAAATTGCTTGATTTCACTTACTGCTTGGGTCCAGAGCAGAGTCAATTTGTGCAACTCAAGTTTTCATGGGTTACTGCTTGTATTGCAGTGAGTTACTGTGAACTCACAGGTACAGGCAGGAAACACCAAGGATTAAAACAGGAAAACAGAGGTTATTGATATGCTGGCGTTGTCTCAGCAGACTCAAGTCAAAAGGCTGAGCTCCCCAACACAGTGGGGCAGTTATTTTTATATTGTAGTATTTCAGGGTTTCTTTGACTGAGCAAGAGCAGTGATCTTATGATCTTATGGGGGTATGACTCTGTCTCGGGGTGGAAAAGTACAGCAGGTGAGAAGCATGCTGAAAAATTCTGTTTTAGCAGTCTGTGGAAACCACAGGGTGAGACCTAGGGGGCCTGTAGCTGCAGCAGGGTGTTAGCAAGTCTGTGGTAACCACAGAGTGAGAGAAGGTGGGGTGACATGACATCTGGGTGTGGGTCTTGGTTACTGCATAGCGTGGCACAGCATGGATGTCTAACAACCCCAGCTGGGCTGGACACAGCCAGGTAAGTATGAGTGCCTCAATATATGCTTAGTTTTACAAACACACACAATCACACTATTTTGTTCCCTTTTATCTCCAGTTCTTTCTTGTGTGGGTTATTTCTATTATCCCAACTACAAGGACAAAAAAGGTAAAAGATATAGGTCTAAATGATGTTACTATAGACTGTAGGATGTTTAGCAACATTCCTGGCCTCTACCATTAGAGGCCAGTAGCACCCCTCTCTCCTGCCATTTGTACAACCAAAAATGGCTCCAGACATTGCCAAATGTTTTCTCGAGGACAAAATAACCCCCAACTGAAAACCACTGAGTTAAAATAGAATATTTTTGCACAGTGTTCTTGTCTCTCCATGCATGTAAATACTAATCAGTAATTTAAAGAGGATAAAATTATTTTGTTACCCAATTATATTGAAGATAGTGTATTAATATAAACATTTTGATGTTTATTATATAGTATACTGATTTTATTCCAATTTAAACAACAAAGGATCACATTTCTTTAAAATTCTGTAGCTTGTATTCTAGAAAATCATTGATTGCAGCTATTTAATGAAAAAGTTAACCTAAAAAGTGAAAAGTTTTATCTTATAAAAAGTTTCCATGTTCAGTTAGTAAAGGCTTTATTTGATTTCTTTTAATGTGTCTCAGCCAGATACATTTCTCAGAACCCAATAAAAATATACAGAGTAATGTCACATTGGAAATAATTTCACAGTTTACTATACTAATTTTAAGCACTATAGGTTTACTAAATTCCTGTTTGTGACAATGAAACCGAATAATCAAGGTAAAAGTTTAAAAGCAACACTGACCCTCCCTACTTCTTGCTTTATTGCAGGTAAATGGAGCCTACGTATCCCCACATGCATTTATGGCTCTGGTGAAATTTAAAAGGCATCTTGCATGAACTGAAAGAATACACATTTTGTCTTTTTGTGTGATCTCATGTTTTACTTACTCCAGAGCAGTAGATCAATAGCTGTGTGCCCAGAAATCACTTTTCAGTAGTGTTGTGGAGTATCAAGAACATGGAGAAAGAGAATTTTTATTGTCTCAGGAAACTTGGTGCCCTTTTGTATTGCTCATGGCAACAGTAATCTGAACTTTTTAGTTACATTCTCTAAGCTCTGAACATTTAGAATTCAATGCTAGCATATTCAGAATGATTGAAACTGCTTTATTTGTCATCATTACCATGGTTACTAATAAGTTCTTAAACTCCCATACGTGAAATTGCTGAAATGAGCATTTTATGAAGCAAGTTACACAGATACAAATCTCAACATTTACTACTTAAAACTTGTATGTCAGAACAAATACTAATTTTGTGCAAAGTTTTGAAAAGTGTAAGCAAGTAAAGACATTATGTTGAGAGACAAGAACCCTAGTGTCTAGTTCTGTTTCCCATCTATTTTGTTGAGATCTCCATCAAGCTATATCACAATGAATTTGTTTTTAGTACCTTCCATGTGACATGTAACTTGTGGTGTCTTCATATTTGAAGTCCAGTTATTTACAGTGTCTCATATCTGTTATTTGAGCTTTTGGCTATTCCCCTGACATGATTTATAGAAGCCTGTATTTTGACTCATGCCATTTTGGGCTGCTGTTTCTTTTGCTGTTGTCAAACATTTTTTGAAGCAATTACTGGAATAAAGAAAAAAAATAAAACTATAATTGTAACCTATTTAGAAAATAAGAATGAGTACAATGTATATTTATATGTCTTATTTCATGTGGCCAATATAGTACTCCAAGAAAAAGTCATAGCTACAGATATTGTCGTTATTAATTGAGAAAGATTAAAAATAAATGAGCCTATTAGCCAAGTCAAGAGTTATCAAAAGAAGAAAACAAGTTTAATGACCACAGGACTAAGGACTTAACAAATATAGATAAGTCTGATGAATCAGAAAACAGAAAGAATAGAATTGAAAATTACATCCAAGATTTTTTTCTTTGATTAAACAACAACAAAAAATGGGTGAACTTTTGGCAAGTGTTATAGAAAAATGAGAAAAATGTATATACACACTAGAAAATATAAAGAGAACATAGCAACAAAGGTAGATATCCTATGGGAAATATTCTATAAATTCCATGAGAATACTAGAAATCTTAACACAATAAAATTTTCTTTTGGAACTGTAAACAGCCGAATTGGACTTAGAAAGAAGTATAAAACCTGAAATCAATGATGATGTCAGACGTTTTCAAAAAACTGTTCCTCTAAAATATGCATGGTTCACTTAGATTCTTCATCTGTGAACTCATTTTTTTAATGCATTATAATTATTTCTAAACATAGACAATATTAGAAATCTTTCTATATCACTTTCAAGATGATAATGTATGTTCTGGGGGTGGGGGAAAGGGTTTCAAGGATCAGCACTTGAAAAAGAACCTACGTGATGTTCTTCTAAGAAAATTGGTTTTAAAATCCTAGGAGAAAACCCAGCAATTAATTCCAGCAACATGCTAAAAATAAACTTTAACAAATCCCAGTTTATGTAACGGTTGAATCAATGTGAAGAAATTTAATACTAGAATGCATGAAATGGTAAAAACTGTATGATCATGTTAATGGATACTGAAAAGACAGTTGATAAAATGCAACCTTAATTAGTTATAAATTTTTTTTTTTGTAATTGGAAATAAAAGGACACTTTTATCACATCATTATAAAGGGACTTACTGGATTGCATGGAGTAGCAGCATTCTCAGTAGATTAAGGAAGAAGACAAGGGGTATACGTTACTCCCGTCATTACATCACCCTATTCTGATAGTGCCACTACAATGAGACAAAACCACAACATCACACAAGAAAGTATAAGAAGACACAAGGCTAAGGAAATTTCCATTGCACCAAACAGTGGAATTGCTAGGACGGCTGGGCTCCCTTTTGGCTGCCTCTCCCTCTAGTACAGCTTTTCCTGACTCACTGTCCTTGCAAGCAAGGTGAGAGAGATGTGAAAAGCTTCCTGGGGTGGATTTATCTAACAGAAGTGCGTCACCTATGATAAAATACCAGACTTCCCAGGAGGGGGAAATATGTCTCTCAAGGCGCTGCAGAAGGGTCCGTGTGATTTTCCTCATTGTTGCTTTAAAAATCCAAATTTTCTACTTAACATCAGGGTTACCCAAACTGATTTTTCCATTCATGATTTTCGATGAGCGAGGTGTGATTTGGGAACTGAATTCATGAAGAGGCAGCACGGCAGAGAGAAAAGCCCTGACATGGACCATCGGGGGCTGCTGTGACATCTGTGGAACGCAACCCCTCTTCTACCACACCCCCTACCAGAATAATTATTTGCCTTGACTTTTATTCACTGGAACACTTTATTATTTTCCTACTTAAATATTACCTGCCTTTAGTATCTACAGTGATGGTGTTTATATTTTCACATTTTATTCTCCATCACTTTAAACTGGTTTCAAAGAACTTTGTGAGGGATAAGGAGATTATAACATTTTTAATTTATGCTGCTTGAACTTTGCGTATCTGCAATACTAGTGGACAAGGCATATTCGCACATTTGATACATAAATAACATGCTTTGACGGCAGGATATAATTACAAATCCCACTTCCCAGAAAACTTTCAAAACTATTTTTTATAAAATTATAATTAAAAAAATTTAAAAAATTATCGTGAATGCAATGATTACCAAAATGCAGAAATAATTTACGTGAAAGATACCTTCCTTAAAACAAAGTCACCTATGCTAAAATTCTTGTTGAACATTAATTTATGGTAAGCTCAAATGTCATTAATTTTCTACATCTTTAAAAAGTATTACTTATGGAACTTCATGAAGAACCAGTGCTTTGTATTTTAACCCTACATCTGCTACTGACTTAATTTCAGTAATTTTTTATATGTGATATATTGCAGTGCTTTATTTCTCATTATTATACAGAATTACCAAGTCGAAAATTAATAAATGATTTTGTACATTGCCTGGCTAAAGATCACCATGTCAAACATTTTTTTCCTTCAAACAATAGAGAGAGAATCCATTCAGATACAAACAACAACAACAAAAAACAGTTTCTAAAGGTCAAATAGTATTTGGTTTTCTCTGACTTACGTTTCGATGAAAAATGTTAGCCTTACAAATCTGGTATACTAAAACAGCCCTTCACTAGAGAGAAGGAAAATAAAACAGAGGCCAGTCTTTTCATTTAAACGTTTCTGGACAAATAATAAATCCTTTTGGAAATCTTTTCTATTTATATTTAAATTGCATATAGATGACAAAAGATCATTTAAGTCTCGCTACTATTATTGTGATGAAAGAATTGTTGACACTTTTAATTAGTTAAATAAACTCTTCTTTATTTAGAAACCAAGGAACTCATAAAGATAAAAGGATGATAAACATTTTGCTTCTTTTTACATATTCTGCATGCTATCTTCTATTTGTTCCAATAGATTTAACTGAGGAACAATAAAATAGTATTTAATAAAATCAAACAAAACTTTGTAAGACACATGACTGAAAACATATTTCTCCAGCTTATTCTCTATTGTGTATAGAAAAATAGATGCAAACTGACCATTGAACATCAAAATTAAAATTATAAGCCCTGGGCATTAAAATAAAAAAAATTTGGTTTCAGGATAGAGTATTTTAAGTACACTCTAATTAAATGAAAATGCATACTCTTTAGATATTCATTCAACTCTCCAAATATTCATTTATTCAACCAACCAACCAATAGGTTTCAGCATCTAATATGTGCTAAGAGCAGGAAAAGGTACAAGATAAACACTGACAGATAAGAAATTGTATTGTCTACCTGCAGAATCTAACAGGACTCAATATGGTTATGGATTCTATGGATGATAACAAAACAAACAGCGTAGATGGGGGCTCCATTCTACCTTGAAAGTTTAAGAAAGTCTTCATATATATGCCATTCTTAACCTCACCTTTAAAACTGCAAGTGGAAATTGAGGAAGTCCTGCTTAACACATCAAGTACTGTGAGCCCTAACATGGCTTTCTGAAAGACAATGCTACCAAACCTAAACATGAGGCTGAAGAGCTGGTCCAAGGTACAGATCGTGGAGGGATCGCTCAAGGCAACAGGAGCCACAAATGGGTACTTCTACCATGAACAGACATTCTGTTTTGAAGGACCAGGGTAGTGTGATTGTGGATGATGAATCTTAAGGATTTGAGTTTGGAGGCAGAGTGACAAGTCAAGACACCAGAGCAGGTGACTGCAGTGGAACTTGTGAAAAGCATACAGGTTTAAAAACTGTTTATAGCTATAAATGAATGGAATTGTTCACTAATTGAATGTGAAACACAGGGATTGAGGATGCCTCTTAGATTTTCAATTTTCCGAACTAGCACCTCACTTAGTTATCCCTGATAAATTGGTACTGACTTTTTAGATGCTAGGTCAGTCCACTGTACACAAATTTCTGCCAAAATGGTGGAGGAGTCCAACATTAATAAAGGAAAAGTATTTCACGGGACCTAACTTATAGCTCAGTGGGGCCACAGCCCTGTAGTTTTAGGCATAGCTTAACTTTTTCGGATTGCACGCAGAAATGCTAAGCTTGGGAAAAACAGAATACTCTCCCCGGACTAAAGTCTCTGTTGTAGATAAAAAAAATTGTAACACAGTAAAAATGTTGGCTTTAAGGGCAGTCGTCCTTGGTGCAGCTAAATCTAATGATGGGACACTATGTGAGCTAAAGGCTTCAAGTTTAATGGGTGGGGGATGTTTCACATCTTGCCTCCAGCTGTTTCTTTGACTTTCTTAAGGAACTAAGTGCTGCCATGATGATTATCTTACTGTTGTTTTTGTAACCATCTGTGTTCCTTTTCTGTAACTTTCTTGTCTGGACAATAAAAACTGAGAGAAAACCTGATTTGGGGTTATTTTCCTAGGAATCCTTCTCTCTTGAAGGAATTCTTCCTGGGATTAACCCTTTCAGGCCTCTCATTGCTCTGGAGAAATGGACTTTGAGTAATCCTTTGTGCTCCATCACCCGGTGAGTGGTGACAAAAATAATTACTGTTGTAGAATAGTACTACATGCCAAAATATCCTCATCCCAATCCCATAACTTTTTGGCATATGTGAAATGTGAAATTATGTTCTGATATAGTTTGAATGTTTATCCCCTCTCTAAAGCTGATGTTGGAACTTAATCCCCAATATGGTATTTGAAAGGTGGGGCTTTTAAGAGGACCATGCCCTCACAAATGGATAAATTAATAAATTAATGGTTTAATGGGTTATCAGGGAGTAGATTTGGGACTTTATAAGGAGAAGAAAGAATGTTGAAATGCCCTTGCTCAGCCATCTCACTATGTGATACCCTGCATTGCCATAGGACTCCATAGAAATCCCACCAAGAAGAAGGCCCTCATTAGGTGTGCCCCCTGAACCTTGGACTTTCCAGCCTCCAACACTGTAAGAAATAAATTCTGTTTCTTTGTAAATTACCCAGTTTTAGGTATTCTGTTATAAGCAGCAACAGAAAATGGGCAACACACGTTCTAAGAAAAGTCTTATGCACCACAGATAATCACAGATTACTCTACCACCTTCTTTTCATGCCTCCATATAGGGAATTCAAGAGATTTCAGGGCTGATCAAGGAAAAAGATAAGACCACAATAAGGCAGCATACACAAGCTTTATTTGGCCAATGCTTTGACAGGTTTGCATGTGGGGGAAGTCCCTCACAGCCCTAGACTGTCCAGAGGCTTCCGGGCAAGTGAGATACATATGGAGTAGTATTTCACTGATCTGATAGGCCATTACTTTCCCAGGGCTGGAAAAGTACACGAGCAAATGTTTGACTGTGGTGATAGTCTAGCATGTGCGGTAGGACTTAAACACAGCGGAAGTGATGCTCGGAATACCCAGTCAGTGACTTCCTACAGGCACCTTCACTGCAATCAACCAGGAGACTACACAGCAGAGCACTACTGGAAAGGTCATCAAGTGCTTGAGAAGAAAGGCATTGCCAAGGGCTTAAGAAAACTGGCACGCACTCAGGCTATGAGGAAAATGTAAAGCATCACTACATTAAAATGGTACACTATTTTCAGAACTGGTGAGGTACATTACCTCCAGTGGGTTGTGGTGACTGTCTCAGCAAAGCTGAAAGATTTTACCAAAGGGCAAGTGACTATGGCAATAACAATTCCAATGCACTGTAGTGGCAGCTACTTCACTGCCATCAAGTGAGGTGGCAAAAAGGCAGAGTGACAGTGGAAGGCATCACTCATATTGAGCAGAAAATTTCAGCAACATTGTCTTGGCAATCCTTTGGATTTCAGAGAAATACATGAGTCTTCATTACACTGCACTGATACACTGCCTATCCTGCCCAGGTCTGTACACAAACTGTACACAAACTCAGCACCGATTTTAACACTATTCGGTAGGTACAATAGGACGTAAACATAGAAAGTGATGTTTATAAAAATCAATGTAATGGATTGTAAACTGACATTGAAATTATCATCAAGCCAACCTGCATGCAGCAGGGGATTTAATAGGATAGATTTCAAACATCTGAACAGAAAGCATTCGGATCCGTTGGTAGGGCCGGACTGTGGCTCACTCGGGAGAGTGCGTTGCTGATAACACCAAGGCCATGGGTTCGGATCCCATATAGGGATGGCCAGTTAGCTCACTGGGTGAGCATGGTGCTGACAGATCCGTTGGTAAAACAGTTTTTCTGACCTGTGAGAAACAACAGAAATGGTACTACAAAGATATGATTTACTGTCCAGTCTTCCCAGTGCTGGTGAAGTAAATTCAGTCGGGTGTAACAAGTCAGATGTCACACATCTGAACAGAAGGGTGTTGGATACATGGATGTATCATTTTTTAGATGAAATGTGAGAAAAAAAACACAAATAGCACCACGCTGACTCGATAGATTGCCCTTTTTCCCATAGCTGAAAAAGTACATGTCTAGCAGGTGCTGAAAAAGGTGAACACAGGCAAATAATGGTTGGTAAAAACCGTCCAATGGAGTATAAAACAGGCACATTCATTGCCATTTAGTTGGGCTGTATCCAGCAGGGCATTATGGAAGAAGTCATCAAGCATTTTGATCAAAAGGGACACTGATTCATATCCATGACATAGCTTTAACTCTGCGAGGAACGCTTGAAGCAGCAGTATGATAATCTACTGGATCAGCCATTTTCTCTACTACTGCTGGAGTAAATTGACAATGGCTGTGGTCATTGTCCAACAGTTGCTGAAGAATATGCAAAAAGGTAAATTGACGCTTTACAAGACTAATTCACAGACTTCCTATAACCAATGAAAAAAAATGATCTCAGAAATACTTGTCGTCTTTGTCCAACAGATATGTAATGAGGTAAACAGGTGAAAAGTGATATTTTGAACAGAAATTCAGTGGATTGTAAGACAGGTACCAACGCTTCTTTCAAGTTTGTGAGCTTGGTAGAGTAACTCAGGAAAGAGAATGCAAGGTAAGTTCAGAGGACGAGACTGAGACTTGCTTCCATGAAATTCAAAAAGAAATAGGGCACCTCTAAAGCAGAAATACTGATCACAAAGATGAACCATTTTTCTACATGAGATAAAATACAAGAAAAAAAAAACAACAACATCATTTCTGGTGACTATCCAACAAAGCCTGTAGAAAATGACCAACAGAGGGAGGGATGCTTGCAGACACTAATTCAGTAGACTCTCAGCAGTGCAATGTCATCCAGCAATACAGCAGGCAATGGGGATAGGAGCAAGAGGTCATGAAAAAACTAAACATGAAGAGAACGAGCCTCATGAGCAAAATACACCTTACCCACTAGTGAAACACATGAAATAAAACAAATGCATTGAAAAGAGAAAACCAGATACTTCAAAACCAGAAATCCATTGTAAAAAGTGATATGAGGTGCAACAGCCCTTCAGAAAATCAAGGCCGGGAATGCAGGGAGTGATTTTTGGGAAGAACCAGTACACTGCATTCTACCACATGCTCCACACATTCCTCCACAGGACAGCACCCAACTAACCTCCCCCTCATATCTTACACCACACGCCCAGCAATGACAAGCAAACAGTCCGTGCTGGGGTAAACGAAAGACAAGGCGCTTGGCACTGAAACCAATCACACCCTGCAGTCAAAGATAGGCACATAAGGGCCAGCTAGGCTGTGTCACCCGAAGGAGGCTGAATTCACAGCCCAAAGTACTCACTCCAAAAATGCAACACCTAAAAAAGGGACTGGAAGAGGAGACAATAAAGGAAAATAACTTGGATAACTTGATGTCTGAAATGCCAATTCTGGGCCCACACTTCTCACCAATCAGGGAGATACGGGCTCGGCCCCCTTCTGTACCGTAAAAGAACATCACACAGCAAAGCAAGAACATGACCCGAGTTGGGAACACAGGACAAGTAATTCTCAGGGAGACACACAAAAAGGCTTTGGTTCAGACACCCGCAATTCTAATACAGTGGAGGGAAACCCCGGGATTGGAACACAAGTGCAAGTGAAGCAATTAGAAGGGAAGACAAGCAAGCCCCGCCAGCACTATGGATTATATTTCTCCCCCCGCCATGAGAAAACAAGGTGTCAAGGAAGGATGCATGCATTCATCTCACGGAAAAGACAATCTTGACTACCGTGCCAAGAGGTGTGACACTGGGGATGAGACCTATGGATGAAATATCTGCGAAGGATTGTACTAAAGGGAATTTCATTTCCTTGGAGGATAATGTCACACAATGGGAACATACGTGACCATTCCCGAAGCAGTACAGTACAGAAGATAGTCAGACTCTGGGGGAGAACGTCATTGAGACAGGCATGGGAGCCAGGGGAACAGGCCAGAGTGCACAGGAATGGCCAGCTTCCCTCACGGGAGCTGACAGAAAAGCAAACCCTGCCCGCAATGGACATGCCCCGCAGAAACAGGAAGCAGTCAAAGTGGGGGAACTGGCTCTGGGGTAAAACTGACTTTGCCTTCAAGGGAGGGCTAATCCTCTTCTCTCATAGGGAATAGGGAATATCTTGGCAGATGTGCTTTCCCAGCAGGGTGCACATGCTATGAGCACCCCGCTATGAGCCTTTGAGAGGAGTGAAATAGGACCTGTCGTGGAGGACACAACCAGGGTGAATACGAACCTACCATTCTAAGAATAATCACCATAGGGACAGCCGGTGGGGACAGAAGTGAGAGTCTATCCACTTGCTGAAGGACAAGAGGAGGAAGAGCAACTGCATGACATTTCTTCCATTACTGGCAACACCCTTCAGCAGCAGAAATTCTTGGAAATGTGCCAACACCTGTCTTCATACAGGACATTGACTAACCAGCTCCTTAGGGGACAACAGCACCTGAGAGACTGAAGGCCGTGAATGCAGAGAGTCATGTTCGGGAAATCCAGTACAAAGCATTCTACCTTCTCGACCATCACATTTAACCCTAGGGGACCTCCACATGGTTCTCCTTTCATATCCCACAGCACATTCTGGATGATTTCTAAAACTGGGTCCTTCGAGGAGCATTTACTCTGTGAATCATTCTGCACTGAAGGGATACCCTCTGTATTCATGATTGGAACTGTCTTTGTGGACAGGCCTGGCTCATGTAGTGGACGCTCCGTTTCTAGCACCAAAAACTTGGTGCACTGCGGCTGCAGCATGCACACTGGTAATCTAAAATAACATCTCTGACACCGAGCCCCAACATGCTGATACAGGCTACTCTACTGCTCTCATGTCCAGTGTCTACAAACAGGCACTTGAAAACCTGCCACCATACTCCTGGACGAGAGGACCCAGGAATTCTGGCTGGATAGAAGCTCGATTTCGGACCCTACACACAGCATCAGAGAGCAGTGCCAGCACCAGACTTAAGTTGGAAACACAGGACAGGTAATTCTCAGGAAGACCCACACAACGGATTCGCTTGAGACACCCTCATTTCTAATATAGATGTGGCAAACCCCGGGATTGGAATACGAGAGAAAACGAAGCACTTTGAGGAGAAGGCAAGCAAGGCCCGCCACCACTATGGATTACAGTTCTCCCACTTCTGAGAGAAAAGCCAGTTGTCAAGGAGCACGCATGTACTCATCTCACGGAGAAGACAGGCTTGACTACCCTGGCAAGACGTGTGACAGTGGGGATGAGACCCATGGATGAAATATCTGTGAAGGATTGTACTAAAAGTAATTTCATTTCCTTGGAGAAAAACTTCACACAATAGGAAGATGCGTGGGCGTTCCTGAAGCAGTACAGAACAGAAGACAGTCAGACTCCAGGGGAGAATGTCTTTGAGACAGGCATCAGAGGCAGGGGAACAGGTCAGAGTTCACAGGAATGGCCAGCTTTCCTCGCGGGAGCTGACGGAAATGAGATCAGTGGCCTCATTGGACAGGTCCAGCAGAAACAAGCAGTCAAAAAGGGTAACTGGCTCTGGGGTAACACTTCCTTTGCCTTCATAGGACCGTGAATCCTTCTTGGTACATAGGTACTAGGGAATATCTTACCAGATGTGCTTACCACCATGATGCACATGCTACCAGTTGCCCGCTAATGCCCTTGAGAGGACTGACACAGGACCTGTCACAGAGGGGGAGACAACCAGGGGGAATCCCAACCCACCATTCTAAGAATCACCAGTATAGGGACAGCCTGTCGCGACAGAAGCGTGAGGCTATCCACTCACTGAAGGACAACAGGACGAAGACTAGGGGCATGACTTTTCTTCCATTACTGACAACACCCTTCAGCAACAGAAATACTTGGAAATGTGCCACCCCTTGTCTTCATACAGGACATCGACTGTAACCAGCTCCATAAGGGACAAGAGCCCCTGAGAAACTGAAGGCCGTGATTGCAGAGAGTCATGTTCCGCAAATCCAGTACAAAGCATTCTACCTTCTTCACCATCATGTTCACCTCCACGGCATATACACGCGGTTCTCCTTTAATACCTCACAGCACCTTCTGGCACATTTTTACAACTTGGACCTTGGAGGAGCGTTTACTCTGTGAACCATTGTGCTGTGAAGCAACACCCTGTGTATTCATGAATGGACCCGTCTATGTGGACAGGCCTGGCTCATGCACTGGAAGCTCGCTCAGTCCATGACACCCAAAACTTTTTGTACTATGGCTGCAGGGTGCATGCTTTTGATAACTAATAAATTCTCTGATACGGAGCCCTGACAAAACGTCACACAATGGGAACATAGATGGGCGTTCCCGAAGCAGTACAGAACAGAAGATAGTCAGACTCCAGGGGAGAACGTCTTTCAGACTGGCCTCGGAGCCAGGGGAACAGGTCAGGGTTCACGGGAATGGCCAGCTTTCATCACAGGAGCTGACAGAAATGCAATCACTGCCCGCAATGGACACGTCCGCAGAAACAAGAAGCAGTCAAAGCGGGGGAACCGGCTCTGTGATAAAAGTGCCTTTGCCTTCAAGGGACGGCGAATCCTCTTCTCACATAGGGAATAGGGAATATCTTTCCAGACGTGCTTTCCCAGCAGGGTGCACATGCTATAAGTACCCAGCCATGAGCCTTGAGAGGAGTGAAATAGGACCTGTCGTGGAGAAGGAGACAACAAGGGGGAGTCCAAAGCCAGCATTCAAAGATTACTGTCCCCACTGGCTGTCCCTATGGTATTGATTCTGAGAATTCTGGGTTTAAGCAGGTGGGGACAGAAGCGAGAGGCTATCCACTCACTGAAGGACAAGAGGAGGGAGAGCAAGTGCATGACGTTTATTCCATTATAGGCAACACCTTTCAGCAACAGAAATACTTGGAAAAGTGCCACCTCCTGTCTACATACAGGACATGAACTGTAACCCGTGTTTAAGGGTACAAGAGCACCTGAGAAACTGAAGGCCATGAATGATGGGAGTCAAATTCCCCAAATCCAGTACAAAACTTTCTACCTTCTTCACCATCACGTTCACCCCCAGGGCACCTTCACACAGTTCTCCTTTCATAACCCACAGCACCTTCTCGAACATTTCTAAAACTTGGTCCTTGGAGGAGCGTTGACTATGTGAATCATTCTGCTGTGAAGCAACACCCTGTGTATTCATGAATGGACCCATCTTTGGGGACAGGGCTGGCTCATGCACGGGAAGCTCAGTCCAAGACACCCAAAACTTTTTGTACTATGGCTGCAGGGTGCATGGTGTCGATAATTAATAAATTCTCTGACACCGAGCCCTGACATGCTGATTCGAACAACTCCACCGCCCTCACGTCCTCAGTCTCCCAACAGGCACTTGATTACCTGTCATCACACTGATGCACGAGAGGACCCAAGACTTCTGGCTGGATAGAAGCTCGCTTTCGGACCCTACACACAGCATCAGAGAGCAGTGCAAGCACCAGACTTAAGTTGGAAACACAGGACAGGTAATTCTCAGGAAGACCCACACATCGGATTTGGTTGGGACACCCTCATTTCTAATATAGATGTGGCAAAACCCGGGACTGGAATACGAGTGAAAACGAAGCACTTTGAGGAGAAGGCAAGCAAAGCCCGCCACCACTATGGATTACAGTTCTCCCACTTCTGAGAGAAAAGCCAGTTGTCAAGGAGCACGCATGTACTCATCTCAGGGAGAAGACAGGCTTGAGTACTCTGCCAAGCGGTGTGACAGCGGGGATGAGAACTATGGATGAAATATCTGCGAAGGATTGTACTAAAGGGAATTTCATTTCCTTGGAGGATAATGTCACACAATGGGAACATACGTGAGCATTCCCGAAGCAGTACAGAGCAGGAGATAGCCAGCCTCCGGGGGAGAATGTCTTTGAGACAGGCATCAGAGGCAGGGGAACAGGTCAGAGTTCACAGGAATGGCCAGCTTTCCTCGCGGGAGCTGACGGAAATGAGATCAGTGGCCTCAATGGACAGGTCCAGCAGAAACAAGCAGTCAAAAAGGGTAACTGGCTCTGGGGTAACACTTCCTTTTCCTTTCTTAGGACCTTGAATCCTTCTTGGTACATAGGTACTAGGGAATATCTTACCAGATGTGCTTACCACCATGGTGCACATGCTACCAGTTCCCTGCTAATGCCCTTGAGAGGACTGACACAGGACCTGTCACAGAGGGGGAGACAACCAGGGGGAATCCAAACACACCATTCTAAGAATCACCAGTATAGGGACAGCCGGTGGCGATAGAAGCGTGAGGCTATCCACTCACTGAAGGACAACAGGACGAAGACTAGGGGCATGACTTTTCTTCCATTACTGACAACACCCTTCAGCAACAGAAATACTTGGAAATGTGCCACCACTTGTCTTCATATAGGACATCGACTGTAACCAGCTCCTTAGAGGACAAAATCACCTGAGAAACTGATGGCCATGAATGCGGGGTCATGTTCCGGAAATCCAGTACAAAGCATTCTACCTTTTCCACCATCTCGTTCACCCCAGCTGCACCTCCACATGATTCTCCTTTCATATCCCACAGAACATTTGGGAAGATATCTGTAACTTCATCTTCAGAGGGGCATTTACTCTGTGAATCATTCTGCCCTCATCAATAACCTGTGTGTTCATGACTGGCCCTGTCTTTGTTGACAGACCTGTCTCTTGTGGGTGAAGCTCTGCTTGCAGCACCCAATACTTGTTGTACAATTGCTGCAATGAACCTGCTTGCTATTTAAAATAACCTTTTGCAATCTGGTACCTGACATAATACGACCAGTATCTCCATTGCCCTCTGTCCTTTTGGAGCGGGAAATCATGGTCCCAAGAGGGAGGGATTCAGTCCCATCGCTCAGACCTTCATCCACCAATGCCAGGAACCAAGGAACCCCTGAACCACCAGTACTGTGCAGTGGTGATAAAGGTGGTCTGGCCTGTTCTTAGGAGTAGGTACACCCATAGGGAAAAGTTCTACTGGGATGGCACTCCTGGGATCATTAGGCACGCTTGCTGGCCACCATCAAAGCGGCATGATGCAAAGGGAACACACAAGAGGCTTCAGGATGTTGTGTGAGGAGGTGACAATTAGCCTCATGGGCAACCATTTACATCTGGCCATCACAGCATGGAACCTTCATTTCCCTGGGATCTCCTGGAAATAAACAGGTCGCTGTGTGTTTAAAGCCCACATGCCATGAGGAAGGATGATGTGTAGAAGCTCTGACCGGGGTGCACACATGACCAGTTATTAACCTGAGCACTGCTCCAAGGGAAAGATGGTCTTTTCTTGCCTGTGCACTAGATAGACTTGTGGTAGAATACTTCTAATAGTGCCTGCATGGCCCTGTCAATAAACAATGAGAAAGTATAGATCTTAGAAATCAGTGGCTGACATAGGAAACCTGGAGCATCCCCGTCATCAAGTGTTGTGGTATGCACTAGACGTAGGTTCGTATAGCACTGCACTTTTTGGCAAATGCAACAACCCCCTTTGATTGTAGATGACAAGGATGTCATTCTCTGTGAGATTCATGTAATGAATGTTCAACAGAGCCTATAATTTTCCTCATGCTGCTGGTTTAATGAAAATTTAAAATGTAGAAATGAAGAGTTTTAAGAGGAATTTAATCATCTCCTTGGATAACGAAAGTCTTTCAGTAATGTGAATATTCACTGAATCCCCCATACCTTTAACTGCTAAACAGGGCTTTCTTATGCGGCCCTGTAGTGTGCTGAATAAATGCTGCAATCTTAGGTACTTTTCCACGTTATTTTTAACCAATGTACCTGCATCACTCCTGTGGGGAGTCACCATGCTATGGCAGCATGCATGGTAGTTTCTAAATCAGTAGTGATAGAGGTCAATCTGTCTCTCTCATGGGCATATAATTTTTAGGCCCTAATTCAATCTCTATAGCAGATATAACGAGACCAACTGTTTTTCCTCAGGGAGGTGAGGGAAAAAAAACAAAACAAAACTCAGTACCAATGTTCACCTAGTTCAGCAGAAATTGAAGGTAGCCAACATATGGCAAGTGGTTCTAGTGAAATTATTGCCTGGTATACATAATATGGCACCGTTTATTTTCTCACACAGAAAATATTGTGCTGGGTAAGTGTTCAAAGCCTGCATCATATGCTGCATATATAACCGTAAGTGGCCCCGAGGAAAGTGAACACAGAACAAGTCATTCATATGGAAACCAATCCAATAGACTGACCTTTTAAGTGGCATCCAGCAAAGGGGCAGGGCATGGGATGACAGAGGACAGCTCACCAAGCACCATGAGAAGAAGAGTTGGAGTTTCCTGAGCATAATTTTCACTCAGGCACTGGGGAAACCCCTGAAGCAGCAGTTCGTTGACACTAGACCACACTAGACCAACAATAAATTCTGATGTACACAGTAGTTGTAGTGAGTTACATGTGATGTAACATCCACTAGAAACTGAACGTCATGAACATAGGGACTGATTCCGAGGAAAACAAATCCACTGCTTTCTATACCACACTCTGTATTAGTCTCATCTATTGGACTTCCACCTGGTCCACTTTTTATGTCTTAAAGGACATACTAGAAAATGACTCCAAACAACCCTGAATAGGATAAATACTGGGCAAGTCATTCTGGAGTGGAACAATATCCGCTTAGGTAAGACCAACACATCATGGTAATCAAGGCTGTGTCATCCAGGGGGAGCTGTGTTCAGAGCCAACAACAATTGCTGGCCCTGTTAGGGTTCAATAAAAAAACAGGGAATCTGGGAAACCAATGACTGCCATGCTAGTCTTGACAACTTCATTGTCAACAAGTCACGTGGCCTCCACTGGCTTCATGTTCACATCCGACATCACCACTCGACAATGGCAACAATTGGCTGAGTGGATAAATGCGAGGGAGCTAGTTTTCTGTTCGAATCATGCAATGGATTTGAGCCAGGCTTTATAATTTCCATCATGCTGTCAACATGAAGTGAACATTTAAAATGAGTTGATATGAAGCACTTAGGAAGGGAATCACCTCTGTTACTATGACGTCCTTCCAGTAACGTGAGGAATCACTGAAGTACCAGCACTGTGAATGTTAGACTGCTAGGCCAGTTCATTTTGTCTCACCTAAATTCCTTCTGGGAAAAAAAAAAAAAAAGCAACTCAACCTACGGAACACATTGGTATTAACAGATGTTCTCTGCTTAAATATTTGGCCCTACATTTCTCCTGTTTCCCATTTCTACCCACTTTACACACCAGGGACATTGTGAGGACCAAATTAAATAGTCATTTTGAAGTTACTTTAGAGTGATAAAGCAGCTTCTTGAACCTCATCTCTGCCGGACAATTACAAGGAGCAGCAATACCGTGAAATGACAGATCAGCCATTCTCCGCGGGTTTGGTGAAGTACGCGGGTCCACGGCGAGTTGTAGCTGTCGCTTAGCAGGCCGTGAAGGATTTGGAGACAGTGTGAATGAATCTTGGGAAGAACAATCCGACGCAGTGTATACCTGGCAACATCACTGTCACCAAGCTGAGAGGCACGAAGCAGGCATACAGGAGAGTTCATCGCGTGTTTTGAGCAGAAGGGATTCAGACTCACACCCACGAAGTTCCTTATGACCTATGAGGAAAACTGGAATCAGCATTACAATGACTCTAGAGACTGCCCGTCCTTCTTAGGTCTGATGAAGCACATGAACGCCGGCCAGCTGTGGCCACTGCTCAGCAGGTGCTGAGGGCGGTGAATGCAAAGGGGTTGTGAAGATTCCTAGTACGGGTTGAATCTCCCTTTGTGTTCACCACCTATGAAAGGAAGAGTAAAATGGTTCAGAAAATAATAGAAATAATTACAATATAATATGGTTATTGCTTCCATTGAAGAAGTGTGGAAGTTGGTGTAAAAGCACAGAGAATGAGAAAAATATTGTCCATTCATGTTTCTCAAACTTAGGCTGCACCACAATGACTTCAGGCTCTTGTTAAAACATAAACCTCAAGAGTTTCTGATTCAGTAATTTTGTTGTGTGGCTTGAGAATTTACATTTCTATCATTTTCCCAGGTACTTATGCTGCCTGTTTGGGGTCACAATGTGAGAATCACTGACTTACACTAATGGGGGACACTTGTAATGAGGTCAAAGTCGAGCTGGGTCTTCCAGAGCATATAGAGTCCCCACGGATGATTTTAGCAGAAGGATATTAGAGACAACAAACAGGCATCCTTTTAAGCCACGAAACAATAGCTATGGGGAGTACGGATCAGGAAAGACCTCAGAGATACCGGGTTTCACAATTGAAGATGGAATATATGTTTACAAGTGAGACAAAGAGTAAGAATATTCCAAACAGAAGAAAAATATAACATATGCAGAACAGGAGAAGGGGAAGGAAGCTTGTTCCATTCAAATAATTTCTAATACTGAGATCATTCGTGAGGTCAGCAGAGGTGATGAGGACATGAATGAGAGATGTTCATAAAGTCAAAACCTGAGGTCGCAGTAGTGCGGGTGTAGAAGAAGAAATAAAGGTGCAAAACAAGGGAATCCTGAGGAATTCATGACCAGTTAGATGAGAGTGAATGAAAAAGCGAAGTACAGAAAGGAGTCTGATTATTCGTGGACTTTTCAACACGATAGTTTGTAAATGTTAGGTCTTGCTAGAGAAAACGTGAGGAAAACTATTCTGTGAGTATGTCTGTGTGTGGCAGTGCTGGGCAGGGGAGTTTGGTGGGTAGGGGCTGTTATGTGGAGAGGTTTGAAATGTATCAAAGAGGTAGCTAGATGATGAAGAATTCTCAGGCACAGATTTATGACGTGAGAAAAAAAAGAAAGAAGCCCACTACATTGTACATTGGGATAGTTGTGCTCTGGTGGCATTTACTCATCCTTAAATGACCACCTGAGAAGATATTTTGCACTTTTGTTGGCCACAGGGAGATAAATGGACAGTGTGAGCCTGGGATCTGCTAGGGATCAAGTAAATGGTTAGTTCTTTCTATTTTGGGGATCGTCTGTTGATTTTGTGACTGACAGGGCATTTTTAGAGACTAAGGAGAAAAAGCAATGGAGAAGAAATGGGTGAAGATAGAAAAGGTCGGAGAAAGACTGCCTTCGAAGAACCTGTCCTAATTCCTAACATAAGTATGTTTTCAGCATACGTGTAAGTGATATATTTCTCTCTCTCACATACATGCATGTATAAAACAGAAGGACGCTGGTTTGGGTGTAAAAAACAATCTATTATGTAGCCACAATGAGTAGCTTTACCACTAACAAAGCATTCCTTATTGAAGTGTTTATCACTTTGGCTTCCAGGGGACTGTCAGATTTGGCCTTAGTGAACACTTATATCAACATTTAGGCAATTAATAATCATAGAATTAAATTGTAATTTTATCCGAAAATGTGCATAGATTAGATTAGTTTTAACATTGTATACTGAACTTAAGGAATTTTAATATAGGCATTTTATACTGGAAAAGAAAATATTATCAAATAATACTACTATATGAAATATTACAGAATTATAACTTTGAAAACAGTGAGAGTTTTTATTTTATATAATTTTAAATCTCAAATTATTTAACGAGGTTTTTGTTTTCTCATTATTTCTAAAGAACATGTGCTATTGACTTTCTTCCTGCACTCTAATGGATCAGGCCGCGTCTCTCTGCAGGTGCCCTCACTCGACCTTGGTGCCGCTGTCGTGTGTCAAGAACCTACCGTAGATTCACGGGCCTCCTGACCACTGAGCTTGTTCTCTGTGCTCCCAAAGGATCCTCTGTGCCCTTTTCTCACTACTTGATATCATTTCCTACTCTGTGAACACTGTTTGTTTGCTTCTCCATCTCTCTCACTAAATGGTGAACCCAAGAGAAAAAGTTATGCCTTATTTTTCCTTATAAAACAATATCTGGCAAAGAGTAGATGTTCCATAAATGAGATGGGAGGTGTACAGCAGATAAGAATGTAGGAAAACGTATACACTCAACAGACATTTTCACCAAACAGTGGTAAAATGATATTTTAAACAATAAAAGATTGTAATATTTCATCTGTCATAAGAGTTTTCTCTGTAATAATACAATGTACTTAGTATATGCAATGACCACATTTGTATACAATATATATTTCTAGTTATTTCCAGATGATGATGTGGGCATTTCTTTTTCATTATAATTTTTCTCACGGACACTTTCAAAATTACTACTATATAACGACACACACACACATACATTTTATAAATGCTACTACATAATCTAATATATAGCATTAGAGTAGTATATTAATATATTCATATAATACACCATGTATATATACTTTATTCATCAAATTTAGACAAGGTACCTCAAATTTTAATATATCTGCATTTAAAAAATAATAATCATGAAAAGAAACTTTTTCTGCTTCTCTTCATAAAATATTTTATGCTTTCCTTTCTTCAAACTTAAAGACAAATGTTGACTTTTTTCCCAAATAAAACTACATTTATTTCGGGTTACACCCTTTCTAAGCATCTTCAATTCTCACCAAAAAGCACTCAGAGAGAACCAAGCTACAGCTCACATAATAGCACAGCAAACAACCAATTTTAATTCAGTTTTTAATTATTGCCATTTTTAAAATTTAGGTAGGCGAATCTCATATTGTAGAGAATAATCATGCTTTACCACTCATATATACTGATTATGATGATGGCTATAAAGATAAAGGAGGAGCAAGAAAAAAGCAAAGGGAAGACAAGGAGCAGGAGAGGAAAGAAGAAAAGGGAGAATAAAATCCTACACAATTATCAGGATATTATGAAGCCACAATGTCCTTACCGAAATTTCTGTTCCTAAGAACAAAAACTCCATCTGTGACTTGCCTTTACAATGAAAGTGCAAAAAGAGCAACTTCTGGAGTTCATTGTGTCAAGACTTAATTCTCAGCTGCATCAGTTTCCATGGCCAGATTACGTACGCCTTAAACCCCAGTAACGTCATCAAACACATAATATCGATCTGCTAGTGTCTGTAAAAATTAAAGTAAATAACCCACTGCAAGTTCTACGTGCGACACCTGGCACACAGTAGGCACTCAGAAATCGGGGCCTCTCATTATCACTGGTTCCATTCCTCTGTAAGTAATATCCTTCCCTTTAACACAGTATTGCTGTTGCTTAGGCATTTTGGTTTCATTGGTTAATTTGGATGTCCACTTAAGCAATGCTAAAACACAGTGAACATTTTCATAAGCCTGTAGCTATTGATCACATAATTGTTCCTTGATGAATTATAAGTGCCCTTTGAAGCTGAGATCAAGTCATGTTTATCTCCTAATGGAACAAAATAGGATATTCTTTTGATAAATATTCTTTCTGTGACTGCACCCATTTTCCTTTTATTGCTCCTATAAATGGCAGTACCTGGCACCAATAATGAAACAACAGGTTACAGTAAAACCACCCTTTTACAAAGCTAAGGGGAATGCAGAAAATGGTATCACACAAAGAGTACATTAGACAACCTGCTCGCAAAAGTGAATAATTGAGAGAAAAGTTGTAAGGAGATTTCAGCACCAATTCTTACTCTGTTATTACATTATGTGAAGTAAATTAATTCCAAGGCACCATTGTTTTTTCTCTTCTGTGTGGAAATGTAACCATTCTATTGAATAACCAGTACTGAATCTGGGACACAAAAAAATGTATTCCCTGGGCCTTCCACTGCCTATTTAAATTTGTTCACTGTCTAAACTGTGCACCCCATGGATAAAATCTAAGTATGTTCACAACTTTTTCATTCACTGATAGAAAAAATTATCTTCTGGCCACTTTGGTATACAAAAAAAAAAAAAAAAAAAAAAAAAGACTCATTTTAGTAAGTAACATATTCAAGTACGTATAATAAAGGTAAAAACTCAAATATTTATTTAAAATTATATCTTCTCTGTCTACCCTGAAAATCAACAACTCCGCTCCTAGCATGTACCCATGAAAAATAAGTGCTTATTTTCACCAGGACAAATGTACCACAATGTGCATACACCCTTATCCAAAGTAGCCACAGACAGGATAAATTCAAATGCCAGGCAACAACAGAATGGACAAATATCCATGTGATGGAACATTCAGGCAATAGAATACTACACACAAAAAGCAAATGGAAACTGATCCTACAAACGACTACAAAGATATTACTCTTAGAAAAAGAAGCTGGATACAGAAAGTACATATTATGTGTCCAGTTAAAAGAAGTTATCTCTTTAAAATTTTTATTAGCAAACTATACATGTGGCATACACATGAAATTCATAAATTATTAATGAAGTGAACACATGTATACCTACCAGAAAGAGAACATTACCAATGTCTTTGGAACCCCATACATACACTTCCAAAATTTTACCACTCTGCCTCCTAGAAAAACATACACAAACATACAAACACACATACACACACACACAAACCAAACATTTAGTGATGATATTTCCTTGGTTTTCTAGGTAATATTTATTGTATTTATATGTCCTATGTATTTGTCTTTCATAACATAATATAAACAGAGAAGAGTGAAAAATACCAAATAACCAGATCCATGTACTTAAGGAAAGAGAACACAGCTTATAAACACCACTCGGGTGGAGAATGAAACATTGTCAGACTTCCAGAAGAAGAAAGAGAGATAATTCCCTTTACCACCTCCCATTACAATGCTTTCCCTTTTCTCCATAGCTAATCACTGCCCTGCCTCCTAACATTTTAGACGGATTTTGCATGTTGTAGAGCAAAGGAATAAAAGAAATCCTGTAACTATTTCTTCTCTACCTGGAAAGCCAGGTGGGAGGAAATGACCTCCTTATAAAAGTGCTAATGACATTGGTAATGACTCTTTGTAAACATGCTAATAGTTATCACTGTCTTACCAGAGCACAACTTCTCTAGCTTGTTTATTCTAAATAAACCTAGAAGGGCAGACTTCAGGAGAGATGTGCGAGGATCTGGGTGAATACTAATCCCTGTAAAACAATCATTGAACTGGTGAATATTATATCAAAAATATTTGAAGTTTCTGGAAGTTAAGGGCACATAGCAAACAGAAAAAGAAACATTCAATAAAATCTACTAAATCTTGGTAAGAACAGTAAGAGTCTATGACTGTGACATTTGAGTTATGATCTGCTCTCATGCACCCTCCTTCCAGCTCTGTTACAGAATCTCTACTGCAGGAAGTGAAGACAAGAAGACAATCACTCCCTCCTCTCACAGCATACAATGTAGAGCTCCAATTTCACCTTGGGAGGACAGGCTATGTCTCTCATTCACCACCTCCCCTACAAGCCCTCTGCTGAAGAAGCTCTATTCCAGGAAAGCACTGTCAAGATGACTGGGGTACATTTTTCTCACCTAGCTCCCGCTTGTAGGGCAAGGGCTCTGCCCCAGGAGGTAATTTCCCTCTCCTGTGTGTCTTGTTGGGCAGAAGTTGAGTTTTGGAGAAGGCAAGCCAAAAAGGCCAGGTGCTATCTCCTTCCCCCTCCAGTGCCCATTCTTACAGCAGAGATGTCACTCTGGCAGAAGTGGATCTCTATCCCGTACCCTAACTAAGAGACTTAGTAGTAGTGAGGTTTTGCCTACGGGAAGAAGTAGGCTGTACGGACTAGTATATCTGCAGCTGTGCCTAAGGGTACTGACTTTGTATGGGACAGAATGTGGACAGTTCATGCCCACGGGCTTCAAAAGCAATGGAGACATTGGTGACAAAATATTAAGGGGCTGCTGGCTCCATGGAAGTAGTAGCAACAGGGAAGTTGGAGAGCAGCTAGAAAATTAACAGAGAGAACCAGAGAAAGAGAAAGCCAGGAAGGGCCTATTTGTGATCACACTTATGCTTGGGGGTCCAGAAGGATGTTTGCATGTTTGAGGCTGCATCCACTGAGAAGTTATTGGAGTAGGATGTGGAGGAAGACTTTAAAGCATTCCCAAATTACAAACAGGTCAATCAGCAAAAGGTAAAAATCTCAAAGGCTCAAGTTGCTTAAACATAATCTGACAAATCAGGGGCTGAAGAATAAGCTATTCTCAACCCGGGGGATTCCTATAAAGCCAAGCTGAAAAATAAAATTATATTCAGTCTGTTCTTTCTGATGCTAAAAGATAAAACTTTGAACCTGGAATGATGAAAGCAGCCTCCAAGCAGCAAATAGATCCAAAAGTAAAGGATGAACATTTTTCCACTTTAGGGGCTCAAGTACAACTTTTCACCAACAAGTGTTTTCTGCCGATAAAGGGAGGATCCCTAGGAAGCCAGGCTAAAAAGATAAAAACAGAGAGAAAATCTGAGCAAGGATATCAGAAGCTTCACTATGAAGTAGAAACAGACTTCCAGTCAAGTCACTCAACAAACAATAAGCCTGTTTGGAGAATAGTATCCAGATATAAAATATTACTAATATGTCCAGTTTTTAACAACAACAACAACAAAACCTGAAGACATGCAAAGAAATAGGGAAGTGTGATACATATACAAAACAACAGGCAAACAATAGTCAATGCCTTTAGGGGAAACCATATGTTGGACTAGCGGAAAAATAGTTCATAACAGCTATTACATGGGGAGTTATTGTTTAATGGATCCAGAGTTTATGTTTACAATGACAAGAAAGGTTTGGAAATAGAGGTGATGGTCACACAGCACTGTAATTGTAATTAATTTCATGAATTGTATGTTTAAAACTGCTTAAAATGACAAACATTATGTTATATACATTTTTACCACAATGAAAGATATATGTATATCAGCTTCAAGTAAGTAGAGAGATTAAGTGTGTTTAACTGAAGAGTAAGTTTTACATATTCTTTAAGATCATTAAATGAAAAAATCAGCTTTGATAAATAGGTTCAAAGTACTAAATAAAACTATGTTTAAAGACTTAAGGAAAATGTGATAACAATGACTAATCAAATAGTGAATATCAAGTAAAAACAAATCCAGACTTAGGGAGAGACTTTCATTAGAAAAAAAGGAAAAGAAATCATTAGAAAGAAAGGGTAATAGGGAGAACACTCTGATCTCATTCTTTGCAAGTACACATAAAACATTGTCAAGAATAGACGATACATTAGGCCTAAAACAAAGCCAAATTAATTCAAAGGAATTGTAATAAAGCAAAGTATGTTCTCTGACCACAACGGACTTAAATTGGAAAACAACAGAAGGAAAATAGAGAAATTTACTAATAAGTAGATATTGAACCACACCGTGAAAGACACAGTGAGACAAAGAATAAATCACATAGAAAATTTGAAAATCTTTGAGATGAATGAAAGTGCAAACAAAACATCACAACAAATTAGGGGATGAAGCTGAATAAACAATTAGAGGAAAATTTATAGCTGTAAGCATCTATATTCACATAGTGAAAAAGATCTCAGATAAATGACTTTACCATAACTAGAAAAAGAAAAGTAAATTAAAACTAATAAAAGCCGAGGGCAGAAATAAATAAAGATTGTAGAAGAAATAAACGGACAATATAAAAAAATAAAAACATCAATGAGAGCAAAAGTTGATTCTTTAAATATACCAACACAATTGATAAATGTTTAGGTAGACTGACAAAAAAAAAAAAAAAAAAAAAAAAAAAAAAAAAAAGCTAAAATAACTAAGATCAGGGATTAAACAGAGGAAATCACTCTCAAATTTGCACAAATAAATAAAAGGCTTATAAGAGTTTACTATAAACAACTACATGCTAAAAATTAGATAACTTACACAAAATTGACCAATTCCTAGAACGGCATGAACTAATCAACTTTTTCAAAAAAGAAAAAAACAAAACAAAACAAAACAAAATAAAAAACCAGAACTTCTGGATAGAACTATAACAAGTAAAGATACTGAATTAGTAACTTCAAAGTAATATCTTCCCATGAAGAAGAGCCCATACCCAAATGGCTTCACTGGAAAATTTTAAAGAACACTTAAACAATAAATAACAGTGATTCTTCACAAAATGTTCCAGAAAATTTAAGAGGAGAGAACACTTCCCAACTCATTCTATATTGCCAGTACTACCCTGCTACCCAAACCAGACAAACACATCACAAGAAAAGTATAGACCATTATCTCTTATGAATACAGATGCAAAAATCCTTGACAGTATATCAGCAAACTAAATCCAGCAACATATGAAAGATTAAACATTATGACCAAGTAGGATTTATGCTAGGAATACAAGATAGTTTCAATATCTAAAAATCAATCACTGTAAAACACCACCTTAACAGATTAAAAAACTAAAATCATATGATCATTTCAAGATATTCAGAGAAACACATGACAGTATACAACACACTTTCATAAAAGAAAACAAACTAGTAATAAAAGAGAACTTCCTTAACCTGAAAAAATGCATCAACAAAAAACCTACAGCTAACATTGCACTCAATGAGAGAGGGTATGTTTTCCACCTAATATCAAGAACAAGATAAATATGTCTACTCTGACCATTTTTATTCAATATGTTTCCCAGAAACAGACATAAGGTATACAGATTGGAAAGAAAGAAGTAAAACTATCTCCATTGGCAGATAACATTAAACTATATGAAAATTCTAAGAAATCCACTAAAAATTAGGAATAATAAATCAATTTCACCAAGGATGCAGAATACGAGGAAATACACAAAATCCATTGTATTTTTATACAGTCAATGAATAGGCCAAAACTGAAATAAGGAAAACAATTGTTTACATCACAAGATATTAATTACTTAGTAATATATTCAATTAAACAAATGCAAGACTTACAGATCTAAAAGCACAAAACAATGTAGAAAGAAATGATTAAAGATTTAAATAAATGAGAAACAATCATATTTAGAGATAGCAAGAATAAACATTTTTTTTTTTTTTTTTTGTCTTTTTGTGACCGGCCGTACCGCATCCAGCCAGTGAGTGGATCGGCCATCCTTATATAGGATCTGAACCCGCGGCGGGAGCACTGCTGTGCTCCCAGTGCTGCATTCTCCCGAGTACACCACGGGTTCGGCCCGAGCAAGAATAAATATTTTTATGATGGAAATACATCAATTGGAAAAGAATGTTTTCAACAAGTGGTACTGGGACAACTGGATATCTACGTGCAAAAGAAAGAAGTTGGACCCTTACCTCACTTCACACAGAAAACGGAACTCAGGTGGATCATAGATCTAAATGTAGCTGTTACAACCAAAAGGCTCCTGGAAGAAAGTACAGGAATGAACATGTGTTACCTTAGGTTAAGCAATGATTTCGCAATTATGACAGCAAAGCACAAGGAATAAAAGACTGATAAGTTGTAACTCATCAAAACTGAAAATGTTTTTGGTTCAAAGAACATCATGAAGAAAATGAAAAGACAATTCACAGAATGAGACAAAATCTTTAGAAATCATATGCCTGATAAGGGATCTATATACAGAATATGAAAAGATCTTTCTCAGTAAGATAAAGACAATCCAATGTTTTTAAATTGGCAAAGAATTCCAATAGGAGTTTCTCCAAAGAAGATACACAAATGGTCAATGTTCACATGAAAAGACGTCAAACATCATTAGTCCTTAGGGAAATGAAAATCAAGCCCAATGGTATACAACTTCACATCCAAAAGAATTAGTATAATCAAAAAGACAGATAACAAGTATTGGTGAGGAGAAATTGAAACCCTCATATGTATCTCTACAGTTTGGTAATTCTTCAACAAGTTAGACAAACAGTTAGTATATGACCCAGAATTTCCAACCTTACCTGTCCACTCCAGATAACTGAAAACATATGTCCATGCAAAAATTATATCCAATTGTTCATAGCACCATTATTCATAACAGCAAAAAGTAAAAACAACCCAAATGTCTGTCAACTGATTAATGAACAAACAGAATGTGATAGAACCATAGGATGGAGTATATCTGCCATTAAGAAACCTGAAATACTCATCATTCTGAATCTTGGTAAAACTCAGGAAAATTAGGCTGAAGTTATTCTCTGCACAAAATAGTGTATACTTGTCTCTCCTTGCTCCTTTCCACTAGATACAGCCAAAAACCCTGGAAAGAATACAAAACACAACTAAAAAGAAACTCTGAACAGTGGTCAGAAGAGGGCAGGCATCTAAGTGGAGGGCAAAGTGAAGGAGGGCAGAGCAGCAGGCATTTGATGACGACCCACCCTACAAAAGAAGGTGACCTAGACCTGGTATTTCTCAAAACCCAGCAAAGTAACATAGTTTGGCCCCTGGAGGCTCATTTCTCCCCAGGATCCAAGAAGAATTCTGCCCAAATCGCCAGACTAGCCAGATGGAATCAAAAAGAGGGGTGTTATTGGAAATACTGATGACAATAAAGAGCCAAGGAATGTGCTAGACTTCCCAACTTGACCTGAGACCCTGTTCCAATCAGTGCATGGCAGGATGCGCTGGCAGGGATCCCGTCACAACAACAGTTTGTATGTAGAAGAAGTCTGTTCATATTCATTGGTGAATGGCATTACATTGTGTGATATAACTTATGTTACCCATTCTTAGAAATGGTGAACTTTTAGATTGTGCCCAGCTACTAAGTATTACTGTTTCTATACATGTTTTGGCACAGAGGTGCATTTTTAGGATAACTATGTAAGTTAGAGTAGAATTACTGAGTCGTATTGTATGTGTCTATTCAGCTTAATAGAATCTGCCAAAATTGTGCCAGAGTCCTGGCTCTAATTTCTCTTTCCACAAACTATGTATGAGAGTTCCTCACTGACACAAGCTATTGTCAAGGTGAGAGATTTATGTTCGCCCAGGCCCTCTGGATGAGGCAATTTCACCTATGGCAGGGAGTTGGAAACAGGTGGAGCATGGCAGAGTTGTTAAGCTGATGAAACAGAGATTAAAATTCGAGGCTGCTGTGCACCTGAGATTTACGTGGTACGACACTCTAGATGAGGGAGCTGTTCACAGGACCAAGACAGAAGTCGGTGTGGAAGTTTACTATAGGTCCTTGGTCAGGGCCTGGGCTGAACATGTGCACAAGACTCATCAAGGCATAGCAGAAAGTGGATGTGAGGCTAAGAGAGGAATGGAAATAACAGAGGTCTTGCAGTGCCCATTGACTATGGGAAACTACAGCAACCTACAGCAACCTACAGCAACCTGTTAGATAATATTCAATCATCAAACATATACTTAATCAGAGTGCAATATGAGGAGGGAGAGGAACCGATCAGGAAAGAAAACCATATGATTTGTAGAAAAGAGGCAAAAAATTCCCAACTTTCCAAAAATATATTCTAATTAGAAATCCAAGATTAAAGGAACCAAAAAATCAAACTAGATATGCATGTGGTACATCATACTTAAGCAGCTAAAGCCAAATAATAAAACTCAATGTGCCAGAGAAATACAAATGAATTGCCTTCCCATCTGGGAATAATGATGTAAATAATGGCTGCTTTCTCAAGAGTATCCACGGAGAGCTGGAGAAAAATGAACCAGCATCTTTCCAATGCTAAAGAAAAAATAAGATTGTCAACTCAGAATTCTATATCCAGCAAAATTATCCTTCCAAACTGAGAATGACATAAGAAACATCCACATAATCAAACCTTAGACAATTGGCTGCTGGATAACCTGTAATGCAATTAATACTACAGTAAGTTCTTCAGACTAAAGTGAAGCAACACTTCATGGAAATTAAAAATTACAGGAAAAAATGAAGAGCACACACAATAAAGAAAATAGGAAAATATGTGGTGAGTGATCTTTTTCAAGGGCTGCTTGATTCAGTTTGATAGTATTTTGTTGAAATTTTTTGCATGTTTCTTCATGGGGATATTGGTCTATCATTTTCTTTTTCTGTTTTTCTTCTTGTCTGTTTAAGGAATTATCCCAGGGATGCAAGAATGGTTTGACATTTAGGTTGGTTCTGCATTTTGGCTATTTTAAGTACAGCTGTGATGAACATGGGAGTGCAGGTAACCTTCCACATGATGTTTTCCATTCTTTTGCATATATTCCTAGAAGTGGGATTGTACCCCCAAAACATGTACAATAAATTATGCTCCAGTTAAAAAACAAAAGAGTGGTTCAACAAATGCAAATCAACAAACTGATACATCACAGCAACAAAATCAAGGACAAAAAGCAAATGATCATCACAACTAACTCAGAAAATGTATTTTATAAAATTCAATATCCCATTATGACAAAAACACCAACAAACTTGGTATAGAGAGAACATACTTCAACACAATAAAGGCCACATATGACAAACTCACAGCTAATATCATACCAATGTGGAAAAGCTGAAAGGTTTTCCTCGAAGAACAGGAATGACACAAGGATGCCCACTCTCACCACTCTTACTTAACACAGTACTGGAAGTTTTACTGATAGCAATTAGGCAGGAGAAAGAAATAAGGGGTATGCAAATTGTAAAGGAGGAAGTCAAATTGTCCCTGTTTGCAGATGACATGATCTTACATATAGAAAATCCTAAAAGCTCCACCAAAAACTCTTAGACGTGATTAATGAATTCAGTAAAGTTGTAGGATACAAAATGAACATACAAAAATCAGTAGAGTTTCTATAAACCAATAATGAGCAAGCTGAAAAAGAAATTAAGAAAGCAATTCCATTCTCAAAAGGTACAAAAAAAGATAAACTACCTAAAAATAAATTTTACCAAAAGGATGACAGATCTGTACAAGAAAAACTACAAAACAGTGATGAAAGAAAGTGAAGACACAAAGAAATGGTAACACATACACATTCCACATTCACAGACTGGAAGAATCAATAATGTGAAAAATACCACACTACCAAAAGATGTCTATAGATCCAACTCAATCCTTATCAAAACGCCAATGACATTCTTCACACAAAATAGAATAACAATCCTATAATTCGTTTGAAACCACACAAAAACCCTAATAGCCAAATTAATCCTGAGCAAAAGGAACAAAGCTGGAAGCACCACAGTACGTGACTTCAAAATATATGCAAAGCTATAGTAACCTATACAGCATGATACTGGCATAAAAAAAGACTAGAAACTAATAGAACAGAATAGAGAACCCAGAAATAAAGCCACATATTTACAGGCAACTGGTTTTCTTTTTTCTTTTTTCAGACTATAAAATGATTAGTTGATAACTTTAGTTAAATCTTGAGTAATTTTTTTTTCTGTTGTACATCACAAATTATATATGTCATAGAAACGATTTTTTCTTCTTATTTTTATTTATACATATTTAGGGGGTTCATAGTTGATTACCAGTATTTGCGTATGGTGTGTGATGATCAAAACAAAACTGATTATGGACAAAGACACTAAGAATATTCATTAGGGAAAGGACAGTCTCTTCAATAAATGGTGCTGGGGAAACTGGATACCCATATGCAGAAGAATGAAGTTAGACCCTACCTCTCACCATATACAAAATCAACTCAAAATGAATTAAAGGTTGAAATGTAAGACCCAAAATTACGAAACTACTAGTAGAAAACATAGAGGAAATGCTTCAGAACATTGGTCTGGGAACAGACTTTATGAAGAAGACCTCAAATGTACAGGGAACAAAAGCAAAACAAACAAAAAAACAAACAAACAAACAGACAAATGGGATTACATCAAACTAAACAGCTTCTGCACAGCAGAGAAAAAAAATCAATGGAGACAACCTACAGAATGGGAGAGAATATTTACAAACTATGCATCTGACAGAGGATTAATATCCAGAATATAAGAAGAATTCAAATAACTCAAAAGAAAAAACCAGCAAATGAAAAATCCAATTAAAATATGGGCAAATAAGCTGAATAGACATGTTCCAAAAGATGACATGTAAATGGGCATCAGGTATATGAAACAAAGCTCCACATCAGTAATCATCAGGGAAATGCAAATCAAACCTACAATGCAATATTACGACATTCCAGTTAGAATGGCTAATATTAAAAAGACAAAATACCAAAGGCAGGCAAGGAAGCATAGAAAGAGGAATTCTTACATACTGTTGGTGGGAACGCAAATTAATATAGCCATTATGGAAGGCAGGACAGAAGTTTCTCAAAAAACTAATAATAGAACTACCATGTGATCCAGCAGTCCCACTACTGGATATATATATATAAACAAAGGAAAGGGAATCAGCATATCGAAGAGATGTGCGCACGCTCATGTTTATTGCACCACTGTTTATAATCACAAAGATATGGAATCAACCTAAGTATCTATCCACAGTTGAATGGATAAAGAAAATGTGGTATGTGTACACGTGATACTATTTAGCGATTAAAAACAGTGAAATCCTGCCATCTGCGGCAACACGTATGAGCTTGGAGGACATTGCATTAAGTGAAATAAGCCTGGAGCAGAAAGAGAAATACCACATATTCTCATCCATATGTGGAAGCAAAGAATTTTTATCACGTGTAAGTAGAGAATAGTATGGTGGTTACCAGAGATTACCATGCTGAATTCTTACCAGAAGGATAAAGGGGTAGGGGATAGTGAGAGTTGATTAACAAACACAAAATTACACCTAAGTAGGAGGAATAGGATTTAGTGTTCTATAGCACTGTAGGGTGACTGTAATTAAGAACAATTTATTGTATAAATTCAATCAGCTGGAAAAGAGGATCTTGAATGCACCTAACACAAAGAAACAAAAAATGTTTGAGGTAACAGGAAAAAAAAATACCAGTGGTTACCAGGTTCTCAGGGAGAGAGAGAGATGCACAGATGAACAGGTGGAGAACAGATGCTTCGTGGGGCAGTGAAACTATTGTGTATGATACTGTACTAGTGAATACATGACATTACACATCTAGCAAAACCCACAGAACTATACAACACAGAGAGGGAATCCTAATGTAAACTTTACTTTATAATAGTTTATCAATATTGTTTCATAACTGTAACAAATGTATCACAGCAACGCAGGATATTAATAATAGGATAAACTCTGTGTGTGTGTAGGGGGGTATTTTCTGCTCGATTTTTCTGCAAACCTAAAACTGCTATAAACTAAAGTCTACTACTCAAAAAAAAATAAAATGTATGGGGAAATATAAGACAATTTTTCTATTGTTTTTAAAATGCATTTCAATGTATAAAGCAAAAAATGAAAAAAATAATAACGTATATGGAAAATATATGACACCAAGACCACAAAGTCCCATGTCATGAGGGTACACTTACATGGAGTGGTACAAACATAACTCTCAGTACACCAGGGCAAGATAAAGGTTGATATGCCACTCCCTAGAGCAACAATTCGACATGGTATAGGTAGTAATCTGGTGACTGGCTGTATAATTCATTCCCCCAATCTAATCTGTTTAGTATACTCATTATTTACTGTTTTTGTTTCCTAACAAACTATACCTCAATAAAAGTACTTGCATCATATGGCTCATACCTTGTGCATGTTAAAAACTAAAGAATAATTTATTAAATCTATGAAATATTTAACTTGAAAGAATTATGTATAATGAAACAGAGAAAAAGCACTCTTCAGGAAGATCATTTGCCATAACAGCAATTGTTTATCTTATGGAAATATAGACTGAATTAACTTTCTATAAAAGAAATAAAATGTACAGATTCAAAACTATTTCAATAACTACTATTTGTAGAGATAAACTCTTGCTTAATAGCACACCAGCCTTTTCAGCTCAACCATCCTACTGAGAAAAACTAGGAAAGCTGGAAGATATTAAAGATATTGTTTGAAGGCACCACAAATCAAAGGAAGAAAGCATTCAAAAAGACAGAATCTCAATTAGGAGGGAAGACTTTGTCACGAGAACCATTCACATTTGTTACCGCTTCTCCCTTGAAGGCTTTTGCTGATTCCAAAGATGTGAGTGACGATCCAGGAGGCTTCAGCAGAAAGTTGGAGCTGAGCAGCTAAGCAGCTGAGAAAGACTTCTGGCAGTCTCACCCAACCAAGAGGACACAGGTTCAACCTGACAGTTCACAGACGAAACGAATCACAGAAAACAAACCAAGGGTTCATTTGGCATATAGCCAAGGGGTTATGTCCTAAGGTCAATATAAACCTAAAATAGAAAACTCCACACAAAGCTCGAGATCCAGCTTTAAAAGGACTCAATTTCTGACCGCAGCTTGATTAACTGTCCCCACCCTAACTGCCTGTCAAATGCAAATGTATGCCAGAGAATGATAAAATCACCCAGAAACTCCAGTTACCTCTACACTATTTCATACAGAAAATCCAGCCTGCAATCAAAAGTACCCACACATGCAGAAAGGGAATGGGGTAGGAAAGGACTAGCATCAGGATTGGGATCCATTTTCTCCATATAATGAGGATGTCTGGAACAGAAAGAACTAAGACTTGGTGATTCCCACACAATTTACAGCAACAGTGAGATACCACTACACACCTGCTAAATGAGAAACAATGAAAAATACTAACCATAATAAGTGCTGACAAGTACCTAATCAAAGGTGACTCTTTTACACTGCTGGTAGGGTTTAACACAGTATGTTCACTGCAGAATATTTACACAATTTCTAAAGTATCTGAAAGGCACAACTATCATGTGATCTAGCCATTCTGTTCCTTGAAATTTTTCAAAAAAATATAAAATTTTATGTCCATATAAAGACTCCTTCAAGAATGTCCATAACGCAGGAAAGAGGGGAGCGCTAGGGCAGGATGACAGGGGAGCAATATGAGGTTCATAAGGAACCTTGGTGGAAGAGGAGAGGATATTTATGTTATCTTGATTGTGATGACAGTTTCATTAATACATGAAAGTCTTTAAACTTTTATGATGACTTTAACATTATGTGGTTTATTTTAAATCAATCATACCTCAAAAAATTATTCAAAACGTGCAGTATGCACCAAATATGTGTCTCAAAGAAATTTCAGATCATTTAATTCAAAAAAGGATGTACTAAAATTTAGAAATCTGATAATCAAGCTCAATTATTTGTAAAAATACCCGGTAATTTTAATCTAAAAAAAAAATGAAAAAAACATTAAGATTAAAGGATGAAATTTTTTCAGTTATAAAAAGTTGAATCAACATATCCATAAGTTATATTAAGATGTTACTTTTGTTGTTTTTCTTTTTGGTAATAGGTTTAAAAATGATGAACGCTTGAGACACTTATCAATACAAAAACCAGACATTATTACCAGGAATGCAGAATTATCTGTCCAGATCCTTGAGACATACACATAATATTTTAAGCAAACTTACGCTGATAAATTGAAGTTACATGAAATCAGTAAATTGTTTAAAAAAATGAAATTAGAGAAAAATTTAGGAAGTCTCAATAATCTTACATCTATTTGAAAAATTGCATCTGTAATTAAATATTTCCTCCCAGTGATTCTATTCTACACCCTGGTGCCTGAAGACTTGCTGTTTTCCATATAATGAACAAGAACCCCAATCTTGCACAATTTTTTCCAGATAAAAGAAATGCTTCTCAATTCTATTATGAGACTGGTATAAACTTTACACAAAATCAATACTATAAGAAAGATAAGAAAATAAAATCAGTGGTTATAGTGGAGAACAGGAGAAATATAGCACCATCTTTCCAATGCTGAAGGAAAAAGTAAAACTGTCAATTGAGAATTCCATATGTAGAAAAATTATGCTTTCATGGAGAGTGAAATAAGAAACAACCAAACTTAAGACAATTTACCACTGGGAAAACTGTAAAAGAAGTAATACTAAAAGAAGTCATTCAGTCTGAGGGTAGAGTTATCTCTCCTGGTGCAAACTAAGAACTGCAGGAAGAAGTGCAAAGCTCTGATTAAGTAAAATATGTGAATAAATACACGATTATTTAATTCATAACTGAGTAGAGCTAACTACTCTGTTCAAGCAAAACATCACAACAAAATAGAGTTGCCATCTTCAACTACGTTATGAAAGGTCCACCCTGACCAGGCTGTATGTAGCTAGTTAACTCAAATCACCATCACACGGCATCCATAGTGGTGCAGTTGGAAGCTGGTACGTTCATACTTGCTGTTAGTAAAGAGTGCACCCTCCACCACACCACACTGTTAATGGAGAGCAGGTAGAAAGTTTGCACTTCTACTCTATTGGAGTTAATGACATACTGCTCCCCTTCTTGCTGAAGTGCTATCAGAGGAAGCTCAGAGAAGAGTAACAGTTTTCACCACAGCCCATGGTAAAGAAGTCACTCTATATGGTGTCAGTAGTATGCCCATGAGGAGCTGTGACCTGCCACTCTCAGTGGAAGCCTAGTGGGGGACAGAACTTCCAACCCTTCCCAGGAGTAACGAGGAACATCCCCCACTCAGGAGTCAATGGGGGCCAAGGGTTGAATCTGGACTTCTACAATCACCTGGCAACAGAGGCCGTGCCTTCACTTTCCCCCTGTTGATGTGGTGCAAAGGAAATAATCATTGACACTGAAGGCAGAAAAAGAGTAATTACCCAGTCAGGAAACAGAAAGGAAATACGAGTAAGGGGGTGGGTAGGAGAACAAAGTCTCAGAGACCTGTGAGTCAATAACAAAGGTTCTAACATTCCTGTCATTAGAATCCCATAAGGAGTGGACAGAGTATAGTACTGAGAATACTTTCAAAAATAATGCCTGAAAACTTCCCAATTTGTCAAACAAAATTTATATGTACAAGGCCTTAACAAAATTCTCTCAGGATGAACCTGTAAAATTCCAGACCAAGATACATCATATCAAAATTCTGAAAACTAAAGAGAAAAAAAAATTTATTGAAAGCAGCAAGAGAAATCCCATCTTACCTATAGAGGAAAAAAAAATACAAGAACATTCAAATTATGTTGAATTTATCATCAAAATCCAGGAAAGCTAGTAGAAAGTGCCACATTTTTCAAGTGCTGAAAGAAAAGAACTGTGAAATTCTAAACCCAGTGAAAATATCCTCAGGATTCAAGTGAAAACCAAGACATTCTTCGATGAAGGAACCCTAAAAGAATTTACTGCCAGTACAACTACCCTAAAATAATAACTAAAGGAAATTTTCTGAACAGAAACAAATAATAAAGTCAAAAAACTTGGAACATCAGTAAAGGTAAGCAAAAGACAGGTGAATAGAGTAAACCAAGTTTCTCTTCTTGAGTTTTCTAAATTACGTTTTACATTATAAGTAAAAATTATAACACTTTCTGATGTGGACTTCAAAGTATGAAGAGGAAGTATTTATGATAATTATATTAAAAATAGGGAGTGGGTAGAGAGATGTAATAGGAGATAAGGTTTTTAACACATCACTAAAAGTGGTAAAATGATTACACCCGATTGTAATAAGTATACATATACATATATTTATATATATGTAATGGTCAGAGTAATCAGTAAAAAGAGTAAGGCAGAAAGACACACTCAAATACGCTATAGATAAACAAAAATAAAAAAAATGAATTGCTAAAAATTTTTAAAGTACCCACAGGAAGGCAGACAATAGAAAACGAAAAAATAAAAACAGAGAAAACAAACAGAAAAAATGTTATACCACACTTAAATCCTAACATACACATAATAACATTAAATAAAAATGACCTATACAATTGTATAACAACTAAAAGACAAATATTGGCTGAGTGAATTAACAAAAAAATGACTCAACTATTTTCTGTCTACAACAAACTTGCTTTAAATATAATGACATCAGCAGACTGAAAGTAAAGGATATGGAAAGATATACCAAAAATAATCAAAATAAAGCAGGAATGGCAATAAGAGTATTAGATAGAGCAGAATTCAGAGCAAAGAAAATTACCAGAGACAAAGATGGACATTATATTATGTAATAACAAATGGCCAATTCAACAAAAAGATCTAGAAACCCTGAATATGTACAAAGTATGAGAAGCAAAACTGATACACTTGAAAGAATAAATAGTTGAATTCACAATTATAGCTGGAGTCTTCAACCACTATATCTCAACAGTTGACAGAAAAATTACATAGATTCAGCAAAATTTCTGAAGTAATCAACACCACCATCATTCAACAGGATGTGTTTCACAATTACAGAACACTGCACCCAACAACAGCAGGAGACAAATTTGTTGCCACTGTACATGGAACATACACCAAGGCAGATCATATTGTCAAGCATAAAATAAACCTCAAAAAATTTAAAAGGACTGAAATCACAAGAATGTGTTCTGTGACCATAATAAAATCAAATGGGAAATCAATAACAGAAACATAACAGGAAAACCTCCAAAAACTTGCAAAAAAAAAAAAAATTCACTCGCAAATACTATGCTAATAGCTTTATTTTCTGTTAAGCAAACAGAAAGACAAGCTACATACTGGGAAAAATATTTATAAGCCAAATATGTGACAGAAAACGAGTATCTGTAATATAGAAAGTATACTCATAACACACATTTTGAAAAATCCAACTGTAAAATGGTCAAAAGAAATAAAGAGAGATTTCACCAAAGAGAATATACAAATAGCAAATAATCACATGGAAACATGTTTAACATTATTGTTATTTGGTAAATGCAAATTATAATCACAATGTGATATCACTACACAGCTATCCGAATGCCTAAAATAAAAAATAGTGACACCATAAAATGCAGCCAAACTCAGACAGTATTTCTTGGAATGTAAGATGGTGCAGCCACTGTTACAAATTTCGGCAGTCTAAAAAAAAAAAAAAAAAAATCCCTGACTATGCAAGTACCATATGACAGAGCATTGCACTCTTTGGTATTTAGCAAAGAGAACTAAAGACGCATGTTTCCAAGGAAACATATACAGAAATGTTTGACCCAGATTTATTTGTAATAGCCCCAAAGTGAAAACACCCAGATGACCCTCATATAGTTAAACAAAATGTGGTATATCCATACCATGGAATTCTACTCAGCAATAAAAACTTTAAAAACCTATTTATACACACAACAATCTTTATGAATCTCCAGATAAGTATATTGAGAGAGAAAAAAAAAAAATGTCCCAAACATCACATACAGAATGATTCCATGAATATGATGTCAATAAAATTTTTAAAAATTACACTAATGAAGAACAGATCATTAGTTGCCAGAAGTCAAGGATGGGGAGACGAACGACAGCGACCTGCCTATAACAGGGAAACGAGAGGGATTCTTGTGGCGATTGAAATGTTCTCTATCTTGACTGTATAAATATTAATATCCTGCTTGAGATAGTGCTCCATAGATTTCAAGATGTTAAAACTGGGTAAAAGTAAGTAAAAGGTACATGGATCCCTTCATATTAATTCTTGTAACTGCAAATGAATGTACACTGACCTCAAAATAGAAAGTTAAGTTAATTTTGTTCATAGTCTTGATATAGAATTGGGATTAGTTGGCTATGGGAGGAAAACACCTATTAATTAAAACTTATTTTAAATAATAGGTTTTTAGGGGAAAAAACCTGCCTCCTGTAATAATCTACGAGTCCAAGCATCCTGCTGAGAAAAACTGGGAAAGCTGGAAATATATGAAAGATATCCCTTTGAGGTATTACAAGTTTAAGGGGGCAAGAATTAAAGGTTCACAATCTCAGGAGGAAGAAAGCCCAAGTGGTGAGATCTAACTTTGGTATCATCTTCGCCACAAAGTATTTGTTAATTGAAAGATCTGAATGAGCACTCAAGATGCTAAGCACAAAATTGAAGCTGAGAAACTAAGCAACTGACCATCTTCCAGTACTACCTCCATCACAGGCAGCACAAATTCAGCTCAGAGCCCACAAAGCAGAGGGCTAATTATTTTTTTTTAAATTTTAGGTTCTTTTGACATACTAGAGGGGCTATGTACTAAATGTCTATGTGAACAAGAAATACAATATAACTTGAAATCCAGCCTCAAAAGTTCTCAATGTCAGAAAGGGCATTCCACCAGGTTACTGCCTCTCAATAGCAAAAGAAATGGTCCCTGGAGGAAGATAAAATCACCCAGAGCCTGCAATTATCCCTATACTACATCAAATAGAAAATCCAGCATGCAATAAAAAAGAACTATACATGCAAAACATGAATGGAAAGGATTAGCATCAGGCCTTTAATCTGTTTTCTCCATTTACTGGGAATGCTTGGAACACAAAGAACTATGACTTGGTTACACCTTGCAACATAAAGCAACAATGTGATACCAGTGCATACCTATTAGAAGGGCTACAGTTAAAAGTTCTGACCATGACAAACAATGGCAAAGACGTTGAGCACCTGTGACACTCATATTGCCGGTAAGCTGTAAAATGGTATAATGTTGCAAACTACCTTGTCATACTGTAAAATAACTTAAAGAAACCCTAATCATGCGATCCAGTCATCCATTTCTGGAAGTTTACTTTTTTTTAAGAAAATGAAAGTATATGTCCATAGAAAGACTTACACAAGAAGGTGCATAGCATGGGGAAAATGTGGAGTGTTTGGGCAGAACCAGCAGAGAGGGAAGACATATATGCACAAGAAAACTTGGAAAAGAATGTGAGATGGATAGTTACATTATCTTGATTATGGTGACTGTTTCACAAATATATAATATCTCAAAACATATATTGTTCATTTAAAGGTTGTGCAGTTTTTTAAGTCAATTATACCTCAATAAAGCTATTACGAAGTATGAGTTGCACCAAAATATGTTTACATGAAAATAAATAGCATTACTTACACAAGTGGAAATACTGAAAATTTAAGATATAACAGCTCACCTCAAGAAATTGAAAACTGTGTAATTTACTAGTAAAAATAATTAAAGACACGAACCAATAAAATTAAGATTGGTGAATGAAATTTGAATGATTGCAAAGAGAAGATTGACGAATCCCAAATTTTTATTGAACTGAAAAGAAAATTGACAGATCCCTTGCACAAATTATGGAGAAAAATAAAAGAAACCCATTACCAGAACCAGGAATGTAGACTGAATCATCACTACCAATCCTGTAGACAAACACATAATACTACAAATTGATATTTATATAAATTTTATGCTAACAAATTTTTAAGTATATGGAATGATAAATAATTTTAAAAGGTTGGGAAATCTCAATAGCCCTTCAATTATTAAATAAATTGTGTCTATAATGAATATCCTTTTAATGAATGAATTCCAAGTCCTAGTGCCTGAATTCCTGAACTTTTCCATATAATGAGAAAGAAATAACGCCAATCTTGTACAAACTCTTCCACAGAATCGAAAAACAATCCCCCAAATGTTCTAGGAGACCCTTATAAACTTTACATCAAATTGAAGAGGATAGTATAAGAAAGTAAAATCATAGGTTTATATCCTGCATGACCAAACACAGAAAACAAGAACTTATGTTGGATAAACAAAATCAAAGATGCATCAATTATAAAACGCAATGAACAAATTGAAGTTAATCCCAGAATGAATTCTTCTTGGTTTAACATTTTGAAATCAAACCACTTAAAAAAAAAGAAAGAAAAAATTAATGTACTATTACAATGGGTCTAAATCATTTGACATAATTTGCCACACTTATGATTAAAAACTAAAACTCAGAACACTGCAACAAATATCATACTTAGTGAAAAAATATTCAAAACTTCCCCCTGAAATCAGAAAAGATACAACAATATCTCCTGTCCCCTGTTCTATTCAACATTTTATGGAGGTCCTAGTCAGGGCCATAATGCAAGAAAAAATGTAAAATACCAGAAATTAAAAAGGAAGATATGCAAACATCATTATTCCCAGATGACATGTTTCTTTCCAGACTATCTAAAAGCAATCTGTAGAAAAATGCATTAGAATTAATAAGTGTTAGCAAGACTGATGGACACTAAAGTAATAATCTGGTTATTGTGGCTGTAGAATTCATTCCCCCAAACTTAGCTGTTTAGTATACTCATTATTTACTGTTTGTGTTTCGTAACAAACTGTACCTCAATAAAAGTACTTGCAATATATGGCTCATACCTTGTGCATGTTAAAAACTGAAGAATAATTTATTACATCTATGAAATATTTAACTTGAAATAATTATGTATAATGATAACAGAGAAAAAGCACTCTTCAGGAAGATCATTTCCTGTTCTGCACTAACTCAAAAAAGAAGAAAGAAAAGCATATGCCAACTTTTTTCTATTTCTTTCATTTTTCATTTATTAATTACACATACATCGTATGCTCATTGAACACTCTCCAAAATGCAGATCTACATTCCATTCACAAGTAACCATGAGCAGCAGTGAATTGTGTGTATTGATAGATCTACACACACATATGTATTCACATTAATAGTATATTTACAGATTGGAAAGTAAATTACAATTTGCTTACCTTTATAATAATATATCCTGGAAGTTTTTTCCATAAGTCTACCTCTAGATTGGTTGAAAAACCTACATAGTATTCATGGTACAGACAAAGCATAATTTACTCAGAAATAACAGTTTTGCCATATTCGGACGCATAATTTAATGTACATTTGTGAATAATTGTGTCAGATGTGGTATTAGGAGGTGAATTACTTTATAGAACTTTAAGTAAAAAAAAAGCCAAATGAATTTCAAATAGCCAGTTCTATTTTATACCACTTTGATAACTTCGTATCAAGATATTATAGAGTCTTGCTATGAATAACTTGAACTAAGTATTAAGCATATTTAAGAGATTAATTGCCAATTTATACTTAGCTTGTGTATACATCAGTACTTAGATGCAATGTTAAGTCCATTTGTTAACCTATCATTATAATTATTTTAAATACCAAAACTATTACATATTAAGCCTATCAAATTGTTACACATATCCTCTCATCACTGGCCTGTGTTCTATCTGTCCATAGGAAGTATATGTCCATACTGACAGATTCGGCTTGCTACTCATAGATTCTGATATTTGCTACATTTCTATGAATCGCTTCTGATATGGTTTTGCCAAAGTTTAATGTTACCGAATGCTGTAGAATAGCCTTAGACATAAAATATTTTGCAATACAAGTGTCACTTCCTTATTCTCCCTCGAGGGGTTTTCGCATTTCTCATTCAATTTCTCATCCAAGTCACAAGTAATACCAGATCAGCAATAATAAGAACAAACCATTGGATGTTTTATGTGGAAATGTGCTTAATTTATTTCAAGTTGTGCACATGCAGATACCTTTACCTATTGAAGATAAAATTAAATGTTTGCTTTTTGGCTTTTTTTATTTTTCATACCAGCTATATGTTCTGCTTTTCCTTTGCTTTATTGTTACTGTCCAATAAATTATCCTTTTATTTACACATATGGAATAATCTGCATTCACATAGAATATATAGAAGTTTTTGAAGTCTTAGTAAACTATATATTTGACACCTATGTGAAATATAAGTAATATTAATGAAATAAGCAAATGTATACCCACGAAACACTTCAGAGAAATAGATATAAGTTACCAACCCATGAACAATGATTTAAATGACAGCTGCCTTCTTAGCAGGATCCATGGAGAACAAGAAAAATGGCATGCAATCTTTCCAATGCTTAGGGACAAGGTAAAATTTCAAACCCAGAACCATGACAGCAGTACCCTAGCCACAAACACAACCAGAGGTAAAGGATGAATACCTTTTTGGTAAGAAGCTTAAAGATAAAAACTGTGACAAAACAGTGTCTTACACTGACCAGACGAGGAACCCAAAAAAGCCAAGCTAGAAAATGACAACATGGGGGAAAATCCGTGAAAGGATATCAGAAGCCGTACTGTGCAGTAGAAACAGACTTCATAAAATTAGTCCAGTTATGTCACCAAACAAACACCAGACAAATGACAGCACCAAGCCAGGTGGGGGATAAATCCCCATAATTCCTACCTTATATTATCTAACATGTCCACTTCTTAACAACAACAAAAATTATGAGACATTGAAAGAAACGGGAAAGTGTGACACATATACAGGACAAAAGGCAAACAACAGACACTGCCTTTGAAGGGACCCAGATGTTGGACTAGCAGACAGATGTTACAACAGCTATTATGAATATGTTCAGAGAACAAAAGAAAATCATGTTTTAAAATTTAAACACATACAGTAAGAACAATGACTCATTAAGTACAGATTAATAAACACATCGAAATACTTTTTAAATTTTTTTCCTTTAATTTTATTTTGTCTATATACAATGTGGTTGATTATTGTGGCCAATTACCAAAACCTCTCGCCCTCCTCCCTCTGCCCCCTCCCACCCAACAATGTCCTTTCTGTTTGCTTGTCAGAAATACTTTTTTAAAAAAGCACTAAATTGAAATTCTGAAGCAGAAAACTATGATAAACAAAATGAAAAATCCACTAGATGACTACAAAAGTAAATTTGAGATGACAGCAGAAAAATCACCAAACTTAAAGATAAATCAATAGGAATCATGCAGTTGGAAAAACAAACGGGAAAAGGAATGAAGAAACATGAACAGAGCCTCAGATAAATTCTCGATGCAATCAAGAATACCAATATAAACATAACTAAGAACCAGAAAGAGGCAAGAGAGAACAGGATAGAAAATATATTCGAAGAAATAATAACTAAAAACCTCCCAGATTTTATGAAAAACACTAAACTATACACCTAAAAACCGAATGAACTTCCAAGAAGTTAAATTTAAGGAGATTCACATCAAGAGATATCACAGTCAAAATGCTGAAAGCCAAAATGAAGAGAAAATATTGAAAGCAGGAAGACAGAAGTAAATCAGCACATAGAAGTGGTCATGGATAAAACCAGCAGATTATTTTTCATCAGAAACGCTGCCAGAATGCACTGGCATGACATATTCAAAGTGCTGAAAGAAAAAAGAAACTGTCAACCAAGATGCCTGTTTCTAGCAAGGCCATCTTTCAAAATGAAGGAAAAATTAAAACTTTCTCAGATAAATAAAAACAAAGAATTTGTTGTTAATATTTGGCAATGTAAGAAATGTTAAATGAAGTTCTTCAGCAGGAGAGGAGTGACACTAGATGGCAGGTAGAATCTGTATGGAAAAAAATTAAGATCTCCAGTAATAGTAATTGGGTAGATAATGATTAAACAAAGCATAGTGACTTACTGAGGTTCCTTTCTACTCATAACTGACTTAAAGGACAATTGCACAAAACAATATCAATAAAACTGTATTTTGGTCATATAGCGTATATCAATGTAATATATTTGACAATAAGCACATGATAAAGGGGTTTGTGAATGAAACTATATAAGAGTAAGAAATTAAGACCAGATGGTAACACAAATTCACAGAAAACAAATGAAAAAATTCAGAAGTAGTACATAAGTTTAATACAAAACGAAATGAACTCTACAAATATAATTCACTCTCCTTTCTTCTACCTTCTTCAATGGACATTAGATTGTATACAGCAATAAACATAAATGTATTTTGGGGTGTGTAACATACAAAAACATATGCATAAAATAATAGCACAAAAATGAGGGAGTTTAATGGTAGTAAATATTCTGTATCCTACTGGATAGATGTATAGAATGCATGTATAGCCTAATTTCGTGTAAATCTGAGAAGTGGTGGACTAATGTGTACAAAACTATGCTCTCTGTCCTAAGTGAATCATTGGGCAGTACATGCATGTATTGAATCAACACACTGGACCCCACAAATATGTAAAACTAAATGTTCAAATTTAAAAAATAGTGTACATCCAAACTAGATTCTGATAAAATTTATACTGTAAATCACAGAGAAACCATTAAGAAAATAACCCAAAAGTCTGATCATAATTATTAAAGAAATTAAAATGGTACACACAAAAGTCTACTTAATAAAAGGAAGTAAATGCGGAGTACAAGGAAAAAATAGTCATAAGTCATATAGAAAACAAAACCAAAATAAAGTGAGACACAAATCCAACCATATCAAGCACAATATTAAATGTGAAAGGATTAAGCAATCCCAGCAAAGGAAAAGATTGTCAGACTAAATAAAAGAACATATAACTCTATGCTGTCTACATGGGACACATTATATTCAAAGTTGCAAATATGCTGAAAGTAAAAGAATGGAAGAAGCACCATACAATGCACAACTGTGAGAAAGCTGGAGTGGCAGAACAGAACATGTAGGCACAAAATCAGGCAAAAAATCAACAATTATATGCAAGATGTGAACAACATCATAAAACAAGAAGGCCCAAAAGACACCTGTATAATACTCCATCCAACAATTGCAGAATACACATCCTTTGCATGTGTACATGGAACATTTCCAGCGTAGACCTCATTACTAGGTCGTAGAACAAACCTCAACACAGTAAAAGTACCGAAGTGCAACCAAGTTTGTTCTCTAGCACAACACACAGAAATTACAAATCAACAACAGACAGAAATTTGGAAAATTCTTAACATGTAATAATTAAACCATATTGTACCACATAAAAATATGTCAAAAAGAATTCAAATGAAAAATTACAACATTAAAAAGACAACTAATTTTGCTAAGCAAAAATGTGAAGTAATATTTCATATATAAAATATAATTTATAAAATTCATTGGAATGTTAGATTCAGATCTACACATTTAACTGAATATTCAATTTTCTCATTTAAAATATTAATGGAAAATTTCCACAAGATATTTGAATATAATATAGGACAAAAAGACCACAAAGAAAAGGGGGGATAAATGGAATTTCCCTGTTAGGAGGTTGCATTTACATAAAGTGCTACTTTCTTAACTCTAAGTAGATCAAGATAAGTAAAGGATTCATTTGCCAAACTTTATTGCAACCAATAAACATAACTCACAACACAAAAAGGTATATGTAACAATTTGGTTACTAATGTAGCCTAATAATTACCATAAAACTTATATCCTATAATATATTCCAAATTTACTTCTCTGCTTTACACTATGCTATACCTCAATAATGTACCCCCACCACATGATCCATACCTGGCACATGTTGGCAACTGGAGAAACATTTAGGCAATCAATGAAAAATTTAAGTGCAGTACATTAAGCAAAAAAAGACAGAAGAGATCCACTCCTCAGAAGACTACCTGCCTTTAAAGAAAATTTATCTTATTGTTATAAAGATTAGGTTGATTTGGTATGAGAGCAAAAACAACTAAATTTCTACCATGCTAACCATTCTCTTGAGAAAAACTAGGAAAACTTGAAGACATTGAAGGCACTACAAACCCAAGGAAGCAATCATTTGAAGAGACCAGTTCTCAGAAGAGAAGCCCAAGGGATGACATCTAATTTTGGTAACTCTTTTTTTCCTTCAAATATATGCTAACTCAAAGGAGGTGATTAAGAACCCAACATGCTATGCAAAAAGTTGTAGTTTAGAAACTAAATAGCCGAGCAGAGATTCCAGCAGTCTCAAAAGTTCAGCTCAGGGGACACAAGTTGAGCTAATGGTGAACTAAAGAGAAAGGTTCTGGAAGACAACCCAAGGGGTCATTTGGCATCCCTGAGTGACTATGCCATAAATGTAATACCAACCAGAAATAGAAAACACCTCACAAAACCTGAGATATAGATTCAAAAGAACTAATTCCCTGAGATGAACTATGAGATGAACTTTCTGCATGCTAACTGCCTCTCAGAAGCAAAAGTTTCCCAATGTTTATCGCAGCACTCTTTACAATAGCCAAGAGTTGGAACCAGCCCAAATGCCCATCATCGGATGAGTGGATACGGAAAATGTGGTACATCTACACAATGGAATACTACTCAACTATAAAAACGAATGAAATACTGCCATTTGCAACAACATGGATGGTCCTTGAGAGAATTATATTAAGTGAAACAAGTCAGGCACAGAAAGAGAAATACCACATGTTCTCACTTATTGGTGGGAGCTAAAAATTAATATATAAATTCACACACACACACACACACACACACACACACACACACACACACACACACACACACACACACACAGAAACCGGGGGGGGGGGGGAAGAAGATATAACAACTACAATTATTTGAAGTTGATACGACAAGCAAACAGAAAGGACATTGTTGGGGGGGGGTTGGAGAAGGGAGGGAAGTTTTGGTGATGGGGAGCAATAATCAGCCACAATGTATATCGACAAAATAAAATTAAAAAAAAAAAAGAAAAAGAAAAAAAAAATTAGCAAAAGGAAATGCTCAGTAAAAGAAGAAAAATCAATTCAGAGTTCTGATTATTTCTATTGTATTTCACACAAAAAATAAAGCGTACAATTAAAAAAATACATACATGCAAAAGTGTAGATGTGGGGAAAGGATTAGCATAAGATTGTCATCCATTTTCTCCATTTATTGGGGATAACTGTGACAGAAAAAATAATGACTCATGTACACCCGTACAATTTAGAGTGACAGCGAGATATCACTGCACACCTATTAGAGGAGCTATAATTAAAAACACTGACCATAAATATCTGTGAAATAACATCTCATATGACTCAGCCATTCCACTTCTTGAAGTTTATCCAAGAAAAAATGCAATTACACACCCATCAAAAGACTCATACAGGAATGTGCATAGCGTGGCAAAGTAGGGAGGGCTTGGGCAGAATTACGAGGGGAAAATCCAAAAGTACACTAGGAAGTCTGGGGAGCGGGATAAATATGCTCATCTTCTTAAATGTGGTGATGGTTTCTCTCTCTCACACACACCAAAATATATAGTGTTTATTTTCAATGGTGCAGTTTATTTAAAATCAATCATACTTCAATTAAGCTGTTAAAAATTGCGTGGTATATACCAAAATACATGTCTAATGGAAAATTTAGAGCATTAATGTAAAAGGTGAAATCCTGAAAGTTTAAGATTTAAAAATAATTTTCATAAAATTAAAAAATAAATCAGTAATTTAAAGCATGAAAAATTAAAGTTAACATCAGTTAATGAAACCAGAAACAAACAAAAAAAGGCAAATGCAAGAGCTGTCATTTTTTGTGAAACGATAAAAAGGTGATAAATCCCTGGCAACACTGATCAAGGGAATACAAAAGAAGACGCACATGATCAACAGCAGGAAGGTGGACGGGATCATCATGAGGATACTGAACACACGTGCATCACGTTATGAGCAAATTTGTGCCGATAAATTTAAAATCCATGAAATGAATTCAAAAAATATTTAAACTAGGAAATCTCAAGCATTCTTTATTCAATAAACTGCATCTTTATAGAGAAACTTTCCTATAAATGAATTCCATCTCTTGGAGCCTGAATTCCTGAGTTTTCCCATGTAATTGAGAATTAAATAACAGCCAATACTGCACAAACTCTTACTAGGAGAGAAACAGCAAAAACTGTCCAAAATCTTTTACAGGTCCTCGATAAAATTGATACCAAACTGATAAAGATATCACATGAAAAAATCAAATTCTGGATGCCTCATAACAACCATAAATTTAACTGGAACTAAAAGTTTACGTTTAACAAACAGAATTCGAAGACACTACAACTTCAATGCACCCCGAACAAGTTGGATTTAATACAGGAAGGCTGTTCTTGTTGGTTTCACACTTTCAAATCAAACATCTTTGACAAACAAAATCAGGTCACTCTGACAGCAGATACAGAAAAGCCGTTCGAAATAATTTACCACCTACATGTGAGGGGTTTTCTTCCTAAAAAAGGACCCACCCAAATCTAGAAAACTACAGCAAATATAATGAGTGGTGAATGACTGAAAAACTTCTCCTTCATATCAAAATAGAGACAAGGATGCCTACTACCTCCAGTTCTATTTAGTCAGGGAAATAATGCAAGAAAAAAAGAAAAAAAAGCATGATGATTGGAAAAAATGAAACGAACCCAGCCATTATCATCCACACAATTATGCCTTCAGAGAATGTAAAAGCAACCTGTAGATAATGTAGTAGAATTAATAAGTGAATTTATAAGGATTGATGAATACCACACAGTTAAATATAAACACATTTTTCAGACAGTAGCAATTCTTAATACACTTTTCATACACATTATAAAACAGGAGAATAACCACCCTGCACAAGGTTATATTTTTAAGATTTTTTCGATATGCTTATCAGATAAAATTTGAGTCACCATAACTCTAAAGATTTCTATCATCTTTTCTGATATCATGAAAATAGAGGCCCTAACATATACAATAAACTTTTACAGAACACTTGACATTTAATACAAGGGGAACAATGAAAAGATCATTCTTTGTGCAAATTTTCCTACAGTCTTTTGTTTAATGATCTCACTGACTACTTAGACATCGGCTTCTTTAAAGTGAATCATAACTTTTTTTCTTATTTCTTAAACTTTTGTTTTCTTTTTTCTTTCCTTTCTATTTTCTAGTTCTATATTTGAGCATGAATTCTTAACTGTTTCTGTACTACATTAAAAGGAAAAGAAAAAAGGCAAAGGGTAGTTCCTTATAAAACAATCACTAGGTACATGCAATCGTGACTATTTCCTTAATTTTATTTTACTACTTAAATTTGGTCAATGTTCAGTAAAATTTTCAAAAAAGGCAGATGTATCTTTCCTCTCAGAAGTAACGATGATGATCAGTGAAGAGTCTCCCAGAACAGATATTCACGTATGTTTGTATTTACATAAAGATTATATTTATACACGTGTGCACGCATGCAAAATTACAATTTGCTTTCTTTTTTTTATTGGCAAAATATACTGACGACATCCTCTGAAACTATATAAAAACTACCTGATTCGTCATATACCCACAAAATATTCATGGAATGAAAACGATGTATTAAAAAATCACTTTTGTTAGTTTTGTAACCATACACTTCTGCCCATTTGTAACTAGGTGTGTTCCATAGTCTTAAAAGGCAATATTTTCTTTACGTAGGTGAAAAAATACTTTGCTAAGACTAAATTAATTTCAAAAACCACAGTACCATTTTATACTCCCTCGATTATCTGTTATCGAGGTAAAGAAACATCTTGTAATTTATTTAATTTGTACTAATTATTAAGCATATTTTAAGAGTTAATTAAAATTTATGCTTATTTTCTGTAAATTGAAGTATCTTAGAACTACATTTTTAGTTAATAATTTAAAAATATTTTAAATCCCAAACATTTTATATATTGAACTTGTGCATATACTCTTCTCACTGTCACTTATGTTCTATATTTTTGCCTGTTACTGAATCAACTCCTATGTGTGCTATATTTAATCTATTTCAGACACGGAATATGATTTGACAAAGCAAATATTTTGCTATAGGTAATACAAGTGCCACTTTATTATTCTTTACAAAAAGTTTTCATTCCTTCCCACGCATTTCCTCATGCATGTCAATATCAGCAACACATGAGCAATTATAAAAACAACTTTTAGGTTTTTCTTGGGAATGTGCTTAAATTATTTTATTTTGTATATAATTTGTAGATATTTATATACTTAAATAAAAATTAGATGTTTCTCCATGGGAGCTTTTCCTTTCCTTTGCTGTGTTTTGTAGTGATTGTCAGTCAAAATATGTTTTCTTTTCATTTACATAAATGGAATCCTCAGATTGACACCATAGGTATTGGAATATTTGATTTTTTTTAATTAAACTATATGTTAGGCATCTATATGAAATATACAGAATATCAGTGAAGTGAGCAAATGTATACCAAGTGAAAACGTCTGAGAAATAAAGATACATTACCTATCCCAGAGGGACGATTGGAAAGACGGCGTCCTTCTAGACAGAATCCATGCAGAACCGGAGAAAACCGAGCAGAATCTTCCCAGTGCTGAAAGAAAAAATAAAACAGTCAGCACAGAATTCTACATGAGGCAACATTATCCTTTCAAACTGAGAGTTAAATAGGACATGGCCACATAATCAAACCTGAGACAATCTGTGGCGGGACAACCTGTACTTTGCGTTGTTACCTGAAGTCCTTCTGGCTGCTGGAAGTGACCCGTGATGTAAATGAGAATCTCGGGAATCCGTGAAGAGCACCCGGCGCGAGGGCCACGACGGCGCCCTCCGCTGGTGGCAGTTGGTAATGGCGGGTGATAGAATTTCAGCCCAGGAATTTGTGTAATGTCACAACTGCCCGCATTGTATGGGTGACCAGAGGCACTAAGCTTTCTCCAGAGTCCAGACAAGGGGCCATAAACCCTACTCTTGAAAGAAGGACGTGGCATAGAATGGGTGGGCGTGTTTTTAAAATGTGTCAAATAAAAATCCAATGAAGGAATTTAAATTGAAGAATAAAATTTTCGGTTATCCCAAAAGTAGACATGGAAGGTGGAATAGAGAAAAAAAAAGTGATGAAAATAAATAAAAAAATAAAAGACTGGCAAAATGGCCAACTTTAAATCAAACAATATTAATATAAACATGAATTTTTTAAAAGTCTAAACATTCCATTTAAAATGCAGAGTTTTTCAGATTAAGAAGAAATAAGTCCCAATTATATGCTAAATGAGAGGCAATTACATGGAAAGGCACAGTAAGGTTGAAAGTAACAGTACAGATGATGATATACCACGTAAAATTAAGCATAAGACAACCGGAACTGGTAGAGTAATGCCAAACAAAGTAGACTTTCCGGAAAGGAAAGTACTAGAAGTAGAGAACACTGTCTTATGATTAAAGAATCCATTTATCAAAAATGGAAGAAACACATTATTTACAAAAGAAATATCACTACAGAATCTGGAAACAGACAAAATATAAGCATTTACATGCCAATAAATTTGAAATTCTATGAAATGTAGAACTCCAAGTAAACCCACCTTAATGAAAAACAAAACTGAGAAGGTCTGCATAGTCTTAAGTTTGTTAAATAAATTACACTTATGATGGAAAACCTTCCTCAAGTGAGTCCCGAGCTCTGGTCATGGAATTGGTGAATTTTCCCCTGCAGTTGAGAAATACATGACACTCATCTTACACAAGACCCTGCAGAGAATAGAAACAGCAGGCATCGCCTCCAAATCTTTTATCTTTACACTGAACTGACTACATAAAATGAAAATGATAGGGTTATATCTTTCATGACCAAATGAAACAAAAAAGTTAGTTTAACAAACTGAATCCAAAGTTATATCAAGTCTGATACACCATGAAAACCTTAGATTTTATCCCAGAATTGATTCTTGTTGGATTAACACTTTGAAATCAAATGACTTCCATAAAACAAAGAGATATATAATAATGCTATGATTATTACAATAGATGCAAAACATTGACACAACTTATCTCCCACTTAGGATGAGGAAAAAACCATAAAGCTGCAGCAAGTATCATAATCAGTGATGAAATAGGCACATCTTCTCTGTGATCAGGAATGAGAAAAGGATTCCTACTATCATCAGTTCTACTCAATATTTATTTAGGGCAATAATACAAGAAAAAGAAAAAGAAATACATAAGGATTGGAAAGGAAGAAATGAAACTGCCCTTATTCACATATTGAATGTGTATATTTCTAGAGTAACGTCAATCTATATGTTACATATTAGAATTAATGAGTGAATATATAGCAACATTACTGGTTGCCTGGTTAAAAACAGATTTTAACTGCAATTCCTAATACCAGCAACAAAAAATTAAATTAATTTTCTTAAAAATACCATTTACAACTGCATTAAAGTTTGTCAAACTCCTCAGTAAAATTTTAATGAAAGCTGGGCAAGATCATCACATAGCAAACCACAGGAAATTATTGAGAGGAATTCATGGAGATATGAATAACTGGAATGGTGAGCAATATTTACTAATGGAAGATTTGGGTTTTTTAGGGCAATCAATTCTTCCCACATTTTTTTTGTTCATTTTTTATTTTTATTTCTTTATTTTTTAAAATTTCATTTTATTTTATCAATACACAATGTGATTGTTTTTTGTGTCCCTTTTCCGAATCCTCCCTTCATCTTCCCACTTCTGCTCCCTCCCATCAACCTCATATCTAATCTCTTATCTTAACAATTTCAAGGAATTGGGATTTTTGTGTCTTCTTCCCTACACCCCCATTAGATTGTGTATTTATTTATATATTTTTCGCTTCCACAAATAAGTGAGAACATGTGGTATTTCTTTTTCTGTGCCTGACTTGTTTCTCTTTATATAATTTTCTCTAATTCCATCCATGCTGTTGAGAATGGCAGTCTTTCACTCTATTTTTACAGCAGAGTAGCATTCCATTGTGTAGATATACCACTTTTTCCATATCCATCATCTGATGATGGACATTTGAGCTGGTTCCAACTCTTGGCTATTGTAAATAGTGCTACAATGAACACTGGAGTACAGGGATGCCTTCGACATGATGATTTCCATTCCTCTGGGAATATTCTCAGCAGTGGGACAGCTGGGTCATATGGTAGATCTATCTGCAATTGATTGAGGAACCTCCATACCATTTTCTGTAGAGGCTGCACCATTTTGCATTCCCAACAAGAATGTATGAGAGTCCCTTTTTCTCCGTCACCTTGCCAGCATTTATCATTCACAGTCTTTTGGATATTAGCCATCCTAATGGGGTGAGATGGTATCTCAGTGAGGTTTTGATTTGCATTTCCCAAATGCTGCGTGATGTTGAGCATCTTTTCATGTGTCTATTGGCCACTCATATATCTTCCTATGAGAAAGGCCTATTTAGCTCCTTTGCCCATTTTTTAATTGGGTTACTTGTTTTTTTGCTGTAACGTTGTTTGAGGTCCTTGTATATTCTGAATATTAATCCTCTGTCAGATGTATATTTTGCAAATATTTTCTCCCACTCTGTTGTTTGGCTTTTCACACTGTTAATTGTTTATTTTACAGAGCAGAAGCTTTTTAGTTTGATATAATCTCATTTGTTTATTTTTCCTTTGGTCACCCATCCTTTTGGGGTTATATTCATGAAGTCTGTACCTTGTCCTGCTTCCTGGAGTGTTTCCCCTCTGTTTTCTTTAAGAAGTTTTATTGTTTCAGGGTGTATATTTAATTCTTTAATCCATTTTGAGTTGATTTTTCTATATGGTATGATGTATGGGTCTAGTTTCATTCTCCTGCATATGGATATCCAGTTACCCAAGCACCATTTGCTGAAGAGGCAGTCTCTTCGCCAGTGTATAGACTTGGTGCCTTTGTCAAAGATCAGATGGCTGTAGGTGTATGGGTTGATTTCTGGATTCTCTATTCTATTCCATTGATCCGTGTGTCTGTTTTCATGCCAGTACCATGCTGTTTGGGTTATTATAGCTTTGTAGTATAGTTTAAAGCCAGGTAGTGTTATGCCTCCAGCTTTAGTTTTTTTGCTCAGAATGGCTTTGGCTATGCATGGTCCCTTGTTATTCCATATAAATGTAAGGATAGTTTTTTTTTTTTTTTTTTTCCATTTCAGAGTAAAATGTCATTGGAATTTTGATGTCCTCTATTAAGTATTTTATATCTACTTGATTTGTTGTAGAAGCTTCATAGTATTCTTGGTATGGACACAGCATAATTTATCGAAAAATACCTGTTTTGACTTTTTTGTGCCCATATTCTAATGCACATGAGTGAGTAGCTTTGTCAGATACAGTCCTAGAAGGTGAATTACTGTGTCAAACGGCATGTAAATTCATAAACTTTTAAAGAACATGACAAATTACACTCCAAAAGCCCATTACCATTATATCCTCTTTTGATCAGCTGGTATCAAGATTTTAAAAGAATATATTGTTACTTAAATAACTTACACAAGGTATTAAGCATACTTAAGGTAGAAATTGTCCATATATATTTGTTATTCATCTACTATTGGATACACACTATTGATCCCATTTTCTATTGTTTCATAATTTAAGTTATGAAACAATATTATTATACATTACAGGTAAAAACATACATATTTACAAATATCTACACCTGACTTTTTTTTTGTTTTATATACTTCCTTGTACCAAACAGATTTTCATACATACTATATGCTGTTTTATATAAATTACTTTGCTTTTACAATACATTGTATTTATTAAAATTATGATAGGTATAAATGTTTTGATATAGTTAATACAGTGTCTTTTCATTATTCTTTATCAGAAGATATTGGCTGTTATACATTATTACATTCATATCAACATTACCACAGGATGGGAAATAATAATAAAAAAGTTCGGCTATTTTATATTTGTGATGAAAATATTTTAATTTGTATATGAACAGTACAGATACATGTATGTATTTTAATAAGAAAACTATTGGTCCTCTTTTGGTTATGGTAGTTTTCATGCAGCTTATCTCTGTTTTTCTTTCTTTTTCTATTGTTGATCAAAAATTAACCTTTTTTACACAAATGGAATCATATTTGTTTACAACATAGCTAGCGAAGATTTGAAATAGTTCATTAGCAAACTATATACTTGGCACCCCTATAAAAAATAAAGTATTTTAATAAATTGAACAAACGTATATCACCAAAACCTTTAATAGATACACTACCTACCTGAAAATGATGACTTAAACGTTGCCTGCGTTGTCCACACAATCCACGGAGATTTGGAAAATAAAACACTATTTTTCATATGCTGAAAGATGACACAGAATTTTAAAACCAGAATTCTATATCCAACAAAATTGTCCTTCCGAACTACAAGTGAAGTAAGTCACATGCAGATAAGCAAAACTGAGAAAATTTGTTGCTAGTCAAACCTTAAGCAATGCTACAGGAATGTATTAGTTTCTTAGGGCTGCCATGATAAAGTCCCACTAACTAGGAGGCTTACAATTAGATGGCATTTAAAAAAAAAAAAAAAAAAAAAACAGGAATTTTTTGTCTCATACTTCTGGTGGCTGGAAGTGTGAAATCATGGTGTCTGCAAGGCCACTCTCTGTTTGAAACCTGCAGCAGACTCCTTCCTTGCTTCTTTTGAGTTTCATGGTGTTTGCCAGCGATCTTTGACATTCTTTGGCTTGCAGCTGAATCACCCCAATCCTCCATCTTCACATGTTATCCCCCTGCATGTATCTTCACATAGACTTTCCTCTCTGCATATCTGCATCTGTGTCCAAATTTTCCCTTTTTGCAAAGACACCATTCAAATCGGATTAGGGCTCATCCTAACAACCTTATCTTAACCACATCTTGCAAAGACCCTATTTCCAAATAAGGTCACATTCTGATGTAATGGGAGGTGTAGGACACTTTTGGGTGACAGAATTCAACAAGTAGCAAGAAAGTTCTTCAGGCTGAAAGGAAATGACACCTGATGGAAACCAAAAACTACAGGACTACAAGAAGGCGAGAAGAACACTGGATGGGGAAAATAAGTGGATAAATATAAAAGACATCTTTTTAAAATTTATTTAAGAGATATTTGCCTCTTTAAAACAAAAATGATAAACGTTGCTACTGATCTAAACTATAAAGCAAGAACTCAAAGGAAAGAGGAAATAAATAGAATTGTAGTGTAGTAAGGGTACATACTCAGGACGTGACACCACCTAATTCTATGACGATGAGGAAAGTAAAGAATTTAATATCATTCAGTCCCTGAGGAATCACTAAACACACCACAAAAATGTATACATAATATTCTAGTTACTATCACAGGATAACAAATTATCACAAAATTTATTTTCTATAATATAATCTATATACAGTTGTCTGTTTTTTCATTAGGCTTTCTAGCTCAACAGTGTAACTATACCATATCATCTGTACTTGGCTCACATTTGAAATTGAAGAAATATTTATGGGAGGAATAAATTAACTACAATGAAAGAAATTAAGCAAATCACTGCCAAAAAAAATGAAAAATTAAAAAGATCCACTGCTTCTTCATAAAGATCATTTGGTAAAAAGAAAAAAAGATGTTGATGTCTGCTTTCAGAAAGATGGAATATTTTCCCTATTTCTTCCCCTAAGTCCAACTTAAATCCCTGGATATTATATACAGTGAACATAAAAAGGTGGAAAAAATAGGGAAGACTGACTAGGATCCTCAAAACTCAGGAAACAACGTGGTGTTTCCACAGTCTTTTGTTTTGTCTTGTTTTTGCCTCATAAATCCAAGACCTGGAGCATAAAAATCCAACAACTCGAAAACACCGAAACGTGCTAATAAAAGCCTTTAAAGCCTGTTCTCTCTAAACCAAGGACTAGGAAAGTCACAGATAAAAGAGACAGAAAGCTTGTAGACAGTAAGTGCTCTATGCCAGACAAACACCATCGTCATCCACACCAGCAGAGACTCTGTAGTGAACCTAGACCCGGTGAGGACCAGGCTCCAAAGAGTCACCCTTAAATGTCTCTCCCCATGCTAATTAATTTTTCCATTTACTGGACACGCATGGGAAAGAAAGAACTATGACTTGATTACACCTATGCAATTTAGATAAATGGTGAGATACCACCACACACTTATTAGATGAGACACAGTAAAAAACAATGGCCATTACAAGTGCTGATAAGAGTACAGAGAAATTGAGACTGTTGGTAGGATATAAAATGGTACAACCACTTTGCAAAAGTCTTTGACATATTCTGATATAACATAAAGGTTCACCCACCATGTGATCCAGCCATCCTTTTCCTTCATCCCCATCCAAATAAATAAATATATATAAATACATATACATATACATACACAAACACACACACAAACCTGCCTATACAAAACCTTGAACAGTAATGCATACAGCATGGTGTCTGAAGTCATGATCTTATCCATATAACAGTAAAAGAAATAACATCATATTTGCACAAGGCTTTCCACGTAAAAGAAACTGTAAAAGTGCTACCCACAAATGCATTGTGAGAACCATATCAACTTTACGTCAAAATGATAAGAAAAATGAAATTCAATGGTGTGCATCCATCAAATCCCTAGCACTTCCCAACACCCAATCACTCCTCTCCCAAAACACAACTTATGTTTGACAAACAGTACCCAAGGGTACTTCCACTATTCATGTACCATAATCATTATGGGTATATCCAAGAATACATTCAAATCAGATAAAAATTTTGGTATCAGACAACTATAACACACAAAGGGCAACATTATGTCACTGTCACTATCACAGTAGAGAAACAATATGGCCAAATTTAGCATCCAATCACAGAAAACACACAACACAAAAACTGCAGCAAATAAACTTAGTCGTGAAATATTGAAACTTCTCCCTGAGGTCACACAGTGGAATCAATCGGTAAATTTAGCAAGACTGTCTGATTAAATAAAGTTAAATATTAGCTCATATTTCCAAGAGCAGCAATTGTTACTAACCTGTTTTTACACATCATAGGAAATGGTAGAAAACCCTACACTACAAGGTCACATTTTTATTGCTTTTTCCGAACAAAACTTGACAGGGTTTTAACCCTTATTATTGTTGTCATTTTTTCTGCTATCGTGGTAACTGAGACCCTGAAATATGAGAAAGTTTACTATACATTTGACAGTGTATAATTCTAGTGGAACAATAAAAAGATGATTCTTTGTGACCATTTCACAAATGGCCCCTCGTCTCATGATCTTACTGACTGGAAGTTCAACTTTACAATTCAATTAAATTTGTTCTTATTTTTATTATTTTTCCCTTCTAACTCCTTTTTTTCCTTTTCTGAATCCTCTAACTTTTGCCTAACTTCCTATCTCATTCTGTACTACATTAACATAACAAAGCAAAGTTCAGGTTTTTAAAAAATTAGGAAATGTCATCACCATGGTGCTTTTATATATGTTATTATATATATAGTTTATTATGTATATAAGTATGACATCTGTTCAGTGTAAAAGTTTCAAAACCTGTGATACATAACTGTTTTAGGAAGTAATTATGATTAGCTATAAAGTATGCATATTAAACTGGTGTAAACATATACATATATTTACATGAGTAATATATTTACTAATTGTACACATATCTCTATGTAAATTACAATTTGCTTCCCATATTAGCAACATACCTTGAGAATGTATTTTTGAAAGTACTTAACATACACCTATTTGGTTTTAAAAGCTTCATAGTACTCATAGTATAGACACGGCACAATGTATCAAAAAATAGTTTTGAATTTTGGGGCCCATACTTTATTGCTGTGTCACGGATAGTTCTGGAAGGTGAATTATTATGTATTACTGAAGGTTAATTTATACTAAGGTAATTTATACTAAGTATAGAGCCTAACTAATAGGCAGTTGCCCATTTAAATTTATTTTTGTATATCCTTTGAAGGGTAATACTAATCCCACTTTTAAGAACTCTATCAGTTCATAATTATTTGATTACTGAAATTATTATATATGAAGTCTATATACATTTATATATATACACACATATGAATCATATATAGATAGTATTACATACATTCATAAACCATCATTGCTTTTACTTACGTTTTATATATTGCATTGTACCTAATACTTGTGTATTATATTTATGTAAATAATTTTACACTTAAAACAAATTTTGCCAAAGCACAACAGTACTGTATACTACAAGAAGCAATACTATGTAACTCTAGGTAGAAAATAAAAGGTAAAGAATTCAAACATCAATCCCTTGAGAAACCACTAAAAGTAACACAAAAATATACATTAATATACTAGTTACTATTACTACATAAAAAATTACCACAAAATTTATCTGCTATTATATATTCCACATTTAATTGTTTGCTTTCCCACAGGGCTCTCTCAATAATAAAAATGCAGCACATAATCCACACCAGAGACACTATGGGAACTGAATGAATATTTATGGGATGAACGAAATAATTAGTTTGAAAGAAATTAAAGAAATGACGGGCAGAAAGAAATCCACTGTTTTTTAAGATCATTGTCTAAGAATATTCTTGAATGTCTGTGTGTGAGAAAATGGAGTAGACACACCTTTCCTATTTTTCGCTCTAGGTAACACTAAAAATGTTGATGTTATATATAAAACAAACATGAGAAGGCTTGGACAGGTGGAGATACGATGTGAGATTTGTTAGGGAGCTTATGACCCCATTAAACATCATGATGATATTTTCCGTATTTTTCGATATTTTTCCGTATTTTCCCTATTGCTGTTTGTTTGTTTCTATTTCTTCATTTTGTTTTGGTTTGGTTTAATTTTGCCTTATACATCGCAGATCTGTAGCTGAAGATTCCGGCAACCCAGAAATGCCAGAGTGTGTGACAAAAAAAATAAACAAAAAAACAACAAGGCTTGCTTTCTGAAACAAAGTGCAAGAAAAAGGACAGTCTGACATTACGGAACACTTTTAGACAGTAGCCACATGACTACAGCCAAACTCTATCCTCACCCATGCCTGAAAACTTTTAGACAACAGACACATAATGACAGCCAAACACTATCCTCACGCATGCCAGCAAAGGCCAATTGAGAATCTAGAATTCACACTTTCTGGGCTGTAAGCAGTCACCTCAAACTGCCCCCAATGTTGTCATGGATGTCTCAATAGAGAGCTGGGACATTCACCCTGGAAGGATAAAAATAAAGAGCATGCCACACAACATTCAGTTAATGCATCTGTACCTGGATAGGATAAGGGGAGCCTTGATTACCATTCTCCCTGGGAAATCATAAAGTTCCTCTTCTCTCCTTGCTGGAGTGGTGTCAGAAGCGGCCTGATGGAGATTAATAAGTACTATGGATTGAATGTTTGTGTGTCCCCCAAATTAATATGCTGAAGTCCTAACCCCCAATGTGATGGTATTTGGAGATGGGGCCTCAGGCAGATACGTTTAGATAAGGGCATGAGGGTGGGGTCCTCATGATGGGATTATTTGTGCTTATAAAAAGTGGCACCAGAAAGTGTGTACTCTCTCTCTCTTTCCTTCTCTTTCTGAAACAGTGAGAAGGCAGTTCTCTGCAAGCCAGGAAGAGAGCCCTCACCAGAATCCAGCCATGGTGGCTCTTACATCTTGGCTTCCCAGCCTCCAGAACTCTGAGAAGTAAAGTTCTGTTGCGTAAGGCACCTAGTCTACGGTATTTGGTTATGGCTGCCCGAACTGACTAAGAATGACTTTTAAAACAGCTTAAAGGAAGGCAGAAAACGGAAAACAGTGAAAAAAAAAAAGAGACAACGAAGAGAAAAATAAATAGATGGCAGACTAGAGCAATAACACATTAATAATAACATAAATGTAAATGGTGCACACATAACATTTACAAGACAGACACTGGCACAGTAGATTAAAACAACATTCCTCCACTATTGGATGTCTACAAAAAACACTTTAAATACAATGATAGAGGCAGACTGAAAGTAAAAGATGAGAAAATATGTATCATGCCAATGATAAACAAAAGCCAGCAGAAAATAGCTATCTTAATGTCAGATAACAGAATTCAGAGCAAAGAAAATTCTCAGAAACAAAGAGCATTATATAAGGATTGAAAGTTTAATTCAGTAATTAGACACAGCCATCCTAAGTGCATACACCCTAAATAACCTATCCGCAAAGTATGTGAACTAAACTGATAGACCTAATGGGAGAAATAGAAGAATCTAGAGATTACTGCTCCCCTTTCACAATAATTCATAGAACAACTGGGCAGATTCAGCAATAATACAGAATATCTCCACAACACTGTCAACCAACAGGTTCTAATTGATAATAATTGAACACTTCTCTCAACAGCAGCAAAATTCCATATTTTTCAAATCTCTACAAAACATACACCAAGAAGGAACATATCCTGGGACAGAAAACAAATCTCAACAAATTTAAAAGAACAGAAATCATACAGAGTTTGTTCTCCCATCACAATCTAAGCAAGCTGAACCCACCGAAACATAAAGGAAAAACTCCAAAACTTTGCAATGTGAACAATATACTTTATACGTAACCCATGAGTCAATGAGGAATTATCAAGGAAAATCAGAATATCCACTCAAATAGATGCAAACGCAACATTTCAAAATTTAAAACAGAAAACAGAAATAGAAAATGAATAAAGAAAAAATGAAACACTTCTCAATTCATTTAATGAAACCACCTTTACTTTGATAAAAGCAGAGAGAAACATTAGAGAAAAATAAAAAATACAGACTAATATCCCTTGAATATAGACACAAAATCCTTAATGAAATATTAGCAAAAAGAATCCAGCCATATATAAAAATATTATAAACTATGACCAAGCAGCATTAATTCCAGTGACACCAGGTTGAGTCCATATTTGAAAACCAATGAATGTAATCTACCATAATAACGGGCTAAAGAAAAATAAAAATCACATGTATATCATATATATATATAAATATAGATATATATATATATATATATATATATGATATACATATATATATATATATTTTTTTTTTTTTGGCAACTGGCTGTTACAGGGATCCAAAGCCTTGACCTTGGCGTTACAATGTCATGTTCTAAGCAACACAGCAAACCAGTAAGCCATTTAAAGGAAATGTATTATTTCATTAGGGAATCTAAATCTAATATTTTATTTGTGGAAAAGCAGAATATAATATGTGCCCAATTCTTTCTTTGTTTACCGAATTTTTGTATTAACAATTTATTTATTTATTTTTCTGTGCCTGGCCAGCATGGGGATTCAAACCCTTAACCTTGGTGTGATAACATCACCCTCTAACCAAGTGAATATGATTGTATCAATGGATGAAGAAAAACAATTAACAAAAAATCAAAACCTGTTTATAATTTTTTAAATGCCCTCATGAAAACAGGAGCAGAGAAAAACTTTTGAGACTTTATAAAGAGCATCTAGAAAAACCCATAGCTAACATTATGCTTAATTGTGAAAAACTGAATGCTTTCCCCTTAGGAAACAGGGAGGGAACGTGTACTCTCTTCACTCTTATGCAACACAGTGATGGAAGGTAAGTTAGGGTGGTAAAGGAACAAAAAAGGTGTAATAGGCATACATAAAATTGGCTCTATTTGCAGAGGGCATGATGTTTATATAGAAAATCATAAGGAACCTAAAAATAACCTCATAGAAGTAATGACTCAATTCATCAAGGGCGCAGGACAAGACAAGCTTACATAATCAACTCTATTTATGTATACTAGCAATGAATATACACTGCTTTTAAAAATACAATAAAATTTATGATTGCTGAAAAAATAAAGCACTTTTGTATAAATCAGATGAATCATGAGTAGGCCTTATATGCTGAAAACTTCATGATGCTGATAAAAAATAATCAAAGTAGATCTAAACAAATGCAGAGACGTACCATGTTTGTTGATGAGAAGACTGAACACAGTAACATTACAATTCCCTCAAATTGATATATTGGTTTAGTAAATTCCTAACAAAACCATAACAAGATTTTTCTTTTTACATGCAGATAGGATAGTTCCAATAAAAATGCAAATGCAAAGAAATGAGAATAGATAAATTTCAAATTAAAAATAAAGTTATAGGAATCACAGCACTCAATTTCAAAATGTATTGTATAGCTACAGCAATCAACAAAGTGAGGTACTGGTGAATGGATAAACATATAGATCAACAGAATGGAAGGACAACCCAAAATGTCCCCACAGCAAGGCCAGCTGATTTCCAATCAAGCTGGAATGGGAAATCAACAGAGGAAAGCATAATCTTTCAACAAATAGTTCTGGAACAATAAGATATCCAGAAGCAAATACATGAACCTTGATCTAAACCTCACAGCTCATACAGAAATTCACTCATAATGGATCATAGATTTAACTGTAAAACGTAATTAAATAAGAAAAGGAAATCTCTGGAATAACGCAAAAGAAAGAATCCTTAGGCTTGATACCAAAAGCATGAACCATAAGGGAAACACTGAGAAATTAGGCTCCAAGAAAACTGAAGACTTTTGCTATTCAAACAGTTTTATCCTGTGCTAAAAACATGAAAAGACAAACTGCAGACTGGAAGAAAATATTTTCATGCCATATGCCCAAAACAGACTTCTATCTAGAATATATAAAGAACTCTCAAAGCTCGACAGTATAAAAGGAACAATTTGAAAATGAGAAAAAGACATAAACAGAAACTTCACTAAAGAGGCTGTACAGATTGCAAATGAAAATGAAAGGATGCTACTGGCCATCGCATCTTGGGCACAAGTGGTGACAATCAGCTCTGTATCTCATAACCAATACAATAACGTGGTAAGAAAAAAAATGTAAAAAGAAATAGAAAATGAAAGTATGCTCAACATCACAACCACCAGATAAATGCAAATGAAAACCACAGTGAGCCATCATTACACGTATATCAGATTTACTATTTTTTTTTTCAAATAGTGACCTCACCAAAGACTGAGAAGGCTGTAGGCAGTCCAGATCACTCACACATTGCTGTGGGAATGTAAAATGTCTCATTATGGAAAACAGTTAGGTTCTTTAAAAATAAAGAAACTAAACTTGCAAATATCATACAATACAGCAATTGCAGTCTAGGGCATTTATCCAAGAGAAATGAAGACTTTTGTTCACATGGAAACATACATGTTCATTGCAAATTTTTTAAATTTTGAATTTTTTTAAGTTTATTGTTTTCATTGTATATATTTATGGGGTACATTTTTTTGTTTCAATACATGCATATATTCTATAATGTCTAATCAGAATAATTAGCATATCTATCATCTAAACAGTTATCATTTCTTTGTACATATAACATTCAAGATCCTCTTTTCTGGCTATCTTGAGATATACAATACAATATTATTAGCTATTGTCACCCTAGAGCACCAGAACTTATTCTTCTATGTAACTGTAACTTTCTAACTTTCTACTGGTCTACCAACCTTTCCCCGGGCCCCCCATCCACTCACTTTCCCGGGCTTTGGTAATCACTATTCTATTCTCTATTTATCTCTTTTTTTCTTCTATTCCTTATTTATTTGTCTTAATTACATAGTAGATTTATCTGTATTGCCTAAACCTGAAACAACCTGAAGTCCATAGAAGTGTAAATGGTTAAACTAAATGTGGTACAGCCATATCAGGAAGTACTATTTAGCAAGAAGAAGGAACAATCTACTGATACATGCAAAAACCTGCATAAATCTCCAGCAAATTACGCAGTGAAGTAAAAGAAATACCAAGCTGACATACAGTATTATTCTATTATACAGCATTGCTGAAATGAATCATTCATGTATACACATGCACACACACATACATATATGATGAACAGATTATTGGTTGCTGGAAATCAGGGATGGCAGGGAGGTGGGGGCTGGAGTGGTGGGATGTGGGTGGATTTGTAAAGTGCAACACGAAGATGCTTCAGACGACTCAAACATACTTCAACCTGGCTGGATCAGTGTTAATACCCTGGGCGGAATATTGCACTATGGCACTGCAAGATGATAAAACTGGCTGGAAGTGGATAAAGGATTCTTGGGATGTCTCTGTATCAGTTCTACATTTGCAAGTGAATCTAGGATTATCACAAGATGAAAAGTCCCAGTGACATTTTCCAAATTTAATACCCCTCCCTCCCCATAGTGTCCTAACTCAAAGGAGGATATTGAAGACCCAAGATACTAAGTAGGGTGACACTATATAGCACTGAACACCTATCTGCATTTTAAAATAATGACCATAACAAGTGGTAACAAGAATAGAGAACAAATGTAAATCTCATACACTGCTAGTAATCTATGTAGAGTATAAAATACACAAAAATATGCAAAAACATTAAAATTTTCTAAAATAGCCACACCATGTCTTCATGTTTATACAATAAAATAAAAACATCCATCACACAAACACTTGTAGACAGGGTACACCTTATATGAGAAGGACAGGGTTATGGCAGGAGGAGGAGCAGGAAATATAAAATTGCACAATGAAACTGAAGTAGAGGGATGAATACACACATGGCCTGGCTTTTATTGATGGTTTCACAAATAAATGTACATATGTATGTGTGTACATATCTATATACTTATTTATACATGAGAGAGTACTTCCAAAAGTTCATGAAAAGATTCCTGTAATCTCTTCATTGTAGTTTTCCTGAACTTTTTGAAGTACGCTTGCATACACACATATGAAGCTTGTATTATTTGAAGTTGAAAATTTTATTGAAATACAATTATATTCCAATGAATCTGTTATAAAGAGTAAGATGAACCAGTATATGCCCTAAAGGGACATCTACAGCAATAAATGCAAAATGGAAATCCTGGATATTTGTAATCTGATAATGTATCTCAAGGTATTGAACAAAAAGCAGTAATTTAATATTAAAAATTGGCAGAAATGAGACAAAACCTCTAGTTCCTAGGAGACATGTAAGGTGCTTGGAAGGTGTCACTCTCATCCTCACAACAAGAAAAGAGCTGAACAAACTGGAAATTAACTCTTCTTAATCCATTTCACAACTGATGATGTTACAGTGTGAAACGCTGCCCCAAGTACTGAAGAGAGGAAAATAAAGAGTCACAGCTTGCTGAAGCAAAAGCCCAGGAGCAGAAGGCCACCGCTGCAGCTAGTACCAAGGGTATTACAATGCAAAGAACTGCACATCTCAAACCTTATTTAAGTCTCTAGGGAAACTAAAAGACAACAGGGAGTCCAAACAAGGACCCTGGAAAAATTTTTGACCTATGACACCTACAGCTACAACTAACAGTAGATGCAGTCTAACACTCAGCCAGATAAAAACATAACACCTTACACTAAAGACTTATTTACCTCAGTTCCTTATACCCAATACCTTATGTTGGGCTTTCAACTAAACATTACAAGGCACGCTAAAAGGTCAGAAATAAAATAAAATAACAGTTTGAAGAGTCAGCATCAAAAGCATCAAAATAAATCCAGATATGGCAGATATTTTGGAATGCTCAGACTGGAAATTTTAAATAACTATAACTAATACGTTAAGGGTTCCAATGGAAAAAGTGGACAACAAGCAAGAGCAGATGGGTAATGTAAGCAGACGGATGGGAAACCTAAGACAGAAGCAAAGGCAAGTAGAACAATATAAGATTAGAAAGAGATATTAATTTTAAATTAAAAAGAACAAATCATCTAAAAAATTTTATTTTCATAAAGGATTAAAAAAATTGATAAGTCCCTAGCAAGACTGATCAAAGAAAAAAATCTGAATAATTTATATCAGCAATGTAAAGGAAATCCTCACACAACATCCTGGATGCATATACATAATTATATAGGAACATTTATACTAAAAAATATGATATTACACACAATGAGAAAGTTCCAAGAAAAACAGAGCTCGACAAATCACAAAACTAGGAAATCTCAATTGCCCTGCAGCTCATAAAAAAATTGCCACTATATTGAAAAATACTTTTACAAATGAAATACAAATGAATTCTATGCCTGAAATCATAAATTTTCTATATGATGAAAATAAAATAACAATCTTTTAGAAACTCTTCCACATTATAAAAACTGTAGAAACCCTGCCCAGATGTTTCATGTGACCTTTATAAATTTTATGTCACAATGACAAGTCCATTATAAGAAAATAAATTCAAATATTTATATTCCTCACAAAAGCACACTGCCCAACCAACATCTCCTCCCGCCCCCCATCTCCTCCCGCCCCCCCCCCCCAAATAAACCAGAAACGACTTATGTTTGACAAACAGAAACAAAAGCTTCAATGATATAAGATCATGAATAAACTGGGTAGAATGCAAGCACGAATTATTGCTGGATTAGCATTTTGGAAAGAAACTACTTTAATAAAGCAAAGGAGAGAGTTATATCACCATCATAATAGATACAGGGAAACCATATGACAAATTTACCATTCTGTTATAATTTTTTAAAAAAATTACCAAACTTAAGTAAATATCATAATTAGTGGTGAAATATTGAAAACCTTCCCCCTGAGATTATAGAGATAAGAATGCCTACTATAACCAGTTCCATACAGAATTTTAGGTAGGTTACATAGCCAGGACAATAATGCAAGAAAAATAACAAAATGCATAAACATTGGAAAGAACAAAATGAAACCCCCTTTACTCACAGATTGAATGATTATGTTTTCAGGCTATTAAAAAGCGATCTATAGGTAATACAGTAGAATTTTGAAGTGAAATTAGCAAAAACGCTGAAATTCACAGAGTTAAACCTTAACATATTTTTTCTAGGAATAGCAATTCTTATTTAAATTTTTTAACACACATCATAAGAAATGGCACAAAAATCATACAAGTTCTTAATTTAAACATTTTTTTCTAGGTATTCATCAGCCAAAATTCAAAAGTCATTCTACCCAGATTCCTGTTACCATTTTTTTCTATTATCATGGGAACAGATGCTTCTAAATGTATGATAAACTGCACAAAAACATACTTAATATTTAATCCTAGTGGAACAAATAAAAGGGCACTCATTGTGACAATTTTACTTGTGGCCACTAGGTTAATGATCTTGCTGACTAATTAGAGATCAGCTACTTCTAAATGTTTCACTATTAAATTATATTCTTTTTCTACATAAATTCTTTATGTATTTTCTTATTTCTTTTTTTTAACACTTTACTGTTTCTGGCTTTAAATGTTAGTGTCTTACCTGTTCTGTACTATCTTACCAGGAAAAAAAAAAATGAAAAAAAAGAAAACAGTAGATCCTCCAAAAATATCACTAGGGATGTGCCTTTATATCATATTTCTTTGATTTTTCTCTTACTAATTATCAACCTGTCATGTACTCAATGTAAAATTTTTTAAAAAATAATGTAACTGTATATTCCTTCACAGAAGGAACCATGATTAGCAGTGGGGTGTATTTTTAAGCAAGATACATGCAAAAATATTTACATATGTAATACATTTATACACTCATGCACATGAGTGAAATAAAGTAGTTTGCTTCCCTTTTTATTTCCTTGTGATTGCTTTTGCAAGTATATTAGATCTACCTAACTGGTTGTAAAAGTTACATAGTATTCATTGTATTAACACAGTATATGTTATTTAAAAAATATTTGTTTTGCCTTTTTGTATCCACACTTTTATGCACACATTTAACAAGGTCTGTCAGACACAGTGGTAAAAAGGCAATTACCATATAAAGGACTAGGCAAATTTAAAACTTTGCTAAATATGGCCGAGCCCGTGGTGCACTTGGTAGAGTGCTGCACTGGGAGCGCGGCGACGCTCCCGCCGCGGGTTCGGATCCTATATAGGAATGACCAGTGCACTCACTGGCTGAGTGCCGGTCACAAAAAAACGACAAAAAAAAAAAAAAAAAACTTTGCTAAATATACCAAATTAATTTTAAATATCCAAGACCATTTTATACATCTTCCATAATCTTGTATCAAGAAAAAAATAGGGCATCTGATTATTTAATTTCCACTAAGTATTCAGCATATTTTATACACTAATTGCTAATTCATGATTATTTTTGTGTATATCCTTAGTGCATTTTATTAATTCCACTTATTAAAGAGACTATCATTTCATAATTACTTGAATACCAAAACGATTAAATAGTAAGCCCATGTATACACCTAAAATTTTGTTACTTCCACTTATGTTTATATATTTCCTGTTACTTAATTGATTTTTATATATACTACATATAAATCACTTCTCATGTAAAATATGTTTTTCCAAAAAAAAAATGAACAAATATTAAAGAGTGTTTTATTTCTATTATTTCATTAAAAGACAAATAACACTTGAAACAAAAATGTAAGTAGAAACGTAGAGGGAAAATATGTGAAAATTCATCAAAGTATAAGGTTAAGATTTGTGTATTTAACTTAATGGGTTTTAAATCCTTTACCAAAAGTAATTGCACTGTTGTGGTTATACAACTTTTTACACAAAGTGATATGATCCTAACTTTAAATAAACCAAGATAAGTAAAGGAATCATATGCTAGCCCCTTCACAATGACTGAACATAATACAAAGTGGTATAAGTAATATTCTGGTTGCTATGCCTGCATAATAACAAATCACCAAAACACATACTGTCTACAATATATTCCATTCTTAATTCTTAGATTTTAATAGACTATACTTCTACCATATAATTCATACCTGGTACATGATGGGAACTAGGGAAATATGTAGAGTATCAAAGGAAAAAATTTAACTGGAGTACATTAAACAAATTATGATAGAAAAGCTCCACGGCTTGGGTAGGTTATTGCCATGAAATATTTTTATATTATTAATACAAATATTATTAATTGTCTATAGAAGGAGAAACATCTAAAACCAAAAACATATTTCAAAAAAATAGTATGTGTAGTATTGTCTGCTATCATTAAATGGCAAACCAGACATTTCCGTCCACCCTTCTTGCTAAGAAAAACCAAGAGAATGGGTAGATATTAAACACATTGTATGAAAGCACCATAAACCCAAGGAAGCAAGCATTGGAGGAGACTGGATCTCAGTTGGAAGAGAAGTCCAGATGGTAAGACCCAAAGTGATATTCATTTTCCCTCAAGGCTTATACTAATTCAAAGGAGGTGACTGAGAAGCCAGGATGCTATGTAGGAAGTTTTAGATGAAAAGTTAAGCACCTGACCAGGGATTTCAGCAGCCTCACCTAATCAGGGGACGCACATTGAGTTCAGGGATCACTATGGCAGAGAAGATCTGGAAAACAATCCAAAGATTGACACAACATCCGTCATAGGCTATATTTACTTCGTGTTGATATAAACTAAAAATGAAAACTCTTTCCAAATCATGACATCCAGCTTCCAAAGGACTCAATCACTGATTGAGATGAGATGAACTACCCCACCCCACCTCTGAAAGCAAAAACAAAATACTCCCAGGATAAAAATAAAATGATCCAGAGCATACAATTATCTTTAAAGTATTTCATACAGAAAATTCAGCATGCAATAAAACATAAGTATACATGCAAAATGTAATGGGAAAGGGTTAGTTTCAGGCCAACAATCTATTTTCTTCATTTACTGGGGGTACCTGAGACAGAAAGACATACGACCTGGTAATTTACAGTCATGGTGAGATACAACTGCACACCGACAAGAAAGCTACAATCAAAAGAACTAACTATAACAACTGCTGGCAAGGAGGTAGAGCAACCGCAACTCTTACTGCTGGTAGGATGGAAAATAGTACACTCACAACCCAAGACACTTTGACATGTTCTAGAAAAAATTAAATATACAACTCTCATGTAATCCAGTCATTTCTTTCCTTCATGTTTTTCCAAGACAATACGAAACAAACAAACAAGCAGAAATACCCAAAGCATATGTTAATACGAAGTTCTGTGCAAGAAGACTTCTAATAGCATGTGAATGGTGAAAGGGCTTAAGTAGAAACAGGAAGGAGAAATACAATGGCCGAAAAAGAAACTTGATGAGGACGGATGGACATTTACATTATTTTGCTTGTGGTAGGGATTTCCTAAATATATAAATATTAGAACTTGTACTGTTTCTTTTAAAGTTGTACAGTTTACTTTAAATCAATTATAGCTCAATAAGTTATCAAAAACTGTGTAGATGCATCAACACATGGGCATAAAGGAAAATTCATGCCATTATTGCAAAAGAGGATGTACTGAAAATTTAAGACTTGATAAAACACAAAATTAGAAAATAAATGAGGAATATAAACCAAAACTTGAAATAAAAACTTAAAACTATGATCAATTAATCAAACTAAAAAATATTAAATAATCAACAATACTCAATGGATTTTTCCCTAAGGTTAAATATGTTAGATAAACCCTGGCAAGACTGATCAAAAAAGAACACCACCACCTGCACCACCAGCATCACCAGCAGACATACAGAAGGGATCATCACTATAGATTCTGGAGACACAATAATTATATTACAATCAAGTTTATGCCACTAAATTTTAATTTCATGTAATATAAAAAGAACAATAAAAATAAAAGCACCACTCATAAAACAGATAAACTAGGAAATGTCAGTAATTCTGTATTTATTAGATAAAATGCATCTGTACTGAGAACCTTCTTACAAATGAATTCCATGTCCTGATGCCTGAATCCCTATCTTCTCCATGTAACTCAGAAAGATGTAACCACCAATCTTGCACAACCTCTTCCACAGAAAAATAACGTCAAAACACTCCCAAAATGTTTTATGAGACCCCTATTAACTTTGGACCAGGCTGATAAAGACATTATACATAGGGAATCTACAAAGGTTTTTATGCCTCATGTCAAAAAAACAAACAAAAATAAATAAATAAAATGTAAAGCTTTCGTTTTACAAAGAGATCAAGAAAAATACCCTATTCAAAAAATGTGTTTCATCCAAGAGAAGATTTTTGTTGTCTTATCATTTTGAACTCAAACTACATCGGCAAACAAAGGAGTAAAATCATATCACTATCACAACTAAAGATAAAGAAAACCTTTGGACATAATTTACTACTAATTTATGATTTTTAAAAACTTAGAAAGCTGCAGCAAATATTGTAACTATTGGAGAAATATGGAAAACCTCCCCCTGAGATCAGAAGACAGAAGAATGCCTACTGTCACCAGATCTATTCAACATTTTCTGGATGTCATAGCCAGGGCAATAATGCAACACAAAGAGGGGGAAAAGGCATAAGCACATTTTTCTGAGAATAGCAATTCTTTCTTTTTTTATACACATTTTAAGAAATGGCACAAAAACCTACACAAAAAGGTTATATTTAAATGTTTTTTCAATATGCTTATTAGATAATATTTGAGAGTCATTATAACCCTGATTATTGTTGTCGTATTTTCTGAATCCTTGTGAATAGATGCCCCAGAATGTAAAATGACTTGATAATACACTTGGTGTTTAATCCAAGGGAAATGAAAAAGCATTCTTTTTGAGAAGTTTACTTATGGCCTCCAGTTTATTGATCTCATTTACTAATTAAATATTTGCTCTGTCTCACTTTTAGGTTTGTCTTTAAGCATAACTTCTCATCTATTCTGTACAACTTTAAAAGGGAGAAAATTACATCATTAGTGATATCCCTTCATGTGACTATTTCTTTGATTTCCTTTTACAAATTAAAAATTTAGCAGGTGCTCGGTGTAAAATTTCCAAAATTGCAGATCATATCTCTTCACGGAGGTAATAATGATCAGCAGTGAAGTTTTATATGAACAGATATACACATACACATTCACTTGCACATATGATATAGTAATACAAATGCACACACGTATGGAACAAACTACAATTTACTTTCTTTTTTCGTTAGTGATATAACTTGGACATATCTTCGGCTAATGTATAAGAACTACCTGATTGGTTGCAAAGCTTTAAATGCTATAAACCATAATATTCATGCTTTGAATAAAATATAATTTACTTAAAAATAGATCTCTTGTCATTTTTTAACCAAATTTTTATGAACATTTACGAGTAGCTTTGTTGACTGTAGCCCTAGAAGGAAAATTACTGTTTATAAACGGTTGACATTTTCTAAAATATCTTAAACATACAAATATCATGGGATCCAGCCATTCTATTCCTTGATGCTTTCCATGAAAAATGAAAGTGTCTGTGCACATCAGGATTGTATTAAAATTTTCAGAGTATGAAAAATGGGGAAGGGCCCGGGCAGGACCAGAAGGGGTAAATCCAAAGGTGCACCTGGAAACCTGGGTGAAGAATGAATATGTTCATTCTATTAATTGTGATGATGGTTTCACAAATATGTACATATCTCAAAACATTATATTATTACAAAGTTCTGTAGTTAATTTTATGTCAACTATAACAAAATAAAGTTGCTAAAAATGTGTAGAACCCATCATAATATGAGTCTAAAGAAACATTTCAGCATTAAAAGCAATAGACCAAATCCTGAAAATTTAAGGTCTGACAGCCACCTCAAAACTTGGGAACAATAGAGTCGATGTAAACCAAAAGATAATTGAAATAAAATAATAAAATTAGAATCAGTTAATGAAACTCAGAAGAAAAAGGTAAAATCAACAAATCCAAAAGTCAGTTTATTTTTAATTGCTTTCTTTTTGAAAAGGTTCAAAAAGTATAAATCCTTACAAGACTGATTGGGAAAAAAAAAAAAAAAAAAAGGAAGACACACATTATCAATTCCAGAAATGTAGAGTAGATCATCATTAAAGATGCTGGTGATGCTTATATAATAAATGAAATTATACGAAATGACAAAATTCCAAAAAAAAAAAAATACATCTTAACAAAACACGAAATTCAGAAAATCTCAATGATACTTATGTGTATTAATTGAAGCCCATAGTGAAAATCCTTCCTACAAAGTTTCCACAGCCTAATGCCTGATTTTGTGAACTGTGCCATACAGTTAAGAAAGAAAGAATACCAAACACGCACAAAATCTCCGCAGAATAAAAACAGTAAAAACACTCCACAGAATGTTAGTAAGATAATTATCAACTTTACACTTAACTAATAAGGACACTAGTATAAAAGAAAATCAACGGCTAATATGCATCATGACAAATTTTTTTTAAAAATCATATGTTCGACAAAGGGAATCCAAAGACACTTTCAATTATAATACCCCATGCACGAACTGGGTTTAATCCGAGGGACTGGTATTGGTTTAGCACACTGAATCTCTTTAACAAAACAAAGGACAAAATCATGTCATGATCACAACAAATACACAGAAACCATTTCATAAATTTACCGTCTAGTTATAGTTAAAAGAAAAAACTCAGCATACTGCAGCAAATATCATAATTAGTGATGCAATGTTGAAAAGCTCACCCTGAGATCAGGATTGAGACAAGGGTGTCTACTATTTCCATCTATTCAGCATTTTACAGAGGTCATAGCCAGGGCAAAAATGCAGGGAAAAAAATGTGTAATGACTGGAATGGAAGAAATGAACCCACTTTTGTTCACAGATTTTATGTTTATGTTTCTAGCATATCTAAAAGCCATTTACAAGTAATAAATTAGAATTAATAACTGCATCCAGCAAAATTGCTGGATTTCATACAGTTAAATCTAAGCACACTTTTCTGAGAACAACAATTCTCGCTATTTTACAGATATCATAAGAAATGGCATGAAAACCCTGCACAACAAGGCTATATTTTAAGTCTTTTTTCCTTTACTAATTAGATAAAAACTGAGAAGATTTTAACCCTAATTATTGTTGTCAATTATTCTGATATCATGACAACAGTGGCTCATGAATATTAGGTAAATTCTAGCTTACACTTGACATTTAATCCTAGCAGAACAACAAACAAATCATTCTTTGTGACAATTTCTCTTATGGCCTCCGCTTTAATGATTTCAATGACTAATTAGAGGTCAGCTTCTTATAAATCAATCACAACTAAATTAAAAATTATTTCTCCACATAAATTTTCGATATTTCTCTTATTGTTTTTTTTTCCTTTATACCTCTGTTCCAACTCTGGCTTTAAGCATAACTTCTTACCTGTACTGTAATGTAGTCATTAAAAGAATAAAAAAAGATCGCCCAAAAGAATCATTACTAATATGCTGTCACGTAAACATTTTATTTTCCTTTATTAATTACAAATAAAATGTTCACTCAATGTCAAATTTCCAAAAAATACAGACTCATAATCTTTCACAGGACCAATCATGATTAGCAGTGAAGTGCATAATTTAACACATATACATATCACTATATACATACATAAATAATACATTTATGTACATGGAAACACGTGGAAAAATTAGAGTTTGCTTGTTTTTTCACTAACACTATATAATGAAGATATCGTCTATAATTATTAAAGATTTACCTGATTGGGTGTAAAATCTGCATAGTACTTATGGTATCAACTCATCTTATTTTATTAAAAATAGCAGTTTTGCCTTTTGATATCCATATTTTTATGCACTTTTCAAGAAGAGTTCTGTCAAATACAGTCATAGAAAGGCAACTACTGTGGAATAGGATAGGTGAATTTAAAATATTCTGTAAAAATATCATATTGATTTCCAAAACAATAGTATTTATGTGCTCTCCAGAATCTGGTATCAATGGATAACAATGTGATATCTTGATATTTCATTTACACTAATTATTAAGTATTTTGATACTAATAGCCAACTAATACTTATTATTGTGTATTTCATATATGAATTTTACTAATATCATTTATTAGAGTGTGTCATTTTATAATTATTTACATACGAAAATTATTACATATTATGTACATAAATATATGCATAAATTGTTACTTTCACTTACATTCTATACATTCCTTGTTACTGAATTGGTTCTGATATGCACTCTGTTTACATAAATCATTTCACTAATAGAACATGTTTTCCAAAGCATAAAGTTATTATATATTATATAAAGTAATTTAAATTATTTTGCTATGGGTAACACAAGTGTGTCATCTTACAGTTTCTCACACTATTCAACATTAACATCAGATCAACAATTATGACGATTGACTTTAATATATGCTTGTAAATGTGCTTACATTCATTTAATGTGTGTACATATAATCGATGCAGATTTTTAATGTTTTTTAGTGAGAAATTAAAAAATGGGACGTTTGACTTTTGTTTTTCTCTATATGTGGGGTTTTATTAGCTTTTGTTTTGTTGCTATTTACAATCAAATAAATTATCCTTTTATTTACACAGATGGGAAAATTTGAATTGAATTGCTATTGAAAATAGCTATTAAAATTTGAAAAATTTAAGCTGCCAGATAAAAATCTAAAAGAACAACTTAAATATAATAATAAAAAAATCCAATAAACACAAAAGTAGGTACAAAAAGAGGGACAGGAAAAAAGTGAGGGGAAAAGTAGAAAACAAACAGCAAGATGGTCAATTATAAAACAAACTATATTAATAGTAACACTGACTTTAGAAGGAGCAGGTCAGGAAGGGTGAAAGCAATTCAATTCAAAAGGAAACTCTCTGAGAACTAAAGATACATCACCTGTCCAGGAATGACGATTTAAAGATGGCTGCCTTCACAACAGAATCCATGGAGTACCAGAAATAATGAGCACAATATTTCCAGTGCTGAAAGAACAAATGAAACAGTCCACAGACTTCTATATCCAGCAAAATTTTCTTTCCAAACTAAGAAATAAGACATATCCACATACACAAACCTGAGACAGTTTGTCACTGAATTGTCAGTAATTTCTGTTGCTACAGGAAGTTCTACAGGCTGCAGTAAGTGGCACGTGATGAAAACAGAGACTATCCCATATGCCAGAAAAGCCCTGGGCAGGAAGATTGAGATTGCGCCCTCTACTGACAGAAGTTAGTAATGGCAGTGGGCTGGAACTTCAGTCTAAGAATTTATGTAGCATCACAACTGCTGCACTGTATTACTGGTCCTGAGAGAGTCACTAAGCTTGGTCCAGAATCCAAGCAGGGGCCATAGCTCCATCTCCTTTCTCTTTTCATGACTTTCGCTTGTTTGTTTGTTTGTTTGTTTGGTTTGGTTTGGTTTTTGTGGGTACTGCGATCTGGCCCCATGACCTTGGTGTTATAGGGCTCAACTCTAACCAACTGAGCTAATGGCCATCTCCAAACCCCATCTCTTGGTGGAATGTATGTCAGTGAATGTGTGGGCATATTTTTAAACCACCACAGGTAACAATCCAAAAGAGAAATTCAAATCAAATAATTAAAAAATTTAACAACCATAAAAGTAGGTATAAAAAGAAGAACAGAACAATAAAAAGTGATGGGAAAAACAGAAAACAAATGGCAAGATGTACAACTTTAAAACTAACTATATTAACAATAACACTGAATTTAAAAAGAGAGGGTCAGGAGGGGTGATTACACAACTCCATACAGAAATTTGGCAGATAACAGTTATGTTTATTATCTTGATTGTGCTGATAATTTCATTAGTGTAGGCATATTATAAACTGCATCATATTGCACATTTAAAAACTGCACTTTTTTTGTATGTCAATTATACTTCAATTAGTCCATTTTCAAATATGTGGAATTAGCCTCAGTATACATCGAAAGAAAAGTTCCCACATAAAATACAAAAGAAAAAATGCTGAAAAAAAAAAAGCTAAAATACCTAAGATCAGGGATTAAACAAAGGACATCACTCTCAAATTTGCAAAAAAAAAAAAAAAAAAAAAAAGGCTAATAAGAGATTACTATATACAACTACATGCTAAAAATTAGATAACTTACATAAAATGGACCAATTCCTAGAATGGCATGAAGTAATTAACTGCGCAAAAAAAAAAAAAAAAAAAAGAAATTCTGGATAGACTTACAACAAGTGAAGGTATTAAATTAGTAATTTGAAATTAATTTCTTCCCATGAAGTAGAGCCCATACCCAAATGGCTTCACTGGAAAATTTTAAAGAACACTTAAACAATAACTAACAGCGATTCTTCACAAAATGTTCCAGAAAATTTAAGAGGAGAGAACAATCCCCTACTCATTCTATATTGAAAGTATTACCCTGATACCAAAACCAGACAAAGACATCACAAGAAAAGTATAGACCAGTATGTCTTATGAATACAGGTGCAAAAATCCTTGACAGTATACCAGCAAACTAAATCCAGCAACATATGAAAGGATTATACACTATGACCAAATAGGATTTATGCTAAGAATACAAGATAGCTTCAATATCCAAAGATCAATCATTATAAAACACCATATTAACAGAAAAACAAAAATCATACCATCATTTCAAGATATGCAGAGAAAACACGTGACAATATCCAACACATTTACCTAACAAGACAAGAAACTAGGAATAAAATAGAACTTCCTTAACCTGACAAAATACATCAACGAAAAACCTACAGCTAATATCACACTTACTGAGAGACTATATGTTTTCCACCTAATATCAAGAACAAGATAAATATGTCCACTCTGACCAACTTTATTCAATATGCATTAGCAAGAAACAGACACATAAGGTATACAGATTAGAAAGAAAGAAGTAAAACTACCTCCACTTGCAGATGACATTAAACTGTATATAAAAAATTCTCAGAACTCCACTAAAAATTAGAATAATGTTCAATTTCATCAAGGTTGCAGAATACGAGGAAATACACAAAATCCATTTTATTTCTATACAGTCAATGAATAAGCCAAAACTGAAATTAAGAAAAATAATTGTTTACATCACAAGATATTAATTACTTAGTAATATATTCAATTAAAAAAATGCAAGACTTACAGATCAAAAATCCCATAACAATGTAGAAAGAAATGATTAAAGATTTAAATAAATGAGAAATAACCATATTTATAGATTGCAAGTATAAATATTTTTATGATGGAAATACACCAATGGGAAAAGAATATTTTCACCATGTGGTACTGAGACAACTGGATATCTACATGCAAAAGAAAGAAGTAGGACCCTTACCTCACATCACATAGAAAACGGAATTCAAGTGGATCATAGATCTAAATGTAAGGGTTACAACTAAAAGGCTCTTGGAAGAAAGTACAGGAATGAACATGTGTTACCTTAGGTTAAGCAATCGTTTCTTAATTATGACAGCAAAGCATAAGCAATAAAATAGAAGACTGATAAGTTGTAATTCATCAAAATTGAACATGTTTTTGTTTCAAAGAACATCATTAAGAAAATGAAAAGACAAAACAAAGAATAAGAAAAAATCTTTAAAAATCATATACCTGATAAGGGATCTGTAAACAGAATATGAAAAGAACGTTCTCAATAAGAAAACGACAATCCAATTTTTAAAAAGTTGGCAAAGAATTCCAACAGGCGTTTCTCCAAAGAAGATATATAAATGGTCAATAATCACATGAAAAGACGTCAAACATCATTAGTCCTTAGGGCAATGCAAATCAAACCCACAATGGTATACTACTTCATATCCAAAAGAATTCGTATAACCAAAAAGACAGATAATAAGTATTGGTGAGGAGAAATTGAAATCCTCATATATAGCTCTACAGTTTGGTCATTCTTCAAAAAGTTAGACAGTTAGTATATGACCCAGAATTTCCAACCTTACCTGTCCACTCCAGATAACTAAAAACATATGTCCATGCAAAAACTATATCCGATTGTTCATAGCACCATTATTCATAATAGCAAAAACTAAAAACAACCCAAATGTCTGTCAACTGATGAATGAACAGAATGTGCTAGACCCATATGATGGAGTATATTTGCCATTAAGAAACCTGAAATACTCGTCATTCTGAAGATTGGTAAAACTCAAAAAAATTAGGCTGAAGTTATTCTCTGCCCCAAATAATGTATACTTGTCTCTCCTTGCTCCTTTCCACTAGATACAGCCAAAAACCCTGGAAAGAATAAAAAACACAACTAGAAAGAAACTCTGAACAGTGGTTAGAAGAGGGCAGGCTTCTAAGTGGAGGCAAAGTGAAGGAATAACAGAGCAGCAGGCATTTGATGACCACCCACCCTACAAAAGAAGGTGACCTAGACCTGGTATTTCTCAAAAACCAGCATAACAACCTATTTTGGCCCATACAGGCTCCTTTCTCCCCAGGATCCAAAAAGAATTCTGCCCAAATCGCAGGACCAGCCAATTAGAATCAGAAAGAGGGGTGTTATTGGAAATACTGATGACAATAAATAGCCAAGGAATGTGTTAGCCTTTCCAACTTGACCTGAGACCCTGCTCCATTCAGTGCATGGCAGGATGCGCTGGCAGGGATCACGTCACAACAACAGTTTGTATGTAGAAGAAGTCTGTTCATATTCATTAGTGAGTGGCAGTACATTGTGTGATATACCTTATTTTACCCATTCTTAGAAATGGTGAACTTTTAGATTTTATCCAGCTACTAAGTACTAGTGTTTCTATACACGTTTTTGGCACAGACGTGCATTTTTAGGATAACTATGTAAGTTAGAGTAGAATTACTGAGTCATATTGTATGTATCTATTCAGCTTAATAGAATCTGCCAAAATTGTGCCAGAGTCCTGGCTCTAATTTCTCTTTCCACAAACTATGTATGAGAGTTCCTCACTGACACAAGCTATTGCCAAGGTGTGAGATTTATGTTCGCCCAGGCTCTCTGGATGAGGCAATTTCACCTATGGCAGGGAGTTTGAAACAGGTAGAGAATGGCAGAGTTGTTAAGCTGATGAAACAGAGATTAAAAGTCGAGGCTGCTGTGCAGCTGATATTTATGTGGTATGACACTCTAGATGAGGGAGCTGTTCACAGGACCAAGGCAATAATATGTGTGGAAGTTTACAATAGGTCCTTGGTCAGGGCCTGGGCTGAACATGTGCACAAGACTCATCAAGGCATAGCAGAAAGTGGATGTGAGGCTAAGAGAGGAATGGAAATAACAGAGGTCTTGCAGTGCCCATTGACTGTGGGAAGAGTACCGAAACCTATAGCAACCTGTTAGATAATATTCAATCATCAAACATATACTTTAATCAGAGTCCAATATGAGTAGGAAGAGTAATGGATCAGGGAAAAAAACATATGATTTATAGAAATGAGGTCAAAAATTCCCAACTTTTGAAAAATATATTCTAATTACAGATCCAAGATTAGTGGAACCAAAAAATCAAAATAGATATGCATGTGGTACATCATACTTAAACAGCTAAAAGACAAATAATAAAATTAAATGTGCCAGAGAAATAAAAATGCATTGCCTTCCTATCTGGGAATAATGATGTAAACAATGGCTGCTTTCTCAAGAGTATCCACGGAGAGCGGGAGAAAAACGGACCAGCATCTTTCCAATGCTAAAGAAAAAATAAGTTTGTCAACTCAGAATTCTGTATCCAGCAAAATTATCCTTCCAAACTGAGAATGACATAAGAAACCTCCACACAATCAAACCTGAGACAATTTGCTGCTGGATAACCTGTAAGGCAAGTAATACTGTAGCAAGTTCTTCAGACTATAGTGAAACAACACTTCATGTAAATTAAAAATTAAGGAAAAAAATGAAGAGCACACACACAAAAAAGAAGATGTGAAAATACGTGGTGAGTGATCTTTTTAAAGGGCTACTTGATTCAGTTTGCTAGCGGTTTGTTGAAAATTTTTGCACCTTTTTTCATCGGGATATTGGCCTATAGTTTTCTATTCTTGTTTTTGTTCTTGTCTGTTTTAGGATTGATCCCAAGGATGCAAGAATGGTTCAACATTTAGGTTGGTTCTGTATTTTTTCCAGCGTAAATAAAGCTGTGATGAACATGGGAGCGTAGGTATCCCTTCAACATGATTTTCATTCTTTGGGTATATTCCCGGAAGTGGGATTGTACCCTCAAAATATGTATAATCAATTATGCTTCAGTTAAAATGCAAAAGGGTTGTTAAACAAATGGAAATCAACAAACTTGATATATCACAGCAACAGAATGAAGGACAAAAACCAAACGATCATCTCAAATAATGCAGAAAATTTATTTTATAAAATTCAATATCCCATTCTGACAAAAAGCCCAACAAACAGGGTATAGAAAGAACATACTTCAACACCATCAAGGGTACATATGACACACCCACAGTTAATATCACACAAATGTGGAAAAGCTGAAAGTTTTTCCTCTAAGAACGATGCCCACTCTCACCGCTCATAACACAGTACTGAAGCAATTAGGCAAGAAAAAGAAATAAAGGTCATGCAAATTGTGAAGGAGGAAGTCAAATTGTCCTTGTTTGCAGATGACATGATCTTATATGTAGAAAATCCTAAAAGCTCCAGCCAAAACTCTTAAAACTGATAAATGAATTCAGTATAGTTGCAGGATACAAATGAAAATAAAAAAATCAGTAGTTTCTGAACACCAATAATGAGCAACCTGAAGAAGAAATCACGAAAGCAATCCCATTTACAGCAGCTACAAAAAACATAAACTACTTAAATATAAATTTTACCAAGGGAATGACAGATCTGCAGAAGAAAAACTATAAAACACTGATGAGAGAAATTGAAGACATCAAGAAATGGTTAGACGTGGACATTCCGCATTCACAGATTGGAAGAATCAATAATGTGAAAAATACCACACTACCAAAAGCTGCCTATAGATTCAACTCAATCCCTATCAAAGTGCCAGTGACATTCTTCACACAAAATAGAAAAAACACTACTGTAATTTGTTTGAAACCACAAAAACACCCCAATAGCCAAATTAAACCTGAGCAAAGGGAACAAAGCTGGAAGCACCACAGTACCTGACTTCAAAATATACCGCAAAACTATAGAAACCTAAACATCATGATACTGGCATAAAAAAAGACTAGAAACTAATAAAACAGAATAGAGAACCCAGAAATAAAGCCACATATTTACAGCCAACTAGTTTCCTCTCTTCTTTTTTCAGATTATAAAATAATTTATTGATAATTTTTTAAAAATCTTGAGTAATTTTTTTTCTGTTGCACATCACAAATTATATATTTCCCAGAAATGATTTCTTCTTATTATTATTTGTATTTTTACATATTTATGGGGTTCAGAGTTGACTTACGAGTATTCGTGTACAGTGTGTGATGATCAAATCAAAACTGATTTTGGACAAAGACCCTAAGAATATTCATTAGGGAAAGGACAGTCACTTCAATAAATGGTGCTGGGAAAACTAGATACCCATATGCGTAAGAATGAAATTAGACCCTATCTCTCAGTATATGCAAAATAAACTCAAAATGAATTAAAGGCTTAAATGTAAGACCAAAGACTATGAAACTACTTGTAGAAAACATAGAGGAAATGCTTCAGAATATTGGTCTGGGAAAAGACTTTATGAACAAGACCTCAAATGTACAGGCAACAAAAGAATAAAAACAAAAACCAAGAAACCGACAAATGAGATTACATCAAACTAAACAGCTTCTGCACAGCAGAGAAAAGAAATCAACAGAGACAACCTGCAGAATGGGAGAAAGTATTTGCAAGCTATGCATCTGACAAAGGATTAATATCCAGAATATAAAAAGGACTCAAACAACTTAACAGCAAAAAACAAGCAAACTAATAATCCAATTAAAATATGGGCACATGAGCTGAATAGACATGCTTCAGAAGAAGACATATAAATGGCCAAGAGGTATAGGAAACAATGCTCAACATCAGTAATCTTCAGGGAAATGCAAATCAAAACTACAATGCAATATCATGTCATTCCAGGTAGAATGGCTAACATTAAAAGACGGAAAATACCAAAGGCAGACGAGGATGCACGGAAAGTGGAATTCTTACACACTGTTGGTGGGAATGCAAATTAATACAGCCATTATGGAAAACAAGATGGAGGTTTCTCAAAAAGCTAATAATAGAATTAAAATGTGATCCAACAGCCCCACTATTGGATATACGTTTAAACAAAGGAAAGGAAATCAGTATATCGAAGAGATGTGTGCACACTCATTTTTATTGCAGCACTATTTATAATCACAAAAATATGGAATCAACCTAAGTATCTATCCACAGATGAATGGATAAAGAAAATGAGGTATGTAAACACACAATACTATTTAGCCATTAAAAAGAATGTAATCCTGACATGGGCACATGTGTGAGCTTGGTGGATATTATGTTAAATGAAATAAGCCAGGAGCAGAAAGAGAAATACTACATGTTCACACTCATATCTGGAAGCAAAGAAAGTTGATCATGGGTAAGTAGAGATAAGAATGGTGCTTACCAGAGATTACCATGTTGAATTTTTGCAGAGGATTCTTAAAGCAAATGTTCTTCAGAGGTCCTGGTTTTCTAAAGCCATGCAGTTTCAAATATTGACCTTGCAGAGGACTGGACATTTTCCTCAGGCTATAAAGTCTGCTGTAAGATAAAGATTTGTGGGACAGCAAGGCTGCTGGCTCAAGGACAGAAAGATTACTGATTGTTATGTGAAGATACTGGAAAATTTCTGGAAAGAGAAGGAATGTTTGCTAAGATCAAGCTTTTGGTGGTGGATCACTTAATTGTCTAAGGGCATGTCATCTGACTTGTTTCACTGAAAGGTACCAGCCAATATTGTTAAACTATAAACCCACCTTTGTTCTCTTCCTGTAACTTCCTGCTCTGGAAAATATTTTAGTATATGTGCTGCCGAAGCGAGCACCTGCTCTGGAAAATAAATGCAGGAAGAGAACCCCATTCGGGGTTGACTTCCTAAGGAAGGGATGCCTCTCGCTTGAGGGTTCTGGGGAAGTTAACCACTTTGGTGCTTCTCACTGCTCAGAAGAGATGGGCTATGAGTAATCCTTTGTGGCTCCGTCACTCAGGGGACGTGGGGTGACAATTCCGTGGGCAAAGCAACAAGTTTTTAGCAGAAGGATAAAGTGGTAGGGGATAGTGAGAGTTGATTAACAAATACAAAATTAGAGCTAGGTAGGAAGAATCGGATTTAGTGTTCTATAGCACTGCAGGGTGACTGTAATTAACAACAATTTATTGTATACATTCAATCAGCTGGAAAAGAGGATCTTGAATGCACCCAAAACAAAGAAACAATAAATGTTTGAGATAACAGGAAAAAAAATACCAGTGGTTACGAGGGTAACAAGGAGAGAGAGAGAGATGCACCGATGAACAGGTGGAAAACAGATGCTTATTAGGGCAGCGAAAGTATTCTGTATGATACTGCAATAGTGAATACATGACATTATACATTTAGCAAAACCCATAGAACTATACAACACAGGGAGGGAATCCTAATGTAAACTTCACTTAATAATAGTGTATCAATATTGGTTCATAACTGTACCAGCAATGCTGGATATTAATAATAGGATAAAGTCTGTATGTGTGTAGGGTGGTATTTTCTGCTCGATTTTTCTGCAAACCTAAAACTGCTATAACATAAAGTCTACTACTCATTAATAAAATAAAATGTATGGGGAAATACAAGACAATTTTTCAATTGTTTTTAACATGCATTTCAATGTATAAAGCAAAAACCGAAAAAAAAACAGTATTGTATACGTAAAATATATGATAACAAGACCACAAAGTAAAAAGGATTAAAAGAAAGGACGAAGTCATGAGGGTATATTTACATGGAGTGGTACAAACATAACTCGAAGTACACTAGGCTAAGATAAATGTTGATGTGCCAATCCCTAGAGCAACCATTCGTCCCGGTGTAGGTAGTAATCTGGTTACTGTGGCTGTATAATTCAATCCCCCAAACTTAGCTTTTTATTATACACATTATTTACTGTTTTTGTTTCCTAACAGACTGTACTTCAATGAAAGTACTTGCATAATAGGACTCATACCTGGTGAATGCTAAAAACTACAGGAAAATTTATTGAATCTATAAAAAATTTTAACTTAAAATAACTAGGTATAATGATAATAAAGAAATGCACTCTTTAGGAAGATCATTTGCCTTAACAGCAATTGTTTATCTTATGGACATATAGACTGAATTAACTTTCTATAAAAGAAATAAAATGTACAGATTCAAAACTATTTCAAAAACTAGCATTTGTAGAAATAAAAAAAAAACTTGCTCTAATAGCACACCAGCCTTTTCAGCTCAAACATCCTACTGAGAAAAAATAGGAAAGCTGGAAGATATTAAAGATATTGTTTGAAGGCACCACAAATCAAAGGAAGAAAGCATTCAAAAAGACAGAATCTCAATTAGGAGAGAAGCCTTTGTCATGAGAACCACTCACATTTGTTACCACTTCTCCCTTGAAGGCTTTTGCTGATTCCAAGGATGTGAGTGAGGATCCAGGAGGCTTCAGCAGAAAGTTGGAGCTGAGCAGCTAAGCAGCTGAGAAAGACTTCTGGCAGTCTCACCCAACCAAGAGGACACCGATTAAACCTGACAGTTGACAGACAAAACGAATCACAGAAAACAAACCAAGGGTTCATTTGGCATCACCAAGGGGTTATGTCCTAAGGTCAATATAAACCTAAAATAGAAAACTCCACACAAAGCTCGAGATCCAGCTTTAAAAGGACTCAATTTCTGACCGCAGCTTGATTAACTGTCCCCACCCTAACTGCCTGTCAAATGCAAACGTATGCCAGAGAATGATAAAATCACCCAGAAACTCCAGTTATCTCTACACTATTTCATACAGAAAATCCAGCCTGCAATCAAAAGTACCCACACATGCAGAAAGCGAATGGGGTGGGAAAGGACTAGCATCAGGATTGGGATCCATTTTCTCCATATAATGAGGATGTCTGGAACAGAAAGAACTAAGACTTGGTGATTCCCACACAATTTACAGCAACAGTGAGATACCACTACACACCTGCTAAATGAGAAACAATGAAAAATACTAACCATAATAAGTGCTGACAAGTACTTAATCAAAGGTGACTCTTTTACACTGCTGGTAGGATTTAACACACAGTATGTTCACTGCAGAACATTTACACAAATTCTAAAGTATCTGAAAGGCACCACTATCATGTGATCTAGCCTTTCAGTTCCATGAAATTAAAAAATAAATAAATAAATAAATAAAAATTTACATCCATACAAAGACACCTTCAAGAATATCCATAACACAGGAAAGGATGGATGGCTTTGGCAAGATGAGAAGGGAACAATATGAGGTTCATAAGGAACCTTGGTGGAAGAGGAGAGGATGTTTATGTTATCTTGATTGTGATGACAGTTTCATTAACACATGAAAGTCTTTAAACTTTTTTGATGACTTTAAAATTGTGTGGTTTATTTTAAATCAACTATACCTCAAAGAATTGTTCCAAATGTGCAGTATGCTCCAAATATGTGTCGCAAAGAAATTTCAGATCATTAAATTTAAAACAGGAAGTACTAAAATCTGTAAATCTGATAAACAAGCTCAAGTATTTGTAAAATTACCCAGTAATCTTAATCTAAAAAAAATGAAAAACAAAATTAAGATCAATGGATGAAATATTTTCAGTTACAAAAAGCAGAATCAACAAATCCAAAAGTTGTTTTTAGATGTTACTTTTGTTGTTTTTCTTTTCTGTAATAGGTTTAAAAATGATGAACACTTGAGACACTTATCAACACAAAAACCAGACATTATTACCAGGAATGGAGAATTATCTGTCCAGATCCTTGAGACATACACATAATATTTTAAGCAACCTTACGCTGATAAAATTCAAGTTACATGAAATCAGTAAATTCTTTAAAAAAATGAAATTAGAGAAAAATTTAGGATAAAAGAAATGCTTCTCAATTATATTATGAGACTGGTATAAACTTTACACGAAATCAATACTATAAGAAAGATAAGAAAATAAAATCAGTGGTTATAGTGGAGAACAGGAGAAATATAGCACCATCTTTCCAATGCTGAAGGAAAAATTAAAACTGTCAATTGAGAATTCCATATGTAGAAAAATTATGCTTTCACTGAGAGTGAAATAAGAAACAACCAAGCTTGAGACAATTTACCACTGGGAAAACTGTAAAAGAAGTAACGCTAAAGGAAGTCATTCAGGGTGAGGGTAGAGTTATCTCTCCTGGTGCAAACTAAGAACTGCAGGAAGAAGTGAAAAGCTCTGATTAAGTAAAATATGTGAATAAATACACGATTATTTACGATTATTTATTTAATTAATAACTGAGTAGAGCTAACTACTCTGTTCAAGCAAAACATCACAACAAAATAGAATTCCCATCTTTAACTATGTTATCTAAGGTCCACCCAGACCAGGCTGTATTTACCTAGTTAACTCAAATCACCACCACATGGCATCCATAGCGGTGCAGTTGGAAGCTGGTACGTTTATACTTGCTGTTACTAAAGAGTGCACCCTCCACCACACCACAGTGGTAATGGAGAGCAGGTAGAAAGTTTGGACTTCTACTCTCTGGGAATTAATGATATACTGCTCCCGTTCTTGCTGATGTGCCGTCAGAGGAAGCTCAGAGAAGAGTAACAGATTTCACCACAGCCCATGCTAAAGAAGTCACTCTATATGGTGTGAGTAGTATGCACAAGAGGAGCTGTGACCTGCCACTCTTAGTGGAAGCCTAGTGGGGGGACAGAACTTCCAACCCTACACAGGAGTAACGAGGAACATCCCCCACTCAGGAGTCCATGGAGGCCAAGGGTTGAATCTGGACTTGTACAATCACCTGGCAACAGAGGCCGTGCCTTCACTTTTCCCCTCCTGATGTGGTGCAAAGGAAATAATCATTGATCCTGAAGGCAGAAAAAGAGTAATTACCCAGTCAGGAAACAGAAAGGAAATACGAATAAGGGGTGGGTAGGAGAACAAAGTCTCAGAGACCTGTGGGTCAATAACAAAGGTTCTAACATTCCTGTCATTAGAATCCCATAAGGAGTGGACAGAGTATAGTATTGCGAATACTTTTATAAATAATGCCTGAAAACTTCCCAATTTGTCAAACAAAATCTATATGTACAAGGCCTAACAATATTCTCCCAGGATAAACCTGAAGAATTCCAGACCAAGATACATCATGACCAAAATTCTGAAAACTAAAGATAAAAAAAAAAAAAAAATTGAAAGCACCAAGAGAGAAATGGCTTACCAAAAGAGAAAAAAGATATGACAACATTCTAATTATGTTGAATTTATCATCAAAAACCAGGGAAGCTAGACGAAAGTGCCACATTTTTCAAGTGCTGAAAGAAAAGAAATGTGAAATTCTAAACCCACTGAAAAGATCCTCAGGAATCAATTGAAAACCAAGACATTTTCAGATGAAAGAAAACTAAGAGAATTTATTGTCAGCACAACTACCCTAAAATATTAGCTAAAGGAAGTTCTCTAAACAGAAAGAAATTAAAAAATCAGAAATCGTGGAATATCCAAGAAGAAGGAAGGACAAGGTGAGCAAAAGCCAGGTGAATACAATAAACCAAGTTTCTCTTCTTGAGTTTTCTAAATAAGGTTTTTCATGAGAAGTAAAAATTATAACATTTTCTTATGTGGAGATCAAAGTATGAAGAAGAAGTATTTAAGACAATTATATTAAAAATAGTGGGCGGGTAAAGAGATGTAATAGGAGATAAGGTTTTTACCACATCACTAAAAGTTTTAAACTAATGACACCAGATTGTGATAGGTATACATATACATATATATTTGTGTGTATATATATATATACACACATATATAAGGTTAAGAGTAATCAGTAAAATAGTAAAATAGTAATGCAGAAAAACACACTCAAATACACTATACATAAATAAAAATAAAAAATCAAATTACAAAATTTTTTAAAATACCCTCAGGAAGGCAGACAAAGGAAAATGAAGAAAGAAAAACAGAGAAAACAAACAGAAAAAAAGTTATAGCGCACTTAAATCCTAACATACAGATAATAACATTAAATGAAAATGATGTATACAATTGTATAACAACTAAAAGACAAATATCGGCTGAGTGAATTAACAAAAAAATGACTCAACTATTTTCTGTCTACAACAAACTTGCTTTAAATATAACGACATAAGCAGACTGAAAGTAAAGGATAAGGAAAGATATACCAAAAATTTTCAAATAAAGCAGGAATGGCAATAAGAGTATTACATGAAGCAGAATTCAGAGCAAAGAAAATTACCAGAGACAAAGATGGACATTATGTTATATAATAACAAATGGCCAGTTCAACAAAAAGATGCAGAAATCCTGAATATGTATGCACCCAAAACAGAGCTACAAAGTATGAGAAGCAAAACTGATACACTAGAAAGAATAAATAGTTGAATTCACAATTATAGCTAGAGACAACAACCACTGTCTCTCAACAGTAGACAGAAAAATTACATAGATTCAGCAAAATTTCTGAAGAAATCAACACCACCATCAATCAAGAGGATGTGTTCCACAATTACAGAACACTGCACCCAACAATAGCAGGAGACAAATTTCTTGCCATTGTCCATGGAACATACACCAAAACGAATCATATTGTCAAGCATAAAATAAACCTCAAAAAATTTAAAAGGACTGAAATCACAAGAATATGTTCTGTGATCATAATAAAATCAAATGGGAAATCAATAACAGAATCATAACTGGAAAACCTCCAAAAATTTTCAAACAAAAATATTCACTTGCAAATAATCCATGGGTCAAATAAAATTTATTTTTAAAAAAGTCACTGAAATACATATAAAATAAAATGTATCAAATCAACATTTAAAGCAGAAAACAGAAATAGAAAAATAGCAAGCTAAATAGGCGGAAACACTTCTCAATTCACTTTATAAAGCTACTATTATCATTATATCAAAATCAGACAATAATGCATCACGAGAAAAAACCGATCTACAGACACAAAACTATAAAATCCTTAAGATAATGGCAGCAAATAGAACTCAGCAATATATAAAAAGTTTATGCACCACAAACAAGCACATAATTCCAGGGATACACACAAAAAGGTAACCGTGGAATGTGATGGGTATGTAAATTAGTTTGACTATAGCAATCAGTTTGCTATGTCCGTGTATATCAAAAAATCACGTTGTACACCTTAAATTTATACAATAACTAAAAAACACAATTAATGTAATCTACCATATTAACGTGCTAAGAAATGAAAATAAAATGAGCACAGTAACTGATAAAGCAAAAGCAATTAAACAAATTGAACACCCATTTGTGATAAAAACTCTCAGAAAAACACGAATACACGGGAGTTTCCTAAACTTGATGGAGCAGCTGCAAAATGCCTACAACATTCAGTATATATAATGGTGGAAAAATGAATGCTTCACTGGTAGGTTCAGGAATAAGGCAAATATGCCCATTTTCACCACTCTCTATTCAAAAAAGTGCTGGACGGTTTTTGAGGGCAACAAAGCAAGAGAAGGAAATAAAAGGCATATAAACCTGAAAGGAAGAAAAAAAAAAAACTACCTATACTTGCAGGTGTCGTGATGTGTACAGAGACAATCTCAACGAAACTACGAAAAAGAATCCTTAGAAATAAGAAGTAACACTGGCAAGGTTATGAGACGCAAGAGGAACATATAAATCCCGTTGTATTTCTATATACTCATGATAGACATATGGACACGAAAATAAAAAATACTACAGAATTTACAATTGCTTCAAAAGTTAAATACTCAGACTTAAATGTAACAAAGCATCTACTGGCATTCTACGCTAAAAGTTACATAACACTGATGAGAGAAATCAAAGATTATGGAAAGACAAATCAAACAAATGGACAGACATACTCTGCACATGGATTGAGGGCTAACCATGGTAAAGATTTAAATTGTCACCTAAGTGATATAAAGGTTTAATACAATTTCTAAGTAAATTCCAACAATACTATTTGGAAATATTCAGAATACTGTCCTAAGATTGATATAAACGGGAAAAAGAGCTAGAATACTTAACATTTTGAAATAACAAATTATGTGGGAAAACTCACTCCACTTAATTTCAAGATGTATTATACAGCTATAGTAATCAAGACAGTGTGGTATTCATAGTAAGATAGACACACAGATGAAAGAAACAGAAAAAGAACCCAGAAATAACCCTACACAGCATGGCCAATTAATTTTTGATAAAGCTACAAACAATTCTATTGAGAAAGAGTATTTTCAAAAATTATGCAATAGCAATTGGACATTCATAGGCCCATAATTTGATTTCGATCTAAACTTCATGATGCCTCATACAAAAATAACATCAAAATGTATCATAAATTTTTTTAAAAATCTATAAAATAGACTTTTAGAAAAGAAATAAGATTAAAAACATTCCAGACATCGGGCAAGACAAAGAGTAATCAGATTTGACATCAAATATACAATCCATACAAGGGAAACGTGAGAAATTAGGCTTGGTCAATATTAAACACTTACTATGCTAATAGCTTTATTTTCTATTAAGCAAACAGAGAGAGAAGCTACATACTGGGAAAAATATCTATAAGCCGAATATGTGACAGAAAACGAGTATCTGTAATATAGAAAGTATTCTGATAACACACATTTTAAAAATTCCAACTGTAAAATGGTCAAAAGAAATAGAGATTTCACTAAAGAGGATATACAAATAGCAAATAATCACATGGAAACATGTTTAACATTATAATTATTTGGTAAATGCAAATTAAAATCACAATGCGATATCACTACACAGCTATCCTAATGGCTAAAATAAAATATAGTGACACCATGAAATGCAGACAAACTCAGACACTCTTTCTTGGAATGTAAGATGGTGCAGCCACTGTTACAAATTGCAGCAGTCTGAAAAAAAAAAAAATCCCTGAATATGCAAGTACCATATGACAGAGCATTGCACTCTTTGGTATTTAGCAAAGAGAACTAAAGACGCATGTTTCCAAGGAAACATATACAGAAATGTTTGACCCAGATTTATTTGTAATAGCCCCAAACTGAAAACACCCAGATGTCCCTCAAATAGTTAAACAAGATGTGGTATATCTATAGCATGGAATTCTACTCAGCAATAAAAACTTTAAAAACCTATTTATACACGCAAAAATCTTTATGAATCTCTGGATAATTAAATTGAGAGAGAAAAAAAAATGTCCCAAAGGTCACATACAGAATGATTCCATGAATATAATGTTAATAAAATTTTTTAAAAATTACACTAATGAAGAAAAGATCATTAGTTGCCAGAAGTCAAGGATGGGGAGACGAACGACAGGGGCCTGCCTATAACAGGGAAACGAGAGGGATTCTTGTGGCGATTGAAATGTTCTCTATCTTGACTGTATAATTATTAATATCCTGCTTGAGATAGTGCTCCATGGATTTCAAGATTTTAATCCTGGGAGAAAATAAGTAAAGGGTACATGGACCTTTTCATATTAATTCTTGTAACTGCAAATGAATGTACACTTATCTCAAAATAGAAAGTTAAGTTAATTTTGTTCATAGTCTTGATATAGAATTGGGATTAATTGGCTATGGGAGGAAAACACCTATTAATTAAAACTGATTTTAAATAATAGGTTTAGGGAAAAAAAAAAAAAAAAAAAAACCTGCCTCCTGTAATAATCAACGAGTCCAAGCATCCTGCTGAGAAAAACTGGGAAAGCTGGAAATATATGAAAGATATCCCTTTGAGGTATTACAAGTTTAAGGGGGCAAGAATTAAAGGTCCAGAATTTCAGGAGGAAGTAAAGCCCAAGTGGTGAGATCTAACTTTGGTATCAACTTCGCCACAAAGTATTTGTTAATTCAAAGATCTGAATGAGCACTCAAGATGCTAACACAAAATTGAGGCTGAGAAACTAAGCATCTGACGGTCTTCCAGTACTATCTCCATCACAGGCAGCACAAATTTAGCTCAGAGCCTACCAAAGCAGAAGGCTAATTAGTGTTTTAAAATTTTAGGTTCTTTTGACATCCTAGAGGGGATATGCACTAAATGTCTATGTGAACAAGAAATACAATATAACTTGAAATCCAGCTTCAAAAGTTCTCAAGGTCAGAAAGGGCATTTCACCAGGTTACTGCCTCTCAATAGCAAAAGAAATGGTCCCTGGAGGAAGATATAATCACCCAGAGCCTGCAATTATCTCTATACTACATCAAACAGAAAAGCCAGCATGCAATAAAAAAGAACTATACATGCAAAACATGAACGGAAAGGATTAGCATCAGGCCTTTAATCTGTTTTCTCCATTTACTGGGAATGCTTGGAACACAAAGAACTATGACTTGGTTATACCTTGCAACATAAGCAACAATGTGATACCAGTGCATACCTATTGGAAGGGCTACAGCGAAAGTTCTGACCATGACAAACAATGGCAAAGATGTTGAGCACCTGTGACACTCATATTGCTGGTAAGCTGTAAAATGGTATAATGTTGCAAACTACTTTGTCATACTGTAAAATAACTTAAAGAAACCCTAATCATGCGATCCAGTCATCCATTTCTGGAAGTTTACTTTTTTTTAAGAAAATGAAAGTATATGTCCATAGAAAGACTTACACAAGGAGGTGCATAGCATGGGGAAAATGTGGAGTGTTTGGGCAGAATCAGCAGAGAGGGATACATATATGCACAAGAAACTTGGAAAAGAATGTGACATGGATAGTTACATTATCTTGATTATGGTGACTGTTTCACAATATATAATATCTCAAAACATATATTGTTCATTTAAAAGTTGTGCAGTTTATTAAGTGAATTACACCTCAATAAAGCTATTACGATGTATGAATTGACCCAAAATATATCCAAATGAAAATAAATAGCATTAATTGCACAAGTGAAAATACTGACAATTTAAGATATGACAGCTGACCTCAAGCAATTGAAAAATGAGTAATTTACTATAAAAATAATTGAAGACATGAAACAATAAAATTAAATCAGTGAATGAAATTTTAATGATTGCAGAGATTGACGAATCCCAAAGTTTTTATTGAAATGAATATAAAATTGACAGATCCCTTGCACAAATTATGGAGAAAAATAAAAGAAACCTATTACCAGTACGAGAAACGTAGATTGAATCACCACTACCAATCCTGTAGACAAACACATAATACTACAAATTGATATTTATATAAATTTTATGCTAACAAATTTTATAGTGTATGGAATGACAAAAAATTTTAAAAGTGGGCAATCTCAATATTCCTTCAATTATTAAATCAGTAGTGTTTATAAAAAAAAACTTTTTTACAAAAGAATTCTATGTCTTAGTGCCAGAATTCCTGAACTTTTCCATATAATGAGAAAGAAATAACACCAATCTTGTTCAAAGTCTTCCGCAGAATAGAAGAACACTCTCCCAAATGTTATAGGAGAACTTTGTAAACTTTACATCAAATTGATGAGGATATTATAAGAAAGTAAATCAACCGTTCATATCCTGCATGACCAAACCACAGAAAACGACAACTTATGTTTTATATTAAAAATCAAGGATGCATTAATTATAAAACACAATGCTCAAATTGTGGTTAATCCAAGAACGAATTCTTGTTGGTTTAACATTTTGAAATCAAACCACTTATTAAAAAGTAAGAAAAAAATGTACTATTACAAAGGGAATAACCATTTGACATAATTTGCCACACTTAAGATTAAAAACTAAAACTCAGAACACTGCAGCAAATATCCTACTCAATGGAAAAACATTGAAAATTTACCCCTGAAATCAGAAAAGATACAACAATATCTCCTGTCCCCAGTTCTACGCAACATTTTATGGCGGTCTTAGCCAGGGCAATAATGCAAGAGAAAATGTAAAAGACCAGAAATTTAAAAGGAAGATATGCAAACATCACTATTAAAACATTACATGTTTATGTTTCCAGACTATCTAAAAGCAATCTGTAGGAAATTCATTAGAATTAATAAGCGTTAGCAAGATTGATGGACACAAAAGAGTCAAACATAAACACATTTGTCAGAGAATAGCAGTTTTTTAATGAACTTTGTATACATATCATCAGAAATGGCAGACAAACCCTAGAGGACAAGGATTTGTTTTTTAGGCTTTTTCTATATACTTATTGCATAAACTTTGAGAGTCGTCATAACCCTGATCATTGTTGTCAATTTTCTCCGATATCACGGTAACAGAAGCCCCTTAATATAAAGGAAACTATATAATACACTTGACGTTTAATGTCAGTGAAACTTCTAATTCTGTAGTTTTTAAGCATAGCTTCTTTTCCTGTTATGCACTAACTCAAAAAAAGAAGAAAAGCATATGCCACCTTTTGTCAATTTCTTTGGTTTTTCATTTATTAATTACACATACATCGTGTGCTCACTGAACACTCTCCAAAATGCAGATCTCCATTCCTTTCACAAGTAACCATGACTAGCAGCGAACTGTGTGTATTAATAGATCTACACACACATATGTATTCACATAAATAGTATATTTACAAATTGTGGACAGATTGGAAAGTAAATTACAATTTGCTTTCTTTTTAGCAATATATCCTGGAAGTTTTTTCCATAAGTCTAGCTTTAAATTGGTTGAAAAAGCTACCTAGTATTCATGGTACAGACAAAGCATAATTTACTCAGAAATAGCAATTTTGCCATATTCGGACCCATAATTTCATGTACATGTGTGAATAATTGTGTCAGATGTGGTATTAGAAGGTGAATTACATTATAGAAGTTTAAGTAAAAAAAAAGCCAAATGATTTTCAAAAAGCCAGTTCTATTTTATACCACTTTGACAACCTCGTAGCAAGATATTATATAGAGTCTTGCTATGAATAACTTGAACTAAGTATTAAGCATATTTAAGAGAGTAATTGCCAATTTATACATAGCTTGTGTGTACATCAGTACTTAGATGCAACGTTAAGTCCATTTGTTAACCTATCATTATAATTATTTTAAATACCAAAATTATTACATATTAAGCCTATCGAATTGTTACGCATATCCTCTCATCATTGGCCTCTGTTCTATCTGTCCACAGAAAGTACATGTCCATGCTGATAGATTCTGATTGCTACTCATAGATTCTGATATTTGCTACATTTCTATGAATCGCTTCTGATATGGTTTTGCCAAAGTTTAATGTTACTGAATGCTGTAGAATAGCCTTAGATATAAAATATTTTGCAATAAAAGTGTCACCTCCTTATTCTCCCTCAAGGGGTTTTGGCATTTCTCATTCAATTTCTCATCCAAGTCACAAGTAATACCAGATCAGCAATAAGAATAACAAACCATTTGGATATTTTATGTGGAAATGTGCTTAATTTATTTCAAGTTGTGCACATGCAGATATCTTTACGTATTGAAGATAAAATTAAATGTTTGCTTTTTGGCTTTTCTTATTTTTCATACCAGCTATATGTTCTGCTTTTCTTTGTTTTATTGTTACTGTCCAATAAATTACCTTCTATTTACACATATGGAATAACCTGCATTGACATAAAATATATTGAAGTTTTTGAAGTCTTAGTAAACTGTATATTTGGCACCTATGTGAAATATAAGTAATATTAATGAAGTAAGCTAATGTATACCCACGAAATACTTCACAGAAATAGATATAGATTACCCATCCATGAACAATGATTTAAATGACAGCTGCCTTCTTAGCAGGATCCACGGAGAACAAGAAATATGGTATGCAATCTTTCCAATGCTGAGGAACAAGGTAAAATTTGAAACCCAGAACCATGAGAGCAGTACCCAAGCCACACACATAACCAAAGGTAAAGGATGAATACCTTTTTGGTAAGAAACTTAAAGATAAAACCTGTGACAAAACAGTGTCTTATGCTGACCAGACGAAGAACTCAAAAAAGCCAAGCTAGAAGATGACAACATGGGGAAATATCTGAGAAAGGATATCAGAAACCGTACTCTGCAGTAGAAACAGACTTCATAAAATTAGTCCAGTTTTGTCACCAAACAAACACCAGACAAATGGCAGCACCAAGCCAGCTGGGGGATAAATGTCCATATTTCCTACCTTATATTATGCAACATGTCCACTTCTTAACAGCAACAAAAATTATGAGACATTGAAAGAAACGGGAAAGTGTGACACATATAGAGGACAAAAGGCAAACATCAGACACTGCCTTTGGGGGGACCCAGATGTTGGACTAGCAGACAGATGTTACAACAGCTATTATAAATATGTTCAGAGAACAAAAGAAAACCATGTTTTGAAATTTAAAGAGATATACTATTAGCAATGACACATCAAATACAGAATATTAATAAACACTTAGAAATTCTTATTTTTAGAACGTACTAAATTGAAATTCTTTTTTTTTTCCTGCAGAAAACTATGATTAACCAAATTAAAAATTCACTAGATGACTACAAAAGGAAATTTGAGATGACAAAGAAAAATCACCAAATTTGAACATAAATCAATAGAAATCATGCAATTGGAAAAACAGAAGGGAAAAGGAATGAGGAACAGAGCCTCAGATAAATTCGGGACACAATCAAGAATACCAATATACACATAACTAAGTACCAGATGAGGCAAGAGAGAATAGGATAGAACATATATTCAAAGTAACAATAGCTAAAAACCTCCCAGAATTCAATGAAAAACATTAATCTACACACCTAAGAACTCAATGAACTTCCAAGAAGTTAAATGCAAAGAGATTCACATCAAGAGATATCACAGTCAATATGCTGAAAGCCAAAAATGAAGAGAAAATATTGAAAGCAGGAAGAGAGAAGTCAATCAGCACATAGAAGTAATCATGGGTAAGGCCAGCAGATTGTTTTTCATCAGAAACGCTGCCAGAATGCACTGGCATGACATATTCAAAGTGCTGAAAGAAAAAAGAAACTGTCAACCAAGATGCCTGTTTCCAGCAAGGCCATCTTTCAAAATGAAGGAAAAATTAAAACTTTCTCAGATAAATAAAAACAAAGAATTTATTGTTAATATCCTGCAATGTAAGAAATGTTAAATGAAGTTCTTCAGCAGGAGAGGAGTGATAGTAGACAGCAGGTAGAATCTGTATGGAAAAAAATTAAGATCTCCAGTAATAGTAATTGTGTAGGTAATGATTAAAAAAAGCATACTGACTTACTGAGTTTCCTTTCTAGTCATAACTGACTTAAAGGACAATTGCACAAAACAATATCAATAAACTTGTATTTTGGTCATATAGCATATATCAATGTAATATATTTGACAATAAGCACATGATAAAGAGGCATGTGAATGAAACTACATAGGAGTAAGAAATTAAGACCAGATGGTAACACAGATTCACAGAAAACAAATGAAAAAATTCAGAAGTAGTACATCAGTTTAATACAAAACCAAATGAACTCTACAAATATAATTCACTCTCCTTTCTACTCCCTTCTTCAATAGACGTTAGATTGTATACAGCAATAAACATAAACGTATTTTGTAGTGTGTAACATACAAAAACAAATGAATAAAAAAACAGCATGAAAATGTGGGAGTTTAATGGTAGTAAATATTCTGTATCCTACTGGATGGATGTATAGAATGGATGTATAGATTAATTTCGTGTAAATCTGAGAACTGGTGGACTAATGAGTACAAAACTATGCTCTCTGTCCTAAGTGAATCATTGGCGGTATATGCATGTATTGAAACAACACACTTTACTCCACAAATATGTAAAACTAAATGTTCAAATTTAAAAAATAGTGTAGTGTAAATCCAAACTAGATTCTGATAAAATTTATACTGTAAATCATAGAGAAACCATTAAGATAATAACCTGAAAGTGTGATGAAAATTATTAAAGAAATTAAAATGGTACACAGAAAAAGTTTACTTAATTAAAGGAAGTAAATGAGGAGTACAAGGAAAAAATAGTCATAAGTCACATAGAAAACAAAACCAAAATAAAGTCAGACACAAATCCAACCATATCAAACGCAATATTAAATGTGAAAGGATTAAGCAATCCCAGCAAAGGAAAAGATTGTCAGAATAAATAAAAGAACATATAGCTCTACGCTGTCTACATGGGACACATTATATTCAAAGTTGCAAATACGCAGAAAGTAAAAGAATGGAAGAAGCACCATACAAGGAACAACTGTGAGAAAGCTGGAGTGGCAGAACAGAACATGTAGGCACAAAATCAGGCAAAAAATCAACAATTATATGCAAGATGTGAACAACATCATAAAATAAGGAGGCCCAAAAGACACCTGTATAATACTCCATCCCACAATTGCAGAATACACATCCTTTGCATGTGTACATGGAACATTTACAGCGTAGACCTCATACTAGGCCGTAGAACAAACCTCAACAGAGTAAAAGTACCGAAGTGCAACAACGTATGTTTTCTAGCACAACACACTGAAATTACAACTCAACAACAGACAGAAATTTGGAAAATTTTTGAAATGTAAAAATTAAACCATATTGTACAACATAAAAAGTACGTCAAAAAAGAGTTCAAATGAAAAATTAGAACATTAAAAATACAACTAATTTTGCGAAGCAAAATGTTAAGTAATATTTTAAATATAAAACATGATTTATAAACTTCATTGAAATGTCAGATGAAGATCTACACATTTAACTGAATATTCAATTTTCTCATTTAAAAAAATAATGGAAAATTTCCACAAGACATTTAAATAAAATATAGGACAAAAAGACCACAAAGAAAAGGGGGGGATAAATGGAATTTCCCTGTTGGGAGGTTGCATTTATATAAACTGATACTTTCTTAACTCTAAGTTGACCAAGATAAGTAAAGGATTCATTTGCCAAACTCTATTTCAACCAGTAAACATAACTCACAACACAAAGAAGTATAACTAACATTTTGGTTACTAATGAAGTTTAAAAACTACCACAAAACTTATATCCTATAATATATTCCAAATTTACTTGTCTGCTTTACACTATGGCATACCTCAATAATGTACCCCCACCACATGATCCATACCTGGCACATGTTGGCAACTGGAGAAACATTTAGGCAATCAATGAAAACGTTTAAGTGCAGTACATTAAGCAGAAAAAGACAGAAGAGATGCACTCTTCAGAAGATTACTTGCCTTTAAAGTAAATTTACCTTATTGTTATAAAGATTAGGTTAACTTGGTATCAGAGGAAAAACAACTAAATGTCTACCAGGCTAACCATTCGCTGAGAAAAAACTAGGAAAACTTGAAGACATTAGAGATATTATTTGAAGGCACTACAAACCCAAGGAAGCAATCATTTGAAGAGACAAGATCTCAGAAGAGAAGCCCAGGGCATGACATCCAAGTTTGGTAACTCTTTTTTCCTCAAAATATATGATAACTCAAAGGAGATGACTACGAAGCCAAGACGCTAAAGCAAAAAGGTGTAGTTTAGAAACTAAACAGCTGAGCAGAGCTTCCAGCAGTCTCAAAAGCTCAGCTCAGAGGACACAGGCAGAGCTAACGGTGAACCAAAGAGAAAAGTTCTGAAAGACACCCAAGGGTTCATTTGGCATCCCTGAGGGATTATGCCGTAAATGTCAATACCAACCAGAAATAGAACACACCTCACAAAACCTGACATCCAGTTCAAAAGGACTAATTCTCTGAGATGAACTATGAGATGAACTTTGTGCCTGCTGACTGCCTCTCAGAAGCAAAAGCAAATGCTCACTAAAAGAAGTAATATTATTTCAGCGTTCTAACCATTTCTATTGCATTTCACACAGAAAATAAAGCATATGATTAAAAATATACATATACGCAAAAGCCTAAATGTGGGGAAAGGATAAGCATCACGATTGTGATCCATTTAGTCCATTTATTGGGGATAACGATGAAAGAAAAAATAATGACTCGTGTACACCATACAATTTAGAGTGACAGCGAGATATCACTGCTCACCTATTAGAGGAGCTACAATTAAAAACACTGACCACAAACATCTCTGAAATAACACCTCTCATATGATTCAGCCATTCCACTTCTTGAAGTTGATCCAAGAAAAAAAGAAATTGCAGATCCATCAACAGACTCATACAGGAATGTGCATAGCATGGCAAAGAAGGGAGGGCTTGGGCGGAATTACGAGAGGAAAGTCCAAAAGTACCCTAGGAAATCTGGGGAGAGGGATAAATATGCTCATAATCTTAGCTGAGGTGATGGTTTCTCTCTCACACACACCAAAATATATAGCGTTTATTTTAATTTGTGCAGTTTATTTTAAATTAATTATACCTCATTTAAGCTCTTAAAAATTGTGTGCTATATATCAAAATACATGTCTAATGGAAAATTTAGGGCATTAATGTAACAGATGAAATCATGCAAATTTAAGATTTAAAAATATTTTTTCATAAAATTAAAAAGTTATTCAGGAATTTAAACCAGAATTTTTAGCATGAAAAACTAAAGTTAACATCAATTAATGAAACCGAAAACAAACAAAAAAAGACAAATGCAAGAGTTTTCTTTTTTTGTGAAAGAATAAAAATGTGATGAATCCCTGGCAACAGTGATCAAGGTGATAAAAAAGAAGACGCACATTATCAACAGCAGGAATTTACAAGGGATCATCATTAGGATACTGAACACATGTGCATCACGTTATGAGCAAATTTGTGCCAATAAATTTAAAATTCATGAAATGATAAAATAAAAAAAATAGCAAAATAGTTAAACTAGGAAATCTCAAGGATTCTTTATTCAATAAACTGCATCTTTATAGGGAAACTTTCCTATAAATGAATTCCAAGTCTTGGATCTAGAATTCCTGATTTTTCCCATATTTGAGAATTAAATAACATCCAATATTTCACAACCACTTAATAAGAGAGAAACAGCAAAAACCGCCCAAAATGTTTTACAGGACCCTTTAAAACTGACACCAAACTGATAAAGACATCATATCAAAAAAATCAAAGGTCTGTATTCCTCATAATAAACATAAAAATTTAAGTGGAATTAAAACTTTACGTTTAACAAACAGAATTCGAAGACACTACAACTACAATGCACCATGAACAAGCTGGATTTAATACAGGAAGGCTGTTCTTGTTGGTTTCACACTTTCAAATCAAACATCTTTGACAAACAAACAAAATCAGGTCACTATGACAGCAGATACAGAAAAGTCATTCGATAAAATTTATCTCCTACAAATGAGGTTTTTTTCTCCTTAAAACAACCCCCCCAAACCTAGAAAACTACAGCACATAAAATAAGTGGTGATATATTGAAAAACTTCTCCTTCATGTCAAAATAGAGACAAGGATGTCTACTACCACCAGTTCTATTTAGTCAGGGAAATCATGCAAGAAAAGAAAGAAAAAAAGCATGAAGTTTGGAAACAATGAAATGAGCCCCGCCATTATCCACTGCATAATTATGCCTGCAGAGAATCTAAAAGCAACTTCTAGATAATGCAGTAGAATTAATAAGTGAATTTATCAAGATTGATGAATACCATACAGCTAAACAAAACACATTTTTCAGAGAATAGGAATTCTTAATACATTTTTCATACACATCATAAAAAAGAGCAGAATAACCACACTGCACAAGGTTATATTTTGAAGATTTTTAGATATGGTTATCAGATAAAATTTGAGTCACTATAACTCTAAAAATTGCTATCATTTTCTCCGATATCATGAAAATAGAGATGCTAACATATAAAATAAACTTTTGTAGAACACTTGACATTTAATTCAAGGGGAACAATAAAAAGATCATTCTTTGTGCAAATTTTCCTACAGTCTTTTGTTTAAGATCTCACTGACTAGTTAGACATCGGCTTCTTTAAAGTGAATCACAATCACTTTTTTTCTTATTTCTTAAACTTGTTTTTTTTTTTCTTATTTCTTTCCTTTCTATTTTCTAGTTCTACATTTCAGCTTGACTTCTTAACTGTTTCTGTACTACATTCTGTATTACTAAAAGGAAAAAGAAAGCAAATGGTAGTTGTTTAGAAAACAATCACTAGTTTAAGTCCTAAAAGGCAGTATTATTTTTAAGTAGCAAAAAAATACTTTGCTAATGCTAAATTAATTTCTAAAACACCAGTAGTATTTTATACTCCCCTGATAATCTGTTATCAAGTTAAGAAACATCTTGTAATTTATTTAATTTGTACTAATTATTAAGCATATTTTAATAGTTAATTAAAATTTATGCTTATTTTGTGTAAATTGTTTGATGTCTCTTATTATTACATTTTCACTTTATATTCAAAATTAGTTTAAACACCAAAAATTTTATATATTGAACTTGTGCGTATACTCTTCTCACTTTCTCTTATGTTCTGTATTTTTGCCTGTTAGTGAATCAACTCCTATGTGTGCTATATTTAATCTATTTCAGACACGGAATATGATTTGACAAAGCAAATATTTTGCTATAGGTAATACAAGTGTCACTTCATTATTCTTTATAAAAAGTTTTCATTCCTTCCCAAACATTTCCTCATGCATGTCAATATCAGCAACACATGAGCAATCATAAAAACAACTTTTAGGGTTTTCTTGGGAATGTGCTTAAATTATTTTATTTTGTATATAATTTGTAGATATTTATCCATTTAAATAAAAATGAGATGTTTCTCCATGGGAGCTTTTCCTTTCCTTTGCTGTGTTTTGTAGTGATTGTCAGTCAAAACATGTTTTATTTTCATTTACATAAATGGAATCCTTAGATTGACACCATAGGTGCTGGAATTTTTGAATTCTTTTTATTAAACTATATGTTAGGCATCTGTATGAAATATACAGAATATCAGTGAAGTAAGCAAATGTATACCAAGTGAAAACGTCTGAGAAATAAAGATACATTACCTATCCCAGAGGGACGATTGGAAAGACGGCTTCCTTCGAGACAGAATCCATGCAGAACCGGAGAAAACGGAGCAGAATCTTCCCAGTGCTGAAAGAAAAAATAAAACCGTCAGCACAGAATTCTACCTGAGGCAACATTATCCTTTCAAACTGAGAGTTGAATAGGACATGTCCACATAAAAAAACCTGAGACAATCTGTGGCGGGACAACCTGTACTTTGCGTTGTTACCTGAAGTCCTTCTGGCTGCTGGAAGTGACCCGTGATGGGAACTGAGAATTTCAGGAGTCCGGAAGAGCACCCGGCGAGAGGGCCACGACGGCGCCCTCCGCTGGTAGCAGTTGGTAATGGCGGGTGATAGAGTTTCAGCCCAGGAATTTGTGTAATGTCACAACTGCCCGCATTGTATGGGTGACCAGAGGCACTAAGCTTTCTCCAGAGTCCAGACAAGGGACCATAAACCCTACTCTTGAAGGAAGGATGTGGCATAGAATGGGTGGCCGTGTTTTTAAAATGTGTCAAATAAAAATCCAATGAAGGAATTTAAATTGAAGAATAAAAAAATTTCAATAATCCCAAAAGTAGACATGGAAGGTGGAATAGACAAATAAAAAGTGATGAAAACAAATAAATAAATAAAAGACTGGCAAAATGGCCAACTTTAAATCAAACAATATTAACGTAAACATGAATTTTTTAAAAGTCTAAACATTCCAATTAAAATGCAGAGTTTTTCAGATTAGGATGAAGTAAGTCCCAATTATATGCTAAATGAGAGGCAATTATATGGAAAGGCACAGTAAGGTTGAAAGTAACAGTACAGACGATAACATACCACGTAAAATTAAGCATAAGACAACCGGAACTGGTAGAGTAAAGCCAAACAAAGTAGACTTTCCAGAAAGGAAGGTAACTAGAAGTAGAGAACACTGTCTTATGATTAAGAATCCATTAATCAAAAATGGAAGAAACACATTATTTATACAAGAAATTTCGGTACGGAATCTGGAAACAGACATAATATAAGCATTTACATGCCAATAAATTTGAAATTCTATGAAATGTAGAACTCCAAGTAATCCCACCTTAAAGAAAAATAAAACTGAGAAATTCTGCATAGTCTTAAGTTTGTAAAATAAATTACACTTATGATGGAAAACCTTCCTCAAGTGAGTCCCGAGCTCTGGTCGTGGAATTGGTGAATTTTCCCCTACAGTTGAGAAATACATGACACTCATCTTACACAAGACACTGCAGAGAATAGAAACAGCAGGAATCGCCTCCAAATGTTTTAACTTTACACTGAACTGACTGCATAAATGGAAAATGATAGGGTTATATCTTTAATGACCAAATGGAAATAAAACGTTAGTTTAACAAACTGAATCCAAAGTTATATCAAGTCTGATACACCATGAAAACCTTGGGTTTTAACCCAGAATTGATTGTTGTTGGATTACCACTTTGAAATCAAATGACTTCAATAAAACAAAGAATATATAATAATGTTATGATTATTACAACAGATGCAAAAAATTGGCACAACTTATCTCCCACTTAAGATTAGTAAAAAACCCATAAAGCTGCAGCAAGTATCATAATCAGTGATGAAATATTCACATCTTCTTCTGTGATCAGGAATGAGGAAAGGATTCCTACGATCACCAGTTCCACTCAATATGTATTTAGGGCAATAATACAAGAAAAAGAAAAAGAAATACATAGGGATTGGAAAAGAAGAAATGAAACTGCCCTTATTCACATATTGAATGTGTATATTTCTAGACTAACATCAATCTATATGTCACATACTAGAATGAATCAGTGAATATAGCAAGATTATTGATTACCTGGTTACAAAACAAATTGTAACTGTAATTCCAAATACCAGCAACAAATAATTAAATTAATTTTATTAAAATTACCATTTACAACTCCAACAAAGTTTCTCAAACTCTTAGGTAAAATTTTAATGAAAGCTTGGCGAGATCATCACACAGCAAACTACAGGAAATTACTGAGAGGAATTCATGGAGATATGAATAACTGGAATGGTGAACAACATTTATTAATGGAAGATTTGGGTTTTTAAGGCAATCAATTCTTCCCACTTTGAAGCACATGCAACCCTATTCAATGTGAACCCAGGTCAAATCCCAACAGGAACTCAGCATGTCTTGTAAATTCTTTAATTTAAAAAATGGGCTAATGTAGAGTAACATGTTGGGAAACGATTAATTAGGCCAGTTCTGAAAACTGCGCATTCCTGCTACTGGTGTTCAAGTACAAACTGTATGGAACGTTGGTGAAGATGTTCTACTTGGAAATTAAAGATAGGGTGGCGGCTTGTGACACTAACACTTTATATTATATCTGAGCTGATATGATTCCATTGCTTAAGAGTATTTGGGTATCTGGTACCCTACCTACTGGATTTTCTTTCCGTTTTATTTTTTCATTTTTTTTGATTACTATTTTTTAATTTAGAAAAATTTTTGAAAATGATGACATGCTGAATTTGAATATGTATGAATATATATGAATTTGATGGTATATAGTAATTTCTTATAGCATATTATTCAACAATGCATCTTTTAAACCATGGAGAGGGTTTTCATTTTTATGATGATTTTATTTTATTTTATTTTATTTTTATTTTTTTTTTTTTCAGGTACAAATTAGGTTTTTATTCACAGATGGGAGAGACAGTGTAATGTGTCTAAAAACAAAACAAATAAGGAAATCCACTACTATGTATTAATAAAGCATAGAAGCTGGAGCAAGGGAGTTGAGTCCCATTGCACTATGAACTTTTCAGAGCTTTTCACATGTATCTTGGTGTCGTATAATACAAAATAGAAAGATTCCAGAAGTGGGTAAATGGGCTTATAAGCGGCCTGAAAATCATCGTCATGAAGGAAAATTAGAAGAAAAGAGAATGCCTAGCTTGCAAAAGGGGGTGGGGGGTGGGCAGGAGACAAAAAGTGGCCTTAGCTAAGGGGATATAGATTCCAGTTCAACCTAGTTCAGATTATTAGTGCCTGTACAATTTCCTCATTTTACAGTGAGGAAATAGACCCAGAGAATTTAACAGAGTTGCCTGAGGTCAGCCAGTTAACAGAATTAGGACGTAAATTCAGGTCTATTATACTAAGCCACTGGAAGAGTTGGGCTTCTTTATTTATTAATAAATTTGTTTATTTATTTAAATTCACACATCGCAATTGTACATGTTTATGGGGTATAATCTGATGTTTTGATAGATATATATGTTGTATAATAATCAAGTCAGGGTAGTGTAGCCATCACTTCATGCATTTATCATTTCTTTGAAGTGAGAACATTAAAAAGCCTCTCCGCTAGCTATTATGTAATATACAAAACTTCTGTTGCCAAAAAAAAGAGATTAAACACACATAAAACTTATCTGTTAACCATAGTCACCGTACTGTGCAATAGAACATCAGAATTTATTCCTCCTATCCAATTACAATTTTTTTTTTTTTTTTTTTTTATGATGATTTTAAAATGGCATGCTTATACATCGAAAGGTTCGCGGAAAAACGGAATTAAAAGATATTATGAATCTTTCCATGACTTTTTGAAGACTCACTGTATGAAAGGTAGGGTGTATAATTTGCTGCACATTTAAATATTAGCATCTCTTTGGAATACTATACCTTATGTTCAGGCTTGTGTCATGTACTTGGTGTACAGATCCTATAGAATGGGAGCGCTTAAGTTATGTTTTGCATGTTTGAAAAAAAAGACACTAAAGTAAGAGAATCGACCAGATTTTCCCAAGTTTAAGGAGAGAATAGAAGAATGGAACCTAAGAATATCCCTCCTGTAATCCAGTCCTGAGCATTAGACTATGCTATTTCCATAACCCATATGTAAATTTCCATAAAGGAGGACATTTATCGACAAGTGTGCTTCCCTGTAAATGAGAGGCAGACACATTCAAAATCCTCAGAATCATTTTCTCGAATTTGAGTTAAATGCTATAACTGAGATCTAATCTGGCCCAAGTCACAACTAATCATTTTTTTCATTTCTCCAATATGTAATTACAAACAAATGAAGCATTATGTTTTTAAAAAGTATTTCTGGAAGCTGGATCTTTTTATTCACTATACTCCTCACTTTCAAAATAAGCTCAACAGTCCACTGATTTTGATGTCACCTACGTGGTTTTCTGCACTCTACTTTGGCCCTATCATACAGTCTAACATAAAAGCATTTTTCTCTTTTTAAATTTTAATGTTTAGATTTTAAAAGTTCTTACGACAAAAAAGCAATAAGTATATGAGGTGATGGATGTTAATGAGTCTGATTTGGTCATTCCACAACGTATACATGTATCAAAACATTACATTTTAACCCATGAATACATGCAATTATTATTTGTCAATTAAAAATAAAATAACAGTTTCGTTCTTCAAGTTCTCTGCCTCAACTAGCAGGCTGAGCAAGCTGTCCCTGGAGTGTAGCACTGTAACTGCTTCCCCCGATAGCCCAAGGTTTCTGTCTCCCCAAGTCTGCTCCCATAAGCAGGCTATATCCGGAGTAGAAAACTGTGACCGTCTTCCTAGGCTAGGCCAGATGACAATCTTATCCCTCGAAAAATGACACCCTGCTGTCTCTCGGCGCTGACACCATTTGTCGGCTCAGGCCAGCAGGTCTGCTTGTCGCTTGCTAACAAAATCTTCTCTTCTTCCTTCACCTGGCTAGTGTCTCCTTCCTCAGCAACCTTACACAAAGTACTAAAACAAGAAATGCTTGTAGAGATACAGCTTTTAATAATGGCAGAGAGACTTAACAGCCCAACCATGCTACCGAGAAATACTGGGAAAGCTGGAAGCTTCAAAAACATATGTTTAAAGGCACCTTTAACCCAAGGAGATAAATATTTGAAAAGACAGGGTCGCAATTACAAGAGAATCCCAGGTGGTGAGACCCAAATTTGGTACCCCTTTTACTCCCAAGGCTTTTGCTAACTCAAAGGACGTGACTGAGAAGTTGAGATGCTAAGAAGTAAACTGGAGCTGAGAAGCTAAGCAGCTAACCAGGGCTTCCAGCAGTTTCATCATCCCAAAAGACACAGACTGTACCTAAGTGTGCACCAATGAAGAGAGGTTCTAGAAAACAACCCAGAGGTCCGTTTGACATCCTGGAAGGGCTAAGACCTAAATGTCGATATGAACTCGAAAGAGATCATTCCTGACAAAACCTGAGACCCAGTTTCTCAATTCCTGACTGCTATGAGATAAACTGCTTCCATGTTAACTGCCTCTCAGAAGCAAACTTAAATGCTCGCTGGCTTCAAATTACTTTCATAATATTTCATACACGTGATACAGTTTGCAATTTAAAAAGAACCATACATGCAAAATATGAATGAGAGTGAAAGAATTAGCATCAGGCCTGTGATCCATTTTCTCCATTTATTGGGATGCCTGGGAAAGAAAGGACAATGACTTAATTATGCCCATGTACTTTAGAGGGACAGTGAGTTACCATTGCATACCTATTAACAGAACCAGAATTAAAAATACTGACCATCATTTTGTACACATGAAATTTATAAAGGAAAAAATAGTACTGACCACTGCAAGTGCTGCAAGGATGTACAGCAACTACAAGTCTCATGTACTGCTGGTTGGATGCACAATGGTATAAGCATATGGCCAAGCACTGACATTTTCCAAAATAACTTAAAGTTACACCAATCATACAATTTCATTTATTGAAGTTTATCCAAGAAAAATGAAATTATGTATGTATACAAAGACACAAGAATGTTTATTTCAAAGGAAAGAGGAGGGGACACAGGCAGAAATAAGAAGGGGGAAATGAAAAGATACAGAAGAAACCTTGGACATGTGGGAGAGATATTTACATCTTCTTAATCGTGAATATGGTTCTACAAATATACACACATTTCAATACTTGTTACTTTAATACTTGTTAATAAAGTAACTTTTTACTTGTTAATTTCTATACTTGTTAGCTTAGTAAATATGAATTATTTTAAGTCAATTATATCTCCATCAATCTCTTATAAAATGCATGGAAATTATACCAAAGTACATGTCTAAAGGAACTTATACACCATTTTAAAGCAGGAGAGGAAATCTAGAGAATTTAAGATCTGATAATCAGCCTCAAGAAGATGAAATAAAAAAAAGTAATTTAGTAACAAAAAAAAATAGAAACAAAACGGTAACATTAAGATCTAGAAAAGAAATTTTGAACAAAATTACAGAGAAGATAAACTAATTCAAAAGTTGGTTTTCATTTTTGTAAGAGTTCAAAAAAGATAAACTCATGGCACAACTGGTTAAGAAAAAAAGAAGGCTACCGTTAGCAATACCAGGAATGTAGAAAGTATCGTTAACTATAGATTCTGGAGACATAAATATAATACTATAAGCAAATTCATTTTAATACATTTGAAATGACACAAAATGATGAAATTCAAAGACAAGCACACATAATATATAAAAAAAAAACATTAGGAACTATAAATAGTTCGATATGAACTAAGTAAATTTTGTCTAATCAAAATCCTTCCTAAAAATAATTTCCCTGCCCTGGTGCCCTAAGCCATAAACATTTCCATAAAATCCATTGAGAAAGAAATAAAATCAGTCTTGCAGGAGTTCTTCTACAGAATACAAAGAGTAAAAGCACTTCCCAAAATGTTTTATGAGACCTATATAAACTTTACACAAATCTACTAGGGACAATATGTGGAAGAATAAACTTATCTCTGATAGAAAACAGCAATCATAAAAATTACTGTGATATTTTTACATTTATCATTAACTTATAAAAGCTAAAACAAACAAACAAACAAACAAAAAACTTATTTCTGGGCTGGCTGGTCAGCTCAGTTGGTTAGAGCACGGTGTTAGAAAACCAAGGTCAAGGGTATGGATCCCCATAACCACCAGCTGCTAAAAAGAAAAAAAACAAACAAAACTTTTTTTGTGAGAAATGGATTCACAAGACACATCAAATATCATGTATCTTACAGCACTGTTGATATGACATGAACAATCGGGGTTTAATCCAAGACTGAATTATTGTAGATTTAACAATCATAAATCAAACAACTTTGAAAAACCAAAGGAACAAAAATGTGTCACATCACAATAGATAGAAAAACTATTTGACAAAACTTATCACTCACTTATTATTAAAAAAAACAACTTGGAGAATTAAGAATAACATGATTAGTGGTGAAATATTGATAATCTTCCCCCTGAGATCAAGAATGATAAAAGGATGCCTATTATCACCAGTCCAGTCAACATTTTATAGAGTTCCTAGCCAGGGCAATAATGCAAGAAAAAAAAAAAAAACTATATAAAGATTTGAAAGGAAGAAATGAAACCAACTTTTTTTGAGAAAGAGCATGATCGTGTTTGGAAACTAAATGAACCTGTAGGTCATATATTAAAATTTCTTAGAGAATTTATCGAATTTGTTAGATTACATTAAGATAAACACAAACAAATTCTTCTAAGAATATCAGTCCTTACAAAACTTTTATTACACATTATAAAAAATGGCACAAAAAGTCTACATAATAATGCCATATTTTTTCTATATACTTATCAGATAAAACTTGAGTTTATTATTTTTTAAAGTCTATTATTTCATAATTATTTGAATATCAAAACTATAAATTAAGCCTCCCTTTTTTCTCTCTATCTTGTTCTTTATATATATAGAGAGAGAGACAGAAAGGGAGAGAGAAGAGAGGTGCTTAATTCATAAAAGTATTTAGAACATATGTTGTATATACACACCCATGTATACATAAACTCTTGTTATGTTCATTTATATTCTATGTATCATATGTTCCTTAATTGATTACGACATTTTAGTATATTTAAACAAATAATTTTTCATAAAGAACATATTTTGCCAAAGCAAAATGTATTGTATATTATATAACTACATTAGATATAAAATATTTGCTGTAGTAAATACAAGTATCACTATCAGGATATTTTGGCTATCACACAATATCACATCTAGGAAAGTTAATGATCACATTATAAGTTGTAACAACAAAGGTTTTTGATATTTTGCTTGTGAATGTGCTTCAATTATTTTAATTGATATATATCTATGCAGGCATTCTTACATATTTAAGTAAGAAATCATTTTTTCTATTTGGTGCTTTTCATGCAGACGTATTGCTTTCGATTTTTTCTTTGCTCTTTTTGATTATTTTCTAACATAAATAGAATAATTTTCAGTGGTAAAATAACTAAGTTTTTGAAATATTTAATAATAAATTACACATTGGACATCTATATAAAATACAAGGTACATTAGTGAACTGAAGAAATGTATATCCACCAAAAATTTCAAATCCATCTGTGCTTGGCACTTTTTTGAGGGGAATAGTAAAGTGCTTTTGAAGGGAGAATTCTCACAATTAGCTGTTTACTCTAGTAGGCCGGTAGGCTAGTTTCTCTTATAATTATGCCCTCCTGCTTTTGTGATTTAAGGTGAATACTGACCAACCTTTGTTCATTCCCAAATCTAATTTGGACAAGTGTATCCATTATACTTATTTCATTTAATGTTATATAAACTAATAAAATAAGTGCAAACAAAAAAAAATGAAAGAAATAAGCACACATTACATTCCTAGGAAAAATGATTTAAATGGTGACTGTCTTCTCAACAAAATTCATGGAAAACAAAAGTAAATGGGGAGGCACCCCTCCAATGACAAAAGAAAAGATAGAACTTTCAACCAATATTATATATTCAGCAAAATTATCCTTCCAAATTTAGAGGAAAATCAGGCATAGATACATAACAGAAACTGAAACAATATGTCACTGGCTGACCAGTACTAACAGTCATGCTAAGGAAAATTCTTTATGCTAAAGGGAGATAATACCTGAAGAAAAACATTTGGATAAATTTAAAACGGCAAAATTTCAAATATTTTTGAAAGACAACTGATTCTTTAAAGCAAAATGATAAATGTTATTGTAAATGAATATTATATAAGAAGAACATAAAGGAAAGGGTGAATATATGAAATTGTAGTGTTATGAAGTTACATTTTTAAAAAGTGGTTCTATTTAACTCTACATGGACCATGAAAAGTAAATAATTCAAATGCTAATCCTTGAGTCACTGAATCTAATGCAAAAAGTTAGGTTATATCCTAATTAGTATTACTGCGGAATAAATTAGCACAAAATTTATCCTCCATAATAATACCCACATTTACATGTCTATATTCTTACTAGGATGTTCCTCAATAACATAATTCCAGCACATTGGCTATACCTGGGATGTGTCTAAATCTAAAGACACATTTATAAGATGAATGAAATAATTACATTAAAAGAATTAAACAAATGATGCCCTCCCCCCAAAAAGATCCGCTGCTTCTAAAGGTAATTTAGCTAAAAAATATTGCTGGATATCTATGGTAGAGAAGATATAGTCAACATATTCTCCCCATATTTTACCCGAAGGTCAACTAAAAAATCTGGATATTATATATAAAACAAACATAAGTCTGAAGGTGGAGAGAATTCAACACTGCTAGGGACCTCAGGACCCAAGGAACAATAGGATGGTAAGTTCCCTTTTGTTTTGTTTTGCTTTGTTTTGCGTCATACATGCCAGACCCAGACCTGAAGAATCAGGCAATCCCAAAATGCCAAAGGGTATAAACAAAAACAAGAACAAAAAATGGAAGCCAACAAAAGCCCACTCTCTAGACAAAGAACTAAGAAAGACACAGCCAAACAAAACAGATAACCTGTAGACAATAACTACTCTTCTGTAGCCAAACATCATCTTCACCTACACCATGAAAGGTCCAATTGAGAGTCAAGACCTAAACTCTCAGCCCAAATGTGCCCTTTCCTTACCCCAAATGGCTCCTCCCCATGGTGATCTATTTTCTCAATTTACTGAGAATGACCAAAAAAAAAAGTATGACTTGCATACATACTTGCAATTTAGATAGACAATGAGATATCACTGAACACCTATTAGAAGGGCTCAATTAATAACTTTGATTATAATAAGTGCTTGCAAGAAGGTATAAGAACTGAAACTCTCATAACAATGTTGGTAGAACGGAAAATGGTACAACCACGTTGCAAAGCATTTTAACATTTTCTAGAATACACAAAGGTAAATATATCAGGTGATCCAGCCATCCCATTTCATCATGTTTATCGAAGGAAACTAAAAATGTAGACATCCATACAACAACTTGTACAATTACGTATACTCCATGGTAAAGGAGGTAGGGCTTGTTCAGAAACAGGACAAGGAAATATAAAGTTGCATGAGGAAACTTTCATTCAGGAATGGATTTCTGCATTGCCACGCAGTGATGGTTTTACATTTGTGTGTGTTTGTGTGTGTGTGTGTGTGTGTGTCTTTGTGTGTGTGTGTGTGTGTGTGTACGTGTTACTTGTACTCTTATGATTCAATTTAATGTGTAAAGTTTATTCAAACTCAATTATTTAAACACAATTTCAATGAGGTGGTTACAAACTGTGGGATACAACAACATTTGTGTATAAAAGAAAATTTGCAGTAATAAATGCAAAATAGAAATATTGAAATTTTATCATCAGTAAATCCATTTCAAAATATTAAAATAATTACAGAGAGGATAGACCAGTGTGCAACTTTTTTTCTTCTTTTTGTAATAGCATTATATTAATCCCTTGCAAGATTATTCAAGAAAACAAAAAGAAGACGATGACGACATACATTCCCTATCAGCAATATAGGAAATCCCAACACCATATCCTTGAGATGCATACATAAGTATATAAACAAAATTACAGTAAGAATTTTAATACTACACGAAAAAAAGGATAATTCCCAGGAAAGCACACCTGAACAAACAAGAAAAGTTGGGGAATCTCAATTGTCCTATATCTTTAATAAAAAATTGTGTCGGTAATGAAAAATCTTCTTAGAAATGAACCCCACACACTGATTCCATAAGTCACGAACTTTTCTTTATACTGTGAAATAATAGTATTCTTGCATAAGTTCTTCTATGTGATAGAAATAGTAAAAATACTCTCCCATATGTTTTATGAGGCCCATATAAACTTTACACCAACATAATAAGAATGTTATAACAAAGGAAAATTATTGTCATATATTCCCAATGACATCCCCCCACAAAATTAAACAACTTATATTTGACAAACAACCGAGACATTCAAACTAAAATACCCCATGAATTATAGTGAGATAAAACTTCAGGAATCCAACAAAAGAAAGGACAGAAATCATGTCACAAAACAGAGTGAAACACTATGACCACATTTATCATCCACACATGATAAAAACAAATAACAAAAACTTTTGAAAAATTGCACCCAATATCATACATAGGTGATATTGAAATATTGAAAACTTCTCCCTGCAATCAGCAAAGTGACAAGAAACCACGTACTACCGATAGGTCTATTCAATGCTTTACAGAGATGATAATAGCCAGGGCACTAAAGCTGGAACATTTTAAAAATTTAAAACCTATAATGATTGAAGAAAAAAAAATCACCTTTAATCACAGATTGCATGTTCATGTTTCCAAATTATATACAAGTAATCTATCGATAATGCATTAGATTTAAAGAGAGAATTTAGCATGATTCTGGGATAACATACTTACACAACAGCAGATTTGTTTCAAAAATATATACAAATCATAAGAAAAGCCAAAAAAAAAAAAAAACCTGCAATACAAATTTATATTTTTAAGGCTTTTCTCATGTACTTATCAGATAAAATTTGTGAGGGTCTTATCTCTGCTTACTGTTATTTTTTTTTCTTCTATCATGGCAACAGAGGCCCCTGAATATAAGATAAACTTCACTCTATGTTTGACATTTAATTATGGTGGAAAAATTAGAAGAGAATTCTTGGTCACAATTTTACTTATGGCCTCTAGTTTAATGATCTTAACTGACTAATTACAGGTTAGCTTCTCATAAAGTGCTCACAAATTATTTTTTTCTAATATCTTCTAACTGTTTTTCTTACTTTTCTAATTATTTTCTAAATCTTCTATTTCTAAGAACCACCTTATTTATTCCATTCTGCTCTACTTTAAAACAAAAAAAGCAAAGAGTATATCTTCCAAAAATTGCTAATAATATGCCATCACGTGATTATTTTTTGATTTATATCATGTAGCACAGATATATTGTGTATGCATAGTGTGAAATTTTCAAAAAATCTTATACGTATTACTTTTCAGAAGTAATTGTGATTAGCAGTGAAGTGTGTCAACATCTACACACATAGACATTTATCTACCTAAAGTTTACACAATCATACACATATATGTAAGTAAATTATTATTAGTTTTTTCGTCGTTGGAAATATATCTTGGATATGTACTCTGGAAGTATTTTACATCTATCTGTTTGCTGTAATAGCGTCATTGTACTCTTGGTATGGACACAGCATAATTTATCAGAAAATAGCTGTTTTGAATTTTTTGTGCCCGTACTCTAATGCACATGAGTGAACAGCTATGTCAGATACAGTCCTAGAAGGTGAATTGCTGTGTAAAACTGTAGGTAAATTCACAGCTTTGAGCCAGCCAGCGGAACCGTGCAGCGCCTCACGCCCCCCCCCCCACCCTGCCACCTTGGACCCAAGCAGAGGGGGAGCTCCAGGCCCCAACGTGCCACCCTGAACCCGCACCACGCAGGTCAGCCCACTGGTGCCAGCCTGCCAGCTGAACCTGGCAGTTCCATGTGGCTCCCCCAACCTGCTGCCTTGGACACAAGCGCTGGAGGGGGAGCTCCAGGCCCTACCCCGCCACCCAAACCGGCACAGCGCAGGCGAGTCCACTGGCACCAGCCAGCCAGCAGAACCACGTGGCTCCACATGGCCCCTCATCTTGCCTCAGACCCAGGGGGGAACACCAGCCTACAGACCTGACCCACCCCCCCCGAGTTTGACCCAGCAGAACGTCACACATTAGGTGCTCATTCTATGACCACAGAGTCAAGAATGGGAACCAAATTGGTTTAACATAACCACCACCACACCTACTGTCGAGTAATACAGTTCACCCCCCGCAGTAGCAAGCAAGACCACTCCACAGCCAACCTCAGTGTAATAGAAGAGGCATACCCCCTATCAAATGAACAATTTTCAGCAATAAAACACAAAAAGAACGAACAATAAAGAAGAAATGACACTACCAAAAGGATACAGTAATCCCCCAAAGTCAGGCTCCATGGAACAGGGAATCCTTGAAATGTCTGAAAAAGAATTTTGAGCAATGATCTTAAGAAAAGTTGAAGAAATAAAGGAACATTCAATTAGAGAACACAATGAAACGAGAAAAAACATCCAGAATATGGACGAAATCTACAGAGAGATTAATACCATAAAAAAGAGTATAGCAGAACTTCTAGAAATGAAAGACTCACTCAATGAAATAAAAAGCACAACTGAGAGCTTGAGCAGCAGGGTAGAGCAAGCAGAAGAAAGAATTTCAGAGCTTGAAGATGGTCTTTTTGAAATAACTCAGGCAGACAAAAAAAAAAGGAAAAAAGAATTAAAAATAATGGGGAAAACCTAAGAGAGATAGCAGACAATCTCAAGCACACTAACATCCGAATTGTGGGTATTCCTGAAGGGCAGGAGAAGGGAAAAGGTATCGAAAACCTATTCAAAGAAATAGTAACAGAAAACTTCCCAGGTGTACGGCAAGATACAGACCTTCAGATCCAGGAAGCTCAAAGGGCCCCACACAGATTCAACCCAAAAAGATCCTCCCCATGATATATTATAGTTAAATTCACAAAGCTCAAAATTCTACAAGCAGCAAGAGAAAAGCGTCAGGTCACTTAGAGGGGAACCCCCATCAAACTAACAGCAGACTTCTCAACTGAAACCCTACAGGCCAGAAGAAAGTGGAACAATATATTCAAAATACAAAAGAAAAAAAACTGCCAGCCAAGACTTCTTTACCCAACAAGGCTCTCCTTCAGAAATGAGGGAGAAATAGTGTATTTCCCAGACAAACAAAAGTTGTGGGACATTCTCCAGGATAGACCATGTATTAGGTCACAAATCTAGATTCATTAATTTTTTTTTTTTTTTTTTTTTTTTTCGTTTTTTCGTGACCGGCACTCAGCCAGTGAGTGCACCGGTCAGTCCTATATAGGATCCGAACCCGCGGCGGGAGTGTCGCCGCACTGCCAGCGTAGCACTCTACCAAGTGCGCCATGGGCTCGGCCCTCATTAAATTTTTTTAAAAATGAAATCATTCCAACAAACCTTTTCAGACCACAATGGGAAAAAACTGTATTGTTTATACAATATACAATTAGCAAATCACTGGAAGATATACAAATACATGAAAATAAATAACACGCTCCTGAATGACCTACGGGAGGAAGAAGAAATTAAACAGCAAATCACAAAATTTCTAGAAACTAATGAAAACAAAGACACATTGCACCAAAATTTGTGGGATACTGAAAAAGCATTACCAAGAGGCAAATTTATTGCAGTAAGTGCTTATGTCAAAAAAAATGGAAAGACTCCAAATAAACGACATAATGCTATGCCTTAAAGAACTTGAAAGCAATCCATACATAAAGGCAGTAGATGGAAAGAAATAATTACGATCAGAGCAGAACTGAATGAAATAGAGACTCAAAAAACAACAGAAAAGATTAACAGCAATAAATGTTGGTTTTTCGAGAAGATAAACAAAACAGACACACTATTAGCTAGATTAACGAAAAGAAAGAAGAGAGAAGAGCCGTATAACAGAAATCAGAAATGAAAAGGGAGACATTACAACTGACACCACAGAAATACAAAGAACCATTGGAGACTACTATAAACAACCGTATGACAACAAATTTGAAAATCTGGAAGATATGGATAAGTTTCTAGACATATATAAATTACTAAGGCTGAACCAAGAAGAGATAGAAAACCTGAATAGACCAACAACAGCAAGGAGATTGAAGTGGTAATTAGCAATCTTCTAACAAAAAAAGCCCAGGTCCGGATGGCTTTACAGCTGAATTCTATCAAACTTTTAAAGAGCAGTTAATATCAATTCTCATGAAACTGTTCCAAAAATTTGAAACAGACTCTCCTCTCCCAAACTCATTCTATGAGGCCAACATAACTCGGATACCAGATCCAGATAAAGACGCAACAACAACAACAAAAATTGCAGGTCAATATCCCTGATGAACCTAGATGCTAAAATCCTCAACGAAATATTAGCAATTAGAATACAGCAACATATTAAAAAAATTATACACTATGATCAAGTAGGATTCATCCCAGGGATGTAAGGATGGTTCAACATATGAAAGTCAATAAATGTGACGCATCGCATAAACAAGCTCGAGGACAAAGACCATATGATTATCTCAATAGATGCTGAAAAAGCATTTGTCAAAATTCAACATTCCTTCATGATAAAGACTCTCAACAAATTAGGTATAGAAGGAAAATATCTTAACACAATAAAAGCCATTTATGACAAGCCCACCACCAGTATTACTCTGAATGAGGAAAAATTCAAGGCCTTCCCCTTAAGGACAGGAACAAGACGAGGATGTCCACTCTCACCGCTTCTATTCAACATAGTTCTGGAGGTACTAGCTAGAGCAATCAGGCAAGAGAAAGAAATTAAGGGAATCCAGATGGGAAAAGATGAAGTCAAACTTTCCCTATTTGCAGATGACATGATGCTATACATAGAAAAACCTAAAGACTATCAGAAAACTCCTAGAACTGGTGAATAACTTCAGTAATGTTGCAGGATACAAAATAAATGCCCAGAAATCAGTAGCATTTTTATACTCAAATAATGAATTAACAGAAAGAGAAATAAAGAACGTAAGCCCATTTACAATTGTCACCAAAAAAATATGATACCTATTGATCAATTTAACCATGGAGGTTAAAGACCTCTACAATGACACAAAAAGATGGAAAGATATTCCATGCACTTGGATTGGAAGAATTAACATTGTGAAAATGTCTGTACTACCTAAAGTGATCTACAGATTCAATGCGGCCCCCATCAAAATATCAATGACATTCTTCACAGAAAAGGAAAAAACAATCTTAACTTCCATATGGAAAAAAAAGACCCCTAATTGCAAAAGAAATCCTGAGCAAAAAAAAAAAAAAAAAAAAAGAAAGGCGGAGGCATAACTCTGCCTGACTTCAAATTATACTACGAAGCTGTTGTAACCAATACAGCATTATACTTGTATAAAAATAGACATTCAGACCAGTGGAGTAGAATAGAGAACCCAGAAATCACTCCTCAGGCTTATAGTGATCTGATATTAGACAAAGGCAACAGAAATCTACATTGGGGAAAAGATTGCCTCTTCAACAAGTGGTGCTGGGAGAAACTGGATATCCATATGAAGAAGAATGAAACTCGATATGCATCTCTCACCATACACCAAAATCAACTCAAAATGGATTAAAGACCTAGGTATAAGACCCAAAACTGTAAAATTACTAAGGGAAAATATAGGTGAAACCACTTCAGCAGTAAGGTCAGGGCACAGGCTTTATGAATGTGAGCCCAAAAGCACAAGCAGCAAAAGAAAAAATAAACAAATGGGACCATATCAAACTAAAAAGTTTCTGCACAACAAAAGAAACAATCAACAAACTGAAAAGACAACCTATAGATTGGGGGAAAATTTTGGCCAACTCTGTATCCGACACAGGATTAATATCCAGAATATACATAGAACTCAAGCAATTACACAGAAAAATAAATAAATAAATAAATGACCCAATTAAAAAATGCACAAAGGAGTTGAATAGACATTTTTCAAAGGAAGACATACAAATGTCCAACATATACGTGAACAAATGCTCAACATCACTAATCATCAGGGAAATGCAAATTCAAACCACATTGAGATACCACCTCACTCCAGTTAGACTGGCTATGATCAAAAAGACTGTGAATAAAAAATGCTGGCGAGGGTGTGGGGAGAAGGGAACACTACTGCACTGTTGGTGGGAATGTAATTAGTACAACCACTTTGGAAAACAATTTGGAGGTTTCTCAAACAACTACAGATAGATCTTCCATATGATCCAGTGATCCAAATTCTGGGTATATACCCAGAGGAATGGAAATCATCATGTCAAAGAGATACTTGCACTCCCATGTTTATTGCAGCTCTGTTTACAATAGCCAAGATATGGAACCAACCTAAATGTCCATCAACAGATGACTGGAAATAGAAACTGTGGTATATATACACTATGGAATACTCCTCTGCTATAAAAAATAATGAAATTCTCCCATTCGCAACAACATGGATGAACCTGGAGAAACTTATGTTGAGTGAAACAAGCAAAGCACAGAGGGGTAAATAATGCATGTGCTCACTCATATATGGGAGCTAAGAGGGAAAGGAAGGCAGGAAAGAAAGACCACAGCAGTGCTGTGATCCAACAGAGGGAGGGAACATTCCTAGGGCTACAAATTGGAGTGGAGGGGAGAGGGGGAGGGGGAGGGAGGTTGGGAGACAATTGGGAGGGGACGAAGGGTACAAAAGTAATTTCTGGTAATGGGTATGCCCCCAGTATGAATCTGGACCTCACATCATGGACAGGAGGGGGGACAATCAGCTTTGTATCTTATGAATATTTGTAATAAATAAATAGTAAAAAAAATAAAATTAATAAAAATTTTAAAAATAAAAAAATAAATGTTTTCTTTTTCTAGATATTTATCAGCTAAAATTCAAAAGTCCTTATAACCCTAACTACTCTTGGAACTTTTTTTCTATTATCATGGGAACTTATGCCCTTAAATCTATGATAAACTGCACAACAATATACTTAATATTTAATCCTAGTGGAACAAATAAACGGGCATTCATTGTGACAATTTTACTTATGACAAATAGATTAATGATCTTGCTAATTAGAGATCAGCTGCTTCTAAATGTTTCACTATTAAATTATATTATTTCCCTCCATAAATTCCTCATATATATATATATATATATATATATATATATATATATATATATATATATATATATATATATATATATATATATTTAACCCTTTACTGTTTCCGGCTTTAAACGTTAAATTCTTACCTGTTCTGTACTACCTTACCAGAACAACAAAAACAAAAAAAACATAGAGTAGATCCTCCAAAAATATCATTACTGATGTCCCTTCGTATCACTATTTCTTTGATTTTTCTTTTAGTAATTATCAATCTGTCATGTACTCAGTGTAAATTTTTTTAAAAAATAATGCAACTATATATCCCTTCACAGAAGGAACCATGATCAGCAGGGAGGAGTGTTTTTAAACAGATACATACAAAATTATTTACGTATGTAATACATTTATGTACCTGTACACACAAGTGAAATAGTTGGCTTTCTTTTCTATGTCCTTGTGATTTCTTCTTCGAGTATATTAGATCTACCTGACTGACTGTAAAAGTTACATAGTATTCATTATATTAACACAGTATATGTTACTTAAAGAAAATTTGTTTTCCCTTTTTGTATCTGCACTTTTTTGCACACGTTTAACAAGGTCTGACAGACACAGTTTGTAAAAAGACAATTACCGTTTAAAGGAATAGGCAAATTTAAAACTTTGCTAAAAATACCAAATTAATTTTACTTATCCAGGATCATTTTATACATCTTCCATAATCTCGTATCATCATAAAAAAGGGCATCTTGTTATTTAATTCCCAATAAGTATTCAGCATATTTTATATACTAATTGCCAATTCCTGATTATTTTTGTGTATATCCTTAGTGCATTTTATTAATTCCACTTGTTAAAGAGCCTATCATTTCATAATGATTAAATAGTAAGCCTATGTATACACCTAAAATTTTGTTAATTTCACTTATGTTCTACATATTTTCTCTTACTTAATTGATTTTGATATGTACTATATATAAATCACTTCACGTGTAAAGTATGCTTTTCCAAAGTATAGTTATATTTGACGTTATTTAATTAAAGCATATAGAAAATATTTTGCTATAGGTAATGCAAGTGTCATTCATTATTTTCTATCAAGAGTTTTAGTCTGTCCTTATACATTTTCTCATGCATGTCAACATAAACTGTAGATCAGCAATTTCAGAAACAAATCCTTTGTTATTTTGCTTGTGAATGTGCTTTAATTTGCATATAATCTGTGCAGATATGCTTATGTATTTTAATAAGAAAAATTGATACTTTGTCTTTTTAAATTTTTCACGGGCTTTTTTATATCTTGCTTTGTTTTCTTCCCCTTGCCAATCTGAGTTATCTTTTTATTTACTTAAATGGAGAAATTTGGATTGACAAAATAGCTGTTGAAGTTTTAAAAGACATAATATACTCTATATTTAATTTTAATATAAAGTATCAAGAGTATAAGTTAACAAATATATAGCAAGCAAAAACTTGGAAGAAATAATGATAGATAACAACCATACTTGAGTAGTATGATTTAATGATGGCTTCCAGGATAAAAATAAAATCATCTAGAGCATACAATTATCCTTAAAGTATTTCATACAGAAAATCCAGCACGCAATAAAAAATAAGTATACATGCAAAATGTAATGAGAAATGGTTAGTTTCAGGCCTACGGTCTATTTTCTTCATTTACTTGGGGTACCTGAGACAGAAAGACATACAACCTGGCAATTCTGAGTCATGGTGAGATACAACTGCACACCGACTAGAAAGCTACAATCAAAAGAATTAACTATAACAACTGCTGGCAAGGAGGTAGAGCAACCGCAACTCTTACTGCTGGTGGGATGGAAAATAGTACACTCACAACCCAAGACACTTTGACATGTTCTAGAAAAAAATAAATATACAACTCTCATGTAATCCAGTCATTTCTTTCCTTCATGTTTTTCAAAGACAATATGAAAGAAACAAACAAGCAGAACTACCCAAAGTAAATGTTTATACGAAGTTCTGTGCAAGAAGACTTTTAACAGCATGTGAATGGTGAATGGGCTTGAGCAGAAAGAGGAAGGAGAAATATAATGGCCAACAAAGAAACTTGATGAGTGGGGATGGACATTTACATTATTTTGCTTGTGGTAGAGAATTCATAAATACACTCATATCAAAATTTAAGTGAAACAAGTCAGGCACAGAAAGAGAAATACCACATGTTCTCACTTATTGGTGGGAGCTAAAAATTAATATATCAATTCACACACACACACAAACCGGGGGGGGGAAGAAGATATAACAACCACAATTATTTGAAGTTGATACGACAAGCAAACAGAAAGGACATTGTTGGGGGGGAGGGGGGAGGGAGAAGGGAGGGAGGTTTTGGTGATGGGGAGCAATAATCAGCCACAATGTATATCGACAAAATAAAATTTAAAAAAAAAAAATTTATAATGTTTCTTTTAAAGTTGTACAGTTTACTTTAAGTCAATTATAGCTCAGTAAGTTATCAAAAAACTGTGTAGATGCATCAACACATGGGCATAAGGGAAAATTCATGCCATTATTGCAAAAGAGGAAGTACTGAAAATTTAAGACTTGATAAAACACAAAATTAGAAAATAAATGAGGAATATAAACCAAAACTTGAAATAAAAACTTAAAACTATGATCAATTAATCAAACTAAAAAATATTAAATAATCAACAATACTAAATGGTTTTTTTTTTCCCAAAGGTTAAATATGTTAGATAAACCCTGGCAAGACTGATCAAAAAAGAACACCACCACCTGCACCACCACCATCACCAACAGACATACAGAAGGGATCATCACTGTAGATTCTGGAAACACATAAATTATATTACAATCGAATTTATGCCAATAAAATGTTAATTACATGAAATATCACAAAAAATAAAAACACCACTTAACAAACAGATAAACTAGGAAATGTCAGTAATTCTGTATTTATTAGATAAAATGCATCTGTACTGAGAACCTTCTTACAAATGAATTCCATGTCCTGGTGCCTGAATTCCTATCTTCTCCATGTAACTGAGAAAGATGTAACCACCAATTTTGCACAACCTCTTCCACAGAAAAATAACATCAAAACACTCCCAAAATATTTTATGAGACCCCTGTAAAGTTTGGACCAGGCTGATAAAGATATACATAGGGAATTACAAAGGTTTTTATGCCTCATGTCAAAAAACAAACAAAATAAATAAGTAAAATGTAAAACTTTTGTTTTGCAACCAGATCAAAGATACCTCAACGAAAATACTCTATGAACAAAAGTGTTTCATCCAAGAGAAGATTTTTGTTGTCTTATCATTTTGAACTCAAACTAGTTTGGCAAACAAAGGAGAAAAATCATATCACTATCACAACAAATAATAAAGAGATACCTTTGGACATAATTTACTACTAATTTATGATTTTAAAAAACTTAGAAAGATGTAGCAAATATCATAACTATTGGTGAAATATGGAACACCTCCCCCTGAGATCAGAAGACAGAAGAATGCCTACTGTCACCAGATCTATTCAACATTTTCTGGATGTCATAGCCAGGGCAATAATGCAACAAAAAGGGGGGGGGGAAGGCATAGCAATTGGAAAAGAAGAAATTAATGCATTCGTTGCATGTTTATGTTTCCAGACTTTCTAAAAGCAATCTTTAGGTAATATATTACAATGATAAGTGAATTTATCAAGCTTGGTGGATACCATATAGCTAAACCTAAACACATTTTTCTGAGAACAGCAATTCTTACTTTTTTATACACAGTTTAAGAAATGGCACAAAAACCTACAGAACAAGGTTATATTTTAAGGCTTTTTAAATATACTTATTAGATAATATTTGAGAGTCATTATAACCCTGATTATTGTTGTCGTATTTTCTGATACCATGTGAATAGATGCCTCAGAATATAAAATGAACTTGATAATGCACTGGACGTTTAATCCAAGGGAAATAAAAGTAGGCATTCTTTTTGACAAGTCTACGTACAGCCTCCAGTTTATTGATCTCATTTACTAGTTAGAGATTTGCTCTGTCTCAATTCTAGTTCTGTCTTTAAGCATAACTTCTCATCTAATCCGCACTACTTTAAAAAGGAAAATATTTCATTAGTGATATCCCTTCATGTGACTATTTCTTTGATTTCCTTTTATGAATTACAAATTTAGCAGGCGCTCGGTGCAAAATTTCCAAAATTGCAGATCATATCTCTTCACAGAGGTAATAATGATCAGCAGTGAAGTTTTATATGAACAGATATACACACACACATTCACTTGCACATATGATATATTCATATACATGCACACACGTGTGAATCAAACTACAACTTACTTTCTTTTTTCATTAGTAGTATAACTTGGACATATCTTCTGCAAATATATAAGAACTACCTGATTGGTTGCTAAGATGTAAAGGCTGTAAACCATAATATTCATGCATTGAACCCAATATAATTAACTTAAAAATAGGTCTTTGGTCATTTTTTAACCAAACTTTTATGAACATTGCTGAGTAGCTTTGTTGATCGTAGTCCTAGAAGGAAAATTACTGTTTATAATGGGTTGACATTTTCTAAAATATCTTAAAGATACAAAGAACATGTGGCCCAGCCATTCTATTCCTTGATGCTTTTCCAAGAAAAATGAAAGGGTCTGTGCACATAAGAATGGTATTAAAATATTCATAGCATGAAAAATGGGGAAGTTCCTGGGCAGGACCAGAAGGGGTAGATCCAAAGGTGCACCTGAAAACCTGGTTGAAGAATGAATATGTTCATTATATTATTCATGATGAGGGCTTCACAAATATGTAGATATCTCAAAATGTAATATTATTTTAAAGTTATGTAATTTGTTATGTCAACTATACTAAAATAAAGTCGCTAAAAATGTGTAGTACCCATCAAAATATGTGTCTAAAGAAACATTTCAGCATTAAAAGCAAAAGAAGAAATCCTGAAAATTTAAGGTCTGACAACCACCTCACAATTTGGGAACAAAATAGTCAACTACAACCAAAAGAATACAGAAATAAAAAAGAATAAAATTAGATTCAGTAAATGAAAGTCAGGAAAAAAAGTTAAAATCGGCAAATCAAAAGTTAGTTTGTTTGTAATTGCTTTCCTTAGAAAAGGTTAAAAAATTATAAATCCTGATAAGACTCACGGGAAAAAAGATAGAAAAAGAAGACATACATTTCAATTCCAGAAATGTAGAGTAGATCATCATTAAAGATGCTGGTGATGCTTATATAATATTTGAAGTTATACAAAATGAAAAAATTCCAAAAAAAAAAAACATCATAACAAAATAAGAAATTCAGAAAGTCTCAATGATACTTATATGTATTAATTGAAGCCCATAGTGAAAATCCTTCCTACAAAGTTTCCACAGCCTAATCCCTGATTTTGTGAACTCTGACATACATTTCACAAAGAATACCAAACATGCACAACCTCTTCCACAGAATAAAAACAGTAAAAACAATCCACAGAATGTTAGTAAGATCACTATAACCTTTACATTAAGCTAATAAGGACACTAGAATAAAAGAAAATCAACGGCTAATATGCATCAAGACAAAATTTTTTAAAATATTCTTATATTTGACAAATGGAATCCAAACACACTTTCAATTATAATACCCCACGCACGAATTGAGGTGAATCCAATGGACTGTTACTGGTCTAACATACTCAATCTCCTTAACAAAACAAAGGACAAAATCATGTCATGATCACAACAAATACACAGGAATCGTTTGACAAATTTACCATCCAGTTACGGTTAAAAGAAAAATCTCAGAAAACTGCAGCAAATATCATGATAAGTGATGCAATACTGAAAACCTCACCCTGAGATCAGGATTGAGACAAGGGTGTCTACTATTTCCATCCATTGAACATTTTGCAGAGGTCATAGCCAGGGCAAAAATGCAGGGAAAAAATGCGTAATGAATGGAAAGGAAGAAATGAACCCACTTTTGTTCACAGATTTTGTGTTTATGTTTCTAGAATATCTAAAAGCCATTTACAGGTAATAAATTAGAATTAATAACTGCATCCGGCAAAATTGCTGGATTTCATACAGTTAAATCTAAACACACTTTTATGAGAATGGCCATTCTCGCTATTTATAGATATCATAAGAAATGCCATGAAAACCCTACACAACAAGGTTATAATTAAGTCTTTTTTCATACACGAATCAGATACAAATTGAGAATATTTTTACCCTAAATATTCTTGTCAGTTTTTCTGATATCATGGCAACAGTGGCTCATGAATATTAGTTAAACTCTAGCTTTCACTTGGCATTTCATCCTAGTGGAACAACAAAAAGATCATTCTTTGTGACAATTTCTCTTATGGCCTTCAGTTTAATGATTTCGCAGACTAATTAGAGGTCAGCTTCTTATAAATCAATCACAACTAAATTAAATTATTTCTCCCCATAAATTTTCTATATTTTTCTCATTATTTTTTCCTTCATAACTCTATTTTAATTCTGGCTTTAAGCATAATTTCTTACCTGTACTGTAAGGTACTCATTAAGAAAAAAACAAATTCCAAAAGAATCATTAGTACTATGCTGTCATTTAAACATTTTATTTTCCTTTATTAATTACAAATAAAATGTTCCCTCGATGTAAAATTTCCAAAAAGTACAGATTCATGTTCTTTCACAGGAGTAACCACGATTAGCAGTGAAGTGTGTAATTTAACAAATATACATATCAATATACATAAATAATACTTTTATGTACATGGGAACACGTGAATAAACTACGGTTTGCTTGTTTTTTTACTAACAATATGTCATGACGAGATCTTCTGTAATTATTAAAGATTTACCTGATTGGGTGTAAAATCTGCATAGTATTTATGGTATGAACTCAGTTTATTGTACTGGCAATAGCTGTTTTGCCTTTTTATATTCATATTTTTATACACTTTTGAAAAGTTCTGTCAAATACAGTCATAGAAAGGCAGTTACTGTCGAATAGGATAAGTGAATTTAAAATATTGTTTAAAAATACCAAATTAATTTCCAAAACAGTCCTATTTATGCTGTCTACAAAATCTGGTATCATTGGATAACAATATGATATCTTGTTATTTAATTTACACTAATTGTTAAGGATTTTAATACTAATAGCCAACTAATAATTATTATTGGTATATCGTATATGGATTTTACTAATATCATATGTCACAGTATGTCATTTTATAATTATTTGAATACCAAAATTAGTACATATTATGTATATAAATATATGCATAAATTGTTACTTTCACTTACATTCTATACACTCCTTCTTACTGAATTGGTTCTGATATGCACTCTATTTACATAAATCACTTGCCTAGCAGAACATGTTTTCCAAAGCACAAAGTTATTATATATTATATAATTAAAATAACGCAAAATATTTTGCTATGGGAAACACAAGAGTTCTATTAACTTACAGTTTCTCACACAATTCAACATTAACATCAGATCAACAATTATAATAATTTATTTTAATATCGGCTCATGAATGTGCTCACATTCTTTTAATGTGTATACATATAATCTATGCAGATTTTTAAATGTATTTTAATGAGAAATAAAAAATGGGACTTCTGACTTTTTGTTTTTTTCTATGTGTGGGGTTTTAATGCCCTTTTGTTTTGTTCCTATTGTCAATCAAATAAATTATCCTTTTATTTACACAAATGGGAAAATTTGAATTGAATTGTTATTGAAAATAGCTACTGAAATTTGAAAATTTTAAGCTGCCAGATAAAAATCTAAAAGACCAATTTAAATTTAATAATAAAAACATCCAATAAACACAAAAGGAGGTAGAAAAAGAGGGACAGGAATAAGTGATGGGAAAAATAGAAAACAAATGGCAAGATGGACAACTCTGAAACAAACTATATGAATAGTAACATTGGCTTTAAAAAGAGCAGGTCAGGAGGGGCAATAGCAATTCAATTCAACAGGAAACACTCTGAGAACTAAAGATACATCACCTTTCCAGGAATGATGATTTAAAGATGGCTGCCTTTCCAACAGAGTCCATGGAATACGAGAAAAAAGAGCAGAATATTTCCAATGCTGATGAACAAATGAAACTGTCCACAGAATTCTATATCCAGCAAAATTTTCTTTCCAAACTAAGAAAAAAGACATATCCACATACACAAACGTCAGACAGTTTGTCACTGAATCGTCAGTAATTTCTGTTGCTACAGGAAGTTCTACAGGCTGCAGGAAGTGGCACGTGATGAAAACCGAGAATATCCGGTATGCCAGAAAAGCCCTGGGCAGAAAGACTGAGATTGCGCCCTCTGCTGACAGTAGTTGGTAGTTGTACTCATAACTTTTCTGAATTATGGCAATGCTTTTCCTATAACTGTGCCTTCACCAGTTTTGCCACTTACTAATCATCATTCACATTATAGTAAAAGACATTTTCTTGCTTACTCTAAAAACTCTTTGGAAGAAATGTCTTACACAAGACAATGCAGAGAATAGAAACAGCAGGCATCGCCTCCAAATCTTTTAACTTTACACTGAACTGACTACATAAAAGGAAAATGATAGAGTTATATCTTTAATGACCAAATGGAAATAAAAGTTAGTTTGACAAACTGAATCCAAAGTTATATCAAGTCTGATACACCATGAAAACCTTGGGTTTTATCCCAGAATTGATTCTTGTTGGATTAACACTTTGAAATCAAATGACTTCAATAAAACAAAGGAATATATAATAATGTTATGATTATTACAATAGATGCAAAATATTGACACAACTTATCTCCCACTTAAGATTAGTAAAAAACCCATAAAGCTGCAGCAAGTGTCATAATCAGTGATGAAATATTCACATCTTCTTCTGTGATCAGGAATGAGGAAAGGATTCCTACTATCACCAGTTCCACTCAATATGTATTTAGGGCAATAATACAAGAACAAGAAAAAGAAATACATAAGGATTGGAAAAGAAGAAATGAAACTGCCCTTATTCACATATTGAATGTGTATATTTCTACACTAACATCAATCTATATGTCCCAACTAGAATGAATCAGTGAATATAGCAAGATTATTGATTACCTGGTTACAAAACAAATTGTAACTGTAATTCCAAATACCAGCAACAAATAATTAAATTAATTTTATTAAAATTACCATTTACAACTCCATCAAAATTTCTCGAACTCTTAGGTAAAATTTTAATGAAAGCTTGGCGAAATCATCACACAGCAAACTACAGGGAATTATTGAGGGGAATTCATGGAGATATGAATAACTGGAATGGTTAACAACATTTATTAATGGAAGATTTGGGTTTTTAAGGCAATCAATTCTTCCCACTTTGAAGCATACGCAATCCTATTCAATGTGAACCCAGGTCAAATCCCAACAGTAACTCAGCATGTCTTGTAAATACTTTAATTTAAAAAATGGGCTAATGTAGAGTAACATGTTGGGAAACGATTAATTAGGCCAGTTCCGAAAACTGCGGATTCCTGAAACTGGTGTTCAACTACGAACTGTACGGACCGTTGATGAAGATGTTCTACTTGGAAATTAAAGATAGGGTGGCTGGCGGCTTGTGACACTTACACTTTATATTATATCTGAGCTGATATGATTCCATTGCTTAAGAGTATTTGGGTATCTGATAACCTACCTACTGGATTTTCTTTCCTTTTTATTTTCATTACTTTTTTTTAATTTAGAAAACTTTTTTTAAAATGATGACATACTGAATTTGAATATGTATGAATATATATGAACTTGATTGTATATAGAATTTTCTTATAGCATATTATTCAACAGTGCATCTTTTAAACCATGGAGAGGGTTTTCATTTTTATGATGATTTTAAAATGGCATGCTTATCCAAGGGTGGACATTTATCGACAAGTGTGCTTCCCTGTAAATGAGAGGCAGACACATTCAAAATCATCACAATCAGATTCTCGAATTTGCGTTAAATGTTGTAATTGAGATCTAATCTGGCCCAGGTCACAACTAAACATTTTTTTCATTTCTCCAGTATGTAATCACAAACAAATGAAGCATTGTGTTTTTAAAAAGTATTTCTGAAAGCTGGATCTTTTTATTCACTATATTCCTCACTTTCAAAATAAGCTCAAAGGTCCACTGATTTTAATGTCGCCTACATGGTTTTCTGCACTTCACTATGGCCCTATCATACAGTCTAACATAAAAGCATTTTTCTCTTTTTAAATTTTAAATGTTTAGATTTTAAAAGTTCTTACGACAAAGAAGCAATAAGTATATGAGGTGATGGATGTTAATGAGTCTGATTTGGTCATTCCACAACGTATAGATGTATCAAAACATTACATTGTACCCCATGAATACATGCAATTATTATTTGTCAATTTAAAATAAAACAGTTTCGTTCTTCAAGTTCTCTGCCTCAACTAGCAGGCTGAGCAAGCTGTCCCTGGAGTGTAGCACTGTAACTGCTTCCCCCGATAGCCCAAGGTTTCTGTCTCCCCAAGTCTGCTCCCATAAGCAGGCTATATCCGGAGTAGAAAACTGTGACCGTCTTCCTAGGCTAGGCCAGATGACAATCTTATCCCTAGAAAAATGACACCCTGCTGTCTCTCGGCGCTGACGCCATTTCTCGGCTCAGGCAGGCAGGTCTGCATGTTGCTTGCTAACAAAATCTTCTCTTCTTCCTTCACCTGTCTAGTGTCTCTTTCCTCAGCGACCTTACACAAAGTACTAAAACTTGAAGTGTTTGTAGAGACATAGCTTTTAATAATGGCAGAGAGACTTTATAGCCCAACCACGCTACTGAGAAATACTGGGAAAGCTGGAAACTTCAAAAACATATGTTTAAAGGCACCTTAAAGCCAAGGAAATAAATATTTGAAAAGACAGGGTCGCAATTAGAAGAGAATCCCAGGTGGTGAGACCCAAACCTGGTACCCTTTTACTCCCAAGGCTTTTGCTAACTCAAAGGACATGACTGAGAAGTCGAGATGCTAAGAAGTAAACTGGAGCTGAGAAGCTAAGCAGCTGACCAGGGCTTTCAGCAGTTTTACCATCCCAAAAGACACAGATTGCACCTAAGTGTGCACCAATGAAGAGAGGTTCTCAAAAACAACCCAGAGGTCCATTTGACATCCTGGAGGGGCTAAGACCTAAATGTCGATATGAACTCGAAAGAGATCATTCCTGACAAAACCTGAGACCCAGTTTCTCAATTCCTGACTGCTGTGAGATAAACTGCTTCCATGTTAACTGCCTCTCAGAAGCAAAATTAAATGCTCGCTGGCTTCAAATTACTTTCATAATATTTCATACAGGTGATACAATTTGCAATTTAAAAAGAACCATACATGCAAAATATGAATAAGAGGGAAAGAATTAGCATCAGGCCTTTGATCCATTTTCTCCATTTATTGGGATGCCTGGGAAAGAAAGGACAATGACTTAATTATGCCCACGTACTTTAGAGGGACAGTTAGATACCACTGCATACCTATTAAGAGAACCACAATTAAAAATATTGACCATCATTTTGTACACATGAAACTTATAAAGGAAAATATAGTGCTGACCACTGCAAGTGCTGCAAGGATGTACAGCAACTACAAGTCGCATGTACTGCTGGTTGGGTGTACAATAGTATAAGCATATTGCCAAACACTGACATTTTCCAAAATAACTGAAAGGTACACCAATCATACAATTTCATTTATTGAAGTTTATCCAGGAAGAATGAAATTATGTATATATACAAAGACACAAGAATGTTTATTTCAAAGGAAAGGGGTGGGTACACAGGCAGAAATAAGAAGGGGGAAATGAAAAGATACAGAAGAAACCTTGGACATGTGAGAGAGAGATTTACATTTTCTTAATCGTGAATATGGTTCTACAAATATACACACATTTCAATACTTGTTAATTTAATACTTGTTAATAAAGTAACTTTTTACTTGTTAAATTCAATACTTGTTAGCTTAATAAATATGGATTATTTTAAGTCAATTATATCTCCATGAATCTGTTATAAAATGCATGTAAATTATACGAAAGTACATGTCTAAAGGAACTTATACACCATTTCAAAGCAGCAGAGGAAATCTAGAGAATTTAAGATCTGATAATCAGCCTCAAGAAGATGAAATTTAAAAAAAGAGTAATTTAGTAACAAAAAAAAAATAGAAACAAAACGGTAACATTAAGATCTAGAAAAGAAATTTTGAACAAAATTACAGAGAAGATAAACTAATTCAACAGTTGGTTTTCATTTTTGTAAGAGTTCAAAAAAGTAAACTCATGGCACAACTGGTTAAGAAAAAAAGAAGGCTACCGTTAGCAATACCAGGAATGTAGAAAGTATCGTTAACTACAGATTCTGGAGACATAAACATAATACTATAAGCAAATTCATCTTAATACATTTGAAATGACACAAAATGATGAAATTCAGACAAGCACACATAATATATAAGAAAAAACTTTAGGAACTATAAATAGTTTGATATCAACTAAGTAAATTTTGTCTAATCAAAATCCTGCCTAAAAATAATTTCCATGCCCTGGTGCCCTAAGCCATAAACATTTCCATAAAATCAATTGAGAAAGAAATAAAATCAGTCTTGCAGGAGTTCTTCTATAGAAAACAAAGAGTAAAAGCACTTCCCAAAATGTTCTATGAGACCTATATAAACTTTACACCAATCTACTAGGGACAATATGTGGAAGGATAAACTTATCTCTGATGGAAAACAGCAATCATAAAAATTACTGTGATATTTGTACATTTATCATTAACTTACAAAAGCTAAAATAAACAAACAAACAACAACAACAAAAAACTTATTTCTGGGCTGGCTGGTCAGCTCAGTTGGTTAGAGCACAGTGTTAGAAAACCGAGGTCAAGGGTTTGTATCCCCATATCGGGCAGCTGAAAAAAGGAAAATAAAAAACAAAAAGCTTTTTTGTGAGAAATGGATTCCCAAGACACATCAAATATCATGTATCTTACAGCACTGTTCATATGACAGGGAAATCTGGGTTTAATCCAAGACTGAATTATTGTAGATTTAACACTTAGAAATCAAACAACTTTAAAAAACCAAAGGAACAAAAATGTGTCACATCACAATAGATAGAAAAACTATTTGACAAAACTTATCACTTACTTATTATTAAAAAAACAACTCGGAGAATTAAGAATAACATGATTAGTGGTGAAATATTGAGAATCTTCCCCCTGAGATCAAGAGTGATAAAAGGATCCCTACTATCACCAGTTCAGTCAACATTTTATAGAGTTCCTAACCAGGGCAATAATGCAAGAAAAAAAAAAAGAGCATGATCGTGTTTGGAAACTAAAAGGAACCTGTAGGTCATATATTAAAATTTCTTAGAGAATTTATCGAATTTGTTAGATTACATTCAGTTAAACACAAACATATTTTTCTAAGAATATCAGTCCTTACAAAACTTTTATTACACATTACCAAAAATGGCACAAAAAGTCTACATAATAATGGCATATTTTTTGTATATACTTATCAGATAAAACTTGAGAGTTTATTATAATCCTGAATATTATCATTATTTTCTGACATTATGGTAACAGAGGTTCTAATCTTTAAGATAATTTACAATACATTCGAAATTTAATACAAGTGGAATTATAAAAGAGAATTTTTGTGACAATTTTACCTATAGTTTCTTGTTTAATGATTTCACTAACTAACTAGAGTTCAGCTTCTTTTCAATAGCTCACAATTCATTTAAATTAATTTCTCCACATATCGTTTTTCTATTTTTTTCTTAAAATTTTTCCTTTTTAACTGTTGTTAAAAATCTCTATAGAGGCTTACCTTCTTAAGCTATCCTGTACTACTCTGAAATAAAAGCTGTGTAGGTTTTTCAAAAAAGTTATTAATAAGAAGTCATCATGTGACTGTTTAAGTCTCTTACTGCATACAAATATGGCATATGCTGAAAGTAAAATTTTCAAAAAATTGCTAATGCAGACGCCTTTTCAGAAGTGATTATAAGGTGATATCTCAGAGTGGTTTTGATTTGCATTTCCCTGATGAATAGTGATGTTGAGCATTTTTCATGTACCTGTTGGTCATTTGTATGTCTTTCTCTGAGAACTGTCTATTCAGTTTCTTTGCCCATTTTTTTACTGGGTATTTGTTTTTTGCTGTAAAGTGGTCTTTGCTCTTTGTATATTCTGGATATTAATCCCTTGTCAGATGCACGTTTTGCAAATATTTCTCATTGATCAACAGACACAAAGAATTATCACATATTGTAACAATGAATAAGCTAACTATACTGATCTAACCACCACACATTCTACACAATTATTGAAAATCAACGTTGTACTGCACATGTATGTACAATAGCAAATAGAAATAAATAAAAAAAGAAAATTTAAAAAAGAAGTGGTTATGATTGGCACTGCAGTTTGTACACAAGTATACACATGCATTTAAACAAACCATATATTTACATTTTTGTACTCAAGTTTGTAAGTAAATTGCAACTTGCTTTATTGTTATTAGCAACATGTCTTGGAGATATATTCTGTAAACATTTAATACCGAAACGAGTGTAAAAGCTGCACGGTATTAATAGAATAGACATAGGATAAGTTATTTTTAAAATAGCAGTTTGGCTGTTTTGCTCTTTTTACTTTTTCAAAACTGAGGTAAAATTTACATAGTTAAATTAACCAACACAAAGTGATGAATACAGTGATTTTTTTTGCCTTTTTGTAGCATATGCGTAAGTAGCCTTTTGTACCATATATGTGTAGTAGTTTTTGTGCACGCGTGTAACTTTCTCAGAGAGTCCTTCAAGGAAAATTAATATGTCAGTTAACAATTGAACAACAACGAAAAAATACTTTTCAAAACCCAGTACCATTTTATACTCTATCAGTAATCTGTTATCAAGATAAAAAGGGTATCCTGTTACTTAAAATTTTTGCACTAAGCATTCAACATATTCAATACACTAATGGCCCATTTATATTTATTCTCCTTAAATCTTTGGATGCAACTTACTAATTCTGTTTGATTTTTTTTTTGGCAGCTGGCCAATATGCACATTTGAACTCATGACTTTGGTGTTATAACACCATGCTTTAACCAAAGGAGCTAACTGGGCCCACCCAACTAACTCTATTTTTTAAAGTCTATTATTTCATAATTACTTGAATATCCAAACTATAAATTAAGCCTCCCTTTTTTCTCTCTATCTTCTTCTTTATATATATAGAGAGAGAGACAGAAAGGGAGAGAGAAGAGAGGTGCTTAATTCATAAGAGTATTTATAACATATATTGTATATATACACCCATATATAAACTCTTGTTATGTTCATTTATATTCTATGTATCACATGTTCCTTAATTGATTGTGACATTTTAGTATATTTAAATAAATAATTTTTCATAAAGAACATATTTTCCCAAAGCAAAATGTATTGTATATTATATAACTATATTAGACATAAAATATTTGCTGTAGTAAATATAAGTATCACTATCAGGATATTTTGGCTATCATACAATATCAAGTCCAGGATACTTAATGATCACATTATAAGTTGTAGCAACAAACTTTTTTGATATTTTGCTTGTGAATGTGCTTCAATTATTTTAATTGGTATATATCTATGCAGGCATTCTTACATATTTAAGTAAGAAATCATTTTTTCTATTTGGTGCTTTTCATGCAGACTATTGCTTACGATTTTTTTTTTTTTTGCTCTTTTTGATTAGGTTATTTTCTTATATAAATAGAATAATTTTCAGTGGTAAAATAACTAGTTATGTTTTTGAAATATTTAATAATAAATTATACATTGGACATCTATATAAAATATAAAGTACATTAGTGAACTGAACAAATGTATATCCACCAAAAAATTCAAATCCATCTGTGCTTGGCACTTTTTTGAGGGGAAGAGTAAAGTGCTTTTGAAGGGAGAATTGTCACAATTAGCTGTTTACTCTAGTAGGCCGGTAGGCTAGTTTCTCTTATAATTATACCCTCCTGCTTTTGTGATTTAAGGTGAATACTGACCAACCTTTTTTCATTCCCAAATCTACTTTGGACAAGTGTATCCGTTATAGTTATTTCATTTAATGTTATATAAACTAATAAAATAAGAGCAAACAAAAAATAAATGAAAGAAATAAGCACACATTACATTCCTAGGAAAAATGATTTAAATGGTGACTGTCTTCTCAACAAAATTCATGGAAAACAAAAGTAAATGGGGAAGCACCCCTCCAATGACAAAAGAAAAGATAGAACTTTCAACCAATATTATATATTCAGCAAAATTATCCTTCCTAATTTAGAGGGAAATCAGGCATAGATACATAACAGAATCTGAAACAATATGTCACTGGCTGACCAGTAATAACAGTCACGCTAAGGAAAATTCTTTATGCTAAAGGGAGATAATACCTGAAGAAAAACATTTGGATAAATTTAAAATGGCAAAATTTCGAATATTTTTGAAAGACAACTGATTCTTTAAAGCACAATGATAAATGTTATTGTAAATGAATATTATATAAGAAGAACATAAAGGAAAGGGTGAATATATGAAATTGTAGTATTATGAAGTTACATTTCTAAAAAGTGATTCTATTTAACTCTACATGGACCATGAAAAATAAATAATTCAAATGCTAATCCTTGAATCACTGAATCTAATGCAAAAAGTTAGGTAAAATCTTAGTTAGTATTACTGCGGAATAAATTAACACAAAATTTATCCTCCATAATAATACCCACATTTACATGTCTATATTCTTACTAGGTTGTTCCTCAATAACATAATTCCAGCACATTGTCTATACCTGGGATGTGTCTAAAACTAAAGTCACATTTATAAGATGAATGAAATAATTACATTAAGAGAATTAAACAAATGAAGCTCCCCCCCCCAAAAAAAAGATCCGCTGCTTCTAAAGGTAATTTAGCTAAAAAATATTGCTGGATATCTATGGCAGAGAAGATATAGTCAACGTCTTCTCCCCATATTTTACCCGAAGGTCAACTAAAAAATCCAGATATTATATATAAAACAAACGTAAAACTGTAGGTGGAGAGAATTCAAAACTACTAGGGAACTCAGGACCCAAGGAACAATAAGATGGTAAGTTCCCTTTTGTTTTGTTTTGCTTTGTTTTGCATCATACATGCCAGATCCAGACCTGAAGAATCAGGCAATCCCAAAATGCCAAAGGGTATAAACAAAAACAAGAACAAAAAATGGAAGCCAACAAAAGCCCACTCTCTAGACAAAGAACTAAGAAAGACACAGCCAAACAAAACAGAAAACCTGTAGACAATAACTACTCTTCTGTAGCCAAACATCATCTTCACCTACACCATGAAAGGTCCAATTGAGAGTCTAGACCTCCACTCTCAGCCCAAATGTGCCCTTTCCTTACCCCAAATGGCTCCTCCCCATGGTGATCTATTTTCTCAATTTACTGAGAGTGACCAAAAAAAAAAAAAAAAAGTATGACTTGCGTACATACATGCAATTTAGATAGACAATGAGATACCAATGAAAACCTATTAGAAGGGCTCAATAAAAAACTTTGATTATAGAGGTTTCAAGATGGCAGTGGCTGCAGCGGTTGGCGCACAGTAGCTGAGGTGGAAAAGGCGGCCACTGGGCCTCAGGCAGCCGGGAAACTTGTGGACCTTCTTCTTGCCATCTCTTAAGGGAGGACCGCAGCTGCTGGCCGGTCATGGGGGCTGACTGCCACTTTGCCCCCGGCAGGAGAGGCTGCCTCATTTACAGGCAACAGCTTTGAAGTGTGGAGCAGGAAAAGAACTGTTTCTTAGCTGCAGTGAGTCTCGAAACAGGGAACACGACGCCAGGGCTGCCATGGATGCAGACAGGATCCTGGAGGCCAGGGCCGTGCTGAAGGCGGCCAGCTGCCCTATTCAGAATCTGAGGTTTCAGGCCGGCTTTAAAGAAGCTTCCTGGGAGCGCCCGAGCTGTGCCGCGACAGAACAACCCGAGGCGGCAGCAGCCAAGAACGGGGACGGCGGCAAACCAGAGGCAGAGAGTGAGCGCTGGACCTGGCACAACCCTGTGAGTGAACCCTGGACCAGCCCTGTTTCAGGGGCTGACGCCCACCTGGCTCCCGCCTGCATCCATTTTCCCAGGTGCTAGCAGCTCCGCCCAGCTCGGCTGTCACTGAGCCTTCCCACTTACTTGGCCCGGCGCGGGGCTTTCCGGAGCCTGTGGGCTGGCCTCCCCTCCCACTCCCTCCACGGTTCTCTGGCAGGTTGGTGGCGTGGAGCATCCCCGGCCAGTGTTGGGAGGGCAAGGAAGTACGGGTGGGCCGACTGTCACTCCACCAAACCCAGGACTCCGGCCCCCGGTAAACTTCCTGTTATTGGGAGGCAGATACCATCACTGCGGCCACCAGTTTGGAAAAAAGCCTAACCAATTTCTGGTTGGGAATAGTGTGGTAGGAGAGTTCCCAGATCCGCTTGAACCTGCCGGAGAGCTGGCTGCAGGCGGGCGCTAGACTCGGTTTATACCGGGGGGATACAAAGGTGAACAAGTCTCGAGAAAGATCTACACAGTACTACAAAGGCACCCAGAGCGACCGGTCGTCTGTGCCTACAAGAAACCTGGTAGACTTCCTGGGCGAGGCGGTGCCGAGCAGGGTCTTGAAGGCCCAGCTGATAGATGAGGGTTGCAGAAGACACGCCCCAGCCCAGCACAGTGCGCACAGAGTGGGGAGAAGTGCAGCCAGGGAGGCGGAGACTTGACAGAAACCACACACCCTGTAGGGTCACCACTGCACGATCCAACAGCCTGGGCCAGAGCACACGGAACAGGTAGAAGTCCTGCACAGGAAGTGAAAGCTCAACAGCAATCACACACCCTGTGTTAGGTGATCCACCAGCCCAGCAGAGTCCAAGCTGACCAGAAAGGTGGCTCCCCAGAGAAGCCCAAGACCCGAGGCAACCACACACTCAAGGCACTAGAGGCCAACTGAGCAGCCACGGAGGCAGCCATACGAAATTGGCAACCACAGCAACATCCTAGTTATTCATTAGTCTCAAACCGGTGGACTGTGAAATCCCCTGCCACAATGAATAAACATCAAAAAAAAGATACCAGAAATACAAAAAATCAAGAAAGTACACCAACAAAAGTTAATAAATCTCAAACCCTAGATCTTATAGAACAAGAAGCCCTTGAAATGACTGACAAGGAATTTCGAGTGATAATTCTAAGGAAACTGAATGAGATACAAGAAAACACAGCTAGACATCATGATAAAATGAGGAAAAGTATACAGGTTCTGAAAGAGGATATGTACAAGGAAATCAATGTCCTGAAAAAAAATGTAGCAGAACTTGCTGAACTGAAGAAGTTATTCAGCGAAATGAAAAACACAACAGAGAGTTTAACCAGCAGGCTTGTCGAAGTTGAAGAGAGAACCTCTGAACTTGAAGATGGGCTGTTTGAAATAACACAAGCAGACAAAAAGAAAGAAAAAAGAATCAAGGACATGGAAGAAAATCTGAGAGAGATATCAGACAACCTTAAGCGCTCAAATATCCGAGTCATGGGTATTCCAGAAGGGGAGGAAAATGGAGATTCCATTGAAAACATATTCAACAAAATAGTGGCGGAAAACTTCCCAGGTATAGGAAAAACCACAGATCTTCAGATCCAGGAAGCTCAACGATCTCCAAACGTATTCAACCCAAAAAGGCCTTCTCCAAGACATGTCATAGTCAAATTGGTAAAACTCAGAGACAAAGAGAGAATCTTAAAAGCTGCAAGAGAGAAGCGTCAAATCACCTATAAGGGAGCCCCAATCAGGCTAACATCAGACTTTTCATCACAAACCCTAAAAGCTAGAAAGGAATGGGATGATATTTTCAAATTACTAAAAGACAAAGATTGCCAGCCAAGAATACTCTACCCTGCAAGGCTATCCTTCTGAAATGAAGGGCAAATAGTATATTTCTCAGACAAACAAAAACTGCGGGAGTTCACTACCACACGACCACCCTTACAAGAAATCCTCAAGGGAGTACTGGGTTTGGTTCCTGAAAAATAACTACCACTGCCGTAAAAACCCAAGAAAAATAAATGCCCACTAGTATAATAAAAATGGCATTCAGGAAGAGAAAACAAGCAAAGAAAAATGCTATCTACAACCTAAGGAACCAACAAACACAGAAACCAAACAGTAAATCAGAAAGCAAGGAACAAAAGACACCTAAGACAACCAAACAACCAATAAAATGCTAGGAATAAATCAACACCTTTCAATAACAACTCTTAATGTAAATGGCTTAAATTCCCCAATCAAAAGACACAGACTGGCTGACTGGATCAAAAAGGAGGACCCAACTATATGCTGCCTACAAGAGACCCACGTCACCCATAAATATTCACACAGACTAAGAGTGAAAGGATGGAAAAAGATTTACCATGCAAACAGAAAAGAAAAACGAGCTGGAGTAGCTATTCTTATATCTGACAAAATAGACTTTAAACTAAAAACCATAAAAAGAGACAATGAGGGACACTACTTAATGATAACAGGACTGATGCATCAAGAAGACATAACAATCATGAATATGTATGCACCCAATGTTGGAGCAGCCAGATTTATAAAACAAACTCTATTAGACCTAAAGAAGGAAATAGACACTAATACCATAATAGCAGGGGACCTGAACATCCGACTGTCAATATTAGACAGAACATCTAGGAAAAGAATCAGTAGAGAAACACAAGATCTAAACAAGACTCTAGACCAATTGGAATTGGCAGATATCTACAGAACATTCCACCCAACAACCTCAGAATATTCATTCTTCTCATCAGCACATGGATCATTCTCCAGGATAGATCACATATTAGGTCACCAATCAAGTCTCAATAAATTCAAAAAAATTGGAATTATCCCATGTATCTTCTCAGACCACAATGGATTGAAATTAGAAATTAATAACAAACGAAACTCTGCAAACTATACAAACACATGGAAATTAAACAGCATTCTAATTAATGAGATATGGGTCCAAGAATAAATCAAGCAGGAAATCAAAAAATTTATTGAAACTAATGAAAACAATGATACATCATACTAAAACCTGTGGGAAACTGCAAAAGCAGTACTTTGGTGGAAATTTATTGCATTAAACGCTCACTTCAGAAGAATGGAAAGATGGCAAGTGAACAACCTAACACTTCACCTTAAAGAACTAGAAAACAAGAACAATCCAAACCTAAAGTTAGCAGACGGAAAGAAATGATTAAGATCAGAGCAGAACTGAATGAAATTGAAAACCAAAAAACAAGTCAAAAGATCAACGAATCAAAAAGTTGGTTTTTTGAAAAGATAAATAAAATTGACAAAACATTAGTATGGCTAACAAAAAAAAGAAGATAGAAGACTCAAATAACAAAAATTAGAAATGAAAAAGGCGATATTACAACTGATTCATCTGAAATACAAGGAATCATTCGAGACTAGTATAAACAACTATATGCCAACAAATTTGAAAATCTGGAGGAAATGGATAAATTTCTGGACACACACAAGCTCCCAAAACTGAACCAGGAAGATGTAGAAAATTTGAACAGAACAATAACAATAAAGGAGATTGAAGCTGTTATCAGAAGGCTCCCAACAAAGAAAAGCCCAGGACCAGATGGATTCACAGCAGAATTTTACCAAACATTCAAAGAGGAATTGACACTGATTCTTTACAAACTATTCCAAAAGATTGAAACGGACGCAAATCTCCCAAACTCATTCTATGAAGCAAACATCATCCTGATACCAAAACCAGGTAAAGATATAACTAAAAAAGAAAACTACAGGCTGATATCCTTGATGAATATAGATGCAAAAATCCTCACTAAAATACTAGGAAACAGAATACAGCAACACATACGAAAAATTATTCATCACGATCAAGTGGGATTCATCCCAGGGGTGCAAGGTTGGTTCAACATACGCAAATCAATAAATGTGATACACCATATTAATAAACTCAAACACAAGGACCATATGATCATCTCTATAGATGCTGAAAAAGCATTTGATAAAGTTCAGCACTCATTCATGACAAAGACCCTCTATAAGTTAGGTATAGAGGGAAAGTATCTCAACATAATTAAAGCCATATATGCCAAACCCACTGCCAATATCATCCTGAATGGGGAAAAGCTGAAAGCTTTTCCTTTAAGAACAGGAAGTAGACAAGGATGCCCTCTCTCACCACTCCAATTAAACATAGTGTTGGAAGTACTAGCCAGAGCAATCAGAGAAGAGAATGAAATAAAGGGCATCCAGATTGGAAAACATGAAGTCAAACTGTCCCTGTTTGCAGATGACATGATCCTATATATCGAACAGCCTAAAACCTCTACAAAAAAACTGCTGGAATTGATAAATGATTTCAGCACAGTAACAGGATACAAAATGAACACACAAAAATCAGTAGCATTTCTTTTCTCCAATAGTGAACATGCAGAACGAGAAATCAAGAAAGCCTGCCCATTTACAATAGCCACCAAAAAAATAAAATACTTAGGAATTGAGTTAACCTAGGAGGTGAAAAATCTCTATAATGAGAACTACAAACCACTGCTGAGAGAAATTAGAGAGGATACAAGAAGATGGAAAGATAGCCCATGCTCTTGGATTGGAAGAATCAACATAGTGAAAATGTCCATACTACCCAAAGTGATATACAAATTTAATGCAATCCCCATCAAAATTCCAAAAACATTTTTCTCAGAAATGGGAAAAACTATCCAGTCATTTATATGGAACAATAAAAGACCACGCATAGCCAAAGCAATGCTGAGCAAAAAAAATAAAGCTGGAGGCATAACACTACCTGACTTTAAGCTATACTACAAAGCTATAATAACCAAAACAGTATGGCACTGGCATAAAAACAGACACACTGACCAATGGAATAGAATAGAGAATCCAGAAATCAACCCACACACTTACTGCCATCTGATCTTTGACAAAGGCACCAAGCCTATTCACTGGGGAAGGGACTGCCTCTTCAGCAAATGGTGCTCGGATAACTGGATATCCATATGCAGGAGAATGAAACTAGATCCATACCTCTCACCGTATACTAAACTCAACTCAAAATGGATTAAGGATTTAAATATACACCCTGAAACAATAAAACTTCTTAAAGAAAACATAGGAGAAACACTTCAGGAAATAGGACTGGGCACAGACTTCATGAATACGACCCCAAAAGCACGGGCAACCAAAGGAAAAATAAACAAATGGGATTATATCAAACTAAAAAGCTTCTGCACAGCAAAAGAAACAATTAACAGAGTTTAAAGACAACCAACAGAGTGGGAGAAAATATTTGCAAAATATACATCTGACAAAGGATTACTATCCAGAATATATAAGGAACTCAAACAACTTTACAAGAAGAAAACAAGCAACCCAATTAAAAAATGGGCAAAAGAGCTAAGTAGGCATTTCTCTAAGGAAGATATCCAAATGGCCAACAGACATATGAAAAAATGCTCAACATCACTCAGCATCCGGGAAATGCAAATCAAAAGCACATTGAGATACCATCTAACCCCAGTTAGGATGGCTAAAATCCAAAAGACCCTGAACGATCAATGCTGGCGAGGTTGCGGAGAAAAAGGAACTCTCATACATTGTTGGTGGGACTGCAAAATGGTGCAGCCTCTATGGAAAATGGTATGGAGGTTCCTCAAACAATTGCAGATATATCTACCATACGACCCAGCCATCCCACTGCTGGGAATATACCCAGAGGAATGGAAATCATCAAGTCGAAGGTATACCTGTTCCCCAATGTTCATCGCAGCACTCTTTACAATAGCCAAGAGTTGGAACCAGCCCAAATGTCCATCATCAGATGAGTGGATATGGAAAATGTGGTACATCTACACAATGGAGTACTACTCAGCTATAAAAACGAATGAAATACTGCCATTTGCAACAACATGGATGGACCTTGAGAGACGTATATTAAGTGAAACAAGTCAGGCACAGAAAGAGAAATACCACATGTTCTCACTTATTGGTGGGAGCTAAAAATTAATATATAAATTCACACACACACACACACAAAACCGGGGGGGGGGTAGAAGATATAACAACCACAATTACTTGAAGTTGATACGACAAGCAAACAGAAAGGACATTGTTGGGGGGGAGGGCGGGAGGGAGAAGGGAGGGAGGTTTTGGTGATGGGGAGCAATAATCAGCCACAAAGTATATCGACAAAATAAAATTAAAAAATAAATAAATAAAAAATAAATAAAAAATAAATAAATAAATAAATAAATAAAGCTTATGTCTCATTATGTAGTAAAAATGATAGATGACTCCTGCTAGTGTAACTGTGTATAAACTATTAAATCTCCAAGGACAAAAGTATCTCCTGCATTTTAAACAAAATAAAAATTCTTATGTGAGTTTTTTCTTATCTATTGGGAATAAATTGAACTATACCAAATTAAACACGTCAAGCTTAAAGGTGGGTTTCCTTATTTAGCCTTTAAATATATCATTATGTCATAACATTAGCTATCTTCAAAAATAATCATGGTTGAACAATTGTTTATGCCTCAGAAGCATCTTTGTGATTTATATTCTGCTACTTATATTAATATTCCTATCAGTAATTTCAGCAGAAACTGTATTTACCCTATTTTATGGACATCAAATTCATTTCATGAGGGGTAAAGATACACTTACTAGCAAACTCAGACAGCTTGAAATGCCATTAAATCTCTCAGTGTTTTCCCCCTAATCCTCCTTCCACAACAGATTACTATATCATAACACCTCCAGGGTAGAGAGATGAAATTGTGTTTTTGAATTATTCCTGAGAAAAAAGGTGTGGAGAACACATGATCAAGAAACATTATATCACTAAAATCCAGACAGTGACAATCCCCCAGCTGGCCACATTCAGCAAATTGTCTTCTCTTTAATGCTTCTTAATGAAATGCATTAGTGGAATTTTTAAAAGAATGCTTCAACTTACTCCAGACTTGGGAAGAATAAATCTTCAATAACTCTTCATTACTCAAAACCCGAAGGCAGCTTTTTATCTTCTAATGGCCTGCTTTCCTATCCTTGCAAGATGCCTGCTTTGTCTTAATCAGTTCAGCTATATAATAAGCCTTGCGAGAAATCCTTCTTTGCCACCCTATGAAAATTGTAGAAAAGCATGTAAATTTTCTTGGAAAACAAACCAAACAAACCTGACCAGAGTTTTGAAGTCAATTGCACTGAATCTACAGGTCAGCTTGAGATAAATGGGGCACTTTAAAATTTAATCTTTCAAGATAAGAGTATGGTTTATTTCTCCTGTGTTTTGGACTGACTTAATTCCTCTCAATAATGTATTATGATTTTCTATGTATGATTTTCTATGTAGAGGTTTTTACATATTTGTTTAGATTTTTTCTAGCTATTCAAATTTTTTAAATTTCTTATTCTGTTTGTTTCTAATAAAGAAGTGCTTATTTTTCTTTAATTACTTTGTATCTAACAAACTTAATGAACATATTTATCAATTCTCATAATCTTTTCATATAGTCTTTGTAATTTTCTAGAAACACAACCCTACCATCTCTGGAAAAAATGATTTTTATATTTTATTTTCCATTCTTTGAATTTTATGTGTGGTATATGGTTACAAGAAAAGTTTCTTTTCAGAGTACTGGTTTTCATTTGTTTTGGATCATTTATTGAAAAGGCTATTCATTCCCCATTGAATTATCTTGGGACCTTGGCCCAAAATAATTTGAGCATGTGTATGTGGGTCTGTTTCTGGACTCTACTCTGTTCCATTTTGTTTGTGTCCAGGGCACACCCCAATACAGACCGTCTAGACAATGATGGTGACTTGGTCTCTTTGACCCAATTCCATGAACGGAGCTCACAGGTCATTTATATTGTCTGCTCCAGTGCCCCTTCCTCCTGGGTATCTGATTATCACTGATTAAGTGTTAATCATTTTAGCAGAAAAATTGAAAAGAAAAATAGATCCTTCTTCTCTTATTCCACTGAACTAAGATGAGAAGTAAGAAAGAAATATGTTTGCTCTGTTAGGTGTCTGCAAACTCCAAACACTTGGGGGTTCTCTGGGCCAGTTCCAGGAGCTGAGCTGCCATCAGTGGGAGGACCCGGTCCAGGTGCACTGTCCTCCGCAGACAGCACATGAGCTTCCTGACCTGACCCAGGGCAAGGTGACCACAGGCTCTGCACCCCGCCCCTCCCCACCCCATCGCTAACGTCCAGCCTCTGCATCTCTGCAGCTGGGAGACATCCCAAATGGTGCTCGGCGGTCACACAGAGCCGCTGTCTCTTAGGAGCCCAGGAGGTGATATCACCAATAAGATCCTGACCTCTGCGACGGTCGTGTGGGGAAAGATGTGGACACTAAACAACTGCAAAAGTTTTGAATAACGGGCCGAGCCCGTGGCGCTCTTGGTAGAGTGCTGCGCTGGGAGCGCGGCGACGCTCCCGCCGCGGGTTCGGATCCTATATAGGACGGACCGGTTCACTCACTGGCTGAGTGCCGGTCACGAAAAAACGACAAAAAAAAAAAAAAAAAAGTTTTGAATAACGACATATTTTAAAGCCACATACAACCCTCAGTTAAAAGCTGCTCGTGCATAAAAAAGTGAGTGGCTTTCAACTGCGTAGAGTCCTCGTTGCTAGTTATAACTCCGCTTATATCTTCCTTCCATCGAGCTCTTTATAAAAACAATAATTTCATTTATGTAGCTCTTTTCATGTAAATAATTCAAACTCTTCTGCCAATAGTACATTAATGTTACCTTCCTTCTCTGAGATCATCGAGGAGGTAGTAGAAAGTTTGATATTTAATTTTAACCATAGAATTGCAGTTTTAGAGGGAATCGAAGGTGATCTTCAGTCTCACTCATGCTGCACTTGAGACACATCGATAAAATTCTCATTGGCTGTTGGTCCAGGATTTGATTAAAACTAACACTGGAAGAGTGGCCTTTCCTGCAGGACGGTGATCCTGGCCGGTGGGCCCCACTGTCTCCAGGGCTGTCCATCTCCAGCCTTTGCTTCCAGCTTTCCCTGGGGGAAGCCTTCCCGACGGTGCCTCCCAGGACTTGGTACACTACGGCATGCCCCGTCTCTTCCTTTTCTCTAGGATACTTTATGCATTACTCATCCCGTAGTTCTGAGTCCTCTCTCTGTCCCCCTCACCAGCCCCAGAGCTCCAGGGGACAGTTGTCCTCTGGGCTTCTGTTGCCCACGGGGGGCATTGGGTAGTATCTGGATGCATCTATGGTGTCACCCATGGCCTATATGGGTGGGAGCCAGGATGCCACTAAACACCCCACGAGGCACAGGACAGTCCCTATGGCCAAGAAGGACACCAAAGTGCCCAGGTGGGGAAAGCCTGGCCTGTGCCCGCAGGATGCCTTCCCCAGCAGCTGCTCTCTGACCACTAACCACAGAGCAATGCTTATTTTACACCAGCCGGTAGCCTCTGTCCGTCCAGCATGTGGTTATAGAGTCACACTGACTCCTGTGGCCGAGGACAAATCGAGACTGGATGTCCAGGGACGTCAACCGCCTCCTCCCTGTGCTTACCAGGTGGACTTTCAGTCCATGTGCAGGGCCATAGAGGTGACAAATAAAAGTGTGTGTGTGCACACGTGTTACATGTGAGGGCATGCTGTGTGACACACACACAACAAGCTTGCGGTGCACCTGCCGCAGATGCATGCACATCTGCAGGACACGCTGGGTGATCTCCTGTGCCGACAGCTGATGCACATCTGGTGTTTCCAGGTGGTTGCACAGACTGTCTTTGGGAATACCCCATCTTCCTGGGGGTCTCCCCTCTTGTCCTTGCCGTGGACTTCATTCCTCCTCATCCAACATCCATGTGCTCCACCCTGACCTGTCCTCAGAAACAGGCTCCTTTCCTTCCCTCCTCTCAAAATTACCAACCCTGTGTCCTGCTGCTCACCTGCTAATGGGTCAGCTGAAGCAAGGTGTCAGGGGACAGCTACGGCTCAAAATGCTCCTTTTGGGGGGAATATCTGAATTTTAATAAGAACTTTCAGTGACCTGACCTTAAAAAGAGAGTTCTGTGAGGATTTTAGGTACAGGTTTGGTGGAGTGGGGACAATTGTTTTGATAACTTGTTTCTGAGACTCTCAGATGGTGTGACCGCTTGGAAAGCCAAGCTGAACTGTCCTGCCTCAGGAAGGTCTGTGCAGGGCTGACCACAGCAGCTAGAGTCCTGAGCACAGTGACAGGCTTGGATGGATGCAGCCGCCACGCAGCTGCCATGGAGCTCCGCAGTGGAGACTCGTCTTTGGCTCTCGCTTGCTTCAATGGCAGAGCAAAGTACAAGGAACATGGGCATCAAAGATAATTTTCAAAGAAAAATAGTGACAGAAGGTCTTTTCTATCAGGAGAGAAACTAATGTGAAATGTCATTTTTCTGACCATTGGACTGAATAATCAAATACCTAAAAGAATTTTCTCATTCATCAGACATAAAAGAGGCAGAGAAAGAACAGTATTAGAGAATCATGGCCTCACTTTGTGACTTTAAGTTTAGAAGAAAAGCTCTGGCAAAATGCATGGTTTTGTTTAGCTAAAGTAAGGATCTGTAAGATATGCACAGCACTCTATAAATACTAAGATGGGTGAGGATAGCATAAAGGATTTCCAAGTGGGTTCAGTGATAATCAGTTATCTGGACTATTTGCTGATAGCCACCAGATTACAGACCAGTGATCACTCAGTGATTGTGGTGTTGAGTTCAAGCACTCAGGAGTCAGCCAGGCACACTGGCCACACACGTGTTTGCATCAGTAACTCACACGGAGTGATCTAGTCATGCATGGAGGCTTGGCTCAGAGCCGGGGTTTGCTGCCCAGGAATCCTCTTTGTCAGAGACATGTCTCCTTTCCTGCTGTCATCATATATAAAATCACTTTGTTTTGAAGATCATGTCTAGGGACATGGGATCTGTTAATGGGATCTGTTCAATGTTGAGTGAGTGAATCCATAACTGCTTTCATAAGACACCAAAACCACACTCAGGATAGTGAGAGAAAACCATCTCACAGTGGGTCTGAATCTATAAGCTACCAGAATTCCAAATAGCATATAGAAAATCATATCCAGCAATATATGAAAATCATAGAAAACTTTCACTAAGTAGGTTTTACCAAGAATAGCAACGATTTCAACACTGCAACATGGATGCACCTTGAAGACATCACATTAAGATAAGGAAGCCAGTCCCACACAAAAAAACACACATCGGATGATTCTGTTTATATGAAGTACATCCAAAAGAGGCAAAAACATAGAGACAGAGGTAGATTAGTAGTTTGCTAAGGGCTAGGGGTGAGAGGGTGAGAGGAATCGGGGTGATAAGTAACAGGTGGGGGTTTCTTTTTGAGGTGATGAAAATATTCTGAAATTGATGCACAGTTCTGCAAATATACTAACAAAATAGATGTAGAACCCCCCAAAATCAAATTATTAGGAATACAGTGAGGTTTCCACATTTACCAAGTGCAATATTAAGAAATAAAAATCAATAATATAATACTAACAAGTGAATGCTAATAAGAAAATGCAAAAGAATAAAGGATTGTGTCTATAACAATGAAATACACAAGACAAAATAATGAAAAGGAGCTTTAAAAAGTCGAATGAAATCACAAGTCATGATTTAAGAGACAATATTATTAAGATACCTGCAAAGGCAATTCATTAGCATAAAAATAACAAAACAACTTTAATTTGACAGTGATTCTAAAATTTATATGAACGAGCAAATGTGCAAGCGAAAACAAGACATTTGTGAGTGGAGGGAGAGGAAGTGGTGGAGTGACGGGTAGAAAATGGGTAGAAAACAGTGCCATGTACCCTGAGTGAATCACGGTGCAGTGTGTGCGTGTACTGAAACACCACACTGCACCACACAAAACTAAACATAAACAAAATTGAAAAAATCTTAAAAAAAAAAATTATGAGAAAATAGCACAACATGGTGACATATGCCCTACCAGAGAGAAATACATACTATTAAATTATTGTTAATTAAACATTATGTCATTGGCAAAGAGACAAAATTAAATGGAACAAGTGTTTATTCACTAGGAATCTGTGTGTGATGTAAGTTTCACTAAATAAATAGGAAAAAAAATGAATATACTATTTAATCAATGGTGCTAGAACAACTCAAATCCAAATTGGGAAAGATAATAGTGACCATTCTCCTATTATCCACATGTAATAAATTCAATGACATCAATACGTTAATAAATTCAATGATAACAAAAATCTTTGAAAATAAATCTTTAAAGTTATTAAAGAAAACAAAGTTGTGGCTTCATAATCTTATAATTAAAAAACATTACTGAAGACAAAATAAAAAGAGCATTAAAAAATTAATAAATTTAAATATGTCAAAAATAAAAGTTCTTTAGTTATTTAAAACTGTACTGTCAACATAGGTAAGGAAGAATCAGTATCCAGGATACTTAAAGATCTCTCATAGACAAATGAGAACAAAGTGAAAAATGCATACACATGTGTAGGTAGCTTATGAAAGGATGTTCGGATGCCCAGCAACTGTATGTAAAAAAACTTCCATCTATAAAAATAAGGAGGTGGTTTAATGAGTTTATTTGCCTTTCTATTACTGAGTTGTAAGAATGACCACACGCAATGACCACAAAAGTAGACCAAGTACTGACAAACGCCACAATGTGGATAAACCTTGAAAATGTTACCACGAGTGAAAGAAGCCATCACAAAAGGCCGTGTCGAGTGCTGTGTGGTGCCATTGACAAGAAACATCCAGAACGAGCAAGTCCACAGAGACAGAAAGTAGGTTAGTGGTTGCTTAGGACTTGGGACAGTCCAGAAGAGAAAGCCAGAGGGGTGGGGTTTCTTTCTGAGGTGATGAAAATCTGCTAAAATTGATTGTGGTGATGTTTACATATACTAAATATGCAAAGATATATGAATATGCTAAAAAATCATTATTTTTGAATTGTGGACTTTAAATGGGTGAATTGTATGGCATGTGAATTATGTCTCAATACAGTGGCCACCAAAAATAAAAAAGTAAAAAAGAAAAAGAGGTCAGCCTAACCACATACATTTTGTTATGAAACTATAAAATTGGCAAAATTCATCAAACTGTATGGTTAAGATGGGTGAATCTTACTGTTTATAAATAACGACGAAATGCAACTCTCAAACACACATGGTGCACACACACACAGACAGGAAAACCAGGACAGTCTAGATTCACCCGGCAGACTGCCAAATTCATAGATGTTGACGCCACATGTGGCCAATGGCCTTGGTTGCAGAGCTCAGCTGGCTCAGCGACTATACTTCAGAGTGTGTGTCTCAGGCAGCAGGTTAACTTCCAGGTCAGAACACTCTACACAGGACTGTTTGCAAAGACACGGCAATAGCTCAACCTCCATGTGCAGGGGCTGAGAACACAGTGTCCACAGGCCATTTCCTGGGGCCAGAACTGGCACTGAGAACCACAGCAGAAGAATCTAACCCAACACCTGGGAGTGATTTGGGGAACCAGCCCCTCCCAGGGGCTCCATGAGGTGGCAGTCTCAGGTCCATGTCTGCCCACCATACGGTGGGCCTGTGGGGCTCCTGGACAGAGACACCACCCCGGGCCATGCAGGGCCTCTCTAAGGGGAAGCTCGGTCTGGGCTGTCCACACGCTAATTTCCTGTGTGCTGATCTAAGCTCTGGAGAGAATAACAGGAGTGGGAAGTCCAGGTGGGGTCCAGGGCGGTTGCTGCCAGAGGGGCTGAGGGCCGAGAGCCGAGCTGACACTCCGTCGGCACCGTGTCTGGAAGGAGGTGAAGCCCTTAGGGCCTGGGAGGCAGTCCAACTGCGATGTGCCTGCAGGTCTCCCCCGAGTCCTCGTCCCAACTCAAGCCTATGCTTGGGGAGGAAAAGGGACACCACATAAATGGAATTTATGATTATGCTCTCAAACAGGGATTGGGTTGGTGACTGAGATGACCAGCAAGGTTAAGGGGTTTGTTAGAGGTTTCCTTTGGGGATGCGAGTAAGAGATGAACTGAGTTTGCTTGAAGGACATTATTAAAGGAAAAACCAAAAAAGCTTTTCTTGTTATAACCTACCATGCTGAGACCACGGAAAACCCAGTTAAGACTACAGTGGGCTGCTATGTAGCCCTCAAAAGGGATCCCTCAGGTCTGTGTATCGACATCGTGCTGGGGGTTAATGTTTGTGCCCTCCCCAAATTCGCACACTGAAGCCCTAATCCACAAGTTGTTGGTGTTTGGAGATGACACCTTAGGGAAGACATTAGGTCGTGACATGGAGCCTTCATGATGGGATTAGTGCCCTTATAACAAGAGGCACCAGACAGATAATCTCTCTCTCTCCACATGTGAGGACATGGCCAGAAGGTGGCTGTCTGCAAACCAGGAAGAGAGTCCTCACTGGGGACTGACAGGCTGGCACCTTGACCTTGGACTTCCAGCTTCCAGAGCTTGAGGAGGAAACGTCTGCTGTTTAATCCACCCAGTCTTTGATATTTTGTTATAGCAGCCCAGGCTGACTAAGACACATGAGGAGATTTCAAAATCTATTACTTACGATAAAAATAAATCTGCACAATGACACAAACAACACATCACCATCAAAAATGATACTACATACCTTCTACTGACACACCTGTGCACACAGTTCTTATGCACAAGTATAGGAAAAGGCTGGATGGACACACACAAGTTAATGATGGTGTTAAGTGGGGAGGAGGGAGGGCGTTGAATGGGGGTGAGTGGTGTGCAGTCCTTTACAGGTACTATTCTCATTTTTAAAATGCCAAGTATGATTGTATTATTTATGCAATGTAAAAACATGTACTTAAAGAACAGAAGCCAATATGAACACATGTTCACTGAGGTTAAGGCTGACTATTACTTTCTATTGCGCTCTTCTGCATTTGCATATTTTTTTTCAAAAATCATTATTTTAATGTTTGCTTTTTGAGCAAACCATAAAAAATGAGTGATGGAGAAATATAGTTTAAATGAAACTGAATTAAAATTGGTTCTCTTCAAAGGGAAATCGTGTTGGTCTGACGCTGCTGTGGTTTCTTTGAATAACAAGGCATGTTTTGAGGTCTTTGGTCTCGTGCTCTCCTCAGCCTGGAAGGCTTTTCTTCTCAGGCCTCCACTCAAATGTCATCAGAGGAAACTCCCTGACTTGCTTGACTTGCTTGAAAGAAAGCACACACACCCCTGTCCCCCTCCAGCTCAGCTTTCTCTGTAGCCCTGTCATTCTGTGACTTCGTGTATGAATTTTCTAGATGCTCAGCTTGGGGAGGCAGAAGATTGAAGGTTGTGTCCTGGTTATAAGCCCAGAGCTATGCTCAGACATGAAATTAACACTTTCAAATGCATCGTGAGTTTTACTAACGGCACCTGTGTTAGTTTGCTGGGGCTGAAATAGCAGGGACTTACACAGCAGACACGCCTCTTCTCACGCCTCTGGAGGCTGGAAGTGCGAGATCAAGGTGTCAGCTGGGCTGGTCTCTCCTGAGGCCTCTGTCCTCGGCTTGCAGGTGTGTCTTCTCCCTGTGTCCTCCTGTGGCCTCCCTTCTGTGCACACACATCCCTGGTGTCCCCACCTCTTCTTATAAGGACACCAGTTCTGTAGAATCAGGACCCCACCCGTATGACCTCGCTTTAAGTTAATCACTTCTTTAAAAGCCCTGTCTCCAGAGACAGCCACATTCTGAGGTCCTGGGTGTTAGGGCTTCGACATGAGTGCTAGGAGCACACAGTTGAGCCCAGGACAACTCCATGCTCACATTTCCCTTCTGGGAGCAGCCTGGCTGCACCCAGAGAGGATGGCAGTTCACAGCTGCCTTCTCGAGGAAGGCCCGGGTGCTTCCAGCTCAGGGTTCCTCCAAGCCCATGTCTGGAAGCCCCCTCCGAGCAGATCATGAACAAAGCAGGCTCTTTCATTTCTCCCTCAAAACCGCCTTTGCCCTCTGGGTTTCCGTCTGGTGCTTTGAGATCAGCCTGGCACATCCACTGAATTCTGTCATAGAAGAAAAACCACATTTGACCTCGATTTCTTGAAACAGACTCTGAACTGCACTGAATCCAATGAAGGTTGTAATTTTCATGGCAGCAGAAAGCAGCATTTTTGAAATTGTTGATGGAGGGTGGTTAGCCTCTGGCTGAGATGGGGGCAATTTCCCCTAATGTGCATCCACATATTTTCCTCTGAAGCAGGGAAACCAGCAGCAGGTAAAGGATTCAGACCATCTGCATGTGGACACAGGAGCAGGTGTTCCACCAGCTGAAGTTTCCACAACATTTGAGCACTTTGAAGACATGGAGTCTTGCAATGTTGTGACGGGGCTGACAGTGGCTGCAGCCGTCCTGTTTTCACGTGGTTTTGTGCTGACAGAGACAGGGCACAGCTGCCAGCTCTTCTGTAACACTCTTTAGGTGCTAGAGGAGACATGGGCCCTTCTGCTGTGATTGATGTCACAGAGGTGATTCTCAGACCTGAGAGGCCACCTCTGGACAAGGCCCTCGCCGAGTTCTCTCCAATTATTTCCTGCCTTGGCAACATGATAAACAACTGCATAGGCCCTCGTACAGAGGATTTCATTTTGGAATATGTCCAAGCTTGGTAATATTCTGCTGTCTTCAAACCGGGCCTTTCTTTTCCTAGCGAAAGCACCTCCAACAATGAGAGTGACTGCAGTGAGCCGTGTCAGCTCATCAGTCACTCACAGTACAGGGCTCCAGTGAAGCAGCCGTTCCATCCTGTCCCGGGTGTCCACGGGCGGGGGACCTGGGAAGGACTCTCTGGGGTCCCTGGGCAGCTGCAGTCACATGCGGCCTCTGCTCATGCTGTCTCGGGCTTCTCTGTGTCCCCCCAGTGTGCCCTATGGGCTCCTCACAGCATGGTGGCCTCGCGGCAGGTAGACGGTATGTGTGGTGGCTCAGAGACAAGCACCAGCGTGCTGCCCCCAAGATGAAGCTGCCCCATCAGGACCAGCCTGGACAGCACAGTGTCGTTCCTACTTCATTGCAGTGGCTGTCCCATCATAGGTTGGTTGCTCATTACAGCGGGGTTGGGGGTGAAGACCCCACCTCTCAGGGGGCAGCTCGGAGAGTTTGCAGGTGTGCTCACATCTGTGACTCTCCTGTGCTGTTGTGTCACATGTGCCTTCCAAGGGGACGGTGTAAGGCCTGATTCAGCCTTCTGTGCTTCACGCTTTCACATCCCGCTATGGCAAAAGGGCTGGAGCATGCACGCGGTTCCACTTGCTGTTGTAGACAAAGACCAGCAGCACCACCTCTTCAAACATGCCGCTGGGACAGCATCCTGAGGATGCAGATGTCTGTGAAATGGTGACAGAAAAACACAGGCGTGAAACTATGTGTCTGATTTCTTTTTTTTTTTTTTTTTTTTTTTTTTTGCCTCACGTATCTTTCTGTAGGGTGCTGAATAACAGCCCCCAAAAGAAAAGTTCACGTCCTGATCCCTGCAACCTGAGAATATGTTACCTTACATGGCAGAACAGGACTTCCAGATGTGATGAGATTGAGGATCTTGAGGTGGGGACATAGTCCTGCACTCTGTGGGTGGGCCCCAAATTCCATCACATGTGTCCTTACAGGAGGGAGAGGCAGGAGATTGACGGGCAGCAGAGGCAGAGGCCGCGTGCCTGCCGAGGAGAGACTAGAGTCTGCACCACAGCCCAGGCACTCCTGCAGGGGCAGGACAGGGCCTCCCCCAGAGCCTCTGGAGGGAGCACAACACTGCCAGCTCCTTAGTTCTGGGCTTCTTGCCTCCAGAACTGTGAGAAAATAAACTGCTGTCCTAAGCCACCGAGTCTGTAGTGAGTTGTTACAGCACCTCTAGGACACCAGCGTGCTTTTCACACCTCGCACAGAGTTCCTGAGATGTCCAGCTGGGACCAGGCCTTTGTTAGGGAGGAATCAATATAAAGTGAATGGCTTAGTAAAAAGTCTATTTTATTTTTAAAATTTTTGATGGAGTACAACATCATTGTACTAAGAACTCTTTGCATAATTCCAGATCATAAAGATTTCCCCTCATGTTTTCTTCTGAAACTTTTATATGTTACATTTTACATTGATGTCAAGGATTGATTTTGAGTTATATTTGTGTATGATGTTAGGTTCAGACTGAGTTTTATTTTTTTTGCCTGTGGACGTGGACGTGACCCACAGCTGTTTTTTGGAAAGACTTCCTCCTGCCATCATTCCCTTGGCATGTTCGGGTCCGTTTGTGCTGATATTCTGGATGCTGTATTCTGTTTCATGGATGTGTGTGTTTGTTACTCTGCCAATGCCACCGTCTTGATTACTGGAGTCTTACAGCAAGTTGCAGAATGGTGTGATGTAATTCCCCCAACATTGTTCTTCTCCAGTATTAGGCAGCATGTTCTAGGTCCTTTTCCTTTCTATGTAAATCTTAAAATCAGCCTACTCTAAAATTTCTGGTGGGGTTTTGATTGGGATTGCATTAATGTACAGATCAATCTGGAAAGAGTCAACATATGAACATGACACCTCTCTCTCTCTCTCTCTCTGCCTCCCTACAGCTTGTATGTAATGCTTAGAGATCCTGTGCATGTTTCAGTTATATCTCAGTGTCTCATTGTTTGGAACTATTGTAAAAAGGTGTGTAAAAAAATTGGATCTCCAATTAAACATTGCTATTATATATAAACGTGATTTGCTTTCTATGCATATGTAAAATTATGGTTTGTTGAGCATAGATCGTACAACTTTTCTAAACATTCATTTTTTCTGAGAGTTATTTATTCATGTATTTCTTGAGATTTTCTGTGAATAAAATCATGTCATCTGCAACTAAGGACAGTTTTATTTTACTTTTTTCCAATCTACAAGCATTTTATTTTCTTGCCTATTGTACTGTCTAGGATTCCCAGCATGGTATTCAGTAGGACTAGCATACTGGACACCCTCAGCTTGCTCCTGATCTCATTGGGAAAGCACCCAATCTTTCATCATGAAGTGTTAACTGTAGACATTGTGTACATACACGTTCTCAGGCTGGGGAAGTTCCTCTCTAGTCCTTGTTTGCTGAGTTTGTATCATAAATTGATGTTGACTTTTACCACATGCTTTTTGGTATCAGTTGATATGATCAGGTCATTTTTCTTATTTAGACTGTTAATATGGTATATGATATTAATTGATTTTATTTTTTAAATAAGAAATCAGGCTTGCGTTCCTGGAATAAACAACACCACTTGACTGTAGTGTAGTATTCTGTCCATATACTGCCAGATTCAATATGATAATATTGTGGTGAGGACTTTTTTGTCTATGTTTATGAGAGGTTTTGATCTGTAGTTAATTTATTTGAATGTTCTTTTTCTGGTTTTGGTATCAGAATGACTTGGCCTATTAAACGGTTTGGGAAACCTTCTTTCTCTTCTATTTTCTAGAAGACATTCTTTAAAACTTATGACTTTTTTTATTAAAGATGAGTGGAGGCCGGAGAGGCCGGAGTCCTGTGGAGACCACCCACCCCACAGTGCCAGTGCACGACCGAGCAGGTAGGCCTCGCCACCGCTGGACCCCATCCCCAGCCCAGCTGAGTGTGCGCCAACCAGAGAGGTGCCCCGCCAGAGAGGCCCGAGTCCTGTGGAGACCATGTGCCCCGTGGTGCCAGCAGGTGACTGAGCAGGTAGGCCTCGCCACTGCCGGACCCCATCCCCGGCCTGGATGTGTGCGTGCTGACCAGAGAGGTGCCCCCCCAGAGAGGCCCGAGTCCCATGGACACCATGTGCCCTGTGGTGCCAGCACACAACCTAGCAGGAGGCCTTGCTGCCATCGGACCCCATCCCCAGCCTGGCCAAGTGTGTGCTGACCAGGGAGGTGCCTCCCCAGAGAGGCCCAAGACCTGAGGTGACCACGTGCCCAAGGCACCAGCAGGCAACCGAGCAGACACTGAGGTAGCTGTACCAAATTGACAGCCCTGGCAGGATCCTACACAGACAGTAGTGTTGAACCAGTGGACTGTGAAATCCCTTGCTACAATGACTAAACATCAAAGGAAAGATACCAGAAATGTGAAAAATCAAGAAAGTACACCAACAAAGGGTAATAACTCTCAAGATCTAGATCCTACAGAACAAGAAGCCCTTGAAATATCTGAAAAAGAATTTCGAGTGATAATTCTAAGGAAACTAAATGAGATACAAGAAAACTCAACTAGATAACATGAGGAAATGAGGAAAAGTACAGAGGACCTGAGAGAAGAAATGTACAAGGAAATCAATGCCCTGAAAAAGAATGTAGCAGAGCTTGCAGAGCTGAAGAATTCATTCAACGAAATAAAGAACACAACAGAGTTTAACCAGCAGGCTTGCAGAAGCAGAAGAGAGAACTTCTGACCTTGAAGATGGGTTGTTTGAAATAACACAGGCAGACAAAAAAAGAAAAAAGAATTAAACACATTGAAGAAAATCTAAGAGAGATATCAGGCAACCTTAATTGCTCAAATATCCTAGTCATGGGTATTCCAGAAGGGGAGGAAAAAGGAGATTGCATTGAAACATATTCAACAAAATAGTGGCAGAAAACTTCCCAGGTATAGGAAAATACACAGATCTTCAGATTCAGGAAGCTCCAAAATCCCCAACTGTATTCAATGCAAAAAGGTCTTCTCTAAGACATGTTATATTCAAATTGGCAAATCTCAAAGACAAAGAGAGAATCTTAGAAGCTGCAAGAGAGAAGTGTCAAATTACCTATAAAGGAGCTATAATCAGACTAACATCAGACTTTTCATCACAAACCCTACAAGCCAGAAAGGAATGGGATGATATGTTCAAAATACTGAAAGACAGAGATTGCCAGCCAAGAATACTCTACCCTGCAAGGCTATCCTTCCAAAATGAAGAGCAAATAGTATATTTCTCAGACAAACAAAAACTGCAGGACTTCACTACAACATGACCACCCTTATAAGAAATTCTCAAGGGAGTACCGGGTGTGGTACCTGAAAAATAACTACCACTGTCATAAGAACTCAAGAAAAATCAAAACCCACTAGTAAATTAAAAATGCCAACAATGAAGAGAAAAAAAAATTATCTACAACCCTAAAAACAAGCAAATACAGAAGATAAAGAGTACATCAGAAAGAAAGGAACAAAAGACACTTAAGACATCCAAACAAATATTAATAAAATGCTAGGAGTAAATCAATACTTTTCAATAGAGACTCAATGAAAAGGATTAAATTCTCCAATCAGAAGGCACATTCTGGCTGACTGGATTAAAAAGGAGGACCTAACTATATGCTGCCTTCAAGAGACCCACCTCACCTATAAAGACTCACATAGACTAAGAGTGAAAGGATGGAAAAAGATTTACCATGGAAACAGAAATGAAAACTGATCTGGAGTAGCTATTCTTATATCTGACAAAATACACTTTAAAGTAAAAACCATTGAAAGAGATAAAGATAGCCACTGCATAATGATAAAAAGATTCATGCATGAAGAAGACATAACAATCGTAAATATATATATGCACCCAATGTTGGAGTGGCCAGATTTATAAAGCAAACTCAATTAGACCTAAAGAAGGAAATAGACTCTAATTCCATAATAGCAGGGGACCTGAGCAACCCACTATCAATACTGGACAGATCATCTAGGCAAAGACTCAGCAGAGAAACAGAAGTTCTAAACAACACTCTAGACCAACTGGACTTGGCAGATATATACAGACCATTCCATCCAACAACCTGAGAATATTCATTCTTCTCATCAGCACATGGATCATTCTCCACGATAGATCACATGGTAGGTTGCAAAGCAAGTCTCAACAAATTCAAAAAAATTGGAATTATCCCATGTATTTTTTCAGACCACAATGGATTAAAATTAGAAATCAATAACAAACAAAATTATGGAAACTATACAAATGCATGGAAATTAAACAGCACTCTATTTAATGACATATGGGTCCAAGAAGAAATCAAACAGGAAATCAAAAAATTTCTTGAAAATAATGAAAACACTGATACATCATACCAAAACCTGTGGGATACTGCAAAAGCAGTTTTAAGGGGGAAATTTATCACATTAAATGCTTACTTCAGAAGAATGGATAGATGGCAAGTGAACAACCTAACACTTCACCTTAAAAAAACTAGAAAAACAAGAACAATCCAAACCCAAAGTTAGTAGACAGAAAGAAATCATTAAGATAAGAGCAGAACTTAATGAATTTTAAACCCCCAAAACGATACAAAAGATCAATGAATCAAAAAGTTGGTTCTTTGAAAAGACAAACAAAATTGACAAACCATTAGCATGGCTGACTAAAAAAAAGAAGAGAGAAGACCCAAATAACAAAAATTAGAAATGAAAAAGGTGATATTACAACCAATACATCTGAAATACAAGGAATCATTAGAGACTACTATAAACAACTATACAGCAACAAATTTGAAAATCTGGAGGAAATGGATAAATTTCTGGACACACACAAACTACCAACCTGAGCCAAGAAGATGTAGAAAATCTGAACAGACCAATAGCAATAAAAGAGATTGAAGCTGTTTTCAGAGGCTCCCAACCAAGAAAACCCCAGGGCCAGATGGATTCACAACAGAATTCTACCAAACATTCAATTCTCTACAAGCTGTTCCAAAAGATTGAAACAGGGGCAATTCTCCCAAACTCATTCTATGAAGCAAACATCACCCTGATAGCAAAACCAGGTAGAGATACAACTATAAAAGAAAACTACAGGCCAATATCTTTAATGAATATAGATGCAAAAATCCGCAATAAAATGCTAGCTAACAGAATACAGCAACACATATACAAAATTATACACCACGATCAAGTGGGATTCATCCCAGGGATGCAAGGTTGGTTCAACATATGCAAATCAGTAAATGTGATACACCAACCATATCAATAAAATTAAACACAGGGGCCATATGATCATCTCCATAGATGCTGAAAAAGCATTTGATAAAATTCAACACTCGTTCACGATAAAGACTCTCTACAAATTAGGTATACATGGAAAGTATTTCAACATAATTAAAGTCATATATGATAAGCCCACTGCCAATAACAACCTGAATGGGGAAAAGCTGAAAGCTTTTTCTTTAAGAACAGGAACTAGACCAGGAAGCCCACTATAATCACTCTTATTCAACATAGTGTTGGAAGTACTAGCCAGAGCAATCAGAGAAGAGAAGGAAATAAAGGGCATCCAGGTTGGAAAAGATGAAGTCAAACTGTCCCTGTTTGCAAATGACATCATCCTATATATTGAACAGCTTAAAGCCTCTACAAAAAAACTCTTGGAGTTGATAAATGAATTCAGCAAAGTTGCAGGATACAAAATCAACACACAAAAATCAGTAGCATTTCTATTTTCCAATAGTGAACATGCAGAAAGAGAAATTAAGAAAGCTTGCCCACTTACAATAGCCACCAAAAAAATAAAATACTTAGGAACAGAGTTAACCAAGGATGTGAAAAATCTCTACAATGAGAACTACTAACCACTGCTGAGAGAAATTAAAGAGGACACAAGAAGATGGAAAGATATCCCATGCTCTTGGATTGGAAGAATCAACATTGTGAAAATGTCCATACTACCCAAAGTGATATACAAATTCAATGCAATCCCCATCAAAATTCCAATGTCATTTTTCTCAGAAATGGAAAAAACTATCCAGATATTTATAAGGAATAACAAAAGACCATGCATTGCCAAAGCAATTATGAGTAAAAAAAAATAAATAAATAAACCTGACTTTAAACTATACTACAAAGCTATAATAACCAAAACAGCATGGTACTGGCATAAAAAAAGACACACTGATCAATGGAATAGAATAGAGAATCCAGAAATCAACCCCACACCTACAGCCATCTGATCTTTGACAAAGGTCTCAAGTCTATACACTGGGGAAGAGACTACCTCTTCAGCAAATGGTGCTGGGATAACTGGATATCCATATGCAGGTGAATGAAACTAGACCCATACCTGTCACCATATGCTAAAATCAACTCAAAATGGACTAAAGAATTAAATGTACACCCTGAAATAATAAAACTTCTTAAAGAAAACATAGGAGAAACACTTCAGGAAGTAGGACAGGGCACAGTCTTCATGAATACGACCCCAAAAGCATGGGCATCCAAAGGAAAAATAAATAAATGTGATTATATCAAACTAAAAAGCTTCTGCATGGCAAAAGAAACAATTAACAGAGTTAAAAGACAACCAACAGAGTGGGAGAAAATATTTGCCAAATGCACATCTGAAAAAGGATTAATATCCAGACTATACGAGGAACTGAAACAACTTTACAACAAAAAAACAAGTAAACCAATTAAAAAATCGGCAAAAGAGCTAAACAGGCATTTCACAAAGGAAGACATACGAATGGCCAACAGACACATGAAAAAATGCTTAACATCACTCAGCATCCGGGAATGCAAATCAGCCCTTCAGATGAGTGGATATAGAAAATGTGGTACATCTACACAATGGAATACCACTCTGCAATAAAAAAGAATGAAATATTGCCATTTGCAATGACATGGATGGACCTAGAGAGAATTATATTAAGTGAAACAAGTCAGGCACAGAAAGAGAAATATCACATGTTCTCATTTATTTGTGGGAGCTAAAAATAAATAAATAAATACACAAATAAACTGGGGGGGGCGGGGAGAAGACACAACAATTACAATTCCTTGAAGTCGATAGGACAAGTGAACAGATATGAGGTTGTTGCGAGGGAGGCGAGAGAGGGAGCAGGAAGGGAGGTTTTGGTAATGGGCCACAATAATCAACCACACTGTATATTAACAAAATAAAATAAAATTATATATCTATCTATCTATCTATATATATATATATATATAGTAGAATTTCTCAGCAAAACAAACTGGGCCTGGAGATTCTCACGTTACAAGGTTTGGAACTATGAATTCAGTTTCTTTACTAGTAGCCCGGTCCTGGTCTGTCTTGGTAGTGGATGAGTTTGTGTTTTCTGGACAACTTGTCTGGTTTATCTGAGGTGCTGAACTGATGTGTGTAGACCTGTCACATCGTTTCCTTCTTTCCTGTGATGTCTGCAGTGTCTGCGGTGATGTCCTGACCTCCTCTCTGGACATTGGCAATCTGCGTCTCCCCCACCCCCCACCTTATTTTTCCTTCAACAGTGTTGCTAGAGGTTTATCAATTTTGTTCCTCTTTTCAGAAAATCAGGTTTTGATGTCATTATTTTTCTGTGTTTATTTTTATTTATAATTTTATTTTTTTCTGCTCTTTATTATCTCCTTCCTCTTGCTTGTGTTTGATTTTTTATTTTCGGTTTTCTTTTTCTACATTTTTAAAAGTGGAAGCCTACATTATCGAGAAGTTTTTCCTTCCCAGTATAGTTATTATCAATAGGCCAGTGTTAATACCCTGACCATAATTGTGTGTTTGTCTATTTGTCCTTTCAGGTTTGTTAATTTTTGCTTCAAGTATTTTGAAGTTCTGTCATTCGGTGGATTCACGTTTCAGGTTCCTGTTCCTTTAACCCTTTCATCACTGTATATTTTTTCTCTTTATTCCTGGCAATTTTATTTACTTTAAAGCCTACTGCGTTTGGTGTTGTGCTCGCTTCGGCAACACATATACTAAAGCCTACTGCGTTTGGTGTTAACACAGCTTCCCCATCTGCCTTTGATTAGTGCCTGCATGGGATATTGTTTGAAGTGATTTAATTTTATATGGTACATAGTTGTCCAGAAATTAAATTATACATATTTAACTTTTCACAGTTTGCTTAGAATCAACATTTCACTAGTTGGAATTTATCAACCTACAATCCTCTAGGTCTCCTTTACCTGCCTTCTCCATTTATAGTACAATTATCTTGTGTGTTATATCTACACGTGCTGAAAACGCCAACAGACAATATGATAACTTGTTAACCATTCTTTTCTTAGTGTTTTTTTTCCTTGTTAATATTGGATAATTTCTATTCACTTGTATTCCAATACACTGACTTTTTCTTCCATTCTGCTATTAATCCACCTTCTCCTACTAATCTCACCTGGTGAGGTTTTTAATAAACTTGTTCTTTTTTGAATCCCCACTTCTACAATGTCCATTTGGTTTCCATATGTCTTCTATTTCCTTCCTGAGGTTTTCTGTTTTTCCCTTGGTTGAGGAACATGCATGACCTCAGGTTGGAGAGATTTTATCACAGCTGGTTTTGGGCCTGTGCCTTTGTCAGCAAATTACAACATCTCGATCATCCTGGTGTTGGCACATGTTGGCTGTTTCCTGTGTGAGTTGAGGTTCTCTGGGTTCTTCACATGCCTAGTAATTTTGGATTGTGTTTTGGACACTATGAATATCATGCTGTGAGATGCATCTTGTTTAAATCAAATGGAGAATATTAATATTTTTTGTTTTAGCAGGGAGTTGACCTGATTAAATTTAGGCCATGGGTTCCAACCCACCTCTTGGGGACTGGGATTCCAAAGTCATTTCAGTTTTCAGAGGCTTTGCAGGGCTCCTGCAACTGTCCTGTGCATACGCCAACCCGTGCTGGAACCCATGCACACTGCCATTTATGGAGCCTCCATCCCTCACTCCTCCCTCTCTACAGTCTCTTGGAACTTTCAGATTCCAAGGAAAGGACACACAATTCCTGAAGCGTGATGAGACATCACTTCTTTAACTTGGGCCTGACTCACATGCTGTATCATAAGCGCCCAAAGGTCCTTCTTTCCATGAATGTTCACCTCAATTATGTACCAGGCAGCTGAGGGGAGGAGCCAGGTCTGTTATTTCTTTAGGATTGCCCCTCAGTGCTGACAGTATTCCTGAAGGCAGACAAGGCCACCGCAAAACACTAGAGTTGCCTCTCCTGTAGCAGGGAGAACAACCAAGAAGCTGAATCTAAGCATGTACTTATTGGGGAACAGTCGCTTTTACTATTTCTGTTTTTGGCGGCTGGCTGGCATGGGGTCTAAACCCTTCACCGTGGTGTTATAACACCATGCTCAGACCAACTGAACTAACAGGCCAGCCCCAGGAGAGTCACCTTTAAGGTTGGATCTCATCGACCAACTGGACAAAACAGGGCAAACAGCAGGGAGGTAGAGGAAGGAAAACTGTCCACCATGCATTCCAAAGGCGGGCCCCTGTTTGTCCCTCCTCTCTATCCTAGAGCACTCCCTCACCTCCGTGATCAGCCCAAGAGGACTTTGTAAGCAAGTCCCAGCATCAGGCTGTGGAAGGGTTGAAATCGACTCTGTTTGCTCAGCCAACTGTGGGTACAGTCCCTTCTGTAGCCTGAAAAAGTAGTGCTTTTCCTCCCAATTACTAGTCTCAGTCTTTATGTATTAATTTTGCGCAGTACATAAGCATATGGCATTTTTACTCTTATGGATAGAGCCCTTGGTTTAAAAGTTTGGGCAATCCCACTCTAGAACATATTCTCTAAGACATTCCAAGGATGAGAAATCACATGCGTGGAAGATCAAAGCAAATGCTGGGTGTGTCTGGAAGGTCTTAGAGCTCAAGGTGCAAAATTCTGCAGGCTAGAGAGGGTCAAAGGATGGACTGAGAGGCAAAGCTAGGGGAAAGATCATTTTAAACACCTGGAAAACTCACAGGAAAGAGAAAGTACATGATAGTCTCTGCACTCAAAATGTACAAACCTTACAGAAATAAAGAGGGGCACTGAATCATTCAATTCTCAGATCATTCAACTTGACACACTGTTCCAGCCAGCTGACTATCAACCCTGGAGCCTCAGTCAGGGCCCCCCCTGTCTCTAGTGGAAGTTGGGCCACCTATAGGCAGAGGGACAAGAGCCGGAATATCAGGGAGGCAGGTCCTGGGTCCCAATGGTAAAAGAGCGGCCAGAGTTTCCAGCCAGATGTACAGACTCAAACAGGACGAGGTATCTGGGGGCACTGGCAATTTCTAGCATGCTCGCATAATCAGTGATATCTGAAGTAACAAAGCTGTGGAGCACAGAAAAAGGTCACAGATTTAATTGCTTTTGGGCCCCCTGGGGTCGCATTTAAGGTCCATGTCAGAGATCAGCCCTTTGCTCCTAGGCATCTGTTTACCAGTAGTATCAGGCAGATTTTAAAACTCTAGTATTTGATGTAAAAAGCCACAAACCTACTAAAGTGGCTTTTTAAAACTTTTAACTAGTTCACGCATGAGTGTAGTACAGGGAAGGTAAGTAAACTCAGTTCTGAGTCTCTGACATCAATCGTTGCAGTTATTGAACTTTATTATATTTTAAAATCAGAAAACAGTAAAACAGTATTTATACTAACACCTGAGGACTGTTCAATTGAACACAGCATCTTCCTACAAACAATGTGAAACAAGACTAAGTTTAAGTAAGAATCTCGACTTCTAACATAAAAGGAATAACACAGGCGAAGCCTTCCTTTCAATAGCTGCCTTCATGTCTAAAGTACATTTGGCTTTCTAAAAAGAAAATGAACATTCTTGCCTCAGGTGGGCATTTTACTGGCATTTACAACAAATGTCGAATACTTTTATAACTGATTCTTATGACGTATAAATACCACACCAAAGTTACACATAGTAATATCAACGAACATATAGCAACATTTCCCCTTGAAAGTTCTAAGTTATAAAATAAAACCCCACACAGTAAGTCAGAACTAACGTATCTTTCCAAATGGAGCAGAATAAATGGCTCAGAACCAAGCAAATTAATTAGAACGTTGTATAGGACAGGGAATTCCCTGTATGGACACCAGTCTACAGATCGTTTCTAATCCCCTGAAGAGTAAGCTGAGAGGTGCTGGGGAGAGCAAACGCCGTGTACTTCATGGAATAGAAACATCTAACCGTATACACAGCTCACCAGTACTTCTGTGCAGTGCAAGTGCCATATTACATTCAAAGAGAAAAAGGTGTACTTGTGTGTATACTTCAGGCATAGAATAGACATAAACATTAAACAGCACCCGCACGAGGAATAAACAAATACAATAAAATATATCTCTTCAAGAAATTTGGACATAGCGATCGTCATAGAGAGATTTGAACAATACATGCCTAGTTAAATGTCCAAATTTAGCCAACATATGTAAGTTTCAAAATAATAGGTATTTCTTTGTACAAAATACAGTCGGACTCTATCAAAACCACCCTTACAGTACGGTATCTCTCACATAAATCTATTCTATCTATCCTATAATTTATCCAAAAAGGGGTAAGAACACTTCATGGAACTTTATAAACTTGTTTCTGTTCCCTCTAAATTTGAATACAACAGAGAAATGATAAACGAAAGGAAATTAATTTCTATGGCTATTCCCTTTCTATAAGCTGGTAAAACATGAACAGGACACTGTCGCATCAGACACATAAAACACATGAGAGACAGATGATATCTACACGTGCACCTTTAAACTCTCTTCTGAGGAAAAGTTCTCATGGATTTAATCATAGAAGTTGTCAATCCCTGATATTTCCTCTTTTAGCTGTTTTGGTTCCAGATATAAAGATGAACCAAAGTCATAGGTTTTTCACTATTTCCTACATGAAGTATATTTGTAGATTATGCACCGAAAACAATAAACAGACATAAAGGATGAACTTCCAACTTAACTATGCAAATACTACATGTTAAGTGGATTTTAAAGAACTAGACTGAACTGTAATGTAGTTCTGCAATTGTGGTGATAATATATTTTTAGATGATACTTGCACAAAACAAAAACTAGTAAGAACAGAAAAATGATTTCACACCAAGAAGGCACTGGTCCCCCCAGAAATAAGCCCCATCTAAACTGACACATTTTCTTCAATTGTTGTAGAATTTTTCTTCTTTAAACTTTCAATGTAGTGACACAGCTTCATGGCTGGCCCGAGCTTCAGCCCCATATCTTTCATCATTTTGTCACTCGTGAGTAGTAGCAGAGCCTGTCCATCAATCCCCTACAGAGAAAATAAAATTATAATAATTAATAATGCTTTCATATTTCATCAGATAGAGGTTCCTTCTTTATATACAAGAACATGTAAAACAAAGTAGAGAGCAGCTCATTTCACAAGTATATTCTTGGAATATGCATCTACTTTATGAAAACTATTAAAAATATAGTTTGGACAGTGACGCATCATTTGATAATTTAGAAATTCACTTCAAATTTTAAGATAAAGGACATTTAACCTTAATACCTTAAAAAATGAACTGTGTCAAACTACCTAATTTTAAAAACTGAGTTTTGAATAAAATACTACATATCTCCAACAAAGAGGAACAAGTATAAGTGGTAGAAATGAATTTCAGACAGTCAACTTTCTGAGCAGGGCTGGCAATAAGAGTAAATTCACATCAATGCAAACTGTGAGTGTGCTATACACAGCTGTCCTTATGTTGAAACCCAGTCAGTTGTCCGAGGCTAATTAGATACTAAAACGAGTTACTGATTTTCTCACCATACTGAAAACGGTACATCAGGCATGTGGCCAGTAACTTTATACTCCAGGACACACTGTCAAAATATTACTTGATAGTCACAAGGCATCCTCCTAAAAGTTCTTCTTATTTTAATGGACCAACTTCTGCTGCTGAAGCATATTATTGGGTTTTCACAAATTCCAGTTTAAAAATAAATCTTTACTTAATCATGTATCACTGTCTGAAAAGACCTGAAATCCCTTACGACACCTCCTTTGTCACGCAACTTCTATACGTTTCCGACCAAGTACAACAAGAAATTTAAAGAAAAGAGAACTTGGAAAAACGTAGACCATGAGCTTTCTTTGCAAAGCAGGAGGGTATCGGCATCACAAATGGTAAATAACCATATAAGGTCAACAGAGGCAATGGAATCAGTTGCTGGATTCATTGGGTGTCATAACAAGAAGGCCATCCTGTTACCGCTTATGGTCACCCCCTCCTCCTCATGGTCCTGGGGTTGAGCTGGGAGCAGGTGTGTGTGTGTGTGTGTGTGTGTGTGTGTGTGGGCAGGGGACCCTTGTATCTGTCATCACAAAAGGGAGGTCCACCTGAGGGTGGCGAAGCTGAATCATCACCTTTTGAGAACTTGAGGCTGTGTAGTATAGTAGACACTAGGACACCCATTGAAAGAACAGATCGTTAACCTGCCATTTAAGGATCTAAGCTTTCTCACATATGGAAAAGTCAGTTGATAGGGAGCCCCCACCATCCACACGACTCTGTATCCAGCTGAAAGGCCTGCACAGAGGTCATTCAAAGGCATTACGGTAGCAAAACTGGAGAAAAAGCTACATTACATGGTGCCTGAAGAGGTTGGCGAGGGGGCCTAATGTCTGAGGATCTGTATGTTGCAGAAACAGGATCACTTCATCGACGGACCAGGCTGAAGGGTCCTCAGAGACATAGGGGTCAGGCTCCACTGGTGAACTTGTAGCTTCGATGGGGAGAAAGAAAGACAAATCATGCTTGACCTGCTCATTATGCTGAAAGAAGAGATATTATTAGGTAGGGAGTAACAGTCTCATTCCTCGAATCTTCTGTAAAATACCCCAGCAAGGACTCAGGACTCCAACTGCAAAATCTAGTGAAAGCCTGTGTAAAGATGATGTAAGGATGGCTGCACAGGAGCGTCCCACCTGACCTTCCCCAAACAACAGAAGCAGCTTCAGAGGTTACCTTAAATCCTCACACATAACAGGCACTCAATAAAAGTTAGTTATCATTACGAATATCACCTAAAACCATCCCTCAAAAGAAAACACACAGCTTCCACTACCTTGCATCAAGAATGTTGATGAATACGGTTAAATAGTGCTATTTGTAATATGTGTCACTTCAAACTCACCACAACCAGAAGGGCCGTAGATAGATGGTACAGTATGTTTATTCCCCAGGAAGACTGAGTGACTCTTCATTTCATGGGTATACACTGAACTGGACTCTCCCTGGGTCAGCAGGGCTGCAGGTGCTGCCCCGGAAGCTGGGGCATTTGGAAGGATGCTGTTGTTAGCTGCCCCTGGGCTGGTACAGGAGGGCATTAAAGAAGTGCCCGGCAGAGGGTTATCAGGCATGATAGGAGGCTGATATGAATCTGCAGACAAGAGTAGAAGAGTCTGTTTGAGCATCAGCTCCCGCTCCTTCTGCTTCTGCTCCTGCTCCCTGAGCAGTGACTCCTGATCTGTTTCCTGGGATTCCTCCGACTGATTAAATCCCCCTTCAGGGATGCTCTGGGAATCAATCTCCTGGCTCCCCACTGGTGAAGTTGGGCTAGAACTTTCACAGTAGGAGAATGAACTGGAAGGCCCCTTCTTCCTCATTCTCTGGAATTTACGTCTTCTAGACAGCCGGTACTTATAATTTCTGAAAGCAAATCCAAATAGCTTCTGAAATGACAAAAACCCACCATAAATTAACAGTGAGGAAAAAAGGAAATAAAATTAGTACATACACATTAATATTTATTTTCCATGCAACATTGCTTTGTATTATTAAAAATAAAGGCTCTATTTTGATTATATAATGAAGTTTTATGCCTCTTCAACCCTACATTTTAATTGTATTCCAGACATTACAGTTAGAAACATGAAAATGGTCACTGTCATGCATTTATCAGACCTAAACTTCAGCATTCTTCCAGCAGAGCCTTAGTCGCCATCTGCTACTAGAGCAAGTATCGATCAGCCTCGCTAATCTCACAGAGTGACTAGTTCTCCATCAATTGTAGCAGATTGGCAATTTTAGAAACCAGAGGTTTTTCAGAGTTGTGAGAATAGTGTTTATAACACTTACCCGATGTTGCCTCACTGATTTCGCATGGAGACGTTGGAGTTTTGAAACCTTTGCATGAATGACATCAAGTTTCCTGTCCAGGTTTCGAATAGCTTCACGTACGCCCTATGATAATACAAGGTATTAGTAGTTCCTATGTAAAACGAAAAGTAACATATGTGAAAACACCGTTAAGCCAGGGCCGGTCCGTGGCTCACTATGAGAGTGTGATGATGACAACACCAAGGCCGTGGATTTGGATCCCTCTATGGGGATGGCCGGTTGGCTCACTCGGGATTCGCAGTGCGGACACCACCAAGTCAAGGGTTAAGATCCCCTTACCAGGCATCATTTTCTTAAAAAAAAAAAGAAGAAAAAATAGAAGAAAACACCGTTAAGCCAAATTTTAACTCCTAGATAAAACAAAATTTTTCAAGCCATCAGAATAGTCTTGTTTCCTACTTTAGGCCTGGTTGTAGGTGACACAGAGCCAAACTGGCTGTGATGAGTAACCCCAACTTTTTCCCTGCTCTTCAACTCCACGTAGACTTTTTAAAACGCTGTGATGCTGGAAAGTGAAGGTACCACAACTCCTACAATCATCACCTTTATGATGGGAATATTCCACACCAAGAAAGGTGCTATTTTAGGAAAGAAATCTTCAAATGTGCTAAAAGGACAAAAAGTCCCTTTTCATATACACACGTGCGTCACTTAACAATGAGGACACATTCTGACACACGTATCATTAGGCAATTTCTTCCGTACGTGAACATCAGAGAGTGCACTCACACACACCTCCATGGCAGAGCCTACTGCACACATCCCGCTCCATTATAAACTTTGAGGACCGTCATCCTAATACGTGGCCCACTGTTGACCAAAACGTCAATATGTGGCACATGACTGTCATGACTTATGACCTGAGAAGACTGAGTACACTACTTTGGAAAGAACATTAAGCTAAACGTGGCTTTTGTCTTCAAAGTATTTTAAAATCATGCACTCTACAGTTAACCTTCCAAAACCATTAAGGACACATCATCTCTATGCCAAACAGATATGTGACTGTCTCCAGAAAAGAAGAGGCAGGACTGAGGGTGTGGAGCTCATGGAGGCCCTCATGAAGGGTTAGCAGGCAGGGGACAGCCCGCACAGGAGGACGTCGTCCCCTCTGCTCCCAGCCTGCAAAGGGCTGGGGTGGACTAAAGCGGATGCCGCGCTCCGTTGAGGGAAGAAGAAAACGACAATACTGAAGTAGTTTGGAAGGAGGTGGAGGAAGGACAGAGCCAGCCTATTCGGAGAAGGAACAGGAGCCGTGATGGCCCACTTCAGGGTGTGACTTAGGAACCTGGGCCCTCCTCATCCCAAACGCTGACCCCACCCGAGCTGGCACAATTGCCTAGGGGGCCCCTGGCCGAGCAGTGCAGACCTCGGCCTCCAGGATGCTTAGGTAAAGCTAAGGCAGGCCAGGGAGAGCCCTGCTCAAAGCAGAGCCCTCTGCCTCCTACCGCCCGCCTCCGCACACCCTACCCCACAAGAAAACAATTTTATGCGAATATTCAAAGTCTAATATACACTCATTAATGACATGTCCACGTTCTTTCCAATCAGGTTTTCATCCTGTTTAGGAAGATTTATCAATAAACCAAAAGGAAATAGGGAAAAAAGAATTGAAGGAAACGTTCAGGACTTCTGTTTTGTTTTCAGGAAGTGTCAAAGGCCTATTTGTGATGTCAAAGGACCTTTGCCCACTGAAGAAACTACAGCAATATGAAAAGGTGCACTTGCAGAGCTGCGTTCTCATTAACCCAGCTACACGGCACAACCCATGACACCACTTTCCATCCAGCTTAACCCCTTATGTACTTCAGGATAAAAAGGCTAGTCTTCCAGTAACTAACACCAGAACTGATTTAAAAAGCAAATATTTCTAATGAGGAACAAAGAACCAAATGTTACATGGCTTTTGATTTTCAAATAATCCAACAGTGACACACTGTGGACCAGATAGGAAACACTTAACCACCTATTTTTCTTTCTTATTTTTTAAAAAGATTTTTTCAAATTTTTATTTTTTATTGTTAGCACATTCATTCGTACAAATTGTGATATTTCTTTATGCCCTTTACCCAACCTCTAAATCATCTTAAAATATTTTTTTGGAAGAAGACAACGTATAAATAAGTAAATAGATAATAACTATTATATTTCAATATAATAACTCTTTAGTCAAAGGAAGAATTATGGACTGTAAGAATAATCTTATTATAATCATACCAAGTAGTTATCAATGTCCTTGTTTGAAAATACATGAAAAAAAAAAATACCTGAATTAGACCTGCATTACGAACATATTAGGAAACAAAATTATATGCAATTGTAATATAGATTAATATTTATAAACACAATATTACTATTTTACCCTCATAGAGTGCTTCATGCTTTCCAAAGTGCTTTCACATAATTATGGCAGAAACCATGACGCTTGATGAGCAAGTAACATCCCCAAAGATGAAACTAGTGGGACTGATAGAAGTTGAGAATTGCCTTTGTTACTTATGTGGTATTAGTATCCGCACCCTCACATAAGGATTTTCTGTTCAGCCAAATTATATATAATTTAATCGTCTATTTTATTTAACTCCAGAGATCAGGAAACAGGGCCAAATATAAAACTAAAAAATAGTACAACCACTTCAGAAAACTGTTTGGCAGTTTCCTATAAAGTTCAACTTTCATCTACCCCATCACCCAATACTTTCACTCTCGGGTATTTGCCCAAATTAAATGTAAAAATAAGTTCACAAGGAGACTTCCATAAGTATATTCGTAGCCACCTTACTCATAAGAGCCCAGAACTGAAAACAACCCAAATGTCCATCAGAAGAAGAATGGATAAACAAAGTATGGATATTTATACAACAGAATACCACTCAGCAATAAACAAGAGTGAAATACTGAGACTATAAAATGAACCTCCAAAACATTATTCTAAGGAAAAGAGACTGTGACACAAGAGTACATTCAGTATGATTCTTTTTATATGGAGTTCTAGAATAGGCAAAAGTAAACTAGGAGGAAAGAATATCGGAAGGTTATTACTCCCAAGGTTAACAGAGATGGGGACCTGCTGGGAGAGGCATGAGGTGACTCTCCGGGGTGAGGGAAATGCTCGTTATCTCGATGGGGTACATGTGTACATATTTAGCAAAACTCATTAAACTGTACACTTAAGCTCTGTGCTGTTCACTGGATGAAATTAAACTCAACTTTACAAGAAGAAATATAGCAGAAAGAAAAAAACAAAAATTTTCACTTTAATATACAAACCGTATTATTCTCCTTTACAGTAGATGGTTGTCCTATTCTGTTCAATGGGATAAACTTGACTGAGTTGGTGTTGTATCTTTTAAAATTCGCTGGACGGTTCATTTGTAAAACTGCTTGGCCACCCTGGACTCCTAAACCATCAGCTCCTGTAAAGCAATGCATAAAAAAGTTATTTCACACACATTACTTTAATAACCTTAATATGGACAGGTTCTCAGAATGCTACCTCAAATTGGAGTCCTCGTTGAATTTTCAAGAATGGCAAAACAAGAATTCTTCCATTAGTGATTTAGCATGTCTTTAAAAATTGAAGGGTTATATCGCCCATGAGCAGGAATAAGAATCAAATCAAACACAATACCAAATTGTGAAGCGAATACTTTGCAACTTAAAGTCTACAGAGTAAATGCTGGAAACAGATGAACGAGAGAACACAATGGCTAACTGCTTTAGCTGCGATGTAGTAAAGTGATTGGCTTTTGTGTATTAACCTGGTTTCTTGCAACCCTGCTATAATCGCTTACTACTTCCAGGAGATTTTTGTTGATTCTTTCAGACTTTCTACCCAGATAATCATGTCATCTGCTCTACAGACTCTTGACCTGAGCTGTTATTCCTATACGTTCAATTTTAGCTTTCCACTTTTGCTTGGCCACCAAATAGTGATAATTATAGTTGTCCGATAGAAATAATTTTCAGAGGCAGAGCATGTATTCTCCACAATGTTTTCTGAGGCTGTTGCCCCATAGAGCAAAAAGAGTAAAGGGCACACGTGAAAGATTAAGTGAAGGGAAAATGCAAGCACAACCAACCTCTGTGGTATTACCACAAAACTTGGCCCTCTGCTAAACACTTATTAATGTAAAGGTTATCGGAATTTCAGCAACTCACTGAAAATGGGAACCAGAGAGCAAATTTTCGCCCAGAAGGAAATTTAACAAAATTACCATATGACATTCGGGATGGCTGCTGATAGTCATCACTGTCGCCTTCAGTCTTTGGTTGTACAGTCAAACTGTCGTCAGAATCTTCTATTATGATGGCATCATTGTTATCAATCCTACTGTCACGGTCTTCTCCATCACTTACAACAATATAAACTAAGGAAAAGCAAAGAGAAAGTTTAGATCGGATACCACATTAAATAAACAATTTCTAGAAGAAACTACCTTATAAACTTATGGATTGTTTAAAAAACATATTTTAGGGCCGAGCCCGTGGTGCACTTGGTAGAGTGCTGCGCTGGAAGCGCGGCGACGCTCCCGCGCCGCGGGTTCGGATCCTATATAGGAATGACCGGTGCACTCACTGGCTGAGTGCCGGTCATGAAAAAATGACAAAAAAAAAAAAAAAAAAAAACATATTTTAGATGGAAAAATTACATTAAGTATTTTTAAATCTATAATCAGTACAGGTTAGCTAACAAACCAATTGTTTAGTATGAAGCTTTGAGATACATATATAGGTAGGTATGTATGTATGTATGTATGTATGTAAACACACGCAGAGTATTATTTCTACTACTTTCAAATTTGTAGAGCAATGAATTTATTCTCGGTTATGAATTGTGACCACCTGGCCCACGCTCTAATGCGTTCACTGATATGCTTTAACTTTGAAACGATGCAACTGGTGTTACATAGCTACATTTGTGGTGACCATGAACTTCCAAACTTGTGCTCTAAAAATTAGTATTAATAGTTATACTAATTAATAATGCAGAAATAAAGTGCAAAGTACATGTTCTTATAAAGCAAATTCAATTCAATTTGAATCTCACAGACCTTGAAATAGGTAACTACAAATAAACTGGATGTGAAATATCTACTCAGTAAACCATTTTCATATATATGTGAAACAACCCAGTATGCATACTATCTGATATCTACATGGGCTTATTTCTTAAATTTGGCCTGGAAAAGAACATGTTTAAACTTGAAGTATTTACTCACAGATCGCGTGTACACAGACAGCATGATAACTTGGATTCACTGTACTTATTCCAAATGGACCAAAACAGAAGAATAAGGTAATTAGCAAGTGTGAGGGGTATGTGATGGTGTGAATATGGTACTAAATTAGAAATCACATAATGAAGTTTCCGATTCGACCTCTGGGCCAGAAACATCGACTCTTTCCCCTTGTTTTCTCATCCATAACACGTGCCGTTGGGTTTGAAGAGCCACTGTGAATTCTACTGAATAGTCTTAATGGGGGGGGGGGGATGGAACATTAGAAATTACCCTAATTATCTAATAATTATCTAAACAAAAAGGTTAAATAAACAAAAGCTTAAATAAGCAAAATGTGAAATAAATTACGGCATTTCCCTAATATAGAAGGTACGCTAGATAAGCATGTTCTCAAAAAACATTTCTAACGACATGGTAGAAACGCTTGTGATATAATGTTAAAAGGGGAAAAAAGGTTTTAAAACAGAGAAATACAGTATAATCCCAACCTTGAGAGCCAAAGAGAACATCAATGGTTATCTAGGTGGTTATCTCTGAATAGCAAAATTATTACCTTCATGCGACTTCCCTGTAGATTCTCTGCAACGAATTTTGACTTTAGCATCAGAAGAAAATGGTGGTCGAATTACAAAGGTAACTGAAAATTTATTTTTAAATCGAGCGTTTGTATATCGACAGATTTTTCAAACTACAATTAGTTAAAGCTACTGATGACTCCACTAAGTTTTCTCAATAAATGTGTAAAATTCCAATTAATTTCTTTAGGTATACATATAACCTTCATAATGAAAATTTAAAGGCATTATAATATTTAGAAGTTTTTTCAAAATTACGCTCCCAAGGTGCAAAGCATTCACTTGTATTCAACTTATCAGATAAGGCATGGTTCACAATGATGACATTTCACCCCAGGACCACTTCAAGGAATACACAGCAACCTGTCACAACGGCCAGACAACTCCAGTTTTTTTTAAAAAACAAAACTGAGGGCTGACGTGGTGCTCAGTTAGTTAGAGCACAGTGTTACAAAACCAAGGTCAAGGTTTCGGATCCCCTCATGTCCAGCCACCAAAACATAAATACAATGAAATAAAATAAAATACCGTATGTTAATACACTGACCAATCCCTTTCTGAATCTTCTCGCAGGACTCTAAAAAGCAGCCCTTTCATTGTCCGTGTCAAACTTTAGAGACCACCAAGTGCTATCTTTAAAATGGGCGATAGTGCAGCCAAAATTGTATCCCATCGTCCAGCACGTGCTGCAGGCCAGACAAGTGAGCTTGGGAAGTGCGTCTAGCCGGTGCTTTGCTTTATAGAACGCCCTGCAGAAAACTTGTTGGGAAAGTCGCTAATTGGAAACATTGAACCAGTTTGCCACCTCATGTTATGAACCCTAGAGCAGTCCGAACTTGGGAGAGCAGGACAGAGGCGGGAGGGAAGCCACCTCCTACAGACCTAAGGTAGAGCCTTTTCTATCAAAGGCCTGTTCAGCAGGCAGGCTGGGCCCTGGAGCTAGCATGGAAAAGCTCCCCGGCTTTACAGGGATCCCCACATTTTGAAGCATTTCCTGACTCTGGCATCTGCCCTCTTCAAGCAAAAGACAGGATCTATAGGCGGGGACTTCTCCACAACACCCCTACACCTTTGTTTTCGTCCTCATACGTGTATTTACAATGAAACACCGAAGCTCCACTCTCTGTCTTTGACCAAACGCGGTTACCATCAAAGTCTCCAAATCGACGTCTCAATCTCAAAAGGCCTTAAAGGAATCAATTCACGGATCTGTCAATTCTCAAAACCCAAGTCTGAGAGTCTGGGTCCTTCCCCCGCCCCCCTGCACCAAGGAAGAGAGAGGATGGAAACGGATCAACTTGGCCCAGAAAGTCAGCACCAACCACCTAATAAATGGCCCAAATCCGAAAAAAAAAAAAAAAATGAAAGAAAGACAGAAAGAAAATACAGACCATCGCCCCCACGAAAAGAAAAAAGGAAAATGCACTTTTCTGATATCCTTCTTTTAAAAGCTTGATTTAATCATACCACATTGTATACATATATCAAAACATCATTGTACCCCTTAAGTGTATATAGTTATGATTTGTCGATTAAAATAACATTAGTTTTAAAATAAACAGATAAAAAAGCTCCCACTCACAAGGACGTGCTGCCGTCCCAGGAGAGCCGTGGGAAGCACCCAGTGCACCCCGCCGCGGCGCCGCTGCAAGTTGAGGCTGCAAAGTGCAGACTCGCTCGTCCCGCCAAGCAGATTTCTACTCCCAGGAGCGCCCCAGCCCAGAAGCCAGATCGCTTTCCGGCTTTAACAAGGCTGTGCTCAAAAAGAAACAGCACAGAGGGACAGACCTGCCCTGGCGCCAGACGCCAGAGCCTGCCACGCCGAAGCTCCAGAGGGCGCCAGAAACACCTCGTGCTGGCGCAGTCTCCCCCTCTCGGTGACTGCCCGGAATGTTTTATGGCCCCTCGAAGCTCGTTCTGGAAAAATCCCTGGGCCCTGGATGCTGGAAACCAGGCCCACCCTCTTGACCCGCACTCGTGGATGGCCCTAGTCACCTCAAGCCCCTGAGACACCACAAGCACTAGGATCACTGTGAGCCCTAGGGTCACCTCAAGCCCTGTGATGCCACAAGCCCAAGGGTCACCTCAAGTCCCAAGATCAAACGAACCTAGGGTCACCTCAAGCCCCGAGACAAAACGAACGTATGGTCACCTCAAGCCCCGAGAGGCCGCGAGCCTGAAGGCCTCCTCCAGCCCTGAGACACCACAAGCCCTAGTTTCCCCTCGATTCTCAGGGACACCTTGAATGCCTAAGGCACCCTGGACACTGGAACATACCCGATAGGGGCACCCGGGTCCCCACGCGTGATCTACACAGTGGGGACAGCACCGCTGACCCGTCAGCAGGTGGAGGCCGGCGGCCACAGGCGGAAGCTCAGAGGCACCGTGGCCACGCACTGACCATTGACCACCTGATCGGACTAGCCCGTGAGGCCGTCTAAGTGGGCGAGGTCCCAACCCTATCAGAGCCCGAGGCAGAAGCTAGTGGGGACAGCTGCATTGAGGGCCCCTTACCCTGCTCCTCAAAGTCTGACATGCTGAGGTGCTGGTGCAGGCTCTGAGGCCTTAGGCTCGGCGTCTGCCCTGCAGTCGGGTAGCGACTGTGCCCACCTGGCGTCCGCTATAGACAGAGGGGCCAGACGTGGCGGGTGCAAAACTTCCTGCATAGAAAGTTTCTGCGGCTGCGCAGTAGCTCGCCGCACACGAGCGGAGCGCCGCTCTGTGGGCGGCTGAGGTGACGTCAAGCTCGGCGCCTTGCCTCCCCACTTTCTACCTTTTTTTGTTTCTTTAGTGTACGTTTGCAAAAGCATAAATATATATTTATATGAACCGGTGGCCAACAGTGCAATTTTGCTCTTCCCAAAATGCTCTTCACACACAGCACAATATATTTAAAAGTATATAATGTAAGAGAATTGAGCTCAGACTCTAATGTTTTCCCGGGTTGCATACTCACTCACGAGCAACGCCACCTTTGGGAACAAAGCTGAAAACAATCCAACTTTTAATAACGCCACCATGTCACCCTGTTCTTCACCTGCACCACTCTCTCTGCTTGCCATTTTCCAAACAGCCATGTGCTTCCTTCCTTCGTAAAGTAAGAACATAGTAAGAACATACGATCTTCAGAGTAATCAACACAAGCCAGTTAACATGTCTGTCCTTAGCTGGTCCCCAATCCCGTAAGAAGTTGGTTATCAGTGGCCCATTTTAAAGATGAGAAAACTGAGGCTCAGAGAGGTGAACGTGCTCAAAGCCTGAAGCTTTGTAGCAGCGTTCTGATTTGAACACTCATATCAGCCCCATAACACATGCTCATACCCCCAATGTCATTCTACCTCCGGCTCACTTACATCTGGAAACTCTTAACATCCTTCAAAGCCTGTTCCAGTACTGCATCTGTTCTAATAATACCACCAGCAGGACACTTTCCTATATAGCCCCTGGCAAGAATGAGTCAGTCCTCTCGGCTCCCACCTCACCTTCACCTCACTTGCAGCACGTTAATTACATTGCCTGATACTAGAAATCCTTGTCAACATGCCCCTTTCCCTCTAAGTTCCTGGACAGCAGCACCGTGTCTTACTTATGTTTGAACAGCAAGTCCCTCCCAAGGTACAAAGAGTTAAACATGACAAATTAAAAAGCACCCAGAACAGCACCTGGAATTTCTGTTCCATTCCCTCACCGTGTCAGTGATTCAGTGATTCTCCAGACTGCACGTCTCCTAGTCTGGGTCAACAGTGAGAATTTATTTTCCTGTAAGAAGGAAAGGTGTATCTTGTTAGGTAGAATCAGAGTTGATTTGCTTCTGTATAGGAGTGTGAATGTGTGCAGGAGGATATATACAGAAACTGGAATGGATGCACGGTGGTGGTTGTTGATGTATTTTATTGACTCTGAGACCCAACTGCACACCCTTTTGCCAGCTCTGTGAAAATGGATATGGGCCCTTAAATACTTTTCCCTTTGCTAGTGGCACAATTTAAGCTTTTGTCAGTAGAAGGGTGTGGGACAGTGGTTGTAGGAGGAAAGGGGGTTGTTTCCTGGTACCTATGAGCTCTCTGGGCAGCTGTTGCACAGCACATCTTTCCCCTGCACCTTAGAGGGCAAATTTGGATCAAGTTCTAGAGGGCAGGTTTCCAGCACGTTCCAGCAGTGCAGCACACAGTGACTTGTCTGGCACTCAGTGAGTCTTGGACACTCTATCTCAGCCCTAACTCTTCTTTACATTAACCTTTCCCTGTTCAAATGACGTTGGTTCTTGCCTCGTATCAGACCCAGACTGATACACTCACCCTTCTGGATTTCCTTGTCGTACATAATCCTAAATCGGTGTCGAAGGTTTGTTCATGAAATGTGATTGAAGATCCAACAGATACTCAACAATCCCCTTCGGTTTCATTTCCGGTCAATCCTCCCATTCATTTACTTGACCCCTCTTCTCCGTGGAGGGAAATGGAATACAGAAGGAAACGCTTTCCTGACCGTCACTCCTAAGGCTGGCTTTCCAGTTCCTGGTCTCCCTAAGCTGCCTTAATCTGAGTAGGGAAGAATTATAGTGACCAACAGGCGTGGGAGATCTCCCAGCAATGGGACGAATGGGGGCAGGTGCTGGAAGTGCTATCGACCTGTTCTCGGGTACAAGCTGGACCACAGAGGCAATGGACAGAGCAGGTAGTTCTGCCAACACGCAGTGCAGACGTGGCAACCTGTATGTCTGCTGCTGGTAATGTGTGACTGGGTAATACAGGGCAGCTATTTCCCTGAAAGACAACTAGAAAAGCTGCATGAAATGTTTTTAAAATGTTATCAGCCTAAAGAACATCAAAAAGTTCACAAAATATCACCTCTCCGCCACCGTGATGGACACGCAAGGGACTACTCAAAGCCCATTTCTTCGGAGCAGTGAGAGGCCAGAATCGGTTACCCCCAGGAATAATTCTGTCAAGAGAACAAAGATCCCGGGAATAGTCCCAAATGAGGTTTTCTCTCCATTTTTATTCTCCAGGCAAAAAAGTTAGAGAAAAGGAACATAGGTGGCTACAAAAGGAACAGTAAGATATTCGTCATGCCAACAATCCGTAGGTTTAGCTGCACCAAGGACATCCGCCCTTAGAGTCAGCATTTTTGCTGTGTTACAATATTTTTGTCTACAACAGAGACTTTAGCCATGGGAAAGTTTTCTGTCTTTCGCAAGCTGAACACTTCTATGTGCAATTCCAGAAGATTAGGCTATACCTTAAACTACAGGGCTTTGGCCATGCTAAAACTAATGGTCTTCGCTCTACTAGGCTAAAACCTAGGCTAAAGGGCTTTGCCCCTTCTGAAAACTAAGAACTGTGGTCCTACTAAACTATAAGTTAGACTCTGTAAAATACATTTGCTTTATTAATGTTGGAATCCTGCATAACAAAACAGTGGGCAATTGCTGACCTCAGAGCTTGGAAGAATCAGAAACCTAGAGAGGAGTGAAATGCTGAGAGGATTGCCTTTCATCCTGGGCGTTTACTCCTCTAGAAAAGGCCTAAAGTGCCTGGGCTGCAGTTTTGCTGGCTTTGTGGGACTGAGGGACAAAAGTCACAATCTGGAACCCACCACAGGAGGGGAACTGGAAAAGCACCTCCTGCCTTGGGCTGGGACCACAAAGAGCGGTATCTTCGGAGTAAAAGTGATCCAGAACTAACCAACAGTTAACCACATGGTCTGTAGTTCAGGCTCATGACAAAAGGGGATTTAACAACCCCAAGTGTCTGGAATAAGCAATCAAAAGTGCATTCCTGTGTAGATAATGTCACGTTATTTCTACAAAGAATTTTTGAATAGAATTTCTGGCATGAACTGAAATACAAGCAGATATAAGAGAATATAAGACAGCAGGAAAAAGAAGCAATACAAACATCTAGGTTTGGAGGGGCACAGCCCTCTGCTGCAACCCCCTCCCACCCTCCAACAACCACTGGGAACTTCCCGACATAGTGGTCGTGACACAGGCACCTGGCTAGCCACCTTGGTGCTCTGTAGGAGGCCAGTTTGTGAGCATCTTAGCACATGCATGGGAAGGGTCCAGATTGAAAATGCTGCAGGGGCCCTGTGTTCAGAAGGGAGACTCCCCCACCCTTCACGAATGGAAAACCGTGTAATAGCACAGCCTGGGACAGAGGCGATCTTCAGAGTAAAGAGAAAGGTGGTTGTGCTCAACTGTTTGCTCACTAGGATTGACACAACAACCTGGGCTACCCTCAGAGACACCGACTCTTCTGAGAACAGCCCAGGAAAAGGCAGGATGAAATCGCTGGAGGTGACCCCAAGGGAAACACATGGATGGGACGTACGTGTCCGGGTACAGAGGGGATGTTCAGTTCCTGTTTGCTGAGAGCTCCAATCCCACACCCAGTAGCTGCCACAATGGTGTGTCTAGAATGCACATCTGATTGTGTGACCTTCCCCCATTTATCGTCTTTTAATTGCTTCCCACAGTCCTTGAGATCCCATCCAAAGCTGTCCCAAGCAAGGTCCATCCTGTTCTAGGCCCTGCTTAGCTGTCCAGAACCCATGCTGAAATTTATTTTGAGAAAAAATTTAAAATCTTCTTTAATAGGAAGGCCACATAGCTGCTTTCCTGCGGCTCTGGTACAATCGGGGGTGAAGTGTGGACAGGTGAGCTCTGGGCAGGGACAGGGGCTGGGGAAGGGGAAATGTGGAATAAAGAAAGGAACAGGTTGAGCACTAGCTGTGTCAAAATGCTTCCCCTTCTTGATATCCCTGAAGTGTCACAACCCTGGAGGCAGAGACAACACTCATTTGCCAATGAAAAAAGAGACTTGGATTGCTTGAGAAATGTAATTGAAGTCACATAGACAGAATGTGTCACAAGGGTGGGGGCCCAACCATGAATACCCTGGAGACCACATTTCCCATTCATATCTCTTTGTACCATATCTGGAAAGACTCTGATGCTATTGGATGGAGGACCTGCTCCAAAGGAGAGACAAGGTGAAGGCCACGGAGTGGCCCTGCGATGACAGGGTAAAGTGAGTAGGAGGCGGCCCTCAGGACATGGGGCGCAAGCACCTCACCTTCACAGACCCCCACAGTAGGGCTCTCCAGAGTGGGGACCTGAGATTCCCCAGGGGGGCGCAGAAGAACATTGTAGAACACCTACTTGGATTTCTGACTTCATGTCGATTTTGTAACACACACATATATTGTTACCAGAGTCCACGTATTGACTTTCAGCCAAGGGGCTCGCCTGGCCTGGACTATCGCCTCCTCGGTTTCCAGGCCTGGGACCCAAAAGCCTCAAACTATCCTCTCAGCCCCCGATTTATCCCAGCACCAAGAGAGGCCAACTGCAGTCGGACATCGCCTGTCGGGCCCAAAGGCTATTTGGAATGGTCTCCATTTCTTTATTTTATTTTATTTTATTTTATTTTTAATTTTATTTTGTCGATATACATTGTGGCTGATTATTGCTCCCCATCACCAAAACCTCCTCCCTTCTTCCTCCCCCCTTCCCCCCCAATAATGTCCTTTCTGTTTGCTTGTCGTATCAACTTCAAGAAATTGTGGTTGTTATATCTTCTTCCCCCCCCCCTGTTTTTTTTTTTCTGTGTGTGTGTGTGTGTGTGTGTGTGAATTTATATATTAATTTTTAGCTCCCACCAATAAGTGAGAACATGTGGTATTGCTCTTTCTGCGCCTGACTTGTTTCACTTAATATAACTCTCTCAAGGTCCATCCATGTTGTTGCAAATGGCAGTATTTCATTCATTTTTATAGCTAAATATACATCTGACAAAGGATTAATATCCAGAATATATAAGGAACTCAAACAACTTTACAAGAAGAAAACAAGCAACCCAATTAAAAAATGGGCAAAAGAGCTAAGTAGGCATTTCTCTAAGGAAGATATACAAATGGCCAACAGACATATGAAAAAATGCTCAACATCACTCAGCATCCGGGAAATGCAAATCAAAACCACACTGAGATACCATCTCACCCCAGTTAGGATGGCTAAAATCCAAAAGACTCTGAATGATAAATGCTGGCGAGGTTGCAGAGAAAAAGGAACTCTCATACATTGTTGGTGGGACTGCAAAATGGTGCAGCCTCTATGGAAAATGGTATGGAGGTTCCTCAAACAATTGCAGATAGACCTACCATACGACCCAGCTATCCCACTGTTGGGAATATACCCAAAGGAATGGAAATCATCAAGTCGAAGGTATACCTGTTCCCCAATGTTCATCGCAGCACTCTTTACAATAGCCAAGAGTTGGAACCAGCCCAATGTCCATCATCAGATGAGTGGATATGGAAAATGTGGTACATCTACACAATGGAATACTACTCAGCTATAAAAACGAATGAAATACTGCCATTTGCAACAACATGGATGGACCTCGAGAGAATTATATTAAGTGAAACAAGTCAGGCACAGAAAGAGAAATACCACATGTTCTCACTTATTGGTGGGAGCTAAAAATTAATATATAAATTCACACATACACACACACACACACACACACAAAAACCGGGTGGGGGGGGAAGAAGACATAACAACCACAACTACTTGAAGTTGATACGACAAGCAAACAGAAAGGACATTGTTGGGGGGGAGGGGGGGAGGGAGAAGGGAGGGAGGTTTTGGTGATGGGGAGCAATAATCAGCCACAATTTATATCGACAAAATAAAATTTTAAAAAAATTTTAAAAAAATAAATAAATAAAAAATAAAAACTTTGATTATAATAAGTGCTAGCAAGAAGGGATAAGAACTGAAACTCTCATAACAATGTTGGTAGAACGGAAAATGGTACAACCACGTTGCAAAGCATTTTAACATTTTCTAGAATACACAAAGGTAAATATATCAGGATATCCAGGCATCCCATTTCATCATGTTTATCCAAGGAAAATAAAAATATAGACATCCATACAACGACTTGTACAATTACGTACACTCCATGGCAAAGGAGGTAGGGCTTGGTCAGAAACAGGACAAGGAAATATAAAGTTGCATGAGGAGACTTGCGTTCAGGAATGGATTTGTGCATTGCCACCCAGTGATGGTTTTACATTTGTGTGTGTGTGTGTGTGTGTGTGTGTGTGTGTGTACGTGTTACTCTAATGATTCAATTTAACGTGTAAAGTTTATTCAAACTCAATTATTTAAACACAATTTCAATGAGGTGGTTACAAACTATGGGATACAACAACTTTTGTGTATAAAAAAAATTTGCAGTAATAAATGCAAAATAGAAATATTGAAATTTTATCATCAGTAAATCCATTTCAAAATATTAAAATAATTACAGAGATGATGGACCAGTCTGCAACTTTTGTTCTTGTTTTTGTAATAGCATTATATTAATCCCTTGCAAGATTATTCAAGAAAACAAAAAGAAGACGATGACGACATGCATTCCATATAAGCAATATAGGAAATACCCACACCATATCCTTGAGATGCATATGTAAGTATATAAACAAAATTACAGTAAGAATTTTAATACTACACGAAAAAAGGATAATTCCCAGGAAAGCACACCTGAACATACAAGAAAAGTTGGAGAATCACAATTGTCCTATATCTTTAATAAAAAATTGTGTTGGTAATGAAAAATCTTCTTAGAAATGAACCCCACACACTGATGCCATGTCACGAACTTTTCTTTATAATGTGAAATGATAGTATTCTTGCATAAGTTCTTCTATGTGATAGAAATAGTAAAAATACTCTCCCATATGTTTTATGAGGCCCATATAAACTTTACACCAACATAATAAGAATGTTATAACAAAGGAAAATTATTGTCATATATTCCTAATGACATCCCCCCACAAAATTAAGCAACATATATTTGACAAACAACCCAGACATTCAAACTAAAATACCCCATGAACAAATCAAAGGATGAATTATAGTGAGATAAAAATTCTGGAATCCAACAAAAGAAGGACAGAAATCATGTCACAAAACAGAGGGAAACAATATGACCAAATTTTCCATCCACACATGATAAAAACAAATAACAAAAACTTTTGAAAAATTGCACCCAATATCATGCATAGGTGATAGGGAAATATTGAAAACGTCTCCCTGCAATCAGCAAAGTGACAAGAAACCACCTACTACCGATAGGTCTATTCAATGCTTTACAGAGATGATAATAGCCAGGGCACTAAAGCAGGAACATTTTAAAAATTTAAAACCTAAAATGATTGAAGAATAAAACAATAATCACCTTTAATCACAGATTTCATGTTCATGTTTCCAAATTATATACAAGTAATCTACAGATAATGCATTAGACTTAAAGAGAGAATTTAGCATGATTGGGGGATAACATATACTTAAACAACAGCAGATTTGTTTCAACAATATATACAAATCATAAGGAAAGCCAAAAAAAAAAAAAAAAAAAAAAACCTGCAAGACAAAGTTATATTTTTAAGGCTTTTCCCATGTACTTATCAGATAAAATTTGTGAGGGTCTTATCTCTGCTTACTGTTATTTTTTTTTTTCTATCATGGCAACAAAGGCCCCTGTATATAAGATAAACTTCACTCTCTATTTGACATTTAATTATGGTGGAACAATTAAAAGAGAATTCTTGGTCACAATTTTTCTTAAAGCCTCTAGTTTAATGATCTTAACTGACTAATTACAGGTTAGCTCCTTATAAAGTGCTCACAAATTATTTTTTTCTAATAACTTCTTTATGTTTTTCTTACTTTTCTAATTATTTTCTAAACCTTCTATTTCTAAGAACCAGCTTCTTTATTCCAATCTGCTCTACTTTAAAACAAAAAAAGCAAAGAGTATATCTTCCAAAAATTGCTAGTGATATGCCATCACGTGATTATTTTTTGATTTATATCATGTAGCACAGATATAGTGTTTGCATACTGTGAAATTTTGAAAAAATCTTATACATATTACTTTTCAGAACTAATTGTGATTAGCAGTAAAGTGTGTCAACATCTATACACATAGACATTTATCTACCGAAAGTTTACACAATCATGTAAACTTTAGGGGGAGCTCCAGGCCCTACCCCGCCACCCTGAACCAGCACAGTGCAGGTGAGTCCACTGGCACCAGCCAGCCAGCAGAACCATGTGGCTCCACATGGCCCCTCATCTTGCCTCAGAACCAGGGGGGAACAGCAGCCTACAGATCGGACCCACCGAGTTTGACCCAGCAGAACTTCACACATTAGGTGCTCATTCTATGACCACAGAGTCAAGAATGGGAACCAAATTGGTTTAACATAACCACCACCACACCTACTGTCAAGATGTAATACAGTTCACCCCCCACAGTAGCAAGCAAGGCCACTCCACAGCCAACCTCAGTGTAATAGAAGAGGCATACCCCCTATCAAATGAACAAGGATCAGTGATAAAACACTAGAAGTACAAATAATAAAGAAGAAATGACACCACTGAAAGGATACAGTAATGCCCCAAAGTCAGACTCCATGGAACAGGGAATCCTTGAAATGTCTGAAAAATAATTTTGAGTAACGATCTTAAGAAAACTGGAAGAAATAAAGGAAGACTCAATTAGAGAACACAATGAAACAAGAAAAAACATCCAGAGTATGAAGGAGGAAGTCTACAGAGAGATTAATACCATAAAAAAGAGTAAAGCAGAACTTCTAGAAATGAAAGACTCACTCAATGAAATAAAAAGCACAACTGAGAGCTTGAGCAGCAGGGCAGAGCAAGCAGAAGAAAGAATCTCAGAGCTTGAAGATGGTCTTTTTGAAATAACTCAGGCAGACAAAAAAAAGGAAAAAAGAATAAAAAATAATGAGGAAAACCTAAGAGAGATAGCAGACAATTTCAAGCACTGTAACATCCGAATTGTGGGTATTCCTGAAGGGCAGGAGAAGGGAAAAGGTATCGAAAACCTATGCAAAGAAATAGTAACAGAAAACTTCCCAGGTGTACGGCAAGATACAGACCTTCAGATCCAGGAAGCTCAAAGCCCCAAAAAGATTCACCCCAAAAAGATCCTCCCCAAGACATATTATAGTTAAATTCACAAAGCTCAAAGACAAAGAGAGAATTCTACAAGCAGCAAGAGAAAGCGTCAGGTCACTTACAGGGGAACCCCCATCAAACTAACAGCAGACTTCTCAACTGAAACCCTACAGGCCAGAAGAAAGTGGAACGATATATTCAAAATACTAAAAGAAAAAAACTGCCAGCCAAGAATTCTTTACCCACAAAGGCTCTCCTTCAGAAATGAGGGAGAAATAGTGTATTTCCCAGACAAACAAAAGTTTTGGGACATTCTCTGGGATAGACCATGTATTAGGTGACAAATCTAGTTTCAGCAAATTTTTTAAAAATGAAATCATTCCAACAAACCTCTTCAGACCACAATGGACTAAAACTGTATTGTTTCTACAATATAAAATAAGCCAACCCCTGGAAGATATACAAATACATGGAAAATAAATAACAGGCTCCTGAATGACCTATGGGAGGAAGAAGAAATTAAACAGCAAATCACAAAATTTCTAGAAGCTAATGAAAACAAAGACACATTGCACCAAAACTTGTGGGATACTGAAAAAGCATTACTAAGAGGCAAATTTATTGCAGTAAATGCTTATGTCAAAAAAATGGAAAGACTCCAAATAAACGACTTAACGCTATGCCGTAAAGAACCTGAAAAAGAACAATCCAAACCTAAAGGCAGTAGATGGAAAGAAATAATTAAGATCAGAGCAGAACTGAATGAAATAGAGACTCAAAAAAAGAACAGAAAAGACTAACAAGAATAAATGTTGGTTTTTCGAGAAGATAAACAAACCAGACACACCATTAGTTAGATTAACAAAAAAAAGAAGAGAGAAGACCTGTATAATAAAAATCAGAAATGAAAAGGGAGACATTACAACTGACACCACAGAAATACAAAGAATCATTAGAGACTACTATAAACAACCGTATGACAACAAATTTGAAAATCTGGAAGATATGGATAAGTTTCTAGACACATATAAATTACTAAGGCTGAACCAAGAAGAGATAGAAAACCTGAATAGACCAACAACAGCAAGGAGATTGAAGTGGTAATTAGCAATCTCCTAACAAAATAAGCCCAGGTCCGGATGGCTTTACAGCTGAATTCTATCAAACTTTTAAAGAGCAGTTAATATCAATTCTCATGAAACTGTTCCAAACAACTGAAATAGACTCTACTCTCCCGAAATCATTCTATGATGCCAGCATAACTCGGATACCAGAACCAGATAAAGCCACAAGAAAAAATGAAAATTGCAGGTCAATATCCCTGATGAACCTAGATGCTAAAATCCTCAACAAAATATTAGCAATTAGAATACAGCAACATATTAAAAAAATTATACACTATGATCAAGGATGATTGATCCCAGGGATGCAAGGATGGTTCAACATATGAAAGTCAATAAATGACACATCACATCAACAAGTTCAAGGACAAAGACCATATGATTATCTCAATAGATGCTGAAAAAGCATTGGACAAAATTCAACATTCCTTCATGATAAAGACTCTCAACAAATTAGGTATAGAAGGAAAATATCTTAACACAATAAAAGCCATTTATGACAAGCCCACCACCAGTATGACTCTGAATGGGGAAAAATTGAAGGCCTTCCCCTTAAAGACAGGAACAAGACAAGGATGCCCACTCTCACGACTTCTATTCAACATAGTTCTGGATGTACTAGCTAGAGCAATCAGGCAAGAGAAATAAATAAATGGAATCCAGATGGGAGAAGATGAATTCAAACTTTCCCTATTTGAAGATGACATAATGCTATACATAGAAAAACCTAAAGACTCTATCAGAAAACTCCTAGAACTGGTGAATAACTTCAGTAATGTTGCAGGATACAAAATAAGTGCCCAGAAATCAGTAGCATTTATATACTCAAATAATGAATTAACAGAAAGAGAAATAAAGAACGTAAGCCCATTTACAATTGACACCAAAAAAATATGATACCTATGGATCAATTTAACCATGGAGGTTAAAGACATCTAAAATGACAATTACAAACCACTTCTGAAAGAAATTAAAGAAGACACAAAAAGATGGAAAGATATTCCATGCACTTGGATTGGAAGAATTAACATTGTGAAAATGTCTATACTACCTAAAGTGATCTACAGATTCAATGCAGCCCCCATCAAAATATCAATGACATTCTTCACAGAAAAGGAAAAAACAATCTTAACTTCCATATGGAAAAAAAAGACCCCTAATTGCAAAAGAAATCCTGAGCAAAAAAAAAAAAAGAAAGGAGGAGGCATAACTCTGCCTGACTTCAAATTATACTACGAAGCTGTTGTAACCAATACAGCATTATACTTGTATAAAAATAGACATTCAGACCAGTGGAGTAGAATAGAGAACCCAGAAATCACTCCTCAGGCTTATAGTGATCTGATATTAGACAAGGCAACAAAAATCTACATTGGGGAAAAGATTGCCTCTTCAACAAGTGGTGCTGGGAGAAACTGGATATCCATATGAAGAAGAATGAAACTCGATATGCATCTCTCACCATACACCAAAATCAACTCAAAATGGATTAAAGACCTAGGTATAAGACCCGAAACTGTAAAATTACTAAGGGAAAATATAGGTGAAACCACTTCAGCAGTAAGGTCAGGGCACAGGCTTTATGAATGTGAGCCCAAAAGCACAAGCAGCAAAAGAAAAAATAAACAAATGGGACCATATCAAACTAAAAAGTTTCTGCACAACAAAAGAAACAATCAACAAACTGAAAAGACAACCTATAGATTGGGGGAAAATTTTGGCCAACTCTGTATCCGACACAGGATTAATATCCAGAATATACATAGAACTCAAGCAATTACACAGAAAAATAAATAAATAAATAAATGACCCAATTAAAAAATGCGCAAAGGAGTTGAATAGACATTTTTCAAAGGAAGACATACAAATGTCCAACATATACATGAAGAAATGTTCAACATCACTAATCCTTAGGGAAATGCAAATTCAAACCACATTGAGATACCACCTCACTCCAGTTAGACTGGCTATGATCAAAAAGACGGTGAATAACAAATGCTGGCGAGGGTGTGGGGAGAAGGGAACACTACTGCACTGTTGGTGGGAATGTAATTAGTACAACCACTTTGGAAAACAATTTGGAGGTTTCTCAAACAACTACAGATAGATCTTCCATATGATCCAGCGATCCAAATTCTGGGTATATACCCAGAGGAATGGAAATCATCATGTCAAAGAGATCCTTGCACTCCCATGTTTATTGCAGCTCTGTTTACAATAGCCAAGATATGGAACCAACCTAAATGTCCATCAAAAGATGACTGGAAATAGAAACTGTGGTATATATACACTATGGAATACTCCTCTGCTATAAAAAATAATGAAATTCTCCCATTTGCAACAACATGGATGAACCTGGAGAAACTTATGTTGAGTGAAACAAGCAAAGCACAGAGGGGTAAATACTGCATGTGCTCACTCATATATGGGAGCTAAGAGAGAAAGGAAGGAAGGAAAGAAAGACCACAGCAGTGCTGTGATCCAACAGAGGGAGGGAACATTCCTAGGGCTACAAATTGGAGTGGAGGGGAGAGGGGGAGGGGGAGGGAGGTTGGGAGATAATTGGGAGGGGACGAAGGGTACAAAAGTAATTTCTGGTAATGGGTATGCCCCCAGTATGAATCTGGACCTCACATCATGGACAGGAGGGGGGACAATCAGCTTTGTATCTTATGAATATTTGTAATAAATAAATAGTAAAAAAAATAAAATTAATAAAAATTTTAAAAATAAAAAAATAAATGTTTTCTTTTTCTAGATATTTATCAGCTAAAATTCAAAAGTCCTTATAACCCTAACTACTCTTGTAACTTTTTTTCTATTATCATGGGAACTTATGCCCTTAAATCTATGATAAACTGCACAACAATATACTTAATATTTAATCCTAGTGGAACAAATAAACGGGCATTCATTGTGACAATTTTACTTATGACAAATAGGTTAATGATCTTGCTAACTAGAGATCACCTGATTCTAAATGTTTTACTATTAAATTATATTATTTTCCTACATAAATTCCTCATATATTTTCTCCTTTTTTTTTTTTTTAACCCTTTACTGTTTCCGGCTTTAAACATTAAATTCTTACCTGTTCTGTACCTCCTTACCAGAACAACAACAAAAAAAACATAGAGTAGATCCTCCAAAAATATCATTAGTGACGTCCCTTCGTATCACTATTTCTTTGATTTTTCTTTTAGTAATTATCAATCCATCATGTACTCAGTGTAAATTTTTTAGAAAAATAATGCAACTATATATCCCTTCACAGAAGGAACCATGATCAGCAGGGAGGAGTGTTTTTAAACAGATACATACAAAATTATTTACGTATGTATACATTTATGTACCTGTACACACAAGTGAAATATTGGCTTTCTTTTCTATGTCCTTGTGATTTCTTCTTCGAGTATATTAGATCTACCTGACTGATTGTAAAAGTTACATAGTATTCATTATATTAACACAGTATATGTTACTTAAAGAAAATTTGTTTTCCCTTTTTGTTTCCACACTTTTTTGCACACTTTTAACAAGGTCTGACAGATACAGTTGTAAAAAGACAATTACCATTTAAAGGAATAGGCAAATTTAAAACTTTGCTAAAAATACCAAATTAATTTTACTTATCCAGGATCACTTTATACATCTTCCATAATCTCGTATCAATATAAAAAATGGCACCTTGTTACCTAATTCCCACTAAGTATTCAGCATATTTTATATACTAATTGCAAATTCCTGATTATTTTTGTGTATATCCTTAGTGCATTTTATTAATTCCACTTGTTAAGGAGAGTATCATTTCATAATTACTTGAATACCAAAATGATTAAACAGTAAGCCTATGTATACACCTAAAATTTTTTTACTTTCACTTATGTTCTACATATTTCCTCTTAATATAATTGATTTTGATATGTACTATATATAAATCACTTCACATATAAAGTATGCTTTTCCAAAGAATAGTTATATTTTACGTTATTTAATTAAAGCATATAGAAAATATTTTGCTATAGGTAATGCAAGTGTCATTCATTATTTTGGATCAAGAGTTTTAGTCTGTACTTATACATTTTCTCATGCATGTCAACATAAACTGTAGATCAGCAATTTCAGAAACAAATCCTTTGATATTTTGCTTGTGATGTGGTTTAATTTGCATATAATCTGTGCAGATATGCTTATGTATTTTAATAAGAAAAATTGATACTTTGTCTTTTTAAATTTTTCACGGGCTTTTTTATATCTTGCTTTGTTTTCTTCCTCTTGCCAATCTGAGTTATCTTTTTATTTATTTAAATGGAGAAATTTGGATTGACAAAATAGCTGTTGAAGTTTTAAAAGACATAATATACTCTATATTTAATATTAATATACAGTATCAAGAGTATAAGTTAACAAATATATAGCAACCAAAAACTTGGAAGAAATAAAGATAGATAACACCCATACCCAAGTAGGATGATTTAATGATAGCTTCTTTCTCAACAAAACCCATGTAGAATGAGAGAAAAAGCACCAGCATCTTTCCAATGCTGAAAGAGGAAACATTCAAGCCAGCATTCAACATCCAGCAAAATTATCATTTCAAACTGAAAATGAAATAAGACACAGCCACACAAACCTGAGACAATCTGCTGCGGGCCAACCTGTAACATAAATAATGCAACAGGAAGTTCTCCTGGCTAAAGGGAAACAACACCTGATACATACTGGGAACTACAGAAAGTAGCGAAGAGGACTTGAGAAAAAATAATTGAACATGTATTAAAGACAGTTTTATTTTTATTATTTCATTAAAAGACAAATAACATATTAATATTTAGCTCCCACCAATAAGTAAATTCACACACACACACACACACACACACACACACACACACACACAAAACCAGGGGGGGGGGAGGAAGAAGATATAACAACCACAATTACTTGAAGTTGATACGACAAGCAAACAGAAAGGACATTGTTGGGGAGAGGGGGGGAGGGAAAAGGGAGGGAGGTTTTGGTGATGGGGAGCAATAATCAGCCACAATGTATATCGACAAAATAAACTTTAAAAAAAAATAAAATTAAATTAAAATAAAAAATAAACGGTTCTTAAAAAATATTTTTAGTTACATTATTTAACATATGTATTTCCTTGATGTGCTTCCCTTTAATAAAGACTTATTGTGCAGACTCAAAAAAAAAAAAAAAAAGACAAATAACACTTGAAACAAAAATGTAAGTAGAAATGTAGAGGGAAAATATTTGCAAAGTTCATCAAAGTTTAAGGTTAAGATTTGCGTATTTAATTTAATGTGCTTTCACTCCTTTACCAAAATTAATTGAACTGTTGTGGTTATACAAGTATTTACACAAAGTGATATGATCCTAACTTGAAAGAAATCAAGATAAGTAAATGATTCATATGCCAACCCCTTCACCAATGACTGAACATAATACAAAGTGGTGTAAATAATATCATGGTTACTATACCTGTATAATAATAAATCACCAAAGCACATACTGTCTACAATATATTCCATTTTTACTTGTTAAATTTTATTACGCTATACCTCGGTAATATACTTCTACCGCCTAATCCATACCTGGTATTTAGACAATCAAAAGAAAAAAGAAATTAAATGGAGTACACTGAACAAATGATGACAGAATAGCTCCACTGCTTGGGTAGGTTATTGCCATAAAATATTTCTATATTATTGATATAAATATTACTAATTGGCTATAGAGGAGAAACAACTAAAAACAAAAGCATATTTCAAAAAAATAGTATGTGCAGAATTGTCTGGTTTCATTAAACGACAAACCAGCCATTTCCGTCCACCTGTCCTGCTAAGAAAAACCAAGAGAGCGGGTAGATATTAAACACATTGTGTGAAAGCACCATAAACCCAAGGAAGCAAGCATTGAAGGAGAATGCATCTCAGTTTGAAGAGAAGCCCAGGTGGTAAGACCCAAAGGTGATATTCGTTTTCCCTCAAGGCTTATACTAATTGAAAGGAGGTGACTGAGAAGCCAAGATGCTACGTAGGAAGTTTTAGATGAGAAGTTAAGCACCTGACCAGGGCTTTCAGCAGCCTCACTAAATCAGGGGATGCAGATTCACTTCAGGGCCCACCATGGCCGAGAAGATTTGGAAAACAGTCCAAAGATTGACGTGACATCCCTGATAGGCTATTTACTTCGTGTTAATATAAATTAGAAATAGAAAACTCTTCGCAAATCATGACATCCAGCTTCTAAAGGACTTAATCACTGATTTAGGTGACATGAACTATCCCAGCGCACCTCTCAAAGCAAAAAGAAAATGCTCCCGGGATAAAAATAAAATCATCCAGAACATACAATTATCCTTTAAATATTTCATACAGAAAATCCAGCATGCGATAAAAAATAACCATACAAGCAAAATGTAATAAGAAAGGGCCTACGATATGTTTTCTTCATTTACTGGGGTTACCTGAGACAGAAAGACATCCGTCCTGGCAATGTTGAGTCACAGTGAGATACAAATGCACAGCGACTAGAAAGCTACACTCAAAAGAACTAACTATAACAACTGCTGGCAAGGAGGTAGAGCAACCGCAACTCTTACTGCTGGTAGGATGGAAAATAGTACAATCACATCCCAAGAAATTTTGACATGTTCTGGAAAAAAATAAATATACAACTCTCCTGTTATCCAGTCATTTCTTTCCTTCATGTTTTTCAAAGACAAAACAAAACAAACAAACAAACAAGCAAAAAGACCCAAGGTATAGTTTATACAATGTCTTATGCAAGAAGACATTTAATAGCATGTGAATGGTGAAAGGGCTTGAGCAGAAACAGGAAGGAGAAATACAATGGCTGACAAACTTGGTGAGGGGGGATGATGGACATTTACATTATTTTACTTGTGGTGGGGATTTAATAAATATAAAAATATCAGAACTTATAATATTTCTTTTAAAGTTGTACAGTTTACTTTAAAAAATTATACCTCAATAAGTTATTAAAAAACGTGTAAATGTATCAATCCATGGGCATAAAGAAAAATTCAAGCCATTTTTGCAATAGAGGAAATTCTCCAAATTTAAGATTTGATAAAACATTTCACAAAATTAGAAAATAAACAAGGAATAAACCAAAAGTTGAAATAAAATTACAGGTATGATCAATTAATCAAACTAAAAAAATTAACGAGCAATACTAGAAAGTTTTTTTTAAAGGTTAAATATATTAGATAAAATCTGGTAAAACTGATCAGAAAAGAATACCAAAACCAGCACCACCACCATCACCAATAGCAATACAGAAGGGACCATCACTATAGATTATGGAGACACACACATTATATTACAATCAGATTTACGCCAATAAATTTTCAATTACATGATATATCACAACAAATAAAACAAACACCATTTAACAAAGAGATAAACTAGTAAATGCCGGTAATTTCGTATTTATTAGGTAAAATGCATCTGTACTGAGAACCTTCTTACAAATGAATTCCATGTCCTGATGCCTGCATTCCTATCTTCTCCATGTAACTGAGAAAGATGTCACCACCAATTTTGCACAACCTCTTCCACAGAAAAATAACATCAAAACACTCCCAAAATGTTTTATGAGACCCCTATAAAGTATGGACCAGACTGATAAGGACATTATACATAGGGAATTACAAAGGTTTTAATGCCTCATGTCAAAAAACAAACAAAAATATAAATAAAATGTAAAACTTTTGTTTTACGAACAGATCAAAGATACCTCAACGAAAATACGCTATGAACAAAATGTGTTTCATCCAAGAGAAGATTTTTGTTGTCTTACCATTTTGAACTCAAACTAGTTTGGCAAAGAAAGGAGTAAAATCATATCACTATCACGACAAATGATAAAGAGAAACCATTGGACATAATTTACTACTAATTAATGATTTTTAGAAACTTAGAGAGCTACAGCAAATATCATAACTATTGGTGAAATATGGAAAACCTCTAGGGAAACTAAAAGACAACAGGGAGTCCAAACAAGGACCCTGGAAAAAATTTTGACCTATGACACCTACAGCTACAACTAACAGTAGATGCAGTCTAACACTCAGCCAGATAAAAACATAACACCTTAACCTAAAGATTTATTTACCTCAATTCCTTATACCCAATACATAATGTTGGGCTTTCAACTGAAAATTACAAGGCATACTAAAAGGGGAAATATAAAATAAAATAACAGTTTGAAGAGTCAGCCATCAAAAGCATCAAAATAAGATTCAGATATTGCAGATATTTTGGAATGCTCAGACTGGAAATTTTAAATAACTATAATTAATACGTTAAGGGTTCCAATGGAAAAAGTGGACAACAAGCAAGAGCAGATGGGTAATGTAAGCAGACGAATGGGAAACCTATGACAGAAGCAAAGGCAAATAAAATAATAAAGATCCTTAAGAGATTTTAATTTTAAATTAAAAAGAATAAATCGTCTAAAATTGTTATTTTCATAAAGGATTTAAAAAATTGATAAGTCCCTAGCAAGACTGATCAAAGAAAAATCTCTGTATAATTTATATCACCAATGTAAAGGAAATCCTCACACAACATCCTGTAGGGACATACATAATTATATAGGAACATTTATACTAAGAAATTTGATATTTCACACAATGAAAAAGTTCCAAGAAAAACAGAGCTTGACAACTCATAAAACTAGGAAATCTCAATTGCCCTGCAGCTCATAAAAAAATTGCATATTGAAAAATACTTTTACAAATGAAACACAAATGAATTCTATGCCTGAAATTATAAATTTTCTATATGATGAGAATAAAATAACAACAATCTTTTACAAACTCTTCCACATAATAAAAAGAGTAGAAACACTTCCCAAGATCTTTCATGTGACCTTTATTATCTTTCTGCCACAATAAGTATATTATAAGAAAATAAAAACAAATATGTATATTCCTCACGAAACCACACTTCCCACTCATCTCCTCCAATGAAAAAAAAAAGAAAAAGAAAAAAGAAAAGAAACCACTTATGTTTGACAAACAGAAACAAAAGTTTCAATGATATAAGGTCATGAATAAACTGGGTAGCATCCAAGCATGAATTATTGTTGGATTAGCACTTTGTAAAGAAACTAATTTAAGAAAGCAAAGGAGAGGGTGATATCACCATCATAATAGATACAGAGAAACCATATGACAAATTAACTATTCAGTTATAATTTTTTTAAAAAACTTACCAAACTTATGTAAATATCGTAATTAGAGGTGAAATACTGAAAACCTTCCCCCTGAGATTATAGAGATAAGAATGCCTACTATAACCAGTTCTATACAAAATTTTAGGTAGGTCACATAGCCAGGACAATAATGCAAGAAAAATAACAAAATGTATAAAGATTGGAAAGAACAAAATGAAACCACATTTATTCATAGATCGAATAATTATGATCTCAGGCTATTAAAAAGCGATCTATAGGTAACATAGGAGAATTTTTAAGTGAATTTAGCAAGAGAGCTGAAATTCACATAGTTAAACCTGAACATATTTTTTCTAGGACTAACAATTCTTATTTAACTTTTTAAATACACATCATAAGAAATGGCACAAAAATCATACAAGTTCTTAATTTAAATGTTTTCTTTTTCTAGATATTTATCAGCTAAAATTCAAAAGTTATTCTAACCCTGATTCCTCTTGTAATTTTTTTTCTGTTTTCATGAGAACAGATGCAGCTAAATGTATATAAACTGCACAACAAAATACTTAATTTTTATACCTAGTGGAACAAATAAAAGGGCATTCATTGTGACAATTTTATTTACAGCCACTAGGTTAATGATCTTGCTGACTAATTAGAGATCAGCTGCTTCTAAGTGTTTCACTATTAAATTACATTATTTTTCTACATAAATTCTTTATGCATTTTCTTATTTCTTTTTTTAACCCTTTACTATTTCTAGCTTTAAATGTAAAATTCTTACCTGTACTGTACTACCTTACCAGAAAGAAAGAAAAAACAAGAAAGCAGTAGATCCTCCAAAAATATCACTAGTGAGTTGCCTTCATATCACTATTTCTTTGATTATTTTTACTAATTATCAATCCGTCATGTGCTCGGTGTAAATTAATTTTAAAAAATAATGCAACTGTATGTTCCTTCACAGAAGGAACCATGATTAACAGTGAGGAGTGTTTTTAAACGGATACATACGAAAATATTTACATATGTAATACGTTTATATATTTGTGCACACAAGTACAATAAAGTAGTTTGCTTCCCTTTTTATTTCCTTGTGATTTCTTCTGCAAGTATATTAGATCTACCTGACTGGTTGTAAAAGTTACATAGTATTCATTGTATTAACACGGTATATGTTATTTAAAAAATATTTGTTTTGCCTTTTTCTATCCACACTTTTATGCACACATTTAACAAGGTCTGTCAGATACAGTTGTAAAAAGGCAATTACTGCATAAAGGAAGAGGCAAATTTAAAACTTTGCTAAAAATACGAAATTAATTTTAAATATGCAAGACCATTTTATACATCTTCCATAATCTTGTCTCAATATAAAAAAGGGCAGCTTATATGCTAATTGCCAATTCATGATTTTTTTCTGTATATCCTTAGTGCATTTTACTAATTCCACTTGTTAAAGAGACTATCATTTCATAATTACTTGACTACCAAAATGATTAAATAGTAAGCCTATGTATACACCTAAAATTTTGTTACTTTCACTTATGTTCTATATATTTCCTGTTACTTACTTGATTTTGATATATACTATATATAAATCACTTCACATGTAAAATATATTTTTCCGAAGAATAGTTATATTTTGTATTATTTTATTATAGCATACAGAAAATATTTTGCTATAGGTAATGCAAGGGGCACTTCATTATTTTGTATCAAGAGTATTAGTGTGTCCTTATACATTTTCTCATGCAAGTCAACATAAGCTGTAGAACAGCAATTACAGAAACAAATCTTTTGGTATTTTGCTTGTGAATGTGCTTTAATTTGCATAGAATCTGTGCAGATATGCTTATGTATTTTAATAAGAAAAACTGATAGTTTGGAATTTTAAATTTTTCACAAGCTTTTTTTATTTTGCTTTGTTTTCTTGCTCTTGCCAATCAGAGTCATTTGTTCATTTACTGAAATGGAGAAATTGGGATTGACAAAATAGCTATTGAAATTGTAAAAGACATAATAATCTCTTTATTTGACATTAATGTAAAGTATCAAGAGTATCGGTAAACAAACATATAGCAGACAAAAACTTCCAAAACAACAACAAAAAAAGATAGATAACACCCATACCCAAGCAGGATGATTAAATGATAGCTTCTTTCTCAACAAAACCCGTGGAGAACCAGAGAAAAAGCACCAGCATCTTTCCAATGCTGAAAGAGGAAACATTCAAGCCAGCATTCAACATCCAGAGAAATTATCCTTTCAAACTGAAAGTGAAATAAGACACGGCCACATAAACCTGGGACAATCTGATTCTAGCCAACCTGTAATATAAACAATACAACAGGAAGTTCTCCTGGCTAAAGGGAAACAACACCTGATACATACTGGGAACTACAGAATGGAGCGAAGAGGACTTGAGAAAAAAAAAATTGAACACATATTAAAGACTGGTTTATTTCTATTATTTCATTAAAAGACAAACAGCACTTGAAACAAAAATGTAAGTAGAAACATAGATGGAAAATATTTGCAAAATTCATCAAACTATAAGGTTAAGATTTGTGTATTTAATTTAATAGGTTTTAACTCCTTTACCAAAATTAATTATACTGTTGTGGTTATACAAGTATTTACACAAAGGGATATGATCCTAACTTGAAATAAACCAAGATAAGTAAAGGATTCATATGCCAGCCCAATCACCAATGACTGAACATAAAACCAAGTGGTGTAAGTAATATTCTGGTTACTATTGCTGCATAATAACAAATCACCAAAACACATATTGTCTACAATATATTCCATTTTTACTTGTTAGATTTTATTAGGCAATACGTCAGTAATATACTTCTACGACCTAATCCATACCTGGTACATGATGGGGACTATGGAAATATTTAGAGTATCAAAGGAAAAAAAAAATAACTGGAGTACATTAAACAAATAATAAGAGAAAAACTCCACTGCTTGGGTAGGTCATTGCCATAAAATATTTTTAGATTATTGATATAAATATTATTAATTGGCTATAGAAGGTAAAACATCTAAAACCAAAAACATATCTCAAAAAAATAGTATGTGTGGAACTGTCTGATGTCATTAAATGGCAAAACAGCCATTTCTATCCACCCATCCTGCTAAGAGAAACTAAGAGAGCGGGTAGATATTAAACATATTGTTTGAAAGCACCATAAACCCAAGGAAACAAGCATTGGAGGAGACTGGATCTCAGTTTGAAGAGAAGCCCAGATGGTAAGACCCAAATGTGATATTCGTTTTCCCTCAAGGCTTATGCTAATTCAAAAGAGGTGACTGAGAAGCCAAGATGCTACATAGGAAGTTTTAGATGAGAAGTTAAGCACGTGATCAGGGCTTTCAGCAGCCTCACCAAATCAGGGGATGCACATTGAGTTCAGGGCCCACCATGACAGAGAAGATCTGGAAAACAGTCCAAAGATTTACACAACATCCCTGATAGGCTATTTATTTCGTGTTGATATAAACTAGAAATAGAAAACTCTTCCCAAATCATGACATCCAGCCTCTAAAGGACTTAATCACTGATTGAGGTGAGATGAACTATCCCAGCCCACCTCAAAGCAAAAGGAAAACGCTTCCAGGATAAAAATAAAATCATCCAGGTCATACAATTATCCTTAAAGTATTTCATACAGAAAATCCAGCATGCAATAAAAAATAAGTATACATGCAAAATGTAATGAGAAATGGTTAGTTTCAGGCCTACGATCTATTTTCTTCATTTACTTGGGGTACGGGTCCACCGCCGGCTGACCCGAACAGCCCTAGCCTCTTTCCTTTTGGTGGGCGAGCGAATGGCCCGGGATTCCTCTTTCCCTCCTGTCCCCTTTGGAAGGAGACCGGGGAAGAGAGCCGTGAAGCGAGGTGAGCACAACCGCTGGACCCAACCCAGCCCGGTTTAAAGGACACTCAGACGTGGCGGGGGTTCTGTCGAGCAGTTCCATTTATTATCACACAAGCACTTGCTTTTAAAGGCAAATGGGGAAGGGAGATTTTTTACATAATCTTATCAGCTTAAATGTCAAGAGAGCATGCATCCTATCTCAATGCCTACATATTGCAACCACGAGCGTGGAAGCGCGTATTTGGCCAATAAGGGCTAAGGCAAGGTTTCCGCAGACACCCCCACCCTACTTCCTCCAGGCGCCGTCTTAGGCTGCCACATTAATACGCCCTTGTGGGCCCATCCCATAATGGCGCCGCTTGTAATGTCACTTAAGGTGGCGTTAGTTTTTAAAGCTCGACAGGGTACCTGAGACAGAAAGACATACAACCTGGCAATTCAGAGTCATGGTGAGATACAAGTGCACAACGACTAGAAAGCTACAATCAAAAGAACTAACTATGACAACTGCTGGCGAGGAGGAAGAGCAACCGCAACTCTTACTGCTGGTAGGATGTAAAGTAGTACAGTCACATCCCAAGACACTTTGGCATGTTCTAGAAAAAATTAAATATACAACTCTCCTGTTATCCAGTCATTTCTTTCCTTCAAGTTTTTCAAAGACAATATGAAAGAAACAAACAAGCAGAACTACCCAAAGTATATGTTTATATGAAGTTCTGTGCAAGAAGACTTTTACTAGCATGTGAATGGTGAATGGGCTTGATCAGAAACAGGAAGGAGAAAAATAATGGCCAAGAAAGAAACTTGGTGAGCGGGGATGGACATTTACATTATTTTGCTTGTGGTAGGGATTTCATAAATATACTCATATCAAAATTTATAATGTTTCTTTGAAAGTTGTACAGTTTACTTTAAGTCAATTATAGCTCAATAAGTTATCAAAAACTGTGTAGATGTTTCAACACATGGGCATAAAGGAAAATTCATGCAATTGTTGCAAAAGAGGAAGTACTGAAAATTTGAGATTCGATAAAACACAAAATTAGAAAATAAATGAGGAATATAAACCAAAACTTAAAATAAAAACTTAAAAGTATGATCAATTAATCAAACTAAAAAATATTAAATAATCAACAATACAAAATGGGTTTTTTTCCCCCAAAGCTTAAATATTTTAGATAAACCCTGGCAAGACTGATCAAAAAAGAACACCACCACCCGCACCATCACCATCACCAACAGAAATACAGAAGGGATCATCACTGTAGATTCTGGAAACACTTAAATTAAATTACAATCAAATTTATGCCAATAAAATGTTAATTACATGAAATATCACTAAAAATAAAAACACCACTTAACAAACAGATAAACTAGGAAATGTCAGTAATTCTGTATTTATTAGATAAATTGCATCTGTACTGAGAACCTTCTTACAAATGAATTCCATGTCCTGATGCCTGAATTCCTATCTTCTCCATGTAACTGAAAAAGATGTAACAGCCAATTTTGCACAACCTCTTCCACAGAAAAATAACGTCAAAACACTCCCAAAATGTTTTATGAGACCCCTATAAACTTTGGACCAGGTTGATAAAGATATTGTACATAGGGAATTACAAAGGTTTTTATGCCTCATGTCAAAAAACAAACAAACAAAACATAAAATGTAAAACTTTTGTTTTGCAAACAGATCAAAGATACCTCAACGAAAATACTCTATGAACAAAAGTGTTTCATCCAAGAGAAAATTTTTGTTGTCTTATCATTTTGAACTCAAACTAGTATGGCAAACAAAGGAGTAAAATCATATCACTATCACAACAAATAATAAAGAGATACCTTTGGACATAATTTACTACTAATTAATGATTTTTAAAAACTTAGAAAGCTGCAGCACATATCATAACTATTGGTGAAATATGGAAAACCTCCCCCTGAGATCAGAAGACAGAAGAATGCCTACTGTCACCAGATCTATTCAACATTTTCTGGATGTCATAGTCAGGGCAATAATGCAACAAAAAGAGGGGGGAAAAGGCATAGCAATTGGAAAAGAAGAAATTAATCCACCTTTATTCATTCATTGCATGTTTATGTTTCCAGACTATCTAAAAGCAATCTGTAGGTAATATATTACAATGATAAGTGAATTTATCAAGCTTGGTGGATACCATACAGCTAAACCTAAACACATTTTTCTGAGAACAGCAATTCTTACTTTTTTATACTTATTTTAAGAAATGGCACAAAAACCTACACAATGTATTTTAAGGCTTTTTAAATATACTTATTAGATAATATTTGAAAGTCATTATACCCCTGATTATTGTTGTCATATTTTCTGATACCATGTGAATAGATGCTTCAGAATATAAAATGAACTTGATAATGCACTGGACATTTAATCCAAGGGAAATAAAAGAAGGCATTCTTTTTGACAAGTCTACATACAGCCTCCAGTTTATTGACCTCATTTACTAGTTAAAGATTTGCTCTGTCTCACTTCTAGTTCTGTCTTTAAGCATAACTTCTCATCTATTCTGCCCTACTTTAAAAAGGAAAATATTTCATTAGTGATATCCTTTCATGTGACTACTTCTTTGATTTCCTTTTACGAATTACAAATTTAGTAGGTGCTCGGTGCAAAATTTCCAAAATTGCAGATCATATCTCTTCACAGAGGTAATAATGATCAGCAGTGAAGTTTTATATGAACATATATACACACACACATTCACTTGCACATATGACATAGTCATATACATGCACACACGTGTGAATCAAACTACAACTTACTTTCTTTTTTCATGAGTAGTATAACTTGGACATATCTTCTGCAAATATATAAGAACTACCTGATTGGTTGCTAAGATGTAAAGGCCAAAAATGGTAATAGTCATGCATTGAACACAATATAATTAACTTAAAAATAGGTCTTTGGTCATTTTTTAACAAACTTTTATGAACATTGCTAAGTAGTTATGTTGACTGTAGTCCTAGAAGGAAAATTACTGTTTATAATGGGTTGACATTTTCTAAAATATCTTAAAGATACAAAGAACATGTGGCCCAGCCATTCTATTCCTTGATGCTTTTCCAAGAAAAATGAAAGGGTCTGTGCACATAAGAATGGTATTAAAATATACATAGCACGAAAAATGGGGAAGTTCCTGGGCAGGACCAGAAGGGATAAATCCAAAGGTGCACCTGGAAACCTGGGTGAAGAATGAATATGTTTATTATATTATTCACGATGAGGGTTGCACAAATATGTAGATATCTCAAAATGTAATATTATTTTAAAGTTATGTAATTTGTTATGTCAACTATACCAAAATAAAGTTGCTAAAAATGTGTAGTACCCATCAAAATATGTGTCTAAAGAAATATTTCAGCATTAAAAGCAAAAGAAGAAATCCTGAAAATTTAAGGTCGGACAACCACCTCAGAATTTGGGAACAGAACAGGTAATTAAAACCAAAAGAAAACAGAAATAAAAAAGAATAAAATTAGATTCAGTAAATGAAAGTCAGAAAAAAAAGTTAAAATCGACAAATCAAAAGTTAGTTTGTTTGTAATTGCTTTCCTTTTGAAAAGGTTAAAAAATTATAAATCGTGACAAGACTGATGGGAAAAAAGATAGAAAAAAGAAGACATGCATTTCAATTCCAGAAATGTAGAGTAGATCATCTTTAAAGATGCTGGTGATGCTTATATAATATTTGAAGTTATACAAAGTGACAAAATTCCAAAAAAAAAAATACATCTTACAAAATAAGAAATTCAGAAAGTCTCAATGATACTTATATGTATTAATTGAAGCCCATAGTGAAAATCCTTCCTACAAAGTTTCCACAGCCTAATGCCTGATTTTGTGAACTCTGACATACATTTCACAAAGAATACCAAACATGCACAACCTCTTCCACAGAATAAAAACAGTAAAAACAATCCACAGAATGTTAGTAAGATCACTATAAACTTTACACTAAACTAATAAGAACACTAGAATAAAAGAAAATCAATGGCTAATATGCATCAAGACAAAATTTTTAAAAATATTCTTATGTTTGACAAATGGAATCCAAAGACACTTTCAATTATAATACCCCACGCACGAATTGGGTTGAATCCCATGGACTGTTACTAGTCTAACTTACTCAATCTCCTTAACAAAACAAAGGACAAAATCATGTCATGATCACAACAAATACACAAGAACCATTTGACAAATTTACCATCCAGTTATGGTTAAAAGAAAAATCTCAGAAAACTGCAGCAAATATCATGATAAGTGATGCAATGTTGAAAACCTCACCCTGAGATCAGGATTGAGACAAGGGTGTCTACTATTTCCATCCATTGAACATTTTGCAGAGGTCATAGCCAGGGCAAAAATGCAGGAAAAAATTGTGTAATGACCGGAAAGGAAGAAATGAACCCACTTTTGTTCACAGATTTTATGTTTATGTTTCTAGAATATCTAAAAGCCATTTACATGTAATAAATTAGAATTAATAACTGCATCTGGCAAAATTGCTGGATTTCATACAGTTAAATCTAAACACACTTTTATGAGAATAGCAATTCTTGCTATTTTATAGATATCATAAGAAATGGCATGAAAACCCTGCACAACAAGGTTACAATTAAGTCTTTTTTCATACACTAATCAGATACAAATTGAGAATATTTTAACCCTAAATATTCTTGTCAGTTTTTCTGATATCATGGCAACAGTGGCTCATGAATATTAGTTAAACTCTAGCTTTCACTTGGCATTTCATCCTAGTGGAACAACAAAAAGATCATTCTTTGTGACAATTTCTCTTATGGCCTTCAATATAATAATTTCGCAGACTAATTAGAGGTCAGCTTCTTATACATCAATCACAACTAAATTAAATTATTTCTCCCCATAAATTTTCTATATTTTTCTCATTATTTTTTCTTTTATAACTCTGTTCTAATTCTGGCTTTAAGCATAATTTCTTACCTGGACTGTAATGTACTCATTAAAAAAAAACAAATCCCATAAGAATCATTACTAATATGCTGTCATTTGAACATTTTATTTTCCTTTATTAATTACAAATAAATTGTTCACTCGATGTAAAATTTCCAAAAAGTACAGATTCATGTTCTTTCACAGGAGTAACCACGATTAGCAGTGAAGTGGGTAATTTAACAAATATACATATCAATATACATAAATAATACATTTTTGTAAATGGGAACACGTGAATAAACTACAGTTTGCTTGTTTTTTTACTAACAATATGTCATGACGATATCTTCTGTAATTATTAAAGATTACCTGATTGGGTCTAACATCTGCATGGTATTTATGGTATGAACCCAGTTTATTGTATTGATAATAGCTGTTTTGCCTTTTTATATTCATATTTTCATACACTTTTGAAATGTTCTGTCAAATACAGTCATAGAAAGGCAGTTACTGTGGAATAGGATAAGTGAATTTAAAATATTCTTTAAAAATACCAAATTAATTTCCAAAACAGTCCTATTTATGCTCTCTCCAAAATCTGGTATCAATGGATAACAATGTGATATCTTGTTATTTAATTTACACTAATTGTTAATGATTTTAATACTAATAGCCAACTAATACTTATTATTGGTATATCGTATATGGATTTTACTAATATCATATGTCACAGTATGTCATTTTATAATTATTTGAATACCAAAATTATTACATATTATGTATATAAATATATGCATAAATTGTTACTTTCATTTACAGTCTATACACTCCTTACTGAATTGGTTCTGATATGCACTCTACATAAATCACTTCACTAGCAGAACATGTTTTCCAAAGCATAAAGTTATTATATATTATATAATTAAAGTAATGCAAAATATTTTGCTATGGGTAACACAAGAGTTGTATTATCTTACAGTTTCTCACACTATTCAACATTAACATCAGATCAACAATTATAACAATTGATTTTAATATTGGCTTATGAATGTGCTCACATTCTTTTAATGTGTATACATATAATCTATGCAGATTTTTAAATGTATTTTAATGAGAAATAAAAAAATGGGACTTCTGGCTTTTGGTTTTTCCTATGTGTGGGGTTTTAATGCCCTTTGTTTTGTTGCTATTGTCAATCAAATCAAATATCCTTTTATTTACACAAATGGGAAAATTTGAATTGAATTGCTATTGAAAATAGCTATTGAAATTTGAAAATTTTAAGCTGCCAGATAAAAATCTAAAAGACCAATTTAAATGTAATAATAATAAAATCCAATAAACACAAAAGGAGGTACAAAAAGAGGGACAGGAATAAGTGATGGGAAAAATAGAAAACAAATGGCAAGATGGACAACTCTGAAACAAACTATATGAATAGTAACATTGGCTTTAAAAAGAGCAGGTCAGGAGGGGCAATAGCAATTCAATTCAACAGGAAACACTCTGAGAACTAAAGATACATCACCTTTCCAGGAATGATGATTTAAAGATGGCTGCCTTTCCAACAGAGTCCATGGAATACGAGAAAAAAGAGCAGAATATTTCCAATGCTGATGAACAAATGAAACTGTCCACAGAATTCTATATCCAGCAAAATTTTCTTTCCAAACTAAGAAAAAAGACATATCCACATACACAAACGTCAGACAGTTTGTCACTGAATCGTCAGTAATTTCTGTTGCTACAGGAAGTTCTACAGGCTGCAGGAAGTGGCACGTGATGAAAACCGAGAATATCCGGTATGCCAGAAAAGCCCTGGGCAGAAAGACTGAGATTGCGCCCTCTGCTGACAGTAGTTGGTAGTTGTACTCATAACTTTTCTGAATTAGGGCAATGCTTTTCCTATAACTGTGCCTTCACCAGTTTTGCCACTTACTAATCATCATTCACATTATAGTAAAAGACATTTTCTTGCTTACTCTAAAAACTCTTTGGAAGAAATGTCTTAGTTTCTTCTAATCTGCCCCTTACATCTGAATCTTTATCTTCCACCGTGTGACTAAAACACTCTCATGTAGTCATATGACAATATATTAAGGTTTTCTGGTTTTTTACAACTCTACAAAAAGATCTTTAAACTCTATCTCTTCAACCAAATTCTAGCTGGGTAATCTCCACATAACTTATATGACCAAAAATTTCTCTCTTCCTGCCACCTTTCCTGAAACTTCAGATTTTACAGCCAAATCAATGGGTTCCTAACCCAGCATTACACATGTTTATCATAGGAGGTTTTATTATATACATATACATGTGCATATATATATGTATATATATATATGTATGTATACGTGTGTGTGGTATAACATATATACACACACACACATTTATTTTTAAATAACTCCGTATTTTCTGAATGTTTGTGAAGTGGATGACAAGTTTTCTTCTCTGGATCCCCACAGTACAAAGCACATAAGAGGATCGTGATAAATTTTAGTTATTTAATAAGTGAATAATAAAGTCCAAGTTGTAATCTAAATATTGATCAAGAAAAACAAACGAGACTCAAATTTGTAGATCTCTATACAAATACAAGCCTCACTACGGGTAAAATAATGATTTTGTTAAGGTTTAGGCAGAGATGATAGTATACCCGGAGCTCATAGAGAAAAGAGCTTTTATCCCCAGTATTTAAAACTAAGTGTCTGTACACTATGGCAGTAATAAGTATGTATTGAAAAAATGAGTGAATAAATGAAGTCTGTCATCATGTTACTAATGTTATTGATCAAATTATTAAGGAAAAACTTTTAAAATGTAATCTATAACATGAGCCTGAGACTGTGGCAATGGAACTGGGCCTTTCTTTTTCGCTAGCTCTGTGAATGTGAATTTCCTGTGAACATGAAGAGTTGCCAGCCTATTACATAGAGAGCAGGCTTAAGCCGTGCCACAGTGTTCAACCTACGTCATGAAATTTATAACAAGCACGCATGCAAGCTCGGGGTGTTTCTTTTTGTTCGGTGGTATGTAATCAGAAACTCTTCTGGCTTGCTACTTTGAAATACCACTGGATCTTCATTGATGAATAGTGTAAGCTCCCTGATCAGTGTCCAAAATGAGAAGGAAAAAGAGAAAAACTTAGATGTCATCATTGAAAAACATTTTGGAGTAAAACAAAACAAAACAAAAAGGCAGGTCACCTCAAGGGAGAGAAGAGGTCACTAGTTCATTTTATATATAATGTTAAGTGTTTATATAAATAGTTGGAATTAAAGCATTTTGATTGTTGAGCTTGAGCACTTTCTTAATTGGTAGCTGCTTTTAAGCCACCTACAGAAATTTAATAATTTACTCCCTATAAAAGGTTTGACCATGGGCAAACTTCTCCTACAAACTACCTTCTACCTTAAGAGATAGAAGAGGGGAGTCTTATCGTGGTATGTCTTGAAGCTGAGCTTGGATCATTGACATAGTGCAATAGTTAAGAAGGGCTAGAAACCAGAGCTGATAATGTCTGATTGTCATGTAAAATTAACTTAAGTAGAAAATAAAGCAACCCTTTTGACCTAGAGCCTGTCTCTTAGAATACTGAACCATCCATTCCCTGACTTACAGAAAGTACATGCTTATCACTTTAGAGATCTCAATGGAAAAAAAGGATGTTCTTTGATTATTGGTCAAAATTTTCCTATGCCTTTGGAATTACATATAGCTTTTCAAAATCACTTCTAAAATTATTAAGATTTATTACACTCAGATCAAGTATTCAAGGGACAATAATCTTTGTTTAATCCTACTTGTCACATGAAACACAACTTAAAGGTACAGAACACAATGAAAAAATATTTCCATAAATATGTGCCACCACAGACAAAGAAAAAAATTATATCACATTAATTTTCACGTGCTGAGAGAATGGAACCATACTTGGGTCTATCTTGCAAGAAAAAAATTATTATTGCCTCACATCAAGAGAAGATGGCGTCGTCAGAGAAGACTGACTGCAGTCAGGAGAATCAACTCTACCTACAACAAACAAGCAAGTAAGCAAGTCTTGAAGAATATCCTTTTATGAAAATCACTGTAATTTTCTGAAGAGGTTTTGACTGATATGTATACTGTTTATATTAATATATTTTTAAATCACATAAAGTGCTGACATTACATGATATAATCATTTCTACAGAAATTCTGCATATATTATTGACTAGATAAAGGCATTATGTAATTTGGGTCTTGCATAAATTTTCAGTATACAAATATACTAATTAATAAATTATCAACATATAAATAATGATAATAAATTACCAGTATACAAATCACTGTCACACTGAAAATCTATTCCATTTGTGAAATATTCTGGCTTTCAATATGAAAGAAGAATCAGGAAGCCCTGTTTATACACCCACTAAAACAATGAACTATGTCATCTGTCTTACTGTTCTGCTACGCTGTCTTACACTATTGCCTTGATGCATCTACCTAATTTATAATAATCGAAAAACACTTGATCACATTTTAATTTTTTTATTTAATGTTAACAAATATAATTAATACATGAGCATACCCTTGAGATAAAAAATAAAAAGTAGGAAAGGGAACAGAATAGTTAAATCCATTTGCTCCCATATCGCTGTGGATATTTAACATCTGTAAGAAAAGATGCACAAGTATTTTATAAGCCTCACGAACAGCTGGGCTCCAGGATTTCTTTTAAGCTGTCTCTTAAGTTTTCTTAGTAATATATGTGGAGCCCCCCAAAACCCTAAAAATATCTGCAACTATTAATCATAACCTTTATTGAAAAATTTTAGAATTATAATCTGATCATAAAAGATAATTCATACATTTTACTAAAGAAGAATATGGCCAAAGGGACAAAAAAATGGAGTAAATATTGAGATTTTAACTTGATTAATAAATATATATGCATACGTGTGCATGTGTGTGTGTATATATATACATATATATCGTTTGTACACTTAATAGGCCACTATTTTATCTATTAATACTAACAAGAGAACATATGTTATTTTCCTGTATTAGCAAATAGCACACAGTAAGCTATGGGAATCCCAAAAGAGGAGATAAACTGTTCAATATGTAGACAGTATATGAATACAGAAAATAAACAGAATGTAATTCTCTTGTACTTTCCATAAAGATTGATCTACCATCTTTATATATGATCAGGAATTTTATAAACACTTGAATTCACCATGATATCTCTTCTTATTCTTTGAATGTGTGATTTTTCTTTGCCTTCAACACTTTCCTATTCATCTTTCCAGTCTGGTGTCTATATTACTTTATTCTGAAAAGCCTCCTCTCCAGATCAAATTGAATAGCCTTGTTAGGTGGTCCGGGAAATTCATTAGTCGTTGAGTTTTTAAATTGTTTCTCTTCTGCCACTCAACCTTTTCTCTGTTAAGGCAGCATTTGAGCTTCTCTTACTCACTGTTGTAATCTGTGCCCCTACAAGAATATCTGGCACATCCTGAATTTCAAATACACATTTCTGTATGGAAAGAAAACTATAACCAATATGTAGAAGAATACCTGGAACACAGTAGTTACTCAAAAAACGTTTGTACATGCTTTATTATCTTTAGAACTCCCATCTCCTACTGTAAACATAATTTCACTTAAAAAGTGATAACTAAGAGTTTTTTACTTCATTTCCCAGAATTTTTCATTCATAGTGATCAGTATGGATCAAAATGAAAGAGTCTATTTGGAATTGGATTTTACATGGAACAATCATCATGGGCCTAGACAGAACACTAACCAATGCCTGTTTCTTGCAATAGACCATGTATAGAATCCTCCTGGAAATATCGCATTGAAATTGTCACCGAGCAGGATGGGATAAAACACCCTTATCTGGGCTCATAAAATGATTTAAGGGCTTGTTTTCCGAAGCTGGCTACAAGACCAGGCCTTGTGACATAATAGGTTATTTTAATTTGGAGTTATTCTCGATAGTGAATGGTGCTCCGGGATATATCCCAGAACTGAGATCCATAAGTGAACTTATAGTAGAGGTGACATCTCCCTTGAGTTGCCAGAAACTGACCCATCGCCAGCTTCCATTCAGCATGGAATAGAATAACCTCCTATTCAGCATGGAATGGGTGCTTAATTAAGAAGCCTTCCACCTTTACTACAAACTACCTTCTGAAGAGTCTACTGGAAGTGATATATTTCATTCTTGAAAATCCTTATGAACCTTTTAGTCTGATGTTGTGTGTGTCATCATATGGTCTTGAACGTCAAGCAATCAAGATTTCCACTTTAAAACACTTTGATAGCCATTATTTAAGGAAAATGTAAAAGATTTAGTAATATTACAAAGAAGGGTATTTTAAAATGACGGTAGAATGCCAATTTTAAAGTTTTTATAAAATTTTGATTTTAAATACTAAATTATACATATTTGTAGATGCATATTTGACAGCTATAAACTATTTTAATTATTACACCACATGAAAATATAATTTTTATCAATTGCAACTGGCATAATCAATGGTATAATTAGGGCATTTTACTTTGTGCAATTGGCACACAGAATTGATATTTACTAAGTACCTACTGTCACAGTAACTTTGTAGTAGCAGCATTTAGAAATTTCAATCTTAAATTCAATTCACTTCTCACTTGGCAATTTGAATTAATTCTGTCTGATCGAGGACTCTAGCAATAAAATGAATTCTTAGTTGTAAAGTAAGCATATTATAATGATTATTTCGAGTCTGTCAGTTTGGGCATTTTCACTACAGTTTAAAGTGAACTTCAAAAACGTATAAAGTCATGAGCTGTGTAATGATACAGATAGATGGCGACAAGTAAAATATAAGGCAATTTGGAACATAAAATTAATAGATAGACTGCATAGCTTGATTGCATATGTGATTTCCCCCTCTATGAAATATGCTCATATTAATTGATACAATAATATAAAATGGAGAATAAAGCAAAACTTGGTGGCCTCATGATACACTCTATTGCTAAATAATTATTTCAAAATATAATACATTTGAATCTTAATCATAAACTACGGTGCCCATATTAATACACTAACAAAAATAAAGGTGATTTATAAAGGTGGTAGAATTTGATACAATATCACTTATTCAAGTCCTTAGAGAAAGAGTTGCTTTTATACTGTCTATTGTCAGCATCCACTTAAATATATTTCTTAATTTTATACATCACATACTAGAATATCTCAGTACGGCATCTTCTTAAAAGGATTCCATTCTTAGATTGTGCCATAATTCCAAAATCAAATGGCTTTTTCAAACTAACTGATCATGTATAGTATTGAAAGTATGCATATGTATATACTATTATTGTAGAAATAAATTGAGTTAGTTTCTTAATGCTTCCTATTATTTTTTTGTTTTCATTCTTTAAGGGCCACCAGCTGGAACCTGGGAAGTCAAATAACTTACTGTTACAAACCAGCCTCTATGCCCTCCGACCCACCCCCACCCTACGGGTTCATTCGTTAGATTCAAGTCAACATTTCTATTATATGAATAGTTCCCTTGTTGCAGTCACTGTGTAATCTTCATTTTCATTAACAATGACTGTTCATCTTTATAATGATTTTATTGCCTAAAACTGTGGGATTAATAACGGCAGGTACTTGAAGAGCTCACTATTTTTATCAGTGACAAATAGCAAAAACTCTTTTCATGTTAGTCCCTTATAAGTTCTGTTTCCTTAGATAAGTGTGAAAACCACTTTTATGTTCATTATTAAACTTTACTCCTTAAACTGCAATGACTTAAAAAAACAGGCCCAAACAATTCCACTAGATTTTACAGTAGGAGTCCTTGTCATACATTTCTTAATGAATAATTTATTTCATTTTATTATTCTGCCTCATATATAAGAATATCCAGAGCAAACCTGACTTAGGGAGTTGTTTAAATTATTAGTGTTCTCAACATTTTGTTGGCTGAATTTGATTAGGGAATGGAAACTAAATCAGAGTTTATATTTCAATGTATTTGCATTGTCCTGGCATTACGAGAATGCATGTACAGTCCTTAGGCCATGGCACAAATGTCCTCATTAGCAAATCCAAGTGAAAAAAAATCAGACTGGAACGAATATGGAATAAGGAAGAGCATAAACAGAGTTTCACATTCTCTTATTTCTTTAATGTATCCCTTAGTTATCTCTTCTTGAGCTGCTACAAGGTAATGGAGAATATGTTCAAAGCCATGGATAGAATAGGCTGATAGTAAAGCAGCACTTCAAGAAAAGTGGAGGTAAATCCAGTCCCGTTATAGGAGCTGGGAGAGTGATAAGAGAGAATGCCCTCTGCCCACAGAAAAGGACGACTCGCATTTCTTGCTATAGCAGAGACTGTTCCAATCATTTCTGTTTCCTGCAAGAGTTTGTGTAATTATTTGCATATATCTCTCAAATGTTTGTTATAATTCTCCAATGAAACCAACTCTGCTTAAAGTTTTATTGGGAAAATAATTATTGGTACAATTTACTTAATAGTTATAGAACTATGCGGCCAGTTTTGGTATCTTTTTGGAATTTGCCAATTTCTTCTAAATTTCCCAATTTAGTGTCATAGGGTTATTCTTGGTATCATCTCATACTTTTTTTTCTTTTCTATCTCATCGATTTACGTGGATATTCTTATCTGTAATTGTTGTACGTATTATGTCTTATTTCTTTGTTTTTCTGGTTATTTAACTAATATTTGTGTTATTGATTATCTCCTAGTGTAAATTATTCCCTTTCTTCTCCTTTTTTGGGTATAGCATGGTTCGCAATGATCTATTTTCCTTATAATTTTAGTATCTTTATTATCAGTATATTTTATTATTATTGAAGTACTATCTGCTATCCCTGTAATACTGGTTTTGATCTACAAATAATTTTAAATGGCATTATTTCAAACATGGTGAGGAAGTTTGTTATCTTTTTATACTGATTTTTAAAACAGTGTGTACTGATAAGAGAAGAAGCTCCATATGTTTTTTTTTTTTTTTTTTATTTTCATTGATATTTGTTTTATGATCATATGGCCAACTTTTGTAAGTTTATAATATGTGCTTGACAAGACCATGTGCTCTATAATTCTTCCTGAAGGTCAAAAAGCAAATGGAAGCAAACCTAATTTTTTAAATGGGCAAGGAGTGGAAAAGTCACTTCACAAAAAAGGAGACACGAAGAGTCAATTAAAGTGTATGGTTTCTAAATATTGTTATTAGTGGGATACTTCTAAACACTTAAACACTCATCTTAATGGCTAAAATTTATCTTCTACTGTGTTAAAGTTTTCAGTGTTTCTGCTCAAATAATAGTTTTTTGTCTAATTGGTGCTCTTTTCTATGTATCTCTCCTCCTTGGACTTTACAGAAATTCTCTATCTTTTTTTTATTTATACGTATTTATGGGGTACACAGTTGACTATCAGTATTTGTGTACAGCATGTGATGATCAAATTAATGTGATTAGTATGTTCATCATAACAAATAGTAACTACTCTTTGTATCCCCGACCCGATTAGACCCTAATCCCCCTTCCCCTCTCCCTTTCACACCTCTAGGTCTGCTCCCTCCTTCTGAAAGCTCAGTGTTTTATTGTGCTCTCTCTCTCTCTCTCTTAGTTTCTTTCTTTTTCTTTCTTTCTTTCCTCTCACTTATAAGTGAGATATCTCTCTTCCTGTGCCTGAATTATTTCACTTAATATTATTTTCTTCAAGCACATCCACCTTGCTGTCAATGGCAGAATTTCATTCGTTTTTTATGACTGATAGTATTCCATTGTGTGTATAAACCACATTTTCCTTGTCTGGTTGTCTGTTGATGGTCATTTAGGTTGGTTCCTCATGTTGGTTATTGTAAATAGAGCTGCAGTGAAAATGGGAGTACAGGTGTCCCTTCAAAGGTGATGATTTCCAGTCCTTTGGATGAATGCCCAACAGTGGAATTGCTGCATGGTATGCAGTTCTATCTGTAGTTGTTTGAGAAACCTCCATGCTATTTTCCATAGTGGCTGCACTAATTGACTGTCCTACCACCAGTGCAGAAGAGTTGCCTTTTCTATACATCCTCATCAGCATTGGCTGTTCTCAGTATTTTTGATAATAGCCAGTCTATCTGGGGTGAAATGATATCTCAACATGGTTTTGATTTGCATTTCCCTGATGATTAGTGATGTTGAGCACTTTTTCATGTGTTCGTTGGCACATGTCTTCCTTTGAAAAATGTCCGTTCAACTCCTTAGCCCATTTTTTTTTTTGATTGGATTATTTGGTTTTTGACTGTGAAGCTGTTTGAGTTCCTTGTATATTCTGGATATTAATCCCTTGTTGGGTGTCTAGTTTGCAAATGTTTTCTTCCATTCTGTAAGATGTCTTTTTGCTCTGTTAACTGTTTCTTTTGCTCTCCAGAAGGTTCTTACTTTGATATAATCCTATTTGTTTATGTTTGTTGTCATTCCTGTGCTTCGGGGGTCTTATTCATGAAGTGTTTGCTCAACTCTACTTCCTGAAGTGTTTCCCCTATGTTTTCTTCTAGGAGTTTTCTAGTTCCAGGTCCTACACCTAAGTCTTTAATCCATTTTGAGTTTACTTTGGTACATGGTGAGAGGTATGGGTCTAGTTTCATTCTTCTACACATGGATATTCGGTTTTCTCAAGACCACTTGCTGTCTTTTCCCCAATGTATGTTCTTGGTGCCTTTGTCAAACATCAGTTGGATGTAAGCACCTATTTTTAAACTGATTTTTGAAACTTCCCTGCCATTGCATCTTCAAAATTTTTTTGATCTAATATTTATTTTTTCTCCTTTGGAGCTCCGATTACAATAATGGTGGGATTTTTTCTTGCATACTATTTATCTTACACTTTCTTCTGTATTTTTCAATTATTTTTTGTCTCTCCGAGGTTCTTTCTTTCACTTTTGTTTGGTTTTAGAATTTCTATTTGGTTCTTTTAAGAAGCTGCTCTGTTACTTAGATGTGGTCTCTAGTTCTCTGTAGCTATTATAAGAGGAATCAGATTAGTGACACAACATTAAATGTATTACTGAATAACTGGAAGGACTGAAAAATAGGAAATGGCTGAATCTCAAAGCCACAAAGCAGAAACGGGCCAACAAGGAGACTTCAGACACTGCCAAGGTCAGGCACCCAGAATGAGGAAACTTCCTGTCAAATGGGAAGCTAGAACTCTGTATGTCTGCCAGTTCTCAAGCCATGCTTCCTCTGCCGTAACCTGGAAATCACTGCTACAGCTGCTGTTTCCAGAACTCTGATGCCTTTGCCATAACCTAACAGCAGTTCTTAACCGATTTATTCTCAGTAATTTTTACACTCAAAAATTACTGGATACCCACAAAGCATTTTACTTATATAGATTATATATATTATTATTGATATACTATTGATATCAAAATTAAAACTGAGGAATTGTGTCGTTTTTTAATCAATTTATTTAAAAATAGCAATGGTAAAGGTACTACAGCTAAGTCTATCAGAGCAAGAATGCATGTACAATAAACTCATATAATCTATATTTGGGACAAGGTTTTTATTGTGTTGGTGTTAATTTGTAGTCTTGATGTCAATTCAGATGACAAAAATAGCATTTACAAATATGGCCATATTCATCAGCATCAGAATTCATTGGGAATTACTACTACTTTACATTGCTCATTGCCTCCAAAAAAAATACATTAGCATTTTTCATGTTTGTATATAAGAATATACAAGAATATATTAGAATATATTAGTTGGAAAATCTGTCACTTTGAATTCAGGTGGGAGGGAAAAGAATTTTTTTAATTTTGCACTGGGTATAAGCATGTTCTTAATTTGAGTAAAGATAGTAATACAATTTGAGTCTTCAGAAATTGTAATTTGTCAAGAATTTTGGTCCTGATATTAAAACAAAACTAACCAAATCCTGCTCACCATAGTATGGGCCACAAGTATGAAGTTTTACAATCCAGTGATTTTACACTGGATTAGGTTGAATGATCTTTGCGACAATTATAGATCATTATTTTAGAGGATCTATATCATTTTATTTCAGTGGAATTTGAGTAAGTGCTCTGTGTCAGGCACTATGTGAAGTGTTGACATACAATGAAAACTTAGATGTAATCATTGCCCTTTAGGAAACAATTTTAAATACACTCAAATAAACTCAAACTGTGTTTTTAAAGCACACTAATACCTTCATACCTTATATTATAGTAGTAATGAAGTGCAATTAATGCATCTAAAATTCTGGGATTTTCATTGTGTTCACAAATGGTTTCTGCATTTCACACTTTTTTTCAACCTGCTAAAAGCCTGTACTACTTAGCTATTGCTACAATAATGATGTATAATAAAAAGTGTCAATTTATCAGTAGCATAAGGTTTGGCTGATCTAGGCTTTGCTTAGCTAGTAGCTAGTAGCTCATCTAGATTTGGCTCCAGATAACAAACCAATTTTAAGTATGCTTCATGTGTCTCATTCTGCAACCCCAGATGAAGGTGTAGTGGATACTTAGTCCTTTTTTTCTGGTGGGGATAACAGATGTGCCAAGAGGGACAAGCCAAATTGTGAGAGAGTATTTTAAGCCTTTGCATACATCCATCAGCTAATATTCCATTGGCCAAAGCAAAACACATAGCCAAGTACAAATTCGTCAATCAAACAAAAGCACATCAACTACTGTGAGGCGCTGGTAATAGGATGGAAGAATATTTATACTAAAGGAAAGTTAGAAATGCAACCAATGATTCAATATACCACAGTATCCCTTCTTGGCATTGCCCTGTTCTGTAAACAATGTCTGGTCACTCTTTTTAACATTAGCGATGATAGCGAAGTTTCACCTTTATGCCCTGAGGTTGCTTATATGTATTGTGGTACTCGTATTTTCACTAAGTTGTATTAATCTTTATAGTATTGTTACTTTTTGAAGGTCGTTACATGATGATATCCTCACATGGGGCCCAGGGCTTTTATTTTGGTATAGGGTTTTAAAGTATTCAAAACATAAAGAATATTTCAACTAGAAAAATGAGACTATAACTTTTTACAAAAAATGCACATATATGGGCCAGGCCCGTGGCTCACTCAGGAGAGTGCGGCGCTGGTAGCACCGAGGCTGCAGGTTTGTATCCTACACAGGGATGACTGGTGAGCTCACTGGCTGAGCGTGGTGCAGGCAACACCAAGCCAAGGGTTGTGATCCCCTAAACACTCAAAAAAAAAATGCACATATATTTGTTGAATGTTATTTCATTTGCTACCATACGGTATTAGTCTATTTTTGTTGCTAATAACAAAATATACGCATCCAAGTGATTTATAAAGAAAACAAAATATATCACTTACAGTTTCTGAGGCTGGGAAGTCCCAAGTGCATCTGGTGGTAGCAACAGTGACCCAGGGGTGTTGCATTGTAAGAAGGTGGAAGCAGGGAGAGCAGAGACAGAGAAAGACAGACTCTCCTCTTCTTTTAAAGCCCTCAGAACCATGTCCCTGACCACGATTTTTAAGCCATTCACTATGGCATGGTCCTACAATCCAATCACCTCTTCAAGGCTCCACCTTTCAATTACCATAGTAGGATTTCCCACCCTCTTAACAGGCATGGTGGGGGTTAAGTAATACACAAAATTTAGGGAACACAATTCAAGCTTCAGTGAGTTTTGGGGGGACATAATTCAATCCACTACATTTGGCCCCTGGCCCCGCAAAACGTATGTCCTTTCACAAGCAAATACATTCATTTCATTGCCAAAGTCTTGACTTGTTTCAACCCAAAAATTCAAGGCTCAAAGTCCCATCTGTGAAATCAATATAAGTTATCTCCTTCCAAGGTACAATGGTGGGACAAACATAGGGTACATATTCTCATTCCAAAAGGGAGATATAGGCCAACAGGAAGGTTTAACTGGTCTCAAACAAGTCCAAAACCCAGCAGGGTAAGCATCAAATCTCAAAGCTGGTGAATCAGGTACTTTTATGCCATGTTCAACCTCCCCTGCAAGGTCCCGTGGGGGTTGCATCCCCAAGTCTTTGGGCAGCTCTGCTTCTATGTCTTTCCTGGTCTCTGGCCACACTTCAGCTCTCCCCGGCTGGTATTCCACTCTGGTAGCTCCACAAGTCTGGGGTTTCTTTGGCGGTCCTGCTCTCACGGCTCCACTAGACATGGCATTGTTGGGGTTTCTCTGCTGCACCTCTGACCCCATGTTTCCACTTGGCACTGCTCTAATGAAGGTTGTCTGAAGTGGCTCCGCCTCTGCAACAGATCACTTTCTGGGCCGGACTTTTCCATACATCCTCTTAAATCGCAGTGGAGACTCCCAAGCCGTCCCTGTTCTTGCATTCTGCAAGCCTTCACACCTAACACCACGTGGACTCTGCCAAGGCTTCTGGCTTGTGTTTTCCAAAGCTGTGGGTCCAGCCACACCTGGGGCCACTTTAGCAACAGCTGGAGCAGCCAAAGCAGCTGGGATGCTGGTGTGGGGAGCAGCATCCCAAGTTAGCCTTGGGCAACAAACCCGTGGAGGGCACCTCAGCCTTTTTTCCAGGACCATTTTGTTTCCCCAGGTCTCTGGGTCTGAAACAGAAGGGTTAGCCCCAGAGGCTTCTGCAATGCCTTCTGGGCCTTTTCCCCGTCTCTTGACAATCCCTTTCTTTTGCATTAATCTTAGCTAATGATCGCTGGGCTGCACCATTACATGCTCTCTGCTTCTCTACCACATGGGACTTGCTCGATTTTCTGTATTCATCTATTTTTGTTGCCTATAACAAAATACCTCACTGGTGGTGACGACAGTGAACCAGGGGTCTCACATTGCAAGATGGTGGAAGCAGAGAGAGAGAGACAGATTCCACTCTCTGTTCTTTTAAAGCTCTCAAAACCATGCCCCAACCACCATTTTTAATATATTCCCTACTGTAAGTTCCTCCAATACAAACACCTCTTCAAGGTTCCACCTTTCAAATACCATAATAGGATTTCCCTCCCTCTTAACAGTCACAGTGGGGGCTTAGTTTCCAATACATAAAACTTGGGGACACAATTCAAGCTTCAGTGAGTTTTGGGGGACATAATTCAATCCAGTACACCTGCCAACATTGGTAGTAACAGCATTTGATATCACTTTATAGAAAATTATTATGAATATTGATATTTATTTGAGACAAAATCTGTGTGATATGAATTTACTACTCCTCTCTATTACATTAAACAAATGCATACATGTTAACATGCTTCCATATAATAACAATACTTGGCAAATATTTTCGAATAAGTATGAAACAAAGCATTACAAGATTTTCAGAACATTTATTAAAAGATTTAGAGCTACAATAACACAGTTTTTCTACCTTTAAAAGTATCTGGTAAATGTAAAAGCATTTATTGAAATATTTGCTATATATCCCACATAAGACAAAGGAAATATTTTACTAGAAATATTTAATAGCACCCTCTCATTATTTTCTCATGCCCCTTTTGTTAAGTTGTACACTAAAGTGCAAACTTAAAATGAACTATAACTCTTTTTTGTCTGGAGACTTTAAATAGAGGTGAATTAGTGCCATGTACATTGAACTGTCAGTCAGAAATTTGTGTGTGTGATTTTTCAAAATGGAAATTTTTCTAACAACACAGAAATGTAATTTATAAAAAGAAATATTCACCTAAGACTTTGTACAAATCCGTCAAAGTCAGTGGTTGTGCAAGCCCTTCTATATATCAGTTTGAATGTCTAGGATATAAAGGCACAGTGAACAGGTGACCACGTAGGTCCTCCCTTCAAAGTTTAAAATGACTAAAGAAATAAACCACCTAAGATCTGTGTGACACTAAAATCATACAAGTATTGTGCCTGGTGTTTTGTCATGTCATTTATCTAAATTCCTTATATATTGATAAGATACAATTGTAGCTATGAAAAAACACCTTTTAAATATTAAAGATCTAGAATCTTTTAGTAAGTGTCAAAATAACATCAAACAAAGAGGGTCCAATTCTGGCAAGCTCGTGACCTGCTAAAACTGCTTTTGAATGTTCCTATGTAAGCCACATTAGAGTAGTATTCACCAGGCCTCCTATGGGCTAATATATAAAATAAATCAGATCCTTCACAAGTTTTACTTCCAGGGCTGTAGAATCATGCAGCCCCCTTTTACTGAATTAAACAGTTCTTTCTGGCATTTCTGAGAGCATGGACATTTTAGGATATTTCTCCAAGTACAAAGTTGTCTGCTGGTAAAAGACCCACCTTGCTTTTGTCTTATGAACTGTACCACATCTTCATATTTCATTCCGCCTTCAGTTAACGCTAGAGCATCCAGCATTGGAGCTCTCCCAAGACCCGCAGCATGGGGAACCGCAATTCAAAAACCGGGATCTTCACGAAATTTATTTTTTTTACAAGTTTTGCCCACATATAAACAATCTGGCTGAATAGTGGTGCACCATCACCAAAAGGCCAGTCAGAACCTCCGTGTCTTCTTTCTCCAAAATGACAGGGTGGTAAGTCAATTCACAGACTCTTACTATAGTGGTGGCTCCATCCTTCTGAAGTTCCTGTAAGAATATGTTGGGCACTGGTTGAGTTGTGCATAACATGAAATCTCATATTCCTGTATACAGTCTCAACAGGAGCAGGGCGGTTCATTCCAGCTATGTTGATGTAATTAAATTTTTAAAACACACAGAAAGATTTTTTTTTTTTAATTTTATTTTGTCGATATACATTTTGGCTGATTATTGCTCCCCATCACCAAAACCTCCCTCCCTTCTCCCTCCCCCCCCAACAATGTCCTTTCTGTTTGCTTGTCGTATCAACTTCAAGTAGTTGTGGTTGTTATATCTTCTTCCCCCCCACCCCCGGTTTTGAGTGTGTGTGTGTGTGTGTGTGTGTGTGTGTGTGTGTGTGTGAATTTATATATTAATTTTTAGCTCCCACCAATAAGTGAGAACATGTGGTATTTCTCTTAAAACACAGAAAGATTTTAAAATAACAGACTTCTACTACAAAATAGTCCAGTTGAATACAAAGTTAGGAGTAATAGGAAATGAAATGAACCTCCAACCAAAAAGCATCACTGTTTCAATCAAGTAATACTGAGTCAACAGATAATAAGTGCACTCAGTTTTACCAAATCCTGGTCCTGTATAATGTTTGGCCATTGAGTTTAGCTATTCGGTGTCCCAGTTATTCATTCTCATGGGAACTTCTCAAATATTAATGACTTTCTGGAGTTCACGAGTCTGTGTAGAGGTTGGGTAGGGCCTGGCAGTAATCTCCACTGTCCCTCAGAAAGTCCATAAATGTGAGACCACGTACACTGGGGAGACTGAAGGATATGTTCACTCACTGGTGAATGTACCCTAACCAGATAGCTGGTCTCGAGGCAGATATGGCACTACCCAATGCTCAGCTCTGGGGACAGCAGGCCCATTACCACCTGGGCCCCACACATGCCTTATGTGGCTTGCTTTTGTCACAAACCCTTCCTTTCTGTCTTTTGTTCTCACAGTGAATGGAAAAGGACAATCCAGGCCACCAGTCAAGATCAGGGTATCCAGCTCCCAGTCAAGATGGTGGAATAGACAGTCCCCAGCATCACTCTCTCCCACAAATCAACCAATTTACAACTACTAAAAAGTGAGGGCAACAAAGCTGGGGCTGCTAAAGCTCAGGGGAAGAGGAGGAGACACCTACGGAGTTCATGAAGGCAGGAGATGCCACGATGAGGAAAAGAAAGAACCGCTCCAACCGTTTTGAGCCCCAGCTGCTTCAAGGCTGGAGCTGGTGAGCACATGGAGCAGGACCTGGCAAAAGCTGAGCTGTGCCCTTCGGATGAAGTTGCTTGGAGGCTTCAGGGGAGAAGAGGGCCTTGCTGGCTCCCTGACATTATCTTACCTTTTTTCTTTAATTCATAGTTTCAAAGCTTACGTAAAATTTAGAATCAGGAAATGAACTTCCATACCTTTATAGCAATACCAAAACTTGCATTTATTTTTAATGGCAATATTGTGGTACAATTGTTATTGAATAAACTATTCATATTTAATAGGCATAATTTGATAAATTTTGACATATGTACACACCCATGAAACCATCAAGATGATGAGCATATGCATCATCTCCAGAAGTTTCCTCATGGCCTTTTATAATCCCTCCCTTTAACTCTCATTTCTGCCCCCACTCCCATCCCTAAGCAACCACTCGATTGCTTTATGCCATTATATATACATTTGGATTTCCTGGAATTTTATAAAAATAGGATCATACAGTAGATATATTTTCCTGTCAGGCTTCTTTCTCTTAGAATAATTGCTTTGAGATTCATCCATCTTATAGTATGTACTGTGGGTTGAATCTTGTCCCCCAGAAAGATATGTGGAAGTCCTAATCCCAATACCTCAGAATTCGACCTTATTTGGAATAGGGTTGCTGCAGATGTAATTACTGAAGTTAAGATGAAGTTACACTGAAGTGGGGTAGACCCTTAATTCATTATGATTATTGTTCTTATAAGAAGAGAAAGAAAGACACATACATGGGAGAGAAAGATGCCATGTGATGACACAGGGAGAGATTGAAGTGCTGCAGCTGCAAGGTGGGGCTTAATCCAATATGACTAGTGTCCTTGTAAGAAGGAGACATTTGGACACAGACACAGACATGCACAGACAGAAGACTGTGTTGAAGACACGTGGGAAGAACACCATGGTGAAGATGGAGGATCACCGTGATGCATCTATAAGCCAAGGAAAAGCAAAGATCGCCAGGAAACCACCGGAAGCTAGAAGAACAGATTCCCCCCTGCAGGTTTCAAAGGGAGCATGCCCTGCCAACACCTTGATCCCAGACTTCTAGCCTCCAGAACTCTGAGATGATAACCTTCTCATTTTTACACCATCCAGTTCGGGTACTTTGTTATGGCACCCCTCGTAAACTAATACAGCATGTATCAGAACATCTTGCCATTTTGTGGATATATCACAATTTGCTTATCCATTCACCATTGCTGGACATTTGTGTTGTTTCCAGGTATGTGCTCAGTGGCACTGCTAGATAGTAGAGTACATTCAACTTTAATTTGACTAAATACTGACAAATTGATATCCAGATTTGCAACAGTCAATATGCCCAACAGCAGGACACAAGGGCTCCTATTTCTCACATCTTCACCAATACTTGCAGTGTGCTACTTTTCTTATTTGCCAATGTAAAGCATTATTTTTCTTGTTATTTTAAATATATTTTAAAATTACTAATGGGTTTGATTATCTTTTCATATATGCACTCATTTCTTGGGCACCCTCTTTGCTGAGCTGTTTATATCCTCTGTTTATATTTTCATTGCTTTTAGATATTGCAAATACCTTTCCTCTTCTTTTATTTGTAGGTTAGGTTTACACTGAACGTCACTCATCAGGGGAGGATCCTTATTTTGATGTAACTAAATCAATTCTTTTCTGGGCCTCTTGACTGATGTTTTATGAGCCTTATTTAAGAAGTTCTCTCTTAAAATGAGGGGATAACTCTCTTCTACTAAATTGTTCTCTATTAACTTGATAATTTTGTCTTTCATATTTATCATTCTAAACCACCTAGAATTCACAACCTTATATCTGATAAAGCAGAGATCAGGTCTTATTTTTCTATACATGCTAAGGAGGATTTCCTAACATCCTGAGACTGACAATGTTATAGTCAAATGCTATCTATTGATTTCAGGGCTCTTGTTTATTTTCCTTTTTGAGATCACATGTTACCCAGGAAACCTAAAGTTGTAGCATTTAGATTAAATACAGTGTTTCTCAAAATCTAGTAAATAGTGCATACTTGCCATCATACTTGAGAGACAATGGAAGAAATCTGTTCTTTTCCCCAGTTAATATAAAAAGCTAAATTGTCATATATGAATATATTCCAGTGATTTGTCTATTCTTGAGCCAATAACACATTCCATTGTATACAGTGTAAGTAGTTTAATATGTGGAGAGAAATTCCCTGTTCATTTCTGTTTTTGCAATTTTTTCCTTGGAAATTATTTTGTCTTCATTTCTCTATAATATTTTTCGATTATGTTTAATTAATAAAAGTAACCTTGTTTTGAATTGTACTGCATTTATAGATTAGTGTAGGAGAAATTGCTAATAAGTATTGAGTTTTCTCATATAAGAAAATAGTTTCCATTTATGGAAAGTCTCCATTCTGTGCTTTAGCAGAGATTGTTTATTCATATAGACCTTGCATATTTTTTGTAAAATGTACATTGCCGTTTGAAAGTTGGCTACAGATTAAGCCCAAATCTTAGTATTTGACCAACTTCCCCTCCTTTAGAAACTAGAATTCTATTCATATACTAGTTTGCCACTTGGAAAATTACAATCCTAAACATGTATCTCATAAACAAGTATCTGTGTGTGTTATAGAGATTTAGAGTTACTGCAGACTTGTTTTGTTTCCCTCAGACCCCACTAGGAATTCTTTCACTGGGAGCCCTCTCTAGGAAAATCACCCACTTCCTAAAGAAGTGCAATACTGAGCCTTCAGTCTCGTGTCTCTAAATTAGGAAACAGGCCTCCAGTACTCCCAGCTCTCTTTTTCTCAAGTAGTTCATTAAGGATGGATGTTTACTTTAAGTCTGAGGTAAGGAAACACTTTCTACAAAGGGCCAAATAGTAAATATTAAAAGTTTTGCCATATGATGTCTGGCACAGCCCCTCAACTCTGCCATTGTAGCACAAAAGCAGCCACAGACAACACAAACAAATTGGTTTGTCTGTGTTCCTGTAAAACTTAATTATAAAACCAGGCAGTAGGCTAGATATGGCCTATTCAAAGTGATTTGGTGTCGTTCATCATTCCAGAATTTACACTAAAACACGTGAGTAATTTTTCATTTTACCATCAAATTGTACTATTAAATTGAATAGTGTAATTCATACCTGCAATATTGAAATATCATCATCATTATCATGTACTAAAAGATTTCACCTACTTGTATCTATTTCTGGAAATTTACTTTGTTCCCTTGACCTGTTGGTGAGTTCTTCAGGAATTTGTGATGGACTCAGCTGCCCAGATGAGCCGTGCTGGAATAATTTTTATTGTGAGACTCTAAGCACTGGGGGAAGGAGCAGTGGGGTTAGGCTGGACCCCTCATCTCTGAGGAAATTTAAAAGTGATGTCTGTGCTCTAGCCCCTAGAAAGTTTGATATAATTAGAATAAAACGGGAATCTATGGTTTTTTTTCTTTAGAACCCCTCAATCAATAATTGAGAAGCCAGATTTGTAAACCACGTCCCTTATGTATTTGTTCAAAGTATATCTAGTTCTAGATGTTGCAAACATCAGCTTAACACTGGTGAAACCTACAGATTGCAGGGTCCCACTCTGGACATACGGAATCAGAATCTCCAGCGGAGGACAGTGGGTTTGCAAAAGCAACAGAACCCCATGTGATTCTTATCATCATAAAAATTTTAGAAACATTCCCTGAGGGCAAATTTCTGCTCTCTGTATTTCTCCACGCTGAAGCTCACACTGAATACCTTGGGCAAGCAGCCTTCTATCTGGTGATCATCCATCCTTGGACGCTTGCCAAAATTGTTTTGGGGGGTAGAGAACAATGGATAGAAAATTTTAAAGGTCATAAATTCTCAATAGCCACCTTTTCCATGTACACTCTCTGAAACAGATTTGACTGAGAAAGCTGTGAGTTCACAGTAAGATTCCTCCCTCTTTGTGTAAGAGTTACATACTGAGTTTTGTTTGCGATGCTCAGATATCCTTAGTCCTACTATGCAGCATTGCCTCAAGGGGTGAAAAACTCCAGGGCACCAACAAAGGTTAAAACTTGCATCAAGAAGCCATAAATATGTAACATTTCCTGTATTTTCTTGTTTTCTATATACTTCAGTGATGACCCATTTGTGGTATTTTGCCCCATGATGAGATGTTCTGATTTCAGGTACATGGTAGAGCAGGATGGTAGGAGTAAAGATGATTTTTATTAAATGACTTTCCTCCATCAGACTATTGTAACAAACACATCTCCTTTGAAAAAGGGTCACATGAGAGAAAAGTAAAGAAAGGTTTGGTAAGAAATAGCGAAGCCTTAAAATGACATTTTTCCACATATGTAAACATAAGCAGCTCTTCTCAGCTTTTCTCACTACTGATCCCTAAGGACGAGCTATTAGACAGAAAAATATCACCTTCCAATCATAGTAATAGTGATCCTTATATTATCATATGGAACAAAAAGTTTTCTTACAGAAAACTTGAAGACATACTGGATAAAATTCAAGGAGAAAAGTTTTATATGATATTTTTCAGATTGAGTATAGGCTTTTGATAATAAAGTTAAAACCTATTTTATCAAATCATTATGAAATCTCTATTTCCTTTACAAACAATTCTCATTTTATCTTCTACAATGTTTAATATTTTCTACTACTCTTTGACAAAAAATAATCTATTAGCTGTCAGATATTAAATAAAAGGCTAATTTCTATCACATTTTATTTCATTAGGAAGTACAATTTCCATAAAACTTAACTTTTTAATACTTCTAAAATTTATACTATTTAATATTGTTTTGATCAATTGTATATTAACTATTATTGTAACAAAAATTAATCCACAGGACAAATTTTACTCCTTAATACCCTGTGCCCACAGACGTAAAATGCTTGTTAAAATTTCAATACATATACATACAGTATTTTCATTTTCATACATAGAATTGGTTGTTACGCAGAATCACTTTCAAAAGTTAAAGTTATAATGTGAACATATGTCAAATATTTATTTAACTCAATCATGAGGGAAATAATGAGTGAAACAACACGTGGGGAAGTTGGTTCGCAGAAGAATTCAAATGGTGGTTACGCGGTCAATTTAAGGAAGTTATGCTGAAATACATTTGCTAAGTTTGAGACAAAGCAGCTGATATAGTTTGGATGTGGTCTCCCAGAAACTCATGCGGAAATCTGATTCCTAATGTGATAGTGTTAGAAGCTGTTTGAGTCATTGGGGAAGATTCCTCATGAAGTGATTAATGCTCTCCCTGGGGTGTGAGGGTCCTGAGTGAGATCTTACTCTACTAGTTCCCGTAAGAGCTGGTTGTTTAAAAGACCCTGGCACTTCCTCTCTCTCTCTCTTGTTTCCTCTTGCCATATGATCTGCTTGTGCCTGCTGGCTGCCGGCTGCTTTCTTCCATGAATAGGAGCAGCATGAGGCCCATGCCAGATGCAGCTGTCCCAGAATCGCAAGCCAAATAAAACTCTGTTCTTCATAAATTATGCAGGCTCAGGTATTCTGTTATAGCAACACAAAACAGACTAAGAAAAAAATTGGTACCAAGGAATGGGGTGTGGCTTATAACAAATATTTGAAAATGTGAGCAGCTTTGGATCTGGATGTTGAGGAGAAGCTGGAGGAATTTGGAGGAACAGGCTAGAAAAAGCCTAGATGCTAGTGAAAGTTTAGAAGCCAAGAAAACTAGAGGAACTTTTAAAGATGGGTTAAATTGTGGTGAGCTGAATGCTGATAGACATGTGGACTGTAAAGACCATTCTGAGGAGGTCTCAGATAGAAATAGGAAGGAGTTTTTTGGAAACTGAGGCAAAGATCACCCTTGCTATGAATAGGTAAGGAAGTTGGCTGCATTGTGTCCATGCCCTAGGACTTTGTGGAAGATGGAACTTAGGAGTTGGCAACTAGACTATCTGGCAGAAGAAATTTCTAAGCAGCAAAGCATTAAGGAAGCCACATGGATACTTGCAATAGCCTATGCTGAGTTATGGCAGCAAAGGCAGAACATAAAGCCAGAATTTAAAAGGGAAGCAAAGTGTGAAAATTTAGAAAGTTTGCAGCCTGGCCATGTGGTATAGATGCAGAGAGCATGCAATGGTACAGTCCAGTGACCATTAGCTAAGAAGATTAGTACAAAGAAAAGGGATTATCAAGAGAAGGGGAAAAGGGCCCGGAAGGCACTGCAGAAGCCTCTGGGGACAGTCCTTCCATTTCAGGCCCAAAGACCTAGGGAGGCAAAATGGTCTCGGGCAAGAGGCCTGAGGCACCTTCCACAGGCTTACTGCTCAGGGCCAGCTTGGGAAGCTGCTCCCAGCACCAGCACCCCAGCTGCTTTGGTTGCTCCAGCCATGGCAAAATCAGCTCCAGGAGTGACTGGACCTGCAGCTTTGGAAGATACAAGCCAGAAGCCTTAGTGGCATCCACGTGGTGTTAGGTCTGCAGGCTGGCAGAATGCTAGAACTGTGGAGGCTTAGGAGTCTCCACCCTGATTTCAGAGGATGAATGGAAAAGTCTGGGGGCCCCGGAAGAGATCTCTCACATGGTCAGAGTTACCACAGACAACCTTAGCTAGAGCAAAGCCAGGTGGAAATGTGGGGTCAGAGTTGCAGCAGAGAAACCCCATCAGTGTCATGCCTACTGGAGCTGTAAGAGTGGGACAGCCATGGAGACTCCAGACCTGTAGAGCTACCAGAGTGGAATACCAGCCTGGGAGTCCTAAAGTGTGGCCTGACACCAGGAAAGCCATAGGAGCAGAGCTGTTCAAGGACTTGGGGACCCAGCCATCACACAAGCTTGCAGAAGTGGAACGTGGAGTCCAAGTACATGATTTGCCAGCATTGAGATTTAATGCCGGCCCTGCTGGGTTTTGGACTTGTTTGGGACCAGGTACCCCTTTCTTTTGGTATATTTCTCCATTTTGGAACAGGAATATATTCCTTAAGTTTGTCCCACCATTGTATCTAGGAAGTAGATAACTTGAATGATTTCAGAGATGGGACTTTGAACTTTGGACTTTTGAATTGAAACAAGTTAATACTTTGGGGGTAGAATAATTGAATTTGTATGTGAAAAGGACTTGAGTTTTGTGGGGCCAGGGGCTGCATGTAGTGGATTTAATTATGTTCCTCCAAAACTCACTGAGGCTTGAATTGTCTCCCAAGTTTTATGTATTAGAAACTTAGTCCCCACTATGACTATTAAGAGGGTGGGAAATCCTATTATGGTAACTGAAAGGTGCAGCCTTGAAGAGGTGATTGGATTGTAGGACTGTGCAGTAGTGAATGAATCGAAAATGGTGGTCAGGGGCATGATCCTGCAGGCTTTAAAAGAAGAGCAGAGTCTATCTTGCTCATTCTCTCTGCTCTCTCTGCTTCCACCATCTTGCAATGTGAGATCCCTGGGTCACTGTTGCTACCACCAGATGGACTTTGGACTTCCTAGACTCAGAAACTGTCAGCAATTAATTGCATTTTCTTTATAAATTACCCAGTCCCATGTATTTGTTATAAGCAACACAAAAACGGACTAATACAACAGTTTAATATTTTACCAGGAAAACAAATTTCTAGGGTTTTTTTTTTTTTTTTCCTTTTTTTATTTTATAAATGTCTGGAGTACAAAGTTGACTATCAATAATTGTGTACAACGTGTGGTGGTCAAATCAGGGTAGTTACCTTATTCATCATTACAATAGTAATCATTCTTTGTGTCCACTGACCAATTTCTCATTAACCACCATCCCGTCCAACCTCCTCTCCCCCTTTCCATCTCTAGTAACCACAGTTCTATTCTGGTCTTCTAAGAGTTCAGTGTATTACTGTGATTGCTGTCTCTTTCTTTCTCTTTGCATTGTTTGTTTATGAATTCAGCTGCCACTTATGAGTGAGGACATGCTGTGTTTCTCTTTCTGCTCCTGGGTTGTTTCACTTAGCATAATTTTCTCCAGACTCATCCATGTTGCTGAAAAGGGCAGAATTTATTTCTTTTTTATGGCTGAGTAGTATTCCATTGTGTATATATACCACATTTTCCTTATCCACTCACCCATGGTTAGACATTTAGGTTGGTTCTGTAACCTGGCCATTGTAAACAGAGCTGGAATAAACACAGGAGTGCAGGTATCCCTTCGCCATGTTGTGTGCAGTATACTCTAAAGCAAATGTACTTCAGAGGGAGTGGTTTTCCAAAGCCTTACAGTTTCAAATATTGACCTTACAAAAAACAGGTAATTTTCCTGAGGGTATTGAGTCTCTGTTAGAAGATAAAGAGTTGTAACACTGCAGGTTGCTGGCTCAAAGACAGACCGATTACTGATTGATATGTAAAGATGCTGGGAAATTGCTGTAAGAAAAAAATGTTTGCTAAGATTAACTTTTGTTGGTGGATCACTTAATTGCCCTAACAGAATGTCATCTGACTTGTTTTTACTAAATGTTAACAATCCTATTGTTAAACTTGTTAAAACTTTAAGCCCACCTATGTCTCTTCCTGTAACTTCCTGGTCTGAAGAATAAATACAGTAAAAGAACCCCAATTCGAGGTTAATTTCCCAAATGGAAGGAATGCCTCTCTCTTGAGGGTTCTGGGAAATTAACCACTTTGGGGCTTCTCACTGGTCAGAAGAGATGGGCTTGAGTAATCCTTTGCAGCTCCATCACCTAGGAGAAGAGAGGTGACAAAACCATGGGAGGCAAAGCAACAATGGTGATTTCCATTCTTTGGATATATACCCAGAAGTGGTATTGCTGGATCATATGGTAGTTCTATCTGTAGTTGTTTAAGGAACCTCCATAGTGTTCTCCATAATGATTGTACTAAATTGCAGTCCCCCCAACAGTGCAGAAAGGTTCCCTTTTCTCCACATCCTTACCAGCATTTGTTGTTCTCTGTATTTTTGATAATAGCCAGTCTAAGTGGGGTGAGATGATATCTCAAAGGGGATATAATTTCTATTTCCCTGATGATTAGTGATGTTGAGCATTTGTCATATACCTGTTGGCCATTTGCATATCCTCCATTGAGAAATGTCTATTCAGCTCCTTTGCCCATTTTTAATTGGATTGTATTTTTACTGTAAAGTTATTTGAGCTTCGTCTATATTCTGAATATTAATCCCTTGTTGGATGCATGATTTGCAAATATTTTCTCCCATTCTGTAGGTTGTCTTTTCACTCTGTTCATTGTTTACTTTGCTGTACAGAAGCTTTTTAGTTTGATATAATCCCTTTGTTTATTTTTGTTGTTGTTGTTGTTGTCTGTGCTTTGGGGGTCTTATTCATAAAGTCTTTGCCCAGTCCTATATCTTGGAGTGTCTCCCCTATGTTTTCTTTAAGCAGTTTTAATGTTTCAAGTCTTTATTAAAACAGCAGTCACATGCAATACTCTAAAGGACTGATGGATATAAATAATTTCCTTAATTATAAAAGGGAAGGATAGACTGACTGATTAAATTTAGCCTGTGTAAAATGAAGTATGCATGTTACAATTTACAGGTAACTAACCAGATCAGAATAGAAAGAATAACTTCCAAAGCAGTAAAGAGGGAAAAGGAAACAAACACTAAAACAATCCAACGGAAAGCTAGAAAGGAACACAAGTGCCCGGGGCACTCAGTTCATGCACTCAGATGTGCAAGTTATTTAATTCCGAGTTTTATAAAATTGGACATAAATTCTGTTTCAAGCCACCATTGTTTAGTGGGGCTGAAACTTACTCACAGTAACTTACGTTTTCTTTCCCAACATTTTTCTTAAATTAGCACTAAATTCCAGTATCGGGGCACATTGTTACTACTGAAGTATCCCACCATACATATAAAGTTCTGTGCATAGCACGGTGCTTGGCACACAGTATAAGTTAGCTGTTTTACCTCTCTTCGTTTCAAAGGTAACAGTGGGAATTTTACTAGCTACCTCTTTAGCAACTACGGTGGTGAGTGTGATGACAATAGTCTGCAGAGTACTGTCATTTTTCGAGAGAGAATTCAACTTAACATGACCATTGGAAGCATGGGTAAAGCAGACAGAAAGACACCGTTACTGTGTATGTGCTTAGATTGTTCATAGACCTTATATATTATTTCCATATTTCTACGTTATTGTTAATAAAAATGTACACAGCAGCTGCATTTAATGGTTTTAATACTTAACGTACTTTCACTATAGATTTTGAGACACATTATATGTTGGTGAAAGAACTCAGTTTATGGAATCAGATGAACTTATATCTAAATACAGGCTCACTAGCAGTAGTTATGTGCCTCTGTTTCTTCTAAAAAATAGAGTCATCTGCTGTGCTGGTCCAAGTTTTCCAGGAAGCAGTCAGCATGTGAAGATTTAGTGTGCAGGAGTTTTCTTAGGGAAACTGCCTATGAGAGGCAATGGAGAGTGTGCTGGAGGAGGTGAGAAGAGCCACCAGGTACAACTGAGTCCAAGTGCCAAAGAGAGGGAATAAAGCTACGATGGAAACATCCTCGCTTAACGTGCAGTTGAAAGAAAGTTCAGGAAGACCTTCAGAAAGCCCTTAAGCAAAAGTCTGCAGTCACGGGAGGCCTTCATCTCCCAGACCTGACTTAGCACCCCTGCAATGCTAATCACTGTCTGGGAGGTAACAGGGCAGTGATTTCAGAGCACAGTGGTTGGGGCTTTAGTCAATTACACTCCCTCTCTAAAAGGTGCATACTTGTGGGCAACCCACCCATCGTGCAGGTTTATTATGAAATTAGAAAGAATGTAGGTAAATGGCCGTGGACAGTGTGCTCGACACATAAAGAATAAAGAATACCTACTGTCATAGCTCATGTGTGGACTCTTTCTCATAATGACTCTGTTGTATTCATAGGATATGTATTCTTTAATAGTCACAGTCTCCTTCCTTTCAGGTGTTTGTATTTGTTTTCTAAGGCTGCCATAACAAATTATCACAAAGTGGGAGCATAAATAACAGAAATTTATGTTCTCACTCTTCTAGAGGCTAAGAGTCCAAAATGCAGCTGTTGGCAGGGTTTGTTTCTTCTGCGGCCCTCTCCTTGGCTTGCAGACATTTGCCTTCTCCCTGTGTCCTCACATGGCCTTCGCTCCATGTGTGTCTGTGCCTTCATCTCCTCTTCTCATAAAGACTCCAGTCATATTGGATTAAGGCCTACCCTAATGACCTCATTTTAATTTATTTATTTAGGACTTTATCTCCAAATAAAATAATATCCGAAAGTACTTGGGGTTTAGGACCTCAACATTTGAATTTGGGGGAGGGGGACACATTAGCTGTAACAGTGTTATTGGTATTCTTTACAGACAAGAAAACTGAGAACCACGGTTGTCAAATAAGATGACACAGTTACACTTGTAATGAAAAACAAAATCAGAATCTCTGTACTTCTAAGCAAAGTGCATTCTCTTTTCATCAGTGTGCATTATGCCCTGTTGTATGTACTTGGCTTTTGTAGGTAGCAGGGAAAAAGAGAAGGTGACTCAGGCTAGTGGAAGTGGACACGACATCCACAAAGTAAGAGAAGCCTTTGAATCAATCTCCACACATCTTTCAACCAGTGGTTCACAATCAAGGGTGATTTTTGCCTCCTCAAGAGACATTTAACATCGTTGGGTACATTTTTGGTTGTCACAACTGAGCTTGTGCTGCTGGCATCTAGTAAGTAGAGGTCATGAATGCTGCTCACATTTTACCAAACACAGTACAGACCCACTAACACCAAATTATTTGGGACAAAATGTCAACAGTGGTAAAGTCGAGAAACCCAACCACAGAATAAGACAATTTGGTCACTGCACCTGTCAGTCCCTAGAAAGGGATCATTCCGTATTAGCCACGTCCAGCTAGTGACGAGAACTAAAGGGATGACAAATTGTATGGATTTATTTTGAAAATTTAGAATGCTATCCTGACCATTCCTGGGCATGATGCATATTTTTTCTGCAGGCCAGCCTGATTGGTACAGCCTGTGATTAGCAGCCTGGCAAAAACGGGGCCTATGAGATCCAAACTTAATTCTGGTTACCGTTTCTAAAACTGTTCTTGTCCCTCTTACACCTGATCTTCCTACATGAAAGGTTTAGGTGAGTGTAGAGTATAATTGGGGGGAAAATGACGAAAGTTATAGTTAGAGGAATGGGACACTTAGGTATTGTGGAGGGTGGGAGAAGAGCAACAACCCAGCATCTAGGGTGCACAAGGGAGGAAGGGCATTAATGACTTTTGTCTATTAGAACTGCCGATGGAACCTTTCTCCCCAAGGAACATTCTGGTGCAGCTCTTCTAAACTGTTGCAAGAACCTTCAATTTAACCGACTGCTGGGTCTGCCAGCCCAGCCAGATGGCTCTGACCACCAGTTCCCTTTACTTTTGAGAGATCTATCAGAAGCAGCAGGGGAGGCTTCCAGCTCCTGTCCCTCCCTCCCCGCTCACACACACAATCCTCTCCCAATGTCAGTCATTTTATGGAGCAGAGTAATGCCAGACCTCCCAGCTCCTGAAAACGCTGTGGCTTGCCCCTTACGGGTGGCAAACTTTCAGCATCTTAGACCCTCAATCACTCTAAGTAGAAGGGCTTAACTCTGAGGCAACGACAGCCATACTAAACCCTCAGCTTTGCCTATTATTTATTTATTTATTTTCTAAGAGAAAGACATTTATATTGTTTTAGTAATAAAAGATATAAAAATGGAATTGTTTATAGTAATTTATCTTTTGCAGAACAATCAGCTTGAACTCATCTATACTTCAAACAAGGTTTACTGTACACGTGACATAATGAAGTTAGAGGGCACCATTGCAGTGGTGTCTTCTCCTAATCTTGCCAGCTGCACACAGAATTAATACTTATTCATGTCTGTTACGTTTGTGCTACTGAAACGTGGTCCATACACTGGCTGCCTGTCTGTGAACAGCCTGGTCCGCAAGATCAGCTCGCATCAGAACGTAAACCGACTAAGGCATTAAGCACACTGTTTAGTCCAACTGACATTTTTTCCTTCACAGCAAGACTTTCTGCAGGAAGGAAGCAGTGTGTTCACTGACGTCCTGGCTCGAGCTCCTGCTCTCACTGTGGACCTGCTCTGCTGTGCCCCAATCACCGCGTCCCTTCCCTTCACTGCCTGTCCCACAGACGTCCTCGAACCTCCTCACCAGGGCCTCCAAGAAGTGAGCCCCAACCTCGATTGCCAGCGTGTGCTGCAGGATGCTGAGCAAGAGCACATGCTCCATCACCAGCCTGCTGGGCATGGCCGCGTCACAGACACAGGCGCCCTGCAGGGCAGCGGTCAGTGTCACTCACGTCTTTCCTGCTGGGCCATCACAGAGCCTCCCGCTGTCCCCTGATGGACGCCATGTCTGGTCCACTCAACCTGCTCATCAGACCCTTCGCCTGTTTCCTTCGCCTTTGCATTTCTTCCTCTTCTGGACATCCACCGTCTGCTCAGCTCGCCTCCCATGAGGGGACGTACTAAGCACTGCGGCAGAGCACAGCTGCCCCGCCGTGTCCCCATCCCACACGTTTCCACTCCTCTCTTCATCTCCTGCAAAAGGGACTCTGCCTTCCCGCCTTTTCTCCTGCACTCCGCCTTCCGCGTCTGCATCGCCTCCTGCCCGTCACCCTGGTCCCCTCGTCCCACTCACGTCCTCAGAGCCTCCGTCACCGCCACTCTCGGGATGTCTGTCCTGGTCCCCTCGTCCCCCTCACGTCCTCACAGCCTGTGTCGGAGCCACTCTCGGGGTGTCCGTCCTGGTCCCTTAGTCCCCCTCCCTTCCTCATAGCCACTGTCGAAGCCACTGTCGGGGTGTCTGTCCTGGACCCCTCATCCCCTGCACGTCCTCAGAGCCTCTGTCGGAGCCACACTCAGGGTGTCTGTCCATCCTGGTCCTCCTCGTCCCCCTCCTGTCCTCAGAGCCTCTGTCGGAGCCACTCTCGGTGTTTCGGTCCATCTGGGTCCCCCTCATTCCCCGCCCCGCCGCCCCCAGGACCGCCTGGCCTGTCATTTCAATTGCTTTAGGGGAAGGAACTGTGTTCTGTTATTAGGGACACGTTCTAGGTGACTGCTCTGCCTGCTGGGGTGAGGCGTGGAGGGAAGAAGGCTGAGTGACCCTTGTCACCTCTACAAACTTTCCATTCCCTCTCCACGGCCCCTCCCACTCCCCTAATTTCCCTTTCACTCTTCACTCCTGTCACCTCTCATTCCTTGATCAACATGCCACATACAACGCTACCAAGTGTCCTCACTGCCACATGAGGGTCATTTTTCTTTTTTCTTTTCTTTATTTCAGCTGCACCTCAGCAGGGCCCATCGCATACACATAGACGTCTCGGCCAACCGGAACTGAACTCATTAATTCTTGATCTATTATGTTGCTGTCAATCTGATCCAGAATATAAGATTATGAATTTTTAAGCATAATTTGTGATGTAAGTGCTTATAGCTGGCTTTGCCCCCCATCTACTTAGGAATGATTATACAGCTGCCGTTGTTGAAAATGAGTTTGAAAATCTATTTCTTGAGTACTTAATATGATCTGGGTGATTTATACATAGTTTCTAATTTTAAGACAAGATAGAGAAACTGTGCCCAGAGAAAAAACAAGTGGGCTAAGGTCATGGAATTGGTAAGCATCCGAGCCTGCATTATCATCAAAGGCCGTCTCAATATGAAGCTTTTGCTTTATCTCTTATGTAACCCTCCCTTTCTGGTGGGTTTAGAAAGTCACCAAGACATACAAACTGCCGGAAGTTGTGTGTTTAAAGCCCAGACCTTGATGAGTCCAGGGCACCTCTCCAAAATGCCTGCCCGGAGTTTATAGTACATACAGTGCCATGTCGAACTGCTTCTTTTCATATCATTAATGACCTACTTAAGGGTCCTTTCGAAATTACTTCTCAAAAACTTAACTAGGAAATTACAAGTTCTTGACATGGTTCTCTTCTCACACACCACAGCTAGACACACGGGACATTTTGATCGATGTTTCACTCAGTGTGTACACAGTAAGGATTGCTCTTCTGTGTTTTGTTGCCCACTTGGATGTTCTCTGCATAGTAGCTTCTGCCATCTGATGGGGAATTTGCCTTTGCACCATTTTGCTTGTCACACTGGTTCCACTAACATTAGGTAGCTGAGACTAGAAAAGGGCTCACAGAAGTTATTCAGCTCAATAGAACGCCTATTGTTTTTCTTTTTGTACATTTTATTTATTTATTTATGTATTTATTTTTGCTTCCCATTGTTCTAAACCCTCTTTCATCTTTCCTACAAATTCACTGTGAAAAATACAGCAAGAAATGCCAGTATTCTTTTTTTTTTATCCTATTGTTCTTTTTTTTTACTTTTTCTTTTTTTCATGTCAGATTAAAACTAGTTGATAGGAAGAGAATAAACAGAAATAATGTCAAAACAGATATTTTCTTCTCTGTCCAGTCGTGAATAGTTGCTCTGCTAGGGACCTTCGGCTACACCCACCACAATGAAGACTTAAACATATTTTTTCAAAGCACAACTCTGTGTACATGTGTACTATAGAAAATCACCCCCATGACAGTCTAGCCAGAAGGAAATCATGAAATTTCTTTCTAACAAACTATCTTTTTTGACATACAATCACAATGTGAATAATCCCGTTACAACATTTGATTTAACTAGCATGGCTTAAGAAGTGTAAAAACGCAGTTTCCCTACTGTGTTGTGTCCTCTGCAATGTGTAATTATATCCCCTGAGGTCATGTCCACACTTTAGTGGATGCTATATCTGATGAAATTATTGCTTGTTGTTCTTAGGAATATAGTGTCTTTGTAGCTTCTCCACTACTAGGCTCTTAGTTTTGCATAAGCTGTGTCTCCTGTTGGCACAATAGGAAATTTAATATGGTCTCTTTTATTTTTGGAATTACAGGTCACATTTTAACTCCTAAATTTTATAGTTCTGCACGAATATCACCAAATGGTACAAAAATGTACAGTGGTATTTTTAATATACAAAATAAATATGTGTTTTATGGAAAACTATACTTTTATCTACATAAACAGCACAAATTAACATTAACTCTGAAATCTTCAAAACACAAGAAACTGCTTTTCAGTTTAAGAAATTCCAGGAAAAATAGAATAAGTTAACTTGTTCCTCTAGAAATAAATCTTGTTAACTATTTGCTAGATCTGTTTTTTAGAGGTTCATCTGCATGCACTCTTTAATAAAGCAGTTTTTATAGTATATATTTACTTGTTTACAGAAAAGAACTTCATGTGCAGTATGCTGACTTTGACACTTAAGTAACTTTTTCTTGGCCCAAAATGGCTTCTACATATGAAATGCCTTTTCATTCAGCACTTTTTAAAAAATTTTTTCTGTATGTTCGTCTTTATAAATTACACTTTAAATCTTACTTCTGCCCTAGAAAGAAGGATAAATTTCATTAATGAATCAGGAAATGACTTAAAAATATCTTCACAATCTAGACAGGTAAAAGTACTCAGTTCTACTCACCCCCAACGTCCTCGAGAAAACCCTGTGGCAATGCTACCAAACTGTTCCTTGCCATCTATTGTCTAAGAAAAAAATTAGATCAACAACTGCACATTTTGAACCCAGCTTGCCTTTTTTATTCATGGAAATATACCCTGTGTAGATATACCACATTTTCCGTTTCCACTCATCTGATGATGGACATATGGGCTGGTTCCAACTCTTGGCTATTGTAAAGAGTGCTGCGATGAACATTGGGGAACAGGTATACCTTCGACTTGATGATTTCCATTCCTCTGGGTATATTCCCAGCAGTGGGATAGCTGGGTCATATTGTACATCTATCAGGAATTGTTTGAGGAACCTTCATACCATTTTCCATAGAGGCTGCACTGTTTTGCAGTCCCACCAACAATGTATGAGAGTCCCTTTTTCTCCACAACCTCACCAGCATTTATCTACACAATGGAATACTACCCAGCTATAAAAAAGAATGAAATACTGCCATTGCAACGACATGGATGGACCTAGAGAGAATTGTATTAAGTGAAACAAGTCAGGCACAGAAAGAGAAATACCACTTGTTCTCACTTATTGCTGGGAGCTAAAAATAAATAAATAAATTCACACACACATACACACACACACACACATCCACACACACACACACAAAACCGGGGGGGGGGGGAAGACAGAACAATTACAATTCCTTGAAGTTGACACGACAAGCACACAGAAAGGACATTGTTGGGGGGGAGGGGGGGAGGGAGAAGGGAGGGAGGTTTTGGTACTCGGCCACAATAATCAGCCACATTGTATATCAACAAAATAAAATTAAAAAAAAAAAAAGAAATATATTCTGGACGTTCCTTCCCTCTACCCATCAGGCTGAATTTTTGTTAAATATTTGCAGAAAGGTCTGGACAGTATAACTTTATTTTCTACTGTAGTTAACTTGTTTTCCATATAAACATAAACAATTATTTCAAAAAGGCAACTGAAGGGAAGAACACCATGGCTAGAACCATTGTGCAAGTAGACTTTGCAAGAACTGTCGAAGTTGTTTCTAATATAAGCCCCTGAAACAAAACTACATTAATATTACTTTATCAGCCTGTGTCTTCCCCCAAACTAAGACTTTCTTGCTAACAAGTTATCAAGCAAGTCTGGTTATTTTTTTATTTTTTAAGATTATGGAAATTCTTGTTTTTTACAGAATTGAACCATCTTAAGCTCATCATATATGCTATTGCATATCTCACACAAGAAAGCTTTTGGAATCAGACTTTTCATCTCATTGAAATGTATAGAATTTTAGTTGAAGCACATGTTGAGGGTCTTCCATAAAGATATTATTTGCTGAGATAAGGTCTTTCCCTGGGGGATGTTTCTTCATCTTTATTTTCTTCTTCATCGTCATCATCTGGATAATCCACTAAACGAACTACGCCGCTACCGTTTGGGCTCCTTGTTCCATCAGGAGCAGCAGCAGAAGGAAATGAAAACAATTTTAAGTCACCAGGTGATTTTCTTTTGGGAAGGCCTACCTCGTTCCAATCTTCTTTTGGTCTTTTCGTCTCCATGAATTGATCATAAGAATCTGGAAAGTTATTTTCCAATGATGGCATGACTGCTACTCCCATATCTTCTTTAAAACACATTTCTTACTTTACCTCGAGACTTTGGCACCTCCTTGAGGTATGTTACCATATGGGATGGAACGCAAATAATTCTGTATTGGACTTTTCCTGTCCTTCCGATCATCATATTTAATCTTCAATCCTTTGAATGTCTGGACATATTCAACTGATTCAAGTGCCTTATAAAACTTTTCGACTATATGTGCAACAAGAGACGGGATATTTTCCACTCTTATGTATTCAAACAGCTCAATAATAGCTGAATTCAACATATTGTACCTGGTTCCATTATGCAGAAAAGCATTTACAACTGGGTCAAACAGATTTCCCCTGATGATGTAACTATTATAAAGTTCATCTTTAAGGCTAATCATCCTTCTCATAAAGCGAACAGCACACAAGACCAGGAAAGTGTGCTTTGAATTCATCAAAACCAAGACCCTTCTTAGCAAATCATTGCTCAAAATAGAGCTTTTTATGTAATGTGTGTGTTGTTGTAAGCAAAATGTGAGTAGGTCTAAAATTAAAGCAAGCAGCTGTGCTGTTTGATAATTATTGGGGCAATTTTTGCTTTCGGTGGATATATTACATCCTTCACGTTTGTCTTCTGAAGTGGTGGCCAAAAGTGGTGCTATGAAGTTATGCACACAATGTTTATAGAAGAAATTTAGAAAATCGCATCTTACCTTTTTATTGGATACTGACAGCATGTTGTCCAGATCAAGCAAAGGGCGCAGATGTTCCATCACGTGCAGAGCACCTCCCAGCTCAGGATCAGTATCACAGGTCATTTGTTTAATCACTACATTAATGAAAAGGTCATCACCTTCAGTCTTCTCTGCTTCCTCCATTACAGGTTCTCGGATCTTCGATGGACTGTACTCAACTAGATAAGTAAATATATCTGTAGCAGCCGATCTTATTAGCACATCATCAGCACTCACTATGATTTTAAGAGCCGGAAGAATTTCCAATTGTGTCAACTTTTGGAATAACTTATACTTGCTTTGAGGCCGTAATGTCTTAGAAAATGCACAGAAGTCCTTGAAAAAAAGCACCAATTCACGCCATTTGTCATCATCTTGAGTCTTATCCGTTAACTTTGCCAAAACTTCAGACAAACACTTGCGATCTCGCTGCAGCATGCTGGCTATCTCAACCTTCTTGAGGAAAATAAAATGTTGAAGAGTAGAAAGATTATCTGCAGATGTGGGTGGCTGAGGCACCAGAACGTCATATATGTACTGCACTCTGTACATCTGACGTATTTTTTGCCTAAGTTCAGAGTCTGTTATTGGTATAAATTCCAGGAACTTGGCAGTTTGGCTCAAGAATTCCCTATGCCGTCTTGGCTGAGCCAAAGCAGGATCGTATTCAAGGCATCCCATCGCATCCATGATACACTCATCAGAAAGCATGATCTTAAACAGAGGTTTGCTGTCGAAGGAGAACATGCCTTTAATAATTGCATGGAAACGGTGTAAGCCTTCGGTGTTGTCTAGATTTTCACAAGTGCGGAACAGCTGCAGGAGTTTTTGAATATAATCCTCACTTTCCAGGACCAGAGCCAGCCTTTCCTTGCCGGTAGGCGAGGGGAGAACCGAGGTAACCAAAGCAGCGATTTGTTCAAGCCCATCGAGTTCACAGTTAGGCAGCTGGACCAGCTCAGTGGAAGCCCAGGACACGTCCTCGGGACCTACTTGGTCCCAGCGCTGGTCTTCATCCCGAACACAGACTCTGACGTGGCGCCGTCTGCTCGCCATGTCCACCTCCGGCCTCACCGCACCAGACCCGGGGTTGGCTCCAGCCGCCACTTTGCGTATCCTGGCAACGGTAGCTGCGGCGACTAGGACAGCTACGGTGGCCGAGGTGGCAGTTCGGGTCGGCAGTGGTCACAGGGGCAGCAGCGGCTCCTGGGAGGCCACAGGTCAGCAGGGTTCCCGGCGGCCCTGCTGTCTTCCACTGTCCCCACTTCAGTCTCCCCAACCTCCATCCCTGCCTTCTGCCCTCCCTTACCTACGATCTCCTAAAAAGGGAACCTCTGGGCCTGTTCTCGGCTGTCTGAAATAGCCTCGATCCCGAAGGAATCTTGTGATCCCCACAGGATTCTGCCCCAAGAATGTGCTTATGTGACAGTAACTATACTTGCCACAGGGAGCTGCTGCTAAATGCACGCATGGAAGCTTAGAAGTTAGAGGATGTTCTTGGATAAAGGATTGTTGTCCCTCGGAAACATTTTTACTCATCTGGTGTGTGGGGATGGAGACTTAGTACCTTTGACAAAAGGGAAGCTTAATCACCTATGTCCTGACCAAGTCCACATCTGACGTTGTACGACAAGAAAAGGCTGGACCAAATAAGAAGCAGGAACAAGTGACCTACAGACCATTAGCAAGAATCAGAGCAATAGGCTTGGGTCTCCTCCATAAGACTTGGCCTAAGCCTGGATCCCTCTCTTAATCCATCTTAGAGAGAGAGGATATTGTTCCAAGAGGGAATTGGGCAGCCCCTTTCCTCTGTTCACTTAGGCCTAAAGCTCTGTCTTCCAGCACACATTTTCTGACATTTTCCAATCCATAAGTTCGTTCCTTATTCTTAGGGAAGGACTGAGCCAAAGGGAAACTGTGAGTTGAAATTAGCCAAGAATGGATATTGACAATTACAGATAAATTATTTTACTTCTTTTCTTAGTGATGATAATCATGACGAGCACAACAAATCAATAATAATAATTAGTGCTTATTATTATTATGAAGAAGGTAATAACATAATTGACCAAGTGTAATATTTAAGTGCTTACAATGTTCAAGACACTGTGAAAAGAATGTTATACATATTTTCTTACTTAATTTTCGTAATAATCCAGTGATACAGGAGTATTAAGAATCCTTTTAGAATCAGCAAACAGACTTAGGGAACTTAAGTAAACTGCCAAAGGTCACACAGCTAATAAATTGAGGAACTCTGACTTGAAAACATGTCTTTCTGATTCCAAAATTGGTTTTCTCAGCCATTGAACTGTGATACCCCCTTCTTTTCTTGGCTTTCATCACACTTTATTTCACATTCCTTCCATCTATATAATTTGTAATAAAATTATCAAGACAAGATGAAAATCACGCACTTCCTCCTTTAGATACACATCTGTGTATGGCCGACCGAAAAATAGAAGCTTGGATATGGCAAGTCTGTTAAATACAATTTTAACAGTAACCAAGTTGATTTTTGATGTAGCAGCAACTTCTGCAGTGTTCTTTTAAAAAATATTTCTCCAAAACATTAACCCTGTTATTGCAAGGGAAAATCTGAGAACTGGGCCACACGAAGCACATTTGGACTTGAAGAGTCGTGTTTGTAACAATCACTTCATTTTACATAGCATTGGAGATGTATGACAATTCTCCAGTAAAACACAGTAAAACTTCCACACACCTCTCTTACAGTGTTGCCTCCAGAATATTCTAGCACAGAGAATGCTCCCTGGGACAGTATAGATGGGGCACATGGGGAGTTGAATGTGAATTACAATCATTTTTTTTTCTTTTCTTTTTTTTTCTGGTGGCTGGCTCGTATGGGATCTGAATTATTGACCCCAGTGTTATTAGCAACACACTCTATTGAGTGAACTAACCAGCCAGGCCCCTTGTTTATTTGTTTGTTTATTTTATTTGGTTTTTTGTTGGACAGTCATTTCATGATAAAATCCAAATCAATGCCAGGATACTGCTGCTTTAGTAACATTTACAAATCATAAATAATATTTAAACATAAGAATTAATAAATGACTAATGGAAAAACTAATACATGTATTAGTGAAAAACAAATTTGAGTGTCAGGATCTGCAAATATACAGTAATAATAATGACATGGATGCTAATGGCCCAATTTTTTTCTCTGTTGCGTTAATATTAAAGTATCTATTAGAATCAATTATAATACTGTCAATTCTGTGAATGTGCCCTCAGGTTGTATTCTTCGAGAGGCATTCAGCACAAATCTGTGTGTTCTCATAATTTTACCAGTGAGAGTTTCCTTAGGCCAGTTAAGGTCACTTTATCTTAATTGGGTTCACAGAGTCTCTGTAAAATCTAAAAGAGCCTCAAGTCTGTATTTCTGATTGCTATTTCTGCAGTAGTGTTTTTCAGTTCCTGTCTTACTTGGTTTGAAAAGTAGAGTAATGCCTTTTTTTGCCTCCTCTCTTATACCCACCAAAGATTATTATTTTGTTGTTTTTGTTGCTATTGTTTGACAGGGAGCAAAGTAATACGAATAAGTGATTGCCATAGTCTAGGAGCTGTGTAAACCATTTTTTGTATGCATTATTTACTTTTTCACTTAACCTTCATTCACTAATGGCATGAGGAAGATGTTATTACTGTCCTATTGGAGAGAAAAAACTTGAAACTGCAAACTCAATCCAGTATTTGGTTTAAACCCTCACAGTTAGTGATGACGCCAGTATTTGAAACCAGGCCATTTATAGAGTAGTTCCGACTCCCCACTTTGCTGTTCCCAATATGTAATGCTCTTTCCCAGACTATGAATAAATGGTTACAGCAGACGTTTACAACAATGCGATTTTTATCCAAATGATCACTGTTATTTGATATTTCTCCATTTTGTTTTGTGAAGGAAAAACTTAAGAGCAGTTCAAAATCCAACCGGGTGGTATCAATCTTAAGAGTCAAGATGCTTCTTCAATGTTGGACGTCTGCCTTCCTCACACTTCTTCCCCCAGAACTTAGTGGAGTAAAAGGTATAGTTTTTGATGACTCTGCTCTGAAAATAAATACTTTTACACAAGGATTATGCAATTCATCCACATCTTATGACTACTAAGAGCTTAATTTGTATACTTCCTGAGTTGTTTTAGAAGACATAAAAGAAATGTGTCACATATTTCTGAAGTTTAGATATAGGTAACCCAAGCAACTATATACAGATAGAATATTTAGGAAAGAGCATTTCATAGTTGAAACACAAGGCAAGCAGTGTCAACTCCATCCTTCCTTTTGTTCTTCTAAACAATATGGGCCCATTCTTGACTTTTCACTTTCTGACTCTTTACGTTTAGTTTTCTCATATATGCTGTCTGTCTGACTTTCAAAACGTATTCAGAATCCTACTGCTTCTCACCACTACCACCAGTGTCAAAGCACCATCATCTTTCATTTGGAAATCTCTAATATTCTCTTCCCCTGGCTTCTACCTTTTTGCCCTACTAGTACATTCTCAGCAAAATAACGAGAGCGGGGACTTTTAAAACAGAAGTCATACCCACCCACTTCTTTGCTCAAATGTGTTTCTACCGTACTTTGAATAAAAGCCAAAGTTCTACCTACGGTATGTACAGCCTAACAAGATCTGGCCCCTTGAACTATGCAAGCTCTTCACCTGATAGTCTCTCTTTCCAATATTCTATGCCAGCCACACTAGCCACCTTGCTGTGTCTGAACTACATCAGGCACACTCTTGCTTCAGGGCCTTTGCACCTGCCCTTCTTTCCATCCAGAACACTCTACTTCTCAGAATTGTATCTACGTGGCAAACCCTCACGTCCTTCAAAAATTTATTCAAATACTCCCCTCCCCTCAGTGAGACCTTCCCTAACAACCCCTTTAAAATTGTAATGTCCTCCCATCCCAACCTACCCAACCCTTATATATACATATATATATATTTTTTTTCTTCCCCACCAAAGCACTTAGTATCATCTGATCAATTTGTACTTCTCTTATTCTGCTTTTTAAACCAGACTATTAGGTGTATAAGGGCTTTGAATTTATTTTTTTATTGTTTTATTTTGCTCAGTTCTGTGTTTCTAGCAATTGCTGTAGGCATGGGTCATTGTATTTTATCAACAATTATTTATGGTATAAATAAATAAATAAATAAGTAAATAAATAAATAAATAAACAAACCTTTTTTTCTGGGATGATTTCTATTAATCCATTTATTTATTTTTCACGTAGTCATTGAGCAGCCCCTATGTACAGGCCCTATACCAGGCACTGGGGACTAAGCAGTGAATTTGAACTTTTATGTCCAGTCCTATTTTGGAATAGATAGAGAGTTGTATCAGGAGATATTTTCAATTTACAAGGTACACTTGGCATTTTCTCTGCTGCCCCAATTCCACCCTTTTGGATAGTTTACTTCTTAATGATAGCGACCAGGGAAGGAATATTCTCCTGTTTTCAGCTTTTAGTTACATGAAAAGCTAGTGAACTGAATCAGCTGGATGTTTTCCTCCATGTTCTGTCAAATATTTCTTCCCTAACTTTGAGAATTCAGATGGAGGTTGCGGCTTTTCCATCCACTCTCAAGTACTGAGAGAACCTTAATTCTAGTATTAAAAAGTTCCATCTCTTTCAAGCTTCTGTTTGAGTCATATCTTGTCCAAACAAAATTCATGGCCAAGACCAGAATCAAGGGATAAAAAAGTATGCTGCCCCTATAGTGCAGGAACATCCAAAGTTACGTAGCAAAGGACACGGGGAGAGGGAAGGGTGAAGAATTGGGTACATTGATGCAATCTTCCACAAACTTGGACAACAAGTATAACCCAGAACTTTTCTGGGCAAAGAGTGATGTATGGTCCCTGTATACATAGAGTATTAGAGTGTGTGAACACTTAAAACCTTTTATTCTCAGCTGAAAGCGTCATCCTGTTGTGTGTGCACTGCAGCAGTACTGGCCCTCATCTTCCCATAGTATCAGAAGTGAGACTCAGTCTTAAGTATTTTCTCGGATCTACAGGCAGTTTGTGTCAGCACTAGCACATTCTCAGTTGTGTGCTTGGCTTCTGTGGAAGCTCCATAATCTTCTGCTCACACCTCAGAAACTTAGGAGGGGACTGAAAAGGAGAATAATGTTGTCTTGGCCTTATGTAAATTTTAGAATCTCACTTTCAGTGCCATCCTCTCCTCTTCCTACTGTTCAAATAGTTACTTCTACACTCATTTTGAATTCTGTTTTAAATTACGTAATTCATAGATCTTCTCTTCTTCTTTGTCTGGATAGACCAGGCTGCTTCCTTTTCCCACCCGGATCACTGGGAATAAAATTAGCTGTCTTCTTACTAATTATCCTATAACCATTTCGTAGAAATAACAGCAAGGAGCCTAATTTGGTGTGAAAAACTGCTCAAGTTTTACTTACAGATAGAAATAATCTTCATTACTTCAGAATAACACAAAACATATTATGCCATAAAATATAAATTTTCATTTTATAGGTAGCACTTGATTTCAACTTAACATTTAATTCCATTATTTAAAAGAGTGCCTTGAATATAATATATTTGATATTGTGTGAGAGAATTGGACTGAGTCAGACACACAAAAAAACGTTTTGATGATAAATAAGGAAAAATCCTAAACATCCTGGCTAGTATTGATTTTGGATGCATTGCTTCGTGTGTGAAGATCAGGTTCATTCTTCCCGAAAAATAATGTTCTATGTTTTGTTACTGCCAGGTGATCTGCTATCATTTTCTTGGGCAGGAGTGCTGCTATGGTGGTGTAGGAATATATATTTAAATTATACACTAAAATCATTCAAAAAATATCAAATTTTGGTTTATAGTTACTTAAAAGTATAATTTAAGAGGCTTATCAGATTTATAGGTGATGCATAGAGTATCATGGTTTTTAGTACTGAATATGTACTGCATAACTTCTTAACTACAATAACTGTATTCCTACGTCTTAGATGATTCTTAGGCGTTATATTTCCCATGAATCACGAACCTATAAGTTGAATTTTGATAAAGGTCTTAGGCCTTGAAAATGCCTACATTGGCTGCTTGGTTGATTATTGAGAGTAGGTGGAGTAGGGTAGTTCTTCTTTGTACACGAGATGCCATTAGCACCCAATCCCCCAGTTTTTACAACCAAAAGTAACTCCAGACACTGCCAAACATCTCTCTTGGGGGGGCGAGGAGAATCAAAAATACACGTAGTCAAAAATACTGCTAGTAATAATGTTCAGTTCTTATCATTTACAAAGATTTATAAATGTAGAAAACAGTTTAAAACACTCAAATTTTACAGTTCTTATTTTATGTCTGATATAGTAAAACCAGCTTATTTGAACTTTTGTTGTCCAAGTTAACCAGGATCTCTGCACATTTATAATAAAACAGTGTCATTTATTTTCAGGTCTTTCTCCAGGAAAATAATTAAAAAGTGAATTTGTTTTAGTAATTTGCAGTGAGTGCTTATAGTTTTATGTTGCTTTGACATCCATTTTTGAATATAAGTTTAACTTTTTATACCAGAAGAAAAGTTCAGTCACCCTTGACACAGTTTCCAGTTCTATGCCCTGCCTGGATGGCTTCAGCCGGAGGCTAGAGATAAAGACTTAGGGGAATGTCCTCTACCTAGCAGGCTGGGCTACCTGCTTTCCCACTGCTTCCTTTAGAGGGACCAATCAGACACCTGCTTGCTTTAAACCCAATAATTAAAACTCCCTGCAGAAAACCTGTTTGGCTATAAAAGTGTTGGCCCAAGGGTTCCCACTCAGCCCACCTGCACTCCCTCCCTGACCTCCCTGTATATGTGGCCTCCTCCAGGCATGCCTTGTACACCCCAGGTTCCATAAGTACTAAAAACTCTTAAAGTTTTACATTGTGGTTGTGTCATTGAAGCCCTGCAGCAATTTGACCCTTGACAGTGAGGCTGCCCTGCCCATGCACCAACCCTCCACGCCCAGGAGACTCATGTGTGGACCTCTGGTGTCTGCTGGGGACAGTAGCTACCAAATAAGTTAATAATGAAACTCAAGGAGTTGATTCAAAACACAACTCCCCTTCTGATGTCCTGCAGGTCTTTCCCTGCAGCAGCAAGAGCTTTCACACTTTCTACAAATCCACAGTCTAGCATTCTAGCAGGTCTCACCTCCTCACACTCATCTCCAACCCCTTTCTCCTCAGCTTACTGCTCATCTTGCTCACTGGCTTTCCTGCATATCTCTTTCCTGTCTAAGGCCTCTGTTCTTGCTGCTTCCACTGGCTTGAATTCCGTGCCACTATATTTTCACATATCACCCTCATCATGTTTCACATTTTGTCTCCAAAATCAGTCCCTCAAAACTACCTCTCTGCCCACAATCTGAGACAGCAACCCCTTCTCCTCTCTAACATCGCCTTATTTTAGCTTATCAATAGAACTTTCTCAATCTGAAGTCACTGCACCATTTGCTTACTTTTATTGTCTTATTCTGCCCCCACCCCACCAGAGGCAAAGATGGATCCTGGACAGTCTTATTCTCTCCTGTGTCGCGTTGCCTAGAAGACAATAGGTATTCAGCGAATATGCACGAGGGGACCGCTCGGCTGCCCGGGGACCCCGTGCCATCCGGAGGACAAGGGAAGCTCAAGCCCCTGTCCTTCCCACTGCTGGCCCCAGGCCCTTGGCTCGGGCACGAGGGCCTAGTAGCTGCCTCTGCTTTTGTAGCTGACAGTTAAAGGGAGAAAATGTGAGAATTTTGGCCTGGTCTGGAAAACTGCAGATAGCTACTGACAGAAGGGTGCTCGCGCTCATCACTGTGAGAACGACCATAACACATAAAATCGAGTAACTGATTCACTGCCATAAGTAACGGCGACGCACGTTTCCTTCTTCTAGGACGGATGGTAATGTCACTTTCTGCAATTTAGCTCTTAAGGAAATGGCGAAAGCCGCCTAGGATTTGCGTTTTAGCCTTGATAGCGCTGAGTTGATGTGGACGCTCCTGTAATTTTCACCCATCATACGTCCCTGTCTTCTCTCTGAATCCTAATGCCATTTCTGTCCTTTCATTTCTACTGGTCTCTTGGAGTAAAATGAGGCCTTTTCCTCTAATAGTTGAAAAGATCTAACTTCAAAACCAGTGTCCAAAGGCTGCTGGGTAATTGACTGTAGTGCTTAAGTTAGAAAGTCTGTTCACGTTGGTGTGACACAATCTATTCCTGAAGTCATTTCCCTCAAAAGCACGTGCAGAAGGAAGCTGTCGAGCCCGTGGGAAAGCTGCAGTGCGGGGGAGACAAAGTAGAAGCCGGCAACGAATTCAGGATCGGGCAACAGACTTGGCTCAAATCTCAGACAGATGGCCCAGTGATGACAACACTTAGTAGAGCTTAATGAGGAAGCACCAAAACGTTTCTGAGGTCAGAGGGGGCCAAGCGTTTTGGGATGCGGGGTGGGTGACCCAAGGGGTGCAGGGAATGAGACCCCTAACACTGTCCATTCACTCATGAGTTCTTTTTTTGGCTGATCCCTTATTTAAGGAATTATCCCCACGTATACGATTTTGAAAACACAGCGATATTCCTATGCTATAGTTTTCTTCTGAAGAGAGTTTTCACAATGATAGAAATGACTTTGCTAAGATATCTCTCAACATAGCAATGGCATCAGAGTGGACAGTCTAAACCCACTGGGTATGGACTCTTACAATGTATTTTTCTTTCCGATGTCTACAGAATTTCCCATGTCTTTTTTGTAATATAACCCAGGGTGTCATATCTCAGGTTTGTGGCTAAAGACCCTCTGACAAACCGCAACCTTCTCCTGGTGAACTACAGGCAGTCATTAAGTGAATCACTGCTAGATACGCCTTCTATGGTAAATCAACGTGTCGATTAAAAGCCATTCTCATAGGGCCGAGCCCGTGGCGCACTTGGTAGAGTGCTGCGCTGGCAGCGCAGCGACGCTCCCGCCGCGGGTTCGGATCCTATATGGGACTGACTGGTGCACTCACTGGCTGAGTGCCGGTCACGAAAAAAAAAAAAAAAACGACAAAAAAAAAAAAAAGCCATTCTCATAGACACGGAAGACGTTTGTTTCTTCTCCTCATGCATCAGGAGGTAAAGGATTTCATTAGTTAGTTGATATCAGAGTATCACTAGTGTCTATTAGTTCTGTTCAACCAGGTGAGTTTGCAATGGACATTAGAGAATGTCTGGAGACATTTATGGTTGTCACTATCTTGGGAGGGTGGTACTACAGGCATCCAGTAGGTAGAGGCCAGTCTTGCTGAACTGAACATCCCGCAGTGCCCTGGACAGACCCCTACAACAAAGAATGATCCAGCCCCACATGCCAACAGTGCGGAGGTCGAGACCCTTTACCCATCTCCCCTAATGTTATTGTACATAATCACGATGTACTCATTAAACTAAGAAATTAACACTGGGTCAGTACTGTTATGTAAACCCCAGGCTTTATTCAGATCTCCCTAGTTTTTTGCTAGTGTGCTTTATCTGTTCCAAGATCCACTCCTCCTCAGACTCCTCCACTCTGAGTTGTTCTGCCTCGTTTGCTGTGACCTTGATGCTTTTGAAGAAGTAGAAGTCCTTCCTCCATCAGCTTTATTTTGTGTTTTCTCATGATTTAGACTGAGGATACAAATTTTGGGAAAGGAATACCATACAGGTGACTGGTATTTAGGATGTCTACAAACAATGGTGCAAAGAATAACCATGCACATGTATCATAGTTTAGGTGTGCAATTTATGTGCAGGATAAATTCCTCAGCAAAGGTTATGTGCATTTGCGCTTTGATAGCTACTATAATGGTACCAATTTAGCATTTTACCTTCCTTCAATACTGTAATTGCTAGTGAATCAAAATACTTTTTAGCCTATTGTTTCATTGATTTATATCTTTATTCATGTGCCACTACCACTCACCAGCAATGCGTGAAGCTGCCCCTTCTTCACACTTGTACCCACACTGGGGTGATCAAATTTTGGGGTCTCTGCTAATTTGACAGGTGTATTTCTGTGTAGTAGTTTCATCTTGTTTCATCTCTTTTTATGAATTAGGTTGAAACTTTTTTCATGTTTATGAGCTTCTTGTTTCCTTAATTGTAAGAGTCTGTTTATACCATTTGCTCTTGATCATTTAAAAATTGACTTCTAGAAACTTTTTACATATTAAGGCAATTAGCTCTTTCTCTGTTTGGTTCACTATCGTGGGGTCTCTGCTAATTTGACAGGTGTATTTCTGTGTAGTAGTTTCATCTTGTTTCATCCCTTTTTATGAATTAGGTTGAAACTTTTTTCATGTTTATGAGCTTCTTGTTTCCTTAATTGTAAGAGTCTGTTTATACCATTTGCTGTTGATCATTTAAAAATTGACTTCTAGAAACTTTTTACATATTAAGGCAATTAGCTCTTTCTCTGTTTGGTTCACTATCGTGTCCCAAACATCTAGAAGAATAGCTGGCACTCTCTAAATAATGGCTGAGTGAGTGGACACAATTGCAAATGTTTTTTTAATCATCTGTCTTTGGTTTACAGTGATTCTCATCATGCAGGATTTAAAAAAAAATTCTATGTAGTCTAGTTTGGTAGTTGTTTTCTTGGTGGCTTCTGGGGTTTGATTTATAGTTAGAGAAGCTTCCTCCATGTGGAGATACAAAAGAATCTTCCTATCCTTACCCAAGTACTTTTAAGGCATTATTTTCTATTTATTTATTTATTTTTCTTTTCTTTTCATTTCCTTTTTTTTTTTTTTTTTGCTGTTTAAAATTATTATAGATAATATATTGTTAAAAAAGAACAGCTGTTTAAATTATGTGGCTCATAACCCAGGTACATCCAATTCAGTTGGCAGAAACCCAATTTTTCATGTAGAACATTGAAAAGGCAACTGTATAAAATCAAACATATAAGGTGATCATAAACTTTGATCAATCAAATAAGTATCTAAATACAATTTTAGACAAAATTTTTGGTATTTCTGGGCCCCAGATTTATGTTCTATAAAATGAGGTTGTCTTGAATTTTACATAAGCTATATAAAGTAGATAGCATAGTAATCAGTATAGAGGGGATAACTAATTGTTAGTTGAATGAATTCAAATACTAAATAAGTGAACTATTGAAGCAATTCATCCTTAATTAGATCCACTTACATTTATTACCTCTAATTTTGGAACACTATTAGTATAATTTTAAGCCTCAATAATTCACTATTTAATGTATTATCTTTATCTCCTACCAACCAAATTTGTACACTTTTCAAAGCCAATGATTGTTTTTATTCCACTTACATGAACTTTTTAAAAAAAATTTTATTGAACCATAATTGGTTATACTTATCTTTGGGGTTCAACAATCAATATTACTAGCATATATATTGTTACGAATCGTACTTATTCTTTATGTCCCTTGTCCAATCTCTCCCATCCCTTTCTTCCTCTCCCCTCTAATTACTCTAGATTTCTTCTTTCCTTCTGAAAGAGTAATGGTTACTCTGTTGATTTGTTGCCTAGATGTTCTGTCCAATGCTGAGAGATGTGTTCAGGTCCCCCAATACTATCATAAAGCAGATGCTTCTTCTGTTGCTCTGGAATGGGCTTTGTGGAGAGAGACATCCTCTTCTTTTCTTTGGTCTCTGCTGGTGAATTTCCTCATGTCAATGCACTCCAGTGGCTGGCGGATCATATGCATGGTGGTTGTAGCATATAGCCTTTTCCGTGGAAGCAGTGGTTATTGTGGTGGCTGCGGTGGGCCACCCACATGGAGGTGATGTTTCTGGCATGCTCCTTGGTGCTGGTGGTGTGCCTGGTTGTGGGAGGGGGAGTCCAGTGCCCAGTTCCATACCTCAGTCCCTGGGTGGGCCCTGAGACACTGGTGGTGTGCCTGGGCTGAAACTAACGTTTTGTCCTTTGCTTACTTCTAAAATGGGGAAACTTCCTGTGGGGACCAGTACTTGAGCTGTGTGGTTGAGCTAAATTGCTGCTTTGCTGCTGATTCCCTAGGGAAGGCTTTTTGTGCAACTCATGTTTTAATGGTTGACTTTACAGGTACTTCTGACTCTCCAGAGACATGGTGCACCTGGGTTGTGTACAAACTCTGATCTGGGCCTGAATCTTTTCATCAAACTGCACCCCATGCAGTTCTATATTCCTGACCAGTCTCCTCTGAGTGGTCCTACACTGACTGGGGGGCAGATCAGCTGTCCTTGCTGTGCCCCACGGTTCCTCTGGTGGGCCTGTCTCTCCCACTGCCCATACTGGAAACACTTCCCATGGGACAGGTTGTGCGCCATCCCTTGCAATGACTCACTGGCCTTTGAGTGGCTCCTTTTCTTCAGTTGTTGTGACTCCTCTATCCTGTGTAGGTCCACAGGAACCCTATTAGTGGTCTTGCTGGCCTGTGAGCCACCACGGCCCTCTTCTCCCCTGCCGCCTCCAAGTAACTTCATCCAAAGGGCACAGCTGTGGCTTTTGCTGGCTCCTGCTCCATGCACACAGCAGGTCCAGCCTTAAAGCATCCGTGGCATAAAATGGTCGGTGAGATTTTTTCTTTCTCTCATCGTGACTTCTCTTCCCTTCACGCACTCCGTAGGTCTCTCCTCCTCTTCCCCTGAGCTCCAGCAGGCCCAGCTTGGCTGTTGTTGCTTTTTTATAGTTGTAAATTTGATTTGTGGGAGAGAGTGACACTGGGGACTGTCTATTCTGCCATCTTGACAGGAAGCCTTTTATGGCATTATTTTTTAAAGTTTTGTTCCATCTGGAATATATTTTTGTAAGAACTGATGATCCAACTTTTTCTCCCAAATGCCTGCTCAGGTGTCCCCTAGTACCATTTACTGAATTTACCTTTTCCCACACTGAACTGCCTTGCTATCTTTTTCACAAACTAAATTCTCATGTATTCAGCATATGTCTGACTATTTCTTTCCCCTGATTGATAATTTTATTGATGTGCCAATACCATACTATTTAATTATTTTGGCTTTACTGTGGGTCTAATCATCCCTCATTTTCTCTTTAAGAATGTTTTCTCGCTATTCTTGCTTGTTTTCCACCTAAACCCTAGAAGTTTCTACTTTAAAAATTCTGTTGGTATTTTTATTAAGACCACATTAAATTTAAGGAGATCACAACTGAACAGGAATTGACATCAAAGGTGTCTCTATGATCTTTCTACTCAATAACATGGTACAAATTTTACTAATTGGAGTCTTTTGTGTCCCGCAGGGAAACTACAGTCTTCTTAACACTTCATGTTGAGTTTATCACAAGGTAGTTTTTTAGCTTGTGTTATAAGTAAACTTCCTTCTTTCATTATGTCTTCTAATTAATTGTGAGTTATATGTGTCATGAAACTGATTTCTATAAGTTAATACGGTACTCCATTAATTGCCGAATTATCTATTTCTGTAGCAGTTTTTGTTCCTCTACTGTTCTTTATCTTTTTGGTCTACCTTTATTAGCTCCGACCTGAATTTAATTCAATTTAATTTAATATTAACTATGCTAATAACAGTGCAGTTAGTAGATATCTTTTCCAATTCAAACATACTATTCATTTTTGAACTGAGATTCATCTACTTCACCAAGTTAGGGAATCCTCACTTGGTTTCCGTTTTATTAAATTTTTTTTTATAAAGGGATGGTGAGTTTTTTCAAATGTATTTTAGGAATCTATGGAAATGATTATGATTTTTCTCTTTGGATTTGCTGATGGGATGAAATGTAGTCATCATGAGCATATCATTCCTAGTACTGAACCAGCCTTGCACTTCTGGAATACATCCTACCTGGACAAAGTATATATTTCTTCTAATGTACTGCTGGATTCTGTTTCTCATATTTTATTAGCTTTTGTTTTCTGCTAAATATTTCTCAGAGATATTGGCCTATTGTTACTTTGGGGGACTAGGGAGGAGTTCCAATCTTTGATGGGTTTTGGTATCACTGTTATTCCGGCTTCATAAAAAAAGAGTTTGGAAGCTTTTGTTCTTGTGAAAAATTTTTCATCAATAAAAATCCAATACAAACAAGTAAAAGCAGTTATTACTATAGGTTAATTTATGTATTAAACAGGATTTTTGTGTTGATGTAGTAATCAACACATAATCTTAGTCTCTAAGTGAAAAATAAATCCCAAATTCAAAACAACTGACCTCATTAAAATTTCTGGATAGAGATTGTTGGATTCTATCTGTATCCTGAGATTCTATAGCAAAACTCCCTTCAGGACTTTAAAGGGTTTTGAGCACATCCATTTCCAGACATCATCTCTGCATTGAAGAGGGTCTGAGGAGAGGTGCAGCACTAACAGACGTGGCAGCTGCGCACTGGCCTCCGTGTGTGGGTGTGAGGACCATGCACGCCGAGGCTCCAGCTTGCACCTGCATCGGAAAGCTGGTGGAGCCTTCGGAAAGGGAGAGCAGGCCGAAGAGGAAGGCTCGTCCTGAGTGCTGACTAAAGAACGACTGGCAGCCTTGAGAAAGCACCATGAAGTGGAGATCACTCATCACAAGGAGGAGACTGAGCGTCTGCAGAAAGAAATTGAGCGGCATAAGCAGATCAAAACACTAAGAAATGATGATTAAGGACACACAGTTCCCATAGAATGGCACATGGGATTGCCCACTTCTATGTACGCATAGTTCTGGTTTAATTAATATTGGTTTGTGTGCTACCAACAGATTATAATAAATGTCAGTGGAAAAAAAAGGTGTTCCTTTTTATAATCTACCAATACATGTATAATAAATCATGTCATTGTCCAGTATAGAGGTAAAAAGCTCATGTCCTTCTATGATTTAGCTCTTCTCTCTAGTTAATTTGAAGCATCCTGTAAAGCTACACAGCTACACCAGTTGTCAGGTTGAGGCAATAGCTAATAGCCACGCCAATTGTATTGTTAAAGCAATTCATAACTAAAGCCAACATGTTTCGTTATTTTAGTTATACTAAGTTTCCACACATATTGTCAGGGCTAGGGCTCAGACCTTTCACATCCATTCCACAGACTGGGTCACCAGACCCCTCACACGCAGGTCCACGCTAGGTAATTGGGAAAGATCCCAGGAGCCATTGGCAGGTGACACGATCTCAGTCCTCAGCAACGGCAGCAGCAGCCTCCAGCAGTAGTATTGGCCTCCCCGTGGCCCACTGGGGACATCCCGGGGGTAGGGGGGTGGGGTGGGGGAGACGGCGCTGTGGATTAGAGCCACTCATCCTTTATACTTAAGTCCATAACCCAGGACACCTGGGTGCACATGCGCAATTACATAAGACAATAACCAAGGAACACCTGGGTGCACGTGCAGATTTACATCAAGTGCTCGGCAAGATTCGGAACAGCTGAGGGAACCTATTTTCCTATATTTTCCCAACACATCCCCAAATTCATCTGCAAACTGAGACAAGATGTTAGCACATTTTAATAAAAATGTACAAACATTACAAGACATTATAACTGATGCCAAAGTTTGACCCAGCCTTGTTTTAAATGGGCAGATTAGGATTTCCTTAGGTGGAAATTGCAGGAAGAACGTTCCTGATCATGATCAACCTTGACTGGCTGCTTCTTAATGATCCAGGTGACAGACACAGAGAGGGGCAGGGTAGTCTGAGACCCTGAGCAGGTCCAGTAATCCCGGCAAGTGGGCATCAGGCAGGAAGGGTTGAATGACACAAATTCCACAAAGCTGTCCTGGCCAAGAGATGGGGGTCACCGAGTCACTATTTAGTGGTGAAACACTCAGGAATCGCATGATGAAATGATGATTCTCTGGGGTGTTCAGGGACCAGCAGTGGTCCAGGGAGCTCCAGGTACCTCTGGGCAGCTCCCTGAAGAGTCACTGCTTAGAACAGAATCATGCCCAGGCTTTGTTTCTGCAATCGGCTCTGCATTTCTGATACTCCCCAGTGGAAAAACAGCCAAAACCGTGTTCTCCCTCAATTCTAGTGGGTTTACAGCAGGTGCTGTCCTCTGAGTATCGTTGGGAGGTATTAGACAGTGGCTGGTGCAGAAACAAGGCTTCTTTTTCTCAAGAGGGACTAACTGAGCATTTCTCCTTTCTAAAATACAGTGCAGATTAGGAGACGCCAGGGTCCTGGACTAGGGATAGAGGGAGAAAGAGAAAGAGGAGGAGGAAAGGAGAGCGGAAAAGGTAGGGGGACAGACGGATGGGGGAATATATGGACTTCCAGGGAGAGGCCCCTTTGGGATTCTGAATATGGAAGAATTAATCTTGGGGGTTGGACAAAGGTTTCCAACCTGAAGGAGAGGGATCATTTCTCTTTCCAGCTGGAAAAGTCAAGTTTCTGTAAAACTTTTCTCTGCTCCCCGACTTGGGAGGGTAACTAGAGAAAAGAAGGCTGCACTGAGTGTTTTCACAAGAACTGATCAGGAACAGAACAGGAGGCAGCAGTATGTTCCTGAGTCCTCAAGTCCTCAGAGGCATGGCAGTAAAACCAGAAAGCTCAGTGCCCACTAACGCAATCACTTCTGTCCCCTGCAAAGTAACCCAGGGCCAGGGGCTTTCCCAACACAGCATCATAAATGGCAAGTCTCCTTCTAAGGGAACGTTCAAAGAGAACCTGAATATACTTCACTTAATTACACTTCCCGATTCAAAGTGCCTTGGTAATGTCTCCACTCTGAGATTGAAACACAAGATATACTTCAAGTGATTTAGGAAAAAATATTACCTTATGCTTAACTGATGGCAAAGTATCCACCAACTTCTGTAGCTCTTTATGATGTTTGTGCAGCTAAAGAAAAACAAATGAGAAAATGCAAGGTTTAAAAACAATTGACATCGACTACAGAAGTGAATGGAATGAAAATTAAAATCAACCACCTGGTGATTACCTAAAAACAAATGACAGTCTGAAACTCACTTAAACTGGCAATTTAGAATGTGACGAACACTGCTGAATTAAATGAGATACAGAGCAGATGAGCAGGCTGTTTGCAGATGTGCCTGCGGTCTGCAGGGAAAGTGGCCTTGGTTCCATTCGCTTGCCGCTGGGACTCACCAGGCCGCGGCCCACAGGGCCTCTGGAGGCTGAAGTTCTAGAGCAAACCAGAGCACAGGAAGGCCCAGCTTTCAGCGCAAGCCCGAGGCCTCAAGGGCATGCTCCAGGAGCCTCTGTATAATAACCACGTTTTCTAGCTTCTGTAACTGATGCTTGGACATCTGGGGCCTTGCTGACACTGGAGGGATTGTTCCCCCCAAGGCTGGCTAATTCCTATAGTGCACAAACAATTGGGGGAGCACCTTTCATATGCCAGCCAAGCAATCCACAGCCCACAACCCCAACCTTCTCCTTTATGGGGCTCTTACTCATGGGGCCACGACTCTCCTGCTCTTACTACCCAGGGTCAGGTATGAGACAACTAGGGACTGACCCTCCACCCCAGAGCACGCTGAATATATTCAAAGTAGCCAGATCCTCAGCTGCTTACCCTGCCTTGCTGTTCCTTCCCAAGAAACCCACAGTGAAGTCTCCTGCCCACACTTTCCCCTGGCTCCCTCTGCCTTGTCACCAACCCTGGTGCATCATCAAGTAGCCCTGCATGGTGTGCTGTAGGGAAAGTGAAGGAAAATGGTCAGGGCCCCTCAGATGTTCAGAATCGTGTGGAGCATTTGATGTAAATATGCACATGCGCCCAGGTGTTCCTTGGCTATTGTCTGATGTAGATGCGCGTGGGCACCCAGGTGTCCTGGGTTACGGACTTAAGTATAAAGGACAAGCAGCTGTGCTCCACAGCTGCCCCCTTCTCTGTCTCGGGGATGCTGCTACTGCTGCTAGAGGCTGTTGCTGCAAGTGTCCCTGGGACCCTCCGAGAGGCCGCTGCTGCCAGACCTATAAGCTGCTGCTGATGATGAAGCTGAGGACTGATGTCTGCCAATGGCTCCCGGGAGTTTTTCCAATTACCTAGCATTGGCCTGTGTGTGAGGGGTCTGGTGACCCAGTCTGTACAATGGGTTTGAAAGGCCTGAGCCCTAGCCCTGACAATACCAATGGAAACTTAGTATAACTAAAATAATGCAACATTTTGGCTTGAGTTATGAATTGCCCTGGCCATACAATTAGCATAGCAATGGCCCTATCCCGACAGTTGGCGTAGTTGTGTAGCTATACATGTGCTGTGCCTCCTGCTTCAAGTGGTCTGTGTTTATAACAAACCTCTTCCTTCACGACAGTCATTCCCATGTCTGAACATCTTACCACACCTGATTAAAACAAATCCTGGGCCTCCTTTAAACACTCAGCCTCCAGAGTGGACTAAAGCAAGATACTTGTGGGAGACCTGCAGCTGCTAAACCTTCAGGAACTCAGAGGACCCATGAGTGTGGTATAGGAATGTACCACCCGTTATCCATTAGCTAGCTGTGTGACCCGGCAGGAAAGCACTTAACCTTGTTAAGCTCCACTTTCTTCATATGAAAAATGGAGACAATAGTACTGGCACTGAGAGCTCTTGGGAAGATAAACTAAGCACTTAGCAAATACAGAGTCACAGAGCACTCGCAAATATTAATTCCTGTTATAATCATTTCCTATAGTTGTTTGCCTTTATCTTTTTATTCTGTTTAAAATATATTTTTAACTAATTGCACATTTTAACCATTATTTACTTAGTTATATGCTTTTATCCTTCTATACCAGTACTTAAGAATAGAAATAGAATGCAAGCCACAGAGGTAATTTAAACTTTTTAGTAGCCACATTTAAAAAGTAAGAAACAGGTAAAATTCATCTTATTATGTATTTTATTTTACCAAATATATTTAAAATGTTATCACTTCAATGTGTAATCAATGTGAAAAAATTATTGAGCTAAGTTTACATTTTTTTCCATACTAAGTTTTGAGAATCTGTTGCGTATTTTACACTTACAGCACACATCAATTTGGATGCTAAGTTTTCATCAGAAATAGTTGATCTGTATTTAGATTTTTAAACATTTACACCTCAAAACGTACATACACATACTCAAGTGGTTCCGAACCTTCTTGTTTTACAATACCTAAATTAAATATCAGTTCTGAAATGAAACGTATATGAATTAAAATTAAACAAAATTAAAACTTCATTTCCTCAATGGCACTAGCCACCTTTCAAGTGTTCAGTAGCCCCACATGGCTTGTGGCTGCCATATTGGATAGTGCAATTTTAAATCATTTAAAAGATATAAAATATATTCTTAACAATCCTGTATTTCAAGCATTGATTATCTAACCAATGTATTGATCCCAGTATTCTTAAAATGAATAACAATATTGTAATGTATCTTTTCATGCTAGCATACAAAACATCATTTAAAGTTGGCGAGATTTTCGTTACCTTTAAAAATACTCCTGTCACAGCCGAACATCTTCTTCCAGTGCTGCATCCTCGAAGCTTTCAAATTTGACTGCATTTCAACACACCAAGTGCAGCTGAAATACCATTAAAGAGGTTTTAACACATGACCATACAAAATCGCTCCAAAATAAACTGAGCCTCATTCCACAGATGATATTTAAACATGTTTCCTCACCCAAATTAAAGCCACTGAGAAAAGCATATGACAATCTGCTGCAAAATGAAATAGTAATAAAGAACAGGAAGAAATTTAGGCAAGAGCAGCAATTAATACTATTTTGGAATAGAGAGATTTATTCAGGGAAAGAAAAATTTACATAGCAAGGATGCAAATTTATTTGCATCTAAAGCAGAGAAGATGCTTATCTTGAGAGAAACAGATTCCTTAAAAGTTTTCCAATGTGACAATCATTGAAGATACATTTCTTCTTTCAGGGATGACCACTTAAAATGTGCTGCTTTTTATTTTTGATGCAACATTTACAACTAAATTACAGAAAAAAAGTTGTGAGCAGATATTCCATTTCCTTATGATCTCCCTACTTTTCCCTCCAAGTCACTCATCATCCATCACTCATGAGCTTTCTTTCTGGAACCAGCATTCCCCGAGGCTCCCAAGTGAGGCATCTTCAAGGTCATGGTCAACTTTGCCTTCAGTTCTATTTCAGAGGACTGCACCTTCAAGTTCTGTTGTTTATATTTCACATATGCTTTCTAAACTTGCTCTTTCTCTTATTTCTATTGCCACAGCCTCTGTTTTGGCTCCTACCATCTCTCACTTAGATTTATCTGACCTTGCGGCCCTGCTCTGTTGCCTGGGTTAATGTAAAAACAGTAAACTAATTGACTAATGAATTAAATGAAATCATGCCATGCCGCTGTCCTGTTTAACAATAAGAGTGTCTGATGAGCCTGCCCTCCACCTGCTCTTGTCGGCTTCAATGACCACCATTGTCCCTGCCTCTCCTACATCAGACATTCTTCACTCTGGCCATATCACTTTGTTTTTTGGCCATTTCCAGAACATACTATCATATCTGCCTTTGAACACGATTTTCCCTCAGTCTAAGATGCCCTTCTAGTTCTCTTGGCAAACTCCTATTCATCCTTCAATACCCAATGTAGATGTCCCCTCCTCAGTGAAATCACCATAAACTCCTCTGAGCAGTCTACATCACATGCCTTACTCTGTGGTCCCAGAGCACATTTAGAAACCTTTTAAAGTCACACTTGCTTTATAATTCTAACTTCAAGGGTGCTTCTCTCACTAGATTTTAAACTCTAGGGAGTCAGGAATTGGGTTCGTATTCCTGACACTTTGCAGTGCCTGGTGCATGTTTGGCACTCAGTAAATGTTGAATGAATAAATGAGTAACAAAATACATACATGTTATCAGGTGACCAAAAATATAAAATGTTTTTCTTGCGTAATTATCCTTTTGCTCGATGTTGCAATCTTATAATTTAAAATCAGATTAAATAGTATCAGTATTTAACATAGAAGTTATTTGAAAAGTCAGCAAGCAGAGGAAAATTAGCACATATTCAGCACCCACACAGAAAATAGATTTCTGGCAAAGTGTTCATTTCATTTTATGTCTATAGCAATTATAAAATCTATGCAGAGATACATATATTTATTAATAGAAAATATTACCTATAGTAGTAGAAGGAAACATGCAGAAAAAATAGAAGGGAATTTTTTCATATTCTCAGAAGTTAGTGTAATGATGATACAGCAATTCCACTTCTGGGCATGTACCCAAAAGAACTAAAAACAATGTCTCGAAGAGACATTTATACACCCATGTTCATAACAGTACTACTCACAATAGTGAAAAGGTGAGGAATGGATAAAAGAAAAGTCTTATATCCACACAATGGATTATCACTCAACCTTAAAAAGGGAGGAAATTCTGTCACATGCTACAACATGGATGAACCTGGAAGACATTATGCTAAGTGTAATAAGCCAGCCACAGAAAAACAAATCGTGGCAGCCTCCACCCAGATTTCAGAGGATATATGGAGAAGCCTGGGGCCCAGGCAGAGACCTGCCACAGGGGCGGAGACATGGCAAAGGCCATCTACTAGAGTAATGCTGAGCAGGAAAGTGGGGATGGAGGCCCCACAGGGAGTCCCCACCAGGGAAATGTCTCGTACAGCCAAGGGAGTGGGTCTGCCGCCAGGACCCCAGAACTGTAGGGCCAGGGCAACGTGCAACGCTGCCCTCAAAAAGCCATAGGCACCAGCGTTGAGCCTGGCAGAGCTGTTGGGTTGGGGCTGCCCAAGTCTGGGTGGGTTACCCAGACCACCCACTGTGCCCAGGATGCATGACTTGGAGTCAAAGAAGATTATTTTGGAGCTGTAAGATTAAATGTCTGCCCTGCTGGGTTTTGGACTTGTTTGGGTCCTGTTTCTCCTTTCTTTTGGCCTATTCCTCCCTTTTGGAGTGGCAATGTGTACCCGCCGGCTGCCTGCCACTTTCCTCTAAGAGTAGAAGCAGCCTGAGGCCCACACCAGATGCAGCTGTCCCAGAACTGGAAGCCAAATAAACCTCTGTTCTTTATAAATTACCCAGTCTCAGATATTCTGTTATAGTCACACAAAAATGGACTAATACACAAATACCGTATGATTCCACTCAAATGAGGTACCTAGAGTAGTGAGATCCACAGAGACAGAAAGTAGATTGGTGGTTGTCAGGGCTGTTAGCTGGGAAAAGGGGAGCTGGTGAATGGGTAGAGTTTCAGGTTTTCAAGACGAAAAGATTTCTGGAGACAGACGGTGGTGATGGTTGCACAATAAGGTGAATGTACTTAATACTTAACTGTATTCTTAAAAATGGTTAAAACGGTAAGTTTCATGTTATGTGCATTTTTCCACAATTAGAAAAAAAATTCCAATGAGTTCCATGCCACTGCTAACAAAGACATCAGTACTACCATGGAGGGAGCTGGACGTGTCCTGTGTTGACAGGACACTGTTCCTTTAACTCCAGGCAAGACCACCGGATCTTACCCTCACCTGATTCACCTGTAGAATCTTCAAATTCCACGAGGAAAGAACACCCGTTATTCCAGACGTGGAGGCAGGTGATCAGGTCATAAGAGATGGTGAGGGGTTTTAGGGCAGGATCATAAACACTGTCCCTCCACTGGATGTTGACAGGTGACTGTCGATCACCCTTGGGAACCAGGTCCAGGCTCTCCCTGAGTGGATGCACTAGGAGAAAGCAGGTTGGAGCTATTAGCAAGACCGTCCACTGTCTAGCATCACACACGAGACAATTTCACAGGTGGGGACCCTGTGGAGGCTAATTGAAACTAAAAGTCTTAGGAAATAGCCACTTAGGGCCTTCATCAACTGACTAATGCAGAGGATAAAGGCAGGTCAGACAGCACCTTACGGAGCATTCTGTCAGCTTGGAAAACCAACGCGTCACAGTCTGTCTACTAACTTCACCTAAAGCAAGTGTGATCACTCCTGAGATTAGTCCATTGGGAAACAGGGTATTCACGAATTAGTTTCTTGTCTTTGTTGATAGTTTCCTGGTCCCCAATCCCCCCTCCCCCGCCCAAACTAGCTTTAAATGCAAACACAAATTAATGTAATTTCAATAAGAGACTTTTCAGCAAAAGAAATGGAGGAAGAATTATTGGGCAGCAAATTTCTATCACGTACCATCAGTGTTTAGCTGCTTGGGTAGTGGACGTAAAGGCCCGTGGAGCCTGCATCCCGCGAAAGGCGCACCCCACCTAGTGTGCGTGCTGAATTCACCTCTCATGTGAGCAAACTTTGAGGACTAGGCAGCCACCCTGCCACAGCTGGGTAGAATATCAGCACTGTGAAGGTCCCGGGAGTTCGCAGTCACACAAATATGAACTATTAAGGTGTACACAGACAATTCATTTACACAGGCACTAACGACATCGCTGATGCTGAATTTCTTCCAGAGTCAAGCACCAGGTCTTTGTAGCAGGTCCCTGAAAAATATCAGCAGAGTTCCTGATAACACAGATAGACCTGTTGTGACATCCATGCATGAGGAATGGAAGCCACGTGTATCAGTTAGGGGTGGTCCACTTCTCTGCCCTTCAGATCTGCACCACGGATGAGTAGAATCAAGACAAGGAGGAAAACTAGAAGAAACATGACCGAGAGAAATCATTACCAACAACTCCCTGCATCTCGCCCCCTCTGCTAAGAGTGAATCTAAGGATTTGAGAAAGTGACAAGGCAGCTGCTACTCAGTCAAATCCCCACCTATGGCAGGGCATCCTCCTATTTCCATAAAACCCAGAAAGCTGCCTCTAGTTTACTCTAAAACAGGAGACGTTCCTCTTGCTTCAGTAGCTGCCCAAAGATGGAATTTCAAAATCGTAGACTTGTTTTTTGGGGGGTGGAGCGCAAAAGCATCCTAGGGGTATGGACGTCAAGCTCCCCTGGGAGTGTCTGGACCAGTGGTTCTCAACAGAGGAACTGATTTTTCCCCCAGGGGACATTTGGCAACCTCTACAGAGACTTTTGCTTGTCACAACTAGAGGAGATACAGGAACACGGGGGCCTGTTTAGTACAGGGAATACACAGTGGGCAAAAGCATTCACAGAGGGCAAAAGCCTTGAGTGCACAGAATGGGAACATTACGTGCTGAAAACAGCACATGCTGAACAGCGAAGATGTTCTGATTCAGTAGTAGGGAAGACTGAGATCGTTTCTGTCCTGTTCACACACTCCTTTCTGTACTTCTTTTGAAAGTATACTCAGCTTGTTACTTGGCCAAGGTCATGATACCACAATAAAAGATGAGACAAGCCTGAGCTCGGGGCTGCACCGACTTTCTCCTCTCTTGCAGGAGTTAGCTTGGTGTAGTCCCTCTGCGCCTCTCATCGCTTTCAAGTATTTGGGCTCTGAGAGGACAGTGACAGAGGAGGGTGCTAGTGCCATCTAGTGTGTAGAGGCCAGTGATGCTGCTTAACGTCCTACAATGCACACACAGGTATGGCCCCTACTGCAGAGAATTATCTGGCCCAAATGTCAACAGTGCCAAAGTTCAGAAATCCTGATCAAGGGAAATTGAGAGTATTCTTTTTTTATTTTCCTATGTCTTCCTATAACACATTACTGTCTTAGCTCTGGAGAGATCCAAACCCAATGTTTGTTTTTATTTTTCTTAGTATAAAAGAATTTGTCCGTAAGAGAAGAAATTTTTGTTTCACAAACTTAAAATAGGAAATGCATTTGGACTGGGAAAATATCTTACCAGGATGCAGATGCCTTCTGGAAAGCCCTTGAATGGATCTGATGTTGGTTCAAAGATTCCTGGCACAGAGAGACCACATCTTCCCCTCAGAGATACTCCGACTGGCTGATATTTGAGAATTCACACTTTTTAAAGCCAATTAATGAGGGCTAGGCAAGAAGTGAACTAGGCAAGAAGTGAACTAATGATCAGGTCCCCTTAAGTGTCCACACTTCATGCAGGAAATGGAAAGTAGCATCTCTCACACCCGTGCAAACACCAGCCCAAGAAAACCGGGCCTATTCCCTCAGTTGCTCTTGCATGACCTTAATGCTACATGTTCAGCTTCCAGAAGGTTTTCGTCCCCCCTACCCACCTACTCCTTTATTAACCCAACGCATCCCCCAAGTAGGGGTGGTTGGTCTCTCTCCCCTTAGTGGAGGCACCTTTTTGCCCAGAGCTTATTTTGCTAAAGATAAACTCATATTTCTGTTCTCCCCTCCCTTTCTCTTCCTTATACAGATTAAAATGATTTCTTGGTAGTTGTCAAACCGTCCTTCAAAACAGAAAGATGATTAAGTGTTCTACCAAAGGCTTCATTTTCAGGTTTTTCTTCTATTTAGAAAATGAAAAACACAGAGAGATTTTATCAACCATGGTTTAAGTGAGCACTCTGCCATTGGTAAGGCATCAGTAAGCCATGACTGATAAGCAACAAACGACCTTTAGATTTCAGAGTGAGGGTGCGTTCGGTTTTAGTTCTGATTTATTTGACCAGCCCTTGGTTGGATTTATTTTATGTTTGCACCACCTATTTCTACAGCCTCAGCTCTTCAAAGGTGGACAACTCATTCCTACCTTAGCCCCCTGGTTCCTGATCCTCCCCCTTTGCTTAAATTTCCCCTCATTTCACTCGGTGCTTGCTCCTGTTATGGGCTTACCCGTCACCTCCTCACCTCTCTGAGTATCCTCTTATAACATGAGCCCTCGCATCACTGTTTTGTAATCACGGGACTCCGATTCGTCTTCCACGACATTATTACTCGGTACGGTTACAATTATACGCACATGTGCTTAATGATCTGCCTCCCCACTGCTCTGCACACCACTACCTGTGCATGGAACAAGGAAGATGAAGGGCATCGCTGACAAGGTTGTAGTCTCCTCTTTGCTCTAAATCCTCTTACCCTGCTGATTACCACATGATTCCTTCGTTAAGAATCTTTCAGGCTCATCTCTTCCTTGCCTTGCCCATGACCACCTAGTTCGGGCCCCTCCACCCCAGACCTCATGCAAAGCATCTTGGAGCCTTTCATCCTGCACCACGCCCCTCCACTCCTGTTCTGCATCTCAGCAGTTTTCCTCAACTACCACCTTCATCATGTGCTTGTGCTAAAGACTGTCCATCAGGTTGTGACCTCTGTGTCTCAGTGCCCAGCTTTCCTGCTAGGAAGCCACCCACTTATCCAATCTCATTTCTGTTCATTCTTCCCAAACTCTGGTCCTCCCGTGCTGTTCCCCTTGGTCGGGCCAAATAAGAGGTGCCGTAAATGTAGAACACCAACCAGGGTTTGAAGACTTGGTACAAAGGAAAGAATGCAAACTCTCTCAATAACTCTTCCATTAATTCCATATTAAAGTGATACTGCATATAGGTCAATATATTACTAAAATTAATTTCACCTGTTTCTTTGCCCCTTTTCTAACGCGATTAGTAGGAAATCTAGATTTGCCTATGTGGCTTACATTCTGTACCTGTTGGACAGCATTCCTCTGTACCCTCATTTGCTCTTTATCCTGCGCCTTGCTTTGTACTGCCCTTTCCATGAGGAATGTGCTATTTCCTCATGTAACTGAAGCTCATTTTAGTAGAACTAGCTATGCCTGAGCACAGTGGCAGGATACACAGGGACCCTCCATCTGACTTTGTGGAGGACGTTCACAGAATCACAAAGTGCCTTGTTGGAGCATCAGGGCTGCAAAAGACACTTTGATGTCGGGTCCATTAACCAGAGGATACATGTGCAGTTATCAGCAGAGCAGAATGAAGCCCACACTTCCTGCTGGTCAGTTCCAGGGCTATTTGTCAGTCCCAGGTGGCTGAAGATAACACTGAGGCCATTAATGCAATTCCGAGGGGCTCCTAATCCACCCATTGTTTCTCAAGATTATTTGAAAGCTAATGAAAGCCAACAGTCTGGAGTAACCCAACTTATATGAGTTCCTCCTGAAGACACCACAAAACAAGCCTTTTAATGCTATTGTTCTCCAGGCTTTGTGTTCTTCAAAATTAATTGGACAAATAATAGAACAACTTCGTAACACAGTTCAGTTATAATATAGATCAGCGCTGTTAAACACAACCCTCTCTGAAGATAGAAACATCTGATATGGTAAGTGGTAGGCACATGTGACAATAAAATTTTAATGGATTTAAAATTGTATGTAAATAACCACAAGTGGCTGGTGACTACATCTTAGACAGCGCCACTCTAGACCAAGTTCTCCTACAATGTTTTTCTTCTTTATAAAAATAGGGAGATCGTGAACATTGAGAACCATTGGAATAATACCAAATTTGTAGTATTTCCATTCAAGCTGATATTCTTTATATTTCATTAAGCTAAGAATTAACATAATTAAGTTTATTTTCCTATGATCTAGGGTCTCATACCTAAATGGTTTTTTTAATGTGACAGGCTAAATTTCAGTAGATGATACACACTGTGTGAAACTGATTTTATTTTCATCTTGGGCAACAGGTATAGGATTTGATCTTCATTTTATTAGATGACAAGTCCCCAAAGTTAGGACTGTCAACAGTTCCTGTCCATTACTTGAGATAACAGCAAACAGCAATCTCATTGACAGCCAAAGATTATCTGCGGGGAGCGTGGGCAGCAAAGGCACAAGGGCAGAGCGTGGGGCTGTCCTGAAGTGCTGCTTTCCGAATTTGCCACCACTTCCTCCTTCCATTAATCCTTCTTCCACTTCACATCTTCTTAAAATGATCACATTCATACATCTGAGCAAGCACTGCACCTGTGAAGAGATAAAGATGATGATGACGATGACAATTGTCTCACCAGCAGTAGCTGCCAACCCTGTTTGGCAGGCACTATCTAAGGACTCGGCCCGTTCTCTTTTCTAACCCTCATGAACTCGGGTCGTGCTTGGTCACTAGTGTACAGTGGCCCTTCTGTTCATGTACTGAGCTGCCAGAAACAATGACTAGTGTCTTTACAACGAAGCAGGTGAGGGTCCAGAATATAGCAACAGGACGTGCTCAGTGGCTCAGGTCAGCAGAAACCATAATATTGTCCTGGGTGAAAACAGGTCGGGACAGTTTAATATGGCAAAATCAAAATCAAATGGTGACGGCATCCTGTTTCTCCCAGTCACTTAGAAACATGAAACTAATGTGAGAAACCAATCAAGCGAAGCCCCACTTCCTCAGGCCACTGCGATGCGGCTTTTGTCAGTGCTGAGAAGCAGCGAACTATCCTAAAGACATAAGCATATTGGAGTTTAGATCTTTAACTTTCACATTTTCGTAAATAAAAACACACAAAATAAACATCTAGGACAAAAACACCACTCACACAAAACATTAATAACTGGATCAGTGTGATTAATTTTTTTCCATTTTAGCCTTAGACTGCCAAGTGCCAGTGTTTGCAATAAGCCAGTCTGGCAGGATGGACGTTCACCCAGCAGTCGGAAATGTATGATGACCCCGGCAAGTCCATTTCAATAACAGTCAGCATTGGAGAAAATAAACTTACGCTAATAACATATTTATAAAGCAGTTTCAAGGGAACAGATTTAGCTGGATTAGCATTACTAATGAATTCTTTTTCTTATCTGCATATAGGTTCCAAGAGGAAAATGTGAGAAACCTTGAATCTTGAGGCAAGACATTCTTTGAAAACTATGTTGACTCATTGTGAATAGTGGAAATATATACAATAACTATTTAAAAGATATTCTTAGCCAGTTGATTAAAGTCACCTCTCCACCATCACACACATCCTCTTCTGTCATCTCAGTGACTCTCTACCAAGGTTACTGTTTTCCCCCCCAGACATTTGGTACTGTCTTCAGATATTTTTCAATGTGGTCACTTAGGATGGGGGGAGTGTGGTACTGGTAAGAGGGCAGTGATGCCATTCAACATCTGGAGCACAGGATAGCCCCCAACAACAAAGAATGATCCACACCCCCCATGTCAATATGGTACAGTGGAAAATCCCTGCAATGCCCAGACGTGGATGGGCACCTGTCTTTCCAGGAATGGAATGAGGTGGAAGAGGTTTGAGGAAGACGATCTGCTGCCTCACTTAATGTTCCATGTTTACAACAGAGCACACCCGTGCAAGCAGGTCAGCTAGGGTTTCTCAGTAATTCAAATTTGGGACAGAATATTCCAGAATGTGAAGCTACTGAACTGCTTGCAAACTTTAATAAACAAGTTCCAGAAACTTAAGAGTCACAGAAATAATTTGCAGTCTGTGGACCACCCTTAGTAAAAAGACAGTGGCTAACAAGAACAATAAACAATACGTTCCAAAATATTTGAAACTGGACATCTCATTTCTCTTGGCCAGTTTCTGTATGACATCATTTTGACATTTTAAAATTGGTCCAAAGGGGCCGGACCGTGGCTCACTTGGGAGAGTGTGGTGCTGGTAACACCAAGGCTACGGGTCCGAATCCCTATATAGGGATGGCCAGTTAGCTCACTTGGGAGAGCGTGCTTCTGACAACACCAAGTCAAGAGTTAAGATCCCCTTATGGGTCATCTTTAAAAAAAAATGGTCAAGAAACTACTTTCCACATTTACTTTAATAGATCAGTAGAGAAACAGTCATTCTCACATATAGTCTTAAATCATATAAACCCACACTGGAATGCCAATGACCCATAGCCACAAATGCTTAACACATGTGATTGTTATAAAACCAACAAGCCTTTCTGCTCTCTTTGAGGTAGAAGTGGACTCAGTTCTGGGTTTTGTTAAGTGCAGGTATGGAGGCTGCAGGGCCTCACTAGAATGAACCTCTGAAGCTGGAACCTTCTCCATACTAATTTGCATGGAGACACTTGAAGAAAGACCCTCAGGCTATTCCTCACCACCATCCTTAGATTGACTTCTATCAGTTCCCAAATAACTTGCAGGAACGAATACCATAGAGGGAGGAAGGCAGAGGAGGAAAGATGTAAACACTAGAGATTTGAGATGCTGAGGAGGAGGAATCCTCTAGGTAGGATAACAACATTCAGAGCAGCAGTACACACCCTGAGGGGTGGGGAGGGCCAGGGTTTATTCACTTTTTCCCCAAACCCATTGGTCCCTCACAGTGACATTTACTTTTCGTCATATCCACTGCCTGCCCCTGGACCCGCAGACTTCGCTTCTCCATGTCCTGCCCTTCTCCAGCCTGTGCTGATGCTCTTGCTTCCCTGGACCACCCGCCCTCCATCTGGGCTTTGGTCACTCCTGCCCCCCGTTCAGGTGACTGACTCCTGCGTGATCCCTCAAAGGCTGCCTGAGCACCTGCTCACCGGGTTGGCCCAGCACCCTCTTCTTGGCCCAGCACTTGCGGCAGCTGGAGGAAGCACCTGACCAGGAATGTCCTTTACTACTTCATCCTCCCCAGCACCTAGACCCCACGGTGGTGGGGACTGTGTCTGTCTCCATCACAGCTGCGTCTCTCAGGACCTGATTCCCCACAGGTGTTCGAGAAGTACTAGCTGAAAGACCTGAGGAGGCTTCCTTGGTGACAGAGATTTTAACGTCAAGAACTGAGAACCGTGACATGACAGCCAGCATGACATGACAGTACTGAGGGGCCTTCCCTTTCTCAAATGCCACCCCCCCAATTGTAGGGCTGTTTACACTTTCAAAACTTTTAAATGCTTGTCCTTTAAAAGGAGGGTCTCATATCCCTACCTGTAAGATCTTAAGGACCCCCAAAGTCCTGCCTGATCTATAAGAGTGACACAGCCGAACATGAACCTGACGTAGCCTCACAGGGATGGGAACTCTATCAGTTACCATTTCCATCCCAACATCTACTGCATTTGCTCTGCTGCAGGCACTGCGTCGGCTGCTGGGATGCAAAAGTGAACAAGGCTTGAGCTCTACTTTCCAGGGGTGTAATTTTTCTCCTACTATGAGTCTCTTGAAATGCACATAGTATGGAAAGGGAAAGCCACAGCAAACCAGGTCACAGCAGGGTGCTGGTGCCGCCTAAGATTCTGCCTTGTCTTGCCAAAAAGAGGGCTCTTAGTGGTAAAGCCATGGGGGGGCGGGGGTGCCAAACAGCACAAAAAGAGAAGTTTGGGGGCATTAAAGACACATTTCACCCACAGACCTGAACTTTATTTCTTCACATCATCTTTCCAAGAAGAGTGTAAGAAACAAAACCCACGTGATCCCCAGTGATGCTAAGCAAGCAGGCCAACATTGTGATTTCACCCATCTCTCTTCATGCATGTCCCTGCTACTAGCTGGCTGTGAACTAGCTCTTCTCTCTGTACTGCTGTCCTTGACCCTGCTGCACCTGAGCTACAGGGGAGAAGGCTACACCTAAGTGAAAAGCAAGAAAATCACCTCTACGTGTATCACAAAATGCAGCACAGCAGGGCTGGAAGCCAGTCATTTGGCTGAGTGCCTTGCACTTTGTGCGTGCATCACTTTGGGAATGTTACACACTTGTAGTGGGTTAGAAATCTTGATTCTCCTTTGATCTTAGAATAGGATCTTTAGGTAAATATGTGCATGGAGCTAAAAGGCTCTCCAGTGGAGGACAAAAGTCCACAGATAGCTTGGCAAAAGCCATCTAATCAACTCTAATCACTGTTTAGGGATGGGATTGTGTAATTTAACTGTTTTAGGTCCCTGGTTTGATTCTGGCTTGAAGGACTATTGACTATTTAACTTACCGATTGTTCTTAAGATATGTTAAGGAAACTGCTTGAATGCTGTTAAAATATGCTGAGAAAATCGGTGTAGGAAGTTGTGGAAAAGAAAATGTTTCATAAGGACAAGCTGTTTGTTGGTGGATGGACTTAGCTTTTTACAAGTTGCATTCTGGAATGCCACAATGTTAATTTACTGCTGTTACTAGTTTTACACTGCCTGTTTTTAGGTCCTTCTTTGAAGATTGAATCAACTGATTTTTCTTATGGAACTTCCTTGTCTTGTCAATAAAAAGAAAGGCGGATTTTAAATCGGGGCTGCTCCCCTGATGGGCGGCAGTCCCTCTAGGCCTCATTCATGTTACTTTGAGTGTTTCTTTCTTTTTTTTGTCTGTTACACAGAGGGAAGTGTAACACACACTGAACTCAGATGGGCCATCACGTGAAAGAGGAGTGGTAGGAAGTTCGTGTATCCCACAGCAGCTCCTCACCTCCAGGCCTAACTCCCTACCTGGCATCTTTAGGATGGCATAATAGCTTGTAATAAGGTACCATAGACTGGATGGCTTAAACAAAAGAAATTTATTGTTTTACGGTCTGGAGGCCTGAAATCTGAGATCCAAGTTGTCGGCAGGGTTGTTTCCTTCTGAGGGCTGTGGAGGATCTGTTTCTGGCATCCCTACTTGGATGGTTAGTTTCATGTGCCAACTTGGCTAGGCCACGGTACCCACATATTTGGTCAAATACCAGGCTAAATGTCACTGTGAAGGCATTTTTTAGATGAGATTAACATTTAAGTCAGTAGACTTTGAGTAAAGCACATGCCCTCCATGTGGGTGGGCCACATCCAATCTGCTGAAAGCCTTAAGTGAAAAAAGACTGGAGGTCCCTTGAAGAAGAGGAAATTCTCCCTCCTGACTGCCTCTGAGCTTGAGCTGTGCTATGGTATGAATGGCTCTGTCCTCATGAATGGATTAATGTCATTATTGTGGGAGTGGGTTCCTGATAAAAAGCTGAGTTCAGCTCTCCTCCCCCTCACCCCGCCAGCACGCACTTGCTCTCTTGCCCTTCCACCTCTTGCCGTGGGATAACACAGCAAGAAGGCCCTCACCAGATGCTGAGCAGATGCTGGTGCCATGCCCTTGACATCCCAGCATCCAGAAAATGTGAGCAAAATAAATTTCTGTTTATTATAAATTACCCAGTCTCAGGTTTTCTGTTACAACATCATAACATGGACTAAGACAAGCTGCAACATCAACTCTTCCCTGAGCCTCCAGCCCGCTGGCCTGTACTACAGATTTCAGACTTGCCAGCCTCCATGCTCACATGAGCCAGTTCCTTAAAATAAATCTCTCTATACATACACTCACACACACACACACACACACCCTACTGATTGTGTCTCTGAAGAACACTGACTAATACACCTCGCTTCCAGTAGTTCCTTGGCTTGTGACGGTGTTAACACCAATCTTCACAGAGCACTCTGTGTTCTGTGTACAAATATCACCTCTAATTAGGGATACTGGAGTAGGAACCACCCTCACGACCTCATTTTAATTTGATTACCTCTGTAAAGACCCAATCTCCACATAAGGTCACATGGTGGGATACTTACTGGGACCTAAGATTTGAGTATAATGAATATGGGGGGGGGGGGTTGTGGATAATTCAGTTATAACAACCAGTCACAACTAAAGTATGTCTGCATTGCCCAAAAGGTGTTGGAAATCCTCAAGTCAATGTTAAAATTACTTTTATTCAGCTTTATATGTGTGTGTTTGTATAAACACGTTTTTTAGAGGGAGTAGGTATGTTAAAATGTCTGAGCAGATGAGAAATCACCTTGTTTAAGCCATGTAAAAGTCTGGCTCAGGATTTAAAAGAGACTACAAATGAACTTTCAGTACATTACATCGATACTACCTGGAACCAGATAATAGTACGTGGTTTTTAAATACAGTTGTCTCTCCATATCCATGTGCTATTTGTTCCAGGACCTCCCATGGATACCAAAGTCTGTGGATGCTCAAATCCCTGATATAAAATGTTATATTTTCATACAACCTATGCACATCCTTCCATATACTTTAAATCATCTCTAGATTACTTATAATACCTAATATAATGTATATGCTATGTTGCTGTTATGCTGTATTGTTTAGGGAATGATGACATAAAATAAAAGTCTGTACATGTTCTCGGGTGGAGGCAATAGCTACGTCAATTGTATGCCTAGGGCAATTCATACCTAAACCCAAAATTTTCATTATTTTAGTTACACCAAGTTTTCCATTTGTATTGTCCAGCCTGGGCCCCACCCATCAAACCCATTGTACAGACGGGTCACTAGACCCCTCACACTCAGTTCCATGCGAGGTAATTGGGAAAGATCCTGGGAGACATTGGCAGATTACACGAGTTCAGTCCTCAGCAGCAGCAGCAGCAGCTTACAGTGGATCCAGTGGCAGTGGCCTCTCAGAGGGTCCCACACACACACTGGCAGCAACAGCCTCCAGCAGCAGTAGCGGCCTCCCTGTGGCCCCCCAGGGGACATCCGTGGGGGGCGGGGGACGTGGACCAGAGCCACTCGTCCTATCTACTCGTCATAATCCAGGACACCTGGATGCACATGCACAATTACATTAGACAATAACCAAGGAACACCTGGGCACACGTGCCTATTTACATCAAATGCTCTGCAAGATTCTGAACATCTGAGGGACCCTGACCATTCTCCTATATTTTCCCAACACATGTTCAGTACAGATGCAATTATTCTTTTCAAATATTTCCAATCCGGATTTGTTAAATCCACAGATACAGAATCTATGGATACAGAGAGCCAACTATACCTTCATTACCTGAATTCACCCAGCAGGTTTAAAGAGCAATAGACCATGGCTCATCTGAATTTAGAATCTGATTCTGCTTTTTTTTCCCCTCTTAACTTGTTATTAGGGAAAACTTCAAACTTATACAAACGTAGTGAGAATAACAAATCACCTGTATATCCAATACAAGAGTACTTCAAAAAGTTTGTGAAAAAATGAAAAGATAATACAAATCTTTCCATGGACTTTTTCAACACCCCTCATACTCCCTTGGAACCATTATCAATTTATGGTGGGATGCCATCACTCAATATCTATGTAGGCATTGGATTTTACTAACACGTTCTTTATCTGCTGTTTGCAGACTCAGAAATGGGTGAAAAAAGAAAAGATTCAAAAAGTCTCTTTTAATCATCCATAATTGCGTATGAAATGCCTCCTAGCTTGAGCTCTGCCTAATTAAACCATATATACTGATGCAAAACAGACAGCAAAAGTACTGACAAAAGGTTATAATTACATTAAAAAATTCCTTGTCATCAGATGGATCCTCCATTTTTTTCACCTTCTGATTTCAAAAGGAAGCCAACCTTTTGCAAATCTTTGAAATTCAAATTAGACATTATGTTGTCATATCTTAAGAAATCTTCACTTCCTCCTCTCACCCACTTCTTCCCTGAGAGCATGATCCCAATGTAGTGTTGCCAAAGGTTTCAAACCATGTTTTTCATACCTGATTTGTGTGTTGCAACTAACCGCTCTAGTGCGGCCAATGAAATGCAATGCACTTCCCTCTTTCTATCAGATTATTTCCCTAATAGTCATCTTCACTCACAATTTACTCAACCTTTATTACATTCCAACTGTGAGCCATTGCAGCATTTTGCCTGGGTCCAGGGAAAACAGGGCAGGTGTGCACAGAGAACCACGCCCTTGTTGATTTTAGTTTTGGGGTGGATTTTAGCCCAGGTATTGACTTTAAAAAATCTGAGTAAAGGAGGAAAGCCCGACAGAAGAGTTTTCATTTCCAAAGCATTCGAGAACAGTGCAGCTCTTCACCAGGTCCCTGAAGAGACGGTGGGTGGCCTGAATTTGGTTCAGTGGGACTGTGAGGCCGGCTGTGAACAGTGACTGCTCTGAGAGATTTGAAGAGGAAGCTTCTCTCATCAGACTTCTCACTACTCTCCACACTGCAGCAACAGTTTTAAATAGCAGAGCGAAGATGGACAGATTATCAGTAAAGAAAGAAGGGGAAGCAGAAAGCAATGTGGTTTTCAGTGGCTGACACAGAACAAATTCTATCCAAATTGTTGTAAGCATCTTCGCTACCCCCTCTTATTTCTCAAGTTTTCCAGCAAAAACAAAAGAGAGGAAATTATCCTGACAGTAACGTGTTCCCAGCAGCCTCCGAGCAGTAGCATTTAACGCTGAATGTCATATAGAATCCCAGCCACCAATAACGTTTGTAGTTTTGGAGGTTCCTCTCCTCCAGCTCTGGGGCGGGACACTAAAGGACAGAAGGAACTGAGGAGTGGAGAAAGCTCAGATGGTCCACGGGCCACACCTGTACCCTGGGTCTTTCCAGAACCCCTGGCATAGTCAGAGGAGGAAGATCAACAATGCAGACCCGAGGGAGTCCCAGCTGGCTGCGCCTCGGTATCTGGAACTGCACCCCTCATCCTGCAGTCTCTGGACAGCTGTTCTACACTTCAATGGACAGAAGAGTGTCTGGTGACGCTCGCAGTGGAAGCGAAGGGCTAAAGTGAATAAGGGACTATTCTCCGCGGCCACCTACCACCCCCTTCCTCAGAGAAGCTCCGCCGTGACCCCGGCCATCCTCACGGGGCCAAGAACTCTCTGCCAGGCCACGACACCTGCTGCCCGCGCTCCACATCGCCCCCCGCCCTTACCAGAACGACTTCGCTGAGTCGGAACCCCCTCGTTCGCTTCCGGTTCCCGTGTTTCCTGCGCGCGGCCACCTTGGCCACGCCCCTTATGCGTCGCCACGCCCAGACGCTGGAGACGTCATTTCGTTGATTCAGGCCACGCCCCGTCAGTCAGGCCTCAGTCCCCGGCAAAGCCTGGAGTTCTGTCCAGGCCGCGCTCTCCACCCCGCCGGCGCCCGGGCCCGCAGCTGTTCTCCGCCCTGGCTGCATATCGCCTGTCACCGCCACCGGCCTCCAGATGCGGCCACGCGCCTGAGCGCTAATTTGCCCACGCCCCTGCCCTCCGCGTGCTCCACCAACTTTGACACGCCCCTGAGCGCGGGAAAGCCCCGCCTCCGCGTCCCGATTCGCTCCTCCTACGCCATGTCCCGCCGGAAGCACTAATAGCATTCTATCAATTGTTTTCACTTCAAACAGAAGTTCAAAGTTTCAAAGTCAGAATTTAATTGTGTTTAGTCTGACTAAACACACTTGTAAATATCTTTGTGGAAATACTGCTTATTTAATCTTTATATCAAAAAATTTACATTTCTGGGCCGAGCCCGTGGCGCACTCGGTAGAGTGCTGCGCTGGAAGCGCGGCGACGCTCCCGCCGCGGGTTCGGATCCTATATAAGAATGACCAGTGCACTCACTGGCTGAGTGCCGGTCACGAAAAAACGACAAAAAAAAAAAAAAAAAAAAAAAAAAATTTACATTTCTAGGCTAGAGTGTGGTGTTATATATAACAAGGTCCAGGGTTCCGATCCCCATACCAGCCAGCAAGAAAAATACATTACATTTCTTTCTTCCTTTCTTTTTATTTTTGGCAGCTTGCGGGGTTCAAGGAACAAACCCTGGACCTTGGTGTTATCAGCACCATGCTCTAAACAAGTGAGCTAAGCAACCAGCTCCAAAATTTAACATTTCTATTTGTATAGGTTTTGTAATGAACACGATCTATTAGAACATAGTACAGTTGTAAAATTTAAATAAATATGTATGTGTATATGTATGATGCACACTCAGAAAACTGTTCCAGACTAGCATCCATGATCACTCTATTTTAAAGGTTGGCAAAGTCACTTAGAGTGCTGGATAAACCGTTAAATGTCTTCAGGGGCACAGTTCATGTCTCTAGAAGGCCAGAAACAGGGCAGTACATGCAGCAATATAGGATGTATAGTGCTTACTGGACCCTAGTTTGAGAACCCATTTGATATTTGATATAGATTCCTCCAGTGCTAATCATTCAATATTATGGGCAGAACATACTTTCTGGCTTTACTGAGCAGTTGATATGTCATATCATGTTAATAGTTATCAATACGACCTTGTGGTCTTCGTGTTTCCAAGCTTTGTAGAGACCACTTAGATATCACCTAATGTTATAATACATAATAGGCCCTTTTGCAGTAAATATTGCATCAACGAAATAACTCAAATAAGCATTATCTCTGCTTCAGGGCTGTGTGATAATCATGGAAGTTTACCCTGAGAATTGTTGCACTAAATATTATAGTTTTTTCACTTAAGGAGTCCCAAACACTGGGGATGGAGGACTTTATCTAAATGATTTAGGGAAAAAAAAAAAAAATTAAGCTCAGCCAACACATGTTTTGTCCCTATGCGATATAAATGATCCTCCCATTGTCCTTCATGTTTTTAATGTTGCATTTTCTGGCTATTTATCTCAAAACAAATACATAGGATTAGGATGTGTACTTATTAGTAATGAGCGCAATAATATGAAAAACTCTCGAAATTCTAATTATACCAGAGCTGTCAAGTAGTCGATAATGTATATATTCACCAAATTCAACCTCCGTCTTCTAGTTTATCATAATGACACTTGCATGTCATCGAGGAGAAGATTAGGGTCTATATTGCAACTGCTGTATAGAAGATACATGTTACTTTGTGCCCTGGGTTTGTTTCCCATAAAATAACCATATAATCTGTTTATTGTGCAAATAGCATCACTTAAGGCACAAATATAAAATGGTGTTCCTCTAATTGACCCTTTCTTTAAGCTGTAGGGCTAACTTTTTTCACTGCCTAAGATAAAATTACATTCAGATTCCATAACATTTACAATCACTCTTAGATAAGGAAAAGATCTTTGGCCACATTCAGTTCAAAGAACAGTCTCATTTTTATAATTAAAATATTTGGCTCATTATAACTATGAAAATTCCACAGTCTTATTCAGTTATGAGCTGGCTCTCTCACTACAGTCCTGCATCACCCTTGGGGCATTATCTGGTTCTTCATCTTCATCATCCCTGTCTCACCTTAAGTTTCGTTATTTTTTTGTTTTATTTCCTTCACTCTCTTTCCTCAAATGGGCAGCCTATATGGTCAAGAAGAGTTTTACTTGAATGACCGATGTATTTCCTTGATGATTCCCTATGGATATGGCAGATTCCTAGTGACGATTAATGTTTCATAAAATGCTTTTTTGTGTGTTTGTGAGAATTATTGAAATGTATTCCATCTGCAGCCATCAAAGTTCATTGCCCTTGACTTTGAAAATATCTGGCTGGCAGCTTAGAACTGTCCTCAATTCCTGTTCTTAGGCTGGGGTCATATTCTACAACCAGGCAGTAATTTTTGAATGGACACAGTAATTTTAGGAAGGAGCCCAGGCAGGCTTCCTCACACAAAGTCCACACAATCCATCTGAGGTCTTTTCTTTTTTAATTTTTACTATTTATTTTTACTTTTGGTGTGTGGGCAGTTTGACTTCCATGGTCTCCCTGTCTATTTTGGTAGAATTCTTTTCAGATGTGAGCCTGTCACTGTCCCTTCACAGCCCAAATTCTAAGAAGCACAGGTTTGATTTTCCAAATGGTTTAGTTACCATTGAGCGACACTTACAACAAGTCTTTCTTTTTGGAGAAATAAATCGTGTTGGATCCCTCACTGAGAGCATTTCTTAAGTTTCTCTCCAGAGGTACCCACTATCCAGAAAGTGGTGTTTATCTTACATAAGTTTTCTATTTCATGACATATGCATGGATTCAAAAATAACGTTGTATGTATTTTTCTGTTTTCAAACTTTAAGTGATGCATATCTTTCCAAAATTTTATTTGTGTATCGCAACTTTATGTGCTTAAATTTAATGTTAATAGCACATATACAATTCAGGAGTTGTATAACATTACAACCGTAACATGATACATGAGTTCTTAATCATTTATCTTAACCTCTACTCAGTGATTCACTGAAGAAGTGTATAATTTTTTGATCTATTCTAGTATGCAAAGGCAATATGTTGTTTCTAAATTTTCAATATTACAAAGAACATTGCATTAAATAATTGTGCAAATGTTTCTCCATGTTATGTTTTCTAGTTTCTCTAGGGTACGTTCTTGGAGGTTAAATAGCTTGTCTTAAAGTATAAACATCCCTAATTATTGGAAAGCTTGACAAATTGCTCTTTTACTATCTTATACTTCCACGGCAACATACAAGGGTTTTTGATTTCCCAGATTCTTACTTAAACTTTTCTATCAGACACTGGAAAAATTTGGCAATCTAATGAGTGTTGTATTATTTAATGCTGTTCCTAAATTATTAGTGAGGGTGGTGTGTGTGGGGGGGGGTATGTCTGTGTGTTTGATATTTGGGATTTTTCCTCCTTTTCATTGGGTTGTCTTTTTATTTTTAATTTAAATGCATCCCTCACGTATTTTGTGTATATAATCCTTTGTCACATTTATGTTTTGCAAGAAAGAGCTTCTATTGTTTGGTTTCTATGAGGTGAGACTTAATTCCCACAGATGTGGAATTGTTCTGAGTTCTTTTACTGAAATAAGAGTACTTGGATAGCACTGACATAAACTACACTGACTACTAGTGTTGCTATGCAACTATAGGTCTGAGGAGTTCTGGGGCGATTTGCATGTCAATATTATTTATAGATAAGGAAGACTGATGATTTGCACCTGGTCTTGGTGAAAGACCTGGAGAGCTGTGCCATTAGGGCTGGTTGTGCAGCAGCAATATGCCTACATGATCTTCATGGTATAAGAAATCCTGGCTGAGACTCCGTCTTGGACTGCAATTTTCTGAGTCACTGATATGAGAGAAAATTCTGTTCCTCATCTGACAAAAAAGGTACATCCTGGTGTGGTCTTTGCAAAGGGAGGACACTGGGAGCTTCTGTTTCGATTCTTTAGACCCTTTCTGTGAGGAAGCTTTTTGCTATGATATTTATCCTGACTTCATGCGTTGCCTTATTGTAGCCTTTTAATGCAATGGACTGTAGATTTGTAAAGCTTGTCAAAGTTGGTCCTGTGAGTCTTCCTTAGCAATCGAACACTGCCTAATGCCATCTTTAATGCAGTTTGTCATTTAGTACTACTAACAGTGGAATCACTGATATCTGAAATAAAAAATTTTTAAAAAATTAAGCAATGTTTCTTATTGAAAAATTGTATTACAGATTCTTTGGATTGTGTTTATACTATCAATACACCTATTTGCTATTTGGGACTAATGTTTCTTTGAAAGTAACAAACTTCTCAGAATACACAAAATATTAAGTTGAGTATCAGATTTTTAATATATTAGCAACTGTCATAATTCAATATTTCCAAAGGGTAGGGTACCCACTATCCAAGTTTCCTTAATAGAAATGAACAGTTTCGTTGGAATGAATACAGATGGCAAACAAATGCTCATGGAGGAAAACATCTTCTCAACTTAACAAAATATTTTGGTTTAAGAAAAATATTTTCACATATTGTTTTGTTTTGTAGCATACAATTATAGTGTTTTAGATTGCTTTACATGAGGGAAGTGAAATGGTGAACAAATATCTAGAAAAATAAAAAGTAAAAATTACTTTGTGTAGGGCATATTAGACAGCAATGTATATGTCTTACATATGCCTGTAAAAAGATAAAACAGTTTGCATAAAAAATGCAAACCATTAAGATATACCGGAAGAGATTATTTGCATATTTGGGAGTATGTATATAACATGTCTCCATATATGGGATGTAGCCATTTATAAATTTGTATTTAACTAATGGCTTAATAACCTTTACTTGGAATGTTCTACTGATGAAAAGTGTTTCAAGTTCAAAGGTTCACATTCATTATTTGTTATTTAATACATTCATTTTTTTCTAAAAGTTACTTATTTATTTATTTATTTATTAGCTCCCACATATGAGTGAGAACATGCAGTATTTTTCTTTCTGTGTCTGACTTATTTCACTTAACATAATGTCTTCCAGGCTCATCCACGTTGCCATAAATGACAGGGTTTCAATCCTTTTCGTGACTGAGTAGTGTTCCTTGTGCGTATATATCACATTTTCTTTATCCATTCATCTTTTGTTGGGCACCTAGGTTGATTCCATATCTTGGCTATTGTAAATAGTGCTATGAGAAACATGGGGGTGCAGACATCTCTTTAGTAAGCTAATTTCCTTTCCTTTGGATAAATACCCAGCAGTGGGATTGCTGGATCATATGGTAGCACTATTTTCATTTTTTTGAGGAAGCTCCATAGTGTTTTCCATAATGGTTGTACTAATTTATATTCTCACCAAGAGTATATGAATTCCCTTTTCTCTGCACGCTTACCACATTTTTTTTGTGTGTGTGTGTTTAATAATAACCATTCTAACTAGCTGATATGTCATTGTGGTTTTGATTTGCATCTGCCTGATGATTACTGATGTTGAGCATTTTTTCATACACCTGTTGGCAACTTGTATATTTTCTTTTGAGAATTGTCTATTCAAGTCATTTGCCCATTTTTTAAATCAGAATGCTTTTTTGCTGTTGAGTTATTTAAGTTCCTTGTGTATTCTGGATATTAATCCCTTGTTGGATGAATAGGTTGCGAATAATTTCTCCCACTCTGCTGATTGCCTCTTTGCTCTGTTGATTTTTTCTTTTGCTGTGCAAAAGCTTTTTAGTTCAATGTGGTCCCATATGTTTATTTATGCTTTTGTTGCCTGTGCTTTAGAAATCTTCTCCATAAAATTTTTGCCCAGATGAATGTCTTGGAGTTTTTCCCCTATGTTTTTTTCTACTAGTTTTATTGTTTCAAGTCTTACATTTAAGTCTTTGATCCATTTTGAGTTGATTTTGGTTAATGGTGAGAGATAGGATTCTAGTTCCTTTCTTCTGCATATGGATATCTAATTTTTCCTGCACCGTTTATTGAAAGGCTATTTTTCCCCAATGCATGTTATTGGTGCCTTTGTCAAAGATCAGCTGGCTATATATATGTGTATTTATTTCTGGGTTCTATATTCTGTTCCATTGGTACCTGTGTCTATTTTTATGCAAACACTGTGTTGTTTTGCTAATCCATTCATTCTATAATCAGTTATTTTGGATGTTCTATGTGCCAGATAGTGGACCAAAAACTAAAAAGCATGGAATAAATCAGATAGGAACATGACCTCAAAGAGCTTATAAACTTATTTAAAAATATATATGTCAAGAGTAAATAAAGAGAGGTAACTAAAGTGCTGCAATGAAGAGAGAGCTGGCCTATAGTAGGGGAAACTGGGAAAAGCTTCATGAAATAATTGGCAACTTAAGCTGACACTCAGCTAAGATGATTTGGAAATGCAGTTTGGGCAAAGGATTTTTAGAAGGGAATACTATACGAGTTAAATTATGAGTATTGAGGAAGCATAAACTATGACGCCAGAATAAAGATAATTCTATTTAGATAGATTAGAGCATATAAGAATGAGATTAATATAAATGACTGGAAAAGTGTGATGGAGCCAAATCAAAGTGAACTTCAAGAGTGAGCCTATGAAATGTGGACTAAGTAGTAGCATAGAATTAGGCATTGATAATCTTTAAGCAGCAGAGTAAAATGTAGTTATCTATATTTAAGAATAGATTGGAAGATATTTATCCTGGAACTTCTAAGATCAGTTCAGACTACAGAAAATATCCTAGCACTGTGCTGTGCAATATAGTAGCTACTAGCCACATGTGCTTATTCAAATTTAAAGCTTATTAAAATTAAACTAAATTTTAGTTTCTCACTTGCACTGAGCACTTTTAAAATGTTCAATATCTCCCCAATGGCTACCTTATTGAACAACACAGGTATAGAATATTTCTATCATTGCAGAAATTCTATTGAATATCATTGTCAAGAGCAATAGATCTTACCTATCTTACTTACGGCTACAGAAATAGATATTGGAGAGGAGAGAAGAGATTTATGAGATACTGCAAATAAATTTTTGAAGCTTAAATTCTGTGCCCAGACCTAATTCCTGAAGTGTTTCACTTATATTTTCCCTTAGTGATTTTATAGTTTCAGGTCTTATACTCAAGTCTTTAATCAATTTTGAGTTGATTTTAGTATATAGTGAGAGGTGAATGTCTAGTTTCATTCTTCTGCATATGGATATCCAAGTTTCCAAGCACCACTTGTTGAAGAGGCATTGTTTTCCCCAGTGTATGTTTTTGTTGCCTTTGTCAAATATCAGATGGCTGTAAGCCTTAGGGGTGATTTCTGGATTCTCTATTCTGCTCCACTGGTCTGAGTGTCTATTTTTATGCCAGTACCACACTGTTTTGGTTGCTATAGCTTTGTAGTTTAATTTAAGTCAGGTAGTGTTAAGCTTCAGGCTTTGTTTATTTATTTTTGCTCTAGATTGCTTTGGCTATTTGGGGTCTTTAGTTGTTCCATATGAAAGTTAAGATTGTTAATGACCAATATATAAATAAATAAATAATTAAATAGATGGATAGATAGATAGATAGATAAAATAAAAATTTAAATTCAATACCATTTACAATTGCACCAAAAATATCAAATACGTAGAAAAAGCTTTCCAAATTATGTACATTAAAACTAGGCAATGTTTCTGTGAAAATTAAAGAAGACTTGAATAAATCATGATATATATGGAAAAAAAAGAATTTTTGAAACTTAGTGGTGAACTAATTGGTAAGGGACAAAAGAAAAGTTGGAAATCAAATATAAGTCATTGAAAGAGTCTAGGATAGGAGACTAAGTTAGTTGTTATCTATATATACTTGGTAAATAAAATAAGGAGAAACCATAAAAATGTGCAAGTGAGAGACTTAGGGAATACAAAGAGAACACTGCCTTTTAAAGCCACGATTAATATGTTAGGGAAGTGGGAAGAGTCAAAAATCAGATACAGAAAGAAGCACTGGAAAAAGAAATCTAGCAATATAACACAGTAAACATGATAGAATATAGGAAGAAAATTATTTCGAGGATAGAATGATGACTGTGTTCAACAGCAAACTTCACTGTGAGAAATACTACAGTGTTCTTGCCGTATTATTAAAATGACTCAGGGCAACATTGTTTATAATGTGGCATCACTTACAATATAGTTAATAGCTTAGTAAATCTGCTTTAATATACTTTAATAACAAAATAAAATCCCCTTAAATCTAATGCTCCATTCATAAGTTAATCAATGGATGGATTGCCTTCCACAATATAATTTAATAATGTTGATGTGTGCACAACTGTTAACAAATTAATGACAGCCAAGTTCATCCAGCCACTCCATCTTGTTTTGCTCACTGTCCTTCGAATGTTTCTATACATGCTTTTAAGGGTATTGAAATAATTACTGAAAGAATTAAATCTACACTTACAATTTGTCTGTACATTGTCTCACTGGGAAAAAAAGTTGGCAAAATGATTTTTTTTCCATCTCTCTTCAGAAAGAACGACCAAAGATACTACTCAGCATTTAAAAAGTGCCCCTGCATTTCCAAAGCTCTCTGAAATTACATAATATATACTCTAAATGTACTGATCATTAAATTGTTTAGTTTAGTGTACAATGGCATGGACTGCTTGAAAATTCCATTAAAAAATATCTCTAGAGTGCATTTGACCTTGGTTCATTAGATTGAAAATATGCTGATAGGCTTGAATGGCCAAGGAATAAGTACTTTAAAACAACAAATAGGAATGCAATTATTCTTTGTTAGTATGTTGCTTATTTGTTTAGTATGTTCAAATGTTTTAGAGGAAAATGCAATAAATTAGAATGTTCATTATGTAGTGGTTTTTGGTAATTCCAATAAAAATCACATTTAATTACACTGTCTTGAATATTATTTCAGTCTGGTGATACAAGAACACTTTGTGAAGAATTGGTCATATTGGAATAGGCAATATCTTTCTAAGTTTATTGAAAACTTAAGTACAGTTTATTTCGTATATTTTAAATGCTTCTGTAAGTTAAGCAAAACATTCATATTACTATTTAATTTATGAAACACTAAAGTCATTTCAAAAGTGTTATTTTGCATTAATCAAGTAATGCGTATATGCACACATATATAGTTGTATATAATTCAAACATTTTTCAGATTTTAAACAGCTATACTGTAAAAAATTGGAAGGAAATACATAAAGATTATAGAAGTTATCTAGTTATTACTATCTTTATTTTTCTTCATATGATTTACCTACTCCAAATTGTTTATAACAATTATGTAGGACTTTAAAAATGAGAAATAATGCATCTGTTGTAACTCTAATGAATGTGTTTTGCTTTGGCCAATGGAATATTAGCTGATGTGATGTATGCAAAGGCTTGAAATACTCTATCGCAGTTTGGCTTGTCCCTCTTGGCACTTCTGTCATCCCCACCAGGAAAAATGCCCTAAGTATCCACTACCCCTTCAGCTTGGGTTGCAGAATGAGACACATGGAACATACTTAAAATTGGTTTATTATCTGGAGCCAAGTCCAGTTTGTCGGCCCACTGCTGGCCGACCCGAACAGCCCTAGCCTCGTTCCTTTTGGTGGGCAAGCAAATGACCCGGATTCCTCTTTCCCTTTTGTCCCCTTTGGAAGGAGACGGGGGAAGAGAGCCGTGAAGAGAGGTGAGCACAGCCGTCGGCCCCAACCAGCCCGGTTAAAGGACACTCAGACGCAGAGGGGGTTCTGTCGAGCAGTTCCGTTTATTAACACACAAGCATTTGCTTTTAAGGCAAATGGGGAAGGGAGGTTTTTTACATAATCTTATCAGGTTAAAGGTCAAGAGGACGCATCCTGTCTCCATGCCTAGCTATTGCAACCACACAGTTTTCACGAGCGCAGAAGCCACGTATTTGGCCAGTAAGGGCTAAGGCAAGGTTCCCGCAGACACTCCCACCCTACTTCCTCCCGGCGCCGACTTAGGCTGCCACGTTAATACGCCCTTGTGGGCGCATAATGGCGCCACTTGTAATGTCACTTAAGGTGGCGTTAGTTTTTAAAGCCCGATACAGTTGAGCTACTAGCTACTAGCTCCTAGCTAAGCAAAGCATAGATCAGCCAAAACTTAAGCTACTGATAAATTGACACATTTATTGTAAATCATTATTGTAGCAATAGCTACGTAGTACAGGCTTTCAGCAGGTTGAAAAAAAGTGTGCAATGCAGAACTCATTCATGAACACGCTGAAAGTCCCAGAATTTTAGATGCATTAATTGTACTTCACTACTACTGTAATACAAGGTTTGAGGGAATTAGTGTGCTTTTAAAACAAAGTTTGAGTTTATTTGAATGTATTAAAAATTCTTTCCTAAAGGACAAGGATTATATCTAAGTTTTCATTGTATGTGAACACTTCACATAGTGCCTGACACAGAGCAATTACTCAAACTTCACTGAAATAAAATAATCTAGACCCTCTAAAACTATGATCTATAATTGTTGTGAAGATCATTCAACCTAATCCAGTGTAAAATCACTTGATTATAAAATTTCGTATTTTGTGTCCCATAGTATGGTCAGCAGGTTTTTGTTTAGTTTTGTTTTAAAATCAGGGCCAAAATTCTTGACAAATTACAATGTCTGAAGACTCAAATTGTATTACTATCCTTACTCAAATTAAGAACATACTTATACCTGATGCAAATTTTTTTTAATTCTTTTCCCTCCCACCTGAATACAAAGTGACACATTTTCCAACTAATATATTCTTATATACAAAACTATAAAATGCTAATGTATTTTTTCTTTTTGAAGGCAATAAGCAATGTAAAGTAGTAGTAATTCCCAATAAATCCTGATGCTGATGAATATGGTCATATCTGTAAATGCTATTTTTGTCATCTGAATTGACATCAAGACTACAAATTGACAACAAACAATAAAAAACTGGTCCAAAATACAGATTGTATGAGTTTATTGTACGTGCATTCTTGCTATGATAGACTTAGTTGTCTTACTGCATATTTTTAATATTCTATTTTAATAACAAACTCTGAATAATTCATTCAAATAATGCTCAGAATTTTCCATTTAATTCGTCTTTAAATGTTGTCCACACACTATAATTGGTCATTTTATATACATTAAGATTTCTTTAATTTGATTATATTCTCCTTTCCTTGAGTTTATGTCACCATTACAATTGTTTGGTCTTTTTCTGATATACTAAATTCACCTTTCCTTCTGAATACCAATTATCCACGTTTCCAGAATTAGATATCAACCTGAATGAGCTGTGATATACAAAAAGAAAAGTGATATATCCTGGAGTTATTTATGTACTTTTTTCCAATATGTTAGTATTTTAAAACAATAATTATGTTTTAAAATTAAAATTAAATTTAATCTCTTCAAAGTAGTCTTTGAAAATTCGTATGTCCTTTTGATTGAGTCATTAGCTATTATTTTACAACTGTTACGTTTAAGATTATTTGCAAGTATCAGCAAGTTTGGATCAAATAATACTCTCTCTCTCTGTCTCATCCCCCACAACACACACATCACTGACTCCTTTAAAATATTTTTGCCAACTCGTAACTCATCGTGGTGCTCTGTCATTAGACTGGTGCACAGCTTGATTCCAGTGCTTTGTATGTATATAACATGCAGTAACCAAAAGACAAGTTCAGTGATTTGTTTTTTAACTACACGAGGATTGCCTATTTATGACACATGAGCTGTAGAGCTTGAAAATTCCTCATAGAAATCATCACCTTGAGGAACGTAAACTGTCCTATTACTTATTTGGCAAATTTAAATGCTGTGATCAAAGCCAGCAATTACTCTTCTTTATTAACAAGTATAAAGGGCTTATTTGTTTCCAAGTTGGAGGTTACTAATATTGTTTTCACTAAGTACCAAAATATAAATATCTTAGCACCTCTCCATATTGGTATTTTAGACAATTGCAGGAATAGATATGGTTCTTCCTGAAGAAAAGGTAAACGTAATTTTGGTACAGCACTCATTTTATAGAAATGAAGGCAGATGTAAAACTAATATGTTTGTGTTTCATACTTTTTGCAATTTTGCTTTATTGAAAACATGGTCACAATGATTAAATGAGACAAGATTATGGTTGTACCATGTGATATTACTTGCCTATTATTGCAAATACCAAATACTTAAACAGAAGGACAACATGTTAGCACCATCACAGTGAAACAAATGCTTCATGATCTGAGATTTGCGTAAACTGAGATGGACCTATCCATAAAGGACAGGTCAGTCTACCTCTATATCCAAGTGAGTGCATCATTTGCCTTCTGGATTCAATATCACAAAGCACTTGCTAATCAAAGTGCAAATTAACATGAAGCCCCAAGAAGCCATCACATTAAACTCAAATAATACAGTTGATGCATACCCCCGTTTGTGCTATCAGTTTCTACAAATTATTTTTTCTAATAGCCTTATTGAGATATAATTTACATGCCATACCACACACCAATGTAATGAGTACAATTTAATGGTTTTTCGTACATTCACAGAGTTGTACAACCATCACCACAATAAACTTTAGAACATTTGAGAACATTTTCATCACCTCAAAAAGAAAGCCTATTCTTCCATATCACCTTGTAGCTCCAACCCCTCATCCCCAGCCCTAAACGACCACTAATCTGCTTTCTTTCTCTCGTATTTGTCTATTCTGGGCCTTTTGTGTAAATGGTATCACACAATATGTGATTTTTGGTGAGTGGCTTCTTTCACTTAGCATACTGTTTTCAATGTTTATCCAGGTTACAGCATGTATCAGCACCTCATTCTTTTTTATGGCCAAATACTATTCCATTATAGTAATAGAACACATTTTGTTTGTCTTTTCATCAGTTGATGGACAATCGGTTGTTTTTACTCTACTTTTGGACTATTATGAATAATACTATGGAGATCTATGTACAAGTTTTGGTGTTTTCATTTCTCTTGTAAGTAAACCTAGGAGTGGAATTGCTGGGTCAAATGTTCGAACTGCCAGACTGTTTTCCAAAGTGGCTGCATGATTGTGCATTACAATTGCAGTTAATGAGGGTTTCAGTTTTTCTACATCCTTCCACCCTTGTTATTGTCTGACGTTTTTATTATAGCCATCCTAGCAGTGTGAAGTGGTATCTCATTAGTATTTTAATTTTTATTTCCCTGGTGACTAACGATGTTAAGCTTATTGGCCATTTGTATATCTTCTGTGAAAAAATGTCAGTTAAATCATTTGCTCATTTTTGATTTGCCTTATTTATCTTTCTAATTATTGAGTCTTAAGAGTTAGTTATTTATACATTCTAGGTGTAAGTCCCTTATCAGATATATGATTTCAAATATGTCCTTCTATTCCGTCTGTTGTCTTTTTACCCTTCATAATATCCTTCGGTGCACAAAACTTTTCAATTTTGGTGAAGTCCAAATTATCTATTTTTCCTCTGTGCTTTTTGTGTGTCTAGGAAGCCAAATCCAAGGACAGAAAAATTACCCATAAGTTTTGTTCTGTCAGGTTTATAGTTTTGGCTTTTACGTTTAGGTCATTTATTGTTACATAACTTTTATATGTGATTTTAGGTGAGAGTCTAAGTTTATTGTTTGTGTGCTGCTATACAATTGTCCCAGGACCATTTGTCAAAAAGGCTATTTTTTACTTCTTAAATGATCCTGTTGAAAACTATTTTCATAAACACATTTTAATGTTGTGAACATGTAATAGGTTTACCATTGCTATTTTTAAATAAATTGATTAAAAAATTACACAATTTCTCAGTTTTAATTTTGATATCAATAGTATATCAATAATAATAGATACAATCCATACAAGTAAAGTACTTTGTGGATATCCAGTATTTTTTGAGTGTGAAAAAGTACCGAGAATAAAACGGTTAAGAACTGCTGATAGGTTATGGCAAAGGCATCAGAGTTCTGGAAACAGCAGCTGTAGCAGTGATTTCCAGGTTGTGGCAGAGGAAGCATGGCTTGAGAACTGGCAGTCATATGGAGTTCTAGCTTCCCATTTGACAGGAAGCTTCCTCATTCTGGGTGTCTGACCTTGGCAGGGTCTGAAGTCCCCTTGTTGGCCCATTTCTGCTTTGTGGCTTTGAGATTCAGCCATTTCCTATATTTCAGCCCTTCCAGTTATTCAGTAATAGATTTAATGTTGCATCACTAATCTGATTCCTCTTATAGTAGTTACAGAGTATTCTGTTTTCTGGCAGAGAACTAAAGACCACATCTAAGTAACAGAGCAGCTTCTTAAAAGAACAAATTAGAAATTCTAAAACCAAACAAAACTGAAAGAAAAAACCTTGGAGAGACAAAATATGTCGGGCTTTAAAAACTAATGCCACCTTAAGTGACATTACAAGTGATGCCATTATGGGCCCACAAGGGCGTATTAACGTGGCAGCCTAAGATGGCGCCGGGAGTAAGTAGGGTGGGGGTGTCTGCGGGAACCTTGCCTTAGCCCTTATTGGCCAAATATGCGCTTCTGCGGTTGAGGTTGCAATAGCTAGGCATTGAGACAGGATGCATGCTCTCTTGACCTTTAGGCTGATAAGATTATGTAAAAAACTTCCCTTCCCCATTAGCCTTTAAAAGCAAATGCTTATGTGATAATAAACGGAACTGCTCGACAGAACACTCGCCACGTCTGAGTGTCCTTTAACCGGGCTGTTTTGGGGGGGCCAGCGGTGTGCTCACCTCCCTTCACGGCTCTCTTCCCCCATCTCCTTCCAAAGGGGATGGGAGGGAAAGGGGAATCCCTGGGCCATTTGCTCACCCACCGAAAGCAACGAGGCTAGGGCTGTTCGGGTTGGCTGGTGGCAGACCCGACAAAAAAATAATTGAAAAATACAGAAGAAAGGGTAAGATAAATAGCATGCAAGAAAAAATCCCACCATTATCATAATGGGACCTCCAAAGGAGAAAAAAATATATATTTGACCAAAAAAATTTTGAAGATGCAATGGCAGGGAATTTTCAAAAATCAACTTAATAATAGGTGCTTACATCCAAGTGATCTTTGACAAAGGCACAAAGGAAATACATTGGGGAAAAGACAGCCTCTTCCGTAACTGCTGCAGGGAAACCTGGATATCCATATGTAGAAGAATGAAACTAGACCCATACCTCTCATCATATAGCAAGTTAAACTAAGTATGGATTACAGACTTAAGAATAAGACTTGAAACTTTAAAGCTCCTAGAAGAAAACATAGGGGAAACACTTCTGGAAGTTGGATTGGGCAAAGTCTTCATGAATCAGCCCCCAAAAGAACAGGCAACAAGAACAACTAAAAATAAGTGGGATTATATCAAACTGAGAACTTTCTTGAGAGCAAAGAAACAGTAAAACAGAGCAAAAAGACATCTTACAGAATGGGAGAATATACTTACAAACTACACATCCAACAAGGGATTAATATCCAGAATATACAAGGAACTCAAAGAACTTCACAGTAAAAAAACAAAAACATACAAAGAAACAAAAAAACCCTAATACTCCAAAGAAAAAAATGGGCTAAGGAGTTGAATGGACATTTCTCAAAGGAAGACATACAAATGGACAACACAGACACATGAAAGAATGCTCAAAATCACTAATCATCAGGGAAATGCAAATCAAAACCACGTTCAGGTATCATTTCACCCCAGATAGACTGGCTATTATCAAAAATACTGAGAACAGCCAATGCTGGAGAGGATGTAGAGAAAAGGCAACTCTTCTGCACTGGTGGTAGGACAGTCAGTTAATGCAGCCATTATGGAAAATAGCATGGAGATTTCTCAAACAACTACAGATAGAACTGCATACCATGCAGCAATTCCACTGCTGGGTATTCATCCAAAGGAGTGGAAATCATCACCTTTGAAGGGACACCTGTACTCCCATTTTCACTGCAGCTCTATTTACAATAACCAACATGTGGTACCAACCTAAATTACCATCGACAGACAACCAGACAAGGAAAATGTGGTTTATACACACAATGGAATACTATCAGTCATAAAAAACGAATGAAATTCTGCCGTTGACAGCAACGTGGATGTGCTTGAAGAAAATAATATTAAGTGAAATATGTCAGGCACAGGAATAGAAATATCTCACTTATAAGTGAGAGGAAAGAAAGAAAGAAAAAGAAAGAAAGAGAGAAAACATGTTCTGCTAGTGAAGTGATTTATGTAGAGTGCATATCAGAACCAATTCAGTAAGGAGTGTATAGACTGTAAGTGAAAGTAACAATTTATGCATATATTTATATACATAATATGTAATAATTTTGGTATTCAAATAATTATAAAATGACATACTGTGACATATGATATTAGTAAAATCCATATACGATATACCAATAATAAGTATTAGTTGGCTATTAGTATTAAAATCATTAACAATTAGTGTAAATTAAATAACAAGATATCATATTGTTATCCATTGATACCAGATTTTGGAGAGAGCATAAATAGGACTGTTTTGGAAATTAATTTGGTATTTTTAAAGAATATTTTAAATTCACTTATCCTATTCCACAGTAACTGCCTTTCTATGACTGTATTTGACAGAACTTTTCAAAAGTGTATAAAAGTATGAATATAAAAATGCAAAACAGCTATTGTCAATAAAATAAACTGGGTTCATACCATAAATACTATGCAGATGTTAGACCCAATCAGGTAAATCTTTAATAATTACAGAAGATATCGTCATGACATATTGTTAGTAAAAAACAAGCAAACTGTAGTTTATTCACGTGTTCCCATGTACATAAATGTATTATTTATGTAATTGATATGTATATTTGTTAAATTACCCACTTCACTGCTAATCGTGGTTACTCCTGTGAAAGAACATGAATCTGTACTTTTTGGAAATTTTACATCGAGTGAACAATTTATTTGTAATTAATAAAGGAAAATAAAATGTTCAAATGACAGCATATTAGTAATGATTCTTTTGTAATTTGTTTTTTTTTTTAATGAGTACATTACAGTCCAGGTAAGAAATTATGCTTAAAGCCAGAATTAGAACAGAGTTATAAAGGAAAAAGTAATGATAAAAATATAGAAAATTTATGGGGGGAAATAATTTAATTTAGTTGTGATTGATGTATAAGAAGCTGACCTCTAATTAGTCTGCGAAATCATTAAACTGAAGGCCATAAGAGAAATTGTCACAAAGAATGATCTTTTTGTTGTTCCACTAGGATGAAATGCCAAGTGAAAGCTAGAGTTTAACTAATATTCATGAGCCACTGTTGCCATGATATCAGAAAAACTGACAAGAATATTTAGGGTAAAAATATTCTCAATTTGTATCTGATTCGTGTATGAAAAAAGACTTAATTATAACCTTGTTGTGTAGGGTTTTCATGCCATTTCTTATGATATCTATAAAATAGCGAGAATTGCAATTCTCATAAAAGTGTGTTTAGATTTAACTGTATGAAATCCAGCAATTTTGCCAGATGCAGTTATTAATTCTAACTTATTACCTGTAAATGGCTTTTAGATATTCTAGAAACATAAACACAAAATCTGTGAACAAAAGTGGGTTCATTTCTTCCTTTCCGGTCAGTACGCGTATTTTTCCTGCATTTTTGCCCTGGCTATGACCTCTGCAAAATGTTCAATGGATGGAAATAGTAGACACCCTTGTCTCAATCCTGATCTCAGGGTGAGGTTTTCAATATTGCATCACTTATCATGATATTTGCTGCAGTTTTCTGAGATTTTTCTTTTAACCGTAACTGGATGGTAAATTTGTCAAACGATTCCTGTGTATTTGTTGTGATCATGACATGATTTTGTCCTTTGTTTTGTTAAGGAGATTGAGTATGTTAAACCAGTAACAGTCCATTGGATTTAACCCAATTCGTGCGTGGGGTATTATAATTGAAAGTGTCTTTGGATTCCATTTGTCAAACATAAGAATATTTTTAAAAATTTTGTCTTGATGCATATTAGCCGTTGATTTTCTTTTATAATATTGTCCTTATTAGTTTAGTGTAAAGTTTATAGTGATCTTACTAACATTCTGTGGAGTGTTTTTAGTATTTTTATTCTGTGGAAGAGGTTGTGCATGTTTGGTATTCTTTGTGAAATGTATGTCAGAGTTCACAAAATCAGGCATTAGGCTGTGGAAACTTTGTAGGAAGGATTTTCACTATGGGCTTCAATTAATACACATAAGTATCATTGAGACTTTCTGAATTTCTTATTTTGTAAGATGTATTTATTTTTTTTTGGAATTTTGTCACTTTGTATAACTTCAAATATTATATAAGCATCACCAGCATCTTTAAAGATGATCTACTCTACATTTCTGGAATTGAAATGTATGTCTTCTTTTTTCTATCTTTTTTCCCATCAGTCTTGTCATGATTTATAATTCTTTAACCTTTTCAAAAGGAAAGCAATTACAAACAAACTAACTTTTGATTTGTCGATTTTAACTTTTTTTCCTGACTTTCATTTACTGAATCTAATTTTATTTTTTTTTTATTTCTGTTTTCTTTTGGGTTTAATTGACTGTTTTGTTCCCAAATTGTGAGGTGGTTCCCAATTGTGACCTTAAATTTTCAGGATTTCTTCTTTTGCTTTTAATGCTGAAATGTTTCTTTAGACACATATTTTGATGGGTACTACACATTTTTAGCAACTTTATTTTGGTATAGTTGACATAACAAATTACATAACTTTAAAATAATATTACATTTTGTGATATCTACATATTTGTGAAACCCTCATCGTGAATACTATAATGAACATATTCATTCTTCACCCAGGTTTCCAGGTGCACATTTGGATTTACCCCTTCTGGTCCTGCCCAGGAACTTCCCCATTTTTCATGCTATGTATATTGTAATACCATTCTTATGTGCACAGACACTTTCATTTTTCTTGGAAAAGCATCAAGGAATAGAATGGCTGGGCCACATGTTCTTTGTATCTTTAAGATATTTTAGAAAATGTCAACCCTTTATAACAAGAATTTTCACCCAGGTTTCCAGGTGCACCTTTGGATTTACCCCTTCTGGTCCTGCCCAGGAACTTCCCCATTTTTCATGCTATGTATATTGTAATACCATTCTTATGTGCACAGACACTTTCATTTTTCTTGGAAAAGCATCAAGGAATAGAATGGCTGGGCCACATGTTCTTTGTATCTTTAAGATATTTTAGAAAATGTCAACCCTTTATAACAATAATTTTCCTTCTAGGACTATGGTCAACAAAGCTACTTAGCAATGTTCATAAAAGTTTGTTAAAAAAAGACCAACGACCTATTTTTAAGTTAATTATATTGTGTTCAATGCATGACTATTACGGTTTACAGCCTTTACATCTTAGCAACCAATCAGGTAGTTCTTATATATTTGCAGAAGATATGTCCAAGTTATACTACTCATGAAAAAAGAAAGTAAGTTGTAGTTTGATTCACACGTGTGTGCATGTATATGACTATGTCATATGTGCAAGTGAATGTGTGTGTGTATATCTGTTCATATAAAACTTCACTGCTGATCATTATTACCTCTGTGAAGAGATATGATCTGCAATTTTGGAAATTTTAAACCGAGCACCTGCTAAATTTGTAATTCATAAAAGGAAATCAAAGAAATAGTCACATGAAAGGATATCACTAATGAAATATTTTCCTTTTTAAAGTAGTGCAGAATAGATGAGAAGTTATGCTTAAAGACAGAACTAGAAGTGAGACAGAGCAAATCTTTAACTAGTAAATGAGATCAATAAACTGGAGGCTGTACGTAGACTTGTCAAAAAGAATGCCTTCTTTTATTTCCCTTGGATTAAACGTCCAGTGCATTATCAAGTTCATTTTATATTCTGAGGCGTCTATTCACATGGTATCAGAAAATACGACAACAAAAATCAGGGTTATAATGACTCTCAAATATTATCTAATAAGTATATTTAAAAAGCCTTAAAATACATTGTGTAGGTTTTTGTGCCATTTCTTAAAATATGTATAAAAAAGTAAGAATTGCTGTTCTCAGAAAAATGTGTTTAGGTTTAGCTGTATGGTATCCACCAAGCTTGATAAATTCACTTATCATTGTCATACATTACCTACAGATTGCTTTTAGATAGTCTGCAAGCATAAACATGCAATGAATGAATAAAGGTGGATTAATTTCCTCTTTTCCAACTGCTATGCCTTTTCCCCCCTCTTTTTGTTGCATTATTGCCCTGGCTATGACATCCAGAAAATGTTGAATAGATCTGGTGACAGTAGGCATTCTTCTGTCTTCTGATCTCAGGGGGAGGTTTTCCATATTTCACCAATAGTTATGATAATTGCTGCAGCTTTCTAAGTTTTGAAAAATCATAAATTAGTAGTAAATTATGTCCAAAGGTATCTCTTTATTATTTGTTGTGATAGTGATATGATTTTACTCCTTTTTTTTGCCATACTAGTTTGAGTTCAGAATGATAAGACAACAAAAATTTTCTCTTGGATGAAACACTTTTGTTCATAGAGTATTTTCGTTGAGGTATCTTTGATCTGTTTGCAAAACAAAAGTTTTACATTTTATTTTTTTGTTTGTTTGTTTTTTGACATGAGGCATAAAAACCTTTGTAATTCCCTATGTATAATATCTTTATCAGCCTGGTCCAAACTTTATAGGGGTCTCATAGAACATTTTGGGAGTGTTTTGATGTTATTTTTCTGTGGAAGAGGTTGTGCAAAATTGGAGGTTACATCTTTCTCAGTTACATGGAGAAGATAGGAATTCAAGCATCAGGACATGGAATTCATTTGTAAGAAGGTTCTCAGTACAGATGCATTTTATATAATATATATAGAATTACTGACATTTCCTAGTTTATCTGTTTGTTAAGTGGTGTTTTTATTTTTTGTGATAGTTCATGTAATTAACATTTTATTGGCATAAATTTGATTGTAATATAATTTAAGTGTTTCCAGAATCTACAGTGATGATCCCTTCTGTATTTCTGTTGGTGATGGTGGTGGTGAAGGTGGCGGTGTTCTTTTTTGATCAGTCTTGCCAGGGTTTATCTAACATATTTAACCTTTGGGAAAAAAAACCCATTTTGTATTGTTGATTATTTAATATTTTTTAGTTTGATTAATTGATCATACTTTTAAGTTTTTATTTTAAGTTTTGGATTATATTCCTCATTTATTTTCTAATTTTGTGTTTTATCGAATCTTAAATTTTCAGTACTTCCTCTTTTGCAATAATGGCATGAATTTTCCTTTATGCCCATGTGTTGATGCATCTACACATTTTTTGATAACTTATTGAGCTATAATTGACTTAAAGTAAACTGTACAAATTTAAAAGAAACATTATACATTTTGATATGAGTATATTTATGAAATCCCTACCACAAGCAAAATAAAGTTAATGGCCATCCCCTGTCACCAAGTTTCTTTCTTGGCCATTATTTTTCTCCTTCCTGTTTCTGCTCAAGCCCATTCACCAGTCACATGCTATTAAAAGTCTTCTTGCACAGAACTTCGTATAAACATATACTTTGGGTAGTTCTGCTTGTTTGTTTCTTTCATATTGTCTCTGAAAAACTTGAAGGAAAGAAATGACTGGATTACATGAGAGTTGTATATTTAATTTTTTCTAGAACATGCCAAAGTGTCTTGGGATGTGACTGTACTATTTTACATCTTACCAGCATTAAGAGTTGCAGTTGCTCTACCTCCTCACCAGCAGTTGTTATAGTTAGTTCTTTTGATTGTAGCTTTCTAGTCGGTGTGCACTTGTATCTCACCATGACTCTGAATTGCCAGGTTGTATGTCTTTCTGTCTCAGGTACCCTGTCGGGCTTTAAAAATTAATGCCACCTTAAGTGACATTACAAGTGGCGCCATTATGGGCCCACAAGGGCGTATTAACGTGGCAGCCTAAGACGGCACCTGGAGGAAGTAGGGTGGGGGCGTCTGCGGGAACCTTACCTTAGCCCTTATTGGCCAAATACGCGCTTCCACGCTCGTGGTTGCAATAGGTAGGCATTGAGACAGGATGCATGCTCTCTTGACCTTTAAGCTGATAAGATTATGTAAAAAATCTCCCTTCCCCATTTGCCTTTAAAAGCAAGTGCTTGTGTGATAATAAATGGAACTGCTCGACAGAACCCCCGCCACGTCTGAGTGTCCTTTAAACTGGGCTGGGTTGGGGCCAGCGGTTGTGCTCACCTCACTTCACGGCTCTCTTCCCCAGTCTCCTTCCAAGGGGACAGGAGGGAAAGAGGAATCCTGGGCCGTTTGCTCGCCCACCAAAAGGAACCAGGCTAGGGCTGTTCGGGTCAGCCAGCGGCGGACACGACAGTACCCCAAGTAAATGAAGAAAATAGATCGTAGGCCTGAAACTAACCATTTCTCATTACATTTTGCATGTATACTTATTTTTTATTGCGTGCTGGATTTTCTGTATGAAACACTTTAAGGATAACTGTATACCCTGGATGATTTTATTTTTATCCTGGAAGCGTTTTCCTTTTGCTTTGAGGTGGGCTGGGATAGTTCATCTCACCTCAATCAGTGATTAAGTCCTTTAGAGGCTGGATGTCATGATTTGGGAAGAGTTTTCTATTTCTAGTTTATATCAACACGAAATAAATAGCCTATCAGGGATGTTGTGTAAATCTTTGGACTGTTTTCCAGATCTTCTCTGTCATGGTGGGCCCTGAACTCAATGTGCGTCCCCTGATTTGGTGAGGCTGTTGAAAGCCCTGGTCAGGTGCTTAACTTCTCATCTATATCCTACTTGGCATCTTGGCTTCTCAGTCACCTCCTTTGAATTAGCATAAGCCTTGAGGGAAAACGAATATCACGTTTGGGTCTTACCATCTGTGCTTCTCTTCAAACTGAGATCCAGTCTCCTCCAATGCTTGTTTCCTTGGGTTTATGGCGCATTCACACAATATGTTTAATATCTACCTACTCTCTTAGTTTTTCTTAGCAGGATGGGTGGACGGAAATGGCTGGTTTGCCATTTATTGACATCAGACAGTTCCACACATACTATTTTTTTGAGATATGTTTTTGGTTTTAGATGTTTCAGCTTCTATAGCCAATTAATAATATTTATATCAATAATATAAAAATATTTTATGGCAATGACCTACCCAAGCAGTGGAGTTTTTCTGTTATTATTTGTTTAATGTACTCCAGTTATTTATTTTTTTTCTTTGATACTCTAAATATTTCCATAGTCCCCATCATGTACCAGGTATGGATTAGGTGGTAGAAGTATATTACTGACGTATTGCCTAATAAAATCTAACAAGTAAAAATGGATTATATTGTAGACAATATGTGTTTTGGTGATTTGTTATTATGCAGCAATAGTAACCAGAATATTACTTACTCCACTTTGTATTATGTTCAGTCATTGGTGAAGGGGCTGGCATATGAATCCTTTACTTATCTTGGTTTATTTCAAGTTAGGATCATATCCCTTTGTGTAAATACTTGTAGAACCACAACAGGATAATTAATTTTGGTAAAGGAGTTAAAACACATTAAATTAAATACACAAATCTTAACCTTATAGTTTGATGAATTTTGAAAATATTTCCATCTATGTTTCTACTTACATTTTTGTTTCAAGTGCTGTTTGTCTTTTAATGAAATAATAGAAATAAACCAGTCTTTAATATGTGTTCAATTTTTTTTTCTCAAGTCCTCTTCGCTCCATTCTGTAGTTCCCAGTATGTATCAGGTGTTGTTTCCCTTTAGCCAGGAGAACTTCCTGTTGCATTGTTTATATTACAGGTTGGCTAGAATCAGATTGTCCCAGGTTTACGTGGCTGTGTCTTATTTCACTTTCAGTTTGAAAGGATAATTTCTCTGGATGTTGAATGTGGCTTGAATGTTTCCTCTTTCAGCATTGGAAAGATGCTGGTGCTTTTTCTCTGGTTCTCCATGGGTTTTGTTGAGAAAGAAGCTATCATTTAATCATCCTGCTTTGGTATGGATGTTATCTATCTTTTTTTTTTTTTTTGGAAGTTTTTGTTTGCTGTATGTTTGTTTACCGATACTCTTGATACTTAACATTAATATCAAATAAAGAGATTATTATGTCTTTTACAATTTCAATAGCTATTTTGTCAATCCCAATTTTTCCATTTCAGTAAATAAACAAATGACTCAGATTGGCAATAGCAAGAAAACAAAGCAAAATAAAAAAAAAGCTTGTGAAAAATTTAAAACTCCAAACTATCAATTTTTCTTATTAAAGTACATAAGCATATCTGCACAGATTCTATGCAAATTAAAGCATATTCACAAGCCAAATACCAAAGGAATTGTTTCTGTAGTTGCTGTTCTACAGCTTATGTTGACTTGCATGTGCAAATGTATAAGGACAGACTAATACTCTTGATACAAAATAATGAAGTGCCCCTTGCATTACCTATAGCAAAATATTTTCTGTATGCTATAATAAAATAATACAAAATATAACTATTCTTCGGAAAAATATATTTTACATGTGAAGTGATTTATATATAGTATATATCAAAATCAAGTAAGTAACAGGAAATATATAGAACATAAGTGAAAGTAACAAAATTTTAGGTGTATACATAGGCTTACTATTTAATCATTTTGGTAGTCAAGTAATTATGAAATGATAGTCTCTTTAACAAGTGGAATTAGTAAAATGCACTAAGGATATACAGAAAAAAATCATGAATTGGCAATTAGCATATAAGATGCCCTTTTTTATATTGAGACAAGATTATGGAAGATGTATAAAATGGTCTTGTATAATTAAAATTAATTTCGTATTTTTAGCAAAGTTTTAAATTTGCCTCTTCCTTTATGCAGTAATTGCCTTTTTAAACTGTATCTGACAGACCTTGCTAAATGTGTGCATAAAAGTGTGGATAGAAAAAGGCAAAACAAATATTTTTTATGTAACATATACTGTGTTAATACAATGAATACTATGTAACTTTTACAACCAATCATGTAGATCTAATATACTTGCAGAAGAAATCACAAGGAAATAAAAAGGGAAGCAAACTACTTTATTGCACTTGTGTGCACAAATATATAAACGTATTACATATGTAAATATTTTTGTATGTATCCGTTTAAAAACACTCCTCACTGTTAATCATGGTTCCTTCTGTGAAGGGATATACAGTTGCATTATTTTTTAAAATTAATTTACACCGAGCACATGACGGATTGATAATTAGTAAAAAAAAATCAAAGAAATAGTGATATGAAGGCAACTCACTAGTGATATTTTTGGAGGATCTACTGCTTTCTTTTTTTTTCTTTCTTTCTGGTAAGGTAGTACAGAACACGTAAGAATTTTACATTTAAAGCTAGAAATATTAATGGGTTAAAAAAAAGAAATAAGAAAATACATACAGAATTTATGTAGAAAAATAATATAATTTAATAGTGAAACATTTAGAAGCAGCTGATCTCTAATTAGTCAGCAAGATCATTAACCTAGTGGCTATAAATAAAATTGTCACAATGAATGCCCTTTTATTTGTTCCACTAGGCTTAAATATTAAGTATTTTGTTGTGCAGTTTATGTACATTTAGCAGCATCTGTTCCCATGAAAACAGAAAAAAATTACAAAGGAATCAGGGTTCTAATAACTTTTGAATTTTAGCTGATAAATATCTAGAAAAAGAAAACATTTAAATTAAGAACTTGTATTTTTGTGCCTTTTCTTATGATGTGTATTTAAAAAGTTAAATAAGAATTGTTAGTCCTAGAAAAAATATGTTCAGGTTTAACTCTGTGAATTTCAGCTCTCTTGCTAAATTCACTTAAAAATTCTACTATGTTACCTATAGATCGCTTTTTAATAGCCTGAGATCATAATTATTCGATCTATGAATAAATGTGGTTTCATTTTGTTCTTTCCAATCTTTATACATTTTGCTATTTTTCTTGCATTATTGTCCTGGCTATGTGACCTACCTAAAATTTTGTATAGAACTGGTTATAGTAGGCATTCTTATCTCTATAATCTCAGGGGGAAGGTTTTCAGTATTTCACCTCTAATTATGATATTTACATAAGTTTGGTAAGTTTTTTTAAAAAGTTATAACTGAATGGTTAATTTGTCATATGGTTTCTCTGTATCTATTATGATGGTGATATCACCCTCTCCTTTGCTTTCTTAAATTAGTTTCTTTACAAAGTGCTAATCCAACAATAATTCATGCTTGGATGCTACCCAGTTTATTCATGACCTTATATCATTGAAACTTTTGTTTCTGTTTGTCAAACATAAGTGGTTTCTTTTCTTTCTTTTTTATTTATTTTTTTTCATGGGAGGAGATGAGTGGGAAGTGTGGTTTCGTGAGGAATATACATATTTGATTTTACTTTCTTATAATATACTTATTGTGGCAGAAAGATAATAAAGGTCACATGAAAGATCTTGGGAAGTGTTTCTACTCTTTTTATTATGTGGAAGAGTTTGTAAAAGATTGTGGTTATTTTATTCACATCATATGGAAAATTTATAATTTCAGGCATAGAATTCATTTATGTTACATTTGTAAAAGTATTTTTCAATATATTGGCAATTTTTTTATGAGCTGCAGGGCAATTGAGATTTCCTAGTTTTATGAGTTGTCAAGCTCTGTTTTTCTTGGAACTTTTTCATTGTGTGAAATATCAAATTTATTAGTATAAATGTTCCTATATAATTATGTATGTCCCTACAGGATGTTGTGTGAGGATTTCCTTTACATTGGTGATATAAATTATACAGAGTTTTTTCTTTGATCAGTCTTGCTAGGGACTTATCAATTTTTTAAATCCTTTATGAAAATAACATTTTTAGACGATTTATTCTTTTTAATTTAAAATTAAAATCTCTTACTGATCTTATATTATTTTATTTGCCTTTGCTTCTGTCATAGGTTTCCCATTCGTCTGCTTACATTACCCATCTGCTCTTGCTTGTTGTCCACTTTTTCCATTGGAACCCTTAACGTATTAATTATAGTTATTTAAAATTTCCAGTCTGAGCATTCCAAAATATCTGCCATATCTGAATCTTATTTTGATGCTTTTGATGGCTGACTCTTCAAACTGTTATTTTATTTTATATTTCCCCTTTTAGTATGCCTTGTAATTTTCAGTTGAAAGCCCAACATTATGTATTGGGTATAAGGAATTGAGGTAAATAAGTCTTTAGGTTAAGGTGTTATGTTTTTATCTGGCTGAGTGTTAGACTGCATCTACTGTTAGTTGTAGCTGTAGGTGTCATAGGTCAAAATTTTTTCCAGGGTCCTTGTTTGGACTCCCTGTTGTCTTTTAGTTTCCCTAGAGGTTTTCCATATTTCACCAATAGTTATGATATTTGCTGTAGCTCTCTAAGTTTCTAAAAATCATTAATTAGTAGTAAATTATGTCCAATGGTTTCTCTTTATCATTTGTCGTGATAGTGATATGATTTTACTCCTTTCTTTGCCAAACTAGTTTGAGTTCAAAATGGTAAGACAACAAAAATCTTCTCTTGGATGAAACACATTTTGTTCATAGCGTATTTTCGTTGAGGTATCTTTGATCTGTTCGTAAAACAAAAGTTTTACATTTTATTTATATTTTTGTTTGTTTTTTGACATGAGGCATTAAAACCTTTGTAATTCCCTATGTATAATGTCCTTATCAGTCTGGTCCATACTTTATAGGGGTCTCATAAAACATTTTGGGAGTGTTTTGATGTTATTTTTCTGTGGAAGAGGTTGTGCAAAATTGGTGGTGACATCTTTCTCAGTTACATGGAGAAGATAGGAATGCAGGCATCAGGACATGGAATTCATTTGTAAGAAGGTTCTCAGTACAGATGCATTTTACCTAATAAATACGAAATTACCGGCATTTACTAGTTTATCTCTTTGTTAAATGGTGTTTGTTTTATTTGTTGTGATATATCATGTAATTGAAAATTTATTGGCGTAAATCTGATTGTAATATAATGTGTGTGTCTCCATAATCTATAGTGATGGTCCCTTCTGCATTGCTATTGGTGATGGTGGTGGTGCTGGTTTTGGTATTCTTTTCTGATCAGTTTTACCAGATTTTATCTAATATATTTAACCTTTAAAAAAAACTTTCTAGTATTGCTCGTTATTTAATTTTTTTAGTTTGATTAATTGATCATACCTGTAATTTTATTTCAACTTTTGGTTTATTCCTTGTTTATTTTCTAATTTTGTGAAATGTTTTATCAAATCTTAAATTTGGAGAATTTCCTCTATTGCAAAAATGGCTTGAGTTTTTCTTTATGCCCATGGTTTGATACATTTACACGTTTTTTAATAACTTATTGAGGTATAATTTTTTAAAGTAAACTGTACAACTTTAAAAGAAACATTATAAGTTCTGATATTTTTATATTTATTAAATCCCCACCACAAGTAAAATAATGTAAATGTCCATCATCCCCCCTCACCAAGTTTCTTTGTCAGCCATTGTATTTCTCCTTCCTGTTTCTGCTCAAGCCCTTTCACCATTCACATGCTATTGAATGTCTTCTTGCATAAGACATGGTATAAACGTATACCTTGGGTCTTTTTGCTTGTTTGTTTGTTTGTTTTGTTTTGTCTTTGAAAAACATGAAGGAAAGAAATGACTGGATAACAGGAGAGTTGTATGTTTATTTTTTTCCAGAACATGTCAAAATTTCTTGGGATGTGATTGTACTATTTTCCATCCTACCAGCAGTAAGAGTTGCGGTTGCTCTACCTCCTTGCCAGCAGTTGTTATAGTTAGTTCTTTTGAGTGTAGCTTTCTAGTCGCTGTGCATTTGTATCTCACTGTGACTCAACATTGCCAGGACGGATGTCTTTCTGTCTCAGGTAACCCCAGTAAATGAAGAAAACATATCGTAGGCCCTTTCTTATTACATTTTGCTTGTATGGTTATTTTTTATCGCATGCTGGATATTCTGTATGAAATACTTAAAGGATAATTGTATGTTCTGGATGATTTTATTTTTATCCTGGGAGCATTTTCTTTTTGCTTTGAGAGGTGCGCTGGGATATTTCATCTCACCTAAATCAGTGATTAAGTCCTTTAGAAGCTGGATGTCATGATTTGGGAAGAGTTTTCTATTTCTAATTTATACTAACACGAAGTAAATAGCCTATCAGGGATGTCACGTCAATCTTTGGACTGTTTTCCAAATCTTCTCTGCCATGGTGGGCCTTGAAGTGAATCTGCATCCCCTGATTTAGTGAGGCTGCTGAAAGCCCTGGTCAGGTGCTTAACTTCTCATCTAAAACTTCCTACGTAGCATCTTGGCTTGTCAGTCACCTCCTTTCAATTAGTATAAGCCTTGAGGGAAAACAAATATCACCTTTGGGTCTTACCACCTGGGCTTCTCTTCAAACTGAGATCCATTCTCCTCCAATGCTTGCTTCCTTGGGTTTATGGTGCTTTCACACAATGTGTTTAATATCTACCCGCTCTCTTGGTTTTTCTTAGCAGGATGGGTGGACGGAAATGGCTGGTTTGTCGTTTAATGAAAGCAGACAATTCTGCACATACTATTTTTTTGAAATATGCTTTTGTTTTTAGTTGTTCCTCCTCTATAGCCAATTAGTAATATTTATATCAATAATATAGAAATATTTTATGGCAATAACCTACCCAAGCAGTGGAGCTATTCTGTCATCATTTGTTCAGTGTACTCCATTTAATTTCTTTTTTCTTTTGATTGTCTAAATATTTCCCTAGTTCCCATCAAGTACCAGGTATGGATTAGGCGGTAGAAGTATATTACCGAGCTATAGCGTAATAAAATTTAACAAGTAAAAATGGAATATATTGTAGACAGTATGTGTTTTGGTGATTTATTATTATACAGATATAGTAACCATGATATTATTTACACCACTTTGTATTATGTTCAGTCATTGCTGAAGGGGCTGGCATATGAATCATTTACTTATCTTGATTTCTTTCAAGTTAGGATCATATCACTTTGTGTAAATACTTGTATAACCACAACAGTTCAATTAATTTTGGTAAAGGAGTGAAAGCACATTAAATTAAATACGCAAATCTTAACCTTAAACTTTGATGAATTTTGCAAATATTTTCCCTCTACATTTCTACTTACATTTTTGTTTCAAGTGTTATTTGTCTTTTTTTTTTTTTTTTTTTTTTTGAGTCTGCGCAATAAGTCTTTATTAAAGGGAAGCACATCAAGGAAATACATATGTTAAATAATGTAACTAAAAATATTTTTTAAAAACCGTTTATTTTTCATTTTTATTTTATTTTATTTTTTTAAAGTTTATTTTGTCGATATACATTGTGGCTGATTATTGCTCCCCATCACCAAAACCTCCCTCCCTTCTCCCTCCCCCCCCCCAACAATGTCCTTTCTGTTTGCTTGTTGTATCAACTTCAAGTAATTGTGGTTGTTATATCTTCTTCCCCCCCCCGGTTTTGTGTGTGTGTGTGTGTGTGTGTGTGTGTGTGTGTGTGAATTTACTTATTGGTGGGAGAAAAAATTAATATGTTATTTGTCTTTTAATGAAATAATAAAAATAAAACAGTCTTAAATATATGTTCAATTATTTTTTCTCAAGTCCTCTTCGCTCCTTTCTGTAGTTCCCAGTATGTATCAGGTGTTGTTTCCCTTTAGCCAGGAGAACTTCCTGTTGCATTATTTATGTTACAGGTTGGCCCGCAGCAGATTGTCTCAGGTTTGTGTGGCTCTGTCTTATTTCATTTTCAGTTTGAAATGATAATTTTGCTGGATGTTGAATGCTGGCTTGAATGTTTCCTCTTTCAGCATTGGAAAGATGTTTGTGCCTTTTCTCTCATTCTACATGGGTTTTGTTGAGAAAGAAGCCATCATTAAATCATCCTACTTGGGTATTAGTGTTATCTATCTTTATTTCTTCCAAGTTTTTGGTTGCTATATATTTGTTAACTTATACTCTTGATACTGTATATTAATATTAAATATAGAGTATATTATGTCTTTTAAAACTTCAACAGCTATTTTGTCAATCCAAATTTCTCCATTTAAGTAAATAAAAAGATAACTCAGATTGGCAAGAGGAAGAAAACAAAGCAAGATATAAAAAAGCCCGTGAAAAATTTAAAAAGACAAAGTATCAATTTTTCTTATTAAAATACATAAGCATATCTGCACAGATTATATGCAAATTAAACCACATCACAAGCAAAATATCAAAGGATTTGTTTCTGAAATTGCTGATCTACAGTTTATGTTGACATGCATGAGAAAATGTATAAGGACAGACTAAAACTCCTGATCCAAAATAATGAATGACACTTGCATTACCTATAGCAAAATATTTTCTATATGCTTTAATTAAATAACGTAAAATATAACTATTCTTTGGAAAAGCATACTTTATATGTGAAGTGATTTGTATATAGTACATATCAAAATCAATTATTTTAAGAGGAAATATGTAGAACATAAGTGAAAGTAACAAAATTTTAGGTGTATACATAGGCTTACTGTTTAATCATTTTGGTATTCAAGTAATTATGAAATGATACTCTCTTTAACAAGTGGAATTAATAAAATGCACTAAGGATATACACAAAAATAATCAGGAATTTGCAATTAGTATATAAAATATGCTGAATACTTAGTGGGAATTAGGTAACAAGGTGCCATTTTTTATATTGATACGAGATTATGGAAGATGTATAAAGTGATCCTGGATAAGTAAAATTAATTTGGTATTTTTAGCAAAGTTTTAAATTTGCCTATTCCTTTAAACGGTAATTGTCTTTTTACAAACTGTATCTGTCAGACCTTGTTAAACGTGTGCAAAAAAGTGCAGATACAAAAAGGGAAAACAAATTTTCTTTAAGTAACATATACTGTGTTAATATAATGAATACTATGTAACTTTTACAATCAGTCAGGTAGATCTAATATACTCGAAGAAGAAATCACAAGGACATAGAAAAGAAAGCCAACTATTTCACTTGTGTGTACAGGTACATAAATGTATTACATATGTAAATAATTTTGTATGTATCTGTTTAAAAACACTCCTTACTGCTGATCATGGTTCCTTCTGTGAAGGGATATATAGTTGCATTATTTTTTTAAAAATTTACACTGAGTACATGACAGATTGATAATTACTAAAAGAAAAATCAAAGAAATAGTGATACGAAGGGACATCAGTAATGATATTTTTGGAGGATCTACTCTATGTTTTTTTTGTTTTTGTTGTTCTGGTAAGGTAGTACAGAACAGGTAAGAATTTAACGTTTAAAGCCGGAAACAGTAAAGGGTTAAAAATATATATATATATATGAGGAATTTATGGAGGGAAATAATATAATTTAATAGTGAAACATTTAGAAGCAGGTGATCTCTAGTTAGCAAGATCATTAACCTATTTGTCATAAGTAAAATTGTCACAATGAATGCCCGTTTATTTGTTCCACTAGGATTAAATATTAAGTATATTGTTGTGCAGTTTATCATAGATTTAAGGGCATAAGTTCCCATGATAATAGAAAAAAAGTTCCAAGAGTAGTTAGGGTTATAAGGACTTTTGAATTTTAGCTGATAAATATCTAGAAAAAGAAAACATTTATTTTTTTATTTTTAAAATTTTTATTAATTTTATTTTTTTACTATTTATTTATTACAAATATTCATAAGATACAAAGCTGATTGTCCCCCCTCCTGTCCATGATGTGAGGTCCAGATTCATACTGGGGGCATACCCATTACCAGAAATTACTTTTGTACCCTTCGTCCCCTCCCAATTGTCTCCCAACCTCCCTCCCCCTCCCCCTCTCCCCTCCACTCCAATTTGTAGCCCTAGGAATGTTCCCTCCCTCTGTTGGATCACAGCACTGCTGTGGTCTTTCTTTCCTGCCTTCCTTTCCCTCTTAGCTCCCATATATGAGTGAGCACATGCATTATTTACCCCTCTGTGCTTTGCTTGTTTCACTCAACATAAGTTTCTCCAGGTTCATCCATGTTGTTGCGAATGGGAGAATTTCATTATTTTTTATAGCAGAGGAGTATTCCATAGTGTATATATACCACAGTTTCTATTTCCAGTCATCTGTTGATGGACATTTAGGTTGGTTCCATATCTTGGCTATTGTAAACAGAGCTGCAATAAACATGGGAGTGCAAGGATCTCTTTGACATGATGATTTCCATTCCTCTGGGTATATACCCAGAATTTGGATCGCTGGATCATATGGAAGATCTATCTGTAGTTGTTTGAGAAACCTCCAAATTGTTTTCCAAAGTGGTTGTACTAATTACATTCCCACCAACAGTGCAGTAGTGTTCCCTTCTCCCCACACCCTCGCCAGCATTTGTTATTCACCGTCTTTTTGATCATAGCCAGTCTAACTGGAGTGAGGTGGTATCTCAATGTGGTTTGAATTTGCATTTCCCTAAGGATTAGTGATGTTGAACATTTCTTCATGTATATGTTGGACATTTGTATGTCTTCCTTTGAAAAATGTCTATTCAACTCCTTTGCGCATTTTTTAATTGGGTCATTTATTTATTTATTTATTTTTCTGTGTAATTGCTTGAGTTCTATGTATATTCTGGATATTAATCCTGTGTCGGATACAGAGTTGGCCAAAATTTTCCCCCAATCTATAGGTTGTCTTTTCAGTTTGTTGATTGTTTCTTTTGTTGTGCAGAAACTTTTTAGTTTGATATGGTCCCATTTGTTTATTTTTTCTTTTGCTGCTTGTGCTTTTGGGCTCACATTCATAAAGCCTGTGCCCTGACCTTACTGCTGAAGTGGTTTCACCTATATTTTCCCTTCGTAATTTTACAGTTTCGGGTCTTATACCTAGGTCTTTAATCCATTTTGAGTTGATTTTGGTGTATGGTGAGAGACGCATATCGAGTTTCATTCTTCTTCATATGGATATCCAGTTTCTCCCAGCACCACTTGTTGAAGAGGCAATCTTTTCCCCAATGTAGATTTTTGTTGCCTTTGTCTAATATCAGATCACTATAAGCCTGAGGAGTGATTTCTGGGTTCTCTATTCTACTCCACTGGTCTGAATGTCTATTTTTATACAAGTATAATGCTGTATTGGTTACAACAGCTTCGCAGTATAATTTGAAGTCAGGCAGAGTTATGCCTCCTCCTTTCTTTTTTTTTTTTTTTTTTTTTTTTTTGCTCAGGATTTCTTTTGCAATTAGGGGTCTTTTTTTTCCATATGGAAGTTAAGATTGTTTTTTCCTTTTCTGTGAAGAATGTCATTGATATTTTGATGGGGGCTGCATTGAATCTGTAGATCACTTTAGGTAGTATAGACATTTTCACAATGTTAATTCTTCCAATCCAAGTGCATGGAATATCTTTCCATCTTTTTGTGTCTTCTTTAATTTCTTTCAGAAGTGGTTTGTAATTGTCATTTTAGAGGTCTTTAACCTCCATGGTTAAATTGATCCATAGGTATCATATTTTTTTGGTGTCAATTGTAAATGGGCTTACGTTCTTTATTTCTCTTTCTGTTAATTCATTATTTGAGTATATAAATGCTACTGATTTCTGGGCACTTATTTTGTATCCTGCAACATTACTGAAGTTATTCACCAGTTCTAGGAGTTTTCTGATAGAGTCTTTAGGTTTTTCTATGTATAGCATTATGTCATCTTCAAATAGGGAAAGTTTGAATTCATCTTCTCCCATCTGGATTCCATTTATTTATTTCTCTTGCCTGATTGCTCTAGCTAGTACATCCAGAACTATGTTGAATAGAAGTCGTGAGAGTGGGCATCCTTGTCTTGTTCCTGTCTTTAAGGGGAAGGCCTTCAATTTTTCCCCATTCAGAGTCATACTGGTGGTGGGCTTGTCATAAATGGCTTTTATTGTGTTAAGATATTTTCCTTCTATACCTAATTTGTTGAGAGTCTTTATCATGAAGGAATGTTGAATTTTGTCCAATGCTTTTTCAGCATCTATTGAGATAATCATATGGTCTTTGTCCTTGAACTTGTTGATGTGATGTGTCATTTATTGACTTTCATATGTTGAACCATCCTTGCATCCCTGGGATCAATCATCCTTGATCATAGTGTATAATTTTTTTAATATGTTGCTGTATTCTAATTGCTAATATTTTGTTGAGGATTTTAGCATCTAGGTTCATCAGGGATATTGACCTGCAATTTTCATTTTTTCTTGTGGCTTTATCTGGTTCTGGTATCCGAGTTATGCTGGCATCATAGAATGATTTCGGGAGAGTAGAGTCTATTTCAGTTGTTTGGAACAGTTTCATGAGAATTGATATTAACTGCTCTTTAAAAGTTTGATAGAATTCAGCTGTAAAGCCATCCGGACCTGGGCTTATTTTGTTAGGAGATTGCTAATTACCACTTCAATCTCCTTGCTGTTGTTGGTCTATTCAGGTTTTCTATCTCTTCTTGGTTCAGCCTTAGTAATTTATATATGTCTAGAAACTTATCCATATCTTCCAGATTTTCAAATTTGTTGTCATACGGTTGTTTATAGTAGTCTCTAATGATTCTTTGTATTTCTGTGGTGTCAGTTGTAATGTCTCCCTTTTCATTTCTGATTTTTGTTATACAGGTCTTCTCTCTTCTTTTTTTTGTTAATCTAACTAATGGTGTGTCTGGTTTGTTTATCTTCTCGAAAAACCAACATTTATTCTTGTTAGTCTTTTCTGTTCTTTTTTTGAGTCTCTATTTCATTCAGTTCTGCTCTGATCTTAATTATTTCTTTCCATCTACTGCCTTTAGGTTTGGATTGTTCTTTTTCAAGTTCTTTACGGCATAGCGTTAAGTCGTTTATTTGGAGTCTTTCCATTTTTTTGACATAAGCATTTACTGCAATAAATTTGCCTCTTAGTAATGCTTTTTCAGTATCCCACAAGTTTTGGTGCAATGTGTCTTTGTTTTCATTAGCTTCTAGAAATTTTGTGATTTGCTGTTTAATTTCTTCTTCCTCCCATAGGTCATTCAGGAGCCTGTTATTTATTTTCCATGTATTTGTATATCTTCCAGGGGTTGGCTTATTTTATATTGTAGAAACAATACAGTTTTAGTCCATTGTGGTCTGAAGAGGTTTGTTGGAATGATTTCATTTTTAAAAAATTTGCTGAAACTAGATTTGTCACATAATACATGGTCTATCCCAGAGAATGTCCCAAAACTTTTGTTTGTCTGGGAAATACACTATTTCTCCCTCATTTCTGAAGGAGAGCCTTTGTGGGTAAAGAATTCTTGGCTGGCAGTTTTTTTCTTTTAGTATTTTGAATATATCGTTCCACTTTCTTCTGGCCTGTAGGGTTTCAGTTGAGAAGTCTGCTGTTAGTTTGATGGGGGTTCCCCTGTAAGTGACCTGACGCTTTCTCTTGCTGCTTGTAGAATTCTCTCTTTGTCTTTGAGCTTTGTGAATTTAACCATAATATGTCTTGGGGAGGATCTTTTTGGGGTGAATCTTTTTGGGGCTTTGAGCTTCCTGGATCTGAAGGTCTGTATCTTGCCGTACACCTGGGAAGTTTTCTGTTACTATTTCTTTGCATAGGTTTTCGATACCTTTTCCCTTCTCCTGCCCTTCAGGAATACCCACAATTCGGATGTTACAGTGCTTGAAATTGTCTGCTATCTCTCTTAGGTTTTCCTCATTATTTTTTATTCTTTTTTCCTTTTTTTTGTCTGCCTGAGTTATTTCAAAAAGACCATCTTCAAGCTCTGAAATTCTTTCTTCTGCTTGCTCTGCCCTGCTGCTCAAGCTCTCAGTTGTGCTTTTTATTTCATTGAGTGAGTCTTTCATTTCTAGAAGTTCTGCTTTACTCTTTTTTATGGTATTAATCTCTCTGTAGACTTCCTCCTTCATACTCTGAATGTTTTTTCTTGTTTCATTGTGTTCTCTAATTGAGTCTTCCTTTATTTCTTCCAGTTTTCTTAAGATCGTTACTCAAAATTATTTTTCAGACATTTCAAGGATTCCCTGTTCCATGGAGTCTGACTTTGGGGCATTACTGTATCCTTTCAGTGGTGTCATTTCTTCTTTATTATTTGTACTTCTAGTGTTTTATCACTGATCCTTGTTCATTTGATAGGGGGTATGCCTCTTCTATTACACTGAGGTTGGCTGTGGAGTGGCCTTGCTTGCTACTGTGGGGGGTGAACTGTATTACATCTTGACAGTAGGTGTGGTGGTGGTTATGTTAAACCAATTTGGTTCCCATTCTTGACTCTGTGGTCATAGAATGAGCACCTAATGTGTGAAGTTCTGCTGGGTCAAACTCGGTGGGTCCGATCTGTAGGCTGCTGTTCCCCCCTGGTTCTGAGGCAAGATGAGGGGCCATGTGGAGCCACGTGGTTCTGCTGGCTGGCTGGTGCCAGTGGACTCACCTGCACTGTGCTGGTTCAGGGTGGCGGGGTAGGGCCTGGAGCTCCCCCTAAAGTTTACATGATTGTGTAAACTTTCGGTAGATAAATGTCTATGTGTATAGATGTTGACACACTTTACTGCTAATCACAATTAGTTCTGAAAAGTAATATGTATAAGATTTTTTCAAAATTTCACAGTATGCAAACACTATATCTGTGCTACATGATATAAATCAAAAAATAATCACGTGATGGCATATCACTAGCAATTTTTGGAAGATATACTCTTTGCTTTTTTTGTTTTAAAGTAGAGCAGATTGGAATAAAGAAGCTGGTTCTTAGAAATAGAAGGTTTAGAAAATAATTAGAAAAGTAAGAAAAACATAAAGAAGTTATTAGAAAAAAATAATTTGTGAGCACTTTATAAGGAGCTAACCTGTAATTAGTCAGTTAAGAACATTAAACTAGAGGCTTTATGAAAAATTGTGACCAAGAATTCTCTTTTAATTGTTCCACCATAATTAAATGTCAAATAGAGAGTGAAGTTTATCTTATATACAGGGGCCTTTGTTGCCATGATAGAAAAAAAAAAAATAACAGTAAGCAGAGATAAGACCCTCACAAATTTTATCTGATAAGTACATGGGAAAAGCCTTAAAAATATAACTTTGTCTTGCAGGTTTTTTTGGCTTTTCTTATGATTTGTATATATTGTTGAAACAAATCTGCTGTTGTTTAAGTATATGTTATCCCCCAATCATGCTAAATTCTCTCTTTAAGTCTAATGCATTATCTGTAGATTACTTGTATATAATTTGGAAACATGAACATGAAATCTGTGATTAAAGGTGATTATTGTTTTATTCTTCAATCATTTTAGGTTTTAAATTTTTAAAATGTTCCTGCTTTAGTGCCCTGGCTATTATCATCTCTGTAAAGCATTGAATAGACCTATCGGTAGTAGGTGGTTTCTTGTCACTTTGCTGATTGCAGGGAGACGTTTTCAATATTTCCCTATCACCTATGCATGATATTGGGTGCAATTTTTCAAAAGTTTTTGTTATTTGTTTTTATCATGTGTGGATGGAAAATGTGGTCATATTGTTTCCCTCTGTTTTGTGACATGATTTCTGTCCTTCTTTTGTTGGATTCCAGAATTTTTATCTCACTATAATTCATCCTTTGATTTGTTCATGGGGTATTTTAGTTTGAATGTCTGGGTTGTTTGTCAAATATATGTTGCTTAATTTTGTGGGGGGATGTCATTAGGAATATATGACAATAATTTTCCTTTGTTATAACATTCTTATTATTTTGGTGTAAAGTTTATATGGGCCACATAAAACATATGGGAGAGTATTTTTACTATTTCTATCACATAGAAGAACTTATGCAAGAATACTATCATTTCACATTATAAAGAAAAGTTCGTGACATGGCATCAGTGTGTGGGGTTCATTTCTAAGAAGATTTTTCATTACCAACACAATTTTTTATTAAAGATATAGGACAATTGTGATTCTCCAACTTTTCTTGTATGTTCAGGTGTGCTTTCCTGGGAATTATCCTTTTTTCGTGTAGTATTAAAATTCTTACTGTAATTTTGTTTATATACTTACATATGCATCTCAAGGATATGGTGTGGGTATTTCCTATATTGCTTATATGGAATGCATGTCGTCATCGTCTTCTTTTTGTTTTCTTGAATAATCTTGCAAGGGATTAATATAATGCTATTACAAAAACAAGAACAAAAGTTGCAGACTGGTCCATCATCTCTGTAATTATTTTAATATTTTGAAATGGATTTACTGATGATAAAATTTCAATATTTCTATTTTGCATTTATTACTGCAAATTTTTTTTATACACAAAAGTTGTTGTATCCCATAGTTTGTAACCACCTCATTGAAATTGTGTTTAAATAATTGAGTTTGAATAAACTTTACACGTTAAATTGAATCATTAGAGTAACACGTACACACACACACACACACACACACACACACAAATGTAAAACCATCACTGGGTGGCAATGCACAAATCCATTCCTGAACGCAAGTCTCCTCATGCAACTTTATATTTCCTTGTCCTGTTTCTGACCAAGCCCTACCTCCTTTGCCATGGAGTGTACGTAATTGTACAAGTTGTTGTATGGATGTCTATATTTTTATTTTCCTTGGATAAACATGATGAAATGGGATGCCTGGATATCCTGATATATTTACCTTTGTGTATTCTAGAAAATGTTAAAATGCTTTGCAACGTGGTTGTACCATTTTCCGTTCTACCAACATTGTTATGAGAGTTTCAGTTCTTATCCCTTCTTGCTAGCACTTATTATAATCAAAGTTTTTATTTTTTATTTATTTATTTTTTTAAAATTTTTTAAAAATTTTATTTTGTCGATATAAATTGTGGCTGATTATTGCTCCCCATCACCAAAACCTCCCTCCCTTCTCCCTCCCGCCCTCCCCCCCAACAATGTCCTTTCTGTTTGCTTGTCGTATCAACTTCAAGTAGTTGTGGTTGTTATGTCTTCTTCCCCCCCCCACCCGGTTTGTGTGTGTGTGTGTGTGTGTGTATGTGTGAATTTATATATTAATTTTTAGCTCCCACCAATAAGTGAGAACATGTGGTATTTCTCTTTCTGTGCCTGACTTGTTTCACTTAATATAATTCTCTCGAGGTCCATCCATGTTGTTGCAAATGGCAGTATTTCATTCGTTTTTATAGCTGAGTAGTATTCCATTGTGTAGATGTACCACATTTTCCATATCCACTCATCTGATGATGGACATTGGGCTGGTTCCAACTCTTGGCTATTGTAAAGAGTGCTGCGATGAACATTGGGGAACAGGTATACCTTCGACTTGATGATTTCCATTCCTTTGGGTATATTCCCAACAGTGGGATAGCTGGGTCGTATGGTAGGTCTATCTGCAATTGTTTGAGGAACCTCCATACCATTTTCCATAGAGGCTGCACCATTTTGCAGTCCCACCAACAATGTATGAGAGTTCCTTTTTCTCTGCAACCTCGCCAGCATTTATCATTCAGAGTCTTTTGGATTTTAGCCATCCTAACTGGGGTGAGATGGTATCTCAGTGTGGTTTTGATTTGCATTTCCCGGATGCTGAGTGATGTTGAGCATTTTTTCATATGTCTGTTGGCCATTTGTATATCTTCCTTAGAGAAATGCCTACTTAGCTCTTTTGCCCATTTTTTAATTGGGTTGCTTGTTTTCTTCTTGTAAAGTTGTTTGAGTTCCTTATATATTCTGGATATTAATCCTTTGTCAGATGTATATTTAGCTATAAAAATGAATGAAATACTGCCATTTGCAACAACATGGATGGACCTTGAGAGAGTTATATTAAGTGAAACAAGTCAGGCGCAGAAAGAGCAATACCACATGTTCTCACTTATTGGTGGGAGCTAAAAATTAATATATAAATTCACACACACACACACACACACACACACAGAAAAAAAAAACGGGGGGGGGGAAGAAGATATAACAACCACAATTTCTTGAAGTTGATACGACAAGCAAACAGAAAGGACATTATTGGGGGGGAAGGGGGGAGGGAGAAGGGAGGAGGTTTTGGTGATGGGGAGCAATAATCAGCCACAATGTATATCGACAAAATAAAATTAAAAATAAAATAAAATAAAGAAATGGAGACCATTCCAAATAGCCTTTGGGCCCGACAGGCGATGTCCGACTGCAGTTGGCCTCTCTTGGTGCTGGGATAAATCGGGGGCTGAGAGGATAGTTTGAGGCTTTTGGGTCCCAGGCCTGGAAACCGAGGAGGCGATAGTCCAGGCCAGGCGAGCCCCTTGGCTAAAGGTCAATACATGGACTCTGGTAACAATATATGTGTGTGTTACAAAATCGACATGAAGTCAGAAATCCAAGTAGGTGTTCTACAATGTTCTTCTTTGCCCCCGTGGGGAATCTCAGGTCCCCACTCTGGAGAGCCCTACTGTGGGGGTCTGTGAAGGTGATGTGCTTGGGCCCCATGTCCTGAGGGCCGCCTCCTGCTCACTTTACCGTGTCATCGCAGGGCCACTCCGTGGCCTTCACCTTGTCTCTCCTTTGGAGCAGGTCCTCCATCCAATAGCATCAGAGTCTTTCCAGATATGGTACAAAGAGATATGAATGGGAAATATGGTCTCCAGGGTATTCATTGTTGGGCCCCCACCCTTGTGACACATTCTGTCTATGTGACTTCAATTACATTTCTCAAGCAATCCAAGTCTCTTTTTTCATTGGCAAATGAGTGTTGTCTCTGCCTCCAGGGTTGTGACACTTCAGGGATATCAAGAAGGGGAAGCATTTTGACACAGCTAGTGCTCAACCTGTCCCTTTCTTTATTCCACATTTCCCCTTCCCCAGGCCCTGTCCCTGCCCAGAGCTCACCTGTCCACACTTCACCCCCTATTGTACCAGAGCCCCAGGAAAGCAGCTATGTGGCCTTCCTATTAAAGAAGATTTTAAATTTTTTCTCAAAATAAATTTCAGCAATGGTTCTGGACAGCTAAGTAGGGCCTACAACAGGATGGACCTTGCTTGGGACAGCTTTGGATGGGATCCCAAGGACTGTGGGAAGCAATTAAAAGATGATATATGGGGGAAGGTCACACAATCAGATGTGCATTCTAGACACACCATTGTGGCAGCTACTGGGTGTGGGATTGGAGCTCTCAGCAAACAGGAACTGACCATCCCCTCTGTACCCGGACATGTACGTCTCATCCATGTGTTTCCCTTGGGGTCACCTCCAGCGATTTCATCCTGCCTTTTCCTGGGCTGTTCTCCGAAGAGTCGGTGTCTCTGACGGTAGCCCAGGTTGTTGTGTCAATCCTAGTGAGCAAACAGTTGAGCACAACCACCTTTCTCTTTACTCTGAAGATCGCCTCTGTCCCAGGCTGTGCTGTTACACGGTTTTCCATTCATGAAGGGTGGGGGAGTCTCCCTTCTGAACACTGGGCCCCTGCAGCATTTTCATTCTGGACCCTTCCCATACATGTGCTAAGACGCTCACAAACTCGCTTCCTACAGAGCACCAAGGTGGCTAGCCAGGTGCCTGTGTCACGACCACTATGTCGGGAAGTTCCCAGTGGGTGTTGCAGGGTGGGAGGGGGTTGCAGCAGAGGGCTGTGTACCCCCAAACATAGAAGTTTCTATTGCTTCTTTTTCCTGCTGTCTTATGTTCTCTTATATCTGCTTGTATTTCAGTTCATGCCAGAAATTCTATTCAAAAATTCTTTGTAGAAATAACTTGACATTATCTACACAGGAATGCACTTTTGATTGCTTATTCCAGACACCTGGGGTTGTTAAATTCCCTTTTGTCGTGAGCCTGAACTACAGACCATGTGGTTAACTGTTGGTTAGTTCTGGATCACTTTTACTCCGAAGATACCGCTCTTTGTGGTCCCAGCCCAAGGCAGGAGGTGCTTTTCCAGTTCCCCTCCTGTGGTGGGTTCCAGATTGTGACTTTTGTCCCTCAGTCCCACAAAGCCAGCAAAACTGCAGCCCAGGCACTTTAGGCCTTTTCTAGAGGAGTAAACGCCCAGGAGGAAAGGCAATCCTCTCAGCATTTCACTCCTCTCTAGGTTTCTGATTCTTCCAAGCTCTGAGGTCAGCAATTGCCCACTGTTTTGTTATGCAGGATTCCAACATTAATAAAGCAAATGTATTTCACAGAGTCTAACTTATAGTTTAGTAGGACCACAGTTCTTAGTTTTCAGAAGGGGCAAAGCCCTTTAGCATAGGTTTTAGCCTAGTAGAGCGAAGACCATTAGTTTTAGCATGGCCAAAGCCCTGTAGTTTAAGGTATAGCCTAATCTTCTGGAATTGCACATAGAAGTGTTCAGCTTGCGAAAGACAGAAAACTTTCCCATGGCTAAAGTCTCTGTTGTAGACAAAAATATTGTAACACAGCAAAAATGCTGACTCTAAGGGTGGATGTCCTTGGTGCAGCTAAACCTACGGATTGTTGGCATGACGAATATCTTACTGTTCCTTTTGTAGCCACCTATGTTCCTTTTCTCTAACTTTTTTGCCTGGAGAATAAAAATGGAGAGAAAACCTCATTTGGGACTATTCCCGGGATCTTTGTTCTCTTGACAGAATTATTCCTGGGGATAACCGATTCTGGCCTCTCACTGCTCCGAAGAAATGGGCTTTGAGTAGTCCCTTGCGTGTCCATCACGGTGGCGGAGAGGTGATATTTTGTGAACTTTTTGATGTTCTTTAGGCTGATAACATTTTAAAAACATTTCATGCAGCTTTTCTAGTTGTCTTTCAGGGAAATAGCTGCCCTGTATTACCCAGTCACACATTACCAGCAGCAGACATACAGGTTGCCACGTCTGCACTGCGTGTTGGCAGAACTACCTGCTCTGTCCATTGCCTCTGTGGTCCAGCTTGTACCCGAGAACAGGTCGATAGCACTTCCAGCACCTGCCCCCATTCGTCCCATTGCTGGGAGATCTCCCACGCCTGTTGGTCACTATAATTCTTCCCTACTCAGATTAAGGCAGCTTAGGGAGACTAGGAACTGGAAAGCCAGCCTTAGGAGTGACGGTCAGGAAAGCGTTTCCTTCTGTATTCCATTTCCCTCCACGGAGAAGAGGGGTCAAGTAAATGAATGGGAGGATTGACCGGAAATGAAACCGAAGGGGATTGTTGAGTATCTGTTGGATCTTCAATCACATTTCATGAACAAACCTTCGACACCGATTTAGGATTATGTACGACAAGGAAATCCAGAAGGGTGAGTGTATCAGTCTGGGTCTGATACGAGGCAAGAACCAACGTCATTTGAACAGGGAAAGGTTAATGTAAAGAAGAGTTAGGGCTGAGATAGAGTGTCCAAGACTCACTGAGTGCCAGACAAGTCACTGTGTGCTGCACTGCTGGAACGTGCTGGAAACCTGCCCTCTAGAACTTGATCCAAATTTGCCCTCTAAGGTGCAGGGGAAAGATGTGCTGTGCAACAGCTGCCCAGAGAGCTCATAGGTACCAGGAAACAACCCCCTTTCCTCCTACAACCACTGTCCCACACCTTCTACTGACAAAAGCTTAAATTGTGCCACTAGCAAAGGGAAAAGTATTTAAGGGCCCATATCCATTTTCACAGAGCTGGCAAAAGGGTGTGCAGTTGGGTCTCAGAGTCAATAAAATACATCAACAACCACCACCGTGCATCCATTCCAGTTTCTGCATATATCCTCCTGCACACATTCACACTCCTATACAGAAGCAAATCAACTCTGATTCTACCTAACAAGATACACCTTTCCTTCTTACAGGAAAATAAATTCTCACTGTTGACCCAGACTAGGAGACGTGCAGTCTGGAGAATCACTGAATCACTGACACGGTGAGGGAATGGAACAGAAATTCCAGGTGCTGTTCTGGGTGCTTTTGAATTTGTCATGTTTAACTCTTTGTACCTTGGGAGGGACTTGCTGTTCAAACATAAGTAAGACACGGTGCTGCTGTCCAGGAACTTAGAGGGAAAGGGGCATGTTGACAAGGATTTCTAGTATCAGGCAATGTAATTAACGTGCTGCAAGTGAGGTGAAGGTGAGGTGGGAGCCGAGAGGACTGACTCATTCTTGCCAGGGGCTATATAGGAAAGTGTCCTGCTGGTGGTATTATTAGAACAGATGCAGTACTGGAACAGGCTTTGAAGGATGTTAAGAGTTTCCAGATGTAAGTGAGCCGGAGGTAGAATGACATTGGGGGTATGAGTATGTGTTATGGGGCTGATATGAGTGTTCAAATCAGAACGCTGCTACAAAGCTTCAGGCTTTGAGCACGTTCACCTCTCTGAGCCTCAGTTTTCTCATCTTTAAAATGGGCCACTGATAACCAACTTCTTACGGGATTGGGGACCAGCTAAGGACAGACATGTTAACTGGCTTGTGTTGATTACTCTGAAGATCGTATGTTCTTACTATGTTCTTACTTTACGAAGGAAGGAAGCACATGGCTGTTTGGAAAATGGCAAGCAGAGAGAGTGGTGCAGGTGAAGAACAGGGTGACATGGTGGCGTTATTAAAAGTTGGATTGTTTTCAGCTTTGTTCCCAAAGGTGGCGTTGCTCGTGAGTGAGTATGCAACCCGGGAAAACATTAGAGTCTGAGCTCAATTCTCTTACATTATATACTTTTAAATATATTGTGCTGTGTGTGAAGAGCATTTTGGGAAGAGCAAAATTGCACTGTTGGCCACCGGTTCATATAAATATATATTTATGCTTTTGCAAACGTACACTAAAGAAACAAAAAAAGGTAGAAAGTGGGGAGGCAAGGCGCCGAGCTTGACGTCACCTCAGCCGCCCACAGAGCGGCGCTCCGCTCGTGTGCGGCGAGCTACTGCGCAGCCGCAGAAACTTTCTATGCAGGAAGTTTTGCACCCGCCACGTCTGGCCCCTCTGTCTATAGCGGACGCCAGGTGGGCACAGTCGCTACCCGACTGCAGGGCAGACGCCGAGCCTAAGGCCTCAGAGCCTGCACCAGCACCTCAGCATGTCAGACTTTGAGGAGCAGGGTAAGGGGCCCTCAATGCAGCTGTCCCCACTAGCTTCTGCCTCGGGCTCTGATAGGGTTGGGACCTCGCCCACTTAGACGGCCTCACGGGCTAGTCCGATCAGGTGGTCAACGGTCAGTGCGTGGCCACGGTGCCTCTGAGCTTCCGCCTGTGGCCGCCGGCCTCCACCTGCTGACGGGTCAGCGGTGCTGTCCCCACTGTGTAGATCACGCGTGGGGACCCGGGTGCCCCTATCGGGTATGTTCCAGTGTCCAGGGTGCCTTAGGCATTCAAGGTGTCCCTGAGAATCGAGGGGAAACTAGGGCTTGTGGTGTCTCAGGGCTGGAGGAGGCCTTCAGGCTCGCGGCCTCTCGGGGCTTGAGGTGACCATACGTTCGTTTTGTCTCGGGGCTTGAGGTGACCCTAGGTTCGTTTGATCTTGGGACTTGAGGTGACCCTTGGGCTTGTGGCATCACAGGGCTTGAGGTGACCCTAGGGCTCACAGTGATCCGAGTGCTTGTGGTGTCTCAGGGGCTCGAGGTGACTAGGGCCATCCACGAGTGCGGGTCAAGAGGGTGGGCCTGGTTTCCAGCATCCAGGGCCCACGGATTTTTCCAGAACGAGCTTCGAGGGGCCATAAAACATTCCGGGCAGTCACCTAGAGGGGGAGACTGCGCCGGCACGAGGTGTTTCTGGCGCCCTCTGGAGCTTCGCCGTGGCAGGCTCTGGCGTCTGGCGCCAGGGCAGGTCTGTCCCTCTGTGCTGTTTCTTTTTGAGCACAGCCTTGTTAAAGCCGGAAAGCGATCTGGCTTCTGGGCTGGGGCGCTCCTGGGAGTAGAAATCTGCTTGGCGGGACGAGCGAGTCTGCACTTTGCAGCCTCAACTTGCAGCGGCGCCGCGGCGGGGTGCACTGGGTGCTTCCCACGGCTCTCCTGGGACGGCAGCACGTCCTTGTGAGTGGGAGCTTTTTTATCTGTTTATTTTAAAACTAATGTTATTTTAATCGGCAAATCATAACTATATACACTTAAGGGGTACAATGATGTTTTGATATATGTATACAATGTGGTATGATTAAATCAAGCTTTTAAAAGAAGGATATCAGAAAAGTGCATGTTCCTTTTTTTCTTTTCGTGGGGGCGATGGTCTGTATTTTCTTTCTGTCTTTCTTTTTTTTTTTTTTTTTTTTTTTCGCATTTGGGCCATTTATTAGGTGGTTGGTGCTGACTTTCTGGGCCAAGTTGATCCGTTTCCATCCTCTCTCTTCCTTGGTGCAGGGGTCGGGGGAAGGACCCAGACTCTCAGACTTGCGTTTTGAGAATTGACAGATCCGTGAATTGATTCCTTTAAGGTCTTTTGAGATTGAGACGTCGATTTGGAGACTTTGATGGTAACCGCGTTTGGTCAAAGACAGAGAGTGGAGCTTCGGTGTTTCATTGTAAATACACGTATGAGGACGAAAACAAAGGTGTAGGGGTGTTGTGGAGAAGTCCCCGCCTATAGATCCTGTCTTTTGCTTGAAGAGGGCAGATGCCAGAGTCAGGAAATGCTTCAAAATGTGGGGATCCCTGTAAAGCCGGGGAGCTTTTCCATGCTAGCTCCAGGGCCCAGCCTGCCTGCTGAACAGGCCTTTGATAGAAAAGGCTCTACCTTAGGTCTGTAGGAGGTGGCTTCCCTCCCGCCTCTGTCCTGCTCTCCCAAGTTCGGACTGCTCTAGGGTTCATAACATGAGGTGGCAAACTGGTTCAATGTTTCCAATTAGCGACTTTCCCAACAAGTTTTCTGCAGGGCGTTCTATAAAGCAAAGCACCGGCTAGACGCACTTCCCAAGCTCACTTGTCTGGCCTGCAGCACGTGCTGGACGATGGGATACAATTTTGGCTGCACTATCGCCCATTTTAAAGATAGCACTTGGTGGTCTCTAAAGTTTGACACGGACAATGAAAGGGCTGCTTTTTAGAGTCCTGCGAGAAGATTCAGAAAGGGATTGGTCAGTGTATTAACATACGGTATTTTATTTTATTTCATTGTATTTATGTTTTGGTGGCTGGACATGAGGGGATCCGAAACCTTGACCTTGGTTTTGTAACACTGTGCTCTAACTAACTGAGCACCACGTCAGCCCTCAGTTTTGTTTTTAAAAAAAACTGGAGTTGTCTGGCCGTTGTGACAGGTTGCTGTGTATTCCTTGAAGTGGTCCTGGGGTGAAATGTCATCATTGTGAACCATGCCTTATCTGATAAGTTGAATACAAGTGAATGCTTTGCACCTTGGGAGCGTAATTTTGAAAAAACTTCTAAATATTATAATGCCTTTAAATTTTCATTATGAAGGTTATATGTATACCTAAAGAAATTAATTGGAATTTTACACATTTATTGAGAAAACTTAGTGGAGTCATCAGTAGCTTTAACTAATTGTAGTTTGAAAAATCTGTCGATATACAAACGCTCGATTTAAAAATAAATTTTCAGTTACCTTTGTAATTCGACCACCATTTTCTTCTGATGCTAAAGTCAAAATTCGTTGCAGAGAATCTACAGGGAAGTCGCATGAAGGTAATAATTTTGCTATTCAGAGATAACCACCTAGATAACCATTGATGTTCTCTTTGGCTCTCAAGGTTGGGATTATACTGTATTTCTCTGTTTTAAAACCTTTTTTCCCCTTTTAACATTATATCACAAGCGTTTCTACCATGTCGTTAGAAATGTTTTTTGAGAACATGCTTATCTAGCGTACCTTCTATATTAGGGAAATGCCGTAATTTATTTCACATTTTGCTTATTTAAGCTTTTGTTTATTTAACCTTTTTGTTTAGATAATTATTAGATAATTAGGGTAATTTCTAATGTTCCATCCCCCCCCCCCCATTAAGACTATTCAGTAGAATTCACAGTGGCTCTTCAAACCCAACGGCACGTGTTATGGATGAGAAAACAAGGGGAAAGAGTCGATGTTTCTGGCCCAGAGGTCGAATCGGAAACTTCATTATGTGATTTCTAATTTAGTACCATATTCACACCATCACATACCCCTCACACTTGCTAATTACCTTATTCTTCTGTTTTGGTCCATTTGGAATAAGTACAGTGAATCCAAGTTATCATGCTGTCTGTGTACACGCGATCTGTGAGTAAATACTTCAAGTTTAAACATGTTCTTTTCCAGGCCAAATTTAAGAAATAAGCCCATGTAGATATCAGATAGTATGCATACTGGGTTGTTTCACATATATATGAAAATGGTTTACTGAGTAGATATTTCACATCCAGTTTATTTGTAGTTACCTATTTCAAGGTCTGTGAGATTCAAATTGAATTGAATTTGCTTTATAAGAACATGTACTTTGCACTTTATTTCTGCATTATTAATTAGTATAACTATTAATACTAATTTTTAGAGCACAAGTTTGGAAGTTCATGGTCACCACAAATGTAGCTATGTAACACCAGTTGCATCGTTTCAAAGTTAAAGCATATCAGTGAACGCATTAGAGCGTGGGCCAGGTGGTCACAATTCATAACCGAGAATAAATTCATTGCTCTACAAATTTGAAAGTAGTAGAAATAATACTCTGCGTGTGTTTACATACATACATACATACATACACACCTACCTATATATGTATCTCAAAGCTTCATACTAAACAATTGGTTTCTTAGCTAACCTGTACTGATTATAGATTTAAAAATACTTAATGTAATTTTTCCATCTAAAATATGTTTTTTTTTTTTTTTTTGTCATTTTTTCATGACCGGCACTCAGCCAGTGAGTGCACCGGTCATTCCTATATAGGATCCGAACCCGCGGCGCGGGAGCCTCGCCGCGCTTCCAGCGCAGCACTCTACCAAGTGCGCCACGGGCTCGGCCCTAAAATATGTTTTTTAAACAATCCATAAGTTTATAAGGTAGTTTCTTCTAGAAATTGTTTATTTAATGTGGTATCCGATCTAAACTTTCTCTTTGCTTTTCCTTAGTTTATATTGTTGTAAGTGATGGAGAAGACCGTGACAGTAGGATTGATAACAATGATGCCATCATAATAGAAGATTCTGACGACAGTTTGACTGTACAACCAAAGACTGAAGGCGACAGTGATGACTATCAGCAGCCATCCCGAATGTCATATGGTAATTTTGTTAAATTTCCTTCTGGGCGAAAATTTGCTCTCTGGTTCCCATTTTCAGTGAGTTGCTGAAATATTCCGATAACCTTTACATTAATAAGTGTTTAGCAGAGGGCCAAGTTTTGTGGTAATACCACAGAGGTTGGTTGTGCTTGCATTTTCCCTTCACTTAATCTTTCACGTGTGCCCTTTACTCTTTTTGCTCTATGGGGCAACAGCCTCAGAAAACATTGTGGAGAATACATGCTCTGCCTCTGAAAATTATTTCTATCGGACAACTATAATTATCACTATTTGGTGGCCAAGCAAAAGTGGAAAGCTAAAATTGAACGTATAGGAATAACAGCTCAGGTCAAGAGTCTGTAGAGCAGATGACATGATTATCTGGGTAGAAAGTCTGAAAGAATCAACAAAAATCTCCTGGAAGTAGTAAGCGATTATAGCAGGGTTGCAAGAAACCAGGTTAATACACAAAAGCCAATCACTTTACTACATCGCAGCTAAAGCAGTTAGCCATTGTGTTCTCTCGTTCATCTGTTTCCAGCATTTACTCTGTAGACTTTAAGTTGCAAAGTATTCGCTTCACAATTTGGTATTGTGTTTGATTTGATTCTTATTCCTGCTCATGGGCGATATAACCCTTCAATTTTTAAAGACATGCTAAATCACTAATGGAAGAATTCTTGCTTTGCCATTCTTGAAAATTCAACGAGGACTCCAATTTGAGGTAGCATTCTGAGAACCTGTCCATATTAAGGTTATTAAAGTAATGTGTGTGAAATAACTTTTTTATGCATTGCTTTACAGGAGCTGAAGGTTTAGGAGTCCAGGGTGGCCAAGCAGTTTTACAAATGAACTGTACAGCGAATTTTAAAAGATACAACCCCAACTCAGTCAAGTTTATCCCATTGAACAGAATAGGACAACCATCTACTGTAAAGGAGAATAATACGGTTTGTATATTAAAGTGAAAATTTTTGTTTTTTTCTTTCTGCTATATTTCTTCTTGTAAAGTTGAGTTTAATTTCATCCAGTGAACAGCACAGAGCTTAAGTGTACAGTTTAATGAGTTTTGCTAAATATGTACACATGTACCCCATCGAGATAACGAGCATTTCCCTCACCCCGGAGAGTCACCTCATGCCTCTCCCAGCAGGTCCCCATCTCTGTTAACCTTGGGAGTAATAACCTTCCGATATTCTTTCCTCCTAGTTTACTTTTGCCTATTCTAGAACTCCATATAAAAAGAATCATACTGAATGTACTCTTGTGTCACAGTCTCTTTTCCTTAGAATAATGTTTTGGAGGTTCATTTTATAGTCTCAGTATTTCACTCTTGTTTATTGCTGAGTGGTATTCTGTTGTATAAATATCCATACTTTGTTTATCCATTCTTCTTCTGATGGACATTTGGGTTGTTTTCAGTTCTGGGCTCTTATGAGTAAGGTGGCTACGAATATACTTATGGAAGTCTCCTTGTGAACTTATTTTTACATTTAATTTGGGCAAATACCCGAGAGTGAAAGTATTGGGTGATGGGGTAGATGAAAGTTGAACTTTATAGGAAACTGCCAAACAGTTTTCTGAAGTGGTTGTACTATTTTTTAGTTTTATATTTGGCCCTGTTTCCTGATCTCTGGAGTTAAATAAAATAGACGATTAAATTATATATAATTTGGCTGAACAGAAAATCCTTATGTGAGGGTGCGGATACTAATACCACATAAGTAACAAAGGCAATTCTCAACTTCTATCAGTCCCACTAGTTTCATCTTTGGGGATGTTACTTGCTCATCAAGCGTCATGGTTTCTGCCATAATTATGTGAAAGCACTTTGGAAAGCATGAAGCACTCTATGAGGGTAAAATAGTAATATTGTGTTTATAAATATTAATCTATATTACAATTGCATATAATTTTGTTTCCTAATATGTTCGTAATGCAGGTCTAATTCAGGTATTTTTTTTTTCATGTATTTTCAAACAAGGACATTGATAACTACTTGGTATGATTATAATAAGATTATTCTTACAGTCCATAATTCTTCCTTTGACTAAAGAGTTATTATATTGAAATATAATAGTTATTATCTATTTACTTATTTATACGTTGTCTTCTTCCAAAAAAATATTTTAAGATGATTTAGAGGTTGGGTAAAGGGCATAAAGAAATATCACAATTTGTACGAATGAATGTGCTAACAATAAAAAATAAAAATTTGAAAAAATCTTTTTAAAAAATAAGAAAGAAAAATAGGTGGTTAAGTGTTTCCTATCTGGTCCACAGTGTGTCACTGTTGGATTATTTGAAAATCAAAAGCCATGTAACATTTGGTTCTTTGTTCCTCATTAGAAATATTTGCTTTTTAAATCAGTTCTGGTGTTAGTTACTGGAAGACTAGCCTTTTTATCCTGAAGTACATAAGGGGTTAAGCTGGATGGAAAGTGGTGTCATGGGTTGTGCCGTGTAGCTGGGTTAATGAGAACACAGCTCTGCAAGTGCACCTTTTCATATTGCTGTAGTTTCTTCAGTGGGCAAAGGTCCTTTGACATCACAAATAGGCCTTTGACACTTCCTGAAAACAAAACAGAAGTCCTGAACGTTTCCTTCAATTCTTTTTTCCCTATTTCCTTTTGGTTTATTGATAAATCTTCCTAAACAGGATGAAAACCTGATTGGAAAGAACGTGGACATGTCATTAATGAGTGTATATTAGACTTTGAATATTCGCATAAAATTGTTTTCTTGTGGGGTAGGGTGTGCGGAGGCGGGCGGTAGGAGGCAGAGGGCTCTGCTTTGAGCGGGGCTCTCCCTGGCCTGCCTTAGCTTTACCTAAGCATCCTGGAGGCCGAGGTCTGCACTGCTCGGCCAGGGGCCCCCTAGGCAATTGTGCCAGCTCGGGTGGGGTCAGCGTTTGGGATGAGGAGGGCCCAGGTTCCTAAGTCACACCCTGAAGTGGGCCATCACGGCTCCTGTTCCTTCTCCGAATAGGCTGGCTCTGTCCTTCCTCCACCTCCTTCCAAACTACTTCAGTATTGTCGTTTTCTTCTTCCCTCAACGGAGCGCGGCATCCGCTTTAGTCCACCCCAGCCCTTTGCAGGCTGGGAGCAGAGGGGACGACGTCCTCCTGTGCGGGCTGTCCCCTGCCTGCTAACCCTTCATGAGGGCCTCCATGAGCTCCACACCCTCAGTCCTGCCTCTTCTTTTCTGGAGACAGTCACATATCTGTTTGGCATAGAGATGATGTGTCCTTAATGGTTTTGGAAGGTTAACTGTAGAGTGCATGATTTTAAAATACTTTGAAGACAAAAGCCACGTTTAGCTTAATGTTCTTTCCAAAGTAGTGTACTCAGTCTTCTCAGGTCATAAGTCATGACAGTCATGTGCCACATATTGACGTTTTGGTCAACAGTGGGCCACGTATTAGGATGACGGTCCTCAAAGTTTATAATGGAGCGGGATGTGTGCAGTAGCCTCTGCCATGGAGGTGTGTGTGAGTGCACTCTCTGATGTTCACGTACGGAAGAAATTGCCTAATGATACGTGTGTCAGAATGTGTCCTCATTGTTAAGTGACGCACGTGTGTATATGAAAAGGGACTTTTTGTCCTTTTAGCACATTTGAAGATTTCTTTCCTAAAATAGCACCTTTCTTGGTGTGGAATATTCCCATCATAAAGGTGATGATTGTAGGAGTTGTGGTACCTTCACTTTCCAGCATCACAGCGTTTTAAAAAGTCTACGTGGAGTTGAAGAGCAGGGAAAAAGTTGGGGTTACTCATCACAGCCAGTTTGGCTCTGTGTCACCTACAACCAGGCCTAAAGTAGGAAACAAGACTATTCTGATGGCTTGAAAAATTTTGTTTTATCTAGGAGTTAAAATTTGGCTTAACGGTGTTTTCTTCTACTTTTTCTTCTTTTTTTTTTTTAAGAAAATGATGCCTGGTAAGGGGATCTTAACCCTTGACTTGGTGGTGTCCGCACTGCGAATCCCGAGTGAGCCAACCGGCCATCCCCATAGAGGGATCCAAATCCACGGCCTTGGTGTTGTCATCATCACACTCTCATAGTGAGCCACGGACCGGCCCTGGCTTAACGGTGTTTTCACATATGTTACTTTTCGTTTTACATAGGAACTACTAATACCTTGTATTATCATAGGGCGTACGTGAAGCTATTCGAAACCTGGACAGGAAACTTGATGTCATTCATGCAAAGGTTTCAAAACTCCAACGTCTCCATGCGAAATCAGTGAGGCAACATCGGGTAAGTGTTATAAACACTATTCTCACAACTCTGAAAAACCTCTGGTTTCTAAAATTGCCAATCTGCTACAATTGATAGAGAACTAGTCACTCTGTGAGATTAGCGAGGCTGATCGATACTTGCTCTAGTAGCAGATGGCGACTAAGGCTCTGCTGGAAGAATGCTGAAGTTTAGGTCTGATAAATGCATGACAGTGACCATTTTCATGTTTCTAACTGTAATGTCTGGAATACAATTAAAATGTAGGGTTGAAGAGGCATAAAACTTCATTATATAATCAAAATAGAGCCTTTATTTTTAATAATACAAAGCAATGTTGCATGGAAAATAAATATTAATGTGTATGTACTAATTTTATTTCCTTTTTTCCTCACTGTTAATTTATGGTGGGTTTTTGTCATTTCAGAAGCTATTTGGATTTGCTTTCAGAAATTATAAGTACCGGCTGTCTAGAAGACGTAAATTCCAGAGAATGAGGAAGAAGGGGCCTTCCAGTTCATTCTCCTACTGTGAAAGTTCTAGCCCAACTTCACCAGTGGGGAGCCAGGAGATTGATTCCCAGAGCATCCCTGAAGGGGGATTTAATCAGTCGGAGGAATCCCAGGAAACAGATCAGGAGTCACTGCTCAGGGAGCAGGAGCAGAAGCAGAAGGAGCGGGAGCTGATGCTCAAACAGACTCTTCTACTCTTGTCTGCAGATTCATATCAGCCTCCTATCGTGCCTGATAACCCTCTGCCGGGCACTTCTTTAATGCCCTCCTGTACCAGCCCAGGGGCAGCTAACAACAGCATCCTTCCAAATGCCCCAGCTTCCGGGGCAGCACCTGCAGCCCTGCTGACCCAGGGAGAGTCCAGTTCAGTGTATACCCATGAAATGAAGAGTCACTCAGTCTTCCTGGGGAATAAACATACTGTACCATCTATCTACGGCCCTTCTGGTTGTGGTGAGTTTGAAGTGACACATATTACAAATAGCACTATTTAACCGTATTCATCAACATTCTTGATGCAAGGTAGTGGAAGCTGTGTGTTTTCTTTTGAGGGATGGTTTTAGGTGATATTCGTAATGAGAACTAACTTTTATTGAGTGCCTGTTATGTGTGAGGATTTAAGGTAACCTCTGAAGCTGCTTCTGTTGTTTGGGGAAGGTCAGGTGGGACGCTCCTGTGCAGCCATCCTTACATCATCTTTACACAGGCTTTCACTAGATTTTGCAGTTGGAGTCCTGAGTCCTTGCTGGGGTATTTTACAGAAGATTCGAGGAATGAGACTGTTACTCCCTACCTAATAATATCTCTTCTTTCAGCATAATGAGCAGGTCAAGCATGATTTGTCTTTCTTTCTCCCCATCGAAGCTACAAGTTCACCAGTGGAGCCTGACCCCTATGTCTCTGAGGACCCTTCAGCCTGGTCCGTCGATGAAGTGATCCTGTTTCTGCAACATACAGATCCTCAGACATTAGGCCCCCTCGCCAACCTCTTCAGGCACCATGTAATGTATCTTTTTCTCCAGTTTTGCTACCGTAATGCCTTTGAATGACCTCTGTGCAGGCCTTTCAGCTGGATACAGAGTCGTGTGGATGGTGGGGGCTCCCTATCAACTGATTTTTCCATATGTGAGAAAGCTTAGATCCTTAAATGGCAGGTTAAGGATCTGTTCTTTCAATGGGTGTCCTAGTGTCTACTATACTACACGGCCTCAAGTTCTCAAAAGGTGATGATTCAGCTTCGCCACCCTCAGGTGGACCTCCCTTTTGTGATGACAGATACAAGGGTCCCCTGCCCACACACACACACACACACACACACACACACCTGCTCCCAGCTCAACCCCAGGACCATGAGGAGGAGGGGGTGACCATAAGCGGTAACAGGATGGCCTTCTTGTTATGACACCCAATGAATCCAGCAACTGATTCCATTGCCTCTGTTGACCTTATATGGTTATTTACCATTTGTGATGCCGATACCCTCCTGCTTTGCAAAGAAAGCTCATGGTCTACGTTTTTCCAAGTTCTCTTTTCTTTAAATTTCTTGTTGTACTTGGTCGGAAACGTATAGAAGTTGCGTGACAAAGGAGGTGTCGTAAGGGATTTCAGGTCTTTTCAGACAGTGATACATGATTAAGTAAAGGTTTATTTTTAAACTGGAATTTGTGAAAACCCAATAATATGCTTCAGCAGCAGAAGTTGGTCCATTAAAATAAGAAGAACTTTTAGGAGGATGCCTTGTGACTATCAAGTAATATTTTGACAGTGTGTCCTGGAGTATAAAGTTACTGGCCACATGCCTGATGTACCGTTTTCAGTATGGTGAGAAAATCAGTAACTCGTTTTAGTATCTAATTAGCCTCGGACAACTGACTGGGTTTCAACATAAGGACAGCTGTGTATAGCACACTCACAGTTTGCATTGATGTGGATTTACTCTTATTGCCAGCCCTGCTCAGAAAGTTGACTGTCTGAAATTCACTTCTACCACTTATACTTGTTCCTCTTTGTTGGAGATATGTAGTATTTTATTCAAAACTCAGTTTTTAAAATTAGGTAGTTTGACACAGTTCATTTTTTAAGGTATTAAGGTTAAATGTCCTTTATCTTAAAATTTGAAGTGAATTTCTAAATTATCAAATGATGCGTCACTGTCCAAACTATATTTTTAATAGTTTTCATAAAGTAGAGGCATATTCCAAGAATATACTTGTGAAATGAGCTGCTCTCTACTTTGTTTTACATGTTCTTGTATATAAAGAAGGAACCTCTATCTGATGAAATATGAAAGCATTATTAATTATTATAATTTTATTTTCTCTGTAGGGGATTGATGGACAGGCCCTGCTACTACTCACGAGTGACAAAATGATGAAAGATATGGGGCTGAAGCTCGGGCCAGCCATGAAGCTGTGTCACTACATTGAAAGTTTAAGGAAGAAAAATTCTACAACAATTGAAGAAAATGTGTCAGTTTAGATGGGGCTTATTTCTGGGGGGACCAGTGCCTTCTTGGTGTGAAATCACTTTTTTTCCCTTACTAGATTTTGTTTTGTGTAAGTATCATCTAAATATGTATTATCACCACAAGTTCAGTCTAGTTCTTTAAAATCCACTTAACATGTTAGTATTTGCATAGTTAAGTTGGAAGTTCATCCTTTATGTCTGTTTATTGTTTTCGGTGCATAATCTACAAATATACTTCATGTAGGAAATAGTGAAAAACCTATGACTTTGGTTCATCTTTATATCTGGAACCAAAACAGCTAAAAGAGGAAATATCAGGGATTGACAACTTCTATGATTAAATCCATGAGAACTTTTCCTCAGAAGAGAGTTTAAAGGTGCACGTGTAGATATCATCTCTCTCTCATGTGTTTTATGTGTCTGATGCGACAGTGTCCTGTTCATGTTTTACCAGCTTATAGAAAGGGAATAGCCATAGAAATTAATTTCCTTTCGTTTATCATTTCTCTGTTGTATTCAAATTTAGAGGGAACAGAAACAAGTTTATAAAGTTCCATGAAGTGTTCTTACCCCTTTTTGGATAAATTATAGGATAGATAGAATAGATTTATGTGAGAGATACCGTACTGTAAGGGTGGTTTGGATAGAGTCCGACTGTATTTTTCACAAAGAAATACCTATTATTTTGAAACTTACATATGTTGGCTAAATTTGGACATTAAACTAGGCAAGTATTGTTCAAATCTCTCTATGACGATCGCTATGTCCAAATTTCTTGAAGAGATATATTTTATTGTATTTGTTTATTCCTCGTGCGGTTGCTGTTTAATGTTTATGTTTATTCTATGCCTGAAGTATACACACAAGTACACCTTTTTCTCTTTGAATGTAATATGGCACTTGCACTGCACAGAAGTACTGGTGAGCTGTGTATACGGTTAGATGTTTCTATTCCATGCAGTACACGGCGTTTGCTCTCCCCAGCACCTCTCAGCTTACTCTTCAGGGGATTAGAAACGATCTGTAGACTGGTGTCCATACAGGGAATTCCCTGTCCTATACAACGTTCTAATTAATTTGCTTGGTTCTGAGCCATTTATTCTGCTCCATTTGGAAAGATACGTTAGTTCTGACTTACTGTGTGGGGCTTTATTTTATAACTTAGAACTTTCAAGGGGAAATGTTGCTATATGTTCGTTGATATTACTATGTGTAACTTTGGTGTGGTATTTATACGTCATAAGAATCAGTTATAAAAGTATTCGACATTTGTTGTAAATGCCAGTAAAATGCCCACCTGAGGCAAGAATGTTCATTTTCCTTTTAGAAAGCCAAATGTACTTTAGACATGAAGGCAGCTATTGAAAGGAAGGCTTCGCCTGTGTTATTCCTTTTATGTTAGAAGTCGAGATTCTTACTTAAACTTAGTCTTGTTTCACATTGTTTGTAGGAAGATGCTCTGTCCAATTGAACAGTACTCAGGTGTTAGTATAAATACTGTTTTACTGTTTTCTGATTTTAAAATATAATAAAGTTCAATAACTGCAACGATTGATGTCAGAGACTCAGAACTGAGTTTACTTACCTTCCCTGTACTACACTCATGCGTGAACTAGTTAAAAGTTTTAAAAAGCCACTTTAGTAGGTTTGTGGCTTTTTACATCAAATACTAGAGTTTTAAAATCTGCCTGATACTACTGGTAAACAGATGCCTAGGAGCAAAGGGCTGATCTCTGACATGGACCTTAAATGCGACCCCAGGGGGCCCAAAAGCAATTAAATCTGTGACCTTTTTCTGTGCTCCAAAGCTTTGTTACTTCAGATATCACTGATTATGCGAGCATGCTAGAAATTGCCAGTGCCCCCAAATACCTCGTCCTGTTTGAGTCTGTACATCTGGCTGGAAACTCTGGCCGCTCTTTTACCATTGGGACCCAGGACCTGCCTCCCTGATATTCCGGCTCTTGTCCCTCTGCCTATAGGTGGCCCAACTTCCACTAGAGACAGGGGGGGCCCTGACTGAGGCTCCAGGGTTGATAGTCAGCTGGCTGGAACAGTGTGTCAAGTTGAATGATCTGAGAATTGAATGATTCAGTGCCCCTCTTTATTTCTGTAAGGTTTGTACATTTTGAGTGCAGAGACTATCATGTACTTTCTCTTTCCTGTGAGTTTTCCAGGTGTTTAAAGTGATCTTTCCCCTAGCTTTGCCTCTCAGTCCATCCTTTGACCCTCTCTAGCCTGCAGAATTTTGCACCTTGAGCTCTAAGACCTTCCAGGTACACCCAGCATTTGCTTTGATCTTCCACGCATGTGATTTCTCATCCTTGGAATGTCTTAGAGAATATGTTCTAGAGTGGGATTGCCCAAACTTTTAAACCAAGGGCTCTATCCATAAGAGTAAAAATGCCATATGCTTATGTACTGCGCAAAATTAATACATAAAGACTGAGACTAGTAATTGGGAGGAAAAGCACTATTTTTTCAGGCTACAGAAGGGACTGTACCCACAGTTGGCTGAGCAAACAGAGTCGATTTCAACCCTTCCACAGCCTGATGCTGGGACTTGCTTACAAAGTCCTCTTGGGCTGATCCCGGAGGTGAGGGAGTGCTCTAGGATAGAGAGGAGGGACAAACAGGGGCCCGCCTTTGGAATGCATGGTGGACAGTGTTCCTTCCTCTACCTCCCTGCTGTTTGCCCTGTTTTGTCCAGTTGGTCGATGAGATCCAACCTTAAAGGTGACTCTCCTGGGGCTGGCCTGTTAGTTCAGTTGGTCTGAGCACGGTGTTATAACACCACGGTGAAGGGTTTAGACCCCATGCCAGCCAGCCGCCAAAAACAGAAATAGTAAAAGCGACTGTCCCCAATAAGTACATGCTTAGATTCAGCTTGGTTGCTCTCCCTGCTACAGGAGAGGCAACTCTAGTGTTTTGCGGTGGCCTTGTCTGCCTTCAGGAATACTGTCAGCACTGAGGGGCAATCCTAAAGAAATAACAGACCTGGCTCCTCCCCTCAGCTGCCTGGTACATAATTGAGGTGAACATTCATGGAAAGAAGGACCTTTGGGCGCTTATGATACAGCATGTGAGTCAGGCCCAAGTTAAACAAGTGATGTCTCATCACGCTTCAGGAATTGTGTGTCCTTTCCTTGGAATCTGAAAGTTCCAAGAGACTGTAGAGAGGGAGGAGTGAGGGATGGAGGCTCCATAAATGGCAGTGTGCATGGGTTCCAGCACGGGTTGGCGTACGCATAGGACAGTTTCAGGAGCCCTGCAAAGCCTCTGAAAACTGAAGTGACTTTGGAATCCCAGTCCCCAAGAGGTGGGTTGGAACCCATGGCCTAAATTTAATCAGGTCAACTCCCTGCTAAAACAAAAAATATTAATATTCTCCATTTGATTTAAACAAGATGCATCTCACAGCATGATATTCATAGTGTCCAAAACACAATCCAAAATTACTAGGCATGTGAAGAACCCAGAGAACCTCAACTCACACAGGAAACAGCCAACATGTGCCAACACCAGGATGATCGAGATGTTGTAATTTGCTGACAAAGGCACAGGCCCAAAACCAGCTGTGATAAAATCTCTCCAACCTGAGGTCATGCACGTTCCTCAACCAAGGGAAAAACAGAAAAACTCAGGGAGGAAATAGAAGACATATGGAAACCAAATGGACATTGTAGAAGTGGGGATTCAAAAAAGAACAAGTTTATTAAAAACCTCACCAGGTGAGATTAGTAGGAGAAGGTGGATTAATAGCAGAATGGAAGAAAAAGTCAGTGAATTGGAATACAAGTGAATAGAAATTATCCAATATTAACAAGGAAAAAAAACACTGAGAAAAGAATGGTTAACAAGTTATCATATTGTCTGGTGGCGTTTTCAGCACGTGTAGATATAACACACAAGATAATTGTACTATAAATGGAGAAGGCAGGTAAAGGAGACCTAGAGGATTGTAGGTTGATAAATTCCAACTAGTGAAATGTTGATTCTAAGCAAACTGTGAAAAGCTAAATATGTATAATTTAATTTCTGGACAACTATGTACCATATAAAATTAAATCACTTCAAACAATATCCCATGCAGGCACTAATCAAAGGCAGATGGGGAAGCTGTGTTAACACCAAACGCAGTAGGCTTTAGTATATGTGTTGCCGAAGCGAGCACAACACCAAACGCAGTAGGCTTTAAAGTAAATAAAATTGCCAGGAATAAAGAGAAAAAATATACAGTGATGAAAGGGTTAAAGGAACAGGAACCTGAAACGTGAATCCACCGAATGACAGAACTTCAAAATACTTGAAGCAAAAATTAACAAACCTGAAAGGACAAATAGACAAACACACAATTATGGTCAGGGTATTAACACTGGCCTATTGATAATAACTATACTGGGAAGGAAAAACTTCTCGATAATGTAGGCTTCCACTTTTAAAAATGTAGAAAAAGAAAACCGAAAATAAAAAATCAAACACAAGCAAGAGGAAGGAGATAATAAAGAGCAGAAAAAAATAAAATTATAAATAAAAATAAACACAGAAAAATAATGACATCAAAACCTGATTTTCTGAAAAGAGGAACAAAATTGATAAACCTCTAGCAACACTGTTGAAGGAAAAATAAGGTGGGGGGTGGGGGAGACGCAGATTGCCAATGTCCAGAGAGGAGGTCAGGACATCACCGCAGACACTGCAGACATCACAGGAAAGAAGGAAACGATGTGACAGGTCTACACACATCAGTTCAGCACCTCAGATAAACCAGACAAGTTCTCCAGAAAACACAAACTCATCCACTACCAAGACAGACCAGGACTGGGCTACTAGTAAAGAAACTGAATTCATAGTTCCAAACCTTGTAACGTGAGAATCTCCAGGCCCAGTTTGTTTTGCTGAGAAATTCTACTATATATATATAGAGAGAGAGAGAGATAATTTTATTTTATTTTGTTAATATACAGTGTGGTTGATTATTGTGGCCCATTACCAAAACCTCCCTCCCTGCTCCCTCTCTCGCCTCCCTCGCAACAACCTCATATCTGTTCACTTGTCCTATCGACTTCAAGGAATTGTAATTGTTCTGTCTTCTCCCCGCCCCCCACAGTTTATTTGTGTATTTATTTATTTATTTTTAGCTCCCACAAATAAATGAGAACATGTGATATTTCTCTTTCTGTGCCTGACTTGTTTCACTTAATATAATTCTCTCTAGGTCCATCCATGTCATTGCAAATGGCAATATTTCATTATTTTTTATTGCAGAGTGGTATTCCATTGTGTAGATGTACCACATTTTCCATATCCACTCATCTGAAGGGCTGATTTGCATTCCCGGATGCTGAGTGATGTTAAGCATTTTTTCATGTGTCTGTTGGCCATTCGTATGTCTTCCTTTGTGAAATGCCTGTTTAGCTCTTTTGCCGATTTTTTAATTGGTTTACTTGTTTTTTTTGTTGTAAAGTTGTTTCAGTTCCTCGTATAGTCTGGATATTAATCCTTTTTCAGATGTGCATTTGGCAAATATTTTCTCCCACTCTGTTGGTTGTCTTTTAACTCTGTTAATTGTTTCTTTTGCCATGCAGAAGCTTTTTAGTTTGATATAATCACATTTATTTATTTTTCCTTTGGATGCCCATTCTTTTGGGGTCGTATTCATGAAGACTGTGCCCAGTCCTACTTCCTGAAGTGTTTCTCCTATGTTTTGTTTAAGAAGTTTTATTATTTCAGGGTGTACATTTAATTCTTTAGTCCATTTTGAGTTGATTTTAGCATATGGTGACAGGTATGGGTCAAGTTTCATTCTCCTGCATATGGATATCCAGTTATCCCAGCACCATTTGCTGAAGAGGTAGTCTCTTCCCCAGTGTATAGACTTGAGACCTTTGTCAAAGATCAGATGGCTGTAGGTGTGGGGTTGATTTCTGGATTCTCTATTCTATTCCATTGATCAGTGTGTCTTTTTTTATGCCAGTACCATGCTGTTTTGGTTATTATAGCTTTGTAGTATAGTTTAAAGTCAGGTTTATTTATTTATTTTTTTTGCTCATAATTGCTTTGGCAATGCATGGTCTTTTGTTATTCCTTATAAATATCTGGATAGTTTTTTCCATTTCTGAGAAAAGTGACATTGGAATTTTGATGGGGATTGCATTGAATTTGTATATCACTTTGGGTAGTATGGACATTTTCACAATGTTGATTCTTCCAATCCAAGAGCATGGGATATCTTTCCATCTTCTTGTGTCCTCTTTAATTTCTCTCAGCAGTGGTTAGTAGTTCTCATTGTAGAGATTTTTCACATCCTTGGTTAACTCTGTTCCTAAGTATTTTATTTTTTTGGTGGCTATTGTAAGTGGGCAAGCTTTCTTAATTTCTCTTTCTGCATGTTCACTATTGGAAAATAGAAATGCTACTGATTTTTGTGTGTTGATTTTGTATCCTGCAACTTTGCTGAATTCATTTATCAACTCCAAGAGTTTTTTTGTAGAGGCTTTAAGCTGTTCAATATATAGGATGATGTCATTTGCAAACAGGGACAGTTTGACTTCATCTTTTCCAACCTGGATGCCCTTTATTTCCTTCTCTTCTCTGATTGCTCTGGCTAGTACTTCCAACACTATGTTGAATAAGAGTGATTAGAGTGGGCATCCTGGTCTAGTTCCTGTTCTTAAAGAAGAAGCTTTCAGCTTTTCCCCATTGAGGGTGTTATTGGCAGTGGGCTTATCATATATGACTTTAATTATGTTGAAATACTTTCCATGTATACCTAATTTGTAGAGAGTCTTTATCGTGAACGAGTGTTGAATTTTATCAAATGCTTTTTCAGCATCTATGGAGATGATCATATGGCCCCTGTGTTTAATTTTATTGATATGGTTGGTGTATCACATTTACTGATTTGCATATGTTGAACCAACCTTGCATCCCTGGGATGAATCCCACTTGATCGTGGTGTATAATTTTGTATATGTGTTGCTGTATTCTGTTAGCTAGCATTTTATTGCGGATTTTTGCATCTATATTCATTAAAGATATTGGCCTGTAGTTTTCTTTTTTAGTTGTATCTCTACCTGGTTTTGCTACCAGGGTGATGTTTGCTTCATAGAATGAGTTTGGGAGAATTGCCCCTGTTTCAATCTTTTGGAACAGCTTGTAGAGAATTGAATGTTTGGTAGAATTCTGTTGTGAATCCATCTGGCCCTGGGGTTTTCTTGGTTGGGAGCCTCTGAAAACAGCTTCAATCTCTTTTATTGCTATTGGTCTGTTCAGATTTTCTACATCTTCTTGGCTCAGGTTGGTAGTTTGTGTGTGTCCAGAAATTTATCCATTTCCTCCAGATTTTCAAATTTGTTGCTGTATAGTTGTTTATAGTAGTCTCTAATGATTCCTTGTATTTCAGATGTATTGGTTGTAATATCACCTTTTTCATTTCTAATTTTTGTTATTTGGGTCTTCTCTCTTCTTTTTTTTAGTCAGCCATGCTAATGGTTTGTCAATTTTGTTTGTCTTTTCAAAGAACCAACTTTTTGATTCATTGATCTTTTGTATCGTTTTGGGGGTTTAAAATTCATTAAGTTCTGCTCTTATCTTAATGATTTCTTTCTGTCTACTAACTTTGGGTTTGGATTGTTCTTGTTTTTCTAGTTTTTTTAAGGTGAAGTGTTAGGTTGTTCACTTGCCATCTATCCATTCTTCTGAAGTAAGCATTTAATGTGATAAATTTCCCCCTTAAAACTGCTTTTGCAGTATCCCACAGGTTTTGGTATGATGTATCAGTGTTTTCATTATTTTCAAGAAATTTTTTGATTTCCTGTTTGATTTCTTCTTGGACCCATATGTCATTAAATAGAGTGCTGTTTAATTTCCATGCATTTGTATAGTTTCCATAATTTTGTTTGTTATTGATTTCTAATTTTAATCCATTGTGGTCTGAAAAAATACATGGGATAATTCCAATTTTTTTGAATTTGTTGAGACTTGCTTTGCAACCTACCATGTGATCTATCGTGGAGAATGATCCATGTGCTGATGAGAAGAATGAATATTCTCAGGTTGTTGGATGGAATGGTCTGTATATATCTGCCAAGTCCAGTTGGTCTAGAGTGTTGTTTAGAACTTCTGTTTCTCTGCTGAGTCTTTGCCTAGATGATCTGTCCAGTATTGATAGTGGGTTGCTCAGGTCCCCTGCTATTATGGAATTAGAGTCTATTTCCTTCTTTAGGTCTAATTGAGTTTGCTTTATAAATCTGGCCACTCCAACATTGGGTGCATATATATATTTACGATTGTTATGTCTTCTTCATGCATGAATCTTTTTATCATTATGCAGTGGCTATCTTTATCTCTTTCAATGGTTTTTACTTTAAAGTGTATTTTGTCAGATATAAGAATAGCTACTCCAGATCAGTTTTCATTTCTGTTTCCATGGTAAATCTTTTTCCATCCTTTCACTCTTAGTCTATGTGAGTCTTTATAGGTGAGGTGGGTCTCTTGAAGGCAGCATATAGTTAGGTCCTCCTTTTTAATCCAGTCAGCCAGAATGTGCCTTCTGATTGGAGAATTTAATCCTTTTCATTGAGTCTCTATTGAAAAGTATTGATTTACTCCTAGCATTTTATTAATATTTGTTTGGATGTCTTAAGTGTCTTTTGTTCCTTTCTTTCTGATGTACTCTTTATCTTCTGTATTTGCTTGTTTTTAGGGTTGTAGATAATTTTTTTTTCTCTTCATTGTTGGCATTTTTAATTTACTAGTGGGTTTTGATTTTTCTTGAGTTCTTATGACAGTGGTAGTTATTTTTCAGGTACCACACCCGGTACTCCCTTGAGAATTTCTTATAAGGGTGGTCATGTTGTAGTGAAGTCCTGCAGTTTTTGTTTGTCTGAGAAATATACTATTTGCTCTTCATTTTGGAAGGATAGCCTTGCAGGGTAGAGTATTCTTGGCTGGCAATCTCTGTCTTTCAGTATTTTGAACATATCATCCCATTCCTTTCTGGCTTGTAGGGTTTGTGATGAAAAGTCTGATGTTAGTCTGATTATAGCTCCTTTATAGGTAATTTGACACTTCTCTCTTGCAGCTTCTAAGATTCTCTCTTTGTCTTTGAGATTTGCCAATTTGAATATAACATGTCTTAGAGAAGACCTTTTTGCATTGAATACAGTTGGGGATTTTGGAGCTTCCTGAATCTGAAGATCTGTGTATTTTCCTATACCTGGGAAGTTTTCTGCCGCTATTTTGTTGAATATGTTTCAATGCAATCTCCTTTTTCCTCCCCTTCTGGAATACCCATGACTAGGATATTTGAGCAATTAAGGTTGCCTGATATCTCTCTTAGATTTTCTTCAATGTGTTTAATTCTTTTTTCTTTTTTTGTCTGCCTGTGTTATTTCAAACAACCCATCTTCAAGGTCAGAAGTTCTCTCTTCTGCTTCTGCAAGCCTGCTGGTTAAACTCTGTTGTGTTCTTTATTTCGTTGAATGAATTCTTCAGCTCTGCAAGCTCTGCTACATTCTTTTTCAGGGCATTGATTTCCTTGTACATTTCTTCTCTCAGGTCCTCTGTACTTTTCCTCATTTCCTCATGTTATCTAGTTGAGTTTTCTTGTATCTCATTTAGTTTCCTTAGAATTATCACTCGAAATTCTTTTTCAGATATTTCAAGGGCTTCTTGTTCTGTAGGATCTAGATCTTGAGAGTTATTACCCTTTGTTGGTGTACTTTCTTGATTTTTCACATTTCTGGTATCTTTCCTTTGATGTTTAGTCATTGTAGCAAGGGATTTCACAGTCCACTGGTTCAACACTACTGTCTGTGTAGGATCCTGCCAGGGCTGTCAATTTGGTACAGCTACCTCAGTGTCTGCTCGGTTGCCTGCTGGTGCCTTGGGCACGTGGTCACCTCAGGTCTTGGGCCTCTCTGGGGAGGCACCTCCCTGGTCAGCACACACTTGGCCAGGCTGGGGATGGGGTCCGATGGCAGCAAGGCCTCCTGCTAGGTTGTGTGCTGGCACCACAGGGCACATGGTGTCCATGGGACTCGGGCCTCTCTGGGGGGGCACCTCTCTGGTCAGCACGCACACATCCAGGCCGGGGATGGGGTCCGGCAGTGGCGAGGCCTACCTGCTCAGTCACCTGCTGGCACCACGGGGCACATGGTCTCCACAGGACTCGGACCTCTCTGGCGGGGCACCTCTCTGGTTGGCGCACACTCAGCCGGGCTGGGGATGGGGTCCAGCGGTGGCGAGGCCTACCTGCTCGGTCGTGCACTGGCACTGTGGGGTGGGTGGTCTCCACAGGACTCCGGCCTCTCCGGCCTCCACTCATCTTTAATAAAAAAAAGTCATAAGTTTTAAAGAATGTCTTCTAGAAAATAGAAGAGAAAGAAGGTTTCCCAAACCGTTTAATAGGCCAAGTCATTCTGATACCAAAACCAGAAAAAGAACATTCAAATAAATTAACTACAGATCAAAACCTCTCATAAACATAGACAAAAAAGTCCTCACCACAATATTATCATATTGAATCTGGCAGTATATGGACAGAATACTACACTACAGTCAAGTGGTGTTGTTTATTCCAGGAACGCAAGCCTGATTTCTTATTTAAAAAATAAAATCAATTAATATCATATACCATATTAACAGTCTAAATAAGAAAAATGACCTGATCATATCAACTGATACCAAAAAGCATGTGGTAAAAGTCAACATCAATTTATGATACAAACTCAGCAAACAAGGACTAGAGAGGAACTTCCCCAGCCTGAGAACGTGTATGTACACAATGTCTACAGTTAACACTTGATGATGAAAGACTGGGTGCTTTCCCGATGAGATCAGGAGCAAGCTGAGGGTGTCCAGTATGCTAGTCCTACTGAATACCATGCTGGGAATCCTAGACAGTACAATAGGCAAGAAAATAAAATGCTTGTAGATTGGAAAAAAGTAAAATAAAACTGTCCTTAGTTGCAGATGACATGATTTTATTCACAGAAAATCTCAAGAAATACATGAATAAATAACTCTCAGAAAAAATGAATGTTTAGAAAAGTTGTACGATCTATGCTCAACAAACCATAATTTTACATATGCATAGAAAGCAAATCACGTTTATATATAATAGCAATGTTTAATTGGAGATCCAATTTTTTTACACACCTTTTTACAATAGTTCCAAACAATGAGACACTGAGATATAACTGAAACATGCACAGGATCTCTAAGCATTACATACAAGCTGTAGGGAGGCAGAGAGAGAGAGAGAGAGAGGTGTCATGTTCATATGTTGACTCTTTCCAGATTGATCTGTACATTAATGCAATTCCAATCAAAACCCCACCAGAAATTTTAGAGTAGGCTGATTTTAAGATTTACATAGAAAGGAAAAGGACCTAGAACATGCTGCCTAATACTGGAGAAGAACAATGTTGGGGGAATTACATAGCACCATTCTGCAACTTGCTGTAAGACTCCAGTAATCAAGACGGTGGCATTGGCAGAGTAACAAACACACACATCCATGAAACAGAATACAGCATCCAGAATATCAGCACAAACGGACCCGAACATGCCAAGGGAATGATGGCAGGAGGAAGTCTTTCCAACAAACAGCTGTGGGTCACGTCCACGTCCACAGGCAAAAAAAATAAAACTCAGTCTGAACCTAACATCATACACAAATATAACTCAAAATCAATCCTTGACATCAATGTAAAATGTAACATATAAAAGTTTCAGAAGAAAACATGAGGGGAAATCTTTATGATCTGGAATTATGCAAAGAGTTCTTAGTACAATGATGTTGTACTCCATCAAAAATTTTAAAAATAAAATAGACTTTTTACTAAGCCATTCACTTTATATTGATTCCTCCCTAACAAAGGCCTGGTCCCAGCTGGACATCTCAGGAACTCTGTGCGAGGTGTGAAAAGCACGCTGGTGTCCTAGAGGTGCTGTAACAACTCACTACAGACTCGGTGGCTTAGGACAGCAGTTTATTTTCTCACAGTTCTGGAGGCAAGAAGCCCAGAACTAAGGAGCTGGCAGTGTTGTGCTCCCTCCAGAGGCTCTGGGGGAGGCCCTGTCCTGCCCCTGCAGGAGTGCCTGGGCTGTGGTGCAGACTCTAGTCTCTCCTCGGCAGGCACGCGGCCTCTGCCTCTGCTGCCCGTCAATCTCCTGCCTCTCCCTCCTGTAAGGACACATGTGATGGAATTTGGGGCCCACCCACAGAGTGCAGGACTATGTCCCCACCTCAAGATCCTCAATCTCATCACATCTGGAAGTCCTGTTCTGCCATGTAAGGTAACATATTCTCAGGTTGCAGGGATCAGGACGTGAACTTTTCTTTTGGGGGCTGTTATTCAGCACCCTACAGAAAGATACGTGAGGCAAAAAAAAAAAAAAAGAAATCAGACACATAGTTTCACGCCTGTGTTTTTCTGTCACCATTTCACAGACATCTGCATCCTCAGGATGCTGTCCCAGCTGCATGTTTGAAGAGGTGGTGCTGCTGGTCTTTGTCTACAACAGCAAGTGGAACCGCGTGCACGCTCCAGCCCTTTTGCCATAGCGGGATGTGAAAGCGTGAAGCACAGAAGGCTGAATCAGGCCTTACACCGTCCCCTTGGAAGGCACATGTGACACAACAGCACAGGAGAGTCACAGATGTGAGCACACCTGCAAACTCTCCGAGCTGCCCCCTGAGAGGTGGGGTCTTCACCCCCACCCCCGCTGTAATGAGCAACCAACCTATGATGGGACAGCCACTGCAATGAAGTAGGAACGACACTGTGCTGTCCAGGCTGGTCCTGATGGGGCAGCTTCATCTTGGGGGCAGCACGCTGGTGCTTGTCTCTGAGCCACCACACATACCGTCTACCTGCCGCGAGGCCACCATGCTGTGAGGAGCCCATAGGGCACACTGGGGGGACACAGAGAAGCCCGAGACAGCATGAGCAGAGGCCGCATGTGACTGCAGCTGCCCAGGGACCCCAGAGAGTCCTTCCCAGGTCCCCAGCCCGTGGACACCCGGGACAGGATGGAACGGCTGCTTCACTGGAGCCCTGTACTCTGAGTGACTGATGAGCTGACACGGCTCACTGCAGTCACTCTCATTGTTGGAGGTGCTTTCGCTAGGAAAAGAAAGGCCCGGTTTGAAGACAGCAGAATATTACCGAGCTTGGACATATTCCAAAATGAAATCCTCTGTACGAGGGCCTATGCAGTTGTTTATCGTGTTGCCAAGGCAGGAAATAATTGGAGAGAACTCGGCGAGGGCCTTGTCCAGAGGTGGCCTCTCAGGTCTGAGAATCACCTCTGTGACATCAATCACAGCAGAAGGGCCCATGTCTCCTCTAGCACCTAAAGAGTGTTACAGAAGAGCTGGCAGCTGTGCCCTGTCTCTGTCAGCACAAAACCACGTGAAAACAGGACGGCTGCAGCCACCGTCAGCCCTGTCACAACATTGCAAGACTCCATGTCTTCAAAGTGCTCAAATGTTGTGGAAACTTCAGCTGGTGGAACACCTGCTCCTGTGTCCACATGCAGATGGTCTGAATCCTTTACCTGCTGCTGGTTTCCCTGCTTCAGAGGAAAATATGTGGATGCACATTAGGGGAAATTGCCCCCATCTCAGCCAGAGGCTAACCACCCTCCATCAACAATTTCAAAAATGCTGCTTTCTGCTGCCATGAAAATTACAACCTTCATTGGATTCAGTGCAGTTCAGAGTCTGTTTCAAGAAATCGAGGTCAAATGTGGTTTTTCTTCTATGACAGAATTCAGTGGATGTGCCAGGCTGATCTCAAAGCACCAGACGGAAACCCAGAGGGCAAAGGCGGTTTTGAGGGAGAAATGAAAGAGCCTGCTTTGTTCATGATCTGCTCGGAGGGGGCTTCCAGACATGGGCTTGGAGGAACCCTGAGCTGGAAGCACCCGGGCCTTCCTCGAGAAGGCAGCTGTGAACTGCCATCCTCTCTGGGTGCAGCCAGGCTGCTCCCAGAAGGGAAATGTGAGCATGGAGTTGTCCTGGGCTCAACTGTGTGCTCCTAGCACTCATGTCGAAGCCCTAACACCCAGGACCTCAGAATGTGGCTGTCTCTGGAGACAGGGCTTTTAAAGAAGTGATTAACTTAAAGCGAGGTCATACGGGTGGGGTCCTGATTCTACAGAACTGGTGTCCTTATAAGAAGAGGTGGGGACACCAGGGATGTGTGTGCACAGAAGGGAGGCCACAGGAGGACACAGGGAGAAGACACACCTGCAAGCCGAGGACAGAGGCCTCAGGAGAGACCAGCCCAGCTGACACCTTGATCTCGCACTTCCAGCCTCCAGAGGCGTGAGAAGAGGCGTGTCTGCTGTGTAAGTCCCTGCTATTTCAGCCCCAGCAAACTAACACAGGTGCCGTTAGTAAAACTCACGATGCATTTGAAAGTGTTAATTTCATGTCTGAGCATAGCTCTGGGCTTATAACCAGGACACAACCTTCAATCTTCTGCCTCCCCAAGCTGAGCATCTAGAAAATTCATACACGAAGTCACAGAATGACAGGGCTACAGAGAAAGCTGAGCTGGAGGGGGACAGGGGTGTGTGTGCTTTCTTTCAAGCAAGTCAGGGAGTTTCCTCTGATGACATTTGAGTGGAGGCCTGAGAAGAAAAGCCTTCCAGGCTGAGGAGAGCACGAGACCAAAGACCTCAAAACATGCCTTGTTATTCAAAGAAACCACAGCAGCGTCAGACCAACACGATTTCCCTTTGAAGAGAACCAATTTTAATTCAGTTTCATTTAAACTATATTTCTCCATCACTCATTTTTTATGGTTTGCTCAAAAAGCACACATTAAAATAATGATTTTTGAAAAAAAATATGCAAATGCAGAAGAGCGCAATAGAAAGTAATAGTCAGCCTTAACCTCAGTGAACATGTGTTCATATTGGCTTCTGTTCTTTAAGTACATGTTTTTACATTGCATAAATAATACAATCGTACTTGGCATTTTAAAAATGAGAATAGTACCTGTAAAGGACTGCACACCGCTCACCCCCATTCAACGCCCTCCCTCCTCCCCACTTAACACCATCATTAACTAGTGTGTGTCCATCCAGCCTTTTCCTATACTTGTGCATAAGAACTGTGTGCACAGGTGTGTCAGTAGAAGGTATGTAGTATCATTTTTGATGGTGATGTGTTGTTTGTGTCATTGTGCAGATTTATTTTTATCGTAAGTAATAGATTTTGAAATCTCCTCATGTGTCTTAGTCAGCCTGGGCTGCTATAACAAAATATCAAAGACTGGGTGGATTAAACAGCAGACGTTTCCTCCTCAAGCTCTGGAAGCTGGAAATCCAAGGTCAAGGTGCCAGCCTGTCAGTTCCCAGTGAGGACTCTCTTCCTGGTTTGCAGACAGCCACCTTCTGGCCATGTCCTCACATGTGGAGAGAGAGATTGTCTGTCTGGTGCCTCTTGTTATAAGGGCACTAATCCCATCATGAAGGCTCCACGTCATGACCTAATGTCTTCCCTAAGGTGTCATCTCCAAACACCAACAACTTGTGGATTAGGGCTTCAGTGTGTGAATTTGGGGAGGGCACAAACATTAACCCCCAGCACGATGTCGATACACAGACCTGAGGGATCCCTTTTGAGGGCTACATAGCAGCCCACTGTAGTCTTAACTGGGTTTTCCGTGGTCTCAGCATGGTAGGTTATAACAAGAAAAGCTTTTTTGGTTTTTCCTTTAATAATGTCCTTCAAGCAAACTCAGTTCATCTCTTACTCGCATCCCCAAAGGAAACCTCTAACAAACCCCTTAACCTTGCTGGTCATCTCAGTCACCAACCCAATCCCTGTTTGAGAGCATAATCATAAATTCCATTTATGCGGTGTCCCTTTTCCTCCCCAAGCATAGGCTTGAGTTGGGATGAGGACTCGGGGGAGACCTGCAGGCACATCGCAGCTGGACTGCCTCCCAGGCCCTAAGGGCTTCACCTCCTTCCAGACACAGTGCCGACGGAGTGTCAGCTTGGCTCTCGGCCCTCAGCCCCTCTGGCAGCAGCCGCCCTGGACCCCACCTGGACTTCCCACTCCTGTTATTCTCTCCAGAGCTTAGATCAGCACACAGGAAATTAGCGTGTGGACAGCCCAGACCGAGCTTCCCCTCAGAGAGGCCCTGCATGGCCCGGGGTGGTGTCTCTGTCCAGGAGCCCCACAGGCCCACCGTATGGTGGGCAGACATGGACCTGAGACTGCCACCTCATGGAGCCCCTGGGAGGGGCTGGTTCCCCAAATCACTCCCAGGTGTTGGGTTAGATTCTTCTGCTGTGGTTCTCAGTGCCAGTTCTGGCCCCAGGAAATGGCCTGTGGACACTGTGTTCTCAGCCCCTGCACATGGAGGTTGAGCTATTGCCGTGTCTTTGCAAACAGTCCTGTGTAGAGTGTTCTGACCTGGAAGTTAATCTGCTGCCTGAGACACACACTCTGAAGTATAGTCGCTGAGCCAGGTGAGCTCTGCAACCCAGGCCATTGGCCACATGTGGCGTCAACATCTATGAATTTGGCAGTCTGCTGGGTGAATCTAGACTGTCCTGGTTTTCCTGTCTGTGTGTGTGTGCACCATGTGTGTTTGAGAGTTGCATTGCGTCGTTATTTATAAACAGTAAGATTCACCCATCTTAACCATACAGTTTGATGAGTTTTGCCAATTTTATAGTTTCATAACAAAATGTAGTATGTGGTTAGGCTGACCTCTTTTTCTTTTTTACTTCTTTATTTTTGGTGGCCACTGTATTGAGACATAATTCACATGCCATACAATTCACCCATTTAAAGTCCACAATTCAAAAATAATGATTTTTTAGCATATTCATATATCTTTGCATATTTAGTATATGTAAACATCACCACAATCAATTTTAGCAGATTTTCATCACCTCAGAAAGAAACCCCACCCCTCTGGCTTTCTCTTCTGGACTGTCCCAAGTCCTAAGCAACCACTAACCTACTTTCTGTCTCTGTGGACTTGCTCGTTCTGGATGTTTCTTGTCAATGGCACCACACAGCACTCGACACGGCCTTTTGTGACGGCTTCTTTCACTCACGGTAACATTTTCAAGGTTTATCCACATTGTGGCGTTTGTCAGTACTTGGTCTACTTTTGTGGTCATTGCGTGTGGTCATTCTTACAACTCAGTAATAGAAAGGCAAATAAACTAATTAAACCACCTCCTTATTTTTATAGATGGAAGTTTTTTTACATACAGTTGCTGGGCATCCGAACATCCTTTCATAAGCTACCTACACATGTGTATGCATTTTTCACTTTGTTCTCATTTGTTTATGAGAGATCTTTAAGTATCCTGGATACTGATTCTTCCTTACCTATATTGACAGTACAGTTTTAAATAACTAAAGAACTTTTATTTTTGACATATTTAAATTTATTAATTTTTTAATGCTCTTTTTATTTTGTCTTCAGTAATGTTTTTTAATTATAAGATTATGAAGCCACAACTTTGTTTTCTTTAATAACTTTAAAGATTTATTTTCAAAGATTTTTGTTATCATTGAATTTATTAACGTATTGATGTCATTGAATTTATTACATGTGGATAATAGGAGAATGGTCACTATTATCTTTCCCAATTTGGATTTGAGTTGTTCTAGCACCATTGATTAAATAGTATATTCAATTTTTTTCCTATTTATTTAGTGAAACTTACATCACACACAGATTCCTAGTGAATAAACACTTGTTCCATTTAATTTTGTCTCTTTGCCAATGTCATAATGTTTAATTAACAATAATTTAATAGTATGTATTTCTGTCTGGTAGGGCATATGTCACCATGTTGTGCTATTTTCTCATAATTATTTTTTTTTTAAATTTTTTCAATTTTGTTTATGTTTAGTTTTGTGTGGTGCAGTGTGGTGTTTCAGTACATGCACACACTGCACCGTGATTCACTCAGGGTACATGGCACTGTTTTCTACCCATTTTCTACCCGTCACTCCACCACTTCCTCTCCCTCCACTCACAAATGTCTTGTTTTCGCTTGCACATTTGCTCGTTCATATAAATTTTAGAATCACTGTCAAATTAAAGTTGTTTTGTTATTTTTATGGTAATGAATTGCCTTTGCAGGTATCTTAATAATATTAAGTCTCTTAAATCATGACTTGTGATTTCATTCGACTTTTTAAAGCTCTTTTTCATTATTTTGTCTTGTGTATTTCATTGTTATAGACACAATCCTTTATTCTTTTGCATTTTCTTATTAGCATTCACTTGTTAGTATTATATTATTGATTTTTATTTCTTAATATTGCACTTGGTAAATGTGGAAACCTCACTGTATTCCTAATAATTTGATTTTGGGGGGTTCTACATCTATTTTGTTAGTATATTTGCAGAACTGTGCATCAATTTCAGAATATTTTCATCACCTCAAAAAGAAACCCCTACCTGTTACTTATCACCCCGATTCCTCTCACCCTCTCACCCCTAGCCCTTAGCAAACTACTAATCTACCTCTGTCTCTATGTTTTTGCCTCTTTTGGATGTACTTCATATAAACAGAATCATCCGATGTGTGTTTTTTTGTGTGGGACTGGCTTCCTTATCTTAGTGTGATGTTTTCAAGGTGCATCCATGTTGCAGTGTTGAAATCGTTGCTATTCTTGGTAAAACCTACTTAGTGAAAGTTTTCTATGATTTTCATATATTGCTGGATATGATTTTCTATATGCTATTTGGAATTCTGGTAGCTTATAGATCCAGACCCACTGTGACATGGTTTTCTCTCACTATCCTGAGTGTGGTTTTGGTGTCTTATGAAAGCAGTTATGGATTCACTCACTCAACATTGAACAGATCCCATTAACAGATCCCATGTCCCTAGACATGATCTTCAAAACAAAGTGATTTTATATATGATGACAGCAGGAAAGGAGACATGTCTCTGACAAAGACGATTCCTGGGCAGCAAACCCCGGCTCTGAGCCAAGCCTCCATGCATGACTAGATCACTCCGTGTGAGTTACTGATACAAACACGCATGTGGCCAGTGTGCCTGGCTGACTCCTGAGTGCTTGAACTCAACACCACAATCACTGAGTGATCACTGGTCTGTAATCTGGTGGCTATCAGCAAATAGTCCAGATAACTGATTATCACTGAACCCACTTGGAAATCCTTTATGCTATCCTCACCCATCTTAGTATTTATAGAGTGCTGTGCATATCTTACAGATCCTTACTTTAGCTAAACAAAACCATGCATTTTGCCAGAGCTTTTCTTCTAAACTTAAAGTCACAAAGTGAGGCCATGATTCTCTAATACTGTTCTTTCTCTGCCTCTTTTATGTCTGATGAATGAGAAAATTCTTTTAGGTATTTGATTATTCAGTCCAATGGTCAGAAAAATGACATTTTACATTAGTTTCTCTCCTGATAGAGAAGACCTTCTGTCACTATTTTTCTTTGAAAATTATCTTTGATGCCCATGTTCCTTGTACTTTGCTCTGCCATTGAAGCAAGCGAGAGCCAAAGACGAGTCTCCACTGCGGAGCTCCGTGGCAGCTGCGTGGCGGCTGCATCCATCCAAGCCTGTCACTGTGCTCAGGACTCTAGCTGCTGTGGTCAGCCCTGCACAGACCTTCCTGAGGCAGGACAGTTCAGCTTGGCTTTCCAAGCGGTCACACCATCTGAGAGTCTCAGAAACAAGTTATCAAAACAATTGTCCCCACTCCACCAAACCTGTACCTAAAATCCTCACAGAACTCTCTTTTTAAGGTCAGGTCACTGAAAGTTCTTATTAAAATTCAGATATTCCCCCCAAAAGGAGCATTTTGAGCCTTAACTGTCCCCTGACACCTTGCTTCAGCTGACCCATTAGCAGGTGAGCAGCAGGACACAGGGTTGGTAATTTTGAGAGGAGGGAAGGAAAGGAGCCTGTTTCTGAGGACAGGCCAGGGTGGAGCACATGGATGTTGGATGAGGAGGAATGAAGTCCACGGCAAGGACAAGAGGGGAGACCCCCAGGAAGATGGGGTCTTCCCAAAGACAGTCTGTGCAACCACCTGGAAACACCAGATGTGCATCAGCTGTCGGCACAGGAGATCACCCAGCGTGTCCTGCAGATGTGCATGCATCTGCGGCAGGTGCACCGCAAGCTTGTTGTGTGTGTGTCACACAGCATGCCCTCACATGTAACACGTGTGCACACACACACTTTTATTTGTCACCTCTATGGCCCTGCACATGGACTGAAAGTCCACCTGGTAAGCACAGGGAGGAGGCAGTTGACGTCCCTGGACATCCAGTCTCGATTTTTCCTCGGCCACAGGAGTCAGTGTGACTCTATAACCACACGCTGGATGGACAGAGGCTACCGGCTGGTGTAAAATAAGCATTGCTCTGTGGTTAGTGGTCAGAGAGCAGCTGCTGGGGAAGGCATCCTGTGGACACAGGCCAGGCTTTCCCCACCTGGGCACTTTGGTGTCCTTCTTGGCCATAGGGACTGTCCTGTGCCTCGTGGGGTGTTTAGTGGCATCCTGGCTCCCACCCATATAGGCCATGGGTGACACCATAGATGCATCCAGATACTACCCAATGCCCCCCGTGGGCAACAGAAGCCCAGAGGACAACTGTCCCCTGGAGCTCTGGGGCTGGTGAGGGGGACAGAGAGAGGACTCAGAACTACGGGATGAGTAATGCATAAAGTATCCCAGAGAAAAGGAAGAGACGGGGCATGCCGTAGTGTACCAAGTCCTGGGAGGCACCGTCGGGAAGGCTTCCCCCAGGGAAAGCTGGAAGCAAAGGCTGGAGATGGACAGCCCTGGAGACAGTGGGGCCCACCGGCCAGGATCACCGTCCTGCAGGAAAGGCCACTCTTCCAGTGTTAGTTTTAATCAAATCCTGGACCAACAGCCAATGAGAATTTTATCGATGTGTCTCAAGTGCAGCATGAGTGAGACTGAAGACCACCTTCGATTCCCTCTAAAACTGCAATTCTATGGTTAAAATTAAATATCAAACTTTCTACTACCTCCTCGATGATCTCAGAGAAGGAAGGTAACATTAATGTACTATTGGCAGAAGAGTTTGAATTATTTACATGAAAAAAGCTACATAAATGAAATTATTGTTTTTATAAAGAGCTTGATGGAAGGAAGATAAAAGCGGAGTTATAACTAGCAACGAGGACTCTACCCAGTTGAAAGCCACTCACTTTTTTATGCACGAGCAGCTTTTAACTGAGGGTTGTATGTGGCTTTAAAATATGTCGTTATTCAACACTTTTGCAGTTGTTTAGTGTCCACATCTTTCCCCACACGACCGTCGCAGAGGTCAGGATCTTATTGGTGATATCACCTCCTGGGCTCATAAGAGACAGCGGCTCTGTGACCGCCGAGCACCATTTGGGATGTCTCCCAGCTGCAGAGATGCAGAGGCTGGACGTTAGCGATGGGGTGGGGAGGAGCGGGGTGCAGAGCCTGTGGTCACCTTGCCCTGGGTCAGGTCAGGAAGCTCATGTGCTGTCTGCGGAGGACAGTGCACCTGGACCGGGTCCTCCCACTGATGGCAGCTCAGCTCCTGGAACTGGCCCAGAGAACCCCCAAGTGTTTGGAGTTTGCAGACACCTAACAGAGCAAACATATTTCTTTCTTACTTCTCATCTTAGTTCAGTGGAATAAGAGAAGAAGGATCTATTTTTCTTTTTAATTTTTCTGCTAAAATGATTAACACTTAATCAGTGATAATCAGATACCCAGGAGGAAGTGGCACTGGAGCAGACAATATAAATGACCTGTGAGCTCCGTTCATGGAATTGTGTCAAAGAGACCAAGTCACCATCATTGTCTAGACGGTCTGTATTGAGGTGTGCCCTGGACACAAACAAAATGGAACAGAGTAGAGTCCAGAAACAGACCCACATACACATGTTCAAATTATTTTGGGCCAAGGTCCCAAGATAATTCAATGGGGAATGAATAGCCTTTTCAATAAATGATCCAAAACAAATGAAAACCAGTACTCTGAAAAGAAACTTTTCTTGTAACCATACACCACACATAAAATTCAAAGAATGGAAAATAAGATATAAAAATCATTTTTTCCAGAGATGGTAGGGCTGTGTTTCTAGAAAATTACAAAGAGTATATGAAAAGATTATGAGAATTGATAAATATGTTCATTAAGTTTGTTAGATACAAAGTAATTAAAGAAAAATAAGCACTTCTTTATTAGAAACAAACAGAATAAGAAATTTAAAAAATTTGAATAGCTAGAAAAAATCTAAACAAATATGTAAAAACCTCTACATAGAAAATCATACATAGAAAATCATAATACATTATTGAGAGGAATTAAGTCAGTCCAAAACACAGGAGAAATAAACCATACTCTTATCTTGAAAGATTAAATTTTAAAGTGCCTCATTTATCTCAAGCTGACCTGTAGATTCAATGCAATTGACTTCAAAACTCTGGTCAGGGCCGAGCCCGTGGCGCAATTGGTAGAGTGCTGTGCTGGGAGCGCGGCGACTCTCCCGCCGGCGGGTTCGGATCCCATATAGGAACGGCCAGTTCGCTCACTGGCTGAGTGCTGGTCACGGAAAAGACAAAAAAAAAAAAAGAAAAAAGAAAACTCTGGTCAGGTTTGTTTGGTTTGTTTTCCAAGAACATTTACATGCTTTTCTACAATTTTCATAGGGTGGCAAAGAAGGATTTCGCGCAAGGCTTATTATATAGCTGAACTGATTAAGACAAAGCAGGCATCTTGCAAGGATAGGAAAGCAGGCCATTAGAAGATAAAAAGCTGCCTTCGGGTTTTGAGTAATGAAGAGTTATTGAAGATTTATTCTTCCCAAGTCTGGAGTAAGTTGAAGCATTCTTTTAAAAATTCCATTAATGCATTTCATTAAGAAGCATTAAAGAGAAGACAATTTGCTGAATGTGGCCAGCTGGGGGATTGTCACTGTCTGGATTTTAGTGATACAATGTTTCGTGATCATGTGTTCTCCACACCTTTTTTCTCAGGAATGATTCAAAAACACAATTTCATCTCTCTACCCTGGAGGTGTTATGATATAGAAATCTGTTGTGGAAGGAGGATTAGGGGGAAAACACTGAGAGATTTAATGGCATTTCAAGCTGTCTGAGTTTGCTAGTAAGTGTATCTTTACCCCTCATGAAATGAATTTGATGTCCATAAAATAGGGTAAATACAGTTTCTGCTGAAATTACTGATAGGAATATTAATATAAGTAGCAGAATATAAATCACAAAGATGCTTCTGAGGCATAAACAATTGTTCTACCATGATTATTTTTGAAGATAGCTAATGTTATGACATAATGATATATTTAAAGGCTAAATAAGGAAACCCACCTTTAAGCTTGACATGTTTAATTTGGTATAGTTCAATTTATTCCCAATAGATAAGAAAAAACTCATATAAGAATTTTTATTTTGTTTAAAATGCAGGAGATACTTTTGTCCTTGGAGATTTAATAGTTTATACACAGTTACACTAGCAGGAGTCATCTATCATTTTTAATACATAATAGGACATAAGCTTTATTAATTAATTAATTAATTAATTAATTAATTAATTAATTTGTTTGTTTATTATTATTATTTTTTTAAATTTTATTTTGTCAATATACATTGTGGCTGATTATTGCTCCCCATCACCAAAACCTCCCTCCCTTCTCCCTCCCCCCCTCCCCCCCAACAATGTCCTTTCTGTTTGCTTGTCGTATCAACTTCAAGTAATTGTGGTTGTTATATCTTCTACCCCCCCCCGGTTTTGTGTGTGTGTGTGTCTGTGTGTGTGTGTGAATTTATATAATAATTTTTAGCTCCCAACAATAAGTGAGAACATGTGGTATTTTTCTTTCTGTGCCTGACTTGTTTCACTTAATATACGTCTCTCAAGGTCCATCCATGTTGTTGCAAATGGCAGTATTTCATTCGTTTTTATAGCTGAGTAGTACTCCATTGTGTAGATGTACCAAATTTTCCATATCCACTCATCTGATGATGGACATTTGGGCTGGATCCAACTCTTGGCTATTGTAAAGAGTGCTGTGATGAACATTGGGGAACAGGTATACCTTCAACTTGATGATTTCCATTCCTCTGGGTATATTCTCAACAGTGGGATAGCTGGGTCGTATGGTAGATCTATCTGCAATTGTTTGAAGAACCTCCATACCATTTTCCATAGAGGCTGCACCATTTTGCAGTCCCACCAACAATGTATGAGAGTTCCTTTTTCTCCACAACCTCGCCAGCATTTATCGTTCAGAGTCTTTTGGATTTTAGCCATCCTACCTGGGGTTAGATGGTATCTCAGTGTGGTTTTGATTTGCATTTCCCGGATGCTGAGTGATGTTGAGCATTTTTTCATATGTCTGTTAGCCATTTGTATATCTTCCTTAGAGAAATGCCTACTTAGCTCTTTTGCCCATTTTTTAATTGGGTTGCTTGTTTTCTTCTTGTAAAGTTGTTTGAGTTCCTTATAAATTCTGGATAGTAATCCTTTGTCAGATGTATATTTTGCAAATATTTTCTCCCACTCTGTTGGTTGTCTTTTAACTCTGTTAATTGTTTCTTTTGCTGTGCAGAAGCTTTTTAGTTTGATATAATCCCATTTGTTTATTTTTCCTTTGGTTGCCCGTGCTTTTGGGGTCGTATTCACGAAGTCTGTGTCCAGTCCTATTTCCTGAAGTCTTTCTCCTATGTTTTCTTTAAGAAGTTTTATTGTTTCAGGGTGTACATTTAAATCCTTAATCCATTTTGAGTTGAGTTTAGTATACGGTGAGAGGTATGGATCTAGTTTCATTCTCCTGCATATGGATATCCAGTTATCCCAGCACCATTTGCTGAAGAGGCAGTCCCTTCCCCAGTGAATAGGCTTGATGCCTTTGTCAAAGATCAGATGGCAGTAAGTGTGTGGGTTGATTTCTGGATTCTCTATTCTATTCCACTGGTCAGTGTGTCTGTTTTTATGCCAGTACCATACTGTTTTGGTTATTATAGCTTTGTAGTATAGCTTAAAGTCAGGTAGTGTTATGCCTCCAGCTTTATTTTTTTTGCTCAGCATTGCTTTGGCTATGCGTGGTCTTTTATTGTTCCATATAAATGACTGGATAGTTTTTTCCATTTCTGAGAAAAATGTCTTTGGAATTTTGATGGGGATTGCATTCAATTTGTATATCACTTTGGGTAGTATGGACATTTTCACTATGTTGATTCTTCCAATCCAAGAGCATGGGATATCTTACCATCTTCTTGTATCCTCTCTAATTTCTCTCAGCAGTGGTTTGTAGTTCTCATTATAGAGATTTTTCACCTCCTTGGTTAACTCAATTCCTAAGTATTTTATTTTTTTGGTGGCTATTGTAAATGGGCAGGCTTTCTTGATTTCTCGTTCTGCATGTTCACTATTGGAGAAAAGAAATGCAACTGATTTTTGTGTGTTGATTTTGTATCCTGCTACTGTGCTGAAATCATTTATCAATTCCAAGAGTTTTTTTGTAGAGGTTTTAGGCTGTTCGATATATAGGATCATGTCATCTGCAAACAGGGACAGTTTGACTTCATGTTTTCCAATCTGGATGCCCTTTATTTCCTTCTCTTCTCTGATTGCTCTGGCTAGTACTTCCAACACTATGTTGAATAGGAGTGGTGAGAGTGGGCATCCTTGTTTACTTCCTGTTCTTAAAGGGAAAGCTTTCAGCTTTTCCCCATTCAGGATGATATTGGCAGTGGGTTTGGCATATATGGCTTTAATTATGTTGAGATACTTTCCCTCTGTACCTAACTTATAGAGGGTCTTTGTCATGAATGAGTGCTGAACTTTATCAAATGCTTTTTCAGCATCTATAGAGATGATCATATGGTCCTTGTGTTTGAGTTTATTAATATGGTGTATCACATTTATTGATTTGCGTATGTTGAACCAACCTTGCACCCCTGGGATGAATCCCACTTGATCGTGATGAATAATTTTACGTATGTGTTGCTGTATTCTGTTTGCTAGTATTTTAGTGAGGATTTTTGCATCTATATTCATCAAGGATATCGGCCTGTAGTTTTCTTTTTTGGTTATATCTTTACCTGGTTTTGGTATCAGGATGATGTTTGCTTCATAGAATGAGTTTGGGAGATTTGCGTCCATTTCAATCTTTTGGAATAGTTTGTAAAGAATCGGTGTCAATTCCTCTTTGAATGTTTGGTAAAATTCTGCTGTGAATCCATCTGGTCCTGGGCTTTTCTTTGTTGGGAGCCTTCTGATAACAGCTTCAATCTCCTTTATTGTTATTGGTCTGTTCAAATTTTCTACGTCTTCATGGTTCAGTTTTGGGAGCTTGTGTGTGTCCAGAAATTTATCCATTTCCTCCAGATTTTCAAATTTGTTGGCGTATAGTTGCTTATAGTAGTCTCGAATGATTCCTTGTATTTCAGATGAATCAGTTGTAATATCGCCTTTTTCATTTCTAATTTTTGTTATTTGAGTCTTCTCTCTTCTTTTTTTTTGTTAGCCATACTAATGGTTTGTCAATTTTATTTATCTTTTCAAAAAACCAACTTTTTGATTTGTTGATCTTTTGACTTGTTTTTTGGTTTTCAATTTCATTCAGTTCTGCTCTAATCTTAATGATTTCTTTCCGTCTGCTAAATTTAGGTTTGGATTGTTCTTGTTGTTCTAGTTCTTTAAGGTGAAGTGTTAGGTTGTTCACTTGCCATCTTTCCATTCTTCTGAAGTGAGCGTTTAATGCAATAAATTTCCACCTCTGTCCTGCTTTTGCAGTTTCCCACAGGTTTTGGTATGATGTATCATTGTTTTCATTAGTTTCAATAAACTTTTTGATTTCCTGCTTGATTTCTTCTTGGACCCATATCTCATTAATTAGAGTGCTGTTTAATTTCCATGTGTTTGTATAGTTTGCAGAGTTTCATTTGTTATTAATTTCTAATTTTAATCCATTGTGGTCTGAGAAGATACATGGGATAATTCCAATTTTTTTGAATTTATTGAGACTTGATTTGTGACCTAATATGTGATCTATCCTGGAGAATGATCCATGTGCTGATGAGAAGAATGAATATTCTGAGGTTGTTGGGTGGAATGTTCTATAGATACCTGCCAATTCCAATTGGTCTAGAGTCTTGTTTAGATCTTGTGTTTCTCTACTGATTCTTTGCCTACATGTTCTGTCTAATATTGACAGTTGGATGTTCAGGTCCCCTGCTATTATGGTATTAGTGTCTATTTCCTTCTTTAGGTCTAATAGACTTTGTTTTATAAATCTGGCTGCTCCAACATTGGGTACGTACATATTTATGATTGTTATGTCTTCTTGATGCATCAGTCCTTTTATCATTAAGTAGTGTCTCTCATTGTCTCTTTTTATGGTTTTTAGTTTAAAGTCTATTTTGTCAGATATAAGAATAGCTACTCCAGCTCGTTTTTCTTTTCTGTTTGCATGGTAAATCTTTTTCCATCCTTTCACTCTTAGTCTGTGTGAATCTTTATGGGTGAGGTGGGTCTCTTGTAGGCAGCATATAGTTGGGTCCTCCTTTTTGATCCAGTCAGCCAGTCTGTGTCTTTTGATTGGGGAATTTAAGCCATTTACATTAAGAGTTGTTATTGAAAGGTGTTGATTTATTCCTAGCATTTTATTGGTTGTTTGGTTGTCTTAGGTGTCTTTTGTTCCTTGCTTTCTGATTTACTGTTTGGTTTCTGTGTTTGTTGGTTCCTTAGGTTGTAGATAGCATTTTTGTTTGCTTGTTTTCTCTTCCTGAATGCCATTTTTATTATACTAGTGGGTTTTGATTTTTCTTGGGTTTTTATGGCAGTGGTAGTTATTTTTCAGGAACCAAACCTAGTACTCCCTTGAGGATTTCTTGTAAGGGTGGTCGTGTGGTAGTGAACTCCTGCAGTTTTTGTTTGTCTGAGAAATATACTATTTGCCCTTCATTTCAGAGGGATAGCCTTGCAGGGTAGAGTATTCTTGGCTGGCAATCTTTGTCTTTTAGTATTTGGAAAATATCATCCCATTCCTTTCTAGCTTTTAGGGTTTGTGATGAAAAGTCTGATGTTAGCCTGATTGGGGCTCCCTTATAGGTGATTTGACGCTTCTCTCTCGCAGCTTTTAAGATTCTCTCTTTGTCTCTGAGTTTTGCCAATTTGACTATGACATGTCTTGGAGAAGGCCTTTTTGGGTTGAATATGTTTGGAGATCGTTGAGCTTCCTGGATCTGAAGATCTGTGGTTTTTCCTATACCTGGGAAGTTTTCTGCCACTATTTTGTTGAATATGTTTTCTATGGAATCTCCATTTTCCTCCCCTTCTGGAATACCCATGACTCGGACATTTGAGCGCTTAAGGTTGTCTGATATCTCTCTCAGATTTTCTTCAATGTCCTTGATTCTTTTTTCTTTCTTTTTGTCTGCTTGTGTTATTTCAAACAGCCCATCTTCAAGTTCAGAGGTTCTCTCTTCAACTTCGACAAGCCTGCTGGTTAAACTCGCCGTTGTGTTTTTCATTTCACTGAATAACTTCTTCAGTTCAGCAAGTTCTGCTACATATTTTTTAGGACATTGATTTCCTTGTAAATTTCCTCTTTCAGATCCTGTATACTTTTCCTCATTTTATCATGATGTCTAGCTGTGTTTTCTTGTATCTCATTCAGTTTCCTTAGAATTATCACTCGAAATTCCTTGTCAGTCATTTCAAGGGCTCCTTGTTCTATAAGATCTAGAGTTTGAGATTTACTAACTTTTGGTGGTGTACTTTCTTGATTTTTTGTATTTCTGGTATCTTTTTTTTGATGTTTATTCATTGTAGCAGGGGATTTCACAGTCCACCGGTTTGAGACTAATGACTAACTAGGATGTTGCTGTGGTTGCCAATTTCGTATGGCTACCTCCGTGGCTGCTCAGTTGGCCTCTAGTGCCTTGTGTGTGTGGTTGCCTCGGGTCTTGGGCTTCTCTGGGGAGCCACCTTTCTGGTCAGCTTGGACTCTGCTGGGCTGGTAGATCACCAACCACAGGGTGTGTGATTGCTGTTGAGCTTTCACTTCCTGTGCAGGACTTCTACCTGTTCCGTGTGCTCTGGCCCAGGCTGTTGGATCGTGCAGTGGTGACCCTACAGGGTGTGTGGTTTCTGTCAAGTCTCCGCCTCCCTGGCCGCATGCCTCCCCACTCTGTGCGCACTGTCCTGGCCTAGGGCGTGTCTTCTGCAACCCTCATCTATCAGCTGGGCCTTCAAGACCCTGCTCGGCACCGCCTCACCCAGGAAGTCTACCAGGTTTCTGCTAGGCACAGACGACCGGTCGCTCTGGGTGCCTTTGTAGTACTGTGTAGATCTTTCTCGGGACTTGTTCACCTTTGTATCCCCCCGGTATAAACCGAGTCTAGCGCCCGCCTGCAGCCAGCTCTCCGGCAGGTTCAAGCGGACCTGGGAACTCTCCTACCACGCTATTCCCAACCAGAAATTGGTTAGGCTTTTTTCCAAACTGGTGGCCGCAGAGATGGTATCTGCCTCCCAGTAACAGGAAGTTTACCGGGGTTGGAGTCCAGGGTTTGGTGGAGTGACAGTCGGCCCACCCGTACTTCCTTGCCCTCCCGACACTGGCCGGGGATGCTCCACGCCACCAACCCGCCAGAGAACCACGGAGGGAGTGGGAGGGGAGGCCGGCCCACAGGCTCCGGAAAGCCCCGCGCCGGGCCCAGCAAGTGGGAAGGCTCAGTGACGGCCGAGCTGGGCGGAGCTGCTAGCACCTGGGAAAATGGAGGCAGCCCCGGGGCACTGAGTGACCCGGTGATGCAGGCGTGAGCCGCGTGGGCGTCAGCCCCCCAAACAGGGCTGGTCCAGGGTTCACTCACAGGGTTGTGCCAGGTCCGGCACTCACTCTCTGCCTCTGGTTTGCCGCCTTCCCCGTTCTTGGCCGCTGCCGCGTCGGGTTGTTCTGTCGCGGCGCGGCTCGGGCACTCCCAGGAATCTTCTTTAATGCCGGCCTGAAACCTCAGTTTCTGAATAGGGCAGCTGGCTGCCTTCAGCACGGCCCCGGCCTCCAGGATCCTGTCTGCATCCACAGCAGCCCTGGCGCCGTGTTCCCTGTTTTGAGACTCGCTGCAGCTAAGAAACAGTTCTTTTCCTGCTCCACACTTCAAAGCTGTTGCCTGTAAATGAGGCAGCCTCTCCTGCCGGGGGCAAAGTGGCAGTCAGCCCCCATGACCGGCCAGCAGCTGTGGTCCTCCCTTAAGAGATGGCAAGAAGAAGGTCCACAAGTTTCCTGGCTGCCTGAAGCCCACTGGCCGCCTTTTCCACCTCAGCTACTCCGCGCCAACCGCCATCTTGAAACCTCTATAATCAAAGTTTTTAATTGAGCCCTTCTAATAGGTTTTCATTGGTATCTCATTGTCTATCTAAATTGCCTGTATGTAGGCAAGTCATACTTTTTTTTTTTTTTGGTAACTCTCAGTAAATTGAGAAAATAGATCACCATGGGGAGGAGCCATTTGGGGTAAGGAAAGGGCACATTTGGGCTGAGAGTGGAGGTCTAGACTCTCAATTGGACCTTTCATGGTGTAGGTGAAGATGATGTTTGGCTACAGAAGAGTAGTTATTGTCTACAGGTTATCTGTTTTGTTTGGCTGTGTCTTTCTTAGTTCTTTGTCTAGAGAGTGGGCTTTTGTTGGCTTCCATTTTTTGTTCTTGTTTTTGTTTATACCCTTTGGCATTTTGGGATTGCCTGATTCTTCAGGTCTGGGTCTGGCATGTATGACGCAAAACAAAGCAAAACAAAACAAAAGGGAACTTAGCATCCTATTGTTCCTTGGGTCCTGAGGTCCCTAGTAGTTTTGAATTCTCTCCACCTACAGTTTTACGTTTGTTTTATATATAATATCCAGATTTTTTAGTTGACCTTCGGGTAAAATATGGGGAGAAGACGTTGACTATATCTTCTCTGCCATAGATATCCAGCAATATTTTTTAGCTAAATTACCTTTAGAAGCAGCGGATCTTTTGGGGGGGGGGGAGCTTCATTTGTTTAATTCTCTTAATGTAATTATTTCATTCATCTTATAAATGTGACTTTAGATTTAGACACATCCCAGGTATAGACAATGTGCTGGAATTATGTTATTGAGGAACAACCTAGTAAGAATATAGACATGTAAATGTGGGTATTATTATGGAGGATAAATTTTGTGCTAATTTATTCCGCAGTAATACAATTAGGATATTACCTAACTTTTTGCATTAGATTCAGTGATTCAAGGATTAGCATTTGAATTATTTATTTTTCATGGTCCATGTAGAGTTAAATAGAATCACTTTTTAGAAATGTAACTTCATAATACTACAATTTCATATATTCACCCTTTCCTTTATGTTCTTCTTATATAATATTCATTTACACTAACATTTATCATTTTGCTTTAAAGAATCAGTTGTCTTTCAAAAATATTTGAAATTTTGCCGTTTTAAATTTATCCAAATGTTTTTCTTCAGGTATTATCTCCCTTTAGCGTAAAGAATTTTCCTTAGCATGACTTTTATTACTGGTCAGCCAGCGACATATTATTTCAGATTCTGTTATGTATCTATGCCTGATTTCCCTCTAAATTAGGAAGGATAATTTTGCTGAATATATAATATTGGTTGAAAGTTCTATCTTTTCTTTTGTCATTGGAGGGGTGCCTCCCCATTTACTTTTGTTTTCCATGAATTTTGTTGAGAAGACAGGCACCATTTAAATCATTTTTCCTGGGAATGTATTGTGTGCTTATTTCTTTCATTTATTTTTTGTTTGCTCTTATTTTATTAGTTTATATAACATTAAATGAAATAACTATAACGGATACACTTGTCCAAAGTAGATTTGGGAATGAAAAAGGTTGGTCAGTATTCACCTTAAATCACAAAAGCAGGAGGGTATAATTATAAGAGAAACTAGCCTACCGGCCTACTAGAGTAATCAGCTAATTGTGACAATTCTCCCTTCAAAAGCACTTTACTTTTCCCCTCAAAAAAGTGCCAAGCACAGATGGATTTGAATTTTTTGGTGGATATACATTTGTTCAGTTCACTAATGTACTTTATATTTTATATAGATGTCCAATGTATAATTTATTATTAAATATTTCAAAAACATAACTAGTTATTTTACCACTGAAAATTATTCTATTTATATAAGAAAATAACCTAATCAAAAAGAGCAAAAAAAAAAAATCGTAAGCAATAAGTCTGCATGAAAAGCACCAAATAGAAAAAATGATTTCTTACTTAAATATGTAAGAATACCTGCATAGATATATACCAATTAAAATAATTGAAGCACATTCACAAGCAAAATATCGAAAAAGTTTGTTGCTACAACTTATAATGTGATCATTAAGTATCCTGGACTTGATATTGTATGATAGCCAAAATATCCTGATAGTGATACTTATATTTACTACAGCAAATATTTTATGTCTAATATAGTTATATAATATACAATACATTTTGCTTTGGGAAAATATGTTCTTTATGAAAAATTATTTATTTAAATATACTAAAATGTCACAATCAATTAAGGAACATGTGATACATAGAATATAAATGAACATAACAAGAGTTTATATATGGGTGTATATATACAATATATGTTATAAATACTTTTATGAATTAAGCACCTCTCTTCTCTCTCCCTTTCTGTCTCTCTCTCTATATATATAAAGAACAAGATAGAGAGAAAAAAGGGAGGCTTAATTTATAGTTTGGATATTCAAGTAATTATGAAATAATAGACTTTAAAAAATAGAGTTATTCGGGTGGGCCCAGTTAGCTCCTTTGGTTAAAGCATGGTGTTATAACACCAAAGTCATGAGTTCAAGTGTGCATATTGGCCAGCTGCCAAAAAAAAATTAAACAGAATTAGTAATTTGCATCCAAAGATGTAAGGAGAATAAATATAAATGGGCCATTAGTGTATTAAATATGTTGAATGCTTAGTGTAAAAATTTTAAGTAACAGGATACCCTTTTTATCTTGATAACAGATTACTGATAGAGTATAAAATGTCACTGGTTTTGAAAAGTATTTTTTTGTTGTTGTTCAATTGTTAACTTACCTATGGGTTGACATATTAATTTTCCTTGAAGGACTCTCTGAGAAAGTTACACGCGTGCACAAAAACTACTACACACATATGGTACAAAAGGCTACTTACGCATATGCTACAAAAAAGCAAAAAAAATCACTGTATTCATCACTTTGTGTTGGTTAATTTAACTATGTAAATTTTACCTCAGTTTTGAAAAAGTAAAAAGAGCAAAAGAGCCAAACTGCTATTTTAAAAATAACTTATCCTATGTCTATTCTATTAATACCGTGCAGCTTTTACACTCGTTTCGGTATTAAATGTTTACAGAATATATCTCCAAGACATGTTGCTAATAACAATAAAGCAAGTTGTAATTTACTTACAAACTTGAGTACAAAAATGTAAATATATGGTTTGTTTAAATGCATGTGTATACTTGTGTACAAACTGCAGTGCTAATCATAACCACTTCTTTTTTAAATTTTCTTTTTTTATTTATTTCTATTTGCTATTGTACATACATGTGCAGTACAACGTTGATTTTCAATAATTGTGTACAATGTGTGGTGGTTAGATCAGTATAGTTAGCTTATTCATTGTTACAATATGTGATAATTCTTTGTGTCTGTTGATCAATGAGAAATATTTGCAAAACGTGCATCTGACAAGGGATTAATATCCAGAATATACAAAGAGCAAAGACCACTTTACAGCAAAAAACAAATACCCAGTTAAAAAATGGGCAAAGAAACTGAATAGACAGTTCTCAGAGAAAGACATACAAATGACCAACAGGTATATGAAAAATGCTCAACATCACTATTCATCAGGGAAATGCAAATCAAAACCACTCTGAGATATCACCTTATAATCACTTCTTAAAAGGCGTCTGCATTAGCAATTTTTGGAAAATTTTACTTTCAGCATATGCCATATTTGTATGCAGTAAGAGATTTAAACAGTCACATGATGACTTCTTATTAATACCTTTTTTGAAAAACCTACACAGCTTTTATTTCAGAGTAGTACAGGATAGCTTAAGAAGGTAAGCCTATATAGAGATTTTTAACAACAGGTAAAAAGGAAAAATTTTAAGAAAAAAATAGAAAAACGATACGTGGAGAAATTAATTTAAATGAATTGTGAGCTATTGAAAAGAAGCTGAACTCTAGTTAGTTAGTGAAATCATTAAACAAGAAACTATAGGTAAAATTGTCACAAAAATTCTCTTTTATTATTTCACTTGGATTAAATTTCAAATGTATTGTAAATTATCTTAAAGATTAGAACCTCTGTTACCATAATGTCAGAAAATAATAATAATATTCAGGATTATAATAAACTCTCAAGTTTTATCTGATAAGTATATAGAAAAAATATGGCATTATTATGTAGACTTTTTGTGCCATTTTTGGTAATGTGTAATAAAAGTTTTGTAAGGACTGATATTCTTAGAAGAATATGTTTGTGTTTAACTGAATGTAATCTAACAAATTCGATAAATTCTCTAAGAAATTTTAATATATGACCTACAGGTTCCTTTTAGTTTCCAAACATGATCATGCTCTTTTTTTTTTCTTGCATTATTGCCCTGCCTAGGAACTCTATAAAATGTTGACTGAACTGGTGATAGTAGGTGTCCTTTTATCACTCTTGATCTCAGGAGGAAGATTCTCAATATTTCACCACTAATCATGTTATTCTTAATTCTCTGAGTTTTTTTTTAATAATAAGTGAGTGATAAGTTTTGTCAAATAGTTTTTCTATCTATTGTGATGTGACACATTTTTATTCCTTTGGTTTTTTAAAGTTGTTTGATTTCTAAGTGTTAAATCTAGAATAATTCAGTCTTGGATTAAACCCAGATTTTCCTGTCATATGAACAGTGCTGTAAGATACATGATATTTGATGTGTCTTGGGAATCCATTTCTCACAAAAAAGCTTTTTGTTTTTTATTTTCCTTTTTTCAGCTGCCCGATATGGGGATCCAAACCCTTGACCTCGGTTTTCTAACACCGTGCTCTAACCAACTGAGCTGACCAGCCAGCCCAGAAATAAGTTTTTTGTTGTTGTTGTTGTTTGTTTGTTTATTTTAGCTTTTGTAAGTTAATGATAAATGTACAAATATCACAGTAATTTTTATGATTGCTGTTTTCTATGAGAGATATGTTTATCCTTCCACATATTGTCCCTAGTAGATTGGTGTAAAGTTTATATAGGTCTCATAGAACATTTTGGGAAGTGCTTTTACTCTTTGTTTTCTGTAGAAGAACTCCTGCAAGACTGATTTTATTTCTTTCTCAATTGATTTTATGGAAATGTTTATGGCTTAGGGCACCAGGGCATGGAAATTATTTTTAGGAAGGATTTTGATTAGACAAAATTTACTTAGTTGATATCGAAATATTTATAGTTCCTAAAGTTTTTTCTTATATATTATGTGTGCTTGTCTGAATTTCATCATTTTGTGTCATTTCAAATGTATTAAAATGAATTTGCTTATAGTATTATGTTTATGTCTCCAGAATCTGTAGTTAACGATACTTTCTACATTCCTGGTATTGCTAACGGTAGCCTTCTTTCTTTCTTAACCAGTTGTGCCATGAGTTTATCTTTTTTGAACTCTTACAAAAATGAAAACCAACTGTTGAATTAGTTTATCTTCTCTGTAATTTTGTTCAAAATTTCTTTTCTAGATCTTAATGTTACCGTTTTGTTTCTATTTTTTTTTGTTACTAAATTACTCTTTTTTTAAATTTCATCTTCTTGAGGCTGATTATCAGATCTTAAATTCTCTAGATTTCCTCTGCTGCTTTGAAATGGTGTATAAGTTCCTTTACACATGTACTTTCGTATAATTTACATGCATTTTATAACAGATTCATGGAGATATAATTGACTTAAAATAATCCATATTTATTAAGCTAACAAGTATTGAATTTAACAAGTAAAAAGTTACTTTATTAACAAGTATTAAATTAACAAGTATTGAAATGTGTGTATATTTGTAGAACCATATTCACGATTAAGAAAATGTAAATCTCTCTCTCACATGTCCAAGGTTTCTTCTGTATCTTTTCATTTCCCCCTTCTTATTTCTGCCTGTGTACCCACCCCTTTCCTTTGAAATAAACATTCTTGTGTCTTTGTATACATACATAATTTCATTCTTCTTGGATAAACTTCAATAAATGAAATTGTATGATTGGTGTACCTTTCAGTTATTTTGGAAAATATCAGTGTTTGGCAATATGCTTATACTATTATACACCCAACCAGCAGCACATGAGACTTGTAGTTGCTGTACATCCTTGCAGCACTTGCAGTGGTCAGCACTGTATTTTCCTTTATAAGTTTCATGTGTACAAAATGATGGTCAGTATTTTTAATTGTGGTTCTGTTAATAGGTATGCAGTGGTATCTCACTGTCCCTCTAAAGTACATGGGCATAATTAAGTCATTGTCCTTTCTTTCCCAGGCATCCCAATAAATGGAGAAAATGGATCACAGGCCTGATGCTAATTCTTTCCCTCTTATTCATATTTTGCATGTATGGTTCTTTTTAAATTGCAAATTGTATCACGTGTATGAAATATTATGAAAGTAATTTGAAGCCAGCGAGCATTTAAGTTTGCTTCTGAGAGGCAGTTAACATGGAAGCAGTTTAACTCACAGCAGTCAGGAACTGAGAAGCTGAGTCTCAGGTTTTGTCAGGAATGATCTCTTTCGAGTTCATATCGACATTTAGGTCTTAGCCCCTCCAGGATGTCAAATGGACCTCTGGGTTGTTTTTGAGAACCTCTCTTCATTGGTGCACACTTAGGTGCAATCTGTGTCTTTTGGGATGGTAAAACTGCTGAAAGCCCTGGTCAGCTGCTTAGCTTCTCAGCTCCAGTTTACTTCTTAGCATCTGGACTTCTCAGTCATGTCCTTTGAGTTATCAAAAGCCTTGGGAGTAAAAGGGTACCAGGTTTGGGTCTCACCACCTGGGATTCTCTTCTAATTGTGACCCTGTCTTTTCAAATATTTATTTCCTTGGCTTTAAGTTGCCTTTAAACATATGTTTTTGAAGTTTCCAGCTTTCCCAGTATTTCTCAGTAGCATGGTTGGGCTATAAAGTCTCTCTGCCATTATTAAAAGCTATGTCTCTACAAACACTTCAAGTTTTAGTACTTTGTGTAAGGTCGCTGAGGAAAGAGACACTAGACAGGTAAAGGAAGAAGAGAAGATTTTGTTACCAAGCAACATGCAGACCTGCCTGCCTGAGCCGAGAAATGGCGTCAGCGCCGAGAGACAGCAGGGTGTCATTTTTCTAGGGATAAGATTGTCATCTGGCCTAGCCTAGGAAGACGGTCACAGTTTTCTACTCCGGATATAGCCTGCTTATGGGAGCAGACTTGGGGAGACAGAAACCTTGGGCTATCGGGGGAAGCAGTTACAGTGCTACACTCTAGGGACAGCTTGCTCGGCCTGCTAGTTGAGGCAGAGAACTTGAAGAACGAAACTGTTTTATTTTAAATTGACAAATAATAATTGCATGTATTCATGGGGTACAATGTAATGTTTTGATACACGTATACGTTGTGGAATGACCAAATCAGACTCATTAACATCCATCACCTCATATACTTATTGCTTCTTTGTCGTAAGAACTTTGAAAATCTAAACATTTAAAATTTAAAAAGAGAAAAATGCTTTTATGTTAGACTGTATGATAGGGCCATAGTGAAGTGCAGAAAACCACGTAGGCGACATTAAAATCAGTGGACCTTTGAGCTTATTTTGAAAGTGAGGAATATAGTGGATAAAAAGATCCAGCTTTCAGAAATAGTTTTTAAAAACACAATGCTTCATTTGTTTGTGATTACATACTGGAGAAATGAAAAAAATGATTAGTTGTGACCTGGGCCAGATTAGATCTCAATTACAGCACTTAACTCAAATTCGAGAATCTGATTGTGATGATTTTGAATGTGTCTGCCTCTCATTTACAGGGAAGCACACTTGTCGATAAATGTCCACCTTTATGGAAATTTACATATGGATTATGGAAATAGCATAGTCTAATGCTCAGGACTGGATTACAGGAGGGATATTCTAAGGTTCGATTCTTCTATTCTCTCCTTAAACATGGGAAAATCTGGTCGATTCTCTTACTTTAGTGTTTTTTTTTTCAAACAAGCAAAGCGTCACTTAAGTGCTCCCATTCTATAGGATCTGAACACCAAGTACATGACACAAGCCTGAACATAAGGTATAGTATTCCAAAGAGATGCTAATATTTAAATGTGCAGCAAATTATACAACGTATCTTTTATACAGTGAGTCTTCAAAAAGTCATGGAAAGATTTGTATTGTCTTTTAATTCCGTTTTTCCACGAACCTTTCGATGTACCCTTGGATAAGCATGCCATTTTAAAATCATCATAAAGGGCCGGCCCCGTGGCTCACTCGGGAGAGTGTGGTGCTGATAAAATAATCATAAAAATGAAAACCCTCTCCATGGTTTAAAAGATGCACTGTTGAATAATATGCTATAAGAAAATTGTATATACAATCAAATTCATATATATTCATACATATTCAAATTCAGTATGTCATCATTTTAAAAAAAGTTTTCTAAATTAAAAAAAAATAATGAAAATAAAAAGGAAAGAAAATCCAGTAGGTAGGTTATCAGATACCCAAATACTCTTAAGCAATGGAATCATATCAGCTGAGATATAATATAAAGTGTAAGTGTCACAAGCCGCCAGCCACCCTATCTTTAATTTCCAAGTAGAACATCTTCATCAACGGTCCATACAGTTCGTACTTGAACACCAGTTGCAGGAATCCGCAGTTTTCGGAACTGGCCTAATTAATCGTTTCCCAACATGTTACTCTACATTAGCCCATTTTTTAAATTAAAGAATTTACAAGACATGCTGAGTTACTGTTGGGATTTGACCTGGGTTCACATTGAATAGGATTGCGTATGCTTCAAAGTGGGAAGAATTGATTGCCTTAAAAAACCCAAATCTTCCATTAATAAATGTTGTTAACCATTCCAGTTATTCATATCTCCATGAATTCCTCTCAATAATTCCCTGTAGTTTGCTGTGTGATGATTTCGCCAAGCTTTCATTAAAATTTTACCTAAGAGTTCGAGAAATTTTGATGGAGTTGTAAATGGTAATTTTAATAAAATTAATTTAATTATTTGTTGCTGGTATTTGGAATTACAGTTACAATTTGTTTTGTAACCAGGTAATCAATAATCTTGCTATATTCACTGATTCATTCTAGTTGTGACATATAGATTGATGTTAGTGTAGAAATATACACATTCAATATGTGAATAAGGGCAGTTTCATTTCTTCTTTTCCAATCCTTATGTATTTCTTTTTCTTGTTCTTGTATTATTGCCCTAAATACATATTGAGTGGAACTGGTGATAGTAGGAATCCTTTCCTCATTCCTGATCACCAAAGATGTGAATATTTCATCACTGATTATGACACTTGCTGCAGCTTTATGGGTTTTTTACTAATCTTAAGTGGGAGATAAGTTGTGTCAATATTTTGCATCTATTGTAATAATCATAACATTATTATATATTCCTTTGTTTTATTGAAGTCATTTGATTTCAAAGTGTTAATCCAACAAGAATCAATTCTTGGATAAAACCCAAGGTTTTCATGGTGTATCAGACTTGATATAACTTTGGATTCAGTTTGTCAAACTAACTTTTTATTTCCATTTGGTCATTAAAGATATAACTCTATCATTTTCCTTTTATGTAGTCAGTTCAGTGTAAAGTTAAAAGATTTGGAGGCGATGCCTGCTGTTTCTATTCTCTGCATTGTCTTGTGTAAGATTGGTGTCATGTATTTCTCAACTGTAGAGGAAAATTCACCAATTCAATCACCAGAGCATGGGATTCACTTAGAGGAAGGTTTTCCATCATAGGTGTAATTATTTTACAAACTTAAGACTATGCAGACCTCAGTTTTATTTTTCTTTAAGGTGGGTTTACTTGGACTTCTACATTTCATAGAATTTCAAATTTATTGGCATGTAAATGCTTATATTTTGTCTGTTTCCAGATTCTGTACTGATATTTCTTATATAAATAATGTCTTTCTTCCATTTTTGATTAATGGATTCTTTAATCATAAGACAGTGTTCTCTACTTCTAGTTACCTTCCTTTCCGGAAAGTCTACTTAGTTTGGCATTACTCTACCAGTTCTGGTTGTCTTATGCTTAATTTTACGTGGTATGTTACCGTCTGTACTGTTACTTTCAACCTTAATGTGCCTTTCCATGTAATTGCCTCTCATTTAGCATATAATTGGGACTTACTTTATCCTAATCTGAAAAACTCTGCATTTTAATTGGAATGTTTAGACTTTTGAAAAATTCATGTTTATATTAATATTGTTTCATTTAAAGTTGGCCATTTTGCCAGTCTTTTTTATTGATTTTTTTTCATCACTTTTTATTTGTCTATTCCTCCTTCCGTGTCTACTTTTGGGATTATTGAAACTTTTTAATTTTTCAATTTAAATTCCTTCATTTTATTTTTATTTAAGGCAATTTAAAAATACACCCACCCGTTTTTTGCCACATCCTTCCTTCAAGAGTAGGGTTTATGGCCCTTTGTCTGGACTCTGGAGAAAGCTTAGTGCCTCTGGTCACGCATACAATGCGGGCAGTTGTGACATTACACAAATTCCTGGGCTGAAATTCTATCACCCGCCGTTACCAACTGCCACCAGCGGAGGGCGCCGTCGTTGCCTTCGCGCCGGGTGCTCTTCCGGATTCCCGAGATTCTCAGTTCCCATCACGGGTCACTTCCAGCAGCCAGAAGGACTTCAGGTAACAACGCAAAGTACAGGTTGTCCCGCCACAGATTGTCTCAGGTTTGTTTATGTGGCCATGTCCTATATAACTCTCAGTTTGAAAGGATAATGTTGCCTCATGTAGAATTCTGTGCTGACGGTTTTATTTTTTCTTTCAGCACTGGGAAGATTCTGCTCCGTTTTCTCCCGTTCTGCATGGATTCTGTCTCGAAGGAAGCCGTCTTTCCAATCGTCCCTCTGGGATAGGTAATGTATCTTTATTTCTCAGACGTTTTCACTTGGTATACATTTGCTCACTTCACTGATATTCTGTATATTTCATACAGATGCCTAACATATAGTTTAATAAAAAAAATTCAAAAATTCCAGCACCTATGGTGTCAATCTAAGGATTCCATTTATGTAAATGAAAAGAAAACATATTTTGACTGACAATCACTACAAAACACAGCAAAAGCAAAGGAAAAGCTCCAATGGAGAAACATCTCATTTTTATTTAAATGGATAAATATCTACAAATTATATACAAAATAAAATAATTTAAGCACATTCCCAAGAAAAACCTAAAAGTTGTTTTTATGATTGCTCATGTGTTGCTGATATTGACATGCATGAGGAAATGCGTGGGAAGGAATGAAAACTTTTTATAAAGAATAACGAAGTGACACCTGTATTACCTATAGCAAAATATTTGCTTTGTCAAATCATATTCCGTGTCTGAAATAGATTAAATATAGCACACATAGGAGTTGATTCACTAACAGGCAAAAATACAGAACATAAGTGAAAGTGAGAAGAGTATACGCACAAGTTCAATATATAAAATTTTTGGTGTTTAAAATAATTTTGAATTATAAAGTGAAAATGTAATAATAAGAGACATCAAACAATTTACACAAAATAAGCATAAATTTTAATTAACTCTTAAAATATGCTTAATAATTAGTACAAATTAAATAAATTACAAGATGTTTCTTTATCTTGATAACAGAATATCAGGGGAGTATAAAATAGTACTGGTGTTTTAGAAATTAACTTAGCATTAGCAAAGTATTTTTTTACCTACTTAAAAATAATACTGCCTTTTAGGACTAAGCTAGTGATTGTTTTCTAAACAACTACCATTTGCTTTCTTTTTCCTTTTAGTAGTACAGAATGTAGTACAGAAACAGTTAAGAAGTCAAGCTGAAATGTAGAACTAGAAAATAGAAAGGAAAGAAATAAGAAAAAAAAAACAAGTTTAAGAAATAAGAAAAAAAGTGATTGTGATTCACTTTAAAGAAGCCGATGTCTAACTAGTCAGTGAGATCATTAAATAAAAGACTGTAGGAAAATTTGCACAAAGAATGATCTTTTTATTGTTTCCCTTGGATTAAATGTCAAGTGTTCTATAAAAGTTTATTTTATATGTTAGTATCTCTGTTTTCATGATATCAGAAAAAATGATAGCAATCTTTAGAGTTATAGTGACTCAAATTTGATCTGATAACCATATCGAAAAAGTCTTCAAAATATAACCTTGTGCAGTGTGGTTATTGTGCTCTTTTTTATGATTTGTATGAAAAATGTTTTAAGAATTCCTATTCTCTGAAAAATGTGTCTTGTTTAACTGTACGGTATTCATCAATCTTGATTAATTCATTTATTAATTCTACTGCATTATCTAGAAGTTGCTTTTAGATTCTCTGCAGGCATAATTATGCAGTGGATAATGGCGGGGCTCATTTCATTGTTTCCAAACTTCATGCTTTTTTAATATCTTTTCTTGCATGATTTCCCTGACTAAATAGAACTGGTGGTAGTAGACATCCTTGTCTCTATTTTGATATGAAGGAGAAGTTTTTCAATATTTCACCACTTATTATATGTGCTGTAGTTTTCTAGGTTTGGGGGGGTTGTTTTAAGGAGAAAAAACCCTCATATGTAGGAGATAAATTATATCAAATGACTTTTCTGTATCTGCTTTCATAGTGACCTGATTTTGTTTGTTTGTCAAAGATGTTTGATTTGAAAGTGTGAAACCAACAAGAACAGCCTTCCTGTATTAAATCCAGCTTGTTCATGGTGCATTGTAGTTGTAGTGTCTTCGAGTTCTGTTTGTTAAACGTAAAGTTTTAATTCCACTTAAATTTTTATGTTTATTCTGAGGAATACAGACCTTTGATTTTTTTCATATGATGTCTTTATCAGTTTGGTGTCAATTTTAAAGGGTCCTATAAAACATTTTGGGCGGTTTTTGCTGTTTCTCTCCTTTTAAGAGGTTGTGAAATATTGGATATTATTTAATTCTCAAATATGGGAAAAATCAGGAATTCTAGGTGGAAGACTTGGAATTCATTTATAGGAAAGTTTCCCTATAAATATGCAGTTTACTGAATAAAGAATCCTTGAGATTTCCTACTTTAACTATTTTGCTATTTTTTTAAATTTTATCATTTCATGAATTTCAAATTTATTGGCACAAATTGGCTCATAACGTAATGCACATGTGTTCAGTATCCTAATGATGATTCCTCGTAAATTCCTGCTGTTGATAATGTGCGTCTTCTTTTTTATCACCTTGATCACTGTTGCCAGGGATTCATCACATTTTTATTCTTTCACACAAAAAAAGAAAACTCTTGCATTTGTCTTTTTTTGTTTGTTTTCGGTTTCATTAATTGATGTTAACTTTAGTTTTTCATGCTAAAAATTCTGGTTTAAATTCCTGAATTACTTTTTAATTTTATGAAAAAATATTTTTAAATCTTAAATTTGCATGATTTCATCTGTTACATTAATGCTCTAAATTTTCCATTAGACATGTATTTTGGTATGTACCACACAATTATTTAGAGCTTGAATGAGGTGTAATTGATTTAAAATAAACTGCACAAATTAAAATAAACGCTATATATTTTGGTGTGTGTGAGAGAGAAACCATCACCTCAGCTAAGATTATGAGCATATTTATCCCTCTCCCCAGATTTCCTAGTGTACTTATGGACTTTCCCCTCGTAATTCCGCCCAAGCCCTCCCTCCTTTGCCATGCTATGCACATTCCTGTATGAGTCTGTTGATGGACTTGTAATTTCTTTTTTTCTTGGATAAACTTCAAGAAGTGGAATGGCTGAGAGGTGTTATTTCAGAGATGTTTGTGGTCAGTGTTTTTAATTGTAGCTCCTCTAATAGGTGAGCAGTGATATCTCGCTGTCACTCTAAATTGTATGGTGTACACGAGTCATTACTTTTTCTTTCATAGTTATCACCAATAAATGGACTGAATGAATCACAATCGTGATGCTTATCCTTTCCCCACATTTAGGCTTTTGCGTATATGTATTTTTTTAAATCATATGCTTTATTTTCTGTGTGAAATACAATAGAAATAATTAGAAAGCTGAATTAATATTACTTATTTTAGTGAGCATTTGCTTTTGCTTCTGAGAGGCAGTCAGCAGGCACAAAGTTCATCTCATAGTTCATCTCAGAGAATTAGTCCTTTTGAACTGGATGTCAGGTTTTGTGAGGTGTGTTCTATTTCTGGTTGGTATTGACATTTAGGGCATAATCCCTCAGGGATGCCAAATGAACCCTTGGGTGTCTTTCAGAACTTTTCTCTTTGGTTCACCATTAGCTCTGCCTGTGTCCCCTAAGCTGAGCTTTTGAGACTGTTGGAAGCTCTGCTCAGCTGTTTAGTTTCTAAACTACACCTTTTTGCTTAGCGTCTTGGCTTTGTAATCACCTCATTTGAGTTATCATATATTTTGAGTTAAAAAGAGTTACCAAACTTGGATGTCATCCCCTGGGCTTCTCTTCTGAGATCTTGTCTCTTCAAATGTTTGCTTCCTTGCGTTTGTAGTGCCTTCAAATAATATCTCTAATGTCTTCAAGTTTTCCTAGTTTTTTCTCAGCGAATGGTTAGCCTGGTAGACATTTAGTTGTTTTTCCTCTGATACCAAATTAACCTAATCTTTATAAAAATAAGGTAAATTTTCTTTAAAGGCAGGTAGTCTTCTGAAGAGTGGATCTCTTCTGTCTTTTTCTGCTTAATGTACTGCACTTAAATGTTTTCATTGATTGCCTAAATGTTTCTCCAGTTGCCAACATGTGCCAGGTATGGATCATGTGGTGGGGGTACATTATTGAGGTATGCCATAGTGTAAGACAGACAAGTAAGTTTGGAATATATTATAGGATATAAGTTTTGTGGTAATTTTTAAGCTACATTAGTAACCAAAGTGTTACCTATGCCTCTTTGTGTTGTGAGTTATGTTTACTGGTTGAAATAGAGTTTGGCAAATGAATCCTTTACTTATCTTGGTCTACTTAGAATTAAGAAAGTAGCAGTTTATATAAATGCAACCTCCTAACAGGGAAATTCCATTTATCCCCCCTTTTCTTTGTGGTCTTTTTGTCCTATATTTTATTTAAATGTCTTGTGGAAATTTTCCATTATTTTTTTAAATGAGAAACTTGAATATTCAGTTAAATGTGTAGATCTTCATCTAACATTTCAATGAAGTTTATAAATCATATTTTATATTTAAAATATTACTTAACATTTTGCTTCGCAAAACTAGTTGTATTGTTAATGTTCTAACTTTTCATTTGAATTCTTTTTTGACATATTTTTTATGTTGTACAATGTGGTTTAATTTTTACATGTTTAAAATTTTCCAAATTTCTGTCTGTTGTTGATTTGTAATTTCAGTGTGTTGTGCTAGAAAACATACTTTGTTGCATTTTGGTACTTTTACTCTGTTGAGGTTTTTTCTACGGCCTAGTATGAGGTCTGCACTGGAAATGTTCCATGTATACATGCAAAGGATGTGTATTCTGCCATTGTTGGATGGAGTATTATATAGGTGTCTTTTGGGCCTTCTTATTTTATGATGTTGTTCACATCTTGCATATAATTGTTGATTTTTTGATTGATTTTGTGCCTACATGTTCTGTTCTGCCACTCCAGCTTTCTCACAGTTGTTCATTGTATGGTGCTTCTTCCATTCTTTTACTTTCAGCATATTTGCAACTTTGAATATAATGGGTCCCATGTAGACAGCATAGAGTTATATGTTCTTTTATTTAGTCTAACAATCTTTTCCTTTGCTGGGATTGCTTAATCCTTTCACATCTAATATTGTGCTTGATATGGTTGGATTTGTGTCTGACTTTATTTTGGTTTAGTTTTCTATGTGACTTATGACTATTTTTTCCTTGTACTCCGCATTTACTTCCTTTAATTAAGTAGACTTTTTCTGTGTACCATTTTAATTTCTTTAATAATTTCTATCATGCTTTCAGGTTATTATCTTAATGGTTTCTCTGTGACTTACAGTATAAATTTTATCAAAATCTAGTTTGGACTTACACTATTTTTTAAATTTGAACATTTAGTTTTACATAATTGTGGGGAACAGTGTGTTGATTCAATACAGGCATATACCGCCAATGATTTACTTAGGACAGAGAGCATAGTTTTGTACTCATTAGTCCACCACTTCTGAGATTTACACAAAATTAATCTATACATCCATTCTATACATCCATCCAGTAGGATCCAGAATATTTACTACCATTAAAGTCCCTCATTTTCATGCTGTTTTTTATTCATATATTTTTGTATGTTACACACCCCAAAATACGTTTATGTTTATTGCTGTATACAATCTAATGTCCATTGAAGAAGGTAGAAGAAAAGAGAGTGAATTATATTTGTAGAGTTCATTTGGTTTTGTATTAAACTTATGTACTACTTCTGAATTTTTTCATTTGTTTTCTGTGAATTTGTTACCATTTGGTCTTAATTTCTTACTCCTATGGGGTTTCATTCAAAAGCCCCTTTATCATGTGCTTATTGTCAAATATATTACATTGATATATGCTATATGACCAAAATACAATTTCTTTTATATTGTTTTGTGCAATTGTCCTTTAAGTCAGTTATGACTAGAAAGGAACATCAGTAAGTCACTATGCTTTGTTTAATCATTACCTACACAATTACTATTATTGGAGATCTTAATTTTTTTTCCATACAGATTCTACCTGCTGTCTACTATCACTCCTCTCCTGCTAAATAACTTCATTTAACATTTCTTACATTGCAGGATATTAACAGTAAATTATTTGTTTTTATTTATCTATGAAAGTTTTAATTTTTCCTTCATTTTGAAAGATGGCCTTGCTGGAAACAGGCATCTTGGATGACAGTTTCTTTTTTCTTTCAGCACTTTGAATATGTCATGCCAGTGCATTCTGGCAGCGTTTCTGATGAAAAATAATCTGCTGGCCTTACCCATGACCACTTCTATGTGCTGATTGACTTCTCTCTTCCTGCTTTCAATATTTTCTCTTCATTTTTGGCTTTCAGCATATTGACTCTTATATCGCTTGATGTGAATCTCCTTGCATTTAACTTCTTGAAAGTTCATTGGGTTCTTAGGTGTGTAGATTAGTGTTTTTCATTGAATTCTGGGAGGTTTTTAGCTATTGTTTCTTTGAATATATGTTCTATCCTATTCTCTCTTGCCTCTTTCTGGTACTTAGTTATGTGTGTACTGGTATTCTTGATTGTGTCCCGAATTTATCTGAGGCTCTGTTCATGTTTCTTCATTCCTTTTCCCTTCTGTTTTTCCAATTGCATGATTTCTATTGATTTATGTTCAAGTTTGGTGATTTTTCTTTGTCATCTCAAATTTCCTTTTGTAGTCATCTAGTGAATTTTTAATTTTGTTAATCATAGTTTTCTGCTTCAGAATTTCAATTTAGTACTTTCTCAAAATAAGAACTTCTAAGTGTTTATTAATATTCTGTATTTGATGTGTCATTACTAATAGTATATCTCTTTAAATTTCAAAACATGGTTTTCTTTTGTTCTCTGAACATATTCATAATAGCTGTTGTAACATCTGTCTGCTAGTACAACATCTGGGTCCCCTCAAAGGCAGTGTCTGATGTTTGCCTTTTGTCCTTTATATGTGTCACACTTTCCCATTTCTTTCAATTTCTCATAATTTTTTTTGTTGTTAAGAAGTGGACATGTTGCATAATATAAGGTAGGAAACATGGACATTTATCGCCCAGCTGGCTTGGTGCTGCTATTTGTCTGGTGTTTGTTTGGTGACAAAACTGGACTAATTTTATGAAGTCTGTTTCTACTGCAGAGTACGGCTTCTGATATCGTTTCTCAGATATTTCCCCATGTTGTCATCTTCTAGCTTGGCTTTTTTGAGTTCTTCGTCTGGTCAGCATAAGACACTGTTTTGTCACAGGTTTTATCTTTAAGCTTCTTACCAAAAGGGTATTCATCCTTTACCTTTGGTTATGTGTGTGGCTTGGGTACTGCTCTCATGGTTCTGGGTTTGAAATTTTACCTTGTTCCTCAGCATTGGAAAGATTGCATACCATATTTCTTGTTCTCCGTGGATCCTGCTAAGAAGGCAGCTGTCATTTAAATCATTGTTCATGGGTTTGTAATCTATATCTATTTCTGTGAAGTATTTCGTGGGTTTACATTAGCTTACTTCATTAATATTACTTATATTTCACATAGGTGCCAAATATACAGTTTACTAAGACTTCAAAAACTTCAATATAGGGCCGAGCCCGTGGCGCACTCGGGAGAGTGCAGCGCTGGGAGCGCGGCGATGCTCCCGCCGCGGGTTCGGATCCTATATAAGAATGGCCGGTGCACTCACTGGCTGAGTGCCGGTCACGAAAAAGACAAAAAAAAAAAAAAAAAAAAAAAAAACTTCTATATATTTTATGTCAATGCAGGTTATTCCATATGTGTAAATAGAAGGTAATTTATTGGACAGTAACAATAAAGCAAAGCAAAAGCAGAACATATAGCTGGTATGAAAAATAAGAAAAGCCAAAAAGCAAACATTTAATTTTATCTTCAATACGTAAAGATATCTGCATGTGCACAACTTGAAATAAATTAAGCACATTTCCACATAAAATATCCAAATGGTTTGTTATTCTTATTGCTGATCTGGTATTACTTGTGACTTGGATGAGAAATTGAATGAGAAATGCCAAAACCCCTTGAGGGAGAATAAGGAGGTGACACTTGTATTGCAAAATATTTTATATCTAAGGCTATTCTACAGCATTCAGTAACATTAAACTTTGGCAAAACCATATCAGAAGTGATTCATAGAAATGTAGCAAATATCAGAATCTATGAGTAGCAATCAGAATCTATCAGCATGGACATGTACTTTCTGTGGACAGATAGAACAGAGGCCAATGATGAGAGGATATGCGTAACAATTCGATAGGCTTAATATGTAATAATTTTGGTATTTAAAATAATTATAATGATAGGTTAACAAATGGACTTAACATTGCATCTAAGTACTGATGTACACACAAGCTAAGTATAAATTGGCAATTACTCTCTTAAATATGCTTAATACTTAGTTCAAGTTATTCATAGCAAGACTCTATATAATATCTTGCTACGAGGTTGTCAAAGTGGTATAAAATAGAACTGGCTTTTTGAAAGTCATTTGGCTTTTTTTTTACTTAAACTTCTATAATGTAATTCACCTTCTAATACCACATCTGACACAATTATTCACACATGTACATGAAATTATGGGTCCGAATATGGCAAAACTGCTATTTCTGAGTAAATTATGCTTTGTCTGTACCATGAATACTAGGTAGCTTTTTCAACCAATTTAAAGCTAGACTTATGGAAAAAACTTCCAGGATATATTGCTAAAAAAGAAAGCAAATTGTAATTTACTTTCCAATCTGTGCACAATTTGTAAATATACTATTTATGTGAATACATATGTGTGTGTAGATCTATTAATACACACAGTTCGCTGCTAGTCATGGTTACTTGTGAAAGGAATGGAGATCTGCATTTTGGAGAGTGTTCAGTGAGCACACGATGTATGTGTAATTAATAAATGAAAAACCAAAGAAATTGACAAAAGGTGGCATATGCTTTTCTTCTTTTTTTGAGTTAGTGCAGAACAGGAAAAGAAGCTATGCTTAAAAACTACAGAATTAGAAGTTTCACTGACATTAAACGTCAAGTGTATTATATAGTTTCCTTTATATTCAGGGGCTTCTGTTACCGTGATATTGGAGAAAATTGACAACAATGATCAGGGTTATGACGACTCTCAAAGTTTATGCAATAAGTATATAGAAAAAGCCTAAAAAACAAATCCTTGTCCTCTAGGGTTTGTCTGCCATTTCTGATGATATGTATACAAAGTTCATTAAAGAACTGCTATTCTCTGACAAATGTGTTTATGTTTGACTCTTTTGTGTCCATCAATCTTGCTAACGCTTATTAATTCTAATGCATTTCCTACAGATTGCTTTTAGATAGTCTGGAAACATAAACATGTAATGTTTTAATAGTGATGTTTGCATATCTTCCTTTTAAATTTCTGGTCTTTTACATTTTCTCTTGCATTATTGCCCTGGCTAAGACCACCATAAAATGTTGCGTAGAACTGGGGACAGGAGATATTGTTGTATCTTTTCTGATTTCAGGGGTAAATTTTCAATGTTTTTCCATTGAGTAGGATATTTGCTGCAGTGTTCTGAGTTTTAGTTTTTAATCTTAAGTGTGGCAAATTATGTCAAATGGTTATTCCCTTTGTAATAGTACATTTTTTTCTTACTTTTTAAAAAGTGGTTTGATTTCAAAATGTTAAACCAACAAGAATTCGTTCTTGGATTAACCACAATTTGAGCATTGTGTTTTATAATTAATGCATCCTTGATTTTTTTATATCAAACATAAATTGTCGTTTTCTGTGGTTTGGTCATGCAGGATATGAACGTTTGATTTACTTTCTTATAATATCCTCATCAATTTGATGTAAAGTTTACAAAGTTCTCCTATAACATTTAGGAGAGTGTTCTTCTATTCTGCGGAAGACTTTGAACAAGATTAGTGTTATTTCTTTCTCATTATATGGAAAAGTTCAGGAATTCTGGCACTAAGACATAGAATTCTTTTGTAAAAAAGGTTTTTTTATAAACACTACTGATTTAATAATTGAAGGAATATTGAGATTGCCCACTTTTAAAATTTTTTGTCATTCCATACACTATAAAATTTGTTAGCATAAAATTTATATAAATATCAATTTGTAGTATTATGTGTTTGTCTACAGGATTGGTAGTGGTGATTCAATCTACGTTTCTCGTACTGGTAATAGGTTTCTTTTATTTTTCTCCATAATTTGTGCAAGGGATCTGTCAATTTTATATTCATTTCAATAAAAACTTTGGGATTCGTCAATCTTCTCTGCAATCATTAAAATTTCATTCACTGATTTAATTTTATTGTTTCATGTCTTCAATTATTTTTATAGTAAATTACTTATTTTTCAATTGCTTGAGGTCAGCTGTCATATCTTAAATTGTCAGTATTTTCACTTGTGCAATTAATGCTATTTATTTTCATTTGGATATATTTTGGGTCAATTCATACATCGTAATAGCTTTATTGAGGTGTAATTCACTTAATAAACTGCACAACTTTTAAATGAACAATATATGTTTTGAGATATTATATATTGTGAAACAGTCACCATAATCAAGATAATGTAACTATCCATCTTACATACTTTTCCAATTTTTACTTCTAATGAAAAACCTTATTTAGAAAACTCAAGAAGAGAAACTTGGTTTATTGTATTCACCTGGCTTTTGCTCACCTTGTCCTTCCTTCTTGGATATTCCACGATTTCTGATTTTTTAATTTCTTTCTGTTTAGAGAACTTCCTTTAGCTAATATTTTAGGGTAGTTGTGCTGACAATAAATTCTCTTAGTTTTCTTTCATCTGAAAATGTCTTGGTTTTCACTTGATTCCTGAGGATCTTTTCAGTGGGTTTAGAATTTCACATTTCTTTCCGTTCAGCACTTGAAAAATGTGGCACTTTCGTCTAGCTTCCCTGGTTTTTGATGATAAATTCAACATAATTAGAATGTTGTCATATTTTTTTTCTCTTTTGGTAAGCCATTTCTCTCTTGGTGCTTTCAATTTTTTTTTTTTTTTTTTTTTATCTTTAGTTTTCAGAATTTTGGTCATGATGTATCTTGGTCTGGAATTCTTCAGGTTTATCCTGGGAGAATATTGTTAGGCCTTGTACATATAGATTTTGTTTGACAAATTGGGAAGTTTTCAGGCATTATTTATAAAAGTATTCGCAGTACTATACTCTGTCCACTCCTTATGGGATTCTAATGACAGGAATGTTAGAACCTTTGTTATTGACCCACAGGTCTCTGAGACTTTGTTCTCCTACCCACCCCTTATTCGTATTTCCTTTCTGTTTCCTGACTGGGTAATTACTCTTTTTCTGCCTTCAGGATCAATGATTATTTCCTTTGCACCACATCAGCAGGGGAAAAGTGAAGGCACGGCCTCTGTTGCCAGGTGATTGTACAAGTCCAGATTCAACCCTTGGCCTCCATGGACTCCTGAGTGGGGGATGTTCCTCGTTACTCCTGTGTAGGGTTGGAAGTTCTGTCCCCCGACTAGGCTTCCACTAAGAGTGGCAGGTCACAGCTCCTCTTGTGCATACTACTCACACCATATAGAGTGACTTCTTTAGCATGGGCTGTGGTGAAAACTGTTACTCTTCTCTGAGCTTCCTCTGACGGCACATCAGCAAGAACGGGAGCAGTATATCATTAATTCCCAGAGAGTAGAAGTCCAAACTTTCTACCTGCTCTCCATTACCACTGTGGTGTGGTGGAGGGTGCACTCTTTAGTAACAGCAAGTATAAACGTACCAGCTTCCAACTGCACCGCTATGGATGCCATGTGATGGTGATTTGAGTTAACTAGGTAAATACAGCCTGGTCTGGGTGGACCTTAGATAACATAGTTAAAGATGGGAATTCTATTTTGTTGTGATGTTTTGCTTGAACAGAGTAGTTAGCTCTACTCAGTTATTAATTAAATAAATAATCGTAAATAATCGTGTATTTATTCACATATTTTACTTAATCAGAGCTTTTCACTTCTTCCTGCAGTTCTTAGTTTGCACCAGGAGAGATAACTCTACCCTCACCCTGAATGACTTCCTTTAGCGTTACTTCTTTTACAGTTTTCCCAGTGGTAAATTGTCTCAAGCTTGGTTGTTTCTTATTTCACTCTCAGTGAAAGCATAATTTTTCTACATATGGAATTCTCAATTGACAGTTTTACTTTTTCCTTCAGCATTGGAAAGATGGTGCTATATTTCTCCTGTTCTCCACTATAACCACTGATTTTATTTTCTTATCTTTCTTATAGTATTGATTTCGTGTAAAGTTTATACCAGTCTCATAATATAATTGAGAAGCATTTCTTTTATCCTAAATTTTTCTCTAATTTCATTTTTTTAAAGAATTTACTGATTTCATGTAACTTGAATTTTATCAGCGTAAGGTTGCTTAAAATATTATGTGTATGTCTCAAGGATCTGGACAGATAATTCTCCATTCCTGGTAATAATGTCTGGTTTTTGTGTTGATAAGTGTCTCAAGTGTTCATCATTTTTAAACCTATTACAGAAAAGAAAAACAACAAAAGTAACATCTAAAAACAACTTTTGGATTTGTTGATTCTGCTTTTTGTAACTGAAAATATTTCATCCATTGATCTTAATTTTGTTTTTCATTTTTTTCAGATTAAGATTACTGGGTAATTTTACAAATACTTGAGCTTGATTATCAGATTTACAGATTTTAGTACTTCCTGTTTTAAATTTAATGATCTGAAATTTCTTTGCGACACATATTTGGAGCATACTGCACATTTGGAACAATTCTTTGAGGTATAGTTGATTTAAAATAAACCACAAAATTTTAAAGTCATCAAAAAAGTTTAAAGACTTTCATGTGTTAATGAAACTGTCATCACAATCAAGATAACATAAATATCCTCTCCTCTTCCACCAAGGTTCCTTATGAACCTCATATTGTTCCCTTCTCATCTTGCCAAAGCCATCCATCCTTTCCTGTGTTATGGATATTCTTGAAGGTGTCTTTGTATGGATGTAAATTTTTATTTATTTATTTATTTATTTATTTTTTAATTTCATGGAACTGAAAGGCTAGATCACATGATAGTGGTGCCTTTCAGATACTTTAGAATTTGTGTAAATGTTCTGCAGTGAACATACTGTGTGTTAAATTCTACCAGCAGTGTAAAAGAGTCACCTTTGATTAGGTACTTGTCAGCACTGATTATGGTTAGTATTTTTCATTGTTTCTCATTTAGCAGGTGTGTAGTGGTATCTCACTGTTGCTGTAAATTGTGTGGGAATCACCAAGTCTTAGTTCTTTCTGTTCCAGACATCCTCATTATATGGAGAAAATGGATTCCAATCCTGATGCTAGTCCTTTCCCACCCCATTCGCTTTCTGCATGTGTGGGTACTTTTGATTGCAGGCTGGATTTTCTGTATGAAATAGTGTAGAGGTAACTGGAGTTTCTGGGTGATTTTATCATTCTCTGGCATACATTTGCATTTGACAGGCAGTTAGGGTGGGGACAGTTAATCACACTGCAGTCAGAAATTGAATCCTTTTAAAGCTGGATCTCGAGCTTTGTGTGGAGTTTTCTATTTTAGGTTTATATTGACCTTAGGACATAACCCCTTGGGGATGCCAAATGAACCCTTGGTTTGTTTTCTGTGATTCGTTTCTTCTGTGAACTGTCAGGTTGAACCTGTGTCCTCTTGGTTGGGTGAGACTGCCAGAAGTCTTTCTCAGCTGCTTAGCTGCTCAGCTCCAACTTTCTGCTGAAGCCTCCTGGAGCCTCACTCACATCCTTGGAATCAGCAAAAGCCTTCAAGGGAGAAGCGGTAACAAATGTGAGTGGTTCTCATGACAAAGGCTTCTCTCCTAATTGAGACTGTGTCTTTTTGAATGCTTTCTTCCTTTGATTTGTGGTGCCTTCAAACAACATCTTTAATATCTTCCAGCTTTCCTAGTTTTTCTCAGTAGGATGTTTGAGCTGAAAAGGCTGGTGTGCTATTAGAGCAAGTTTTTTTTTATTTCTACAAATGCTAGTTTTTGAAATAGTTTTGAATCTGTACATTTTATTTCTTTTATAGAAAGTTAATTCAGTCTATATGTCCATAAGATAAACAATTGCTGTTAAGGCAAATGATCTTCCTAAAGAGTGCATTTCTTTATTATCATTATACCTAGTTATTTTAAGTTAAATTTTTTATAGATTCAATAAATTTTCCTGTAGTTTTTAGCATTCACCAGGTATGAGTCCTATGATGCAAGTACTTTCATTGAAGTACAGTCTGTTAGGAAACAAAAACAGTAAATAATGAATATAATAAAAAGCTAAGTTTGGGGGATTGAATTATACAGCCACAGTAACCAGATTACTACCTACACCGGGACGAATGGTTGCTCTAGGGATTGGCATATCAACCTTTATCTTAGCCTAGTGTACTTCGAGTTATGTTTGTACCACTCCATGTAAATATACCCTCATGACTTCGTCCTTTCTTTTAATCCTTTTTACTTTGTGGTCTTGTTGTCATATATTTTACGTATACAATACTGTTTTTTTTTTCGGTTTTTGCTTTATACATTGAAATGCATGTTAAAAACAATTGAAAAATTGTCTTGTATTTCCCCATACATTTTATTTTATTTATGAGTAGTAGACTTTATGTTATAGCAGTTTTAGGTTTGCAGAAAAATCGAGCAGAAAATACCACCTACACACATACAGACTTTATCCTATTATTAATATCCAGCATTGCTGTTACAGTTATGAACCAATATTGATATACTATTATTAAGTGAAGTTTACATTAGGATTCCCTCCCTGTGTTGTATAGTTCTATGGGTTTTGCTAAATGCATAATGTCATGTATTCACTATTGCAGTATCATACAGAATACTTTCGCTGCCCTAATAAGCATCTGTTTTCCACCTATTCATCGGTGCATCTCTCTCTCTCTCCTTGTTACCCTCGTAACCACTGGTATTTTTTTTCCTGTTATCTCAAACATTTATTGTTTCTTTGTGTTGGGTGCATTCAAGATCCTCTTTTCCAGCTGATTGAATGTATACAATAAATTGTTGTTAATTACAGTCACCCTGCAGTGCTATAGAACACTAAATCCGATTCTTCCTACCTAGCTCTAATTTTGTATTTGTTAATCAACTCTCACTATCCCCTACCACTTTATCCTTCTGCTAAAAACTTGTTGCTTTGCCCATGGAATTGTCACCCCACGTCCCCTGAGTGACGGAGCCACAAAGGATTACTCATAGCCCATCTCTTCTGAGCAGTGAGAAGCGCCGAAGTGGTTAACTTCCCCAGAACCCTCAAGCGAGAGGCATCCCTTCCTTAGGAAGTCAACCCTGAATTGGGGTTCTCTTCCTGCATTTATTTTCCAGAGCAGGAAGTTACAGGAAGAGAACAAAGGTGGGGTTATAGTTTGACAATATTGGCTGGTACCTTTCAGTGAAACAAGTCAGATGACATGCCCTTAGACAATTAAGTGATCCACCACCAAAAGCTTGATCTTAGCAAACATTCCTTCTCTTTCCAGAAATTTTCCAGTATCTTCACATAACAATCAGTAACCTTTCTGTCCTTGAGGAAGCAGCCTTGCTGTTCCACAAATCTTTATCTTACAGCAGACTTTATAGCCTGAGGAAAATGTCCAGTCCTCTGCAAGGTCAATATTTGAAACTGCATGGCTTTAGAAAACCAGGACCTCTGAAGAACATTTGCTTTAAGAATCCTCTGCAAAAATTCAACATGGTAATCTCTGGTAAGCACCATTCTTATCTCTACTTACCCATGATCAACTTTCTTTGCTTCCAGATATGAGTGTGAACATGTAGTATTCCTCTTTCTGCTCCTGGCTTATTTCATTTAACATAATATCCACCAAGCTCACACATGTGCCCATGTCAGGATTACATTCTTTTTAATGGCTAAATAGTATTGTGTGTTTACATAGCTCATTTTCTTTATCCATTCATCTGTGGATAGATACTTAGGTTCATTCCATATTTTTGTGATTATAAATAGTGCTGCAATAAAAATGAGTGTGCACACATCTCTTCGATATACTGATTTCCTTTCCTTTGTTTAAACGTATATCCAATAGTGGGGCTGTTGGATCACATTTTAATTCTATTATTAGCTTTTTGAGAAACCTCCATCTTGTTTTCCATAATGGCTGTATTAATTTGCATTCCCACCAACAGTGTGTAAGAATTCCACTTTCCGTGCATCCTCGTCTGCCTTTGGTATTTTCCGTCTTTTAATGTTAGCCATTCTAACTGGAATGACATGATATTGCATTGTAGTTTTGATTTGCATTTCCCTGAAGATTACTGATGTTGAGCATTGTTTCCTATACCTCTTGGCCATTTATATGTCTTCTTCTGAAGCATGTCTATTCAGCTCATGTGCCCATATTTTAATTGGATTATTAGTTTGCTTGTTTTTTGCTGTTAAGTTGTTTGAGTCCTTTTTATATTCTGGATATTAATCCTTTGTCAGATGCATAGCTTGCAAATACTTTCTCCCATTCTGCAGGTTGTCTCTGTTGATTTCTTTTCTCTGCTGTGCAGAAGCTGTTTAGTTTGATGAAATCTCATTTGTTGGTTTCTTGGTTTTTGTTTTTATTCTTTTGTTGCCTGTACATTTGAGGTCTTGTTCATAAAGTCTTTTCCCAGACCAATATTCTGAAGCATTTCCTCTATGTTTTCTACAAGTAGTTTCATAGTCTTTGGTCTTACATTTAAGCCTTTAATTCATTTTGAGTTTATTTTGCATATAGTGAGAGATAGGGTCTAATTTCATTCTTATGCATATGGGTATCTAGTTTTCCCAGCACCATTTATTGAAGTGACTGTCCTTTCCCTAATGAATATTCTTAGGGTCTTTGTCCAAAATCAGTTTTGATTTGATCATCACACACCATACACAAATACTCGTAAGTCAACTCTGAACCCCATAAATATGTAAAAATACAAATAATAATAAGAAGAAATCATTTCTGGGAAATATATAATTTGTGATGTGCAACAGAAAACAAAATTACTCAAGATTTTAAAAAAATTATCAATAAATTATTTTATAATCTGAAAAAAGAAGAGAGGAAACTAGTTGGCTGTAAATATGTGGCTTTATTTCTGGGTTCTCTATTCTGTTTTATTAGTTTCTAGTCTTTTTTTATGCCAGTATCATGATGTTTAGGTTTCTATAGTTTTGCGGTATATTTTGAAGTCAGGTAATGTGGTGCTTCCATCTTTGTTCCCTTTGCTCAGGTTTAATTTGGCTATTAGGGTTTTTTTGTGGTTTCAAACAAATTACAGTAGTGTTTTTTCTATTTTGTGTGAAGAATGTCACTGGCACTTTGATAGGGATTGAGTTGAATCTATAGGCAGCTTTTGGTAGTGTGGTATTTTTCACATTATTGATTCTTCCAATCTGTGAATGCGGAATGTCCACGTCTAACCATTTCTTGATGTCTTCAATTTCTCTCATCAGTGTTTTATAGTTTTTCTTCTGCAGATCTGTCATTCCCTTGGTAAAATTTATATTTAAGTAGTTTATGTTTTTTGTAGCTGCTGTAAATGGGATTGCTTTCGTGATTTCTTCTTCAGGTTGCTCATTATTGGTGTTCAGAAACTACTGATTTTTGTATTTTCATTTGTATCCTGCAACTATACTGAATTCATTTATCAGTTTTAAGAGTTTTGGCTGGAGCTTTTAGGATTTTCTACATATAAGATCATGTCATCTGCAAACAAGGACAAGTTGACTTCCTCCTTCACAATTTGCATGACCTTTATTTCTTTTTCTTGCCTAATTGCTTCAGTACTGTGTTATGAGCGGTGAGAGTGGGCATCGTTCTTAGAGGAAAAACTTTCAGCTTTTCCACATTTGTGTGATATTAACTGTGGGTGTGTCATATGTAGCCTTGATGGTGTTGAAGTATGTTCTTTCTATACCCTGTTTGTTGGGCTTTTTGTCAGAATAGGATATTGAATTTTATAAAATAAATTTTCTGCATTAGTTGAGATGATCGTTTGGTTTTTGTCCTTCATTCTGTTGCTGTGATATAACAAGTTTGTTGATTTCCATTTGTTTAACAACCCTTTTGCATTTTAACTGAAGCATAATTGATTATACATATTTTGGGGGTACAATCCCACTTCCGGGAATATACCCAAAGAATGAAAATCATGTTGAAGGGATACCTACGCTCCCATGTTCATCACAGCTTTATTTACGCTGGAAAAAATACAGAACCAACCTAAATGTTGAACCATTCTTGCATCCCTGGGATCAATCCTAAAACAGACAAGAACAAAAACAAGAATAGAAAACTATAGGCCAATATCCCGATGAAAAAAGGTGCAAAAATTTTCAACAAAACGCTAGCAAACTGAATCAAGTAGCCCTTTAAAAAGATCACTCACCACGTATTTTCACATCTTCTTTTTTGTGTGTGTGCTCTTCATTTTTTTCCTTAATTTTTAATTTACATGAAGTGTTGTTTCACTATAGTCTGAAGAACTTGCTACAGTATTACTTGCCTTACAGGTTATCCAGCAGCAAATTGTCTCAGGTTTGATTGTGTGGAGGTTTCTTATGTCATTCTCAGTTTGGAAGGATAATTTTGCTGGATACAGAATTCTGAGTTGACAAACTTATTTTTTCTTTAGCATTGGAAAGATGCTGGTCCGTTTTTCTCCCACTCTCCGTGGATACTCTTGAGAAAGCAGCCATTGTTTACATCATTATTCCCAGATAGGAAGGCAATGCATTTTTATTTCTCTGGCACATTTAATTTTATTATTTGTCTTTTAGCTCTTTAAGTATGATGTACCACGTGCATATCTATTTTGATTTTTTGGTTCCACTAAACTTGGATCTGTAATCCAAAGTTGGGAATTTTTGACCTCTTTTCTATAAATCATATGTTTTTTTCCCTGATCCATTACTCTTCCTACTCATATTGGACTCTGATTAAAGCATATGTTTGATGATTGAATATTATCTAACAGGTTGCTATAGGTTTCGGTACTCTTCCCACAGTCAATGGGCACTGCAAGACCTCTGTTATTTCCATTCCTCTCTTAGCCTCACATCCACTTTCTGCTATGCCTTGATGAGTCTTGTGCACATGTTCAGCCCAGGCCCTGACCAAGGACCTATTGTTAACTTCCACACATACTACTGCCTTGGTCCTGTGAACAGCTCCCTCATCTAGAGTGTCGTACCACGTAAATCTCAGCTGCACAGCAGCCTCGACTTTTAATCTCTGTTTCATCAGCTTAACAACTCTGCCATGCTCTACCTGTTTCAAACTCCTTGCCATAGGTGAAATTGCCTCATCCAGAGAGCCTGGGCGAACATAAATCTCACACCTTGGCAATAGCTTGTGTCAGTGAGGAACTCTCCTACATAGTTTGTGGAAAGAGAAATTAGAGCCAGGACTCTGGCACAATTTTGGCAGATTCTATTAAGCTGAATAGATACATACAATATGACTCAGTAATTCTACTCTAACTTACATAGTTATCCTAAAAATGCACGTCTGTGCCAAAAACGTGTATAGAAACACTAGTACTTAGTAGCTGGATAAAATCTAAAAGTTCACCATTTCTAAGAATGGGTAAAATAAGGTATATCACACAATGTACTGCCACTCATTAATGAATATGAACAGACTTCTTCTACATACAAACTGTTGTTGTGACGTGATCCCTGCCAGTGCATCCTGCCATGCACTGAATGGAGCAGAGTCTCAGGTCAAGTTGGAAAGGCTAACACATTCCTTGGCTATTTATTGTCGTCAGTATTTCCAATAACACCCCTCTTTCTGATTCTAATTGGCTGGTCCTGCGATTTGGGCAGAATTCTTTTTGGATCCAGGGGAGAAAGGAGCTTGTATGGGCCAAAATAGGTTGTTATGCTGGTTTTTGAGAAATACCAGGTCTAGGTCACTTTCTTTTGTAGGATGGGTGGTCATCAAATGCCTGCTGCTCTGTTATTCCTTCACTTTGCCCTCCACTTAGATGCCTGCCCTCTTCTGACCACTGTTCAGAGTTTCTTTCTAGTTGTGTTTTTTATTCTTTCCAGGGTTTTTGGCTGTATCTAGTGGAAAGGAGCAAGGAGAGACAAGTATACATTATTTGGGGCAGAGAATAACTTCAGCCTTATTTTTTTGAGTTTTACCAATCTTCAGAATGACGAGTATTTCAGGTTTCTTAATGGCAAATATACTCCATCATATGGGTCTAGCACATTCTGTTCATTCATCAGTTGACAGACATTTGGGTTGTTTTTACTTTTTGCTATTATGAATAATGGTGCTATGAACAATCGGATATAGTTTTTGCATGGACATATGTTTTTAGTTATCTGGAGTGGACATATAAGGTTGGAAATTCTGGGTTATATACTAACTGTCTAACTTTTTGAAGAATGACCAAACTGTAGAGCTATATATGAGGATTTCAATTTCTCCTCACCAATACTTATTATCTGTCTTTTTGGTTATACGAATTCTTTTGGATATGAAGTAGTATACCATTGTGGGTTTGATTTGCATTTCCCTAAGGACTAATGATGTTTGACGTCTTTTCATGTGATTATTGACCATTTATATATCTTCTTTGGAGAAACGCCTGTTGGAATTCTTTGCCAACTTTTTAAAAATTGGATTGTCGTTTTCTTATTGAGAACGTTCTTTTCATATTCTGTATGCAGATCCCTTATCAGGTATATGATTTTTAAAGATTTTTTCTCATTCTGTGAATTGTCTTTTCATTTTCTTAATGATGTTCTTTGAAACAAAAACATGTTCAATTTTGATGAATTACAACTTATCAGTCTTCTATTTTATTGCTTATGCTTTGCTGTCATAATTAAGAAACGATTGCTTAACCTAAGGTAACACATGTTCATTCCTGTACTTTCTTCCAAGAGCCTTTTAGTTGTAACCCTTACATTTAGATCTATGATCCACTTGAATTCCGTTTTCTATGTGATGTGAGGTAAGGGTCCTACTTCTTTCTTTTGCATGTAGATATCCAGTTGTCTCAGTACCACATGGTGAAAATATTCTTTTCCCATTGGTGTATTTCCATCATAAAAATATTTATACTTGCAATCTATAAATATGGTTATTTCTCATTTATTTAAATCTTTAATCATTTCTTTCTACATTGTTATGGGATTTTTGATCTGTAAGTCTTGCATTTTTTTAATTGAATATATTACTAAGTAATTAATATCTTGTGATGTAAACAATTATTTTTCTTAATTTCAGTTTTGGCTTATTCATTGACTGTATAGAAATAAAATGGATTTTGTGTATTTCCTCGTATTCTGCAACCTTGATGAAATTGAACATTGTTCTAATTTTTAGTGGAGTTCTGAGAATTTTTTATATACAGTTTAATGTCATCTGCAAGTGGAGGTAGTTTTACTTCTTTCTTTCTAATCTGTATACCTTATGTGTCTGTTTCTTGCTAATGCATATTGAATAAAGTTGGTCAGAGTGGACATATTTATCTTGTTCTTGATATTAGGTGGAAAACATATAGTCTCTCAGTAAGTGTGATATTAGCTGTAGGTTTTTCGTTGATGTATTTTGTCAGGTTAAGGAAGTTCTATTTTATTCCTAGTTTCTTGTCTTGTTAGGTAAATGTGTTGGATATTGTCACGTGTTTTCTCTGCATATCTTGAAATGATGGTATGATTTTTGTTTTTCTGTTAATATGGTGTTTTATAATGATTGATCTTTGGATATTGAAGCTATCTTGTATTCTTAGCATAAATCCTACTTGGTCATAGTGTATAATCCTTTCATATGTTGCTGGATTTAGTTTGCTGGTATACTGTCAAGGATTTTTGCACCTGTATTCATAAGACATACTGGTCTATACTTTTCTTGTGATGTCTTTGTCTGGTTTTGGTATCAGGGTAATACTTTCAATATAGAATGAGTAGGGGATTGTTCTCTCCTCTTAAATTTTCTGGAACATTTTGTGAAGAATCGCTGTTAGTTATTGTTTAAGTGTTCTTTAAAATTTTCCAGTGAAGCCATTTGGGTATGGGCTCTACTTCATGGGAAGAAATTAATTTCAAATTACTAATTTAATACCTTCACTTGTTGTAAGTCTATCCAGAATTTCTTTTTTTTTTTTTTTTTTGCGCAGTTAATTACTTCATGCCATTCTAGGAATTGGTCCATTTTATGTAAGTTATCTAATTTTTAGCATGTAGTTGTATATAGTAATCTCTTATTAGCCTTTTTTTTTTTTTTTTTTTTTTTTTTTTTGCAAATTTGAGAGTGATGTCCTTTGTTTAATCCCTGATCTTAGGTATTTTAGCTTTTTTTTTTTCAGCATTTTTTCTTTTGTATTTTATGTGGGAACTTTTCTTTCGATGTATACTGAGGCTAATTCCACATATTTGAAAATGGACTGATTGAAGTATAATTGACATACAAAAAAAGTGCAGTTTTTAAATGTGCAATATGATGCAGTTTATAATATGCCTACACTAATGAAATTATCAGCACAATCAAGATAATAAACATAACTGTTATCTGCCAAATTTCTGTATGGAGTTGTGTAATCACCCCTCCTGACCCTCTCTTTTTAAATTCAGTGTTATTGTTAATATAGTTAGTTTTAAAGTTACACATCTTGCCATTTGTTTTCTGTTTTTCCCATCACTTTTTATTGTTCTGTTCTTCTTTTTATACCTACTTTTATGGTTGTTAAATTTTTAAATTATTTGATTTGAATTTCTCTTTTGGATTGTTACCTGTGGTGGTTTAAAAATATGCCCACACATTCACTGACATACATTCCACCAAGAGATGGGGTTTGGAGATGGCCATTAGCTCAGTTGGTTAGAGTTGAGCCCTATAACACCAAGGTCATGGGGCCAGATCGCAGTACCCACAAAAACCAAACCAAACCAAACAAACAAACAAACAAACAAGCGAAAGTCATGAAAAGAGAAAGGAGATGGAGCTATGGCCCCTGCTTGGATTCTGGACCAAGCTTAGTGACTCTCTCAGGACCAGTAATACAGTGCAGCAGTTGTGATGCTACATAAATTCTTAGACTGAAGTTCCAGCCCACTGCCATTACTAACTTCTGTCAGTAGAGGGCGAAATCTCAATCTTCCTGCCCAGGGCTTTTCTGGCATATGGGATAGTCTCGGTTTTCATCACGTGCCACTTCCTGCAGCCTGTAGAACTTCCTGTAGCAACAGAAATTACTGACAATTCAGTGACAAACTGTCTCAGGTTTGTGTATGTGGATATGTCTTATTTCTTAGTTTGGAAAGAAAATTTTGCTGGATATAGAATTCTGTGGACTGTTTCATTTGTTCTTTCAGCACTGGAAATATTGTGCTCATTATTTCTGGTACTCCATGGACTCTGTTGGGCAGGCAGCCATCTTTAAATCGTCATTCCTGGACAGGTGATGTATCTTTAGTTCTCAGAGAGTTTCCTTTTGAATTGAATTGCTTTCACCCTTCCTGACCTGCTCCTTCTAAAGTCAGTGTTACTATTAATATAGTTTGTTTTATAATTGACCATCTGGCTGTTTGTTTTCTATTTTTCCCCTCACTTTTTTCCTGTCCCTCTTTTTGTACCTACTTTTGTGTTTATTGGATTTTTTTTATTATTATATTTAAGTTGTTCTTTTAGATTTTTATCTGGCAGCTTAAATTTTTCAAATTTTAATAGCTATTTTCAATAGCAATTCAATTCAAATTTTCCCATTTGTGTAAATAAAAGGATAATTTATTTGATTGTAAATAGCAACAAAACAAAAGCTAATAAAACCCCACATATAGAGAAAAACAAAAGTCAAACGTCCCATTTTTTAATTTCTCACTAAAAAACATTAAAAATCTGCATCGATTATATGTACACACATTAAATGAATGTAAGCACATTTACAAGCATATATTAAAGTCAATCGTCATAATTGTTGATCTGATGTTAATGTTGAATAGTGTGAGAAACTGTAAGATGACACACTTGTGTTACCCATAGCAAAATAATTTAAATTACTTTATATAATATATAATAACTTTATGCTTTGGAAAACATGTTCTATTAGTGAAATGATTTATGTAAACAGAGTGCATATCAGAACCAATTCAGTAACAAGGAATGTATAGAATGTAAGTGAAAGTAACAATTTATGCATATATTTATGTACATAATATGTAATAATTTTCGTATGTAAATAATTATAAAATGACACACTCTAATAAATGATATTAGTAAAATTCATATATGAAATACACAATAATAAGTATTAGTTGGCTATTAGTATCAAAATACTTAATAATTAGTGTAAATGAAATATCAAGATATCACATTGTTATCCATTGATACCAGATTCTGGAGAGCACATAAATACTATTGTTTTGGAAATCAATATGATATTTTTACAGAATATTTTAAATTCACCTATCCTATTCCACAGTAGTTGCCTTTCTATGACTGTATTTGACAGAACTCTTCTTGAAAAGTGCATAAAAATATGGATATCAAAAGGCAAAACTGCTATTTTTAATAAAATAAGATGAGTTGATACCATAAGTACTATGCAGATTTTACACCCAACCAGGTAAATCTTTAATAATTATAGAAGATATCTTCATTATATAGTGTTAGTGAAAAAACAAGCAAACTCTAATTTTTCCACGTGTTTCCATGTACATAAATGTATTATTTATGTATGTATATAGTGATATGTATATGTGTTAAATTATGCACTTCACTGCTAATCATGATTGGTCCTGTGAAAGATTATGAGTCTGTATTTTTTGGAAATTTGACATTGAGTGAACATTTTATTTGTAATTAATAAAGGAAAATAAAATGTTTACGTGACAGCATATTAGTAATGATTCTTTTGGGCGATCTTTTTTTTTTCTTTTAATGACTACATTACAGTACAGGTAAGAAGTTATGCTTAAAGCCAGAGTTGGAACAGAGGTATAAAGGAAAAAAAAACAATAAGAGAAATATCGAAAATTTATGTGGAGAAATAATTTTTAATTTAGTTGTGATTGATTTATAAGAAGCTGACCTCTAATTAGTCATTGAAATCATTAAAGCGGAGGCCATAAGAGAAATTGTCACAAAGAATGATTTGTTTGTTGTTCTGCTAGGATTAAATGTGAAGTGTAAGCTAGAATTTACCTAATATTCATGAGCCACTGTTGTCATGATATCAGAATAATTGACAACAATAATTAGGGTTAAAATCTTCTCAGTTTTTATGTAATTGGTAAAGGAAAAAAGACTTAAAATATAGCCTTGTTGTGCAGGGTTTTCATGCCATTTCTTATGATATCTGTAAAATAGCGAGAATTGTTGTTCTCAGAAAAGTGTGCTTAGATTTAACTGTATGAAATCCAGCAATTTTGCTGGATGCAGTTATTAATTCTAATTTATTACTTGTAAATGGCTTTTAGATATGCTAGAAACATAAACATAAAATCTGTGAACAAAAGTGGGTTCATTTCTTCCATTCCAGTCATTACACATTTTTTTCCCTGCATTTTTGCCCTGGCTATGACCTCTGTAAAATGCTGAATAGATGGAAATAGTAGACACCCTTGTCTCAATCCTGATCTCAGGGTGAGCTTTTCAACATTGCATCACTAATTATGATATTTGCTGCAGTATGCTGAGTTTTTTCTTTTAACTATAACTAGACGGTAAATTTATGAAATGGTTTCTGTGTATTTGTTGTGATCATGACATGATTTTGTCCTTTGTTTTGTTAAAGAGATTCAGTGTGCTAAACCAATACCAGTCCCTTGGATTAAACCCAGTTCGTACGTGGGGTATTATAATTGAAAGTGTCTTTGGATTCCCTTTGTCGAACATATGATTTTTAAAAAAATTTTGTCATGATGCATATTAGCCGTTGATTTTCTTTTATACTAGTGTCCTTATTAGTTAAGTGTAAAGTTGATAATTATCTTACTAACATTCTGTGGAGTGTTTTTACTGTTTTTATTCTGCGGAGATTTTGTGCGTGTTTGGTATTCTTTCTTTCTTAACTGTATGGCACAGTTCACAAAATCAGGCATTAGGCTGTGGAAACTTTGTAGGAAGGATTTTCACTATGGGCTTCAATTAATACACATAAGTATCATTGAGATTTTCTGAATTTCGTGTTTTGTTAAGATGTATTTTTTTTTTTTTTGGAATTTTGTCATTTCGTATAATTTCATTTATTATATAAGCATCACCAGCATCTTTAATGATGATCTACTCTACATTTCTGGAATTGATAATGTATGTCTTCCTTTTTTTTTTTTTTTTTTCCCAATCAGTCTTGTCAGGATTTATAATTTTTGAACCTTTTCAAAAAGAAAGCAATTAAAAATAAACTGACTTTTGGATTTGTTGATTTTACCTTTTTCTTCTGAGTTTCATTAACTGATTCTAATTTTATTATTTTATTTCAATTATCTTTTGGTTTACATCAACTCTATTGTTCCCAAGTTTTGAGGTGGCTGTCAGACCTTAAATTTTCAGGATTTGGTCTATTGCTTTTAATGCTGAAATGTTTCTTTAGACTCATATTATGATGGGTTCTACACATTTTTAGCAACTTTATTTTGTTATAGTTGACATAAAATTAACTACAGAACTTTGTAATAATATAACGTTTTGAGATATGTACATATTTGTGAAACCATCATCACAATTAATAGAATGAACATATTCATTCTTCACCCAGGTTTCCAGGTGCACCTTTGGATTTACCCCTTCTGGTCCTGCCCGGGCCCTTCCCCATTTTTCATACTCTGAAAATTTTAATACAATCCTGATGTGCACAGACACTTTCATTTTTCATGGAAAGCATCAAGGAATAGAATGGCTGGATCCCATGATATTTGTATGTTTAAGATATTTTAGAAAATGTCAACCGTTTATAAACAGTAATTTTCCTTCTAGGGCTACAGTCAACAAAGCTACTCGTAAATGTTCATAAAAATTTGGTTAAAAAATGACAAGAGATCTATTTTTAAGCAAATTATATTTTATTCAAAGCATGAATATTATGGTTTATAGCATTTAAAGCTTTGCAACCAATCAGGTAGTTCTTATACATTAGCCGAAGATATGTCCAAGTTATATCACTAACGAAAAAAGAAAGTAAATTGTAGTTTGTTCCATACGTGTGTGCATTTGTATTACTATATCATATGTGCAAGTGAATGTGTATGTGTATATCTGTTCATATAAAACTTCACTGCTGATCATTATTACCTCCGTGAAGAGATATGATCTGCAATTTTGGAAATTTTACACCGAGCACCTGCTAAATTTTTAATTTGTAAAAGGAAATCAAAGAAATAGTCACATGAATGGATATCACTAATGATGTAATTTTCTCCCTTTTAAAGTTGTACAGAATAGATGAGAAGTTATGCTTAAAGACAAACCTAAAAGTGAGACAGAGCAAATATTTAATTAGTAAATGAGATCAATAAACTGGAGGCCATAAGTAAACTTCTCAAAAAGAATGCTTTTTCATTTCCCTTGGATTAAACACCAAGTGTATTATCAAGTCATTTTACATTCTGGGGCATCTATTCACAAGGATTCAGAAAATACGACAACAATAATCAGGGTTATAATGACTCTCAAATATTATCTAATAAGCATATTGAAAAAACATTTAAATATAACCTTTTTGTGTAGGTTTTTGTGCCATTTCTTAAAATGTGTATAAAAAAAGAAAGAATTGCTATTCTCAGAAAAATGTGCTTATGCCTTTTCCCCCTCTTTGTGTTGCATTATTGCCCTGGCTATGACATCCAGAAAATGTTGAATAGATCTGGTGACAGTAGGCATTCTTCTGTCTTCTGATCTCAGGGGGAGGTTTTCCATATTTCTCCAATAGTTACAATATTTGCTGCAGCTTTCTAAGTTTTTAAAAATCATAAATTAGTAGTAAATTATGTCCAAAGGTTTTCTTTATCTTTAGTTGTGATAGTGATATGATTTTACTCCTTTGTTTGCCGATGTAGTTTGAGTTCAAAATGATAAGACAACAAAAATCTTCTCTTGGATGAAACACATTTTTTGAATAGGGTATTTTTCTTGATCTCTTTGTAAAACGAAAGCTTTACATTTTATTTATTTATTTTTGTTTGTTTTTTTGACATGAGGCATAAAAACCTTTGTAGATTCCCTATGTATAATGTCTTTATCAGCCTGGTCCAAAGTTAATAGGGGTCTCATAAAACATTTTGGGAGTGTTTTGACGTTATTTTTCTGTGGAAGAGGTTGTGCAAGATTGGTGGTTACATCTTTCTGAGTTACATGGAGAAGATAGGGATTCAGGCATCAGGACATGGAATTCATTTGTAAGAAGGTTCTCAGTACAGATGCATTTTATCTAATAAATACAGAATTACTGACATTTCCTAGTTTATCTGTTTTATGAGTGGTGCTTTTATTTTTATTGTTCTTTTTATATTACATGAAATTAAAATTTAGTGGCATAAATTTGATTGTAATATAATTATTGTGTCTCCAGAATCTATAGTGATGATCCCTTCTGTATGTCTGCTGGTGATGCTGGTGGTGCAGGTGGTGGTGTTCTTTTTTGATCAGTCTTGCCAGGGTTTATCTAACATATTTAACCTTAGGGAAAAATCCATTGAGTATTGTTGATTATTTAATATTTTTTAGTTTGATTAATTGATCATACTTTTAAGTTTTTATTTCAAGTTTTGGTTTATATTCCTCATTTATTTTCTAATTTTGTGTTTTATCAAGTCTTAAATTTTCAGTACATCCTCTTTTGCAATAATGGCATGAATTTTCCTTTATGCCCATGTGTTGATGCATCTACACAGTTTTTGATAACTTATTGAGCTATAATTGATTTAAAGTAAACTGTACAACTTTAAAAGAAACAGTACAAGTTCTAATATTTATATATTTATGAAATCCCTACCACAAGCAAAATAATGTAAATGTCCATCCGTCCTCATCAAGTTTCTTTTTCGGCCATTGTATTTCTCCTTCCTGTTTCTACTTAAGCCCTTTCACCATTCACATGCTATTAGAAGTCTTCTTGCACAGAACTTCGTATTAACATATGCTTTGGGTATTTCTGCTTGTTTGTTTGTTTCGTATTGTCTTGGAAAAACATGAAGGAAAGAAATGACTGGATTACATGAGAGTTGTATATTTAATTTTTTCTAGAACATGTCAAAGTGTCTTGGGTTGTGAGTGTACTATTTTCCATCCTACCAGCAGTAAGAGTTGCGGTTGCTCTACCTCCTTGCCAGCAGTTGTTATAGTTAGTTCTTTTGATTGTAGCTTTCTTGTCGGTGTGCAGTTGTATCTCACCATGACTGTAAATTACCAGGTCGTATGTCTTTCTGTCTCAGGTACCCCCAGTAAATGAAGAAAATAGATTGTTGGCCTGAAACTAACCCTTTCCCATTACATTTTGCATGTATACTTATGTTTTATTGCATGCTGAATTTTCTGTATGAAATACTTTAAAGATAATTGTATGCTCTGGATCATTTTATTTTTATCCTGGGAGTATTTTGTTTTTGCTTTCAGAGGTGGGGTGGGGTAGTTCATCTCATCTCAATCAGTGATTGAGTCCTTTGGAAGCTGGATGTCATGATTTGGAAAGAGTTTTCATTTTTAGTTTATATCAACACGAAGTAAATATAGCCTATGACGGATGTTGTGTCAATCTTTGGATTGTTTTCCAGATCTTCTCTGCCATAGTGATCCCTGAACTCAATGTGCGTCCCCTGATTAGGTGAGGCTGCTGAAATCCCTGGTCAGGTGCTTAACTTTTCATCTAAAACTTCCTACATAGCATCCTGGCTTCTCAGTCACCTCCTTTGAATTAGTATAAGCCTTGAGGGAAAATGAATATCACTTTGGGTCTTACCATCTGGACTTCTCTTCCAACTGAGATCCAGTCTCCTCCAATGCTTGCTTCCTTGGGTTTATGGTGCTTTCATACAATGTGTTTAATATCTACCCATTCTCTTGGTTTTTCTTAGCAAGAAGGGTGGACGGAAATGTCTGGTTTGCCATTTAATGATAGCAGACAATACTACACATACTATTTTTTTGAAATATGTTTTTGGTTTTAGATGTTTCTCCTTCTATAGACAATTAATAATATTTGTATTAATAATATAAAAATATTTTATGGCAATAACCTACCCAAGCCGTGGAGCTTTTCTATCATAATTTGTTTAATGTACTCCAGTTAAATTTTTTCCTTTGATACTCTACATATTTCCCTAGTTCCCATCATGTACCAGGTATGAATTATATGGTAGAAGTATAGTCTATTAAAATCTAAGAATTAAGAATGGAATATATTGTAGACAGTATGTGTTTTGGTGATTTGTTATTATGCAGGCATAGCAACCAGAATATTACTTATACCACTTTGTATTATGTTCAGTCATTGTGAAGGGGCTAGCATATGATTCCTTTACTTATCTTGGTTTATTTAAAGTTAGGATCATATCACTTTGTGTAAAAAGTTGTATAACCACAACAGTGCAATTACTTTTGGTAAAGGATTTAAAACCCATTAAGTTAAATACACAAATCTTAACCTTATACTTTGATGAATTTTCACATATTTTCCCTCTACGTTTCTACTTACATTTTTGTTTCAAGTGTTATTTGTCTTTTAATGAAATAATAGAAATAAAACACTCTTTAATATTTGTTCATTTTTTTTTTTTGGAAAAACATATTTTACATGAGAAGTGATTTATATGTAGTATATATAAAAATCAATTAAGTAACAGGAAATATATAAACATAAGTGGAAGTAACAAAATTTTAGGTGTATACATGGGCTTACTATTTAATCGTTTTGGTATTCAAGTAATTATGAAATGATAGTCTCTTTAATAAGTGGAATTAATAAAATGCACTAAGGATATACACAAAAATAATCATGAATTAGCAATTAGTGTATAAAATATGCTGAATACTTAGTGGAAATTAAATAACCAGATGCCCTATTTTTTTCTTGATACAAGATTATGGAAGATGTATAAAATGGTCTTGGATATTTAAAATTAATTTGGTATATTTAGCAAAGTTTTTTTTTTTTTTTTTTTGTCGTTTTTTTGTGACCGGCACTCAGCCAGTGAGTGCACTGGTCATTCCTATATAGGATCCGAACCCGCGGCGGGAGCGTCGCCGCGCTCCCAGCGCAGCACTCTACCAAGTGCGCCACGGGCTCGGCCCATATTTAGCAAAGTTTTAAATTTGCCTAGTCCTTTATATGGTAATTGCCTTTTTACCACTGTGTCTGACAGACCTTGTTAAATGTGTGCATAAAAGTGTGGATACAAAAAGGCAAAACAAATATTTTTTAAATAACATATACTGTGTTAATACAATGAATACTATGTAACTTTTACAACCAGTTAGGTAGATCTAATATACTTGCAAAAGCAATCACAAGGAAATAAAAAGGGAAGCAAACTACTTTATTTCACTCATGTGCATGAGTGTATAAATGTATTACATATGTAAATATTTTTGTATGTATCTTGCTTAAAAATACACCCCACCGCTAATCATGGTTCCTTCTGTGAAGGAATATGCAGTTACATTATTTTTTTAAAAATTTTACATTGAGTACATGACAGGTTGATAATTAGTAAGAGAAAAATCAAAGAAATATGATATAAAGGCACATCCCTAGTGATATTTTTGGAGGATCTACTGTTTTCTTTTTTTTCATTTTTTTTTCCTGGTAAGATAGTACAGAACAGGTAAGACACTAACATTTAAAGCCAGAAACAGTAAAGTGTTAAAAAAAAGAAATAAGAAAATACATAAAGAATTTATGTAGAAAAAGAATATAATTTAATAGTGAAACATTTAGAAGTAGCTGATCTCTAATTAGTCAGCAAGATCATTAACCTAGTGGCCAAAAGTAAAATTGTCACAATGAGTGCCCTTTTATTTGTTCCACTAGGATTAAATATTAAGTATGTTTTTGTGCAGTTTATCATACATTTAGAAGCATCTGTTCCCATGATAATAGAAAAAAATGGTAACAGGAATCTGGGTAGAATGACTTTTGAATTTTGGCTGATGAATACCTAGAAAAAAATGTTTAAATTAAGAACTTGTATGATTTTTGTGCCATTTCTTATGATGTGTGTTAAAAAATTTAAATAAGAATTGCTATTCCTAGAAAAAATATGTTAAGGTTTAACTCTGTGAATTTCAGCGTTTTTGCTAATTTCACTTCAAAATTCTACTGTATTACCTATAGATCGCTTTTTAATAGCCTGAAAACATAATCATTCAATCTGTGAGTAAAGGGGGTTTCATTTTGTTCTTTCCAATGTTTATGCATTTTCTTATTTTTCTTGCATTATTGTCCTGGCTATGTAACCTACCTAAAATTCTGTATGGAACTGGTTATAGTAGGCATTCTTATCTCTATAATCTCAGGGGGAAGGTTTTCAATATTTCACCACTAATTATGATATTTACTTAAGTTTGGTAATTTTTTTAAAAAATTATAACAGAATGGTAAATTTGTCATATGGTTTCCCTGTATCTATTATGATGGTGATATAACTCTCTCCTTTGCTTTATTAAAGTAGTTTCTTTCCAAAATGCTAATCCAGCAATAATTCGTGCTTGCATTCTACCCAGTTTATTCATGATCTTATATCATTGAAGCTTTTGTTTCTGTTTGTCAAACATAAGTCGTTTCTGGTTTATTTGGGGGGTGGGCGGGAGGAGATGGGGGGCGGGAGGAGATGTTGGTTGGGCAGTGTGCTTTCGTGAGGAATATAAATATTTGAATTTATTTTCTTATAATATACTTGTCATGGTGACATAAAATTTATAAAGGTCACATGAAACATCTGGGCAGGGTTTCTACAGTTTTTATAATGTGGAAGAGTTTCTAAAAGATTGTTCTTATTTTATTGTCATCATATAGAAAATTTATGATTTCAGGCATAGAATTCATTTGTATTTCATTTGTAAAAGTATTTTTCAATATAGTGGCAATTTTTTTATGAGCTGCAGGGCAATTGAGATTTCCTAGTTTTGTGATTTGTCGAGCTCTGTTTTTCTTGGAACTTTCTCATTGTGTGTAATATCATATTTTTTAGTATAAATGTTCCTATATAATTATGTATGTGCATCCAGGATGTTGTGTGAGGATTTCCTTTACATTGCTGATATAAATTATTCAGATTTTTTTCTTTGATCAGTCTTGCTAGGGACTTATCAATTTTTTTAATCCTTTATGAAAATAAAATTTTTTAGATGATTTGTTCTTTTTAATTTAAAATTAATATCTCTTTCTAATCTTATATTGTTCTATTTGCCTTTGCTTCTGTCTTAGGTTTCCCATCCGTCTGCTTACATTACCCATCTGCTCTTGCTTGTTGTCCACTTTTTCCATTGGAACCCTTAACGTATTAATTATGGTTATTTAAAATTTCCAGTCTGAGCATTCCAAAATATCTGCCATATCTGGATTTATTTTGATGCTTTTGATGCTGACTCTTCAAACTGTTATTTTATTTTATTTCTGACCTTTTAGCGTGCCTTGTAATGTTTAGTTGAAAGCCCAACATAAGGTATTGGGTATAAGGAACTGAGGTAAATAAGTCTTTAGTGTAAGGTGTTATGTTTTTATCTGGCTGAGTGTTTAGACTGCATCTACTGTTAGTGGTAGCTGTAGGTGTCATAGGTCAAAAATTTTTCCAGGGTCCTTGTTTGGACTCCCTGTTGTCTTTTAGTTTCCCTAGAGACTTAGATAAGGTTTGAGATGTGCAGTTCTTTGCATTGTAATACCCTTGGTACTAGCTGCAGCGGTGGCCTTCTGCTCCTGGGCTTTTGCTTCAGCAAGCTGTGACTCTGTGTTTTCCTCTCTTCAGTATTTGGGGCAGCGTTTCACACTGTAACATCATCAGTTGTGTAATGGATTAAGAAGAGTTAATTTCCAGTTTGTTCAGCTCTTTTCTTGTTGTGAGGATGAGAGTGACACCTTCCAAGCACCTTATATGTCTCCTAGGAACTAGAGGTCTTTGTCTCATTTCTGCCAATTTTTAATATTAAATTACTGCTTTTTGTTCAATACCTTGAGATATATTATCAGATTACAAATATCCAGGATTTCCATTTTGCATTTATTGCTATAGATGTCCCTTTAGGGCATATACTGGTTCATCTTACTCTTTATAACAGATTCATTGGAATATAATTGTATTTCAATAAAATTTTCAACTTCAAATAATACAAGCTTCATATGTGTGTATGCAAGCGTACTTCAAAAAGTTCAGGAAAACTACAATGAATAGATTACAGGAATCTTTTCATGAACTTTTTGAAGTACTCTCTCATGTATAAATAAGTATATAGATATGTACACACATACATATGTACATTTATTTGTGAAACCATCAATAAAAGCCAGGCCATGTGTGTATTCATCCCTCTACTTCAGTTTCATTGTGCAATTTTATATTTCCTGCTCCTCCTCCTGCCATAACCCTGTCCTTCTCATATAAGGTGTACCCTGTCTACAAGTGTTTGTGTGATGGATGTTTTTATTTTATTGTATAAACATGAAGACATGGTGTGGCTATTTTAGAAAATTTTAATGTTTTTGCGTATTTTTGTGTATTTTATACTCTACATAGATTACTAGCAGTGTATGAGATTTACATTTGTTCTCTATTCTTGTTACCACTTGTTATGGTCATTATTTTAAAATGCAGATAGGTGTTCAGTGCTATATAGTGTCACCCTACTTAGTATCTTGGGTCTTCAATATCCTCCTTTGAGTTAGGACACTATGGGGAGGAAGGGGTATTAAATTTGGAAAATGTCACTGGGACTTTTCATCTTGTGATAATCCTAGATTCACTTTCAAATGTAGAACTGATACAGAGACATCCCAAGAATCCTTTATCCACTTCCAGCCAGTTTTATCATCTTGCAGTGCCATAGTGCAATATTCCGCCCAGGGTATTAACACTGATCCAGCCAGGTTGAAGTATGTTTGAGTCGTCTGAAGCATCTTCGTGTTGCACTTTACAAATCCACCCACATCCCACCACTCCAGCCCCCACCTCCCTCACATCCCTGATTTCCAGCAACCAATAATCTGTTCATCATATATGTATGTGTGTGTGCATGTGTATACATGAATGATTCATTTCAGCAATGCTGTATAATAGAATAATACTGTATGTCAGCTTGGTATTTCTTTTATTTCATTGCGTAATTTGCTGGAGATTTATGCAGGTTTTTGCATGTATCAGTAGATTGTTCCTTCTTCTTGCTAAATAGTACTTCCTGATATGGATGTACCACATTTAGTTTAACCATTTACACTTCTATGGACTTCAGGTTGTTTCAGGTTTAGGCAATACAGATAAATCTACTATGTAATTAAGAAAAATAAATAAGGAATAGAAGAAAAAAAGAGATAAATAGAGAATAGAATAGTGATTACCAAAGCCCGGGAAAGTGAGTGGATGGGGGGCCCGGGGAAAGGTTGGTAGGCCAGTAGAAAGTTAGAAAGTTACAGTTACATAGAAGAATAAGTTCTGGTGCTCTAGGGTGACAATAGCTAATAATATTGTATTGTATATCTCAAGATAGCCAGAAAAGAGGATCTTGAATGTTATATGTACAAAGAAATGATAACTGTTTAGATGATAGATATGCTAATTATTCTGATTAGACATTATAGAATATATGCATGTATTGAAACAAAAAAATGTACCCCATAAATGTATACAATGAAAACAATAAACTTAAAAAAATTCAAAATTTAAAAAATTTGCAATGAACATGTAAGTTTCCACGTGAACAAAAGTCTTCACTTCTCTTGGATAAATGCCCTAGACTGCAATTGCTGTATTGTATGATATTTGCAAGTTTAGTTTCTTTATTTTTAAAGAACCTGACTGTTTTCCGTAATGAGACATTTTACATTCCCACAGCAATGTGTGAGTGATCTGGACTGCCTACAGCCTTCTCAGTCTTTGGTGAGGTCACTATTTGAAAAAAAAATAGTAATTCTGATATACGTGTAATGATGGCTCACTGTGGTTTTCATTTGCATTTATCTGGTGGTTGTGATGTTGAGCATCCTTTCATTTTCTATTTCTTTTTACATTTTTTTTCTTACCACGTTATTGTATTGGTTATGAGATACAGAGCTGATTGTCACCACTTGTGCCCAAGATGCGATGGCCAGTAGCATCCTTTCATTTTCATTTGCAATCTGTACAGCCTCTTTAGTGAAGTTTCTGTTTATGTCTTTTTCTCATTTTCAAATTGGATTGTTCCTTTTATACTGTGGAGTTTTGAGAGTTCTTTATATATTCTAGATAGAAGTCTGTTTTGGGCATATGACATGAAAATATTTTCTTCCAGTCTGCAGTTTGTCTTTTCATGTTTTTAGCACAGGATAAAACTGTTTGAATAGCAAAAGTCTTCAGTTTTCTTGGAGCCTAATTTCTCAGTGTTTCCCTTATGGTTCATGCTTTTGGTATCAAGCCTAAGGATTCTTTCTTTTGCGTTATTCCAGAGATTTCCTTTTCTTATTTAATTACGTTTTACAGTTAAATCTATGATCCATTATGAGTGAATTTCTGTATGAGCTGTGAGGTTTAGATCAAGGTTCATGTATTTGCTTCTGGATATCTTATTGTTCCAGAACTATTTGTTGAAAGATTATGCTTTCCTCTGTTGATTTCCCATTCCAGCTTGATTGGAAATCAGCTGGCCTTGCTGTGGGGACATTTTGGGTTGTCCTTCCATTCTGTTGATCTATATGTTTATCCATTCACCAGTACCTCACTTTGTTGATTGCTGTAGCTATACAATACATTTTGAAATTCAGTGCTGTGATTCCTATAACTTTATTTTTAATTTGAAATTTATCTATTCTCATTTCTTTGCATTTGCATTTTTATTGGAACTATCCTATCTGCATGTAAAAAGAAAAATCTTGTTATGGTTTTGTTAGGAATTTACTAAACCAATATATCAATTTGAGGGAATTGTAATGTTACTGTGTTCAGTCTTCTCATCAACAAACATGGTACGTCTCTGCATTTGTTTAGATCTACTTTGATTATTTTTTATCAGCATCATGAAGTTTTCAACATATAAGGCCTACTCATGATTCATCTGATTTATACAAAAGTGCTTTATTTTTTCAGCAATCATAAATTTTATTGTATTTTTAAAAGCAGTGTATATTCATTGCTAGTATACATAAATAGAGTTGATTATGTAAGCTTGTCTTGTCCTGCGCCCTTGATGAATTGAGTCATTACTTCTATGAGGTTATTTTTAGGTTCCTTATGATTTTCTATATAAACATCATGCCCTCTGCAAATAGGGCCAATTTTATGTATGCCTATTACACCTTTTTTGTTCCTTTACCACCCTAACTTACCTTCCATCACTGTGTTGCATAAGAGTGAAGAGAGTACACGTTCCCTCCCTGTTTCCTAAGGGGAAAGCATTCAGTTTTTCACAATTAAGCATAATGTTAGCTATGGGTTTTTCTAGATGCTCTTTATAAAGTCTCAAAAGTTTTTCTCTGCTCCTGTTTTCATGAGGGCATTTAAAAAATTATAAACAGGTTTTGATTTTTTGTTAATTGTTTTTCTTCATCAATTGATACAATCATATTCACTTGGTTAGAGGGTGATGTTATCACACCAAGGTTAAGGGTTTGAATCCCCATGCTGGCCAGGCACAGAAAAATAAATAAATAAATTGTTAATACAAAAATTCGGTAAACAAAGAAAGAATTGGGCACATATTATATTCTGCTTTTCCACAAATAAAATATTAGATTTAGATTCCCTAATGAAATAATACATTTCCTTTAAATGGCTTACTGGTTAGCTGTGTTGCTTAGAACATGACATTGTAACGCCAAGGTCAAGGCTTTGGATCCCTGTAACAGCCAGTTGCCAAAAAAAAAAAATATATATATATATGTATATCATATATATATATATATATATGATATACATGTGATTTTTATTTTTCTTTAGCCCGTTATTATGGTAGATTACATTCATTGGTTTTCAAATATGGACTCAACCTGGTGTCACTGGAATTAATGCTGCTTGGTCATAGTTTATAATATTTTTATATATGGCTGGATTCTTTTTGCTAATATTTCATTAAGGATTTTGTGTCTATATTCAAGGGATATTAGTCTGTATTTTTTATTTTTCTCTAATGTTTCTCTCTGCTTTTATCAAAGTAAAGGTGGTTTCATTAAATGAATTGAGAAGTGTTTCATTTTTTCTTTATTCATTTTCTATTTCTGTTTTCTGTTTTAAATTTTGAAATGTTGCGTTTGCATCTATTTGAGTGGATATTCTGATTTTCCTTGATAATTCCTCTTTGACTCATGGGTTACGTATAAAGTATATTGTTCACATTGCAAAGTTTTGGAGTTTTTCCTTTATGTTTCGGTGGGTTCAGCTTGCTTAGATTGTGATGGGAGAACAAACTCTGTATGATTTCTGTTCTTTTAAATTTGTTGAGATTTGTTTTCTGTCCCAGGATATGTTCCTTCTTGGTGTATGTTTTGTAGAGATTTGAAAAATACGGAATTTTGCTGCTGTTGAGAGAAGTGTTCAATTATTATCAATTAGAACCTGTTGGTTGACAGTGTTGTGGAGATATTCTGTATTATTGCTGAATCTGCCCAGTTGTTCTATGAATTATTGTGAAAGGGGAGCAGTAATCTCTAGATTCTTCTATTTCTCCCATTAGGTCTATCAGTTTAGTTCACATACTTTGCGGATAGGTTATTTAGGGTGTATGCACTTAGGATGGCTGTGTCTAATTACTGAATTAAACTTTCAATCCTTATATAATGCTCTTTGTTTCTGAGAATTTTCTTTGCTCTGAATTCTGTTATCTGACATTAAGATAGCTATTTTCTGCTGGCTTTTGTTTATCATTGGCATGATACATATTTTCTCATCTTTTTACTTTCAGTCTGCCTCTATCATTGTATTTAAAGTGTTTTTTGTAGACATCCAATAGTGGAGGAATGTTGTTTTAATCTACTGTGCCAGTGTCTGTCTTGTAAATGTTATGTGTGCACCATTTACATTTATGTTATTATTAATGTGTTATTGCTCTAGTCTGCCATCTATTTATTTTTCTCTTCGTTGTCTCTTTTTTTTTTTTTTCACTGTTTTCCGTTTTCTGCCTTCCTTTAAGCTGTTTTAAAAGTCATTCTTAGTCAGTTCGGGTAGCCATAACCAAATACCGTAGACTAGGTGCCTTACGCAACAGAACTTTACTTCTCAGAGTTCTGGAGGCTGGGAAGCCAAGATCTAAGAGCCACCATGGCTGGATTCTGGTGAGGGCTCTCTTCCTGGCTTGCAAAGAACTGCCTTCTCACTGTTTCAGAAAGAGAAGGAAAGAGAGAGAGAGTACACACTTTCTGGTGCCACTTTTTATAAGCACAAATAATCCCATCATGAGGACCCCACCCTCATGCCCTTATCTAAACTTATCTGCCTGAGGCCCCATCTCCAAATACCATCACATTGGGGGTTAGGACTTCAGCATATTAATTTGGGGGACACACAAACATTCAATCCATAGTACTTATTAATCTCCATCAGGCCGCTTCTGACACCACTCCAGCAAGGAGAGAAGAGGAACTTTATGATTTCCCAGGGAGAATGGTAATCAAGGCTCCCCTTATCCTATCCAGGTACAGATGCATTAACTGAATGTTGTGTGGCATGCTCTTTATTTTTATCCTTCCAGGGTGAATGTCCCAGCTCTCTATTGAGACATCCATGACAACATTGGGGGCAGTTTGAGGTGACTGCTTACAGCCCAGAAAGTGTGAATTCTAGATTCTCAATTGGCCTTTGCTGGCATGAGTGAGGATAGTGTTTGGCTGTCGTTATGTGTCTGTTGTCTAAAAGTTTTCAGGCATGGGTGAGGATAGAGTTTGGCTGTAGTCATGTGGCTACTGTCTAAAAGTGTTCCGTAATGTCAGACTGTCCTTTTTCTTGCACTTTGTTTCAGAAAGCAAGCCTTGTTGTTTTTTTGTTTATTTTTTTTGTCACACACTCTGGCATTTCTGGGTTGCCGGAATCTTCAGCTACAGATCTGCGATGTATAAGGCAAAATTAAACCAAACCAAAACAAAATGAAGAAATAGAAACAAACAAACAGCAATAGGGAAAATACGGAAAAATATCGAAAAATACGGAAAATATCATCATGATGTTTAATGGGGTCATAAGCTCCCTAACAAATCTCACATCGTATCTCCACCTGTCCAAGCCTTCTCATGTTTGTTTTATATATAACATCAACATTTTTAGTGTTACCTAGAGCGAAAAATAGGAAAGGTGTGTCTACTCCATTTTCTCACACACAGACATTCAAGAATATTCTTAGACAATGATCTTAATAAACAGTGGATTTCTTTCTGCCCATCATTTCTTTAATTTCTTTCAAACTAATTATTTCGTTCATCCCATAAATATTCATTCAGTTCCCATCGTGTCTCTGGTGTGGATTATGTGCTGCATTTTTATTATTGAGAGAGCCCTGTGGGAAAGCAAACAATTAAATGTGGAATATATAATAGCAGATAAATTTTGTGGTAATTTTTTATGTAGTAATAGTAACTAGTATATTAATGTATATTTTTGTGTTACTTTTAGTGGTTTCTCAAGGGATTGATGTTTGAATTCTTTACCTTTTATTTTCTACCTAGAGTTACATAGTATTGCTTCTTGTAGTATACAGTACTGTTGTGCTTTGGCAAAATTTGTTTTAAGTGTAAAATTATTTACATAAATATAATACACAAGTATTAGGTACAATGTAATATATAAAACGTAAGTAAAAGCAATGATGGTTTATGAATGTATGTAATACTATCTATATATGATTCATATGTGTGTATATATATAAATGTATATAGACTTCATATATAATAATTTCAGTAATCAAATAATTATGAACTGATAGAGTTCTTAAAAGTGGGATTAGTATTACCCTTCAAAGGATATACAAAAATAAATTTAAATGGGCAACTGCCTATTAGTTAGGCTCTATACTTAGTATAAATTACCTTAGTATAAATTAACCTTCAGTAATACATAATAATTCACCTTCTAGAACTATACGTGACACAGCAATAAAGTATGGGCCCCAAAATTCAAAACTATTTTTTGATACATTGTGCCGTGTCTATACTATGAGTACTATGAAGCTTTTAAAACCAAATAGGTGTATGTTAAGTACTTTCAAAAATACATTCTCAAGGTATGTTGCTAATATGGGAAGCAAATTGTAATTTACATAGAGATATGTGTACAATTAGTAAATATATTACTCATGTAAATATATGTATATGTTTACACCAGTTTAATATGCATACTTTATAGCTAATCATAATTACTTCCTAAAACAGTTATGTATCACAGGTTTTGAAACTTTTACACTGAACAGATGTCATACTTATATACATAATAAACTATATATATAATAACATATATAAAAGCACCATGGTGATGACATTTCCTAATTTTTTAAAAACCTGAACTTTGCTTTGTTATGTTAATGTAGTACAGAATGAGATAGGAAGTTAGGCAAAAGTTAGAGGATTCAGAAAAGGAAAAAAAGGAGTTAGAAGGGAAAAATAATAAAAATAAGAACAAATTTAATTGAATTGTAAAGTTGAACTTCCAGTCAGTAAGATCATGAGATGAGGGGCCATTTGTGAAATGGTCACAAATAATCATCTTTTTATTGTTCCACTAGAATTATACACTGTCAAATGTATAGTAAACTTTCTCATATTTCAGGGTCTCAGTTACCACGATAGCAGAAAAAATGACAACAATAATAAGGATTAAAACCCTGTCAAGTTTTGTTCAGAAAAAGCAATAAAAATGTGACCTTGTAGTATAGGGTTTCCTACCATTTCCTATGATGTGTAAAAACAGATTAGTAACAATTGCTGCTCTTGGAAATATGAGCTAATATTTAACTTTATTTAATCAGACAGTCTTGCTAAATTTACCGATTGATTCCACTGTGTGACCTCAGGGAGAAGTTTCAATATTTCACGACTAAGTTTATTTGCTGCAGTTTTTGTGTTGTGTGTTTTCTGTGATCGGATGCTAAATTTGGCCATATTGTTTCTCTACTGTGATAGTGACAGTGACATAATGTTGCCCTTTGTGTGTTATAGTTGTCTGATACCAAAATTTTTATCTGATTTGAATGTATTCTTGGATATACCCATAATGATTATGGTACATGAATAGTGGAAGTACCCTTGGGTACTGTTTGTCAAACATAAGTTGTGTTTTGGGAGAGGAGTGATTGGGTGTTGGGAAGTGCTAGGGATTTGATGGATGCACACCATTGAATTTCATTTTTCTTATCATTTTGACGTAAAGTTGATATGGTTCTCACAATGCATTTGTGGGTAGCACTTTTACAGTTTCTTTTATGTGGAAAGCCTTGTGCAAATATGATGTTATTTCTTTTACTGTTATATGGATAAGATCATGACTTCAGACACCATGCTGTATGCATTACTGTTCAAGGTTTTGTATAGGCAGGTTTGTGTGTGTGTTTGTGTATGTATATGTATATGTATTTATATATATTTATTTATTTGGATGGGGATGAAGGAAAAGGATGGCTGGATCAAATGGTGGGTGAACCTTTATGTTATATCAGAATATGTCAAAGACTTTTGCAAAGTGGTTGTACCATTTTATATCCTACCAACAGTCTCAATTTCTCTGTACTCTTATCAGCACTTGTAATGGCCATTGTTTTTTACTGTGTCTCATCTAATAAGTGTGTGGTGGTATCTCACCATTTATCTAAATTGCATAGGTGTAATCAAGTCATAGTTCTTTCTTTCCCATGCGTGTCCAGTAAATGGAAAAATTAATTAGCATGGGGAGAGACATTTAAGGGTGACTCTTTGGAGCCTGGTCCTCACCGGGTCTAGGTTCACTACAGAGTCTCTGCTGGTGTGGATGACGATGGTGTTTGTCTGGCATAGAGCACTTACTGTCTACAAGCTTTCTGTCTCTTTTATCTGTGACTTTCCTAGTCCTTGGTTTAGAGAGAACAGGCTTTAAAGGCTTTTATTAGCACGTTTCGGTGTTTTCGGGTTGTTGGATTTTTATGCTCCAGGTCTTGGATTTATGAGGCAAAAACAAGACAAAACAAAAGACTGTGGAAACACCACGTTGTTTCCTGAGTTTTGAGGATCCTAGTCAGTCTTCCCTATTTTTTCCACCTTTTTATGTTCACTGTATATAATATCCAGGGATTTAAGTTGGACTTAGGGGAAGAAATAGGGAAAATATTCCATCTTTCTGAAAGCAGATATCAACATCTTTTTTTCTTTTTACCAAATGATCTTTATGAAGAAGCAGTGGATCTTTTTAATTTTTCAATTTTTTTTGGCAGTGATTTGCTTAATTTCTTTCATTGTAGTTAATTTATTCCTCCCATAAGTATTTCTTCAATTTCAAATGTGAGCCAAGTTCAGATGATATGGTATAGTTACACTGTTGAGCTAGAAAGCCTAATGAAAAAACAGACAACTGTATATAGATTATATTATAGAAAATAAATTTTGTGATAATTTGTTATCCTGTGATAGTAACTAGAATATTATGTATACATTTTTGTGGTGTGTTTAGTGATTCCTCAGGGACTGAATGATATTAAATTCTTTACTTTCCTCATCGTCATAGAATTAGGTGGTGTCACGTCCTGAGTATGTACCCTTACTACACTACAATTCTATTTATTTCCACTTTCCTTTGAGTTCTTGCTTTATAGTTTAGATCAGTAGCAACGTTTATCATTTTTGTTTTAAAGAGGCAAATATCTCTTAAATAAATTTTAAAAAGATGTCTTTTATATTTATCCACTTATTTTCCCCATCCAGTGTTCTTCTCGCCTTCTTGTAGTCCTGTAGTTTTTGGTTTCCATCAGGTGTCATTTCCTTTCAGCCTGAAGAACTTTCTTGCTACTTGTTGAATTCTGTCACCCAAAAGTGTCCTACACCTCCCATTACCTCAGAATGTGACCTTATTTGGAAATAGGGTCTTTGCAAGATGTGGTTAAGATAAGGTTGTTAGGATGAGCCCTAATCCGATTTGAATGGTGTCTTTGCAAAAAGGGAAAATTTGGACACAGATGCAGATATGCAGAGAGGAAAGTCTATGTGAAGATACATGCAGGGGGATAACATGTGAAGATGGAGGATTGGGGTGATTCAGCTGCAAGCCAAAGAATGTCAAAGATCGCTGGCAAACACCATGAAACTCAAAAGAAGCAAGGAAGGAGTCTGCTGCAGGTTTCAAACAGAGCGTGGCCTTGCAGACACCATGATTTCACACTTCCAGCCACCAGAAGTATGAGACAAAAAATTCCTGTTTTTTTTTTTTTTTAAATGCCATCTAATTGTAAGCCTCCTAGTTAGTGGGACTTTATCATGGCAGCCCTAAGAAACTAATACATTCCTGTAGCATTGCTTAAGGTTTGACTAGCAACAAATTTTCTCAGTTTTGCTTATCTGCATGTGACTTACTTCACTTGTAGTTCGGAAGGACAATTTTGTTGGATATAGAATTCTGGTTTTAAAATTCTGTGTCATCTTTCAGCATATGAAAAATAGTGTTTTATTTTCCAAATCTCCGTGGATTGTGTGGAAAACGCAGGCAACATTTAAGTCATCATTTTCAGGTAGGTAGTGTATCTATTAAAGGTTTTGGTGATATACGTTTGTTCAATTTATTAAAATACTTTATTTTTTATAGGGGCGCCAAGTATATAGTTTGCTAATGAACTATTTCAAATCTTCGCTAACTATGTTGTAAACAAACATGATTCCATTTGTGTAAAAAAGGTTAATTTTTGATCAACAATAGAAAAAAAAAGAAAAACAGAGATAAGCTGCATGAAAACTACCATAACCAAAAGAGAACCAATATTTTTCTTATTAAAATACATACATGTATCTGTACTGTTCATATACAAATTAAAATATTTTCATCACAAATATAAAATAGCTGAACTTTGTTATTATTATTTCCCATCCTGTGGTAATGTTGATATGAATGTAATAATGTATAACAGCCAATATCTTCAGATAAAGAATAATGAAAAGACACTGTATTAACTATATCAAAACATTTATATCTATCATTATTTTAATAAATACAATGTATTGTACAAGCAAAGTAATTTATATAAAACAGCATATAGTATGTATGAAAATCTGTTTGGTACAAGGAAATATATAAAACAAAAAAAAAGTCAGGTGTAGATATTTGTAAATATGTATGTTTTTACCTGTAATGTATAATAATATTGTTTCATAACTTAAATTATGAAACAATAGAAAATGGGATCAATAGTGTGTATCCAATAGTAGATGAATAATAAATATATATGGACAATTTCTACCTTAAGTATGCTTAATACCTTGTGTAAGTTATTTAAGTAACAATATATTCTTTTAAAATCTTGATACCAGCTGATCAAAAGAGGATATAATGGTAATGGGCTTTTGGAGTGTAATTTGTCATTTTCTTTAAAAGTTTATGAATTTACATGCCGTTTGACACAGTAATTCACCTTCTAGGACTGTATCTGACAAAGCTACTCACTCATGTGCATTAGAGTATGGGCACAAAAAAGTCAAAACAGGTATTTTTCGATAAATTATGCTGTGTCCATACCAAGAATACTATGAACCTTCTACAACAAATCAAGTAGATATAAAATACTTAATAGAGGACATCAAAATTCCAATGACATTTTACTCTGAAATGGAAAAAAAAAAAAAAACTGTCCTTACATTTATATGGAATAACAAGGGACCATGCATAGCCAAAGCCATTCTGAGCAAAAAACCTAAAGCTGGAGGCATAACACTACCTGGCTTTAAACTATACTACAAAGCTATAATAACCCAAAAAGCATGGTACTGGCATGAAAACAGACACACGGATCAATGGAATAGAATAGAGAATCCAGAAATCAACCCATACACCTACAGCCATCTGATCTTTGACAAAGGCACCAAGTCTATACACTGGCGAAGAGACTGCCTCTTCAGCAAATGATGCTTGGGTAACTGGATATCCATATGCAGGAGAATGAAACTAGACCCATACATCATACCATATAGAAAAATCAACTCAAAATGGATTAAAGAATTAAATATACACCCTGAAACAATAAAACTTCTTAAAGAAAACAGAGGGGAAACACTCCAGGAAGCAGGACAAGGTACAGACTTCATAAATATAACCCCAAAAGGATGGGTGACCAAAGGAAAAATAAACAAATGAGATTATATCAAACTAAAAAGCTTCTGCTCTGTAAAATAAACAATTAACAGTGTGAAAAGCCAAACAACAGAGTGGGAGAAAATATTTGCAAAATATACATCTGACAGAGGATTAATATTCAGAATATACAAGGACCTCAAACAACGTTACAGCAAAAAAGCAAGTAACCCAATTAAAAAATGGGCAAAGGAGCTAAATAGGCCTTTCTCATAGGAAGATATATGAGTGGCCAATAGATACATGAAAAGATGCTCAACATCACTCAGCATTTGGGAAATGCAAATCAAAACCTCACTGAGATACCATCTCACCCCATTAGGATGGCTAATATCCAAAAGACTGTGAATGATAAATGCTGGCAAGGTGACGGAGAAAAAGGGACTCTTATACATTCTTGTTGGGAATGCAAAATGGTGCAGCTTCTACAGAAAATGGTATGGAGGTTCCTCAATCAATTGCAGATAGATCTACCATATGACCCAGCTGTCCCACTGCTGAGAATATTCCCAGAGGAATGGAAATCATCATGTCGAAGGCATCCCTGTACTCCAGTGTTCATTGTAGCACTATTTACAATAGCCAAGAGTTGGAACCAGCTCAAATGTCCATCATCAGATGATGGATATGGAAAAAGTGGTATATCTACACAATGGAATGCTACTCTGCTGTAAAAATAGAGTGAAAGACTGCCATTCTCAACAGCATGGATGGAATTAGAGAAAATTATATAAAGAGAAACAAGTCAGGCACAGAAAAAGAAATACCACATGTTCTCACTTATTTGTGGGAGCGAAAAATATATAAATAAATACACAATCTAATGGGGGTGTAGGGAAGAAGACACAAAAATCCCAATTCCTTGAAATTGTTAAGATAAGAGATTAGATATGAGGTTGATGGGAGGGAGCAGAAGTGGGAAGGAGAAGGGAGGATTCGGAAAAGGGACACAAAAAACAATCACATTGTGTATTGATAAAATAAAATGAAATTTTAAAAAATAAAGAAATAAAAATAAAAGATGAACAAAAAAAAAATGTGGGAAGAATTGATTGCCCTAAAAAACCCAAATCTTCCATTAGTAAATATTGCTCACCATTCCAGTTATTCATATCTCCATGAATTCCTCTCAATAATTTCCTGTAGTTTGCTGTGTGATGATCTTGCCCAGCTTTCATTAAAATTTTACTGAGGAGTTTGACAAACTTTAATGCAGTTGTAAATGGTATTTTTACAAAAATTAATTTAATTTTTTGTTGCTGGTATTAGGAATTGCAGTTAAAATCTGTTTTTAACCAGGTAACCAGTAATGTTGCTATATATTCACTCATTAATTCTAATATGTAACATATAGATTGACGTTACTCTAGAAATATACACATTCAATATGTGAATAAGGGCAGTTTCATTTCTTCCTTTCCAATCCTTATGTATTTCTTTTTCTTTTTCTTGTATTATTGCCCTAAATAAATATTGAGTAGAACTGATGATAGTAGGAATCCTTTTCTCATTCCTGATCACAGAGAAGATGTGCCTATTTCATCACTGATTATGATACTTGCTGCAGCTTTATGGTTTTTTCCTCATCCTAAGTGGGAGATAAGTTGTGTCAATGTTTTGCATCTATTGTAATAATCATAACATTATTATATATCTCTTTGTTTTATGGAAGTCATTTGATTTCAAAGTGTTAATCCAACAAGAATCAATTCTGGGATAAAATCTAAGGTTTTCATGGTGTATCAGACTTGATATAACTTTGGATTCAGTTTGTTAAACTAACTTTTTTGTTTCATTTGGTCATGAAAGATATAACCCTATCATTTTCCTTTTATGTAGTCAGTTCAGTGTAAAGTTAAAGATTTGGAGGCGATGCCTGCTGTTTCTATTCTCTGCAGTGTCTTGTGTAAGATGAGTGTCATGTATTTCTCAACTGTAGGGAAAATTCACCAATTCCACGACCAGAGCTCGGGACTCACTTGAGGAAGGTTTTCCATCATAGGTGTAATTTATTTAACAAACTTAAGACTATGCAGACCTTCTCAGTTTTGTTTTTCATTAAGGTGGGTTTACTTGGAGTTCTACATTTCATAGAATTTCAAATTTATTGGCATGTAAATGCTTATATTTTGTCTGTTTCCAGATTCTGTAGTGATATTTCTTTTGTAAATAATGTGTTTCTTCCATTTTTGATAAATGGATTCTTTAATCATAAGACAGTGTTCTCTACTTCTAGTTACCTTCCTTTCCGGAAAGTCTACTTTGTTTGGCATTACTCTACCAGTTCCGGTTGTCTTATGCTTAATTTTACGTGGTATATTATCGTCTGTACTGTTACTTTCAACCTTACTGTGCCTTTCCATATAATTGCCTCTCATTTAGCATATAATTGGGACTTATTTCTTCCTAATCTGAAAAACTCTGCATTTTAATTGGAATGTTTAGACTTTTAAAAAATTCATGTTTATATTAATATTGTTTGATTTAAAGTTGGCCATTTTGCCAGTCTTTTATTTTTTTATTTATTTTCATCACTTTTTTTTTCTCTATTCCACCTTCCATGTCTACTTTTGGGATAACTGAAAATTTTATTCTTCAATTTAAATTCCTTCATTGGATTTTTATTTGACACATTTTAAAAACACGCCCACCCATTCTATGCCACGTCCTTCTTTCAAGAGTAGGGTTTATGGCCCCTTGTCTGGACTCTGGAGAAAGCTTAGTGCCTCTGGTCACCCATACAATGCGGGCAGTTGTGACATTACACAAATTCCTGGGCTGAAATTCTATCACCCGCCATTACCAACTGCCACCAGCGGAGGGCGCCGTCGTGGCCCTCGCGCCGGGTGCTCTTCACGGATTCCTGAGATTCTCATTTACATCACGGGTCACTTCCAGCAGCCAGAAGGACTTCAGGTAACAACGCAGAGTACAGGTTGTCCCGCCACAGATTGTCTCAGGTTTGATTATGTGGCCATGTCCTATTTAACTCTCAGTTTGAAAGGATAATATTGCCTCATGTAGAATTCTGTGCTGACGGTTTTATTTTTTCTTTCAGCACTGGGAAGATTCTGCTCCGTTTTCTCCGGTTCTGCATGGATTCTGTCTAGAAGGAAGCCGTCTTTCCAATCGTCCCTCTGGGATAGGTAATGTATCTTTATTTCTCAGACGTTTTCACTTGGTATACATTTGCTCACTTCACTGATATTCTGTATATTTCATATAGATGCCTAACATATAGTTTAATTAAAAAAAATCAAATATTCCAATACCTATGGTGTCAATCTGAGGATTCCATTTATGTAAATGAAAATAAAACATGTTTTGACTGACAATCACTACAAAACACAGCAAAGGAAAGGAAAAGCTCCCATGGAGAAACATCTAATTTTTATTTAAGTATATAAATATCTACAAATTATATACAAAATAAAATAATTTAAGCACATTCCCAAGAAAAACCTAAAAGTTGTTTTTATAATTGCTCATGTGTTGCTGATATTGACATGCATGAGGAAATGCGTGGGAAGGAATGAAAACTTTTTGTAAAGAATAATAAAGTGACACTTGTATTACCTATAGCAAAATATTTGCTTTGTCAAATCATATTCCGTGTCTGAAATAGATTAAATATAGCACACATAGGAGTTGATTCAGTAACAGGCAAAAATATAGAACATAAGTGACAGTGAGAAGAGTATATGCACAAGTTCAATATATAAAATGTTTGGGATTTAAAATAATTTTAAATTATTAACTAAAAATGTAGTTCTAAGATACTTCAATTTACAGAAAATAAGCATAAATTTTAATTAACTCTTAAAATATGCTTAATAATTAGTACAAATTAAATAAATTACAAGATGTTTCTTTACCTTGATAACAGATTATGGAGGGAGTATAAAATGGTACTGTGGTTTTTGAAATTAATTTAGTCTTAGCAAAGTATTTTTTCACCTACGTAAAGAAAATATTGCCTTTTAAGACTATGGAACACACCTAGTTACAAATGAGCAGAAGTGTATGGTTACAAAACTAACAAAAGTGATTTTTTAATACATTGTTTTCATTCCATGAATATTTTGTGGGTATATGAAGAATCAGGTACATTTTATATAGTTTCAGAGGATGTCGTCAGTATATTTTGCCAATAAAAAAAAGAAAGCAAATTGTAATTTTGCATGCGTGCACACGTGTATAAATATAATCTTTATGTAAATACAAACATACGTGAATATCTGTTCTGGGAGACTCTTCACTGATCATCATCGTTACTTCTGAGAGGAAAGATACATCTGCCTTTTTTGAAAATTTTACTGAACATTGACCAAATTTAAGTAGTAAAATAAAATTAAGGAAATAGTCACGATTGCATGTAACTAGTGATTGTTTTATAAGGAACTACCCTTTGCCTTTTTTCTTTTCCTTTTAATGTAGTACAGAAACAGTTAAGAATTCATGCTCAAATATAGAACTAGAAAATAGAAAGGAAAGAAAAAAGAAAACAAAAGTTTAAGAAATAAGAAAAAAAGTTATGATTCACTTTAAAGAAGCCGATGTCTAAGTAGTCAGTGAGATCATTAAACAAAAGACTGTAGGAAAATTTGCACAAAGAATGATCTTTTCATTGTTCCGCTTGGATTAAATGTCAAGTGTTCTGTAAAAGTTTATTGTATATGTTAGGGCCTCTATTTTCATGATATCAGAAAAGATGATAGAAATCTTTAGAGTTATGGTGACTCAAATTTTATCTGATAAGCATATCGAAAAAATCTTAAAAATATAACCTTGTGCAGGGTGGTTATTCTCCTGTTTTATAATGTGTATGAAAAGTGTATTAAGAATTGCTACTGTCTGAAAAATGTGTTTATATTTAACTGTGTGGTATTCATCAATCCTTATAAATTCACTTATTAATTCTACTACATTATCTACAGGTTGCTTTTACATTCTCTGAAGGCATAATTGTGTGGTTGATAATGGCTGGGTTCGTTTCATTTTTTCCAGTCATCATGCTTTTTTCTCTTTTTTTCTTGCATTATTTCCCTGACTAAATAGAACTGGAGGTAGTAGGCATCCTTGTCTCTATTTTGATATGAAGGAGAAGTTTTTCAGTCATTCAGCACTCATTATATTTGCTGTAGTTTTCTAGATTTGGGTGGGTCCTTTTTTAGGAAGAAAACCCCTCATATGTAGGTGGTAAATTACTTCGAACGGCTTTTCTGTATCTGCTGTCAGAGTGACCTGATTTTGTTTGTCAAAGATGTTTGATTTGAAAGTGTGAAACCAACAAGAACAGCCTTCCTGTATTAAATCCAACTTGTTCGGGGTGCATTGAAGTTGTAGTGTCTTCGAGTTCTGTTTGTTAAACGTAAACTTTTAGTTCCAGTTAAATTTATGGTTGTTATGAGGCATCCAGAATTTGATTTTTTCATGTGATATCTTTATAAGTTTGGTATCAATTTTATCGAGGACCTGTAAAAGATTTTGGACAGTTTTTGCTGTTTCTCTCCTAGTAAGAGTTTGTGCAGTATTGGCTGTTATTTAATTCTCAATTACATGGGAAAACTCAGGAATTCAGGCTCCAAGAGATGGAATTCATTTATAGGAAAGTTTCTCTATAAAGATGCAGTTTATTGAATAAAGAATGCTTGAGATTTCCTAGTTTAAATATTTTTTGAATTCATTTCATGGATTTTAAATTTATCGGCACAAATTTGCTCATGACGTGATGCACGTGTGTTCAGTATCCTCATGATGATCCCGTCCACCTTCCTGCTGTTGATCATGTGCGTCTTCTTTTGTATTCCCTTGATCAGTGTTGCCAGGGATTTATCACCTTTTTATCGTTTCACAAAAAATGACAGCTCTTGCATTTGCCTTTTTTTGTTTGTTTCTGGTTTCATTAACTGATGTTAACTTTAATTTTTCATGCTTTAAATTACTGATTTATTTTTTAATTTTATGAAAATTATTTTTAAATCTTAAACTTTCAGGATTTCACCTTTTACATTAATGCTCTAAATTTTCCATTAGACATGTATTTTGGTATATACCACGCAATTTTTAACAGCTTAATTGAAGTATAATTGATTTTAAATAAACTGCACCATTGAAAATAAACACTATATATTTTGGTGTGTGTGGGAGAGAGAAACCATCACCACATTTAAGATGATGAGCATATTTATCCCGCTCCCCAGACTTCCTAGTGTACTTTTGGATTTTCCCCTCGTAATTCTGCCCAAGCCCTCCCTACTTTGCCACGCTATGCACATTCCTGTATGAGTCTTTTGATGGGTGTGTAATTGCATTTTTTCTTGGATAAACTTCAAGAAGTGGAATGGCTGAGTCATATGAGGTGTTATTTCACAGATATTTATGGTCAGTGTTTTTAATTATAGCTCCTCTAATAGGTGTGCCGTGATATCTCGCTGTCACTCTAAATTGTACGGGTGTACATGAGTCATTATTTTTTCTGTCACAGTTATCCTCAATAAATGGAGAAAATGGATGATAATCTTATGCTAATCCTTTCCCCACATTTACACTTTTGCATGTATGTATTTTTTTAATTGTACGCTTTATTTTCTGTGTGAAATACAATAGAAATAATCAGAACTCTGAATTGATTTTTCTTCTTTTACTGAGCATTTGCTTTTGCTAATTTTTTTTTCTTTTTCTTTTTTTTTTTTTAAATTTTATTTTGTCGATATACATTGTGGCTGATTATTGCTCCCCATCACCAAAACTTCCCTCCCTTCTCCCTCCCCCCCTCCCCCCCAACAATGTCCTTTCTGTTTGCTTGTCGTATCAACTTCAAATAATTGTAGTTGTTATATCTTCTCCCCCCCCCCCGGTTTGTGTGTGTGTGTGTGTGTGTGTGTGTGTGTGTGTGTGAATTTATATATTAATTTTTAGCTCCCACCAATAAGTGAGAACATGTGGTATTTCTCTTTCTGTGCCTGACTTGTTTCACTTAATATAATTCTCTCAAGGACCATCCATGTTGTTGCAAATGGCAGTATTTCATTCGTTTTTATAGTTGAGTAGTATTCCATTGTGTAGATGTACCACATTTTCCGTATCCACTCATCTGATGATGGGCATTTGGGCTGGTTCCAACTCTTGGCTATTGTAAAGAGTGCTGCGATAAACATTGGGAAACTTTTGCTTCTGAGAGGCAGTTAGCATGCAGAAAGTTCATCTCATAGTTCATCTCAGGGAATTAGTTCTTTTGAATCTATATCTCAGGTTTTGTGAGGTGTTTTCTATTTCTGGTTGGTATTACATTTATGGCATAGTCCCTCAGGGATGCCAAATGACCCCTTGGGTTGTCTTCCAGAACCTTTCTCTTTAGTTCACCATTAGCTCAACTTGTGTCCCCTGAGCTGAACTTTTGAGACTGCTGGAATCTCTGCTCGGCTATTTAGTTTCTAAACTACAACTTTTTGCATAGCATGTTGGGTTCTTAATCACCTCCTTTGAGTTAGCATATATTTGAAGGAAAAAAAGAGTTACCAAAATTAGATGTCATCCCTTGGGCTTCTCTTCTGAGAACTGGTCTCTTCAAATGATTGCTTCCTTGGGTTTGTAGTGCCTTCAATGTCTTCAAGTTTTCCTAGTTTTTCTCAAGAGAATGGTTAGCATGGTAGAAATTTAGTTGTTTTTGCTCTCATACCAAATCAACCTAATCTTTATAACAATAAGATAAATTTTCTTTAAAGGCAGGTAGTCTTCTGAGGAGTGGATCTCTTCTGTCTTTTTTTGCTTAATGTACTGCACTTAAATTTTTCATTGATTGCCTAAATGTTTCTCCAGTTGCCAACATGTGCCAGGTATGGATCATGTGGTGGGGGTACATTATTGAGGTATAGCATAGTGTAAAGCAGAGAAGTAAATTTGGAATATATTATAGGATATAAGTTTTATGGTAATTATTAGGCTACATTAGTAACCAAATTGTTACATATACCTTTTTGTGTTGTGAGTTATGTTTATTGGTTGCATTAAAGTTTGGCAAATGAATCCTTTACTTATCTTGATCTACTTAGAGTTAAGAAAGTAGCACTTTATGTAAATGCAACCTCCTAAAAGGAAAATTCCATTTATCCCCCCTTTTCTTTGTGGTCTTTTTGTCCTATATTATATTCAAATATCTTGTGGAAATTTTCCATTAATATTTTAAATGAGAAAATTGAATATTCAGTTAAATGTGTAGATCTGAATCTAACATTCCAATGAATTTTATAAATTATATTTTATATATGAAATATTACTTCACATTTTTGCTTAGCAAAATTAGTTGTCTTTTTAATGTTGTAATTTTTCATTTGAATTCTTTTTGACATATTTTTTATGTGGTACAATATGGTTTAATTATTACATGTTAAGAATTTTCCAAATTTCTGTCTGTTGTTGATTTGTAATTTCTGTGTGTTGTGCTAGAGAACAAACTTGGTTGCACTTCGGTACTTTTACTGTGTTGAGGTTTGTTCTACGACCTAGTATGAGGTCTACGCTGGAAATGTTCCATGTACACATGCAAAGGATGTGTATTCTGCAATTGTTGGATGGAGTATTATACAGGTGTCTTTTGGGCCTTCTTATTTTATGATGTTGTTCACATCTTGCATATAATTGTTGATTTTTTGCCTGATTTTGTGCCTACATGTTCTGTTCTGCCACTCCAGCTTTCTCACAGTTGTGCATTGTATGGTGCTTCTTCCATTCTTTTACTTTCAGCATATTTGCAACTTTGAATATAATGTGTCCCATGTAGACAGCATAGAGTTATATGTTCTTTTATTTAGTCTGACAATCTTTTCCTTTGCTGGGATTGCTTAATCCTTTCACATTTAATATTGTGCTTGATATGGTTGGATTTATGTCTCACTTTATTTTGGTTTTGTTTTCTATATGACTTATGACTATTTTTTCCTTGTACTCCGCATTTACTTCCTTTTATTAAGTAGACTTTTGTGTGTACCATTTCAATTTCTTTAATAATTATGATCAGACTTTTGGGTTATTTTCTTAATGGTTTCTCTGTGATTTACAGTATAAATTTTATCAGAATCTAGTTTGGATGTACACTATTTTTTAAATTTGAACATTTAGTTTTACATATTTGTGGGGTGCAGTGTGTTGATTCAATACATGCATGTACTGCCCAATGATTAACTTAGGACAGAGAGCATAGTTTTGTACACATTAGTCCACCACTTCTCAGATTTACACAAAATTAGTCTATACATGCATTCTATACATCTATCCAGTAGGATACAGAATATTTACTACCATTAAACTCCCTCATTTTTGTGCTATTATTTTATGCATATGTTTTTGTATGTTACACACCCCAAAATACATTTATGTTTATTGCTGTATACAATCTAATGTCCATTGAAGAAGGTAGAAGAAAGGAGAGTGAATTATATTTGTAGAGTTCATTTGGTTTTGTATTAAACTTATGTACTACTTCTGAATTTTTTCATTTGTTTTCTGTGAATTTGTGTTACCATCTGGTCTTAATTTCTTACTCTTATATAGTTTCATTCACAAACCCCTTTATCATGTGCTTATTGTCAAATATATTACATTGATATACGCTATATGACCAAAATACAGTTTTATTGATATTGTTTTGTGCAATTGTCCTTTAAGTCAGTTATGAGTAGAAAGGAACCTCAGTAAGTCACTATGCTTTGTTTAATCATTATCTACCCAATTACTATTACTGGAGATCTTAATTTTTTTCCATACAGATTCTACCTACCATCTAGTGTCACTCCTCTCCTGCTGAAGAACTTCATTTAACATTTCTTACATTGCCAAATATTAACAACAAATTCTTTGTTTTTATTTATCTGAGAAAGTTTTAATTTTTCCTTCATTTTGAAAGATGGCCTTGCTAGAAACAGGCATCTTGGTTGACAGTTTCTTTTTTCTTTCAGCACTTTGAATATGTCATGCCAGTGCATTCTGGCAGCGTTTCTGATGAAAAATAATCTGCTGGTTTTATCCATGACCACTTCTATGTGCTGATTTACTTCTGTCTTCCTGCTTTCAATATTTTCTCTTCATTTTGGCTTTCAGCATTTTGACTGTGATATCTCTTGATGTGAATCTCCTTAAATTTAACTTCTTGGAAGTTCATTCGGTTTTTAGGTGTATAGTTTAGTGTTTTTCATAAAATCTGGGAGGTTTTTAGTTATTATTTCTTCGAATATATTTTCTATCCTGTTCTCTCTTGCCTCTTTCTGGTTCTTAGTTATGTGTATATTGGTATTCTTGATTGCATCGAGAATTTATCTGAGGCTCTGTTCATGTTTCTTCATTCCTTTTCCCGTTTGTTTTTCCAACTGCATGATTCCTATTGATTTATCTTTAAGTTTGGTGATTTTTCTACTGTCATCTCAAATTTACTTTTGTAGTCATCTAGTGGATTTTTCATTTTGTTTATCATAGTTTTCTGCTTCAGAATTTCAATTTAGTGCTTTTTAAAAAAAGTATTTCTGACAAGCAAACAGAAAGGACATTGTTGGGTGGGAGGGGGCAGAGGGAGGAGGGCGAGAGGTTTTGGTAATTGGCCACAATAATCAACCACATTGTATATAGACAAAATAAAATTAAGGGAAAAAAATTTAAAAAGTATTTCGATGTGTTTATTAATCTGTACTTAATGAGTCATTGTTCTTACTGTATGTGTTTAAATTTTAAAACATGATTTTCTTTTGTTCTCTGAACATATTCATAATAGCTGTTGTAACATCTGTCTGCTAGTCCAACATCTGGGTCCCTTCAAAGGCAGTGTCTGTTGTTTGCCTTTTGTCCTGTATATGTGTCACACTTTCCCGTTTCTTTCAATGTCTCATAATTTTTGTTGTTGTTAAGAAGTGGACATGTTAGATAATATAAGGTAGGAATTATGGGGATTTATCCCCCACCTGGCTTGGTGCTGTCATTTGTCTGGTGTTTGTTTGGTGACATAACTGGACTAATTTTATGAAGTCTGTTTCTACTGCAGAGTACGGCTTCTGATATCCTTTCACGGATTTTCCCCCATGTTGTCATTTTCTAGCTTGGCTTTTTTGGGTTCCTCGTCTGGTCAGTGTAAGACACTGTTTTGTCACAGGTTTTATCTTTAAGTTTCTTACCAAAAAGGTATTCATCCTTTACCTCTGGTTGTGTTTGTGGCTAGGGTACTGCTCTCATGGTTCTGGGTTTGAAATTTTACCTTGTCCCTAAGCATTGGAAAGATTGCATGCCATTTTTCTTGTTCTCCATGGATCCTGCTAAGAAGGCAGCTGTCATTTAAATCATTGTTCATGGGTTGGTAACCTATATCTATTTCTCTGAAGTGTTTCATGGGGATACATTTGCTTATTTCATTAATATTACTTATATTTCACATAGGTGTCAAATATATAGTTTACTAAGACTTCAAAAACTTCTATATATTTTATGTGAATGCAGATTATTCCATATGTGTAAATAAAAGGATAATTTATTGGACAGTAACAATAAAGCAAAGGAAAAGCAGAACATATAGCTGGTATGAAAAATAAAAAAAGCCAAAAAGCAAACATTTAATTTTATCTTCAATACGTAAAGGTATCTGCATGTGCACAACTTGAAATAAATTAAGCACATTTCCACATAAAACATCCAATGGTTTGTTCTTATTATTGCTGATCTGGTATTACTTGTGACTTGGATGAGAAATTGAATGAGAAATGCGAAAACCCCTCGAGGGAGAATAAGGAAGTGACACTTGTATTGCAAAATATTTTATGTCTAAGGCTATTCTACAGCATTCGGTAACATTAAACTTTGGCAAAACCATATCAGAAGCGATTCATAGAAATGTAGCAAATATCAGAATCTATGAGTAGCAAGCCGAATCTGTCAGTATGGACATATACTTCCTATGGACAGATAGAACACAGGCCAGTGATGAGAGGATATGTGTAACAATTTGATAGGCTTAATATGTAATAGTTTTGGTATTTAAAATAATTATAATGATAGGTTAACAAATGGACTTAACATTGCATCTAAGTACTGATGTATACACAAGCTAAGTATAAATTGGCAATTAATCTCTTAAATATGCTTAATACTTAGTTCAAGTTATTCATAGCAAGACTCTATAATATCTTGATACGAAGTTATCAAAGTGGTATAAAATAGAACTGGCTATTTGAAAGTCATTTGGCTTTTTTTTTACTTAAAGTTCTATAAAGTAATTCACCTCCTAATACCACATCTGACACAATTATTCACAAATGTACATTAAATTATGGGTCCGAATATGGCAAAACTGCTATTTCTGAGTAAATTATGCTTTGTCTGTACCATGAATACTATGTAGCTTTTTCAACCAATCTAGAGGTAGACTTATGGAAAAAACTTCCAGGATATATTATTATAAAGGTAAGCAAATTGTAATTTACTTTCCAATCTGTAAATATACTATTAATGTGAATACATATGTGTGTGTAGATCTATTAATACACACAATTCACTGCTGCTCATGGTTACTTGTGAATGGAATGTAGATCTGCATTTTGGAGAGTGTTCAATGAGCATACGATGTATGTGTAATTAATAAATGAAAAATGAAAGAAATAGAAAAAAGTTGGCATATGCTTTTCTTTCTTCTTTTTTGAGTTAGTGCAGAACAGGAAATGATCTTCCTGAAGAGTGCTTTTTCTCTGTTATCATTATACATAATTATTTCAAGTTAAATATTTCATAGATGTAATAAATTATTCTTCAGTTTTTAACATGCACAAGGTATGAGCCATATATTGCAAGTACTTTTATTGAGGTACAGTTTGTTAGGAAACACAAACAGTAAATAATGAGTATACTAAACAGCTAAGTTTGGGGGAATGAATTCTACAGCCACAATAACCAGATTATTACTTTAGTGTCCATCAGTCTTGCTAACACTTATTAATTCTAATGCATTTTTCTACAGATTGCTTTTAGATAGTCTGGAAACAAACATGTCATCTGGGAATAATGATGTTTGCATATCTTCCATTTTAATTTCTGGTCTTTTACATTTTTTCTTGCATTATGGCCCTGACTAGGACCTCCATAAAATGTTTAATAGAACAGGGGACAGGAGATATTGTTGTATCTTTTCTGATTTCAGGGGGAAGTTTTGAATATTTTTTCACTAAGTATGATATTTGTTGCAGTGTTCTGAGTTTTAGTTTTTAATCATAAGTGTGGCAAATTATGTCAAATGATTTAGACCCATTGTAATAGTACATTAATTTTTTCTTTCTTTTTTTTTTAAGTGGTTTGATTTCAAAATGTTAAACCAAGAAGAATTCATTCTGGGATTAACTTCAATTTGCTCATTGCATTTTATAATTGATGCATCTTTGATTTTGTTTATCCAACATAAGTTGTTGTTTTCTGTGTTTGGTCATGCAGGATATAAACCTATGATTTTACTTTCTTATAATATCCTCTTCAATTTGATGTAAAGTTTATAAGGGTCTCCTAGAACATTTGGGGGATTGTTTTTCGATTCTGTGGAAGAGTTTGTACAAGATTGGCATTATTTCTTTCTCATTATATGGAAAAGTTCAGGAATTCAGGCACTAGGACTTGGAATTCATTCATAAAAAGGATATTCATTATAGACACAATTTATTTAATAATTGAAGGGCAATTGAGATTTCCCAACCTTTTAAAATTATTTATCATTCCATATACTTAAAAATTTGTTAGCATAAAATTTATATAAATATCAATTTGTAGTATTATGTGTTTGTCTACAGGATTGGTAGTGATGATTCAGTCTACATTTCTGGTTCTGGTAATGGGTTTCTTTTATTTTTCTCCATAATTTGTGCAAGGGATCTGTCAATTTTCTTTTCAGTTCAATAAAAATTTGGGATTCGTCAATCTTCTCTTTGCAATCATTCAAATTTCATTCACCAATCTTAATTTTATTGGTTCGTGTCTTCAATTATTTTTAGTAGTAAATTACACAGTTTTCAATTTCTTGAGGTGAGCTGTTATATCTTAAATTTTCAGTATTTCCACTTGTGTAAGTAATGCTATTTATTTTCATGTAAACATATTTTGGTGCAACTCATACTTCGTAATAGCTTTATTGAGGTATAATTGACTTAAAAAACTGCACAACCTTTAAATGAACAATATATGTTTTGAGATATTATATATTTGTGAAACAGTCACCATAATCAAGATAATGTAACTATCCATCTCACATACTTTTCCAAGTTTTCTTGTGCATATATGTCTTCCCTCTCTGCTGGTTCTGCCGAAACACTCCACATTTTCCCCATGCTATGCACCTCCTTGTGTAAGTCTTTCTATGGACATATACTTTCATTTTCTTAAAAAAAAGTAAACTTCCAGAAATGGATGACTGGATCGCATGATTAGGGTTTCTTTATGTTATTTTACAGTATGACAAAGTAGTTTGCAACATTATACCATTTTACAGCTTACCGGCAATATGAGTGTCACAGGTGCTCAACGTCTTTGCCATTGTTTGTCATGGTCAGAACTTTTAACTGTAGCCCTTCTAATAGGTATGCACTGGTATCACATTGTTGCTTTATGTTGCAAGGTGTAACCAAGTCATAGATCTTTGTGTTCCAAGCATTCCCAGTAAATGGAGAAAACAGATTAAAGGCCTGATGCTAATCCTTTCCATTCATGTTTTGCATGTATAGTTCTTTTTTATTGCATGCTGGATTTTCTATTTGATGTAGTATAGGGATAATTGCAGGCTCTGGGTGATTTTATCTTCCTCCAGGGACCATTTCTTTTGCTATTGAGAGGCAGTAACCTGGTGGAATGCCCTTTCTGACATTGAGAACTTTTGAGGCTGGATTTCAAGTTATATTGTATTTCTTGTTCACATAGACATTTAGTACATAGCCCCTCTAGGATGTCAAAAGAACCTAAAATTTTTAAAAAAATAATTAGCCCTCTGCTTTGTGGGCTCTGAGCTGAATTTGTGCTGCCTGTGATGGAGGTAGTACTGGAAGACGGTCAGTTGCTTAGTTTCTCAGCTTCAATTTTGTGCTTAGCATCTTGAGTGCTCATTCAGATCTTTCAATTAACAAATACTTTGTGGCGAAGATGATACCAAAGTTAGATCTCACCACTTGGGCTTTCCTTCCTCCTGAGATTGTGAACCTTTAATTCTTGCCCCCTTAAACTTGTAATACCTCAAAGGGATATCTTTCATATATTTCCAGCTTTCCCAGTTTTTCTCAGCAGGATGCTTGGACTCGTAGATTATTACAGGAGGCAGGTTTTTTTCCCTAAAAACCTATTATTTAAAATAAGTTTTAATTAATAGGTGTTTTCCTCCCATAGCCAACTAATCCCAATTCTATATCAAGACTATGAACAAAATTAACTTAACTTTCTATTTTGAGGTCAGTGTACATTCATTTGCAGTTACAAGAATTAATATGAAGGGATCCATGTACCTTTTACTTACTTTTACCCAGTTTTAACATCTTGAAATCCATGGAGCACTATCTCAAGCAGGATATTAATATTTATACAGTCAAGATAGAGAACATTTCAATCGCCACAAGAATCCCTCTCGTTTCCCTGTTATAGGCAGGTCGCTGTCCTTCGTCTCCCCATCCTTGATTTCTGGCAACTAATGATCTGTTCTTCATTAGTGTAATTTTTAAAAATTTTATTGACATCATATTCATGGAATCATTCTGTATGTGATGTTTGGGACATTTTTTTTTTTTTCTCTCTCAATATACTTATCTGGAGATTCATAAAGATTGTTGTGTGTATAAATAGGTTTTTAAAGTTTTTATTGCTGAGTAGAATTCCATGGTATGGATATACCACATTTTGTTTAACTATATGAGGGTCATCTGGGTGTTTTCACTTTGGGGCTATTACAAATAAATCTGGGTCAAACATTTCTGTATATGTTTCCTTGGAAACATGCGTCTTTAGTTCTCTTTGCTAAATACCAAAGAGTGCAATGCTCTGTCATATGGTACTTGCATAGTCAGGGATTTTTTTTTTTTTTTTTTTTAGACTGCCGAAATTTGTAACAGTGGCTGCACCATCTTAGATTCCAAGAAATACTGTCTGAGTTTGTCTGCATTTTATGGTGTCACTATTTTTTATTTTAGGCATTCGGATAGCTGTGTAGTGATATCACATTGTGATTATAATTTGCATTTACCAAATAACAATAATGTTAAACATGTTTCCATGTGATTATTTGCTATTTGTATATTCTCTTTGGTTGAAATCTCTCTTTATTTCTTTTGACCATTTTACAGTTGGATTTTTCAAAATGTATGTTATGAGTATACTTTCTATATTAGAGATACTCGTTTTCTGTCACATATTTGGCTTATAAATATTTTTCCCAGTATGTAGCTTGTCTTTCTGTTTGCTTAACAGAAAATAAAGCTATTAGCATAGTATTTGCGAGTGAATTTTTTTTTTTTTGCAAGTTTTTGGAGGTTTTCCTGTTATGTTTCTGTTATTGATTTCCCATTTGATTTTATTATGGTCACAGAACACATTCTTGTGATTTCAGTCCTTTTAAATTTTTTGAGGTTTATTTTATGCTTGACAATATGATCTGCCTTGGTGTATGTTCCATGTACAGTGGCAACAAATTTGTCTCCTGCTGTTGTTGGGTGCAGTGTTCTGTAATTGTGAAACACATCCTGTTGAATGATGGTGGTGTTGATTTGTTCAGAAATTTTGCTGAATCTATGTAATTTTTCTGTCAACTGTTGAAATATAGTGGTTGAAGTCTCCAGCTATAATTGTGAATTCAACTATTTATTCTTTCAAGTGTATCAGTTTTGCTTCTCATACTTTGTACATATTCAGGGTTTCTAGATCTTTTTGTTGAATTGGCCATTTGTTATTACATAATATAATGTCCATCTTTGTCTCTGGTAATTTTCTTTGCTCTGAATTCTGCTCTATCTAATACTCTTATTGCCATTCCTGCTTTATTTTGATTATTTTTGGTATATCTTTCCATATCCTTTACTTTCAGTCTGCTTATGTCATTATATTTAAAGCAAGTTTGTTGTTGACAGAAAATAGTTGAGTCATTTTTTTGTTAATTCACTCAGCCAATATTTGTCTTTTAGTTGTTATACAATTGTATAGGTCATTTTTATTTAATGTTATTATGTGTATGTTAGGATTTAAGTGTGGTATAACATTTTTTCTGTTTGTTTTCTCTGTTTTTATTTTTTCGTTTTCTATTGTCTGCCTTCCTGTGGGTACTTTAAAAATTTTTAGCAATTCATTTTTTTATTTTTGTTTATCTATAGCGTATTTGAGTGTGTCTTTCTGCATTACTCTTTTTACTGATTACTCTGACCATTACATATATATAAATATATGTATATGTATACTTATTACAATCGGGTGTAATCATTTTACCACTTTTAGTGATGTGTTAAAAACCTTATCTCCTATTACATCTCTCTACCCACTCCCTATTTTTAATATAATTATCATAAATACTTCCTCTTCATACTTTGAAGTCCACATCAGAAAGTGTTATAATTTTTACTTATAATGTAAAACGTAATTTAGAAAACTCAAGAAGAGAAACTTGGTTTACTCTATTCACCTGTCTTTTGCTTACCTTTACTGATGTTCCAAGTTTTCTGACTTTATTATTTGTTTCTGTTCAGAAAATTTCCTTTAGTTATTATTTTAGGGTAGTTGTACTGGCAGTAAATTCTTTTAGGGTTCCTTCATCGAAGAATGTCTTGGTTTTCACTTGAATCCTGAGGATATTTTCACTGGGTTTAGAATTTCACAGTTCTTTTCTTTCAGCACTTGAAAAATGTGGCACTTTCTACTAGCTTTCCTGGATTTTGATGATAAATTCAACATAATTTGAATATTCTTGTATTTTTTTTTCCTCTATAGGTAAGATGGCATTTCTCTTGCTGCTTTCAATAAATTTTTTTTTCTCTTTAGTTTTCAGAATTTTGATATGATGTATCTTGGTCTGGAATTTTACAGGTTCATCCTGAGAGAATTTTGTTAAGGCCTTGTACGTATAAATTTTGTTTGACAAATTGGGAAGTTTTCAGGCATTATTTTTGAAAGTATTCTCAGTACTATACTCTGTCCACTCCTTATGGGATTCTAATGACAGGAATGTTAGAACCTTTGTTATTGACTCACAGGTCTCTGAGACTTTGTTCTCCTACCCACCCCCTTACTCATATTTCCTTTCTGTTTCCTGACTGGGTAATTACTCTTTTTCTGCCTTCAGTGTCAATGATTATTTCCTTTGCACCACATCAACAGGGGGAAAGTGAAGGCACGGCCTCTGTTGCCAGGTGATTGTAGAAGTCCAGATTCAACCCTTGGCCTCCATTGACTACTGAGTGGGGGATGTTCCTCGTTACTCCTGGGAAGTGTTGGAAGTTCTGTCCCCCCACTAGGCTTCCACTGAGAGTGGCAGGTCACAGCTCCTCATGGGCATACTACTGACACCATATAGAGTGACTTCTTTACCATGGGCTGTGGTGAAAACTGTTACTCTTCTCTGAGCTTCCTCTGATAGCACTTCAGCAAGAAGGGGAGCAGTATGTCATTAACTCCAATAGAGTAGAAGTGCAAACTTTCTACCTGCTCTCCATTAACACTGTGGTGTGGTGGAGGGTGCACTCTTTACTAACAGCAAGTATGAACGTACCAGCTTCCAACTGCACCACTATGGATGCCGTGTGATGGTGATTTGAGTTAACTAGCTACATACAGCCTGGTCAGGGTGGACCTTTCATAACGTAGTTGAAGATGGCAACTCTATTTTGTTGTGATGTTTTGCTTGAACAGAGTAGTTAGCTCTACTCAGTTATGAATTAAATAATCGTGTATTTATTCACATATTTTACTTAATCAGAGCTTTGCACTTCTTCCTGCAGTTCTTAGTTTGCACCAGGAGAGATAACTCTACCCTCAGACTGAATGACTTCTTTTAGTATTACTTCTTTTACAGTTTTCCCAGTGGTAAATTGTCTTAAGTTTGGTTGTTTCTTATTTCACTCTCCATGAAAGCATAATTTTTCTACATATGGAATTCTCAATTGACAGTTTTACTTTTTCCTTCAGCATTGGAAAGATGGTGCTATATTTCTCCTGTTCTCCACTATAACCACTGATTTTATTTTCTTATCTTTCTTATAGTATTGATTTTGTGTAAAGTTTATACCAGTCTCATAATAGAATTGAGAAGCATTTCTTTTATCTGGAAAAAATTGTGCAAGATTGGAGTTCTTGTTCATTATATGGAAAACAGCAAGTCTTCAGGCACCAGGGTGTAGAATAGAATCACTGGGAGGAAATATTTAATTACAGATGCAATTTTTCAAATAGATGTAAGATTATTGAGACTTCCTAAATTTTTCTCTAATTTCATTTTTTTAAACAATTTACTGATTTCATGTAACTTCAATTTATCAGCGTAAGTTTGCTTAAAATATTATGTGTATGTCTCAAGGATCTGGACAGATAATTCTGCATTCCTGGTAATAATGTCTGGTTTTTGTATTGATAAGTGTCTCAAGGGTTCATCATTTTTAAACCTATTACCAAAAAGAAAAACAACAAAAGTAACATCTTAAAATAACTTATGGATATGTTGATTCAACTTTTTATAACTGAAAAAATTTCATCCTTTAATCTTAAATTTTTTTTCATTTTTTTTTAGATTAAAATTACCGGGTATTTTTACAAATAATTGAGCTTGATTATCAGATTTATAAATTTTAGTACATCCTTTTTTGAATTGAATGATCTGAAATTTCTTTGAGACACATATTTGGTGCATACTGCACGTTTTGAATAATTTTTTGAGGTATGATTGATTTAAAATAAACCACATAATGTTAAAGTCATCATAAAAGTTTAAAGACTTTTGTGTATTAATGAAACTGTCATCACAATCAAGATAACATAAATATCCTCTCCTCTTCCACCAAGGTTCCTTATGAACCTCATATTGCTCCCCTGTCATCCTGCCCTAGCGCTCCCCTCTTTCCTGCGTTATGGACATTCTTGAAGGAGTCTTTATATGGACATAAAATTTTATATTTTTTTGAAAAATTTCAAGGAACAGAATGGCTAGATCACATGATAGTTGTGCCTTTCAGATACTTTAGAAATTGTGTAAATATTCTGCAGTGAACATACTGTGTTAAACCCTACCAGCAGTGTAAAAGAGTCACCTTTGATTAGGTACTTGTCAGCACTTATTATGGTTAGTATTTTTCATTGTTTCTCATTTAGCAGGTGTGTAGTGGTATCTCACTGTTGCTGTAAATTGTGTGGGAATCACCAAGTCTTAGTTCTTTCTGTTCCAGACATCCTCATTATATGGAGAAAATGGATCCCAATCCTGATGCTAGTCCTTTCCTACCCCATTCCCTTTCTGCATGTGTGGGTACTTTTGATTGCAGGCTGGATTTTCTGTATGAAATAGTGTAGAGGTAACTGGAGTTTCTGGGTGATTTTATCATTCTCTGGCATACATTTGCATTTGACAGGCAGTTAGGGTGGGGACAGTTAATCGCACTGCGGTCAGAAATTGAGTCCTTTTAAAGCTGGATCTCGAGCTTTGTGTGGAGTTTTCTATTTTAGGTTTATATTGACCTTAGGACATAACCCCTTGGGGATATGCCAAATGAACCCTTGGTTTGTTTTCTGTGATTCATTTCGTCTGTGAACTGTCAGGTTGAACCTGTGTCCTCTTGGTTGGGTGAGACTGCCAGAAGTCTTTCTCAGCTGCTTAGCTGCTCAGCTCCAACTTTCTGCTGAAACCTCCTGGATCGTCACTCACATCCTTGGAATCAGCAAAAGCCTTCAAGGGAGAAGCGGTAACAAATGTGAATGGTTCTCGTGACAAAGTCTTCCCTCCTAATTGAGATTCTGTCTTTTTGAATGCTTTCTTCCTTTGATTTGTGGTGCCTTCAAACAATATCTTTAATATCTTCCAGCTTTCCTAGTTTTTCTCAGTAGGATGTTTGAGCTGAAAAGGCTGGTGTGCTATTAAGCAAGAGTTTATCTCTACAAATACTAGTTATTGAAATAGTTTTGAATCTGTACATTTTATTTCTTTTATAGAAAGTTAATTCAGTCTATATTTCCATAAGATAAACAATTGCTGTTATGGCAAATGATCTTCCTGAAGAGTGCTTTTTCTCTGTTTCATTATACATAATTCTTTCAAGTTAAATATTTCATAGATTTAATAAATTATTCTTTAGTTTTTAACATGCACAAGGTATGAGCCATATGATGCAAGTACTTTTATTGAGGTATAGTTTGTTAGGAAACAAAAACAGTAAATAATGAGTATACTAAACAGATTAGATTGGGGGAATGAATTATACAGCCAGTCACCAGATTACTACCTATACCATGTCGAATTGTTGCTCTAGGGAGTGGCATATCAACCTTTATCTTGCCCTGGTGTACTGAGAGTTATGTTTGTACCACTCCATGTAAATGTACCCTCATGACATGGGACTTTGTGGTCTTGGTGTCATATATTTTACATATACGATACTATTTTTTTCATTTTTTGCTTTATACATTGAAATGCATTTTTAAAACAATAGAAAAATTGTCTTATATTTCCCCATACATTTTATTTTTTTTTTGAGTAGTAGACTTTAGTTTATAGCAGTTTTAGGTTTGCAGAAAAATCGAGCAGAAAATACCCCCCTACACACACACAGAGTTTATCCTATTATTAATATCCTGCGTTGCTGTGATACATTTGTTACAGTTATGAAACAATATTGATAAACTATTATAAAGTAAAGTTTACATTAGGATTCCCTCTCTGTGTTGTATAGTTCTATGGGTTTTGCTAGATGTGTAATGTCATGTATTCACTAGTACAGTATCATACACAATAGTTTCACTGCCCCACGAAGCATCTGTTCTCCACCTGTTCATCTGTGCATCTCTCTCTCTCCCTGAGAACCTGGTAACCACTGGTATTTTTTTTCCTGTTACCTCAAACATTTTTTGTTTCTTTGTGTTAGGTGCATTCAAGATCCTCTTTTCCAGCTGATTGAATTTATACAATAAATTGTTCTTAATTACAGTCACCCTACAGTGCTATAGAACACTAAATCCTATTCCTCCTACTTAGGTGTAATTTTGTGTTTGTTAATCAACTCTCACTATCCCCTACCCCTTTATCCTTCTGGTAACAATTCAGCATGGTAATCTCTGGTAACCACCATACTATTCTCTACTTACACGTGATAAAAATTCTTTGCTTCCACATATGGATGAGAATATGTGGTATTTCTCTTTCTGCTCCAGGCTTATTTCACTTAATGCAATGTCCTCCAAGCTCATACGTGTTGCCGCAGATGGCAGGATTTCACTGTTTTTAATCGCTAAATAGTATCACGTGTACACATACCACATTTTCTTTATCCATTCAACTGTGGATAGATACTTAGGTTGATTCCATATCTTTGTGATTATAAACAGTGGTGCAATAAACATGAGCGTGCGCACATCTCTTCGATATGCTGATTCCCTTTCCTTTGTTTATATATATATATCCAGTAGTGGGACTGCTGGATCACATGGTAGTTCTATTATTAGTTTTTTTAGAAACTTCTGTCCTGCCTTCCATAATGGCTATATTAATTTGCGTTCCCACCAACAGTATGTAAGAATTCCTCTTTCTATGCTTCCTTGCCTGCCTTTGGTATTTTGTCTTTTTAATATTAGCCATTCTAACTGGAATGTCGTAATATTGCATTGTAGGTTTGATTTGCAATTCCCTGATGATTAGTGATGTGGAGCTTTGTTTCATATACCTGTTGCCCATTTACATGTCATCTTTTGGAACATGTCTATTCAGCTTATTTGCCCATATTTTAATTGGATTTTTCATTTGCTGGTTTTTTCTTTTGAGTTATTTGAATTCTTCTTATATTCTGGATATTAATCCTCTGTCAGATGCATAGTTTGTAAATATTCTCTCCCATTCTGTAGGTTGTCTCCATTGATTTTTTTTCTCTGCTGTGCAGAAGCTGTTTAGTTTGATGTAATCCCATTTGTCTGTTTTTTTGTTTGGTTGTTTTTTTTTGTTTTGTTTTTTTTTTTTTGCTTTTTTTGCCTGTACATTTGAGGTCTTCTTCATAAAGTCTGTTCCCAGACCAATGTTCTGAAGCATTTCCTCTATGTTTTCTACTAGTAGTTTCATAGTCTTGGGTCTTACATTTCAACCTTTAATTCATTTTGAGTTGATTTTGTATATGGTGAGAGGTAGGGTCTAACTTCATTCTTCTGCATATGGGCATCCAGTTTCCCCAGCACCATTTATTGAAGAGACTGTCCTTTCCCTAATGAATATTCTTAGTGTCTTTGCCCATAATCAGTTTTGTTTTGATCATCACACACCATATGCAAATAATGGTAATCAACTATGAACCCCCTAAATATGGATAAATAAAAATAAGAAGAAAGAATCATTTCTGTGACATATATAATTTGTGATGTGCAACGGAAAAAAAAATTACTCAAGATTTAACTAAAATTATCAACTAATCATTTTATAGTCTAAAAAAAGAAAAAAGAAAACCAGTTGGCTGTAAATATGTGGCTTTATTTCTGGGTTCTCTATTCTGTTCTATTAGTTTCTAGTCTTTTTTTATGCCAGTATCATGCTGTTTGGGTTACTATAGCTTTGCATATATTTTGAAGTCACGTACTGTGGTGCTTCCAGCTTTGTTCCTTTTGCTCAGGATTAATTTGGCTATTAGGGTTTTTCTGTGGTTTCAAACAAATTATAGGATTGTTATTCTATTTTGTGTGAAGAATGTCATTGGCATTTTGATAGGGATTGAGTTGGATCTATAGACATCTTTTGGTAGTGTGGTAGTTTTCACATTATTGATTCTTCCAATCTGTGAATGTGGAATGTGTATGTGCTACCATTTCTTTGTGTCTTCAGTTTCTTTCATCACTGTTTTGTAGTTTTTCTTGTACAGATCTGTCATCCTTTTGGTAAAATTTATTTTTAGGTAGTTTATCTTTTTCTGTACCTTTTGAGAATGGAATTACTTTCTTAATTTCTTTTTCAGCTTGCTTATTATTGGTTTATAGAAACTCTGTTGATTTTTGTATGTTCATTTTGTATCCTGCAACTTTACTGAATTCATTAATCACTTCTAAAAGTTTTTGGTGGAGCTTTTAGGATTATCTATATGTAAGATCATGTCATCTGCAAACAGGGACAATTTGACTTCCTCCTTTACAATTTGCATACCCCTTATTTCTTTCTCTTGCCTAATTGCTATGAGTAAAACTTCCAGTACTGTGTTAAGTAAGAGTGGTGAGAGTGGGCATCCTTGTGTCATTCCTGTTCTTAGAGGAAAACCTTTCAGCTTTTCCACATTGGTATGATATTAGCTGTGAGTTTGTCATATGTGGCCTTTATTGTGTTGAAGTATGTTCTCTCTATACCAAGTTTGTTGGTTTTTTTGTCATAATGGGATATTGAATTTTATAAAATACATTTTCTGTGTTAGTTGTGATGATCATTTGCTTTTTGTCCTTCATTTTGTTGCTGTGATGTATCAAGTTTGTTGATTTGCCTTTGTTGAACCACTCTTTTGTTTTTTAACTGGAGCATAATTGATTGTACATGTTTTGGGGGTACAATCCCACTTCTAGGAATATATGCAAAAGAATGGAAACCATCATGTTGAATGTTACCTGCACTCCCATGTTCATCACAGATGTACTTAAAATAGCCAAAATGCAGAACCAACCTAAATGTCAAACCATTCTTGCATCCCTGGGATAATTCCTTAAACAGACAAGAACAAAAACAGAAAAAGAAAATGATAGACCAATATCCCCATGAAGAAAGATGCAAAAAATTTCAACAAAATACTATGAAACTGAATCAAGCAGCCCTTGAAAAAGATCACTCACCACATATTTTCCTATTTTCTTTATTGTGTGTGCTCTTCATTTTTTCCTGTAATTTTTAATTTCCATGAAGTGTTGCTTCACTTTAGTCTGAAGAACTTACTGTAGTATTAATTGCATTACAGGTTATCCAGCAGCCAATTGTCTAAGGTTTGATTATGTGGATGTTTCTTATGTCATTCTGAGTTTGGAAGGATAATTTTGCTGGACATAGAATTCTGAGTTGACAATCTTATTTTTTCTTTAGCATTGGAAAGATGCTGGTCCATTTTTCTCCAGCTCTCCGTGGATACTCTTGAGAAAGCAGCCATTGTTTACATCATTATTCCCAGATGGGAAGGCAATTCATTTGTATTTCTCTGGCACATTGAGTTTTATTATTTGGCTTTAGCTGCTTAAGTATGATGTACCACATGCATATCTATTTTGATTTTTTGGTTCCTTTAATCTTGGATTTCTAATTAGAATATATTTTTGGAAAGTTGGGAATTTTTTGCCTCTTTTCTACAAATCATATGGTTTTCTTTCCTGATCGGTTCCTCTCCCTCCTCATATTGCACTCTGATTAAGTATATGTTTGATGATTGAATATTATCTAACAGGTTGCTGTAGGTTGCTGTAGGTTGCTGTAGTTTCCCATAGTCAATGGGCACTGCAAGACCTCTGTTATTTCCATTCCTCTCTTAGCCTCACATCCACTTTCTGCTATGCCTTGATGAGTCTTGTGCACATGTTCAGCCCAGGCCCTGACCAAGGACCTATAGTAAACTTCCACACCGACTTCTGTCTTGGTCCTGTGAACAGCTCCCTCATCTAGAGTGTCGTACCACGTAAATCTCAGCTGCACAGCAGCCTCGACTTTTAATCTCTGTTTCATCAGCTTAACAACTCTGCCATGCTCCACCTGTTTCCAACTCCCTGCCATAGGTGAAATTGCCTCATCCAGAGGGCCTGGGCGAACATAAATCTCTCACCTTGACAATAGCTTGTGTCAGTGAGGAACTCTCATACATAGTTTGTGGAAAGAGAAATTAGAGCCAGGACTCTGGCACAATTTTGGCAGATTCTATTAAGCTGAATAGACACATACAATACGACTCAGTAATTCTACTCTAACTTACATAGTTATCCTAAAAATGCACCTCTGTGCCAAAACATGTATAGAAACAGTAATACTTAGTAGCTGGACACAATCTAAAAGTTCACCATTTCTAAGAATGGGTAACATAAGGTATATCACACAATGTAATGCCATTCACCAATGAATATGAACAGACTTCTTCTACATACAAACTGTTGTTGTGAAGGGATCCCTGCCAGCGCATCCTGCCATGCACTGATTGGAACAGGGTCTCAGGTCAAGTTGGGAAGTCTAGCACATTCCTTGGCTCTTTATTGTCATCAGTATTTCCAATAACACCCCTCTTTTTGATTCCATCTGGCTAGTCTGGCGATTTGGGCAGAATTCTTCTTGGATCCTGGGGAGAAATGAGCCTCCAGGGGCCAAACTATGTTGCTTTGCTGGGTTTTGAGAAATACCAGGTCTAGGTCACCTTCTTTTGTAGGGTGGGTCGTCATCAAATGCCTGCTGCTCTGCCCTCCTTCACTTTGCCCTCCACTTAGATGCCTGCCCTCTTCTGACCACTGTTCAGAGTTTCTTTTTAGTTGTGTTTTGTATTCTTTCCAGGGTTTTTGGCTGTATCTAGTGGAAAGGAGCAAGGAGAGACAAGTATACACTATTTTGTGCAGAGAATAACTTCAGCCTAATTTTCCTTAGTTTTACCAAGATTCAGAATGATGAGTATTTCAGGTTTCTTAATGGCAGATATACTCCATCCTTTGGTTCTATCACATTCTGTTTGTTCATTAATCAGTTGACAGACATTTGGGTTGTTTTTACTTTTTGCTGTTATGAATAATGGTGCTATGAACAATCGGATATAATTTTTGCATGGATATATGTTTTCAGTTATCTGGAGTGGACAGGTAAGGTTGGAAATTCTGGGTCATATACTAACTGTTTGTCTAACTTGTTGAAGAATTACCAAATTGTAGAGCTATATATGAGGGTTTCAATTTCTCCTCACCAGTACTTGTTATCTGTGTTTTTGATTATACTAATTCTTTTGGATGTGAATTTGTATACCATTGTGGGCTTGATTTTCATTTCCCTAAGGACTAATGATGTTTGACGTCTTTTCATGTGAACATTGACCATTTGTGTATCTTCTTTGGAGAAACTCCTATTGGAATTCTTTGCCAATTTAAAAAAATTAGATTGTCTTTATCTTATTGAGAAAGAGCTTTTCATATTCTGTATATAGATCCCTTATCAGGCATATGATTTCTAAAGATTTTGTTTCATTCTGTGAATTGTCTTTTCATTTTCTTAATGATGTTCTTTGAAACAAAAACATTTTCAGTTTTGATGAGTTACAACTTATCAGTCTTTTATTCCTTGTGCTTTGCTGTCATAATTACGAAATCATTGCTTAACCTAAGGTTAAGGTACTCTCTTCCAGGAGCCTTTTGGTTGTAACAGCTACGTTTAGATCTATGATCCACCTGAGTTCCGTTTTCTGTGTGAAGTGAGGTAAGGGTCCAACTTCTTTCTTTTGCATGTAGATATCCAGTTGTCCCAGTACCACTTGTTGAAAACATTCTTTTCCAATTGATGTATTTCCATCATAAAAATATTTGATCTTGCTATCTGTAAATATGATTGTTTCTCATTTATTTAAATCTTTAATCATTTCTTTCTACATTGTTTTGTGCTCTTTGATCTGTAAGTCTTGCATTTGTTTAATTGAATATATTACTAAGTAATTAATATCTTGTGATGTAAACAATTGTTTTCCTTATTTCAGTTTTGGCCTGTTCATTGACTGTATAGAAATACAATGGATTTTGAGGATTCCCTCGTATTCTGCATCCTTGGTGAAATTGATTTATTAGTTCTAATTTTTAGTGGATTTCTTAGAATTTTTATATAGTTTAATGTTATCTGCCAATGGACATAGTTTTACTTCTTTCTTTCCAATCTGTATACCTCATGTCTGTTTCTGGCAAACACATATTGAATAAAATTGGTCAGAGTGGACATATTTATCTTGTTCTTGATATTAGGTGGAAAACATACCATCTCTCATTGAGTGCAATGTTAGCTGTAGGTTTTTTGTTGATGCATTTTTTCAGGTTAAGGAAGTTCTCTTTTATTCCTAGTTTGTTTTCTCTTATGAAAGTGTGTTGGATACTGTCATGTGTTTCTCTGAATATCTTGAAATGATCATATGATTTTAGTTTTTTAATCTGTTAATGTGGTGTTTTACAGTGATTGATTTTTAGATATTGAAACCATCTTGTATTCCTAGCATAAATCCTACTTGGTCATAATGTTTAATCTTTCATATGTTGCTGGATTTAGTTTGCTGGTATACTGTCAAGGATTTTGGCATCTGTATTCATAAGAGATAATGGTCTATACTTTTCTTGTGATGTGTTTGTCTGGTTTGGGTAGCAGGGTAGTACTGGCAATATAGAATGAGTTGGGAAGTGTTCTCTCCTCTTAAATTTTCTGGAACATTTTGTGAAGAATCGCTGTTATTTATTGTTTAAGTGTTCTTTAAAATTTTCCAGTGAAGCCATTTGGGTATGGGCTCTTCTTCATGGGAAGATATTACTTTCAAGTTACTAATTCAGTATCTTTACTTGTTATAGTTCTCTCCAGAAGTTCTGTTTTTTTGTTTTGTTTTGTTTTGTTTTGTTTTTTTCTTTTTTGAAGGAGTTGATTAGTCCATGCCATTCTAGGAATTGGTCAATTTTGTGTAAGTTATCTAATTTTTAGCATGTAGTTGTTTATAGTAAACTCTTATAAGCCTTTTATTTATTTGTGCAAATTTGAAAGTGATGTCCTCTGTTTAATCCCTGATCTTAGTTATTTTAGCTTTTTTTTTTTTTTTTTTTTGTCAGTCTACCTAAACATTTATCAATTGTGTTGGTATATTTAAAGAATCAACTTTTGCTCTCATTGATGTTTTTATTATTTTATATTGTCCGTTTATTTCTTCTACAATCTTTATTTTTTTCTACCCTCTGCTTTTATTAGTTTTAACTTACTTTTCTTTTTCTCGTTATGGTAAAGTCATTTATCTGAGATCTTTTTCACTATGTGAATATAGATGCTTACAGCTATAAATTTTCCTCTAATTGTTTATTCAGCTTCATCCCCTAATTTGTTGTGATGTTTTGTTTGCACTTTCATTCATCTCAAAGATTTTCAAAGTTTCCATGTGATTTATTCTTTGTCCCACTGTGTCTTTCACGGTGTGGTTTAATATCTACTTATTAGTAAATTTCTTTGTTTTCCTTCTGTTGTTTTCCAATTTAAGTCCGTTGTGGTCAGAGAACATACTTTGCTTTATTACAATTCCTTTGAATTAATTTGGCTTTGTTTTAGGCCTAATGTATCGTCTATTCTTGACAATGTTTTATGTGTACTTGCAAAGAATGACATCAGAGTGTTCTCCCGATTACCCTTTCTTTCTAATTATTTATTTTCCTTTTTTTCTAATGAAAGTCTCTCCCTAAGTCTGGATTTGTTTTTATTTGATATTCACTATTTGATTAGTCATTGTTATCACATATTCCTTAAGTCTTTAAACATAGTTTTATTTAGTACTTTGAACCTATTTATCAAAGCTGATTTTTTCATTTAATGATCTTAAAGAATATGTAAAACTTACTCTTTAGTTAAACACACTTAATCTCTCTACTTACTTGAAGCTGATATACATATATCTTTCATTGTGGTAAAAATGTATATAACATAATGTTTGTCATTTTAAGCAGCTTTAAACATACAATTCGTGAAATTAATTACAATTACAGTGCTGTGTGACCATCACCTCTATTTCCAAAACTTTCTTGTCATTGTAAACATAAACTCTGGATCCATTAAACAATAACTCCCCATGTAATAGCTGTTATGAACTATTTTTCCGCTAGTCCAACATATAGTTTCCCTCAAAGGCATTGTCTATTGTTTGCCTATTGTTTTGTATATGTGTCACACTTTCCTTTTTCTTTGCATGTCTTCAGGTATTTTTGTTGTTGTTGTTAAAAACTGGACATATTAGTAATATTTTAAATCTGGATACTATTCTCCAAACAGGCTTATTGTTTGTTGAGTGACTTGACTGGAAGTCTGTTTCTACTTCATAGTGCAGCTTCTGATATCCGTGCTCAGATTTTCTCTCTGTTTTTATCTTTTTAGCCTGGCTTCCTAGGGATCCTCCCTTTATCGGCAGAAAACACTTATTGGTGAAAAGTTGTACTTGAGCCCCTAAAGTGGAAAAATGTTCATCCTTTAATTTTGGATCTATTTGCTGCTTGGAGACTGCTTTCATTATTCCAGGTTCAAAGTTTTATCTTTTAGCATCAGAAAGAACAGACTGAATATAATTTTATTTTTCAGCTTGGCTTTATAGGAATCCCCCAGGTTGAGAATAGCTTATTCTTCAGCCCCTGATTAGTCAGATTATGTTTAAGCAATTTGAGCCATTGAGGTTTTTACCTTTTGCTGATTGACCTGTTTGTAATTTGGGAATGCTTTAAAGTCTTCCTCCACATCCTACTCCAGTAACTTCTCAGTGGATGCAGCCTAGAACATGCAAACATCCTTCTGGACCCCCAGGCATAAGTGTGATCACAAATAGGCCCTTCCTGGCTTTCTCTATCTCTGGTTCTCTCTGTTAATTTTCTGGCTGCTCTACAATTTCCCTGTTGCTACTACTTCCATGGAGCCCCCAGCCCCTTAATATTTTGTCACCAATATCTCCATTGTTTTTGAAGCCCTTGGGCATGAACTGTCCACATTCTGTCCCATACAAAGTCAGTACCCTTAGGCACAGCTGCAGATGTACTAGTCCGTACAGCCTACTTCTTCCCGTAGGCAAAACCTCACTACTACTAAGTCTTAGTTAGGGTAGGGGATAGAGATCCACTTCTGCCAGAGTGACATCTCTGCTGTAAGAATGGGCACTGGCGGGGGAAGGTGATAGCCCCTGGCCTTTTTGGCTTGCCTTCTCCAAAACTCAACTTCTGTCCAACAAGACATGTAGGAGAGGGAAATTACCTCCTGGGGCAGAGCCCTTGCCCTACAAGTGGGAGCTAGGGGAGAAAAATGTACCCCAGTCATCTTGACAGTGCTTTCCTGGAATAGAGCTTCTTCAACAGAGGGCTTGTAGGGGAGGTGGTGAATGAGAGACATAGCCTGTCCTCCCAAGGTGAAATTGGAGGTCTACATTGTATGCTGTGAGAGGAGGGAGTGATTGTCTTCTTGGCTTCACTTCCTGCAGTAGAGATTCTGTAACAGAGCTGGAAGGAGGGTGCATGAGAGCAGATCATAACTCAAATGTCACAGTCATAGACTCTTACTGTTCTTACCAAGATTTAGTAGATTTTATTGAATGTTTCTTTTTCTATTTGCTATGTGCCATTAACTTCCAGAAACTTCAAATGTTTTTGATATAATATTCACCAGTTCAATGATTGTTTTATAGGGATTAGTATTCACCCAGATCCTCGCACATCTCTCCTGAAGTCTGCCCTTCTAGGTTTATTTAGAATAAACAAGCTAGAGAAGTTGTGCTCTGGTAAGACAGTGATAACTATTAGCATGTTTACAAAGAGTTATTACCAATGTCATTAGCACTTTCATAAGGAGGTCATTTACTCCCACCTCGCATTCCAGGTAGAGAAGAAATAGTTACAGGATTTCTTTTATTCCTTTGCTCTACAACATGCAAAATCAGTCTAAAGTGTTAGGAGGCAGGGCAGTGATTAGCTATGGAGAAAAGGGAAGGCATTGTGATGGGAGGTGGTAAATGGAATTATCTCTCTTATTCTTCTGGAAGTCTGACAATGTTTCATTCTCCACCTGAGTGGTGTGTATAAGCTGTGTTCTCTATGCCTAAGTACATGGATCTGGTTATTTGGTATTTTTTCACTGTTCTCTGTTTATATTATGTTATGAAAGACAAATACATAGGACATTTAAATACAATAAATATTACCTAGAAAACCAAGGAAATATCATCACTAAATGTTTGCTGTGTGTGTATGTGTGTGTATGTTTGTATGTTTGTGTATGTTTTTCTAGGAGGCAGAGTGGTAAAATTTTGGAAGTGTATGTATGGGGTTCCAAATACATTGGTAATGTTCTCTTTCTGGTAGGTATACATGTGTTCACTTCATTAATAATTTATGTATTTCATGTGTATGCCACATGTATAGTTTGCTAATAAAACATTTTAAAAAGATAACTTCTTTTAACTGGACACATAATATGTACTTTCTGTATCCAGCTTCTTTTTCTAAGAGTAATATCTTTGTAGTCGTTTGTAGGATCAGTTTCCATTTGCTTTTTGTGTGTAGTATTCTATTGCCTGAATGTTCCATCACATGGATATTTGTCCATCCTGTTGTTGCCTGACATTTGAATTTATCCTGCCTGGGACTACTTTGGATAAAGGTCTATGCACATTGTGGTACATTTGTCCTGGTGAAAATAAGCAATTATTTTTCATGGGTACATGCTAGGAGCGGAGTTGTTGATTTTCAGGGTAGACAGAGAAGATATAATTTTAAATAAATATTTGAGTTTTTACCATTATTATAAGTACTTGAATATTTTAGTTACTAAAATGAGTCTATTTTTTTTTGGACACCAAAATGGCCAGAAGATAATTTTTTCTATCAGTGAATGAAAAAGTTGTGAACATACTTAGATTTTATCCACGGGGTACAAAGTTTAGACAGTGAACAAATTTAAATAGGCAGTGGAAGGCCCAGGGAATACATTTTTTTGTGTCCCAGATTCAGTACTGGTTATTCAATAGAATGGTTACATTTCCACACAGAAGAGAAAAAACAATGGTGCCTTGGAATTAATTTACTTCACATAATGTAATAACAGAGTAAGAATTGGTGCTGAAATCTCCTTACATCTTCTCTCTTAATTATTCACTTTTGCGAGCAGGTTGTCTAATGTACTCTTTGTGTGATACCATTTTCTGCATTCCCCTTAGCTTTGTAAAAGGGTGGTTTTACTGTAACCTGTTGTTTCATTATTGGTGCCAGGTACTGCCATTTATAGGAGCAATAAAAGGAAAATGGGTGCAGTCACAGAAAGCATATTTATCAAAAGAATATCATATTTTGTTCCATTAGGAGATAAACATGACTTGTTCTCAGCTTCAAAGGGCACTTATAATTCATCAAGGAACAATTATGTGATCAAAGCCCAAACAGCTACAGGCTTAAGAAAATGTTCACTGTGTTTTAGCATTGCTTAAGTGGACATGCAAATTAACCAATGAAACCAAAATGCCTAAGCAACAGCAATACTGTGTTAAAGGGAAGGATATTACTTACAGAGGAATGGAACCAGTGATAATGAGAGGCCCCAATTTCTGAGTGCCTACTGTGTGCCAGGTGTCGCACGTAGAACTTGCAGTGGGTTATTTACTTTAATTTTTACAGACAGTAACAGATCGATATTATGTGTTTGATGACGTTACTGGGGTTTAAGGCGTACGTAATCTGGCCATGGAAACTGATGCAGCTGAGAATTAAGTCTTGACACAATGAACTCCAGAAGTTGCTCTTTTTGCACTTTCATTGTAAAGGCAAGTCACAGATGGAGTTTTTGTTCTTAGGAACAGAAATTTCGGTAAGGACATTGTGGCTTCATAATATCCTGATAATTGTGTAGGATTTTATTCTCCCTTTTCTTCTTTCCTCTCCCACTCCTTTTCTTCCCTTTGCTTTTTTCTTGCTCCTCCTTTATCTTTATAGCCATCATCATAATCAGTATATATGAGTGGTAAAGCATGATTATTCTCTACAATATGAGATTCGCCTGCCTAAATTTTAAAAATGGCAATAATTAAAAACTGAATTAAAATTGGTTGTTTGCTGTGCTATTATGTGAGCTGTAGCTTGGTTCTCTCTGAGTGCTTTTTGGTGAGAATTGAAGATGCTTAGAGAGAGTGTAACCCGAAATAAATGTAGTTTTATTTGGGAAAAAAGTCAACATTTGTCTTTAAGTTTGAAGAAAGGAAAGCATAAAATATTTTATGAAGAGAAGCAGAAAAAATTTCTTTTTATGATTATTATTTTTTAAATGTAGATATATTAAAATTTGAGGTACCTTGTCTAAATTTGATGAATAAAGTATATATACATGGTGTATTATATGAATATAGTAATATACTACTCTAATGCTATATATTAAATTATGTAGTAGCATTTATATAATGTATGTGTGTGTGTGTCTGTGTGTGTGTAGTTATATAGTAGTAATTTTGAAAGTGCCCGTGAGAAAAATTATAATGAAAAAGAAATGCCCACATCATCATCTGGAAATAGCTAGAAATATACACTGGATACAAATGTGGTCATTGCATATACTAACTAGATTATATTATTGCAGAGAAAACTCTTATGACAGGTGAAATATTACAATCTTTTATTGTTTAAAATATCATTTTACCACTGTTTGGTGAAAATGTCTGTTGAGTGTATACGTTTTCCTACATTCTTATTTGCTGTACACCTCCCATCTCATTTACGGAACATCTGCTCTTTGCCAGATATTGTTTTATAAGGACAAATAAGGTATAACTTTTTCTCTTGAGTTCACCATTTAGTGAGAGAGATGGAGAAGCAAACAAACAGTGTTCACAGAGTAGGAAATGATATCAAGTAGTGAGAAAAGGGCACACAGGATCCTTTGGGAGCACAGAGAACAAGCTCAGTGGTCAGGAGGCCCGTGAATCTACGGTAGGTTCTTGACACACGACAGCGGCACCAAGGTCGAGTGAGGGCACCTGCAGAGAGACGCGGCCTGATCCATTAGAGTGCAGGAAGAAAGTCAATAGCACATGTTCTTTAGAAATAATGAGATAACAAAAACCTCGTTAAATAATTTGAGATTTAAAATTATATAAAATAAAAACTCTCACTGTTTTCAAAGTTATACTTCTGTAATATTTCATATAGTAGCATTATTTGATAATATTTTCTTTTCCAGTGTAAAATGCCTATATTAAAATTCCTTAAGTTCAGTATACAATGTTAAAACTAATCTAATCTATGCACATTTTTGGATAAAATTACAATTTAATTCTATGTTTATTAATTGCCTAAATGTTGATATAAGTGTTCACTAAGGCCAAATCTGACAGACCCCTGGAAGCCAAAGTGATAAACACTTCAATAAGGAATGCTTTGTTTGTGGCAAAGCTACTCATTGCGGCTACATAATAGATTGTTTTTTACACCCAAACCAGCGTCCTTCTGTTTTATACATGCATGTGTGTGAGAGAGAGAAATATATCACTTACACGTATGCTGAAAACATACTTATGTTAGGAATTAGGACAGGTTCTTCGAAGGCAGTCTTTCTCCCACCTTTTCTATCTTCACCCATTTCTTCTCCATTGCTTTTTCTCCTTAGTCTCTAAAAATGCCCTGTCAGTCACAAAATCAACAGACGATCCCCAAAATAGAAAGAACTAACCATTTACTTGATCCCTAGCAGATCCCAGGCTCACACTGTCCATTTATCTCCCTGTGGCCAACAAAAGTGCAAAATATCTTCTCAGGTGGTCATTTAAGGATGAGTAAATGCCACCAGAGCACAACTATCCCAATGTACAATGTAGTGGGCTTCTTTCTTTTTTTTCTCACGTCATAAATCTGTGCCTGAGAATTCTTCATCATCTTGCTGCCTCTTTGATACATTTCAAAGCTCTCCACAGAACAGCCCCTACCCACCAAACTCCCCTGCCCAGCACTGCCACACACACACATACTCACAGAATAGTTTTCCTCACGTTTTCTCTGGCAAGACCTAACATTTACAAACTATCGTGTTGAAAAGTCCAGGAATAATCAGACTCCTTTCTGTACCTCGCTTTTTCATTCACTCTAATCTAACTGGTCATGAATTCCTCAGGATTCCCTTGTTTTGCACCTTTATTTCTTCTTCTACACCCGCACTACTGCGACCTCAGGTTTTGACTTTATGAACATCTCTCATTCATGTCCTCATCACCTCTGCTGACCTCACGAATGATCTCAGTATTAGAAATTATTTGAATGGAACAAGCTTCCTTCCCCTTCCCCTGTTCTGCATATGTTATATTTTTCTTCTGTGTGGAATATTCTTACTCTTTGTCTCACTTGTAAACATATACTCCATCTTCAGTTGTCAAAACCGGTATCTCTGAGGTCTTTCCTGATCCGTACTCCCCATAGCTATTGTTTCGTGGCTTAAAAGGATGCCTGTTTGTTGTCTCTAACATCCTTCTGCTAAAATCATCCGTGGGGACTCCATATGCTCTGGAAGACCCAGCTCGACTTTGACCTCATTACAAGTGTCCCCCATTAGTGTAAGTCAGTGATTCTCACTTGTGACCCCAAACAGGCAGCATAAGTACCTGGGAAAATGATAGAAATGTAAATTCTCAAGCCACACAACAAAATTACTGAATCAGAAACTCTTGAGGTTTATGTTTTAACAGGAGCCTAAAGTCATTGTGGTGCAGCCTAAGTTTGAGAAACATGAATAGACAATATTTTTCTCATTCTCTGTGCTTTTACACCAACTTCCACACATCTTCAGTGGAAGCAATAACCATATTATATTGTAATTATTTCTATTATTTTCTGAACCATTTTCCTCTTCCTTTCAAAGGTGGTGAACACAAAGGGAGATTCAACCCGTACTAGGAATCTTCACAACCCCTTTGGATTCACCACCCTCAGCACCTGCTGAGCAGTGGCCACAGCTGGCCGGCGTTCATGTGCTTCATCAGACCTAAGAAGGACGGGCAGTCTCCAGAGTCATTGTAATGCTGATTCCAGTTTTCCTCATAGGTCATGAGGAACTTCGTGGGTGTGAGTCTGAATCCCTTCTGCTCACAACACGTGATGAACTCTCCTGTATGCCTGCTTCGTGCCTCTCAGCTTGGTGACAGTGATGGTGCCAGGTATACACTGCGTTGGATTGTTCTTCCCAAGATTCATTCACACTGTCTCCAAATCCTTCACGGCCTGCTCAGCGACAGCTACAACTCGCCGTGGACCCGCGTACTTCACCAAACCCGCGTAGAATGGCTGATCTGTCATTTCATGGTATTGCTGCTCCTAGTAATCGTCCGGCAGAGATGAGGTTCAAGAAGCTGCTTTATCACTCTAAAGTAACTTCAAAATGACTATTTAATTTGGTCCTCACAATGTCCCTGGTGTGTAAAGTGGGTAGAAATGGGAAACAGGAGAAATGTAGGGCCAAATATTTAAGCAGAGAAGATCTGTTACTACCGATGTGTTCCGTAGGTTGAGTTGCTTTTTTTTTTTTCCAGAAGGAATTTAGGTGAGACAAAATGAACTGGTCTAGCAGCCTAACGTTCACAGCACTGGTACTTCAGTGATTCCTCACGTTACTGGAAGGACGTCATAGTAACAGAGGTGATTCCCTTCCTAAGTGCTTCATATCAACTCATTTTAAATGTTCACTTCATGTTGACAGCATGATGGAAATTATAAAGCCTGGCTCAAATCCATTGCATGATTCGAACAGAAAACTAGCTCCCTCGCATTTATCCACTCAGCCAATTGTTGCCATTGTCGAGTAGTGATGTAGGATGTGAACATGAAGCCAGTGGAGGCCACGTGACTTGTTGACAATGAAGTTGTCAAGACTAGCATGGCAGTCATTGGTTTCCCAGATTCCCTGTTTTTTTATTGAACCCTAACTGGGCCAGCAATTGTTGTTGGCTCTGAACACAGCTCCCCCTGGATGACACAGCCTTGATTACCATGATGTGTTGGTCTTACATAAGCGGGTATTGTTCCACTCCAGAATGACTTGCCCAGTATTTATCCTATTCAGGGTTGTTTGGAGTCATTTTCTAGCATGTTCTTTAAGACATACAAAGTGGACCAGGTGGAAGTCCAATAGATGAGAATAATACAGAGTGTGGTATAGAAAGCAGTGGATTTGTTTACCTTGGAATCAGTCCCTATGTTCATGACGTTCAGTTTCTAGTGGATGTTACCTCACATGTAACTCACTACAACTACTGTGTACATCAGAATTTATTGTTGGTCTAGTGTGGTCTAGTGTCAACGAACTGCTGCTTCAGGGGTTTCCCCAGTGCCTGAGTGAAAATTATGCTCAGGAAACTCCAACTCTTCTTCTCATGGTGCTTGGTGAGCTGTCCTCTGTCATCCCATTCCCTGCCCCTTTGCTGGATGCCACTTAAAAGGTCAGTCTATTGGATTGGTTTCCATATGAATGACTTGTTCCGTGTTCACTTTCCTCGGGTCCACTTACGGTCATATATGCAGCATATGATGCAGGCTGTGAACAATTACCCAGCACAATATTTTCTGTGTGAGAAAATAAACGGTGCCATATTATGTATACCAGGCAATAATTTCACTAGGACCACTTGCCATATGTTGGCTACCTTCAATTTCTGCTGAACTAGGTGAACATTGGTACTGTTTTTTTTTTTTTTTTTCCTCACCTCCCCGAGGAAAAACTGTTGGTCTTGTTATGTCTGCTATAGAGATTGAATTAGGGCCTCAAAATTATATGCCCATGAGACAGACAGATTGACCTCCATCACTACTGATTTAGAAACTACCATGCATGCTGCCATAGCATGGTGACTCCCCACAGGAGTGATGCAGGTATATTGCTTAAAAATAACATGGAAAAGTACCTAAGATTGCAGCATTTATTCAGCACACTACAGGGCCGCATAAGAAAGCCTTGTTTAGCAGTTAAAGGTATGGGGGATTCAGTGATTATTCACATTACTGAAAGACTTTCGTTATCAAGGAGATGATTAAATTCCTCTTAAAACTCTTCATTTCTACATTTTAAATTTTCATTAAACCAGCAGCATGAGGAAAATTATAGGCTCTGTTGAACATTCATTATATCAATCTCACAGAGAATGACATCCTTGTCATCTACAATCAAAGGGGGTTGTTGCATTTGCCAAAAAGTGCAGTGCTATACGAACCTACGTCTAGTGCATACCACATTTGATGACAGGGATGCTCCAGGTTTCCTATGTCAGCCACTAATTTCTAAGATCTATACTTTCTCATTGTTTATTCACAGGGCCATGCAGGCACTATTAGAAGTTTTCTACCACAAGTCTATCTAGTGCACAGGCAAGAAAAGACCATCTTTACCTTGGAGCAGTGCTCAGGTTAATAACTGGTCGTGTGTGCACCCCGGTCAGAGCTTCTGCACATCATCCTTCCTCATGGCATGTGGGCTTTAAACACACAGCGACCAGTTTATTTCCTGGAGATCCCAGGGGAATGAAGGTTCCATGCTGTGATGGCCAGATGGAAATGGTTGCCCATGAGGCTAATTACATCCTCCTCACACAACATCCTGAAGCCTCTTGTGTGTTCCCTTTGCATCATGCCGCTTTGATGGTGGCCAGCAAGCGTGCCTAATGATCCCAGGAGTGCCATGCCAGTAGAACTTTTCCCTATGGGTGTACCTACTCCTCAGAACAGGCCAGACCACCTTGATCACCACTGCACAGTACTGGTGGTTCAGGGGTTCCTTGGTTCCTGGCATTGGTGGATGAAGGTCTGGGTGAAGGGACTGAATCCCTCCCTCTTGGGTCCATGATTCCCGCTCCAAAAGGAGAGAGGGCAATGGAGATACTGGTCTTATTATGTCAGGAACCAGATTGCAAAAGGTTATTTTAAATAGCAAGCAGGTTCATTGCAGCAATTGTACAACAAGTATTGGGTGCTGCAAGCAGAGCTTCACCCACAAGAGACAGGTCTCTCAACAAAGACAGGGCCAGTCATGAACACACAGGTTATTGATGAGGGCAGAATGATTCACAGAGTAAATGCCCCTCTGAAGATGAAGTTACAGATATCTTCCCAAATGTTCTGTGGGATATGAAAGGAGAATCATGTGGAGGTGCAGCTGGGGTGAACGAGATGGTGGAAAAGGTAGAATGCTTTGTACTGGATTTCCAGAACATGACCTCGGATTCACGGCCATCAGTTTCCCAGGTGATTTTGTCCCATAAGGAGCTGGTTACAGTCGATGTCCTATATGAAGACAAGTGGTGGCACATTTCCAAGTATTTCTGTTGCTGAAGGGTGTTGTCAGTAATGGAAGAAAAGTCATGCCCTTAGTCTTCGTCCTGTTGTCCTTCAGTGAGTGGATAGCCTCACGCTTCAGTCGTGACAGGCTGTCCCTATCGTGGTGATTCTTAGAATGGTGGGTTGGGATTCCCCCTGGTTGTCTCCCCCTCTGCGACAGGTCCTGTGTCAGTCCTCTCAAGGGCATTAGCAGGCAACTGGTAGCATGTGCACCTTGGCGGTAAGCACACCTGGCAAGATATAACCTAGTACCTATGTACCAAGAAGGATTCACGGTCCTATGAAGGCAAAGGAAGTTTTACCCGAGAGCGAGTTACCCTTTATTTATTTATTTATTTATTTTTTTATTTTATTTTTTTTAAATTTTATTTTGTCGATATACATTGTGGCTGATTATTGCTCCCCATCACCAAAACCTCCCTCCCTTCTCCCTCCCCCCCTCCCCCCCAACAATGTCCTTTCTGTTTGCTTGTCGTATCAACTTCAAGTAATTGTGGTTGTTCTATCTTCTTCCCTCCCCCCCCGGTTTTGTGTGTGTGTGTGTGTGTGTGTGTGTGTGTGTGTGTGTGTGTGTGTGTGTGTGTGTGTGTGTGAATTTATATATTAATTTTTAGCTCCCACCAATAAGTGAGAACATGTGGTATTTCTCTTTCTGTGCCTGACTTGTTTCACTTAATATAATTCTCTCGAGGTCCATCCATGTTGTTGCAAATGGTAGTATTTCATTCGTTTTTATAGCTGAGTAGTATTCCATTGTGTAGATGTACCACATTTTCCGTATCCACTCATCTGATGATGGACATTTGGGCTGGTTCCAACTCTTGGCTATTGTAAAGAGTGCTGCGATGAACATTGGGGAACAGGTATACCTTCGACTTGATTTCCATTCCTCTGGGTATATTCCCAACAGTGGGATAGCTGGGTCGTATGGTAGATCTATCTGCAGTTGTTTGAGGAACCTCCATACCATTTTCCATAGAGGCTGCACCATTTTGCAGTCCCACCAACAATGTATGAGAGTTCCTTTTTCTCCGCAACCTCGCCAGCATTTATCGTTCAGAGTCTTTTGGATTTTAGCCATCCTAACTGGGGTTAGGTGGTATCTCAGTGTGGTTTTGATTTGCATTTCCCGGATGCTGAGTGATGTTGAGCATTTTTTCATATGTCTGTTGGCCATTTGTATATCTTCCTTAGAGAAATGCCTGCTTAGCTCTTTTGCCCATTTTTTAATTGGGTTGCTTGTTTTCTTCTTATAAAGTTGTTTGAGTTCCTTGTATATTCTGGATATTAATCCTTTGTCAGATGTATATTTTGCAAATATTTTCTCCCACTCTGTTGGTTGTCTTTTAACTCTGTTAATTGTTTCTTTTGCTGTGCAGAAGCTTTTTAGTTTGATATAATCCCATTTGTTTATTTTTCCTTTGGTTGCCCGTGCTTTTGGGGTCGTATTCATGAAGTCTGTGTCCAGTCCTATTTCCTGAAGTGTTTCTCCTATGTTTTCTTTAAGAAGTTTTATTGTTTCAGGGTGTATATTTAAATCCTTAATCCATTTTGAGTTGATTTTAGTATACGGTGAGAGGTATGGATCCAGTTTCATTCTCCTGCATATGGATATCCAGTTATCCCAGCACCATTTCCTGAAAAGGCAGTCCCTTCCCCAGTGAATAGGCTTGGTGCCTTTGTCAAAGATCAGATGGCAGTAAGTGTGTGGGTTAATTTCTGGATTCTCTGTTCTATTCCATTGGTCATACTACAAAGCTATAATAACCAAAACAGTATGGTACTGGCATAAAAACAGACACAGTTACCCTTTTTGACTGCTTGTTTCTGCTGGACCTGTCCACTGAGGCCACTGATCTCATTTCCGTCAGATCCCGCGATGAAAGCTGGCCATTCCTGTGAACTCTGACCTGTTCCCCTGCCTCTGATGCCTGTCTCAAAGACGTTCTCCCCTGCAGTCTGACTGTCTCCTGTTCTGTACTGCTTCGGGAATGCTCACGTATGTTCCCATTGTGTGACATTATCCTCCAAGGAAATGAAATTCCCTTTAGTACAATCCTTCGCAGATATTTCATCCATAGTTCTCATCCCCACTGTCACACCACTTGGCAGAGTACTCAAGCCTGTCTTCTCCGTGAGATGAGTCCATGCGTGCTCCTTGACAACTGGCTTTTCTCTCAGAAGTGGGAGAAGTATAATCCATAGTGGTGATGGGCCTTGCTTGCCTTCCCTTCAAAGTTCTTCGTTTGTACTCGTGTTCCAATCCTGGGGTTTCCCACATCTATATTAGAAATGAGGGTGTCTTAACCAAATCCGTTTTGTGGGTCTTCCTGAGAATTACCTGTCCTGTGTTTCCAACTTAAGTCTAGTGCTTGCACTGCTCTCTGATGCTGTGTGTAGGGTCCAAAAGCGAGCTTATATCTAGCCAGAAGTCCTGGGTCTTCTCGTCCAGCAGTATGATGACAAGTAATCAAGCGCCTGTTGGGAGACCGAGGACGTGACGGCAGTGGAGTTGTTCGAATCAGCATATCAGGGCTCGGTGTTGGAGAATTTATTAATTATCAACAGCATGCACCCTGCAGCCATAGTACAAAATGTATGGGTTTCTTGGACTGAGCTGCCCGTGCAAGAACCAGGCCTGTTCACAAAGATGTGTTCATTCATGAATTCACAGGGTGTTGCTTCACAGCAGAATGATTCACATAGTAAACGCTCCTCCAAGGACCAAGTTTTGGAAATGTTCCAGAAGGTGCTGTGGGGTATGAAAGGAGAACTGCGTGAAGATGCCCTGGGGTAAACGTGATGGTCAAGAAGGTAAAATGCTTGGTACTGGATTTGCAAAACATGACTCCCATCATTCATGGCCTTCAGTTTCTCAGGTGCTCTTGTCCCCTCAATCGTTGGTTACAGTTGATGTCCTGTATGGAGACAGGTGGTGGCACTTTTCCAAGTATTTCTGTTGCTGAAGGGTGTTGCCAGTAATGGAAGAAACGTCATGCACTTGCTCTTCCTCCTCTTGTCCTTCAGTGAGTGGATAGCCTCTCACTTCTGTCCCCACCGACTTAAGCCCAGCATTCTCAGAATCATTACCATAGGGACTGTCAGTAGGGACGGTATTCTTAGAATACTGGGTTTGGACTCCCCCTGGTTTTCTCCTCCTGCACGGCAGGTCCTATTTCACTCTTCTCAGGCTCAAAGCCGCGTACTCATAGCATGTGCACCCTGCTGGGAAAGCACGTCTGGCAAGATATTCTCTATTCCCTTTGGAGAAGAGGATGCGCCCCCCCTTGAAGGCAAAGGCACTTTTATCCCAGAGCCGGTTCCCCCGCTTTGACTGCTTCTTGTTTCTGCGAGACGTTTCCATTGAGGGCAGAGATCGCATTTCCGTCAGCTCCCGCGAGGAAAGGTGGCCATTCCTGTGAACTCTGACTTGTTCCACTGGCTCCGAGGCCAGTCTGAAAGACGTTCTGCCCTGGAGTCTGAATGTCTCCTGTTCTGTACTGCTTCGGGAATGCTCACGTATGTTTCCATTGTGTGACATTATCCTCCAAGGAAATGAAATTCCCTTTAGTACAATCCTTTGCAGATATTTCATCCGTAGTTCTCATCCCCACTGTCACTCCGCTTGGCAGAATAGTCAAGCCTGTCTTCTCCGTGAGATGAGTACATGCGTGCTCCTTTACAACTGGCTTTTCTCTCAGAAGTGGGAGAAGTATAATCCATAGTGGTGATGGGCCTTGCTTGCCTTCCCTTCAAACTGCTTCATTTGCAGTAGTGTTCAAACCCGGGGTTTGCCACATCTATATTAGAAATGAGGGTGTCTCAACAAAATCCTTTGTATGGATCTTCCTGAGAATTACCTGTCCTGTGTTTTGAACTTAACTCTGGTGCTTGCACTGCTCTCTGATAGTGTGTGTAGGGTCCGAAAGCGAGCTTCTATCCATCCAGAAGCCCTGGGTCCTCTCGTGCAGCAGTGTGATAACAGGTAATCAAGTGCCTGTTGGGAGACCGAGGACGTGAGGGCAGTGGAGTTGTTCGAATCAGCATATCAGGGCTCGGTGTCAGAGAATTTATTAATTATCGACAGCATGCACCCTGCAGCCATAGTACAAAAAGTTTTGGATGTCTTGGACTGAGCTTTCTGTGTATGAGCCTGGCCTGTCCACAAAGATGGGTCCATTCATGAATTCACAGGGTGTTGCTTCACAGCAGAATGTTTCACAAAGTAAACGCTCCTCCAAGGACCAAGTTTTAGAAATGTTCCAGAAGGTGCTGTGGGGAATGAAAGGAGAACCGCTTGGAGGTGCCCTGGGGGTGAACGTGATGGTCAAGAAGGTAGAATGCTTTGTACTGGATTTGCGGAACATGACTCCCATCATTCATGGCCTTGAGTTACTCAGGTGCTCTTGTCCCCTCAATCGCTGGTTACAGTTGATGTCCTGTATGGAGACAGGTGGTGGCACTTTTCCAAGTATTTCTGTTGCTGAAGGGTGTTGCCAGTAATGGAAGAAACGTCATGCACTTGCTCTTCCTCCTCTTGTCCTTCAGTGAGTGGATAGCCTCTCACTTCTGTCCCCACCGACTTAAGCCCAGCATTCTCAGAATCATTACCATAGGGACTGTCAGTAGGGTCGGTATTCTTAGAATACTGGGTTTGGACTCCCCCTGGTTGTCTCCTCCTCCCCGACAGGTCCTATTTCACTCTTCTCAGGCTCAAAGCCGCGTACTCATAGCATGTGCACCCTGCTGGGAAAGCACGTCTGGCAAGATATTCCCTATTCCCTATGGAGAAGAGGATGCGCCCTCCCTTGAAGGCAAAGGCACTTTTATCCCAGAGCCAGTTCCCCCGCTTTGACTGCTTCTTGTTTCTGCGGAACGTGTCCATTGCGGGCAGAGATCGCATTTCCGTCAGCTCTCGCGAGGAAAGGTGGCCATTCCCGTGAACTCTGACTTGTTCCCCTGGCTCCGAGGCCTGCCCTGGAGTCGGACTGTCTTCTGTTTTGTACTGCTTCGGGAACGCCCACGAATGTTCCCATTGTGTGACGTTTTGTCAGGGCTCTGTGTCAGAGAATTTATTAGTTATCAAAAGCATGCACCCTGCAGCCATAGTACAAAAAGTTTTGGGTGTCATAGACTGAGCAAGCTTCCTGTGCATGAGACAGGCCTGTCCACATAGATGGGTCCATTCATGAATACACAGGGTGTTGCTTCACAGCAGAATGGTTCACAGAGTATGGGTCTTAAAGGAGAACCGCGTGTATGTGCCGTGGGGGTGAACGTGATGGTCAGGAAGGTAGAATGCTTTTTACTGGATTTCCAGAATATGACTCTCTGCATTCACGGCCTTCATTTTCTCAGGGGCTCTTGTCCCTTATGGAGCTGGTTACAGTCGATGTCCTGTATGAAGACAAGTGGTGGCACATTTCCAAGTATTTCTGTTGCTGAAGGGTGTTGTCAGTAATGGAAGAAAAGTCATGCCCTTAGTCTTCGTCCTGTTGTCCTTCAGTGAGTGGATAGCCTCACGCTTCTGTCGTGACAGGCTGTCTCTATCGTGGTGATTCTTAGAATGGTGGGTTGGGATTCCCCCTGGTTGTCTCCCCCTCTGCGACAGGTCCTGTGTCAGTCCTCTCAAGGGCATTAGCGGGCAACTGGTAGCATGTGCACCATGGTGGTAAGCACACCTGGCAAGATATTCCCTAGTACCTATGTACCAAGAAGGATTCAAGGTCCTAAGAAAGGAAAAGGAAGTGTTACCCCAGAGCCAGTTACCCTTTTTGACTGCTTGTTTCTGCTGGACCTGTCCAATGAGGCCACTGATCTCATTTCCGTCAGCTCCTGCGATGAAAGCTGGCCATTCCTGTGAACTCTGACCTGTTCCCCTGGCTCCGAGGCCTGTCTCAAAGACGTTCTCCCCTGCAGTCTGACTGTCTTCTGTTCTGTATTGCTTCGGGAACGCCCATGCATGTTCCCATTGTGTGAAGTTTTTCTCCAAGGGAATAAAATTACTTTTAGTACAATCCTTCACAGATATTTCATCCATGGGTCTCATCCCCAGTGTCACACGTCTTGTCACGGTAGTCAAGCCTGTCTTCTCCATCAGATGAGTCCATGCGTGCTCCTTGACAACTGGCTTTTCTCTCAGAAGTGGGAGAACTGTAATCCATAGTGGTGGCGGGCCTTGCTTGCCTTCTCCTCAAAGTGCTTCGTTTTCACTCGTGTTCCTATCCCGGGGTTTGCCACATCTATATTAGAAATGAGGGTGTCTCAACTGAATCCGTTGTGTGGGTCTTCCTGAGAATTACCTGTCCTGTGTTTCCAACTTAAGTCTGGTGCTGGCACTGCTCTCTGATGCTGTGTGTAGGGTCCGAAATCGAGCTTATATCCAGCCAGAATTCCTGGGTCCTCTCGTCCAGCAGTATGATGGCAGGTTTTCAAGTGCCTGTTTGTAGACACTGGACATGAGAGCAGTAGAGTAGCCCATATCAGCATGTCGGGGCTCGGTGTCAGAGATGTTATTTTAGATTACCAGCGTGCACGCTGCAGCCACAGTGCACCCAGTTTTTGGTGCTAGAAACGGAGCGTCCACTGCATGAGCCAGGCCTGTCCACAAAAACGGGTCCAATAATGAATACACAGGGAATCCCTTCAGTGCAGAATGATTCACAGAGTAAATGCTCCTCGAAGGACCCAGTTTTAGAAATCGTCCAGAATGTGCTGTGGGATATGAAAGGAGAACCATGTGGAGGTCCCCTGGGGTTAAATGTGATGGTCGAGAAGGTAGAATGCTTTGTACTGGATTTCCGGAACATGACTCTCTGCATTCACGACCTTCAGTCTCTCAGGTGCTGTTGTCCCCTAAGGAGCTGGTTACAGTCAATGTCCTGTATGAAGACAGGTGTTGGCACATTTCCAAGAATTTCTGCTGCTGAAGGGTGTTGCCAGTAATGGAAGAAATGTCATGCAGTTGCTCTTCCTCCTCTTGTCCTTCAGCGAGTGTATAGGCTCTTGCTTCTGTCCCCACCAGCTGTCCCTATGGTGATTATTCTTAGAATGCTGGGTTCGTATTCATCCTGGTTGTGTCCTCCACGACAGGTCCTATTTCACTCCTCTCAAAGGCTCATAGCAGGGTGCTCATAGCATGTGCACCCTGCTGGGAAAGCACGTCTGCCAAGATATTCCCTATTCCCTATGAGAGAAGAGGATTCGCCCTCCCTTGAAGGCAAAGTCAGTTTTACCCCAGAGCCAGTTCCCCCGCTTTGACTGCTTCTTGTTTCTGTGGGACGTGTCCATTGCGGGCAGGGTTCGCTTTTCTGTCAGCTCCCGTGAGGGAAGCTGGCCATTCCCGTGAACTCTGGCCTGTTCCCCTGGCTCCCATGCCTGTCTCAAGGACGTTCTCCCCCGGAGTCTGACTATCTTCTGTTCTGTACTGCTTCGGGAATGGTCACGTATGTTCCCATTGTGTGACATTATCCTCCAAGGAAATGAAATTCCCTTTAGTACAATCCTTCGCAGATATTTCATCCATAGTTCTCATCCCCAGTGTCGCACCTCTTGGCATGATTGTCTTCTCCGTGAGATGAATGCATGCATCCTTCCTTGACACCTCGTTTTCTCATGGCGGGGGGAGAAATATAATCCATAGTGCTGGCGGGGCTTGCTTGCTTTCCCCTCTAATTGCTTCACTTGCACTCGTGTTCCAATCCCGGTGTTTCCCTCCACTGTATTAGAATTGCGGGTGTCTGAACCAAAGCCTTTTTGTGTGTCTCCCTGAGAATTACTTGTCCTGTGTTCCCAACTCGGGTCATGTTCTTGCTTTGCTGTGTGATGGTGTCTTATGGTAGGGAAGGGGGCCGAGCTTGTACCTCCCTGATTGGTGAGACGCGTGGGACCAGAATTGGCATTTCAGACATCAAGATCTCCGAGTTATTTTCCCTTCTTTGTCTCCCCTTCCAGTCCCTTTTTTTAAGTGTTGCATTTTTGGAGCAAGTACATTGGGCTGTGAATTCAGCCTCCTTCGGGTGACACAGCCTAGCTGGCCCTTATGTGCCTATCTTTGACTGTAGGGTGGGATTGGTTTCAGTGCCGAGCGCCTTGTCTTTCGTTTACCCCAGCTCGGACTGTTTGCTTGTCATTGCTGGGTGTGTGGTGTAAGATATGAGGAGGAGGTTAGTTGGGTGCTGTCCTGTGGAGTAATGTGTGGAGCATGTGGTAGAATGCAGTGTACTGGTTCTTCCCAAGAATCACTCCCTTCATTCCCAGCCTTGATTTTCTGAAGGGCTGTTGCACCTCATATCACTTTTTACAATGGATTTCTGGTTTTGAAGTATCTGGTTTTCTCTTTTCAATGCATTTGTTTTATTTCATGTGTTTCACTAGTGGGTAAGGTGTGTTTTGCTCATGAGGCTCGTTCTCTTCATGTTTAGTTTTTTCATGACCTCTTGCTCCTATCCCCATTGCCTGCTGTTTTGCTGGATGTCATTGCACTGCTGAGAGTCTACTGAATTAGTGTCTGCAAGCATCCCTCCCTCTGTTGGTCATTTTCTCAGGCTTTGCTGGATAGTCACCAGAAAAGATGTTTTTTTTTTTCTTGTATTTTATCTCATGTACAAAAATGGTTCATCTTTCTGATCAGTATTTCTGCTTTAGAGGTGCCCTATTTCTTTTTGAATTTCATGGAAGCAAGTCTCAGTCTCGTCCTCTGAACTCACCTTGCATTCTCTTTCCTGAGTTACTCTACCAAGCTTACAAACTTGAAAGAAGCGTTGGTACCTGTCTTAGAATGCACTGAATTTCTGTTCAAAACATCATTTTTCACCTGTTTACCTCATTACATACCTGTTGGACAAAGACCACAAGTATTTCTGAGATCATTTTTTTTCATTGGTTATGGGAAGTCTGTGAATTAGTCTTGTAAAGCCTCAATTTACCTTTTTGCATATTCTTCAGCAACTGTTGGACAATAACCACAGCCAACCATATGTCAATTTACTCCAGCAGTAGTAGAGAAAATGGCTGATCCAGTAGATTATCATACTGCTGCTTCAAGTGTTCCTCGCAGAGTTAAAGCTATGTCCTGGATATGAATCAGTGTCCCTTTTGATCAAAATGCTCGATGATTTCTTCCATAATGCCCTGCTGGATACAGCCCAACTAAATGGCAATGAATGTGCCTGTTTTATACTCCATTGGACTGTTTTTACCAACCATTATTTGCCTGTGTTCACCTTTTTCAGCACCTGCTAGACATATACTTTTTCAGCTATGGGAAAAAGGGCAATCTATCGAGTCAGCGTGGTGCTATTTGTGTTTTTTTTCTTACATTTCATTTAAAAAATGATACGTCCATGAATCCAACACCCTTCTGTTCAGATGTGTGACATCTGACTTGTTACACCCCACTGAATTTACTTCACCAGCACGGGGAAGACTGGACAGTAAATCATATCTTTGTAGTACCATTTCTGTTGTTTCTCACAGGTCAGAAAAACCGTTTTACCAACGGATCTGTCAGCACCGTGCTCACCCAGTGAGCTAGCCGGCCATCCCTATATGGGATCCGAACCCGTGGCCTTGGTGTTATCAGCAATGCACTCTCCTGAGTGAGCCTCAGGCCAGCCCTACCAACGGATCTGAATGCTTTCTGTTCAGATGTTTGAAATCTATCCTAATAAATCCCCTGCTGCATGCAGCTTGGCTTGATGATAATTTCAATGCCAGTTTACAATCCATTACATTGATTTTTATAAACATCACTTTCTATGTTTACGTCCTATTGTACCTGCCGATACTGGAAAAATTGGTGCTGAGTTTGTGTACAGTTTGTGTACAGACCTGGGAAGGACAGGCAGTGTATCAGTTCAATGTAATGAAGACTCATGTATTTCTCTGAAGTCCAAAGGATTGCCAAGACCATGTTGCTAAAATTTTCTGCTCAAAATGAATGATGCCTTCCACTGTCACTCTGCCTTTTTGCCACCCCACTTGATGGCAGTGAAGTAGCTGCCACTACAGTGCATTGGAATTGTTATTGCCATAGTCACTTGCCCTTTGGTAAAATCTTTCAGCTTTGCTGAGACAGTCACCACAACCCACCGGAGGTTATGTACCTCACCAGTTCTAAAAATAGTGTCCCATTTCAGTGTAGTGATGCTTTACATTTTCCTCATAGCCTGAGTGCATGCCAGTTGTCTTAAGCCCTTGGGAATGCCTTTCTTCTCAAGCACTTGATGACCTTTCCAGTAGTGCTCTGCTGTGTAGTCTCCTGGTTGATTGCAGTGAAGGTGCCTGTAGGAAGTCACTGACTGGGTATTCCCAGCATCACTTGCGCTGTGTTTAAGTCCTACCGCACATGCTAGACTATCACCACAGTCAAACATTTGCTCGTGTACTTTTCCAGCCCTGGGAAAGTAATGGCCTATCAGGTCAGTGAAATACTACTCCATATGTATCTCACTTGCCCCGAAGCCTCTGGACAGTCTAGGGCTGTGAGGGACTTCCCCCACATGCATACCTGTCAAAGCACTGGCCAAATAAAGCTTGTGTATGCTGCCTTATTGTGGTCTTATCTTTTTCCTTGATCAGCCCTGAAATCTCTTGAACTCTCTATATGGAGGCATGAAAAGAAGGTGGTAGAGTAATCTGTGATTATCTGTGGTGCATAAAACTTTTCTTAGAACGTGTGTTGGCCCATTTTCTGTTGCTGCTTATAACAGAATACCTAAAACTGGGTAATTTACAAAGAAACACAATTTATTTCTTACAGTGTTGGAGGCTGGAAAGTCCAAGGTTCAGGGGGCACACCTAATGAGGGCCTTCTTCTTGGTGGGATTTCTATGGAGTCCTATGGCAATGCAGGGTATCACATAGTGAGAGGGCTGAGCAAGGGCATTTCAACATTCTTTCTTCTCCTTATAAAGTCCCAAATCTACTCCCTGATAACCCATTAAACCATTAATTTATTAATTTATCCTTTTGTGAGGGCATGGTTCTCTTAAAAGCCCCACCTTTCAAATACCATATTGGGGATTAAGTTCCAACATCAGCTTTAGAGAGGGGATAAACATTCAAACTATATCAGAACATACTTTCACATTTCACATATGCCAAAAAGTTATGGGATTGGGATGAGGATATTTTGGCATGTAGTACTATTCTACAACAGTAATTATTTTTGTCACCTCTCCCAGGGTGATGGAGCACAAAGGATTACTCAAAGCCCATTTCTCCAGAGCAGTGAGAGGCCTGAAAGGGTTAATCCCAGGAAGAATTCCTTCAAGAGAGAAAGATTCCTAGGAAAATAACCCAAAATCAGGTTTTCATCCACAATCACACTAGCCTGGTCCTTCAAAACAGAATGTCTGTTCATGGTAGAAGTACCCATTTGTGGCTCCTGTTGCCTTGAGCGATCCCTCCACGATCTGTACCTTGGACCAGCTCTTCAGCCTCATGTTTAAGTTTGGTAGCATTGTCTTTCAGAAAGCCATGTTAGGGCTCACAGTACTTGATGTGTTAAGCAGGACTTCCTCAATTTTCCACTTGCAATTTTAAAGGTGAAGTTAAGAATGGCATATATATGAAGACTTTCTTAAACTTTCAAGGTAGAATGGAGCCCCCATCTACCCCGTTTGTTTTGTTATCATCCATAGAACCCATAACCATATTGAGTCCTGTTAGATTCTGCAGGTAGACAATACAATTTCTTATCTGTCAGTGTTTATCTTGCACCTTTTACTGCTCTTAGCACATATTAGATGCTGAAACCTATTGGTTAGTTGGTTGAATAAATGAATATTTGGAGAGTTGAATGAATATCTAAAGAGTATGCATTTTCATTTAATTAGAGTGTATTTAAAATACTCTATCCTGAAACCAAATTTTTTTAATTTTAATGCCCAGGGTTCATAATTTTAATTTTGATGTTCAATGGTCAGTTTGCATCTATTTTTCTATACACAATAGAGAATAAGCTGGAGAAATATGTTTTTCAGTCATGTGTCTTACAAAGTTTTTGTTTGATTTTATTAAATACTATTTTATTGTTCCTCAATTAAATCTATTGGAACGAATAGAAGATAGCATGCAGAATATGTAAAAAGAAGCAAAATGTTTATCATCCTTTTATCTTTATGAGTTCCTTGGTTTCTAAATAAAGAAGAGTTTATTTAACTAATGAAAAGTGTCAACAATTCTTCCATCACAATAATAGTGGCGAGACTTAAATGATCTTTTGTCATCTATATGCAATGTAAATATAAATAGAAAAGATTTCCAAAAGGATTTATTATTTGTCCAGAAACGTTTAAATGAAAAGACTGGCCTCTGTTTTATTTTCCTTCTCTCTAGTGAAGGGCTGTTTTAGTATACCAGATTTGTAAGGCTAACATTTTTCATCGGAACGTAAGTCAGAGAAAACCAAATACTATTTGACCTTTAGAAACTGATTTTTTTGTTGTTGTTGTTTGTATATGAATGGATTCTCTCTCTATTGTTTGAAGGAGAAAAATGTTTGACATGGTGATCTTTAGACAGGCAATGTACAAAATCATTTATTAATTTTCGACTTGGTAATTCAGTATAATAATGAGAAATAAGGCACTGCAATATATCACATATAAAAAATTACTGAAATTAAGTCAGTAGCAGATGTAGGGTTAAAATACAAAGCACCGGTTCTTCATGAAGTTCCATAAGTAATACTCTTTAAAGATTTAGAAAGTTAATGACATTTGAGCTTACCATAAATTAATGTTCAACAAGAATTTTAGCATAGGTGACTTTGTTTTAAGGAAGGTATCTTTCACGTAAATTATTTCTGCATTTTGGTAATCATTGCATTCACGATAATTTTTAAAATTTTTTTAAATTATAATTTTATAAAAAATAGTTTTGAAAGTTTTCTGGGAAGTGGGATTTGTAATTATATCCTGCCCCCAAAGCATGTTATTTATATATCAAATGTGCGAATATGCCTTGTCCACTAGTATTGCAGATACGCAAAGTTCAAGCAGCATAAATTAAAATTGTTATAATCTCCTTATCCCTCACAAAGTTCTTTGAAACCAGTTTAAAGTGATGGAGAATAAAATGTGAAAATATAAACACCATCACTGTAGATACTAAAGGCAGGTAATATTTAAGTAGGAAAAAAATAAAGTGTTCCAGTGAATAAAAGTCAAAGTGAATAATTATTCTGGTAGGGGGTATGGTAGAAGAGGGGTTGCGTTCCACAGATGTCACAGCAGCCCCCAGCGGTCCATGTCAGGGCTTTTCTCTCTGCCGTGCTGCCTCTTCATGAATTCAGTTCCCAAATCACACCTCGCTCATCGAAAATCATGAATGGAAAAATCAGTTTGGGTAACCATGATGTTAAGTAGAAAATTTGGATTTTTAAAGCAACAATGAGGAAAAACACAAGGACCCTTCTGCAGCGCCTTGAGAGACATATTTCCCCCTCCTGGGAAGGCTGGTATTTTATCATAGGTGACCCACTTCTGTTAGCTAAATCCACCCCAGGAAGCTTTTCACATCTCTCTCACCTTGCTTGCAAGGGCAGTGAGTCAGGAAAAGCTGTACTAGAGGGAGAGGCAGCCAAAAGGGAGCCCAGCCGTCCTAGCAATTCCACTGTTTGGTGCAATGGAAATTTCCTTAGCCTTGTGTCTTCTTATATTTTCTTGTGTGATGTTGTGGTTTTGTCTCATTGTAGTGGCACTATCAGAATAGGGTGATGTAATGACGGGAATAACGTATACCCCTTGTCTTCTTCCTTAATCTACTGAGATTGCTGCTACTCCATGTAATCCAGTAAGTCCCTTTATAATGATGTGATAACAGTGTCCTTTTATTTCCAATTACAAAAAATAATTTTTATCACTAACTAAGGTTGCATTTTATCAACTGTCTTTTCAGTATCCATTAACATGATCATACAGTTTTTACCATTTCATGCATTCTAGCATTAAATTTCTTCACATTGATTCAACCGTTACATAAACTGGGATTTGTTAAAGTTTATTTTTAGCATGTTGCTGGAATTAATTGCTGGGTTTTCTCCTAGGATTTTAAAACCAATTTTCTTAGAAGAACATCATGTAGGTTCTTTTTCAAGTGCTGATCCTTGAAATCCTCCCCCCGCCCCCAGGACATACATTATCATCTTGAAAGTGATATAGAAAGATTTCTAATATTGTCTATGTTTAGAAATAATTATAATGCATTAAAAAAATGAGTTCACAGATGAAGAATCTGGGTGGGCCATGCATATTTTAGAGGAACAGTTTTTTGAAAATGTCTGACATTATCATTGATTTCAGGTTTTATCCTTCTTTCTGAGTCCAATTCGGCTGTTTACAGTTCCAAAAAAAAATTTTATTGTGTTAAGATTTTCTAGTATTCTCATGGAATTTATAGAATATTTCCCATAGGATATCTACCTTTGTTGCTATGTTCTCTTTATATTTTCTAGTGTGTATGTACATTTTTCTCATTTTTCTATTACACTTGCCAGAAGTTCACCCATTTTTTGTTGTTGTTTAATCAAAGAACAAAATCTTGGATGTAATTTTCAATTCTATTCTTTCTGTTTTCTGATTCATCAGACTTATCTATATTTGTTTAGTCCTTACTCCTGTGGTCATTAAACTTGTTTTCTTCTTTTGATAACTCTTGACTTGGCTAATAGGCTCATTTATTTTTAATCTTTCTCAATTAATAACGACAATATCTGTAGCTATGACTTTTCCTTGGAGTACTGTATTGGCCACATGAAATAAGACATATAAATATACATTGTACTCATTCTTATTTTCTAAATAGGTTAAAATTATAGTTTTAATTTTTTCTTTATTCCAATAATTGCTTCAAAAAATGTTTGACAACAGCAAAAGAAACAGCAGCCCAAAATGGCATGAGTCAAAATACAGACTTCTATAAATCATGTCAGGGGAATAGCCAAAAGCTCAAATAACAGATATGAGACACTGTAAAAAACTCGACTTCAAATATGAAGACACCACAAGTTACATGTCACATGGAAGGTACTAAAAACAAATTCATTGTGATATAGCTTGATGGAGATCTCAACAAAATAGATGGGAAACAGAACTAGGCACTAGGGTTCTTGTCTCTCAACATAATGTCTTTACTTGCTTATACTTTTCCAAACTTTGCACAAAATTAGTATTTGTTCTGACATACAAGTTTTAAGTAGTAAATGTTGAGATTTATATCTGTGTAACTTGCTTCATAAAATGCTCATTTCAGCAATTTCACGTATGGGAGGTTAGGAACTTATTAGTAACCATGGTAATGATGACAAATAAAGCAGTTTCAATCATTCTGAATATGCTAGCATTGAATTCTAAATGTTCAGAGCTTAGAGAATGTAAATAAAAAGTTCAGATTACTGTTGCCATGAGCAATACAAAAGGGCACCAAGTCTCCTGAGACAATAAAAATTCTCTTTCTTCATGTTCTTGATACTCCACAACACTACTGAAAAGTGGTTTCTGGGCACACAGCTATTTATCTACTGCTCTGGAGTAAGTAAAACATGAGATCACACAAAAAGACAAAATGTGTATTCTTTCAGTTCATGCAAGATGCCTTTTAAATTTCACCAGAGCCATAAATGCATGTGGGGATACGTAGGCTCCATTTACCTGCAATAAAGCAAGAAGTAGGGAGGGTCAGTGTTGCTTTTAAACTTTTACCTTGATTATTCGGTTTCATTGTCACAAACAGGAATTTAGTAAACTATAGTGCTTAAAATTAGTATAGTAAACTGTGAAATTATTTCCAATGTGACATTACTCTGTATATTTTTATTGGGTTCTGAGAAATGTATCTGGCTGAGACACATTAAAAGAAATCAAATAAAGCCTTTACTAACTGAACATGGAAACTTTTTATAAGATAAAACTTTTCACTTTTTAGGGTAACATCTTCATTAAATGGCTCCAATCAATGATTTTCTAGAGTACAAGCTGCAGAATTTTAAATAAATGTGATCCTTTGTTGTTTAAATTGGAATAAAATCAGTATACTATATAATAAACATCAAAATGTTTCTATTAATACACTATCTTCAATATAATTGGGTAACAATAATTTTATCCTCTTTAAATTACTGATTAGTATATACATGCATGGAGAGACAAGAACACTGTGCAAAAATATTCTATTTTAACTCAGTGGTTTTCAGTTGGGGGTTATTTTGTCCTCGAGAAAACATTTGGCAATGTCTGGAGCCATTTTTGGTTGTACAAATGGCAGGAGAGAGGGGTGCTACTGGCCTCTAATGGTAGAGGCCAGGAATGTTGCTAAACATCCTACAGTCTATAGTAACATCATTTAGACCTATATCTTTTACCTTTTTTGTCCTTGTAGTTGGGATAATAGAAATAACCCACACAAGAAAGAACAGGAGATAAAAGGGAACAAAATAGTGTGATTGCGTGTGTGTAAAACTCAGCATATATTGAGGCACTCATACTTACCTGGCTGTGTCCAGCCCAGCTGGGGTTGTTAGACATCCATGCTGTGCCATGCTATGCAGTAACCAAGACCCCCACCCAGATGTCATGTCACCCTGCCTTCTCTCATTCTGTGGTTACCACAGACTTGTTAACACCCTGCTGCAGCTACAGGCCCCCTAGGTCTCACCCTATGGTTTCCACAGACTACTAAAACAGAATTTTTCAGCATGCTTCTCACCTGCTGTACTTTTTCACCCTGAGACAGAGTCATACCCCCATAAGATCATAAGATCACTGCTCTTGCTCAGTCACAGAAACCCTGAAATACTATACTATAAAAATAACTGCCCCACTGTGTTGGGGTGCTCAGCGTTTGGACTTGAGTCTGCTGAGACAACGCCAGCATATCAATAAACTCTGTTTTCCTGTTTTAATCCTTGGTGTTTCCTGCCTGTACCTGTGAGTTCACAGTAACTCACTGCAACACAAGCAGTAACTCATGAAAACTTGAGTTGCACAAATTGACTCTGCTCTGGACCCAAGCTGTAAGTGAAATCAAGCAATTTGACCTATTTTCACGAGAAAACCAATTAAAATCAAGGGTACTGAGAAATGGCAGGATCACCTAGAGCACCACAGGCTTTTGAGAGGACTCCTATTATACAGAACTCACCATCCAGCTCTAAAGCACACAGCTTAGACCAGCCACTCCTCCAGAGCCTCCCAGGCTCTAAGCCAATCACAGGCTTCCTCTCTTTTGCTGCCTTCACCTCAGAAAGTGCCTGGGCTGAGGAAGTAGGGAGGGAGACTATGTCTCTCAACAGCTCACAGGCATATGCAAGCCTTGATAAATTTGCATTTAACGCCTAGCCACTCAGCCCACGTAAACAAAAAGGCTTCAGTTTCTTGGACCCATTTTCTTTTAATGGGAGTAATGTGCCTTAAAGAGTATAATAATGACTTCACCCGGCACCATTGTGTTTTATACATGTTACCTCTTTTAATCCTATAACAAGCAAATGAAGTAGAGAATGGTTCCACTTTAGAGATGCAGAAATTGAGGCCCAGACATATTAGGTATCTGTCCATGTCACATGACTAGTGCCTGGCAGAGCCTGGGTTTCAACATGAACTATCTGTTTTTGTGTTTGAGCTCTTAATCACCAAGACTGCTTCCTCTCAGTGACAGACACAGATAAGGAGAGAAATGTGGATCTGCATATGTATGCATATGTGGGTGGGATATAAATATGGATGCAAATGAACATATAGATGACTATAACTATATGCCACTGTATCTATCTATATATATCTTCTAAGTATAAAATAAATAGTAAATATATGTCATTGCACTTTTTTCCATGTGCTCTTTTATTTTCATTTCTTGTAGGCTTTCTTTTTTCAGTTCCTTGTTCCAGTAACTAGGTTTCTTCCTTCCTTTCCTTGATCTATTTTCTGCATGGGGGTAATTGCTTCCTATACTATAAGCAACTGACACTTCCCTGAAGTAACTGAAAAGACCCCAGGGACAGATTTATAGTCAGAGGCCTTAGGTGTTAAAACACCCTTGGGACTCCAGTTGAGCCTGAACGTTAGAGCCCTAGGGAATGGGTATGTCTTATCATTTTTCATTGCTGTTCTTTGTTGCTTATTCTTAATAGATGGCAAAGACTCCCATAAGTATGTGCCAAGAGCAACCTCAAGAATATTACAAAAAAGGCATATTCTTCCTCTCATATTTTCATTGTTGAATTAAAGTGAAAAACAGGCTAATATTGCTGAAGTCAACATAAATACACAAGACACAGAAATTGGATCATTAGGTACATATAATTTTAGAATAATGGGGGGTTCTTTGAAGATATATAGAATTGCTATATAGTAGAATTCTATTTCTCCTTGAGATATGCTGCTAAAGTTATCTTTTGTGAAGAGAGAAACATGCAACCAAGAAAGTCAGACACCATCAATGCAATGGCATGGTCAGGTGTGACTGTCCTGGGGAAGACTGGCGCTTACCTTCTGATGAAAGGAAGCCACTCAACGTATGTGACCTGTCATTCTCTGCCTCTGGCAGTGAAAAGAGAATAGGAGAAGTTACAACAGGAACGTTCGGAATGTTTATTTGAGAGGAAAGGCAAAAAAGGGTCTGATTGGTGCAAGCTGAATGATATTAGAAAATATTATCTATGCAAGTTGTCACATCTCCTTACTTGATCATCTTTAAAATAAAATTTTAAAAAAATCTTCTGCTCTGGATAATAAAACCAGTCTAGGTAATCTAATTCTACCTATGGATGGCATGAGATGCACAGAGTAAAGTATCAATGAGATAATCTCAAATGGATTTTTTTTAAAGATGAGCAGTAAGGGGATCTTAACCCTTGACTTGGTCTTGTCAGCACCACGCTCTCCAAGTGAGCTAACCGGCCATCCCTATATAGGGATCTGAACCCGTGGCCTTGGTGTTATCAGCACCAAACTCTGCAAAGCGAGCCATGGGCCAGCCCCTCAAATGGAAAATTTTAAAAGGAGTTCTCCATATACAGCTGCATTAAAAGAGATACAGCTTGAGCAAATGAGTGGCAAGCATCGTAATGAGATTACTACAAAGAGTGATCCTACTGATGAGTGAATGGGACAAATGGCTGTAAAAACCATGTTTACAAAGATCTTTTATGAGTTCAGAGTGGGAAAAAATAAAGAGAGAAAAATACATTTGGAAAGAGAAACAGTTGGGAAAAGTCAAGGGGCAAGATATGCTGAAGGCAAATTCGAGTAGCACACATTTGTAAAGCTAGCATTTCAACTGAAGCTTAGTACAATCAGAAGCATGTGGAAAAAAGAAATAAACTCAAAATTAGTTTACCTCTATTTACAGCAAAAATAAGAAATAGGATAAGAATAGTTCTGTTTTGGAGACAAATACTTTAAGGTAGAGAGATGACCAAGTAGAAGCAGTTGATACCTAATTGCCCTCTATTCTTTCCATTATGGAGAAAAAGAGGGCGGTGAGAGAAAGGAAGGGACATATGGAGACATATATTTGCCTGTTCCGAAAAGCTGAGAATTCTAACCTGATGATTTTATAACATTGATATATAACTTGGCTTCAGCACCTATTTAAAGGGAAGGGAAAGAGAACGGTGACATGCTGTAGAGCAAAGAGCTTAACCACACAGGTTCTTGACTCTGACTCCAGTTTTCAAATCTAAGCTGAGTTTTACTGTGGAAACTCGGACAAGTTTGTTCACCTCAATACACTCAGACAGAAAAAAGTTTAAGGAAGATCCTGAAAAAAAAAAAAAAACTGGTTTCTGAAATTGATACTAAATTAATAGATTTTAATAAAATGAGAAGGAATTTAATTCTTTTTATAATGAAATCCTTCCATCATAGTGAAGAGAGTGATTTTTTTCACATTCTTTTATACACTCGTTCTTAATATTCGCTGAATACGTTTCGTCTTCTAGGCAGCGCGATACAGGGGAGAATAAGACTGTCTAGGATCCATCTTTGCCTCTGGTGGGGTGGGGGCAGAATAAGACCATAAAAGTAAGCAAATGATGTGGTGACTTCAGATTGAGAAAGTTCTATTGATAAGCTAAAATAAGGCAACGTTAGAGAAGAGAAGGGGTTGCTGTCTCAGATTGTGGGCCGAGAGGTATTTTTCAGGGACTGATTTTGGAGACAAAATGTGAAAGATGATGAGGGGGATATGTGAAAATATAGTTGCACGGAATTCTGGCCAGTGGAAGCAGCAAAAACAGAGGCCGTAGACAGGAAAGAGATAGGCAAGAAAGCCAGTGAGCAAGATGAGCAGTAAGCTGAGGGGAAAGGGGTTGGAGATGAGTGTGAGGAGGTGAGACCTGCTAGAATGCTAGACTGTGGATTTGTAGAAAGTGTGAAAGCTCTCCCTGCTGCAGGGACAGACCTGCAGGACATCAGAAGGGGAGTTGTGTCTTGAATCAACTCCTTGAGTTTCATTATTAACTTATTTGGTAGCTACTGTCCCCAGCAGACACCAGAGGTCCACACATGAGTCTCCTGGGGGTGGAGGGTTGGTGCATGGGCAGGGCAGCCTCAGTGTCAGGGGTCAAATTGCTGCAGGGCTTCAATGACACAACCACAATATAAAACTTTAAGAGTTTTTAGTACTTATGGAACCTGGGGTGTACAAGGCATGGCTGGAGGAGGCCACATGTACAGGGAGGCCAGGGAGGGAGTGCAGGTGGGCTGAGTGGGGACCCTTGGGCCAACACTTTTATTGCCAAACAGGTTTTCTGCAGAGAGTTTCAATTATTGGATTTAAAGCACGCAGGCACTAGTTCCAGGAGCTCATGCTGTGACTGAGGAGTGGCCACTTTAAGTTTCCAGGCAGATGTCTGAATGGTCCCTTTAAAGGAAGCAGTGGGAAAGCAGGTAGCCCAGCCTGCTAGGTAGAGGACATGCCCCTAAGTCTTTATCTCTGGCCACCAGGTGAAGCCATCCAGGCAGGGCATAGAACTGGAAACTGTGTCAAGGGTGACTGAACTTTTCTTCTGGTATGAAAAGGTAAACGTATATTCAAAAATGGATCCCAAAGCAACATAAAACTATAAGCACTCACTACACATTACTAAAACAAATTCATTTTTTAATTATTTTCCTGGAGAAAGACCTGAAAATAAATGACATTTACTGTTTTATTATAAATATGCAGAGATCCTGGTTAATAGAAATCTTGGACAACAAAAGTTCAAATAAGCTGGTTTAACTATATCAGACATGAAATAAGAACTGTAATATTTGAGTTTTTTAAACTGCTTTTTACATGTTGGAAACTTAGTAAATGATAAGAACTGAACATTATTACTAGCAGTATTTCTCGACTAGGAGTAATTTTACTTCCCCCCTCCCACCCAAGAGAGTTGTTTGGCAGTGTCTGGAGATACTTTTGGTTGTCAAAACTGGGGGACTGGGTGCTAATGGCATCTAGTGTACAAAGAAGAACTACCCTACTCCACCTACTCTCAATAATCAACCAACCAGCCAATGTAGGCATTTTCAAGGCCTGAGATCTTTATCAAAATTCACTTCATAGGGTCCTGTTTCATGGGAAACATAACACGTAAGAATCATCTAAGACGTAGGAATACAGTTATTGTATTTATGAAGTTATGCAGTACACATTCAGTACTAAAAACCATGATACTCTATGCATCACCTATAAATCTGATAAGCCTCTTAAATTATACTTTTAAGTAACTAGAAACCAAAATTTGATATTTTTTGAGTGATTTTAGTGTATAATTTAAAAATACATTCCTACACCACCATACCAGCACTCCTGCCCAAGAAAATGATAGCAGATCACCTTGCGGTAACAAAACACAGAAGGTTATTTTTCGGGAAGAATGAACCAGATCTTCACACACGTAGCAATGCATCCAAAATCAATACTAGCCAAGATGTTTAGGATTTTTCCTTATTTATCATTAAAACAATTTTTTCTCTGTCTGACTCAGTCCAATTCTCTCACAAAATATCAAATATATTATATTTAAGGCACTCTTTTAAATGATAATGGAAGTAAATGTTAAGTTGAAATCAACTGCTACCTATAAAATGAAAATTTATATTTTATTGCATAATAGGTTTTGTGTTATTCTGAAGAAATGGAGATTATTTCTATCTGTAAGTAAAAGTTGAGCATTTTTTCACTCCAAATTAGGCTCCTTGCTGTTATTTCTACGAAATGGTTATAGGACAATTAGTAAGAAGACAGCTAATGTTATTCCCAGTGATCCAGGTGGGAAAAGGAAGCAGCCTGGTCTATCCAGACAAAGAAGAAGAGAAGATCTATGAATTATGTAATTTAAGACAAAATTCAAAATGAGTGTAGAAGTAAGTATTTGAACAGTAGGAAGAGGAGAGGATGGCACTGAAAGTGAGATTCTAAAATTTACATGAGGCCAAGACAACATTTTTCTCCTTTTCCGTCCTCTCCTAAGTTTCTGAGGTGTGAGCAGAAGATTATGGAGCTTCCACAGAAGCCAAGCACACAACTGAGAATGTGCTAGTGCTGACACAAACTGCCTGTAGATCCGAGAAAATACTTAAGACTGAGTCTCACTTCTGATACTATGGGAAGATGATGGCCAGTACTGCTGCAGTGCACACACAACAGGATGACGCTTTCAGCTGAGAATAAAAGGTTTTAAGTGTTCACACACTCTAATACTCTATATATACAGGGATCATACATCGCTCTTGGCCCAGAAAACTTCTGGGTTATACTTGTTGTCCAAGTTTGTGGAAGATTGCATCAATGTACCCAATTCTTCACCCTTCCCTCTCCCCATGTCCTTTGCTACATAACTTTGCTATGTTCCCGCAATCTAGGGGCAGCATACTATTTATCCCTTGATTCTGGTCTTGGCCATGAATTTTGTTTGGACAAGATATGACTCAAACAGAAGTTTGAAAGAGATTGAACATTTTAATACTAGAATTAAGGTTCTTTCAGTACTTGAGAGTGGATGGAAAAGCCGCAATCTCCATCTGAAATCTCGAAGTTAGGGAAGAAATATTTGACAGAACATGGAGGAAAACATCCAGCTGATTCAATTCACTAGTTTTTCTTGCAACTAAAAGCTGAAAACAGGAGAATATTCTTTCTCTGGTCACTATCAATAAGAAGTAAACTATCCAAAAGGGTGGAATTGGGGCAGCAGAGAAAATGCCAAGTGTACCTTGTAAATTAAAAATATCTCCTGATACAACCATCAAACTATTCCAAAATAGGACTGGACATAAAAGTTCAAATTCCCTGTTTTGTCCTCAGTGCCTTATATAGGGCCTGTACATAGGGGCTGCTCAATGACTACGTGAGAAATAAATAAATGGATTATTGGAAATAATCCTAGAAAAAAAGGTTTGTTTATTTGTTTATTTGTGTGTTTGTTTGTTTGTTTGTTTGTTTATACATACATACATACATACATACATACATACATACATACATACATACATACCATAAATAATTGTTGATAAAATACAATGAACCATGCCTACAGCAAGTGCTAGAAACACAGAACTGAGCAAAATAAAACAATAAAAAAATAAAATCACAGCCCTTATACAGCTGATAGTCTGGTTTAAAAAACAGAATAAGAGAAGTACAAAGTGATCAGATGATACCACTTGCTTTGGTGGGAAAAAAAAAAATATATATATATATATATATAAAAGGGGTGGTTAGGGTGGGATGGGAGGACATTACAATTTTAAAGGGGTTTTTAGGGAAGGTCTCACTGAAAGGGGGGGGACATTTGAATAAACTTTTGAAGGAGGTGAGGGTGTGTCATGTAGATACAATTCTGAGAAGTAGAGTGTTCTGGGTGGAAAGAAGGGCAGGTGCAAAGGCCCTGATGAAGCAAGAGTGTGCCTGATGTAGTTCAGACACAGCAAGGTGGCTAGTGTGGCTGGCGTAGAATATGGGAAAGAGAGACTATCAGGTGAAGAGCTTGCATAGTTCAAGGGGCCAGATCTTGTTAGGCTGTATATACCGTAGGTAGAACTTTGGCTTTTATTCTAAGTAGGGTAGAAACACATTTGAGCAAAGAAGTGGGAGGGTATGACTTCTGTTTTAAAAGTCCCCGCTCCCGTTATTGTGCTGAGAATGTACTACTAGGGCAAAAAGGGAGAAGCCAGGGGAAGAGAATATTAGAAATTTCCAAATGAAAGATGATGGTGCTTTGACACTGGTGGTAGTGGTGAGGAGCAGTACGATTTTGAATACGTTGTGAAAGTCAGACAGACAGCATATATGAGAAAAGTAAACGTAAAGAGTCAGAAAGAGAAAAGTCAAGAATGACCCCATATTGTTTAGAAGAACAAAAGGAAGGATGGAGTTGACACTGCTTGCCTTGTGTTTCGACTATGAAATGCTCTTTCTTCCTACAAATAGAATATTTTGACGTCTAAATATTCTATCTGTATATAGTTGCTTGGGTTACCTATATCAAAACTTCAGAAATATGTGACACACTTCTTTAATGTCTTCTAAAACAACTCAGGAAGTATACAAATTAAGCTCTTAGTAGTCATAAGATGTGGATGAATTGCAAAACCCTTGTGTAAAAGTATTTTTTTTCAGAGCAGAGTCATCAAAACTATACCATTTACTACCCTAACTTCTGGGGGAAGAAGTGTGAGGAAGGCAGACGTCCAATATGGAAGAAGCCTCCTGAGTCTTAAGATTGATACCACCCGGTTGGATTTTGAACTGCTCTTAAGTTTTTCCTTCACAAAACAAAATGGAGAAATATCAAATAACAGTGATCGTTGGGATAAAAATCGCATTGTTGTAAACATCTGCTGTAACCATTTGTTCATAGTCTGGGAAAGAGCATTACATATTGGGAACAGCAAAGTGGGGAGTCAGAACTACTCTATAAAACGCCTGGGTTCAAATACTGGCGTCATCACTAACTGTGAGGGTTTAAACCAAATACTTGACTGAGTTTGCAGTTTCAAGGTTTTTTCTCTCCAATAGGACAGTAATAACATCTTCCTAATGCCATTAGTGAATGAAGGTTAAGTGAAAAAGTAAATAATGCATACAAAAAAATGGTTTACACAGCTCCTAGGCTATGGCAATTACTTACTGGTATTACTTTGCTCCCTGTCAAACAATAGCAGCAAAAACAACAAAATAATAATCTTTGGTAGGTGTAAGAGAGGAGGCAAAAAAAGGCATTACTCTGCTTTTCAAACCAAATAAGACAGGAACTGAAAAACACTACTGCAGAAATAGCAATAAGAAATACAGACTTGAGGCTCTTTTAGATTGTAAAGAGACTCTGTGAACCCAGTTAAGATAAAGAGACCTTAACTGGCCTAAGGGAAACTCTCAGTGATAAAATTATGAGAACACACAGATTTGTGCTGAATGCCTCTCAAAGAATACAACCTGAGGGCACATTCACAGAATTGACAGTATTATAATTGATTCTAATAGACACTTTAATATGAACACAGCAGAGAAAAAAATTGGGCCATTAGCATCCATGTCATTATACTTACTGTGTATTTGCATATCCTGTCATTCAAATTTGTTTTTCACTAATACATGTATTAGTTTTTCTGTTAGTCATTTATTAATTCTTATGTTTAAATATTACTTATGATTTGTAAATGTTACTAAACCAGCAGTATCCTGGCATCAATTTGAATTTTATCATGAAATGACTGTCCAACAAAAAACCAAATAAAATAAACAAACAAATAAACAAGGGGCCTGGCTGGTTAGCTCACTCAATAGAGTGTGGTGCTAATAACACTGGGGTCAATAATTCAGATCCCATACAAGCCAGCCACCAGAAAAAAAAAGAAAAGAAAAGAAAAAAAATGATTGTAATTCACATTCAACTCCCATGTGCCCCATCTATACTGTCCCAGGGAACATTCTCTGTGCTAGAATATTCTGGAGGCAACACTGCCAGAGAGGTGTGTGGAAGTTTTTCTGTGTTTTAATTGAGAATTGTAATACATCTCCAATGCTATGTAAAATGAAGTGATTGTTACAAACACGACTCTTCAAGTCCAAATGTGCTTCGTGTGGCCCACTTCTCAGATTTTCCCTTGCAATAACAGGGTTAAGGTTTTGGAGAAATATTTTTTAAAAGAACACTGCAGAAGTTGCTGCTACATCAAAAATCAACTTGGTTACTGTTGAAATTATATTTAACAGACTTGCCACATCCGAGCTTCTATTTTTCAGTTGGCCATACACAGATGTGTATCTAAAGGAGGAAGTGCGTGACTTTCATCTTGTCTTGATAATTTTATGTTATTACAAATTACACAGATGGAAGGAATGTGAAATAAAGTGTGATGAAAGCCAAGAAAGGAAGGGGATAGCACAGTTCAATGGCTGAGAAAACCAGTTTTGGAATCAGAAAGACCTGTGTTCAAATGTGAGTTCCTCAGTTTATTAGCTGTGTGACCTTTGGCAGTTTACTTAAGTTCCCTAAATCTGTTTCCTGATTCTAAAAGGATTCTTCATACTCCTGTATCACTGAATTATTACGAAAATTAAGTAAGAAATTATGTATAACATTCTTGTCACAGTGTCTTAAACATTGTAAGCGCTTAAATATTACACTTGGTCAATTATGTTATTACCTACTTCATAATAATAATAAGCACTAATTATTATTATTTATTTGTTGTGCTCGTTATGATTATCATCACTAAGAAAAGAAGTAAAATAATTTATCTGTAATTGTCAATATCCACTCTTGGCTAATTTCAACTCACAGTTTCCCTTTGGCTCAGTCCTTCCCTAAGAATAAGGAGCGAACTTATGGATTGGAAAAAGTAAGAAAATGTGTGCTGGAAGACAGAGCTTCAGGCCGAACTGAACAGAGGAAAGGGGCTGCCCAATTCCCTCTTGGAACAATATCCTCTCTCTAAGATGGATTAAGAGGGGGATCCAGGCTTAGGCCAAGTCTTACAGAGGAGACCCAAGCCTATTCCTCTGATTCTTGCTAATGGTCTACAGGTCACTTGCTCCTGCTTCTTATTTGGTCCAGCCTTTTCTTGTCGTAGAACGTCAGATGTGGACTTGGTCAGGACATAGGTGATAAAGCTTCCCTTTTGTCAAAGGTCCTAAGTCTCCATCCCCACACACCAGATGAGTAAAAATGTTTCCGAGGGACAACAATCCTTTATGCAAGAACATCCTCTAACTTCGAAGCTTCCATGCGTGCATTTAGCAGCAGCTCCCTGTGGCAAGTATAGTTACTGTCACATAAGCACATTCTTGGGGCAGAATCCTGTGGGGATCACAAGATTCCTTCGGGGTCGAGGCTATTTCAGACAGCCGAGAGCAGGCCCAGAGACTCCCTTTTTAGGAGATCGTAGGTAAGGGAGGGCAGAAGGCAGGGATGGAGGTTGGGGACATTGAAGGGGTGACAGTGGAAGACAGCAGGGCCGCCGGGAACCCTGCTGACCTGTGGCCTCCCAGGAGCCGCTGCTGCCCCTGTGACCACTGCCGGCCCGAACTGCCACCTCGGCCACCGTAGCTGTCCTAGTCGCCGCAGCTACCGTTGCCAGGATACGCAAAGTGGCGGCCGGAGCCAACCCCGGGTCTGGTGCGGTGAGGCCGGAGGTGGACATGGCGAGCGGACGGCGCCACGTCAGAGTCTGTGTTCGGGATGAAGACCAGCGCTGGGACCAAGTAGGTCCCGGGGACGTGTCCTGGGCTTGCACTGAGCTGGTCCAGCTGCCTAACTGTGAACTCGATGGGCTTGAACAAATCGCTGCTTTGGTTACCTCGGTTCTCCCCTCGCCTACCGGCAAGGAAAGGCTGGCTCTGGTCCTGGAAAGTGAGGATTATATTCAAAAACTCCTGCAGCTGTTCCGCACTTGTGAAAATCTAGACAACACCGAAGGCTTACACCGTTTCCATGCAATTATTAAAGGCATGTTCTCCTTCGACAGCAAACCTCTGTTTAAGATCATGCTTTCTGATGAGTGTATCATGGATGCGATGGGATGCCTTGAATACGATCCTGCTTTGGCTCAGCCAAGACGGCATAGGGAATTCTTGAGCCAAACTGCCAAGTTCCAGGAATTTATACCAATAACAGACTCTGAACTTAGGCAAAAAATACGTCAGATGTACAGAGTGCAGTACATATATGACGTTCTGGTGCCTCAACCACCCACATCTGCAGATAATCTTTCTACTCTTAAACATTTTATTTTCCTCAAGAAGGTTGAGATAGCCAGCATGCTGCAGCGAGATCGCAAGTGTTTGTCTGAAGTTTTAGCAAAGTTTCAGGATAAGACTCTAGATGATGACAAATGGCGTGAATTGGTGCTATTTTTCAAGGACTTCTGTGCATTTTCTAAGACATTACGGCCTCAAAGCAAGTATAAGTTATTCCAAAAGTTGACACAATTGGAAATTCTTCCTGCTCTTAAAATCGTAATGAGTGCTGATGATGTGCTAATAAGATCGGCTGCTACAGATATATTTACTTATCTAGTTGAGTACAGTCCATCGAAGATCCGAGAACCTGTAATGGAGGAAGCAGAGAAGACTGAAGGTGATGACCTTTTCATGAATGTAGTGATTAAACAAATGACCTGTGATACTGATCCTGAGCTGGGAGGTGCTCTGCACGTGATGGAACATCTGCGCACTTTGCTTGATCTGCACAACATGCTGTCAGTATCCAATAAAAAAGTAAGATGTGATTTTCTAAATTGCTTCTATAAACATTATGTGCATAACTTCATAGCACCACTTTTGGCCACCACTTCAGAAGACATACGTGAAGGAGGTAATATATCCACCGAAAGCAAAAATTGCCCTAATAATTATCAAACAGCACAGCTGCTTGCTATAATTTTAGACCTACTCACATTTTGCTTACAACAACACACACATTACATACAAAGCTCTATTTTGAGCAACGATTTGCTAAGAAGGGTCTTGATTTTGATGAATTCAAAGCACACTTTCCTGGTCTTGTGTGCTGTTCGCTTTATGAGAAGGATGATTGGCCTTAAAGATGAACTTTATAATAGTTACATCATCAGGGGAAATCTGTTTGACCCAGTTGTAAATGCTTTTCTGCATAATGGAACCAGGTACAATATGTTGAATTCAGCTATTATTGAGCTGTTTGAATACATAAGAGTGGAAAATATCCCGTCTCTTGTTGCACATATAGTCGAAAAGTTTTATAAGGCACTTGAATCGATTGAATATGTCCAGACATTCAAAGGATTGAAGATTAAATATGATGATCTGAAGGACAGGGAAAGTCGAATACAGAATTATTTGCGTTCCATCCCATATGGTAACATACCTCAAGGAGGTGCCAAAGTCTCGGAGGTAAAGGAAGAAATGTGTTTTAAAGAAGATATGGGAGTAGCAGTCATGCCATCATTGGAAAATAACTTTCCAGATTCTTATGATCAATTCATGGAGACAAAAAGACCAAAAGAAGATTGGAAGGAGGTAGGCCTTCCCAAAAGAACATCATCTACTGACTTAAAATTGTTTTCATCTCCTTCTGCTGCTTTTGCTAATAGAACAAGGAGCCCAAACGGTAGCAGCGTAGTTCGTTTAGTGGATTATCCAGATGAGGACGATGAAGAAGAAAATAAAGAAGAAGAAACATCCCCCAGGGAAAGACCTTATCTCAGCAAATAAAATCTTTATGGAAGACCCTCAACATGTGCTTCAACTAAAATTCTACAAATTTCAATGAGCTGAAAAGTCTGATTCCAAAAGCTTTCTTGTGTGAGATATGCAATAGCATATATGATGAGTTTAAGAGGGTTCAATTCTGTAAAAAAGAAGACTTTCCATAACCTTAAAAAAAAAAAGGAACCAGACTTGCTTTTAAGAAAGTAATATGAAGAAGAATGTAAACCATCTATAATTTTACGATACGGTATAATTTGTTTGAAATTATACTCCGAGGAGTAGTCCCAGACTTTTTTTTTTTTTCTTGCCTACCTACATATTATCAAAAAGAACTTCTGTCTTAAAAATATTCCTTTTAACTCTTTTGTTAAATATTTAGCTGAATATTTTGTTGAATATTTAGTTTGGGGGAAACACAGGCTGATTAAGTAATATTAACGTAGTTTTGTTTCAGGAGTTTATATTAGAAACAACTTCGACAGTTCTTGCAAAGTCTGCTTGCACAATCGTTCTAGCCATGGTGTTCTTCCCTTCAGTTGCCTTTTTGAAATAAACGTTTATGTTTATATGGAAAAACAAGGCCAAATAAAATAAAAAATAAAGTTATGCTGTCCAGACCTTTCTGCAAACATTTAACAAAAATTCAGCCTGATGGTTAGAGGGAAGGAACTTCCAGAATATATTTCTTTTTTTTTTTTTTTATTTTGTCGATATACAATGTGGTTGATTATTGTGGCCCATTACCAAAACCTCCCTCCCTAGTCCCTCTCCCCCCTCCCACCCAACAATGTCCTCTTTGTATGCTTGTCGTGTCAACTTCAAGGAATTGTAATTGTTGTGTCTTCTCCACCCCCCTCCGGGTTTGTGTGTGTGTGTGGGTGTGTGTGTGTGTGTGTGTGTGTGTGTGTGAATTTATTTATTTATTTTTAGCTCCCACCAATAAGTGAGAACATGTGGTATTTCTCTTTCTGTGCCTGACTTCTTTCAGTTGATATAATTCTCTCTAGGTCCATCCATGTCGTTGCAAATGGCAGTATTTCATTCTTTTTTATAGCTGGGTAGTATTCCATCGTGTAGATAAATGCTGGCGAGGTTGCGGAGAAAAAGGAACACTCGTACATTGTTGGTGGGACCACAAAATGGTGCAGCCTCTATGGAAAATGGTATGGAGGTTCCTCAAACAATTGCAGATAGATGTACAATATGACCCAGCTATCCCACTGCTGGGAATATACCCAGAGGAATGGAAATCATCAAGTCGAAGGTATACCTGTTCCCCAGTGTTCATCATCAGATGAGTGGAAATGGAAAATGTGGTATATCTACACAGAGTATATTTCCCTGAATAAAAAAGGCAAGCTGGGTTCAAAATGTGCAGTTGTTGATCTAATTTTTTTCTTAGACAATAGATGGCAAGGAACAGTTTGGTAGCATTGCACAGTGTTTTCTCGAGGACTTTGGGGGTGAGTAGAACTGAGTACTTTTAACTGTCTAGATTGTGAAAGATATTTTTAAGTCATCTCCTGATTAATTAATGAAATTTATCCTTCCATCTAAGGCAAAGGTAAGATTTAAAGTGTAATTTATAAAGACTAACATACAGAAAAAATTAAAAAAACAGTGCTGAATGAAAAGGCATTTCATATGTAGAAGCCATTTTGGGCCAAGAAAAAGTTACTTAAGTGTCAAAGTCAGCATACTGCACGTGAAGTTCTTTTCTGTAAACAAGTAAATGTATACTATAAAAAAATACTTTATTAAAGAGTGTACGCAGATGAATCTCTAAAAAACAGATCTAGCAAAGAGTTAACAGGATTTATTTCTAGAGGAACAAGTTAACTTATTCTATTTTTCCTGGAATTTCTTCAACTGAAAAGCAGTTTCTCCTGTTTTCAAGATTTTAGAGTTAATGTTAATTTGTGCTGTTTATGTAGATAAAAGTATAGTTTTCCATAAAACAGACATTTATTTTGTATATTAAAAATACACTGTACTTTTTTGTACCATTTGATGATATTCGTGCTGAACTATAAAATTTAGGAGTTAATTCCAAAAATAAAAGAGACCATATTAAATTTCCTATTGTGCCAACAGGAGACACAGCTTATGCAAAACTAAGAGCCTAGTAGAGAAGCTACAAAGAGACTATATTCCTAAGAACAACAAGCAATAATTTCATCTACTAAGGTCCACATGACCTCAGGCGATAATTACACACTGTAGAGGACACAACACAGTAGGGAAACTGCGTTTTTACACTTCTTAAGCCATGCTAGTTAAATCAAATGTTGTAACAGGATTATTCACATTGTGATTGTATGTCAAAAAAGATAGTTTGTTAGAAAGGAATTTCATGATTTCCTTCTGGCTAGACTGTCATGGGGGTGATTTTCTATAGTACACATGTACACGGAGTTGTGCTTTGAAAAAATATGTTTAAGTCTTTATTGTGGTGGGTGTAGCCGAAGGTCCCTAGCAGAGCAGCTATTCACGACTGGACAGAGAAGAAAATTTCTGTTTTGACATTGTTTCTGTTTATTCTCTTCCTATCAGCTAGTTTTAATCTGCCATGAAAAAAAGGAAAAAAAAAGAATATTGGCATTTCTTGCTGTATTTTTCCCAGTGAATTTGTAAGGAAATATGAAAGAGGGCTTAGAACAATGGGAAGCAAAAATAAAAACATAAATAAATAAATAAAATGTATAAAAAGAAAAACAGGACAGGCGTTCTATTGAGCTGAGTAACTTCTGTGAGCCCTTTTCTAGTCTCAGCTACCTAATGTTAGTGGAACCAGTGTGACAAGCAAAATGGTGCAAAGGCAATTTCCCCATCAGATGGCAGAAGCTACTATGCAGAGAACATCCAAGTGGGCAACAAAACACAGAAGAGCAATCCTTACTGTGTACACACTGAGTGAAACATCGATCAAAATGTCCCGTGTGTCTAGCTGTGGTGTGTGAGAAGAGAACCATGTCAAGAACTTGTAATTTCCTAGTTAAGTTTTTGAGAAGTAATTTCGAAAGGACCCTTAAGTAGGTCATTAATGATATGAAAAGAAGCAGTTCGACATGGCACTGTATGTACTATAAACTCCGGGCAGGCATTTTTGGAGAGGTGCCCTGGACTCATCAAGGTCTGGGCTTTAAACACACAACTTCCGGCAGTTTGTATGTCTTGGTGACTTTCTAAACCCACCAGAAAGGGAGGGTGACATAACAGATAAAGCAAAAGCTTCGTATTGAGACGGCCTTTGATGATAATGCAGGCTCGGATGCTTACCAATTCCATGACCTTAGCCCACTTGTTTCTCTGGGCACAGTTTCTCTATCTTGTCTTAAAATTAGAAACTATGTATGAATCACCCAGAACATATTAAGTACTCAAGAAATAGATTTTCAAACTCATTTTCAACAACGGCAGCCGTATAATCATTCCTAAGTAGATGGGGGACAAAGCCAGCTATAAGCACTTACATCACAAATTATGCCTAAAAATTCATAATCTTATATTCTGGATCAGATTGACAGCAACATAATAGATCAAGAACTAATGAGTTCAGTTCTGGTTGGCCGAGACGTCTATGTGTATGCGATGGGCCCTGCTGAGGTGCAGCTGAAATAAAGAAAAGTAGAAAGAAAAATGAGGGCTGAGCCCGTGGCGCACTCGGTAGCGTGCTGCGCTAGCAGCGCGGCGACGCTCCCGCCGCGGGTTCGGATCCTATATAAGAATGACCGGTGCACTCCCTGGCTGAGCGCCGGTCACGGAAAAAAAAAAAAGAAAAAAAGAAAGAAAGAAAAATGACCCTCATGTGGCAGTGAGGACACTTGGTAGCGTTGTGTGTGGCATGTTGAACAAGGAATGAGAGGTGACAGGAGTGAAGAGTGAAAGGGAAATTAGGGGAGTGGGAGGGGACGTGGTGAGGGAATGGAAGGTTTGTAGAGGTGACAAGAGTCACTCAGCCGTCTTCCCTCCATGCCTCACCCCAGCAGGCAGAGCAGTCACCTAGAACGTGTCCCTAATAACAGACCACAGGTCCTTCCCCTAAAGCAATTGAAATGACAGGCCAGGCGGTCCTGGGGGCGGCGGGGAGGGGGAAGGGGACCAGAATGGACAGACACCGCGAGAGTGGCTCCGACAGAGGCTCTGAGGACGTGAGGAGGACGAGGGGACCAGGACAGACACCCCAAGAGTGGATCAGACACAGGTTCTGAGGACGTGATGGCGACGAGGGGACCAGGACAGACACTGCGAGAATTTCTCCGACTGAGGCTCTGAGGACGTGAGGGCGACGAGGGGACCAGGACAGACACCCCAAGAGTGGCTCCGACTGAGGCTCTCAGGACGTGAGGGGGACGAGGGGACCAGGGTGACGGGCAGGAGCCGACGCAGACGCGGAAGCCAGAGCGCAGGAGAAAAGGCGGGAAGACAGAGTCCCTTTTGCAGGAGATGAAGAGAGGAGTGGAAACGTGCAGGATGGGGACACGGCGGGGCAGCTGCGCTCTGCGACAGTGCTCAGTACGTCCCCTCATGGGAGGCGAGCTGAGCAGACGATGGATGTCCAGAAGAGGAAGAAATGCAAAGGAGAAGGAAACAGGCGAAGGGTCTGATGAGCAGGTTGAGTGGACCAGACATGGCGTCCATCAGGGGACAGCGGGGAGGCGCTGTGATGGCCCAGCAGGAAAGACGTGAGTGACACTGACCTCTGCCCTGCTGGGCGCCTGTGTCTGTGACGCGGCCAAGCCCAGCAGGCTGGTGATGGAGCATGTGCTCTTGCTCAGCATCCTGCAGCACACGCTGGCAATCGAGGTTGGGGCTCACTTCTTGGAGGCCCTGGTGAGGAGGTTCGAGGACGTCTGTGGGACAGGCAGTGAAGGGAAGGGACACGGTGATTGGGGCACAGCAGAGCAGGTCCACAGTGAGAGGAGGAGCTCGAGCCAGGACGTCAGTGAACACACTGCTTCCTTCCTGCAGAAAGTCTTGCTGTGAAGGAAAAAATGTCAGTTGGACTAAACAGTGTGCTTAATGCCTTAGTCGGTTTCCATTCTGATGCGAGCTGATCTTGCCGACCAGGCGGTTCACAGACAGGCAGCCAGTGTATGGACCACGTTTCAGTAGCACAAACGTAATGGACATGAATAAGAATTAATTCTGTGTGCAGCTGGCAAGATTAGGAGAAGACACCACTGCAATGGTGCCCTCTAACTTCAGTATGTCACGTGTACAGTAAACCTTGTTTGAAGAATAGGTGAGTTCAAGCTGGTTGTTCTGCAAAAGGTAAATTTCTGTAAACAATCCCATTTTTATATCTTTTATTACTAAAACAATAAAAACGTCTTTCTCTTTGAAAATAAATAAATAACAGGCAAAGCTGAGGGTCTTGGTATGGCTGTCGTTGCCTCAGAGTTAAGCCCTTCTATTTAGAGTGATTGAGGGTCTAAGATGCTGAAAGTTTGTCACCCGTAAGGGACAAGTCACAGTGTTTTCAGGAGCTGGGAGGTCTGGCATTACTCTGCTCCATAAAATGACTGACATTGGGAGAGGATTGTGTGTGTGAGCGGGGAGGGAGGGACAGGAGCTGGAAGCCTCCCCTGCTGCTTCTGATAGATCTCTCAAAAGTAAAGGGAACTGGTGGTCAGAGCCATCTGGCTGGGCTGGCAGACCCAGCAGTCGGTTAAATTGAAGGTTCTTGCAACCGTTTAGAAGAGCTGCGCCAGAATGTTCCTTGGGGAGAAAGCTTCCAGCAGCAGTTCTAATAGACACAAGTCATTAATGCCCTTCCTCCCTTGTGCACCCTAGATGCTGGGTTCTTGCTCTTCTCCCACCCTCCACAATACCTAAGTGTCCCATTTCTCTCACTATAACTTTTGTCATTTTGCCCCTTTCATGTAGGAAGATCAGATGAAAGGACAAGAACAGTTTTAGAAACGTTCACCAGAATTAAGTTTGGATCTCATAGGCCCCATTTTTGCCAGGCTGCTAATCACAGGGTGGACCAATCAGTCTGTCCTGGAGAAAAAATATGTATCATGCCCAGGAATGGTCAGGATAGCATTCTAAATTTTCAAAATAAATCCATACAATTTGCCACCCCTTTAGTTCTCATCACTAGCTGGAGGTGGCTAATATGGAATGATCCCTTTCTAGGGACAGACAGCTTCAATGACCAAATTGTCTTATTCTGAGGTTAGGTTTCTCGACTTTACCACTGTTGACATTTTGTCCCAAATAATTTGGTGTTAGGGGTTCTGTACTGTGTTCGGTAAAATATGAGCAGCATTCATGACCTCTACTTACTAGATGCCAGCAGCACAAGCTCAGTTGTGACAACCAAAAATGTACCCAAACACATTAAATGTCTCTTGAGGAGGCAAAAATCACCCTTGATTGTGAACCACTGGTTGAAAGAAGTGTGGAGATTGATTCAAAGGCTTCTCTTACTTTTTGGATGTCGGGTCCACTTCCACTCGCCTGAGTCACCTTCTCTGTTTCCCTGCTACCTACAAAAGCCAAGTACATACAAGAGTGCATAAAGCACATTGATGAAAAGAGAATGCACTTTGCTTAGAATTACAGAGATTCTGATTTTGTTTTTCATTACAAGTGTAACTGTGGCATCTTATTTGACAACTATGGTTCTCAGTTTTCTTGTTTGTAAAGATTGCCAATAACACTGTTACAGCTAATGTGCCCCCCTCCCCCAAATTCAAATGTTGAGGTCCTAAACCCCCAGTACTTACGGATGTAATTTTATTTGGAGATAAAGTCCTAAATAAATAAATTAAAATGAGGTCCTTAGGGTAGGCCTTAATCCAATATGAGTGGAGTCTTTAGGACAAGAGGACATGAAGGCACAGAGACACATGGAGCGAAGGCCATGTGAGGACACAGGGAGAAGGCAAATGTCTGCAAGCCAAGGAGAGGGACGCAGAAGAAACAAACCCTGCCAACAGCTGGATTTTGGACTCTTAGCCTCTAGAACAGTGAGAACATAAATTTCTGTTATTTAAGCTCCCAGTTTGTGATAATTTGTTATGGCAGCCTTAGAAAACAAATACAAACACCTGAAAGGAAGGAGTTTGTGATGACTAAAGAATACATATCCTATGAATACCACAGAGTCATTACGAGAAAGAGTCCACACATGGGCTATGACAATAGGTATTCTTTATTCTTTATGAGTCGAGCACACTGTCCACCGCCATTTACCTACATTATTTCTAATTTCACAATAAACCTGCATGATGGGTGGGGTGGCCACAAGAATGCACCTTGTAGAGAGGGAGTGTAATTGACTAAAGGCCCCAACCACTGTGCTCTGAAATCATTGCCCTGTTTCCTCCCAGGCTGTGTTTCCGAAGGGAGGCTCCGAGACAGTGATTAGCATTGCTGGGGTGCTAAATCAGGCTTTAAATAAAGCTCCTCTCACTAGGCTAGCAATGAAAAGCACCACTGGCCACCCCCTGCCCCCTTCCAAGAGGTAAGTGTGATTGTGAGATAAGAGGAAGTACCAGAGCACTACGGCAAACATCTCCAAAGAAATACTCTCTTGACCTCACTTCAATTTAAAAACATTCACATTCTCAGGTGTGGGCTATATATATATATATATTTTTTTTTTTGACTGGTAAGGGGATTGTAATCCCTGGCTCGGTGTCTTCTGCACCACGCTCAGCCAGTGAGCGCACCAGCCACCCATATATAGGATCCAAACCCGCAGCCTCAGTGCTACCAGCACTGCACTCTCCTGAGTGAGCCAAGGGGCCAGCCTGATGAATACATTTTTAATAATTGGATTATGTATGATTGTTTTGTATATCTTTACTAATATTTTAGACATGGGTGAAAAGTTTTTTGTATTGGATATGGATTTTAAATGGTTGGGATTTTGTCATCATTGAAGTACTTTCTACCTATTGGGCTTCATTCAGATCACTCATTTATCCTCTCTGAGTCTCAGGTTACTTACCTATAAAATGATCCTGATGGTATAAATAATAATGTAGATAAATTTTTATTTTTTTTATTTTTATTTTTTTTTATTTTTTATTTTTTTTAAGTTTTATTTTGTCGATATACATTGTGGTTGATTATTGCTCCCCATCACCAAAACCTCCCTCCCTTCTCCCTCCCCCCTCCCCCCCAACAATGTCCTTTCTGTTTGCTTGTCGTATCAACTTCAAGTAATTGTGGTTGTTATATCTTCTCCCCCCCGCCCCGGTTTGTGTGTGTGTGTGTGTGTGTGTGTGTGTGTGTGTGTGTGTGTGTGTGTGAATTTATATATTAATTTTTAGCTCCCACCAATAAGTGAGAACATGTGGTATTTCTCTTTCTGTGCCTGACTTGTTTCACTTAATATAATTCTCTCAAGGTCCATCCATGTTGTTGCAAATGGCAGTATTTCATTCGTTTTTATAGCTGAGTAGTATTTCATTGTGTAGATGTACCACATTTTCCGTATCCAAAAATTTTTAAATACGACAGAGATGTTGATGAGTAGTATATACTTAGATAATCTCACATTATAACAGTTTCTCTTTTATACATAACAACTAATGCATTTCATTATTATTTCTCAAATCAAATATTGTATCTCAGTACTCAGAGATGTAACCACATGTTGATACCTTGAAATTAGACTGTAAGCAATAATTTACAGTAACCTCTTTTTTTTCTTTTATAAGGTATTTTACTCAAATGTAAGAGGATTGACACATTTTTCTCTTTTCCTTCTGTCTTCCTTTGAAATTTATAAAGGGATACTTCATACATGAATATATTATTCTTGTAAAAAATACCTACTAATAATATGTAAATCTCCTTTTACCATCACCTGTAATCTAAAATCTGTCAAGCCTACATATTGCTCAGGATCCCATCTTTATCAGTCTGATGTACATGAATTTGGTGTTCCATGGATTTCTATAAATGGTATACTTATATCAAGTTCACATTATAGCTATGTGTGTATTTACATAAAATGTATATATGTTGTTATGTAACATTAGTAGATTTTTGCTTTTTGTCTTGTCCATTATCTCTCACCTTCCTTGAGAAGTATTCTAAATTTTCAATAGGAAATTTAACTCCTAGTCTTTTTTTTGTGTGTACGTGTGTGTGACCGGTAAGGGGATCATAACCCTTGGCTTGGTGTCGTCTGCACCGCGCTCAGCCAGTGATTGCACCGGCCATCCCTATATAGGATCCAAACCCGCGGCCTCAGCGCTACCAGCACCACTGCTCTCCCAGCGCCGCACTCTCCCGAGTGAGCCACGGGGTCGGCCCTTAACTCCCAAGATAGTCCTCCAAGTGATAAACATCTCCAAATCCCTGGAACCTGTAAATATAACCTGAAATGGCCAAGTCTTTGTAGGTGTGATTTAGTGATGGCTTTCAAGAAGGGGAATATTACCCTAGATTATACTCGTTGGCCCTAAATGAAACCACATGTATTCTTATAAAAGGAAGGCAGAGGGAGATTTGAAATACACACAAAGATGAAGACAGATGATAGAGAAAGATTTGAAGTCGTAGCCTTGAAGATTAGCGTGTCCATCACCGAGTGATGAAAATTACACATTGTAGTACAGCATAGGTCCCAAAGTTGGAAAACAATGCCATGTTCAACCTCCCCTGCAAGCTTGTGTGGGGGTTGCATCCCCAAGTGCTTGGGCACCTTTGCTCCTATGTCTTTCCTAGTCTCAGGCCCCACTTCAGCTCTCTCGGGCTGGTATTCCACCTTGGTAGCTCCACAAGTCTGGGGTTGCTGTGGCGGTCCTGCTCTCATGGCTCCACTAGACATGGCATTGTTGGGGTTTCTCTGCTGCAACTCCAACCCCACATTTCCACTTGGCATTGCTCTCGTGAAGGTTGTCTGGGGTAAGTCCGCCTCTGCTACAGATCTCTTTCTGGGCCAGACTTTTCCATACATCCTCTGAAATTGCGTTCAAGGCTCCCAAGCAGTCCCAGCTCTGGCATTCTGCAAGCCTGCACACCTAACACCACATGGACTCTGCCAAGGTTTCTGGCTTGTGTTTTCCAAAACTGTGGATCCAGCCACACCTGGGGCCAGTTTAGCCACAGCTGGAGCAGCCAAAGCAGCTGGGGTGCTGGTGTAGGGACCAGCATCCCAAGTTGGCCTTGGCCAACAAGCCCGTGGAGGGCAGCTCAGGCTTTTCTCCAGGACCATTTTGTTTCCCCAGGTCTTTGGGTCTGAAACAGAAGGGTTGGCCCCAGAGGCTTCTGCAATGCCTTCTGGGCCTTTTCCCCTTCTCTTGACAATCCCTTTTTTTTGCACTAATCTTATCTAAGGGTCGCTGGGCTGCACCATTACATGCTCTCTGCTTCTCTACCACATGGGACTTGCCCAATTTTCTGTACTCATCTGTTTTTGTTGCCTATAACAAAATGCCTGACTGGTGGTGACGACAGTGAATCAGGGGTCTGACATTGCAAGATGGTGGAAGCTGAGAGATTCTTGCTTTCAATATGAAAGAAGAATCAGGAAGCCCTGTCTATACACCCACTAAAAAATGCACTATGTCATCTGTATTGTTGTTCAGCTATGCTATTTTTACACTATTGCCTTGGTGCATATACCTAATTTATAATAATCTGAAAAACACTTGTTCACATTTTAATTTTTCTATTGAATGTTACCAAATATAATTAATAGATGAGCATACATTTGAGAAAAAACAAAAGGAGGGAAGGGAACAGAAGAGTTAAATCCATTTGCTCCCACATTGCTGTGGATATTTATCACACGTAAGAAAGGATGCACAAGTATTTTATAAGCCTCACGAACAGCTGGGCTCCAGGATTTCTTTTCAGCTGTCTCTTAAGATTTCTTAGTAATATATGGGGATCCACCCCTCAAAATCCTAAAAATGTCTGCAAATATTACTCATAACCTTTATTGAAAAATTTTAGAATTATAATCTGATCATAAAAGATAAGTCATACATTTTACTAAAGAAGAATATGGCCAAAGGGACAAAAACATGGAATTAATATTGAGATTTTAGAGTTTCAAGATGGCGGCGGCTGCGGCAGCTGGCGCGGAGTAGCTGAGGTGGAAAAGGTGGCCACTGGGCCTCAGGCAGCCGGGAAACTTGTGGACCTTCCTCTGGCCATCTCTTAAGGGAGGACTGCTGCTGCTGGCCGGTCGTGGGGGCTCAACGCCACCTTGCCCCCGGCAGGAGAGGCTGCCTCATTTACAGGCAACAGCTTTGAAGTGTGGAGCAGGAAAAGAACTGATTCTTAGCTGCAAAAGCAAGTCTTGAAACAGGGAACACGGCGCCAGGGCTGCTGTGGATGCAGCCAGGATCCCGGAGGCTGGGGCCGCACTGAAGGCGGCCAGCTGCCCTATTCAGGATTCGAGGTTTCAGGCCGGCATTAAAGAAGATTCCTGGGAGCGCCCGAGCGGCGCCGCGACTGAACAGCCCGAGGCGGCAGCGCCGAGAACACGGAAGGCAACAAAACAGAGACAGAGCGAACGCCCGACCTGGCACAGCACTGTGAGTGATCCCTGGCACAGCTCTGTTCGGGGGGTGGATGCCCACGCGGCTCCCGCCTGCACCACCAGGCCACTCACTGCCCCGGTGCTGCCTCCATTTTCCCAGGTGCGGGCAGCTCCGCCCAGCTCGGCCATCACTGAGCCCACTTGCTTGGCCTGGCGCGGGGCTTTCCGGACCCTGCGGGCCGGCCTCGTCTCCCACTCCCTCCGCAGTTCTCTGGCGGGGCTGGGGGTGTGGGGCATCCCGACCAGTGTTGGGAGGGCTAGGAAGTACGGGCGGGCCGACTGTCACTCCACCACACCCTGGACTCCGCCCCGGTAAACTTCCTGTTACTGGGAGGCAGATACCATCTCTGTGACCACCAGTTTGGAAAAAAGCCTAACGAATTTCTGGTTGGGAATAGTGTGGTAGGAGAGTTCCCAGGTCCGCTTGAACCTGCCGGAGAGCAGGCTGCAGGCGGGCACTAGACTCGGTTTATACCGGGGGGATACAAAGGTGAACAAGACCCGAGAAAGATCTACACAGTGCTACAAAGGCACCCAGAGAGACCGGTCGTCTGTGCCTAGCAGAAACCTGGTAGACTACCTGGGCGAGGCGGTGCTGAGCAGGGTCTTGAAGGCCCAGCTGATAGACGAGGGGTGCAGAAGACACGCCCCAGCCCAGCACAGTGTGCACAGAGGGGGGAGACGTGCGGCCAGGGAGGCGGAGACTCGACAGAAACCACACACCCGGTGGGGTCGCCACTGCACGATCTAACAGCCTGGGCCAGAGCACAGGGAACGGGGAGAAGTCCTGTACAGAAAGTGAAAGCTCAACAGAGATCACACACCCTGTGGTACGTGATCCACCAGCCCAGCAGAGTACAAGCTGACCAGAAAGGTGGATCCCCGGAGAAGCCCAAGACCCGAGGCAACCACACACACAAGACACTAGAGGCCAACTGAACAGTCACGGCAGGAGCCATACGAAATTGGCAACCACAGCAACATCCTAGTTAGTCATTAGTCTCAAACCGGTGGACTGTGAAACCCCCTGCCACAATGAATAAACACCAAAAAAAAGACACCAGAAATACAAAAAATCAAGAAAGTACACCACCAAAAGTTAATAAATCTCATACTCTAGATCCTATAGAACAAGAAGCCCTTGAAATAACTGACAAGGAATTTCGAGTGATAATTCTAAGGAAACTGAATGAGATACAAGAAAACTCAGCTAGACATCATGATGAAATGAGGAAAAGTATACAGGATCTGAAAGAGGAAATATACAAGGAAATCAATGTCCTGAAAAAAAATGTAGCAGAACTTGCTGAACTGAAGAAGTTATTCAGCGAAATAAAAAACACAACGGAGAGTTTAACCAGCAGGCTTGTCGAAGTTGAAGAGAGAACCTCTGAACTTGAAGATGGGCTGTTTGAAATAACACAAGCAGACAAAAAGAAAGAAAAAAGAATCAAGGACATGGAAGAAAATCTGAGAGAGATATCAGAAAACCTCAAGCGCTCAAATATCCAAGTCATGGGTATTCCAGAAGGGGAGGAAAATGGAGATTCCATTGAAAACATATTCAACAAAATAGTGGCAGAAAACTTCCCAGGTATAGGAAAAATCACAGATCTTCAGATCCAGGAAGCTCAACGATCTCCAAACGTATTCAACCCAAAAAGGCCTTCTCCAAGACATGTCATAGTCAAATTGGCAAAACTCAGAGACAAAGAGAGAATCTTAAAAGCTGCAAGAGAGAAGCGTCAAATCACCTATAAGGGAGCCCCAATCAGGTTAACATCAGACTTTTCATCACAAACCCTAAAAGCTAGAAAGGAATGGGATGATATTTTCCAAATACTAAAAGACAAAGATTGCCAGCCAAGAATACTCTACCCTGCAAGGCTATCCTTCCGAAATGAGGGGCAAATAGTATATTTCTAAGACAAACAAAAACTGCGGGAGTTCACTACCACAAGACCACCCTTACAAGAAATCCTCAAGGGACTACTGGGTTTGGTTCCTGAAAAATAACTACCACTGCCATAAAAACCTAAGAAAAATCTAAACCCGCTAGTACAATAAAAATGGCATTCATGAAGAGAAAACAAGCTAACAAAAACACTATCTACAACCTAAGGAACCAACAAACAAAGAAACCAAACAGTAAATCAGAAAGCAAGGAACAAAAGACACCTAAGACAACCAAACAACCAATAAAATGCTAGGAATAAATCAACACCTTTCAATAAAAACTCTTAATGTTAAAGGCTTAAATTCCCCAATTAAAAGACACAGACTGGCTGACTGGATCAAAAAGCAGGACCCAACTATATGCTGCCTACAAGAGACCCACCTCACCCATAAAGATTCACACAGACTAAGAGTGAAAGGATGGAAAAAGATTTACCATGCTAACAGAAAAGAAAAACGAGCTGGAGTGGCTATTCTTATATCTGACAAAATAGACTTTAAACTAAAAACCATAAAAAGAGACAATGAGGGACACTACTTAATGATAAAAGGACTGATCCATCAAGAAGTCATAACAATCATAAATATGTACGCACCCAGTGTTGGAGCAGCCAGATTTATAAAACAAAGTCTATTAGACCTAAAGAAGGAAATAGACACTAATACCATAAGAGCAGGGGACCTGAACACTCCACTGTCAATATTAGACAGATCATCTAGGCAAAGAATCAGTAGAGAAACACAAGATCTAAACAAGACTCTAGACCAATTGGAATTGGCAGATATCTACAGAACATTCCACCCAACAACCTCAGAATATTCATTCTTCTCATCAGCACATGGATCATTCTCCAGGATAGATCACATATTAGGTCACAAATCAAGTCTCAATAAATTCAAAAAAATTGGAATTATCCCATGTATCTTCTCAGACCACAATGGATTAAAACTAGAAATTAATAACAAACGAAACTCTGGAAACTATACAAACACATGGAAATTAAACAGCATTCTACTTAATGACATATGGGTCCAAGAAGAAATCAAGCAGGAAATCAAAAAGTTTATTGAAACTAATGAAAACAATGATACATCATACCAAAACCTGTGGGATACTGCAAAAGCAGTATTGAGGGGAAAATTTATTGCATTAAATGCTCACTTCAGAAGAATGGAAAGATGGCAAGTGAACAACCTAACACTTCACCTTAAAGAACTAGAAAAACAAGAACAATCCAATCCTAAAGTTAGCAGACGGAAAGAAATCATTAAGATCAGAGCAGAACTGAATGAAATTGAAAACCAAAAAACAATTCAAAAGATCAACGAATCAAAAAGTTGGCTTTTTGAAAAGATAAATAAAATTGACAAACCATTAGCATGGCTAACAAAAAAAAGAAGAGAGAAGACTCAAATAACCAAAATTAGAAATGAAAAAGGCGATATTACAACTGATTCATCTGAAATACAAGGAATCATTCGAGACTACTATAAACAACTATACGCCAACAAATTTGAAAATCTGGAGGAAATGGATAAATTTCTGGACACACACAAGCTCCCAAAACTGAACCGTGAAGACGTAGAAAATTTGAACAGACCAATAACAATAAAGGAGATTGAAGCTGTTATCAGAAGGCTCCCAACAAAGAAAAGCCCAGGACCAGATGGATTCACAGCAGAATTTTACCAAACATTCAAACAGGATTTGACACCAATTCTTTACAAACTATTCCAAAAGATTGAAACGGACGCAAATCTCCCAAACTCATTCTATGAAGCAAACATCATCCTGATACCAAAACCAGGTAAAGATATAACCAAAAAACAAAACTACAGGCCGATATCCTTGATGAATATAGATGCAAAAATCCTCACTAAAATACTAGCAAACAGAATACAGCAACACATACGAAAAATTATTCATCACGATCAAGTGGGATTCATCCCAGGGATGCAAGGTTGGTTCAACATACGCAAATCAATAAATGTGATACACCATATTAATAAACTCAAACACAAGGACCATATGATCATCTCTATAGATGCTGAAAAAGCATTTGATAAAGTTCAGCACTCATTCATGACAAAGACCCTCTATAAGTTAGGTATAGAGAGAAAGTATCTCAACATAATTAAAGCCATATATGCCAAACCCACTGCCAATATCATCCTGAATGGGGAAAAGCTGAAAGCTTTTCCTTTAAGAACAGGCACTAGACAAGGATGCCCACTCTCACCACTCCTATTCAACATAATGTTGGAAGTACTAGCCAGAGCAATCAGAGAAGAGAAGGAAATAAAGGGCATCCAGATTGGAAAAGAGGAAGTCAAACTGTCCCTGTTTGCAGATGACATGATCCTATATATCGAACAGCCTAAAACCTCTACAAAAAAACTGTTGGAATTGATAAATGATTTCAGCACAGTAGCAGGATACAAAATCAACACACAAAAATCAGTAGCATTTCTTTTCTCCAATAGTGAACATGCAGAAGGAGAAATCAAGAAAGCCTGCCCATTTACAATAGCCACCAAAAAAATAAAATACTTAGGAATTGAGTTAACCAAGGATGTGAAAAATCTCCATAATGAGAACTACAAACCACTGCTGAGAGAAATTAGAGAGGATACAAGAAGATGGAAAGATATTCCATGCTCTTGGATTGGAAGAATCAACATAGTGAAAATGTCCATACTACCCAAAGTGATATAAAAATTCAATGCAATCCCCATCAAAATTCCAAAGACATTTTTCTCAGAAATGGAAAAAACTATTTAGACATTTATATGGAACAATAAAAGACCACGAATAGCCAAAGCAATGCTCAGCAAAAAAAATAAAGCTGGAGGCATAACACTACCTGACTTTAAGCTATACTAAAAAGCTATAATAACCAAAACAGTATGGTACTGGCATAAAAACAGACACACTGACCAGTGGAATAGAATAGAGAATCCAGAAATCAACCCACACACTTACTGCCATCTGATCTTTGACAAAGGCACCAAGCCTATTCACTGGGGAAGGGATTGCCTCTTCAGCAAGTGGTGCTGGGATAACTGGATATCGATATGCAGGAGAATGAAACTAGATCCATACCTCTCACCGTATACTAAAATCAACCCAAAATGGATTAAGGATTTAAATATACACCCTGAGACAATAAAACTTCTTGAAGAAAACATAGGGGAAACACTTCAGGAAATAGGACTGGGCACAGACTTCATGAATACGACCCCAAAAGCACGGGCAACCAAAGGAAAAATAAACAAATGGGATTATATCAAACTAAAAAGCTTCTGCACAGCAAAAGAAACAATTAAAAGAGTTAAAAGACAACCAACAGAGTGGGAGAAAATATTTGCAAAATATACATCTGACAAAGGATTAATATCCAGAATATATAAGGAACTCAAACAAATTCACAAGAAGAAAACAAGCAACCCAATTAAAAAATGGGCAAAAGAGCTAAGTAGGCATTTCTCTAAGGAAGATATCCAAATGGCCAACAGACATATGAAAAAATGCTCAACATCACTCAGCATCCGGGAAATGCAAACCAAAACCACATTGAGATACCATCTAACCCCAGTTAGGATGGCTAAAATCCAAAAGACTATGAACGATAAATGCTGGCGAGGCTGCGGAGAAAAAGGAACTCTCATACATTGTTGGTGGGACTGCAAAATGGTGCAGCCTCTATGGAAAATGGTATGGAGGTTCCTTAAACAATGGCAAATAGATCTACCATACGACCCAGCCATCCCACTGTTGGGAATATACCCAGAGGAATGGAAATCATCAAGTCGAAGGTATACCTGTTCCCCAATGTTCATCGCAGCACTCTTTACAATAGCCAAGAGTTGGAACCAGCCCAAATGCCCATCATCAGATGAGTGGATACGGAAAATGTGGTACATCTACACAATGGAATACTACTCAGCTGTAAAAACGAATGAAATACTGCCATTTGCAACAACATGGATGGACCTTGAGAGAATTATATTAAGTGAAACAAGTCAGGCACAGAAAGAGAAATACCACATGTTCTCACTTATTGGAGGGAGCTACAAATTAATATATAAATTCACACACACACATACACACACACACACACAAACCGGGGGGGGGAAGAAGATATAACAACCACAATTATTTGAAGTTGATACAACAAACAAACAGAAAGGACATTGTTGGGGGGGAGGGGTGGAGGGAGAAGGGAGGGAGGTTTTGGTGATGGGGAGCATTAATCAGCTACAATGTATATCGACAAAATAAAATTTAAAAAATATATATATATTGAGATTTTAACTTGATTAATAAATATGTATGCATATGTGTGCATGTGTGTGTATATATATACATATATATCGTTTTTACACTTAATAGACCACTATTTTATCTATTAATACTAACAAGAGAACATATGTTATTTTCCTGTATTAGCAAATAGCACACAGTAAGCTATGGGAATCCCAAACTAGGAGATAAACTGTTCATTATGTAGACAGTATATGAATACAGAAAATAAACCGAATGTAATTCTCTTGTACTTTCCATAAAGATTGATCTACCATCTTTATATATGATCAGAAATTTTATAAACACTCGAATTCACCATGATATCTCTTCTTCTTTGAATGTGTCATTTTTCTTTGCCTTGAACACTATACTATTCATGTTTCAAGTTTGTTGTCTATATTACTTTATTCTGAAAAGCCTTCTCTCCAGATCAAATTGAATAGCCTTGTTCTGTGCTCTCGGAAATCTGTACCTCTCTGCCACTCAACCTTTTCTCTGTTAACAGTAACACTAGTTACTCAAAAAACATTTGTATATGCTTTATTATCTTTTGAACTCCCATCTCCTACTGTAAACAAAATTTCACTTGCAATGTGATTACTAAGAATTTTTCATTCATAGTGATCCGTATGGATCAAAATGAAAGAGTCTATTTGGAATTGGATTTTACATGGAACAATCATCACAGGTCTAGACAGAATACTAACCAATGCCTGTTTCTTACAATAGACTATGTATACAATCCTCCTGGAAAAATAGCTTTGAAATTGTCACCCAGAAGGATGGTATAAAACACCCTTATCTGGGCTCATAAAAAGATTTAAAGGCTTGTTTTCCGAAGCTGGCTACAAGATCAGGCCTTGTGACATAATAGGTTATTTTAATCTGGAGTTATTCTCGATAGTGAATGGTGCTCTGGGATATATCCCAGAACTGAGATCCATAACTGAACTTATAGTAGAGGTGACATCTCCCTTGAGTTGCCAGAAACTGACGCATAGCCATCTTCCATTCAGCATGGAATAGAATAACCTCCTATTCAGCATGGATGCTTAATTAAGAAGCCTTCCACCTTTACTACAAACTACCTTCTGAAGAGTCTACTGTAAGTGATATATTTCATTCTTCTAAATCTTTATGAACCTTTCAGTGTGAGGTTGTGTGTGTCATTATATGGTCTTGAACGTCAAGCAGTCGAGATTTCCACTTTAAAACCATTTGATAGCCATTATTTAAGGAAAGTGTAAAAGGTTTATAGTATTTCAAAGAAGGATATTTTAATGTGAAATTAGAATGCCAATTTTGAACCGTTTATACATATTTGTTTCACTTAGCATAATTTTCTCCTGACTCATCCATGTTGCTGAAAAGGGCAGAATTTCATTCTTTTTTATGGCTGAGTAGTATTCCATTGTGCATATATACATTTTCCTTATCCAGTCACCCATGGTTAGACATTCAGATGGGTTCCATAACCTGGCCATTGTAAACAGAGCTGGAATAAACATGGAGTGCAGGTATCCCTTTGACATGGTGATTTCCATTCTTTGGATATATACCCAAATGTTGGATTACTGGATCATATGGTAGATCCATCTGTAGTTGTTTAAGGAACCTCCATAGTGTTCTCCATAATAATTGTGCTAAATTGCAGTCCCAGCAACAGTGCAGAAAGGTTCCCTTTTCTCCACATCCTTCCCAGCATTTGTTGTTTTCTGTAGTTTTGATAATAGCCAGTATATAATTTCCATTTCCCTGATGATTAGTGATGTTGAGCATTTGTCATATACCTGTTGGCCATTTGCATATCCTCCATTGAGAAATGTCTGTTTGGCTCCTTTGCCCTTTTTTTAATTGGATTTTTTTACCATAAAGTTGTTTGAGCTCCTTGTATATCCTGAATATTAATCCCTTGTTGGATGCATAATTTGCAAATATTTTCTCCCATTCTGTAGGATGTCTTTTCACTCTGTTCATTGTTTCCTTTTCTGTACAGAAGCTCTTTAGTTTGATGCAGTCCCTTTGTTTATTTTTGTTGTTGTCTGTTCTTATGGGGTCTTATTCATAAAGTCTTTGCCCAGTCCTACATCCTGGAGGGTTCCCCTATGTTTTTTTCTAGCAGTTTTAATGTTTCAAGTCTTATATTTAAGTCTTTAATCAATTTTGAGTTTTGGGGGGGCATATGGTGAGAGGTACAGATCCAGTTTCACTTTTCTACGTATGGTTATCCAGTTTCCCAGCACCATTTATCAAAGAGGTTCTCCTTTCCCCATTGCATCTTCTTGGTGCCCTTTTCATAGATCAGTTTGCTATAAATACATGGGTTGATTTCTGGGTTCTCTATTCTGTTCTGTTGGCCTTCATGTCTGTTTTTATACCAGTAGTACCATGCTGTTTTGGTTACTGTAGCTTTGTAATATCATTTAAAGTCAGGGATAATAGCGGTAATAATCTTGTATCTTTAAACAACGCACCCATCTTCTTCGAATAACAAATCGTTTAGTGTGATGAACCTCTGGAGACGAATTTCAAAAGTGCTGTCTTAGTCCAGCTTGATCCTGTCTCGGGGGGACACCTGTGGGGAGAATCAGCACCATCCACCCTCCCCCACCACCCTTTTCAATCTCTCTCTCTTTTCTCTTATTTTCCTGACTATTGATGGTTTCTGACAATTTCAGAAGGGATTTACTGTGTGTGCTTATCAGCCAGCAATCTCTGGGGTTGGCAGCTCTTCAAAGATAGCTTGTTCTCCCATAGGGCTATTTTAGTGATTTCTGAGAATTTCGTCCACATGATGTGTGTGATGGCTCTCACGTTCCTTGGTGTCTGGTAGGTTAGTCAGCAGACTTTCAAGACTGAAGCCCCATCTCTCTTTCAGGGAGCTATTTTGGCCAAGTTACTGTCAAGTGGCTTCAAGCTATTTTCTATTTCTCTGCTCCCATATTAACATACCAATTTGTGCAAAACACACTCATAGCCTTGCTCATTCTGTGGGTGGAAGTGCAGTTTGTTCCTAAAATGACCCTGTTTATCTCTGGATAATTCCAAGGCCTCTTAAGAAGTCTCGGGTAAGAGTCAAACACCAGAACACTGTGTCCCTCAAACTTCAAGCAACACAAAATCAGAAAATTCAAAATCTCCAGATGGTTTTTTTACATAAAGTTCCTCTCACTAGGCTAGTAATGAAAAGCACCACTGGCCACACCCTGGCCCCTTCCAAGAGGTAAGTGTGATTGTTAGATAAGAGGAAGTACCAGAGCACTACGGAAAACATCTCCAAAAAATACTCTCTTGACCTCACTTCAATTTAAACCCCATTCACAGTCTCAGGTGTGGGCTAAAGGGCAGGCAACATTTCTCTATACGACTTCTTTATACGAACTGCCAAAGTGGACTAGGGCCTTACTTTAACAACAACTATTTTGTTCTGTTTTCCAACTTTGGGACCTTTGCTGAAGCAGAGAAAAAAAATCTCATTTTGAAATTATTTTACATGTATGTATACTATACTATGCTGTACTACAATGTGTAATTTTCATCACTCGGTGATGGACACTTAGGTTGTTTCCAGACTTTGCTACTCTAAGCAACACTGCAATTAAATATCAAAGTATATTTCTCTCTTCACAATTTTTAAATATGTTAGTAGGAAAAATTCTAAAAAGATAATATATGAATCAAAGGTTAGTGTTTATTTCTATGCATACTTCGAAATTGCAGTGGAATGGAATAAAAGTACCCCCATTCCTTCCATCACCGTATTTAATCAACATTATAACTATCTACCTATGAGATCATTGCAGAATAACAAGTCATTTTTATTCTAATTTATATATTTAATTTTTCCAGAGTGTATATGTATTAGTTTACTGTATGCACAGACTGGATGGCTTCTAACAACGAAATATTCTTTCACAGTTCTAGAGACCAAAAGTCCAAAAGTCACTATCACTGGGTGGAAATCAGGATGTCAGCAGGACTCCAGAGACTCCAGGGGAGAATCTGCTTCTTGCTTCTTCCAGCTTCTGATGGCTGCCAACATTCTTTGGGTTGTGGCCACACTCTAATCTTCAAGGCAGGACTTCAAATCTTTCTCTATCTTCAGTCTTCATATTGTCTTCTTCTTTATGTGTATTTCAAATCTCCCTCTGCCTTCCTTTTATAAGGATACATGTGGTTTCATTTAGGGCCAACGAGTATAATGTAGAGTAATATCCTCATCTTAAAGGCATCACTAAATCACACCTACAAAGACTTGGCCATTTCAGGTTATATTCACCAGTTACATGGATTTGGAGATGTTTATCACTTGGAGCGCTATCTTTTTCAGCCTGGCACAGAGCCAGACTGCTTCATTAAGACTGGGAGTTAAGGGCTGAACCCCGTGGCTCACTCGGGAGAGTGCGGCGCTGGGAGCACAGCGGTGCTGGTAGCACTGAGGCCGCGGGTTCGGATCCTATATAGGGATGGCCGGTGCGCTCACTAGCTGAGCGCGGTGCAGATGAAACCCAGCCAAGGGTTATGATCCATTTACCGGTCATAAAAAAGAAAGAAAAAAAAAGACTAGGAGTTAAATTTCCTATTAGAAATTTAGAATACTTCTCAAGGAAGGCGAGGGATAATGGATAAGACAAAAAGCAAAATCTACTAATGTTACATAACAACATATATACATTTTATGTAAATACTCACATAGCTATAATGTGAACTTGATATAAGTATACCATTTATAGAAATCCATGGGACACCAAATTCATGTACATCAGACTGATAAAGATGGGATCCTGAGCAATATGTAGGCTTGACAGATTTTAGATTACACATGATGGTAAAAGGAGATTTAAATCTTATGAGTAGGTACTTTTTAAAAAAATTTTATTTTGTCGATATACATTGTGGTTGATTATTGTTGCCCCTTACCAAAACCACCCTCCCTCTTCCCTCTCCTCCCTCCCCGCCAACAATGTCCTTTCTGTTTGCTTGTCGTGTCAACTTCAAGTAATTGTAGTAGGTATTTTTTACAAGAATAATATATTCGTGTTTGAAGTATCACTTTATAAATTACAAAGGAAGACAGAAAAAAAAAGAGAGAAAAATCTGCCAGTCCTCTTACATTTGAGTAAAATACCTTATAAAAGAAAAAAATGAGTTTGCTGTAAATTATTGCTTACAGTCTAATTTCAGGGAATCAACATGTGGTTACATCTCTGAGTACTGAGATATAATATTTGATTTGAGAAATAATAATGAACTGCATTAGTTGTTAGGTATAAAAGACAAACTGTTATAATGTGAGATTAACTAAGTATATACTAATCATCAACATCTCTGTCGTATTTAAAAATTTATCTAGATTATTATTTATAGCATCAGAATCATTTTATAGGTAAGTAACCTGAGACTCAGAGAGGTTAAACGAGTGATCTGAATGAAGCCCAATTGGTAGAAAGTACTTCAATGATGACAAAATCCCAACCATACTAAATCCATATCCAGTACAAAAAACTTTTCACCCATGTCTAATATATTAGTAAAGATATGCAAAACAATCATACATAATCCAATTATAAAAAATGTATTTATCAGGCCGGCCCCGTGGCTCACTCGGGAGAGTGCAGCGCTGGTAGCACTGAGGCTGCGGGTTCAGATCCTATGTAGGGGTGGCCGGTGCGCTCACTGGCTGAGCGTGGTGCAGAAAACACCGAGCCTGGGATTACAATCCCCTTACCAGTGGAAAAAAAAAAAATATATATATATATATATAACAAGGAAATGTTATTTTCTAAATATAAATGTTATTTTCTAAACTGTAACATAGTGTAACTTTCCTCATAATATATAATCTATTATGCATTTAAAACATCTTAGTATTTAGGATCAGTAAAAATTATACAGAATTTTATAACATTTAAAGAGAAATCCATAAATCTGAAAAAAAACCTGCGAATAGCTTTCCTAAAACAGCACATCTTGTATTAGTCGTGAATTAAATGTACCATTCTTTGATATTTCACAATGTTTGGAAATATGCTAAAATACAGTACACTCTCCACTGTCAAGTGTGATAGACTAACGCACGCTTCGGATTTTGTGGAGTATCTCTGAAAATGTGTACAGCAGAAACATTCCTGTGTTATTGGGTGGCTAAACAGGCTCCTCAGCCCATTCATACGAGTTTGTCTTTCTTGTCCAGAGTGTTGCCTTAGCAAAGGTCCAACAGAAGTAGTTTTCCACAGTTTTCTCTAAATAGTGCCCACATAACTTCTCAATTTTTTCATTGCAGTGGGGCAGGAAATTATGTCTCTGAAATTCGGTTTGCTTCTGATTCCAAAAGTTTGGAAACCAAAAACCTGGGCCAGTAAAAACAGTTAAATGTGTCAGATATGTTAAAACAGCAATCGCATGCAATACTCGAAAGGACTGATGGATATAAAATAATTTCCTTAATTATAAAAGGGAAGGATATACTGACGGATTAAATTTAGCCTGTGTAAAATGAAGTATGCATGTTACAATTTACAGGTAACTAACCAGATCAGAATAGAAAGAATAACTTCCAAAAGAGTAGAGAGGAAAAGGGAAACAAACACTCAAACAAACCAACGGAAAGCTGGAAAGGAACACGAGTGCCCGGGGCACTCAGTTCATGCACTCAGACGTGCAAGTTATTTAATTCCGAGTTTTATAAAGTTGGACATAAATTCTGTTTCAAGCCACCATTGTTTAGTGGATCTGAAGCTTACTCACAGTAACTTACGTTTTCTTTCCCAACGTTTTTCTTAAATTATCACTAAATTCCAGTATGGGGGCACATTGTTACTACTGAAGTATCCCACCATACATATAAAGTCCTGTGCTTAGCACGGAGCTTGGCACACGGTATAAGTTAGCTGTTTTACCTCTCTTCATTTCAAAGGTAACAGTGAGAATTTTACTAGCTACCTCTTTAGCAACTACGGTGGTGAGTGTGATGACAATAGTCTGCAGAGTACTGTCATTTTTGGGGGGAGAATTCAACTTAACATGACCTTTGGAAGCATGGGCAAAGCAGACAGAAAGACACTGTTACTGTGTATGTGCTTAGATTGTTCATAGACCTTATATATTGTTTCCATATTTCTATATGAGTGTTAATAAATATACACAGCAGCTGCATTTAATCGTTTTAATACTTAACGTATTTTCACTATAGATTTTGAGACACATTATATGTTGGGGAAAGAACTCAGTTTATGGATTCAGACGAACTTATACCTAAATACAGGCTCACTAATAGTAGTTCTGTGCCTCTGTTTCTTATAAAAAATAGAGTGATGTACTGTGTTGGTCCAAGTTTTCCAGGAAGCAGTCAGCATGTGAAGATTTAGTGTGCAGGGGTTTTCTTAGGGGAAATGCCAATGAGAGACAATGGAGAGTGAGCAGCAGGAGGTGAGAAGAGCCACCAGGTACACCTGAGTCCAAGTGCCGAAGAGAGGGAATAAAGCTATGATGGAAACATCCTCGCTTAACGTGCAGTCGAAAGAAAGTTCAGGAAGACCTTCAGAAAGCCCTTAAGCAAAAGTCTGCAGTCACGGGAGGCCCTCATCTCCCAGGCATGAGCCTGACTTAGCATCCCTGCAATACTAATCCCTGTCTGGGAGCCTCCCTTCGGAAGCACAGCCTGGGAGGAAACACGGCAATGATTTCAGAGCACAGTGGTTGGGGCCGTGTCCCCATCCTGCACGTTTCCACTCCTCTCTTCTTCTCCTGTAAAAGGGACTCTGTCTTCCCGCCTTTTCTCCCGCGCTCCGCCTTCCGCGTCTGCACCGCCTCCTGCACGTCACCCTGGTCCCCTCGTCCCCCTCACATCCTCAGAGCCACTGTTGGAGCCACTCTCGGGGTGTCTGTCCGTCCTGGTCCCCCTCGTCCCCCTCCTGTCCTCAGAGCCTCTGTCGGAGCCACTCTCGTGGTGTCTGTCCATCCTAATCCCCCTCGTTCCCCTCCCCGCCACCCCCAGGACCACCTGGCCTGTTATTTCAATTGCTTTAGGGGAAGGACCTGTGGTCTGTTATTAGGGACACGTTCTAGGTGACTGCTCTGCCTGCTGGGGTGAGGCATGGAGGGAAGAAGGCTGAGTGACTCTTGTCACCTCTACAAACCTTCCATTCGCTTCCCACGTCCCCTCCGACTCCCCTAATTTCCGTTTCACTCTTCACTCCTGTCACCTCTCATTCCTTGTTCAACATGCCACACACAACGCTACCAAGTGTCCTCACTGCCACATGAGGTCATTTTTCTTTTTTCTTTTCTTTATTTCAGCTGCACCTCAGCAGGGCCCATCGCATACACATAGACGTCTCCGCCAACCGGAACTGAACTCATTAATTCTTAATCTATTATGTTGCTGTCAATCTGATCCAGAATATAAGATTATGAATTTTTAGGCATAATTTGTGATGTAAGTGCTTATAGCTGGCTTTGTCCCCCATCTACTTAGGAATGATTATACGGCTGCCGTTGTTGAAAATGAGTTTGAAAATCTATTTCTTGAGTATTTACTATGTTCTGGGTGATTTATACATAGTTTCTAATTTTAAGACAAGATAGAGAAACTACCCAGAGAAGAAACAAGTGGACTAAGGTCATGGAATTGGTAAGCATCCGAGCCTGCATTATCATCAAAGTCCGTCTCAATACGAAGCTTTTGCTTTATCTGTTATGTCACCCTCCCTTTCTGGTGGGTTTAGAAAGTCACCAAGACATACAAACTACCGGAAGTTGTGTGTTTAAATCCCAGACCTTGATGAGTCCAGGGCACCTCTCCAAAATGCCTGCCCGGAGTTTATAGTACATACAGTGCCCTGTCGAACTGCTTCTTTTCATATCATTAATGACCCTCTTAACGGTCCTTTCGAAATTACTTCTCAAAAACTTAACTAGGAAATTACACATTCTTGACATGGTTCTCTTCTCACACACCACAGCTAGACACACGGGACATTCTGATCAATGTTTCACTCAGTGTGTACACAGTAAGGATTGCTCTTCTGTGTTTCGTTGCCCACTTGGATGTTCTCTGCCATCTGATGGGGAATTTGCCTTTGCACCATTTTGCTTGTCACACTGGTTCCACTAACATTAGGAAGCTGAGACTAGAAAAGGGCTCACAGAAGTTACTCAACTCAATAGAACGCCTGTCCTGTTTTTCTTTTGTACATTTTATTTATTTATTTATGTATTTATTTTTGCTTCCCATTGTTCTAAGCCCTCTTTCATCTTTCCTTACAAATTCACTGTGAAAAATACAGCAAGAAATGCCAGTATTCTTTTTTTCTTTTAATCCTATTGTCCTCTTTTTTTTTTTTTCTTTTCATGGCAGATTAAAACTAGCTGATAGGAAGAGAATAAACAGAAATAATGTCAAAACAGAGATTTTCTTCTCTGTCCAGTCGTGAATAGCTGCTCTGCTAGGGACCTTCGGCTACACCCACCACAATAAAGACTTAAACATATTTTTTCAAAGCACAACTCTGTGTACATGTGTACTATAGAAAATCACCCCCATGACAGTCTAGCCAGAAGGAAATCATGAAATTCCTTTCTAACAAACTATCTTTTTTGACATACAATCACAATGTGAATAATCCCGTTACAACATTTGATTTAACTAGGATGGCTTAAGAAGTGTAAAAACGCAGTTTCCCTACTGTGTTGTGTCCTCTGCAATGTGTAATTATATCTCCTGAGGTCATGTCCACACTTTAGTAGATGCTATATCTGATGAAATTATTGCTTGTTGTTCTTAGGAATATAGTCTCTTTGTAGCTTCTCCACTAGGCTCTTAGTTTTGCATAAGCTGTGTCTCCTGTTGGCACAATAGGAAATTTAATATAGTCTCTTTTATTTTTGGAATTACAGGTAACATTTTAACTCCCAAATTTTATAGTTCAGCACGAATATCACCAAATGGTACAAAAATGTACAGTGGTACTTTTAATATACAAAATAAATATCTGTTTTATGGAAAACTATACTTTAATCTACATAGACAGCACAAATTAACATTAACTCTGAAATCTTCAAAACACGAGAAACTGCTTTTCAGTTGAAGAAATTCCAGGAAAAATAGAATAAGTTAACTTGTTCCTCTAGAAATAAATCCTGTTAACTCTTTGCTACATCTGTTTTTTAGAGATTCAACTGCATAAACTCTTTAATAAAGTATTTTTTTATAGTATACTTTTACTTGTTTACAGAAAAGAACTTCACGTGCAGTATGCTGACTTTGACACTTAAGTAACTTTTTCTTGGCCCAAAATGGCTTCTACATATGAAATGCCTTTTTATTCAGCACGGGTTTTTTTATTTTTTCTGTATGTTCGTCTTTATAAATTACACTTTAAATCTTACCTCTGCCCTAGAAAGAAGGATAAATTTCATTAATGAATCAGGAAATGACTTAAAAATATCTTTTCAATCTAGACAGTTAAAAGTACTCAGTTCTACTCACCCCCAAAGTCCTGGAGAAAACCCTGTGGGAATAATACCAAACTGTTCCTTGCCATCTATTGTCTAAGAAAAAAACTAGATCAACCACTGCACATTTTGAACCCAGCTTGCCTTTTTTATTCAGGGAAATATACTCTGTGTAGATATACCACATTTGCTGTTTCCACTCATCCGATGAAGGACATTTGGGCTGGATCCAACTCTTGGCTATTGTAAAGAGTGCTGCGATGAACATTGGGGAGCAGGTATACCTTTGACGTGATGATTTCCATCCCTCAGGGTATATTCCCAGCAGTGGGATAGCTGGGTCATATTGTACATCTATCTGCAATTGTTTGAGGAACCTCCATACCATTTTCCATAGAGGCTGCACCATTTTGCGGTCCCACCAACAAAGTAGGACAGTTCCTTTTTCTCCGCAACCTCGCCAGCATTTATCTACACAATGGAATACTACCCAGCTATAAAAAAGAATGAAATACTGCCATTTGCAATGACATGGATGGACTTAGAGAGAATTATATTAAGTGAAACAAGTCAGGCACAGAAAGAGAAATACCACATGTTCTCACTTATTGGTGGGAGCTAAAAATAAACAAATAAATTCACACACACACGCGTGCGTGCAAAAAAATAAACCGGGGGGGGGGGAGAAGACACAACAATTAAAATTCCTTGAAGTTGACATGACAAGCATACAGAAAGGACATTGTTAGGTGGGAAGAGGTAGGAGGGAGGGAAGTTTTGGTAATGGGCCACAATAATCAACCACATTGTATATCGACAAAATAAAATTTTTTAAAAAAAAGAAATATATTATGGAAGTTCCTTCCCTCTACCCATCAGGCTGAATTTTTGTTAAATATTTGCACAAAGATCTGGACAGCATAACTTTATTTTTTACTCTAGTTAACTTTGTTTTCCATATAAACATAAACATTCATTTCAAAAAGGCAACTGAAGGGAAGAACACCATGGCTAGAACCATTGTGCAAGTAGACTTTCAAGAACTGTCGAAGTTGTTTCTAATATAAACCCCTGAAACAAAACTACATTAATATTACTTTATCAGCCTGTGTCTTCCCCCAAACTAAAACTTTCTTGCTAACAAGTTATCAAGCAAGTCTGGTTACTTTTTTTTTTTTTAAGATTATGGAAAATCTTGTTTTTTACAGAATTGAACCCTCTTAAACTCATCATATATGCTATTGTATATCTCACACAAGAAAGCTTTTGGAATCAGACTTTTCAGCTCATTGAAATTTGTAGAATTTTAGTTGAAGCACATGTTGAGGGTCTTCCATAAAGATTTTATTTGCTGAGATAAGGTCTTTCCCTGGGGGATGTTTCTTCTTCTTTATTTTCTTCTTCATCGTCATCATCTGGATAATCCAATAAACGAACTACGCTGCTACCATTTGGACTCCTTGTTCCATTAGCAGCAGCAGCAGAAGGAGAAGAACAAAATTTTAAGTCACCAGGTGATGTTCTTTTGGGAAGGCCTACCTGGTTCCAATCTTCTTTTGGTCTTTTCGTCTCCATGAATTGACCATAAGAATCTGGAAAGTTATTTTCCAATGATGGCATGACTGCTACTCCCATATCTTCTTTAAAACACATTTCTTCCTTTACCTCCGAGACTTTGGCACCTCCTTGAGGTATGTTACCATATGGGATGGAACGCAAATAATTCTGTATTCGACTTTCCCTGTCCTTCTGATCGTCATATTTAATCTTCAATCCTTTGAATGTCTGGACATATTCAATCGATTCAAGTGCCTTATAAAACTTTTCGACTATATGTGCAACAAGAGACGGGATATTTTCCACTCTTATGTATTCAAACAGCTCAATAATAGCTGAATTCAACATATTGTACCTGGTTCCATTATGCAGAAAAGCATTTACAACTGGGTCAAACAGATTTCCCCTGATGATGTAACTATTATAAAGTTCATCTTTAAGGCCAATCATCCTTCTCATAAAGCGAACAGCACACAAGACCAGGAAAGTGTGCTTTGAATTCATCAAAATCAAGACCCTTCTTAGCAAATCATTGCTCAAAATAGAGCTTTTTATGTAATGTGTGTGTTGTTGTAAGCAAAATGTGAGTAGGTCTAAAATTATAGCAAGCAGCTGTGCTGTTTGATAATTATTGGGGCAATTTTTGCTTTCGGTGGATATATTACATCCTTCACGTATGTCTTCTGAAGTGGTGGCCAAAAGTGGTGCTATCACGTTATGCACACAATGTTTATAGAAGAAACTTAGAAAATCGCATCTTACGTTTTTATTGGATACTGACAGCATGTTGTCCAGATCAAGCAAAGTGCGCAGATGTTCCATCACGTGCAGAGCACCTCCCAGCTCAGGATCAGTATCACAGGTCATTTGTTTAATCACTACATTAATGAAAAGGTCATCACCTTCAGTCTTCTCTGCTTCCTCCATTACAGGTTCTCGGATCTTCGATGGATTGTACTCAACTAGATAAGTAAATATATCTGTAGCAGCCGATCTTATTAGCACATCATCAGCACTCACTATGATTTTAAGAGCCGGAAGAATTTCCAATTGTGTCAACTTTTGGAATAACTTATACTTGCTTTGAGGCCGTAATGTCTTAGAAAATGCACAGAAGTCCTTGAAAAAAAGCACCAATTCACGCCATTTGTCATCATCTTGAGTCTTATCCGTTAACTTTGCCAAAACTTCAGACAAACACTTGCGATCTCGCTGCAGCATGCTGGCTATCTCAACCTTCTTGAGGAAAATAAAATGTTGAAGAGTAGAAAGATTATCTGCAGATGTGGGTGGCTGAGGCACCAGAACGTCATATATGTACTGCACTCTGTACATCTGACATATTTTTTGCCTAAGTTCAGAGTCTGTTATTGGTATAAATTCCTGGAACTTGGCAGTTTGGCTCAAGAATTCCCTATGCCGTCTTGGCTGAGCCAAAGCAGGATCGTATTCAAGGCATCCCATCGCATCCATGATACACTCATCAGAAAGCATGATCTTAAACAGAGGTTTGCTGTCGAAGGAGAACAGGCCTTTAATAATTGCATGGAAACGGTGTAAGCCTTCGGTGTTGTCTAGATTTTCACAAGTGCGGAACAGCTGCAGGAGTTTTTGAATATAATCCTCACTTTCCAGGACCAGAGCCAGCCTTTCCTTGCCGGTAGGCGAGGGGAGAACCGAGGTAACCAAAGCAGCGATTTGTTCAAGCCCATCGAGTTCACAGTTAGGCAGCTGGACCAGCTCAGTGGAAGCCCAGGACACGTCCCCGGGACCTACTTGGTCCCAGCGCTGGTCTTCATCCCGAACACAGACTCTGACGTGGCGCCGTCTGCTCGCCATGTCCACCTCCGGCCTCACCGCACCAGACCCGGGGTTGGCTCCGGCCGCCACTTTGCGTATCCTGGCAACGGTAGCTGCGGCGACTAGGACAGCTACGGTGGCCGAGGTGGCAGTTCGGGCCGGCAGTGGTCACAGGGGCAGCAGCGGCTCCTGGGAGGCCACAGGTCAGCAGGGTTCCCGGCGGCCCTGCTGTCTTCCACTGTCCCCACTTCAATCTCCCCAACCTCCATCCCTGCCTTCTGCCCTCCTTACCTACGATCTCCTAAAAAGGGAGTCTCTGGGCCTGCTCTCGGCTGTCTGAAATAGCCTCGATCCCGAAGGAATCTTGTGATCCCCACAGGATTCTGCCCCAAGAATGTGCTTATGTGACAGTAACTATACTTGCCACAGGGAGCTGCTGCTAAATGCACGCATGGAAGCTTAGAAGTTAGAGGATGTTCTTGCATAAAGGATTGTTGTCCCTCGGAAACATTTTTACTCATCTCGTGTGTGGGGATGGAGACTTAGGAACTTTGACAAAAGGGAAGCTTAATCCCTATGTCCTGACCAAGTCCACATCTGACGTTGTACGACAAGAAAAGGCTGGACCAAATAAGAAGCAGGAGCAAGTGACCTGTAGACCATTAGCAAGAATCAGAGGAATAGGCTTGGGTCTCCTCCATAAGACTTGGCCTAAGCCTGGATCCCTCTCTTAATCCATCTTAGAGAGAAGATATTGTTCCAAGAGGGAATTGGGCAGCCCCTTTCCTCTGTTCACTTAGGCCTGAAGCTCTGTCTTCCAGCACACATTTTCTTACATTTTCCAATCCATAAGTTCGCTCCTTATTCTTAGGGAAGGACTGAGCCAAAGAGAAACTGTGAGTTGAAATTAGCCAAGAGTGGATACTGACAATTACAGATAAATTATTTTACTTCTTTTCTTAGTGATGATAATCACAATGAGCACAACAAATAATAATAATTAGTTCTTATTATTATTATGAAGAAGGTAATATCATAATTGACCAAGTGTAATATTTAAGTGCTTACAATGTTCAAGACACTGTGAAAAGAATGTTATACATATTTTCTTACTTAATTTTCCTAATAGTCCAGTGATACAGGAGTATTAAGAATCCTTTTAGAATCAGGAAACAGACTTAGGGAAGTTAAGGAAACTGCCAAAGATCACACAGCTAAGAAATTGAGTAACTCTGATTTGAAAACATGTCTTTCTGATTCCAAAATTGTTTTTCTCAGCTATTGAACTGTGATATCCCCTTCTTTTCTTGGCTTTCATCACACTTTATTTCACATTCCTTCCATCTATATAATTTGTAATAACATAAAATTATCAAGACAAGATGAAAGTCACGCACTTCTTCCTTTAGATGCACAACTGTGTATGGCCAACTGAAAAATAGAAGCTTGAATGTGGCAAGTCTGTTAAATATAATTTCAACAGTAACCAAGTTGATTTTTGATGTAGCTGCAACTCCTGCAGTGTTCTTTTAAAAAATATTTCTCCAAAACCTTAACCCTGTTTGTTATTGCAAGGGAAAATCTGTGAAGTGGGCCACACTAAGCACATTTGGACTTGAAGAGTCCTATTTGTAACAATCACTTCATTTTACATAGCATTGGAGGTATATGACAATTCTCAAGTAAAACACAGAAAAACTTCCACACACCTCTCTGGCAGTGTTGCCTCCAGAATATTCTAGCACAGAGAATGTTCCCTGGGACTGTATAGATGGGGCACATGGGAGTTGAATGTGAATTACAATCATTTTTTTTCTTTTCTTTTTTTTTCTTTTTTCTGGTGGCTGGCTAGTATGGGATCTGAATTATTGACCCCAGTGTTATTAGCACCACACTCTATTGAGCGAGCTAACCAGCCAGCCCCCTTTTTTATTTGTTTGTTTATTTTATTTGGTTTTCTGTTAGACAGTCATTTCATGATAAAATCCAAATCAATGCCAGGATACTGCTGGTTTAGTAACATTTACAAATCATAAATAATATTTAAACATAAGAATTAATAAATGACTAACAGAAAAACTAATACATGTATTAGTGAAAAACAAATTTAAATGACAGGACGTGCAAATACACAGTAAGTATAATGACATGGATGCTAATGGCCCAATTTTTTTCTCTGCTGTGTTCATATTAAAGTGTCTATTAGAATCAATTATAATACTGTCAATTCTGTGAATGTGCCCTCAGGTTGTATTCTTTGAGAGGCATTCAGCACAAATCTGTGTGTTCTCATAATTTTATCACTGAGAGTTTCCCTTAGGCCAGTTAAGGTCTCTTTATCTTAACTGGGTTCACAGAGTCTCTTTACAACCTAAAAGAGCCTCAAGTCTGTATTTCTTATTGCTATTTCTGCAGTAGTGTTTTTCAGTTCCTGTCTTATTTGGTTTGAAAAGTAGAGTAATGCCTTTTTTTACCTCCTCTCTTATACCTACCAAAGATTATTATTTTGTTGTTTTTGCTGCTATTGTTTGACAGGGAGCAAAGTAATACCAGTAAGTAATTGCCATAGCCTAGGAGCTGTGTAAACCATTTTTTTGTATGCATTATTTACTTTTTCACTTAACCTTCATTCACTAATGGCATTAGGAAGATGTTATTACTGTCCTATTGGAGAGAAAAAACCTTGAAACTGCAAACTCAGTCAAGTATTTGGTTTAAACCCTCACAGTTAGTGATGACGCCAGTATTTGAACCCAGGCGTTTTATAGAGTAGTTCTGACTCCCCACTTTGCTGTTCCCAATATGTAATGCTCTTTCCCAGACTATGAATAAATGGTTACAGCAGATGTTTACAACAATGCGATTTTTATCCCAACGATCACTGTTATTTGATATTTCTCCATTTTGTTTTGTGAAGGAAAAACTTAAGAGCAGTTCAAAATCCAACCGGGTGGTATCAATCTTAAGACTCAGGAGGCTTCTTCCATATTGGACGTCTGCCTTCCTCACACTTCTTCCCCCAGAAGTTAGGGTAGTAAATGGTATAGTTTTGATGACTCTGCTCTGAAAAAAAAAATACTTTTACACAAGGGTTTTGCAATTCATCCACATCTTATGACTACTAAGAGCTTAATTTGTATACTTCCTGAGTTGTTTTAGAAGACATTAAAGAAGTGTGTCACATATTTCTGAAGTTTAGATATAGGTAACCCAAGCAACTATATACAGATAGAATATTTAGACGTCTAAATATTCTATTTGTAGGAAGAAAGAGCATTTCATAGTCGAAACACAAGGCAAGCAGTGTCAACTCCATCCTTCCTTTTGTTCTTCTAAACAATATGGGGTCATTCTTGACTTTTCTCTTTCTGACTCTTTACGTTTAGTTTTCTAGTATATGCTGTCTGTCTGACTATCACAACGTATTCAATATCCTACTGCTTCTCACCACTACCACCAGTGTCAAAGCACCATCATCTTTCATTTGGAAATTTCTAATATTCTCTTCCCCTGGCTTCTACCTTTTTGCCCTAGTAGTACATTCTCAGCACAATAACGGGAGTGGGGACTTTTAAAACAGAAGTCATACCCTCCCACTTCTTTGCTCAAATGTGTTTCTACCCTACTTAGAATAAAAGCCAAAGTTCTACCTACGGTATGTACAGCCTAACAAGATCTGGCCCCTTGAACTATGCAAGCTCTTCACCTGATAGACTCTCTTTCACATATTCTACGCCAGCCACACTAGCCACCTTGCTGTGTCTGAAGTACATCAGGCACACTCTTGCTTCAGGGCCTTTGCACCTGCCCTTCTTTCCACCCAGAACACTCTACTTCTCAGAATTGTATCTACGTGGCACACCCTCACCTCCTTCAAAAATTTATTCAAATGTCCCCCCCTCCAGTGAGACCTTCCCTAATCACCTCTTGAAAATTGTAATGTCCTCCCATCCCAACCTGCCCATCCCTTATATATATATATTTTTTTTTTCCTCCACAGAACTTAGTATCATTTGATCACTTTGTACTTCTCTTATTCTGTTTTTTAAACGAGACTATCAGCTGTATAAGGGCTGTGATTTTATTTTTTTATTGTTTTATTTTGCTCAGTTCTGTGTTTCTAGCACTTGCTGTAGGCATGGCTTATTGTATTTTCTCAACAATTATTTATGGTACAAATAAATAAATACATACATACATACATACATACACACATACATAAATAAACCTTTTTTCTAGGATAATTTCCAATAATCCATTTATTTATTTCTCACATAGTCATTGAGCAGCCCCTATGTAGAGGCCCTATACCAGGCACTGGGGACAAAACAGTGAATTTGAACTTTTATGTCCAGTCCTATTTTGGAATAGTTTGATGGTTGTATCAGGAGATATTTTTAATTTACAAGGAACACTTGGCATTTTCTCTGCTGCCCCAATTCCACCCTTTTGGATAGTCTACTTCTTATTGATAGTGAGCAGGGAAAGAATATTCTCCTGTTTTCAGCTTTTAGTTGCATGAAAAGCTAGTGAATTGAATCAGATGGATGTTTTCCTCCATATTCTGTCAAATATTTCTTCCGTAACTTCGAGATTTCAGATGGAGATTGCGGCTTTTCCATCCACTCTCAAGTACTGAAAGCACCTTAATTCTAGTATTAAAATGTTCAGTCTCTTTCAAGCTTCTGTTTGAGTCATATCTTGTCCAAACAAAATTCATGGCCAAGACCAGAATCAAGGGATAAAAAGTATGGTGCCCCTAGAGTGCGGGAACATAGCAAAGTTATGTAGCAAAGGACATGGGGAGAGGGAAGGGTGAAGAATTGGGTACATTGATGCAATCTTCCACAAACTTGGACAACAAGTATAACCCAGAACTTTTCTGGGCCAAGAGTGATGTATGGTCCCTGTATACATAGAGTATTAGAGTGTGTGAACACTTAAAACCTTTTATTCTCAGCTGAAAGCGTCATCCTGTTGTGTGTGCACTGCAGCAGTACTGGCCCACATCTCCCATAGTATCAGAAGTGAGACTCAGTCTTAAGTATTTTCTCGGATCTACAGGCAGTTTGTGTCAGCACTAGCACATTCTCAGTTGTGTGCTTGGCTTCTGTGGAAGCTCCATAATCTTCTGCTCACACCTCAGAAACTTAGGAGAGGACTGAAAAGGAGAAAAATGTTGTCTTGGCCTCATGTAAATTTTAGAATCTCACTTTCAGTGCCATCCTCTCCTCTTCCTACTGTTCAAATACTTACTTCTACACTCATTTTGAATTTTGTCTTAAATTACATAATTCATAGATCTTCTCTTCTTCTTTGTCTGGATAGACCAGGCTGCTTCCTTTTCCCACCTGGATCACTGGGAATAACATTAGCTGTCTTCTTACTAATTATCCTATAACCATTTCGTATAAATAACAGCAAGGAGCCTAATTTGGAGTTAAAAACTGCTCAACTTTTACTTACAGATAGAAATAATCTCCATTGCTTCAAAATAACACAAAACATATTATGCCATAAAATATAAATTTTCATTTTATAGGTAGCAGTTGATTTCAACTTAATATTTAATTCCATTATCATTTAAAAGAGTGCCTTGAATATAATATATTTGATATTTTGTGAGAGAATTGGACTGAGTCAGACACACAAAAAAACGTTTTGATGATAAATAAGGAAAAATCCTAAACATCTTGCCTAGTATTGATTTTGGATGCATTGCTACGTGTGTGAAGATCTGGTTCATTCTTCCTGAAAAATAACCTTTTGTGTTTTGTTACGTCCAGGTGATCTGCTATCATTTTCTTGGGCAGGAGTGCTAGTATGGTGGTGTAGGAATGAATTTTTAAGTTATACACTAAAATCACTCAAAAAATATCACATTTTGGTTTATGGTTACTTAAAAGTGTATTTTAAGAGGCTTATCAGATTTATAGGCGATGCATAGAGTATCATGGTTTTTTGTACTGAATGTGTACTGCATAACTACATAACTACAAAAACTGTATTCCTACATCTTAGACTATTCTTAGGCGTTATATTTCCCATGAAACAGGACCCTATAAAGTGAATTTTGATAAAGATCTCAGGCCTTGAAAATGCCTACATTGGCTGGTTGGTTGATTATTGAGAGTAGGTTGAGTAGGGTAGTTCTTCTTTGTACACTAGATGCCATTAGCACCCAATCCCCCAGTTTTTACAACCAAAAGTATCTCCACACACTGCCCAACATCTCTCTTGGGTGGGTGGGCGGAAGCTAAATTACTCCAAGTTGAGAAATACTGCTATTAATAATTTTCAGTTCTTGTCATTTACTATGATTTAAAAATGTTAAAAACAGTTTTAAAAACTCAAATTTTACAGTTCTTATTTCATGTCTGATATAGTAAAACCAGCTTATTTGAACTTTTGTTGTCCAAGATTTCCATTAACCAGGATCTCTGCACATTTATAATAAAACAGTTTCATTTATTTTCAGGTCTTTCTGCAGGAAAATAATTAAAAAGTGAATTTGTTTTAGTAATGTGTAGTGAGTGCTTATAGTTTTATGTTGCTTTGGCATCCGTTTTTGAATATAAGTTTAACTTTTTATACCAGAAAAAAAGTTCAGTCACCCTTGACACAGTTTCCAGTTCTATGCCCTGCCTGGATGGCTTCAGCTGGTGGCCAGAGATAAAGACTTAGGGGCATGTCCTCTACCTAGCAGGCTGGGCTACCTGCTTTCCCACTGCTTCCTTTAAAGGGACCATTCAGACATCTGCCTGAAAACTTAGAGTGACCACCCTTCAGTCACAGCATGAGCTCCTGGAACTAGTTCCTGCTTGCTTCAAACCCAATAATTGAAACTCCCTGCAGAAAACCTGTTTGGTTATAAAAGTTTTGGCCCAAGGGTCCCCACTCAGCCCACCTGCACTCCCTCCCTGACCTCCCTGTATATGTGGCCTCCTCCAGGCATGCCTTGTACCCCCCAGGTTCCATAAGTACTAAAAACTCTTAAAGTTTTATATTGTGGTTGTGTCATTGAAGCCCTGCAGCAATTTGACCCCTGACACTGAGGCTGCCCTGCCCATGCAGCAACCCTCCACCCCCAGGAGACTCATGTGTGGACCTCTGGTGTCTGCTGGGGACAGTAGCTACCAAATAAGTTAATAATGAAATTCAAGGAGTTGATTCAAAACACAACTCCCCTTCTGATGTCCTGCAGGTCTTTCCCTGCAGCAGCAAGAGCTTTCACAGTTTCTACAAATCCACAGTCTAGCATTCTAGCAGGTCTCACCTCCTCACACTCATCTCCAACCCCTTTCTCCTCAGCTTACTGCTCATCTTGCTCACTGGCTTTCTTGCATATCTCGTTCCTGTCTCAGGCCTCTGTTCTTGCTGCTTCCACTGGCCAGAATTCCGTGCAACTATATTTTCACATATCCCCCCCCTCATCATCTTTCACATTTTGTCTCCAAAATCAGTTCCTGAAAAATACCTCTCTGCCCACAATCTGAGAGAGCAACCCCTTCTCTTCTCTGACGTTGCCTTATTTTAGCTTATCAATAGAACTTTCTCAATCTGAAGTCACCACATCATTTGCTTACTTTTATGGTCTTATTCTGCCCCGACCCCACCAGAGGCAAAGATGGATCCTGGACAGTCTTATTCTCTCCTGTGTCGCGCTGCCTAGAAGACAATAGGTATTCAGCGAATATGCACGAGGGGACCGCTCGGCAGCCCGGGGACCCCGTGCCATCCGGAGGACAAGGGAAGCTCGGGCCCCTGTCCTTCCCACTGCTGGCCCCAGGCCCTTGGCTCGGGCACGAGGGCCTAACAGCTGCCTCTGCTTTTGTAGCTGACAGTTAAACGGAGAAAATGCGAGAATTTCGGCCTGGTCCGGAAAACTGCAGATAGCTATTGACAGAAGGGTGCTCGCTCTCATCACTGTGAGAACGACCATAACACAGAAAATCGAGTAACTGATTCACTGCCATAAGTAACGGCGACGCACGTTTCCTTCTTCTAGGACGGATGGTAATGTCACTTTCTGCAATTTAGCTCTTAAGGAAATGGCGAAAGCCACCTAGGGTTTCTGTTTTAGCCCTGATAGCGCTGAGTTGATGTGGACGCTCCTGTAATTTTCACCCATCATACGTCCCTGTCTTCTCTCTGAATCCTAATGCCATTTCTGTCCTTTCATTTCTACTGGTATCTTGGAGTAAAATGAGGCCTTTTCCTCTAATAGTTGAAAACATCTAACTTCAAAACCAGTGTCCAAAGGCTGCTGGGTAATTGACTGTAGTGCTTAAGTTAGAAAGTCTGTTCACGTTGGTGTGACACAATCTATTCCTGAAGTCATTTCCCTCAAAAGCACGTGCAGAAGGAAGCTGTCGAGCCCGTGGGAAAGCTGCAGTGCGGGGGAGACAAAGTAGAAGCCGGCAACGAATTCAGGATCGGGCAACAGATTTGGCTCAAATCTCAGACAGAGGGCCCAATGATGATAACACTTAATAGAGCTTAATGAGGAAGCACCAAAACGTTTCTGAGGTCAGAGGGGGCCAAGCGTTTTGGGATGCAGGGTGGGTGACCCAGGGGGTGCAGGGAATGAGACCCCTAACACTCTCCATTCACTCATGAGTTCTTTTTTTCGCTGATCCCTTATTTAAGGAATAATCCCCACGTATACGATTTTGAAAACACAGCGATATTCCTATGCTATAGTTTTCTTCTGAAGAGAGTTTTCACAATGATAGAAATGACTTTGCTAAGATATCTCTCACCATAGCAATGGCATCAGAGTGGACAGTCTAAACCCACTGGGTATGGACTCTTACAAATGTATTTTTCTTTCCGATGTCTACAGAATTTCCCATGTCTTTTTTGTAATATAACCCAGGGTGTCATATCTCAGGTTTGTGGCTAAAGACCCTCTGACAAACTGCAACTTTCTCCTGGTGAGCTACAGGCAGTCATTAAGTGAGTCACTGCTAGATACGCCTTCTATGGTAAATCAACGTGTCAATTAAAAGCCATTCTCATAGGGAAGACGTTTTTTTCTTCTCCTTCTCATGCATCAAGAGGTAAAGGATTTCATTAGTTAGTTGATATCAGAGTATCATTAGAGTCTATCAGTTCTGTTCAACCAGGTGAGTTTGCAAATGGACATTAGAGAATGTCTGGAGAGTTTTACGGTTGTCACTAACTTAGGGAGGGTGGTACTATAGGCATCTAGTAGGTAGAGGCCAGGCTTGCTGAACTGAACATCCCGCAGTGCCCTGGACAGACACCCACAACAAAGAATGATCCAGCCCCACATGCCAACAGTGCAGAAGTTGAGACCCTTTACTCAGCTTCCCCTAATGTTATTGTATATAATCACGATGTACTCATTAATCTCAGAAATTAACACTGGGTCAGTACTGTTATGTAAACCCCAGGCTTTATTCAGATCTCCCTAGTTTTTTTGCTAGTGTGCTTTCTCTGTTCCAAGATCCACTGCTCCTCGGTCTCCTCCACTCTGACTTTTTCTGCCTCGTTTGTTGTGACCTTGATGCTTTTGAAGAGGGCACATTAAGTATAGTAGAAGTTCTTCCTCCATCAACTTTTATCTTGTGTTTTCTCATGATTTAGACTAAGGATACACATTGTGGGAAAGGAATACCATACAGGTGACTGGTATTTAGGATGTCCACAAACAGTGGTGCAAAGAATAACCATGCACATGTATCACAGTTTAGGTGTGCAATTTATGTGCAGGATAAATTCCTCAGCAAAGGTTATGTGCATTTGCGCTTTGATAGCTACTATAATGGTACCAATTTAGCATTTTACCTTCCTTCAATACTGTAATTGCTAGTGAATCAAAATACTTTTTAGCCTATTGTTTCATTGATTTATATCTTTATTCATGTGCCATTACCACTCACCAGCAATGCGTGAAGCTGCCCCTTCTTCACACTTGTACCCACACTGAGGTGATCAAATTTTGGGTTCTCTGCTAATTTGACAGGTGTATTTCTGTGTAGTAGTTTCATCTTGTTTCATCTCTTTTTATGAATTAGGTTGAAATTTTTTTCATGTTTATGAGCTTCTTGTTTCCTTAATTGTAAACAGTCTGTTAATACCATTTGCTGTTTTGATCATTTAAAAATTAACTTCTAGAAACTTTATATATATGAAGGCAATTAGCTCTTTCTCTGTTTGGTTCACTATCGTGTCCCAAACATCGAGAAGAATAGCTGGCACTCTCTAAATAATGGCTGAGTGAGTGGACACAATTGCAAAGGTTTTCTTAGTCATCTGTCTTTGGTTTATAGTGATCTTCATCATGCAGGATTAAAAAAAAATAATATGTAGTTTAATTAGGTAGTTGTTTTCTTGGTGGCTTCTGCATTTTGATTTATAGTTAGAAAAGCTTCCTCCATGTGGAGATACAAAACAATCTTCCTATCCTTACCCAAGTACTTATGGCATTATTTTCTATTTATTTATTTATTTTTCTTTTCTTATCTTTTTTTTTTTTTTTTGCTGTTTAAAATTACTGTGTATAATTTATTTCTAAAAAAGAACAGCTGTTAAATTATGTGGCTCATAACCCAGGTACATCCAATTCAGTTGGAAGAAACCCAATTTTTCATGTAGAACCTCGAAAAGGCAATTGTATAAAATCAAACATATAAGGTGATTATAAACTTTGATCAATCAAATACGTATCTAAATACAATTTTAGACAAGATTTTTGATATATCTGGGCCCCAGATTTATGTTCTATAAAATGAGGTTGTCTTGAATTTTACATAAGCTATATAAAGTAGATAGCATAGTAATCAGTATAGAGGAGATAACTAATTGTTAGTTGAATGAATTCAAATACTAGATAAGTGAACTATTGAAGCAATTCATCCTTAATTACATCCACTTACATTTATTACCTCTAATTTTGGAATACTATTAGTACAATTTTAGCCCTCAATAATTCACTATTTAATGTATTATCTTTATCTCCTACCAAATCTGTACACTTTTCAAAGCCAAACATTGTTTTTATTCCACTTACATGATATTTTTAAAAAATTTTTATTGAATCATAATTGGTTATACATATTTTTGGGGTTCAACAATCAATATTACTAGCATAGACATTGTTACAAATCATACTTATTCTTTATACCCCTTATCCAATCTCTCCCATCCCTCTCTCCCTCCCACCTCTGATAACGCTAGATTTCTTCTTTCCTTCTGAAAGAGTAATGGTTACTCTGTTGATTTGTTGCCTAGATGATCTGTCCAATGCTGATAGATGTGTTCAGGTCCCATAATATTATCATAGAGCAGATGCTTCTTCTGTCGCTCTGAAATGGGCTTTGTGGAGAGAGACATCCTCTTCTTTTCTTTGGTCTCTGCTGGTGATTTTCCTCGTGTCAATGCACTCCAGTGGCTGGCGGATCATATGCATGGTGGTTGTGGCATCTAGCCTCTTCCGTGGAAGCAGTGGTTATTGTGGTGGCTGTGGTGGGCCACCCACATGGAGGTGATGTTTCTGGCATGCTCCTTGGTGCTGGTGGTGTGCCTGGTTGTGGGAGGGGGAGTCCAGTGCCCAGCTCCATAACTCAGTCCCTGGGTGGGCCCTGAGGCACTGGTGGTATGCCTGGGCTGAAACTAACTTTTTGTCCTTTGCTTACTTCTAAAATGGGAAACTTCCTGTGGGGACCAGTACTTGAGCTGTGTGGTTGAGCTAAATTGCTGCTTTGCTTCTGATTCCCTAGGGAAGGCTTCTTGTGCAGCTTAGGTTTTTACAGTTGAACTTATAGGTACTTCCAGCTCTCCGGAGACCTGGTGCACCTGGGTTGTGTAGAAAGTTTGATCTGGGCCTGAGTCTTTTCATCAAACTGCACCCCATGCAATTCTATATTCCTGACCAGTCTCCTCTGAGTGGTCCTACACTGACTGGGGGGCAGATCAGCTGTCCTTGCTGTGCCCCACGGTTCCCCTGGTGGGCCTGTCTCCCCCACTGCCCATGTGGGAAACACTTCCCATGGCACAGGATGTGTGCCATCCCTTGCAATGACTCACCAGCCTCTGAGTGGCTCCTTTTTTTCAGTTGTGACTCCTCTATCCTGTGTGGGTCCACGGGAACCCTATTAGTGGCCTTGCTGGCCTGTGAGCCACCACAGCCCTCTTCTCCCCTGCCGCCTCTAAGTAACTTCATCCAAAGGGCACAGCTGTGGCTTTTGCCGGCTCCTGCTCCATGCACTCAGCAGCTCCAGCCTTAAAGCAGCCGTGGCATAAAATGGTCGGTGAGGTTTTTTCTTTATCTCATCGTGGCTTCTCCTGCCTTCACGCACTCTGTAGGTCTCTCCTCCTCTTCCCCTGAGCTCTAGCGGCCCCAGCTTGTCTGTTGTTGATTTTTTATAGTTGTAAATTTGTTGATTTGTGAGAGAGAGTGAAACTGGGGACTGTCTATTCTGCCATCTTGACTGGAAGCCTTTTATGACATTATTTTTAAAGATTTGTTCCATCTGGAATATATTTTTGTAAGGACTGATGATCCAACTTTTTCTCCCAAATGCCTGCTCAGTTGTCCTCCAACACCATTTATTAAATTTACCTTTTCCCACACTGAACTGCCATGCTATCTTTTTCATAAACTAAATTCTCATGCATTCTGCATATGTCTGAACTATTTCTTTCCCCTGATTGATAATTTTATTGATGTGCCAATACCATACTATTTAATTATTTTGGCTTTATTGTGTGTCTAATCATCACTCATTTTGTCTTTAAGAATTTTTTCTCACTATTCTTGCTTGTTTTCTTTTCCACATAAACCCTAGAAGTAGTAGTATATCCACTTTAAAAATTCTGTTGGTATTTTTATTAAGACCACGTTAAATTTGTGGAGTTCACAACATAATGGGAGTTGACATCAAAGGTCTCTATGGTCTTTCTACTCAGGGAAACTACAGTTTTCTTAACACTTCATCTTGAGTTTATCAAAAAGTATTTTAGTTTTTTAGCTTCTGTTATAAGTAAACTTCCTTCTTTCATTATGTCTTCTAATTAATTGAGTTATATGTGTCAAAAAAATTGATTTCTATAAATTAATATGGTCCTCCATTAATTGCCAAATTATCTATTTTTTTTTTAGTAGTTTTTGTTCCTCTAATGTTCTTTATCTTTTTTGGTCTAACTGTATTAGTTCCGACCTGAATAATGTTAACTATGCTAAGAACAGTGCAGTTAGTACATATCTTTTTCAATTCAAACATACTATTCATTTTTGAACTGAGATTCATCTACTTCACCAAGTTAGGGAATCCTCACTTGGTTTGTTTTACTAATTTTCTTTCTTTCTTTTTTTTTTTTTTATAAAGGGTTGGTGAGTTTTGTCAGATGTATTTTAGGAACCTATGGAAATGATTATGATTTTTCTCTTTGGATTTGCTGATGGGATGAAATGTAGTCAACATGAGTATATCATTCCTAGTACTGAACCATCCTTGCACTTCTGGAATACATCCTACCTGGACAAAGTATATATTTCTTCTAATGTACTGCTGGATTCTGTTTCTCATATTTTATTAGCTTTCGTTTTCTGCTAAATATTTTTCAGAGATATTGGCCTATTGTTACTTTAGGGGACTAGGGAGGAGTTCCAATCTTTGATGGGTTTTGGTATCACTGTTATTCCGGCTTCATAAAAAAAGAGTTTGGAAGCTTTTGTTCTTGTGAAAAATTTTTCATCAATAAAAATCCAATACAAACAAGTAAAAGCAGTTATTACTATAGGTTTGTTAATTTATGTATTAAACAGGATTTTTGTGTTGATGTAGTAATCAACACATAATCTTAGTCTCCAAGGGAAAAATAAATCCCAAGTTCAAAACAACCGACCTCATTAAAATTTCTGGATAGAGATTGTTGGATTCTGTCTTTATCCTGAGATTCTATAGCAAAACTCCCTTCAGGACTTTAAAGGGTTTTGAGCACATCCATTTCCAGACATCATCTCTGCACTGAAGAGGGTCTGAGGAGAGGTGCAGCACTAACAAACATGGCAGCTGCACACTGGCCTCCCGTGTGTGGATGTGAGGGCCATGCACGCCGAGGCTCCAGCTTGCACCTGCATCGGAAAGCTGGTGGAGCCTTCGGAAAGGGAGAGCAGGCCGAAGAGGAAGGCTCGTCCTAAGTGCCGACTAAAGAACGACTGGCAGCCTTGAGAAAGCACCATGAAGAGGAAATCGCTCATCACAAGGAGACTGAGCGTCTGCAGAAAGAAATTGAGCAGCATAAGCAGAAGATCAAAACACTAAGAAATGATGATTAAGGACACACAGTTCCCATAGAATGGCACATGGGATTGCCCACTTCTATGTAGGCATAGTTCTGGTTTAATTAATATGGGTTTGTGTGCTACCAACAGATTATAATAAATGTCAGTGGAAAAAAGGGTGTTCCTTTTTATAATCTACCAATACATGTATAATAAATCACGGCATTGTCCAGTATAGAAGTAAAAAGCTTATGTTCTTCTCTGATTTAGCTCTTCTCTCTAGTTAATTTGAAGCATCCTGTAAAGCTACACGGCTACTCCAGTTGTCGGTTGAGGCAATAGCTAATAGCCACGCCAATTGTATTGTTAAAGCAATTCATAACTAAAGCCAGCATGTTTCATTATTTTAGTTATACTAAGTTTCCACTCATATTGTCAGGGCTAGTGCTCAGACCTTTCACACCCATTCCACAGAATGGCTCACCAGACCCCTCACACGCAGGTCCACGCAAGGTAATTGGGAAAGATTCCAGGAGCCATTGGCAGGTGACACGAGCTCAGTCCTCAGCAACTGCAGCAGCAGCCTCCAGCAGCAGTAGTGGCCTCCCCGTGGCCCACTGGGGACATCCCGGGGACAGGGGCGCGGGGTGGGGGAGACGGCCCTGTGGATTAGAGCCACTCATCCTTCATACTTAAGTCCATAACCCAGGACACCTGGGTGCACATGCGCAATTACATACAATAACCAAGGGACACCTGGGTGCACGTGCAGATTTACATCAAGTGCTCGGCAAGATTCGGAACAGCTGAGGGGCCCTATTTTCCTATATTTTCCCAACACATCCCCAAATTCATCTGCAAACTGAGACAAGATGTTAGCACATTTTAATAAAAATGTACAAACATTACAAGACATTATAACTGATGCCAAAGTTTGACCCAGCTTTGTTTTAAATGGGCAGATTAGGATTTCCTTAGGTGGAAATTGTAGGAAGAACGTTCCTGATCATGATCAACCTTGACTGGCTGCTTCTTAATGATCCAGGTGACAGACACAGAGAGGGGCAGGGTAGTCAGAGACCCTGAGCAGGTCCAGTAATCCCGGCAAGTGGGCATCAGGCAGGAAGGGTTGAATGACACAAATTCCACAAAGCTGTCCTGGCCAAGAGATGGGGGTCACCGAGTCACTATTTAGTGGTGAAACACTCAGGAATCGCATGATGAAATGATAATTCTCTGGGGTGCCCAGGGACCAGCAGTGGTCCAGGGAGCTCCAGGTACCTCTGGGCAGCTCCCTGAAGAGTCACTGCTTAGGACAGAATCATGCCCAGGCTTTGTTTCTGCAATCAACTCTGCATTTCTGAACCTCCTCAGTGGGAAAACAGCCAAAACCGTGTTCTCCCTCAATTCTAGTGAGTTTACAGCAGGTGCTGTCCTCTGAGTATCGTTGGGAGGTATTAGACAGTGGCTGGTGCAGAAACAAGGCTTCTTTTTCTCAGGAGGGACTAACTGAGCATTTCTCCTTTCTAAAATGCAGTGCAGATTAGGAGACGCCAGGGTCCTAAACTAGGGAGAGAGGGAAAAAGAGAAAAATGAAGAAGAAAGGAGAGGGGAAAAGGTAGGGGGACAGACGGAAGGGAGAATATATGGACTTCCAGGGAGAGGCCCCTTTGGGATTCTGAATATGGAAGAATTAATCTTGGGGGTTGGACAAAGGTTTCCAACCTGAAGGAGAGGGATCATTTTTCTTTCCAGCTGGAAAAGTCAAGTTTCTGTAAAACTTTTCTCTGCTCCCTAACTTGGGAGGGTAACTAGAGAAAAGAAGGCTGCACTGAGTGTTTTCACAAGAACTGATCAGGAACAGAACAGGAGGCAGCAGTATGTTCCTGAGTCCTCAAGTCCTCAGAGGCATGGCAGTAAAGCCAGAAAGCTCAGTGCCCACTAACGCAATCACTTCTGTCCCCTGCAAAGTAACCCAGGGCCAGGGGCTTTCCCAGCACAGCATCATAAATGGCAAGTCTCCTTCTAAGGGAACGTTCAAAGAGAACCTGAATACAGTTCAGTTAATTACACTTCCCGATTCAAAGTGCCTTGGTAATGTCTCCACTCTGAGATTGAAACACAAGATATACTTCAAATGATTTAGGAAAAAATATTACTTTATGCTTAACTGATGGCAAAGTATCCACCAACTTCTGTAGCTCTTTATGATGTTTGTGCAGCTAAAGAAAAACAAATGAGAAAATGCAAGGTTTAAAAACAATTGACATCGACTACAGAAGTGAATGGAATGAAAATTAAAATCAACCACCTGGTGATTACCTAAAAACAAATGACAGTCTGAAACTCACTTAAACTGTCAATTTAGAATGTGACGAACACTGCTGAATTAAATGAGATACAGAGCAGATGAGCAGGCTGTTTGCAGATGTGCCTGCGGTCTGCAGGGAAAGTGGCCTTGGTTCCATTCGCTTGCCACTGGGACTCACCAGGCCGCGGACCACAGGGGCTCTGGAGGCTGAAGCTCTAGAGCAAACCAGAGCACAGGAAGGCCCAGCTTTCAGCGCAAGCCCGAGGCCTCAAGGGCATGCTCCAGGAGCCTCTGTATAATAACCACGTTTTCTAGCTTCTGTATCTGATGCTTGGACATCTGGGGCCTTACTGACACTGAAGGGATTGTCCCCCCCAAGGCTGGCTAATTCCTATAGTGCACAAACAATTGGGGGAGCACGTTTCATATGCCAGCCAAGCAATCCACAGCCCACAACCCCAACCTTCTCCTTATGGGGCTCTTACACATGGGGCCACGACTCTCCTGCTCTAACCACCCCAGGGTCAGGTATGAGACAACTAGGGACTGCCCCTCCACCCCAGAGCACGCTGAATTTATTCAAAGTAGCCAGATCCTCAGCTGCTTACCCTGCCGTGCTTTTCCTTCCCAAGAAACCCACAGTGAAGTCTCCTGCCCACACTTTCCCCTGGCTCCCTCTGCCTTGTCACCAACCCTGGTGCGTCATCAAGTAGCCCTGCATGGTGTGCTGTAGGGAAAGTGAAGGAAAATGGTCAGGGCCCTTCAGATGTTCAGAATCCTGTGGAGCATTTGATGTAAATATGCACATGCGCCCAGGTGTTCCTTGGCTATTGTCTGATGTAGATACGCGTGGGCACCCAGGTGTCCTGGGTTACGGACTTAAGTATAAAGGACAAGCAGCTGTGCTCCACAGCCGCTCCCTCCTCTGTCCCCAGGATGCTGCTACTGCTGCTGGAAGCTGTTGCTGCAAGTGTCCCTGGGACCTTCCGAGAGGCTACTGCTGCCAGACCTGTAAGCTGCTGCTGCTGATGAAGCTGAGGACTGATGTCTGCCAGTGGCTCCCGGGATTTTTTCCAATTACCTAGAATGGACCTGAGTGTGAGGGTTCTGGTGACCCAGTCTGTACAATGGGTTTGAAAGATCTGAGCCCTAGCCCTGACAATACCAATGGAAACTTAGTATAACTAAAATAATGAAACATTTTGGCTTGAGTTATGAATTGCCCTGGCCATACAATTAGCATAGCAATGGCCCTATCCCGACAGTTGGCGTAGTTGTGTAGCTATACATGTGCTGTGCCTCCTGCTTCAAGTGGTCTGTGTATATAACAAACTTCTTCCTTCACGACAGTCATTCCCATGTCTGAACATCTTACCACACCTGATTAAAACAAATCCTGGGCCTCCTTTAAACACTCAGCCTCCAGAGTGGACTAAAGCAAGAAACTTGTGGGAGACCTGCAGCTGCTAAACCTTCAGGAACTCAGAGGACCCATGAGTGTGGTATAGGAATGTACCACCCGTTATCCATTAGCTAGCTGTGTGACCCGGCAGGAAAGCACTTAACCTTGTTAAGCTCCACTTTCTTCATATGAAAAATGGAGACAATAGTACTGGCACCAAGAGCTCTTGGGAAGATAAACTAAGCACTTAGCAAATACAGAGTCACAGAGCACTCGCAAATATTAGTTCCTGTTATAATCATTTCCTATAGTTGTTTGCCTTTATCTTTTTATTCTGTTTAAAATATATTTTTAACTAATTGCACATTTTAACCATTCTTTTCTTAGTTATATGCTTTTATCCTTCTATACCAGTACTTAAAAATAGAAATAGAATGCAAGCCATAGAGGTAATTTAAACTTTTTAGTAGCCACATTTAAAAAGTAAGAAACAGGTAAAATTCATCTCATTACGTATTTTATTTTACCAAATATATTTAAAATGTTATCACTTCAACATGTAATCAATGTGAAAAAATTATTGAGCTAAGTTTACATTTTTTTCCATACTAAGTTTTGAGAATCTGTTGCGTATTTTACACTTACAGCCCACATCAATTTGGATGCTAAGTTTTCATCACAAATAGTTGATCTGTATTTATATTTTTAAACATTTACACCTCAAAACGTACATACACATACTCAAGTGGTTCCGAACATTCTTGTTTTACAATACCTAAATTAATTATCAGTTCTTAAATGAAACGTATATGAATTAAAATTAAATAAAATTAAAATTTCATTTCCTCAATGGCACTAGCCACCTTTCAAGTGTTCAGTAGCCCCACATGGCTTGTGGCTGCCATATTGGATAGTGCAATTTTAGACCATTTAAAAGATATAAAATATATTCTTAACAATCCTGTATTTCAAGCATTGATTATCTAACCAATGTATTGATCCCAGTATTCTTAAAGTGAATAACAATATTGTAATGTATCTTTTCATGCTAGGATACAAAACATCATTTAAAGTTGGCGAGATTTCATTACCTTTAAAAATACTCCTGTTGCAGCCGAACATCTTCTTCCAGTGCTGCATCCTCGAAGCTTTCAAATTTGACTGCATTTCAACACACCAAGTGCAGCTGAAATACCATTAAAGAGGTTTTAACACATGACCATACAAAATCGCTCCAAAATAAACTGAGCCTCATTCCACAGATGATATTTAAACATGTTTCCTCACCCAAATTAAAGCCACTGAGAAAAGCATATGACAATCTGCTGCAAAATGAAATAGTAATAAACAACAGGAAGAAATTTAGGCAAGAGCAGCAATTAATACTATTTTGGAATAGAGAGATTTATTCGGGGAAAGAAAAATTTATATAGCAAGGATGCAAATTTATTTGCATCTAAAGCAGAGAAGATGCTTATCTTGAGAGAAACAGATTCCTTAAAAGTTTTCCAATGTGACAATCATTGAAGATACATTTCTTCTTTCAGGGATGACCACTTAAAATGTGCTGCTTTTTATTTTTGATGCAACATTTACAACTAAATTACAGAAAAAAGTTGTGAGCAGATATTCCATTTCCTTATGATCTCCCTACTTTTCCCTCCAAGTCACTCATCATCCATCACTCATGAGCTTTCTTTCTGGAACCAGCATTCCCCAAGCCTCCCAAGTGAGGCATCTTCAAGGTCATGGTCAACTTTGCCTTCAGTTCTATTTCAGAGGACTGCACCTTCAAGTTCTGTTGTTTATATTTCACAAATGCTTTCTAAACTTGCTCTTTCTCTTATTTCTATTGCCACAGCCTCTGTTTTGGCTCCTACCATCTCTCACTTAGATTTATCTGACCTTGCGGCCCTGCTCTGTTGCCTGGGTTAATGTAAAAACAGTAAACTAATTGACTAATGAATTAAATGAAATCATGCCATGCCACTGTCCTGTTTAACAATAAGAGTGTCTGATGAGCCTGCCCTCCACCTGCTCTTGTCGGCTTCAATGACCACCATTGTCCCTGCCTCTCCTACATCAGACATTCTTCACTCTGGCCATATCACTTTGTTTTTTGGCCATTTCCGGAACATACTATCATATCTGCCTTTGAACACGATTTTCCCTCAGTCTAAGATGCCCTTCTAGTTCTCTTGGCAAACTCCTATTCATCCTTCAATACCCAATGTAGATGTCCCCTCCTCAGTGAAATCACCCTAAACTCCTCTGAGCAGTCTACATCACATGCCCTACTCTGTGATCCCAGAGCACATTTAGAAACCTTTTTAAGTCACACTTGCTTTATAATTCTAACTTCAAGGGCGCGCCTCTCTCTAGATTTTAAACTCTACGGAGTCAGGAATTGGGTTTGTATTCCTGGCACTTCGTGCAGTGCTTGGTGCATGGTTGGCACTCAGTAAATGTTGAATGAATAAATGAGTGACAAAATACATACATGTTATCAGGTGACCAAAAATATAAAATGTTTTTCTTGCCTAATTATCCTTTTGCTCTATGTTGCAATCTTATCATTTAAAATCAGATTAAATTGTATCAGTATTTAACATAGAAGTTATTTGAAAAGTCAGCAAGCAGAGGAAAATTAGCACATATTCAGCACCCACACAGAAAATAGATTTCTGGCAAAGTGTTCATTTCATTTTATGTCTATAGCAATTATAAAATCTATGCAGAGATACATGTATTTATTAATAGAAAATATTACCTATAGTAGTAGAAGGAAACATGCAGAAAAAATAGAAGGGAATTTTTTCATATTCTCAGAAGTTAGTGTAATGATGATACAGCAATTCCACTTCTGGGCATGTACCCAAAAGAACTAAAAACAATGTCTCGAAGAGACATTTATACACCCATGTTCATAGCAGTACTACTCACAATAGTGAAAAGGTGAGGAATGGATAAAAGAAAAGTCTTATATCCACACAATGGATTATCACTCAACCTTAAAAAGGGAGGAAATTCTCTCACATGCTACAACATGGATGAACCTGGAAGACATTATGCTAAGTGTAATAAGCCAGCCACAGAAAAACAAATCGTGGCAGCCTCCACCCAGATTTCAGAGGATATATGGAAAAGCCTGGGGCCCAGGCAGAGACCTGCCACAGGGGCGGAGACATGGCAAAGGCCATCTACTAGAGTAATGCTGAGCAGGAAAGTGGGGATGGAAGCCCCACAGGGAGTCCCCACCAGGGAAATGTCTTGTACAGCCAAGGGAGTGGGTCTGCCGCCAGGACCCCAGAACTGTAGGGCCAGGGCAACGTGCAACGCTGCCCTCAAAAAGCCATAGGCACCAGCGCTGAGCCTGGCAGAGCTGTTGGGTTGGGGCTGCCCAAGTCTGGGTGGGTTACCCAGACCACCCACTGTGCCCAGGATGCATGACTTGGAGTCAAAGAAGATTATTTTGGAGCTGTAAGATTAAATGTCTGCCCTGCTGGGTTTTGGACTTGTTTGGGTCCTGTTTCTCCTTTCTTTTGGCCTATTCCTCCCTTTTGGAGTGGCAATGTGTACCCGCCGGCTGCCTGCCACTTTCGGCTAAGAGTAGAAGCAGCCTGAGGCCCACACCAGATGCAGCTGTCCCAGAACTGGAAGCCAAATAAACCTCTGTTCTTTATAAATTACCCAGTCTCAGATATTCTGTTATAGTCACACAAAAATGGACTAATACACAAATACCGTATGATTCCACTCAAATGAGGTACCTAGAGTAGTGAGATCCACAGAGACAGAAAGTAGATTGGTGGTTGTCAGGGGCTGTTAGCTGGGAAAAGGCGAGCTCGTGAATGGGTAGAGTTTCAGGTTTTCAAGACGAAAAGATTTCTGGAGACAGACGGTGGTGATGGTTGCACAATAATGTGAATGTACTTAATACTTAACTGTATTCCTAAAAATGGTTAAAACGGTAAGTTTCATGTTATGTGCATTTTTCCACAATTAGAAAAAAAATTCCAATGAATTCCATGCCACTGCTAACAAAGACATCAGTACTACCATGGAGGGAGTTGGACCTGTCCTCTTTTGACATGACACTGTTCCTTTAACTCCAGGCAAGACCACCGGATCTTACCCTCACCTGATTTATCTGTAGAATTGTCAAATTCCACGAGGAAAGAAGACCCGTTATTCCAGACGTGGAGGCAAGTGGTCAGGTCATAAGAGATGGTGAGGGGTTTTAGGGCAGGATCATAAACACTGTCCCTCCACTGGATGTTGATGGGCGACTGTCGATCACCCCTGGCAACCAGGTCCAGGCTCTCCCTGAGTGGATGCACTAGGAGAAAGCAGGTTGGAGCTATTAGCAAGACCGTCCACTGTCTAGCATCACACATGAGACAATTTCACAGGTGGGGACCCTGTGCAGGCTAATTGAAACTAAAAGTCTTAGGAAATAGCCACTTAGGGCCTTCGTCAACTGACTACAGCAGAGGATAAAGGCAGGTCAGACAGCACCTTGCAGAGCATTCTGTCAGCTTGGAAAACCAACGCGTCGCAGTCTGTCTACTAACTTCACCTAAAGCAAGTGTGATCACTCCTGAGATTAGTCCATCGGGAAACAGGGTATTCACGAATGAGTTTCTTGTCTTTGTTGATAGTTTCCTGGGCCCCAATGCCCTGCCCAAACTAGCTTTAAATGCAAAGACAAATTAATTTAATTTCAATAACAGACTTTTCAACAAAAGAAATGGAGGAAGAATTATTGGGCAGCAAATTTCTATCAAGTACTGTCAGTGTTTAGTTGCTTGGGTAGTGGACGTAAAGGCCCATGGAGCCTGCAGCCCGTGAAAGGCGCACCCCACCTAGTGTGCGTGCTGAATTCACCTCTTATGTGAGCAAACTTTGAGGACTAGGCAGCCACCCTGCCACACCTGGGTAGAATATCAGCACTGTGAAGGTCCCGGGAGTTCGCAGTCACACGAATATGAACTATTAAGGTGTACACAGACAATTCATTTACACAGGCACTAACGACATCGCTGATGCTGCTTTTCTTCCAGAGTCAAGCACCAGGTCTTTGTAGCATTCCCTGAAAAATATCAGCAGAGTTCCTGATAACACAGATAGACCTGTTGTGACATCCATGCATGAGGAATGGAAGCCACGTGTATCAGTTAGAGGTGGTCCACTTCTCTGCCCTTCAGATCTGCACCACGGACAGGTATAATCAAGACGAGGAGGAAAACTAGAAGAAACGTGACCGAGAGAAATCATTACCAACGACTCCCTGCACCTCGCCCCCTCTGCTAAGAATGAATCTAAGGATTTGAGAAAGTGACAAGGCAGCTGCTACTCAGTCAAATCCCCACCTATGGCAGGGCATCCTCCTATTTCCATAAAACCCAGAAAGCTGCCTCTAGTTTACTCTAAAACAGGAGACGTTCCTCTTGCTTCAGTAGCTGCCCAAAGATGGAATTTCAAAATCGTAGACTTGTTTTTTGGGGGGTGGGGCGCAAAAGCATCCTAGGGGTATGGACGTCAAGCTCCCCTGGGAGTGTCTGGACCAGTGGTTCTCAACAGAGGAACTGATTCTTCCCCCAGGGGACATTTGACAACCTCTGCAGAGACTTTTGCTTGTCACAACTAGAGGAGATACAGGAACACGGGGGCCTGTTTAGTACAGGAAATACACAGAGGGCAAAAGCATTCACAGAGGGCAAAAGCCTTGAGTGCACAGAATGGGAACATTACGTGCTGAAAACAGCACATTCTGAACAGCGAAGATGTTCAGATTCAGTAGTAGGGAAGACTGAGATCGTTTCTGTCCTGTTCACACACTCCTTTCTGTACTTCTTTTGAAAGTATACTCAGCTTGTTACTTGGCCAAGGTCATGGTACCACAATAAAAGATGAGACAAGCCTGAGCTCGGGGCTGCACCGACTTTCTCCTCTCTTGCAGGAGTTAGCTTGGTGTAGTCCCTCTGGGCCTCTCATCGCTTTCAAGCATTTGGGCGCTGAGAGGACAGTGACAGAGGAGGGTGCTAGTGCCATCTAGTATGTAGAGGCCAGTGATGCTGCTTAACGTCCTACAATGCACACACAGGTAGGGCCCCTGCTGCAGAGAATTATCTGGCCCAAATGTCAACAGTGCCAAAGTTCTGAAATCCTGATCGAGGGAAATTGAGAGTATTCTTTTTTTATTTTCCTATTTCTTCCTATAACACATTCCTGTCTTATCTCTGGAGAGATCCAAACCCAATGTTTGTTTTTATTTTTCTTAGTATAAAAGAATTTGTCCCTAAGAGAAGAAATTTTTGTTTCACAAACTTAAAATAGGAAATGCATTTGGACTGGGGAAATATCTTACCAGGATGCAGATGCCTTCTGGAAAGCCCTTGAATGGATCTGATGTTGGTTCAAAGATTCCTGGCACAGAGAGACCACATCTTCCCCACTGAGATACTCCAACTGGCTGATATTTGAGAATTCACACTTTTTAAAGCCAATTAATGAGGGTCTCCTGTGAAGACTAGGCAAGAAGTGAACTAATGATCGGGTCCCCTTAAGTGTCCACACTTCATGCAGGAAATGGAAAGTAGCATCTCTCACACCCGTGCAAACACCAGCCCAAGAAAACCGGGCCTATTCCCTCAGTTGCTCTTGCATGACCTTAATGCTACAAGTTCAGCTTCCAGAAGGTTTTCGTCCCCCCTACCCACCTACTCCTTTATTAGCCCAAAGCATCCCCCAAGTAGGGGCGGTTGGTCCCTCTCCCCGTAGTGGAGGCACCTTTTTGCCCAGAGCTTATTTTGCTAAAGATAAACTCATATTTCTATTCTCCCCTCCCCTCCTCTTCCTTATACAGATTAAAATGATTTCTTGGTAGTTGTCAAACCGTCCCTCAAAACAGGAAGATGATTAAGTGTTCTACCAAAGGCTTCATTTTCAGGTTTTTCTTCTATTTAGAAAATGAAATAAACAGAGAGATTTTATCAACCATGGTTTAAGTGAGCACTCTGCCATTGGTAAGGCGTCAGTAAGCCATGACTGATAAGCGACAAACGACCTTTAGATTTCAGGGTGAGGGTGCGTTCGGTTTTAGTTCTGATTTATATGACCGGCCCTTGGTTGGATTTATTTTATGTTTGCACCACCTATTTCTCCAGCCTCAGCTCTTCAAATGTGGACAACTCATTCCTACCTTAGCCCCCTGGTTCCTGATCCTCCTCCTTTGCTTAAATTTCCCCTCATTTCACTCGGTGCTTGCCCCTGTTATGGGCTTACCCATCACCTCCTCACCTCTCTGACTATCCTCATATAACATGAGCCCTCGCATCACTATTTTGTAATCACAGGACTCCAATTCGTCTTCCACGTTATTACTTGGTATGTTTACAATTATATGCACATGTGCTTAATGATCTGCCTCCCCACTGCTCTGCACACCACTACCTGTGCATGGAACAAGGAAGATAAAGCGCATCGCGGACAAGGTTGGAGTCTCCTCTTTGCTCTAAATCCTCTTACCCCGCTGATTACCACATGATTCCTTCGTTAAGAATCTTTCGGGCTCATCTCTTCCTTGCCTTGCCCATGACCACCTAGTTGGCGCCTTTCCTCCTGCACCACGCCCCTCCACACCTGTTCTGCAGCTCAGCAGTTTTCCTCAACTACCACCTTCATCATGTGCTTGTGCTAAAGACTGTCCATCAAGTTGTGACTTCTGTGTCTAAGTGCCCAGCTTTCCTGCTAGGAACCCACCCACTTATCCAGTCTCATTTCTCCTCATTCTTCCCAAACTCTGGTCCTCCCGTGCTGCTCCCCTTGATCAGGCCAAATAAGAGGTGCCGTAAATGTAGACCACCCACCAGGGTTTGAAGACTTGGTACAAAGGAAAGAATGCAAACTCTCTCAATAACTCTTCCATTAATTCCATATTAAAGTGATACTGCATATAGGTCAATATATTACTAAAATTAATTTCACCTGTTTCTTTTTGCCTTTTCTAACGCGACTAGTAGGAAATCTAGATTTGCCTATGTGGCTTGCATTCTGTACCTGTTGGACAGCATTCCTCTGTACCCTCATTTGCTCTTTATCCTGCGCCTTGCTTTGTACTGCCCTTTCCATGAGGAATGTGCTATTTCCTCATGTAACTGAAGCTCATTTTAGTAGAACTAGCTGTGCCTGAGCACAGTGGCAGGATACACAGGGACCCTCCATCTGACTTTGTGGAGGACGTTCACAGAATCACAAAGTGCCTTGTTGGAGCATCAGGGCTGCAAAAGACACTTTGATGTCGTGTCCATTAACCAGAGGATACATGTGCGGTAATCAGCAGAGCAGAATGAAGCCCACACTTCCTGCTGGTCAGTTCCAGGTCTATTTGTCAGTCCCAGGTGGGTGAAGATATCACTGAGACCATTAATGCAATTCCCAGGGGCTCCTAATCCACCCATTGTTTCTCAAGATTATTCGAAAGCTAATGAAAGATAACAGTCTGGGGCACCCCAACCTATATGAGTTCCTCCTGAAGACACCACAAAACAAGCCTTTTAATGCTATTGTTCTCCAGGCTTTGTGTTCTTCAAAATTAATTGGACAAATCATAGAACAACTTTGTAACACAGTTCAGTTATAATATAGATCAGCGCTGTTAAACACAACCTTCTCTGAAGATAGAAACATCTGATATGGTAAGCGGTAGGCACGTGACTATAAAATTTTAATGGATTTAAATTTGTATGTAAATAACCACAAGTGGCTGGTGACTACATCTTAGACAGCGCCACTCTAGACCGAGTTGTCCTACAATGTTTTTCTTCTTTATAAAAATAGGGAGATCGTGAACATTGAGAACCATTGGAATAATACCAAATTTGTAGTATTTCCATTCAAGCTGATATACTTTATATTTCATTAAGCTAATAATTAACATAATTAAGTTTATTTTCCTATGATCTAGGGTCTCATACCTAAATGGTTTTTTTAATGTGACAGACTAAATTTCAGTAGATGATACACACTGTGTGAAACTGATTTTATTTTCATCTTGGGCAACAGGTATAGGATTTGATCTTCATTTTATTAGATGACAAGTCCCCAAAGTTAGGACTGTCAACAGTTCCTGTCCATTACTTGAGATAACAGCAAACAGCAATCTCATTGACAGCCAAAGATTATCTGCGGGGAGCGTGGGCAGCAAAGGCACAAGGGCAGAGCGTGGGGCTGTCCTAAAGTGCTGCTTTCCGAATTTGCCACCACTTCCTCCTTCCATTAATCCTTCTTCTGCTTCACATCTTCTTAAAATGGTCACATTCATACATCTGAGGCAAGCACTGCACCTGTGAAGAGATAAAGATGATGATGACGATGACAATTGTCTCACCAGCACTAGCTGCCAACCCTGTGTGGCAGGCACTATCTAAGGACTCAGCACGTTCTCTTTTCTAACCCTCACGAATTCGGGTCGTGCTTGGTCACTAGTGTACAGTGGCCCTTCTATTCATGTATTGAGCTGCCAGAAACAATGACTAGTGTCTTTATAACTAAGCAGGTGAGGGTCCAGAATATAGCAATAGGACGTGCTCAGTGGCTCAGGTCAGCAGAGACCATAATATTCTACTGGGTGAAAACACGTCAGGACAGTTTAACATGGCAAAATCAAAATCAAATGACGACGGCATCCTGTTTCTCCCAGTCACTTAGAAACATGAAACTAATGTGAGAAACCAATCAAGGGAAGCCCCACTTCCTCAGGCCAGTGCGATGCGGCTTTTGTCAGTGCTGAGAAGCAGCGAACTATCCTAAAGACATAAGCATATTGGAGTTTAGATCTTTAACTTTCAAATTTCCATAAATAAAAACAAACAAAATAAACATCTAGGACAAAAACACCACTCACACAAAACATTAATAACTGGATCAGTGTGATTAATTTTTTTCCATTTTAGCCTTAGACTGCCAAGTGCCAGTGTTTGCAATAAGCCAGTCTGGCAGGATGGACGTTCACCCAGCAGTCGGAAATGTATGGTGACCCCGGCAAGTCCATTTCAATGAGAACAGTCAGCATTGGAGAAAATAAACTTACGCTAATAACATATTTATAAAGCAGTTTCAAGGGAACAGATTTAGCTGGATTAGCATTACTAATGAATTCTTTTTCTTATCTGCATATAGGTTCTAAGAGGAAAATGTGAGAAACCTTGAATCTTGAGGCAAGACATTCTTTGAAAACTATGTTAACTCATTGTGAATAGTGGAAATATATACAATAATAATTTAAAAGATATACTTAGCCAGTTGATTAAAGTCACCTCTCCACCATCGCACACATCCTCTCCTGTCATCTCAGTGACTCTCTACCAAGGTTGCTGTGATCCACCCAGACTTTTGGTAATATCTTCAGATATTTTTCAATGTGGTCATTTAGGATGGGGGGAGTGTGGTACTGGTAAGAGGGCAGTGATGCCATTCAACACCTGGAGCACAGGACAGCCCCCAACAACAAAGAATGATCCACACCCCCCATGTCAATATGGTACAGTGGAAAATCCCTGCAACATCCAGACATGGATGAGCACCTGTCTTTCCAGGAGGGGAATGAGGTGGAAGAGGTTTGAGGAAGACCATCTGCTGCCTCACTTAATGTTCCATGTTTACAACAGAGCACACCCGTGCAAGCAGGTCAGCTAGGGTTACTCAGCAATTCAAATTTGGGACAGAATATTCCAGAATGTGAAGCTACTGAACTGCTTGCAAACTTTAATAAATAACTTCCAGAAACTTAAGAGTCACAGAAATAATTTGCAGTCTGTGGACCACACTTAGTGAAAAGACAATGGCTAACAAGAACAATAAACAATACGTTCCAAAATATTTGAAACTGGACATCTCATTTCTCTTGGCCAGTTTCTGTATGACATCATTTTGACATTTTAAAATTGGTCAAAAGGGGCCGGCCCGTGGCTCACTTGGGAGAGTGTGGTGCTGGTAACACCAAGGCTACGGGTCCGGATCCCTATGTAGGGATGGCCAGTTAGCTCACTTGGGAGAGCATGGTGCTGACAACACCAAGTCAAGAGTTAAGATCCCCTTATGGGTAATCTTTAAAAAAAAAATGGTCAAGAAAGAACTTTCCACATTTACTTTAATAGATCAGTAGAGAAACAGTCATTCTCACATATAATCTTAAATCATATAAACCCACACTGGAATGCCAATGACCCATAGCCACAAATGCTTAACACATGTGATTGTTCTCTTTGAGGTATAAGTGGACTCGGTTCTGGGTTTTGTTAAGTGCAGGTATGGAGGCTGCAGGGCCTCACTAGAATGAACCTCTGAAGCTGGAACCTTCTCCATACTAATTTGCATGGAGACACTTGAAGAATGACCCTCAGGCTATTCCTCACCACCATCCTTAGCTTGAATTCTATCTGTTCCCAAATAACTTGCAGGAACGAATACCCTAGAGGGAGGAAGGCAGAGGAGGAAAGATGTAAACACTAGAGATTTGAGATGCTAAGGAGGAGGAAACCTCTAGGTAGGATAACAACATTCAGAGCAGCAGTACACACCCTGAGGGGTGGGGAGGGCCAGGGTTTATTCACTTTTTCCCCAAACCCATTAGTCCCTCACAGCGACATTTACTTTTCGTCATATCCACTGCCAGCCCCTGGATCCGCAGACTTCGCTTCTCCATGTCCTGCCCTTCTCCAGCCTGTGCTGATGCTCTTGCTTCCCTGGACCACCCGCCCTCCATCTGGGCTTTGGTCACTCCTGCCCCCCGTTCAGGTGACTGACTCCTGCGTGATCCCTCAAAGGCTCCCTGAGCACCTGCTCACCGGGTTGGCCCAGCACCCTCTTCTTGGCCCAGCACTTGCGGCAGCTGGAGGAAGCACCTGACCAGGAATGTCCTTTACTACTTCATCCTCCCCAGCACCTAGACCCCACGGTGGTGGGGACTGTGTCTGTCTCCATCACAGCTGCGTCTCTCAGGACCTGATTCCCCACAGGTGTTCGAGAAGTACTAGCTGAAAGACCTGAGGAGGCTTCCTTGGTGACAGAGATTTTAACGTCAAGAATTGAGAACCGTGACATGACAGCCAGCATGACATCACAGTACTGAGGGGCCTTCCCTTTCTCAAATGCCACCCCCCAATTGTAGGGCTGTTTATACTTTCAAAACTTTTAAATGCTTGTCCTTTAAAAGGAGGGTCTCATATCCCTACCTGTCAGATCTTAAGGACCCCCAAAGTCCTGCCTGATCTATAAGAGGGACATAGCCGAACATGAACCTGACCTAGCCTCACAGGGATGGGAACTCTGTCAGTTAGCATTTCCACCCCAACATCTACTGCATTTCCTCTGCTGCAGGCACTGCGTCGGGTGCTGTGATGCAAAAGTGAACAAGGCTTAAGCTCTACTTTCCAAGGGTGTAATTTTTCTCCTCCTATGAGTCTCTTGAAATGCACACAGTATGGAAAGGGAAAGCCACAGCAAACCAGGTCACAGGAGGGTGTTTGTGCCGCCTAAGATTCTGCCTTGTCTTGCCAAAAAGAGGGCTCTTAGTGGTACAGCCATGGGGGGCGGGGGTGCCAAACACCAGAAAAAGAGAAGATTGGGGCCATTAAAGACATTTCACCCACAGACCTGAACTTTATTTCTTCACATCATCTTTCCAAGAAGAATGTAAGAAACAAAACCCACGTGATCCGCAGCCATGCTAAGCAAGCAGGCCAACATTGTGATTTCACCCATCTCTCTTCATGCATGTCCCTGCTACTAGTTGGCTGTGAACTAGCTCTTCTCTCTGTACTGCTGTCCTTGACCCTGCTGCACCTGAGCTACAGGGGAGAAGGCTACACCTAAGTGAAAAGCAAGAAAATCACCTCTACGTGTATCACAGAATGCAGCACAGCAGGGCTGGAAGCCAGTCATTTGGCTGAGTGCCTTGCACTTTGTGCGTGCATCACTTTGGGAATGTTACACACTTGTAGTGGGTTAGAAATCTTGATTCTCCTTTGATCTTAGAATAAGATCTTTAGGTAAATACGTGAATAGAGCTAAAAGGCTCTCGAGTGGAGGACAAAAGTCCACAGATAGCTTGGCAAAAGCCATCTAATCAACTCTAATCACTGTTTAGGGATTGGATTGTGTATTTTAACTGTTTTAGGTCCCTGGTTTGATTCTGGCTTGAAGGACTATTGACTATTTAACTTACCGATTGTTCTTAAGATATGTTAAGGAAACTGCTTGAATGCTGTTAAAATATGCTGAGAAAATCGGTGTAGGAAGTATGTGGAGAAGAAAATGTTTCATAAGGACAAGCTGTTTGTTGGTGGATGGACTTAGCATTTTACAAATTGCATTCTGGAATGCCACAATGTTAATTTACTGCTGTTACTAGTTTTACACTGCCTGTTTTTAGGTCCTTCTTTGACGATTGAATCAACTGATTTTTCTTATGGAACTTCCTTGTCTTGTCAATAAAAAGAAAGGCGGATTTTGAATCGGCGCTGCTCCCCTGATGGGTGCAGTCCCTCTAGGCCTCATTCATGTTACTTTGGGTGTTTCTTTCTTTTTTTTTGTCTGTTACACAGAGGGAAGTGTAACACACACTGAACTCAGATGGGCCATCATGTGAAAGAGGAGTGGTAGGAAGTTCATGTATCCCACAGCAGCTCCTCACCTCCAGGCCTAACTCCCTACCTGGCATCTTTAGGATGGCATAATAGCTTGTAATAAGGTACCACAGACTGGATGGCTTAAACAAAAGAAATTTATTGTTTTACGGTCTGGAGGCCTGAAGTCTGAGATCCAAGTTGTCGGCAGGGTTGTTTCCTTCTGAGGGCTGTGGAGGATCTGTTTCTGGCATCCCTACTTGGATGGTTAGTTTTACGTGCCAACTTGGCTAGGCCACGGTACCTACATATTTGGTCAAATACCAGGCTAAATGTCACTGTGAAGGCATTTTTTAGATGAGATTAACATTTAAGTCAGTAGACTTTGAGTAAAGCACATGACCCTCCATGTGGGTGGGCCACATCCAATCTGCTGAAAGCCTTAAGTGAAAAAAGACTGGAGGTCACCTGAAGAAGAGGAAATTCTCCCTCCTGACTGCCTCTGAGCTTGAGCTATGCTATGGTTTGAATGGCTCTGTCCTCATGAATGGATTAATGCCATTATTGTGGGAGTGGGTTCCTGATAAAAAGCTGAGTTCAGCTCTCCTACCCCTCACCCCCCCCAGCACGCACTTGCTCTCTTGCCCTTCCACCTCTTGCCATGGGATAACACAGCAAGAAGGCCCTCACCAGATGCTGAGCAGATGCTGGTGCCATGCCCTTGACATCCCAGCCTCCAGAAAATGTGAGCAAAATAAATTTCTGTTTATTATAAATTACCCAGTCTCAGGTTTTCTGTTACAATATCATAACATGGACTAAGACAAGCTGCAACATCAACTCTTCCCTGATCCTCCAGCCTGCTGGCCTGTACTACAGATTTCAGACTTGCCAGCCTCCATGCTCACATGAGCCAGTTCCTTAAAATAAATCTCTCTATACATACACACACACACACACACACACACACACACACCTACTGATTGTGTCTCTGAAGAACACTGACTAATACACCTGGCTTCCAGTAGTTCCTTGGCTTGTGACGGTGTTAACACCAATCTTCACAGAGCACTCTGTGTTCTGTGTACAAATTTCCCCTCTAATTAGGGACACCAGTCATACTGCAGTAGGAACCACCCTAATGACCTCATTTTAATTTGATTAACTCTGTAAAGACCCAATCTCCATATAAGGTCACATTCTGAGATACTTACTGGGACCTAAGATTTGAGTATATGAATGTGGGGGGGGGGGGGTTGTGGATAATTCATTTATAACAACCAGTCACACCTAAAGTATGTCAGCATCGCCGAAAAGGTGTTGGAAATCCTCAAGTCAAAGTTAAAATTACTTTTATTCAGCTTTATATGTGTGTGTTTGTATAAACACGTTTTTTAGAGGGAGTAGGTATGTCAAAATGTCTGAGCAGATGAGAAATCACCTTGTTTAAGCCATGTCAAAGTCTGGCTCAGGATTTAAAAGAGACTACAAATGAACTTTCAGTACATGACATCGATACTACCTGGAACCAGATAATAGTACCTGGTTTTTAAATACAGTTGTCTCTCCATATCCATGTGGTATTTGTTCCAGGACCTCCCGTGGATACCACAGTCTGTGGATGCTCAAATCCCTAATATAAAATTTTATATTTTCATACAACCTATGCACATCCTTCCATATACTTTAAATCATCTCTAGATTACTTACAATACCTAATATAATGTATATGCTATGTTGTTGTTATGCTGTATTGTTTAGGGAATGATGACATAAAATAAAAGTCTGTACATGTTCTGGGGTGGAGGCAATTGCTACGTCAATTGTATGCCTAGGGCAATTCATACCTAAACCCAAAATTTTCATTATTTTAGTTACACTAACTTTTCCATTTGTATTGTCCAGCCTGGGCCCCACAGACCCTTCAAACCCATTGTACAGACTGGTCCCCAGACCCCTCAAACTCAGGTCCATGCTAGGTAATTGGGAAAGATCCTGGGAGCCATTGGCAGATTACACGAGTTCAGTCCTCAGCAGCAGCAGCAGCAGCAGCTTACAGCGGATCCAGCGGCAGTGGCCTCTCAGAAGGTCCCACACACACTGGCAGCAACAGCCTCCAGCAGCAGTAGTGGCCTCCCTGTGGCCCCCCTGGGGACATCGGGGGGGGGGAGGGGTGTGGACCAGAGCCACTCGTCCTATCTACTCGTCATAATCCAGGACACCTGGATGCACATGCACAATTACATTAGACAATAACCAAGGAACACCTGGGCACACGTGCCTATTTACATCAAATGCTCTGCAAGATTCTGAACATCTGAGGGACCCTGACCATTCTCCTATATTTTCCCAACACATGTTCAGTACAGATGCAATTATTCTTTTCAAATATTTTCAATCCGGATTTGTTCAATCCACAGATACAGAATCTATGGATAGAGAGAGCCAATTGTACCTTCATTACCTGAATTCACCCAGCAGGTTTAAAGAGCAATAGACCATGGGTCATCTGAATTTAGAATCTGATTATGCTTTTATTTTCCCTCTTAACTTGTTATTAGGGAAAACTTCAAACTTATACAAACGTAGTGAGAATAACAAATCACCTGTATATCCAATACAAGAGTATTTCAAAAAGTTTGTGAAAAAATAAAAAGATAATACAAATCTTTCCATGGACTTTTTCAAGACCCCTCGTACTCCCTTGGAACCATTATCAATTTATGGTGGGATGCCATCACTCAATATCTATGTAGGCATTGGATTTTACTAACACGTTCTTTATCTGCTGTTTGCAGACTCAGAAATGGGTGAAAAAAGAAAAGATTCAAAAAGTCTCTTTAAATCATTGATAACTGCATATGAAATGCCTCCTAGCTTGAGCTCTGCCTAATTAAAACATATATATTGACGCAAAACAGACAGCAAAAGTACTGACAAAAGGTTATAATTACATTAAAAAATTCCTTGATTGTCATCAGATTGATCCTTCATTTTTTTCACCTCCTGATTTCAAAAGGAAGCCAACCTTTTGCAATTCCTTGAAATTAAAATTAGACATTATGTTGTCATGTCTTAAGAAATCTTTGCTTCCTCCTCTCTCCCATTTCTTCCCTGAGAGCATGATCCCAATGTAGTGTTGCCAAAGGTTTCACACCATGTTTTTCATACCTGATTTGTGTGTTGCAACTAACCACTCTAGTGTGGCCAATGAAATGCAATGCACTTCCCTCTTTCTATCAGATTATTTCCCTAATATTCATCTTCACTCACAATTTACTCAAACTTTATTGCATTCCAACTGTGAGCCATTGCAGCATTTTGCCGGGGTGCAGGGAAAACAGGGCAGGTGTGCACAGAGAACCACGCCCTTGTTGCTTTTAGACTTTGGGTGTATTCGAGCCCAGGGATTGACTTTAAAAAATCTGAGTAAAGGAGGAAAGCCCGACAGAAGAGTTTTCATTTCCAAAACATTCGAGAACAGTGCATCTCTTCACCAGGTCCCTAAAGAGACGGTGGGTGGGATGACCTTTGGTTCAGTGGGGCTGTGAGGCCGGCTGTGAATAGTGACTGCTCTGAGAGATGTGAAGAGGAAGCTTCTCTCATCAGACTTCTCACTACTCTCCACACTGCAACAAGAGTTTTAAATAGCAGAGCGAAGATGGACAGATCATCAGTAAAGAAAGAAGGGGAAGCAGAAAACAATGTGGTTTTCAGTGGCTGACACAGAACAAATTCTATCCAAATTAAGATGTAAGCATCTTCACTAACCCCTCTATTTCTCAAGTTTTCCAGCAAAAACAAAAGAGAGGGAATTATCCTGACAGTAACGTGTTCCCAGCAGCCTTGGAGCAGTAGCATTTAACGCTGAATGTCATATAGAATCCCAGCCACCAATAACGTTTGTAGTTTTGGAGGTTCCTCTCCTCCAGCTCTGGGGCGGGACACTAAAGGACAGAAGGAACTGAGGAGTGGAGAAAGCTCAGATGGTCCACGGGCCACACCTGTACTGTTGATGCCCTACCCTGGGTCTTTCCAGAACCCCTGGCATAGTCAGAGGAGGAAGATCAACAATGCAGACCCGAGGGAGTCCCAGCTGGCGGCGCCTCGGTATCTGGAACTGCACCCCTCATCCTGCAAAGTCTCTGGACAGCTGTTCTACACTTCAATGGACAGAAGAGTGTCTGGTGACGCTCGCAGTGGAAGCGAAGGGCTAAAGTGAGTAAGGGACTATTCCCCGCCGCCACCTACCACCCCCTTCCTCAGAGAAGCTCCGCCGGGACCCCGGCCATCCTCACGGGGCCAAGAGCTCTCTGCCAGGCCACGACCCCTGCTGCCCGCGCTCCACATGGCCCCCTGCCCTTACCAGAACGACTTCGCTGAGTCGGAACACCCTCGTTCGCTTCCGGTCCCCGTGTTTCCTGCGCGCGGCCACCTTGGCCACGCCCCTTATGCGTCGCCACGCCCACACGCTGGAGACGTCATTTCGTTGATTCAGGCCACGCCCCGTCAGTCAGGCCTCAGTCCCCGGCAAAGCCTGGAGTTCTGTCCTGGCCGCGCTCTCCACGCCGCCCGCGCCCGGATCCGCAGCTGTTCTCCGCCCTGGCTGCATATCGCCTGACACCGCCACTGGCCTCCAGATGCGGCCACGCGCCTGCGCGCTAACTTGCCCACGCCCCTGCCCTCCGCGGGCTCCACCATCTTTGACACGCCCCTGAGCGCGGCAAAGCCCCGCCTCCGCGTTTCGAGCACGGCTCTTCGCTCCGCCTACGCCATGTCGCGCCGGAAGCACTAATAGCATTTTATTTTATTATTATTTTTTTTTTAAAACACATTGAAATCAAATTTTATTCAATCGAAGCAAAATATTAAATTTACTTCTTATTGATATACACAATATGAAGTACAATATTTAGAAAATAAAACAATTCTTTCAAAAAGTGTGATAGGTCACTGAAATATTAGAAGTTTTTTTTTTTTTTTTTTTTAATTTTATTTTGTCGATATACATTGTGGCTGATTATTGCTCCCCATCACCAAAACCTCCCTCCCTTCTCCCTCCCCCCCTCCCCCCCAACAATGTCCTTTCTGTTTGCTTGTCGTATAGAGCACTAATAGCATTCTGTCAATCGTTTTCACTTCAAACAGAAGTTCAAAGTTTCAAAGCCAGAATTTAATTGTGTTTAGTCTGACTGAACACACTTGTAAATATCTTTGTGGAAATACTGCTTATTTAATCTTTATATCAAAAAATTTACATTTCTAGGGTAGAGTGTGGTGTTATATACAACAACAAGGTCCAGGGTTCCGATCCCCATACCAGCCAGCAAGAAAAAAAAATTACATTTCTTTCTTCTTTTCTTTTTATTTTTGGCAGCTTGCGGGTTCAAGGAACAAACCCTGGACCATGGTGTTATCAGCGCCATGCTCTAACCAACTGAGCTAAGCAGCCAGCTCCAAAATTTTACATTTCTATTTGTATAGGTTTTGTAATGAACACGATCTATTAGAACATCAGTACAGGTGTAAAATTTAAATAAATATGTATGTGTATATGTATGATGCACACTCAGAAAACTGTTCCAGACTAGCATGCGTGATCAGTCTATTTTAAAGGTTGGCAAAGTCACTTAGAGTGCTGGATAAACCGTCAAATGTCTTCAGGGGGACAGTTCATGTCTCTAGAAGGCCAGAAACAGGGCAGTACATGTAGCAATACAGGATGTATAGTGTTTACTGGACCCTAGTTTGAGAACCCATTTGATATTTGATATAGATCCCTCCACTGCTAATCATTCAATATTATGGGCAGAACATACTTTCTGGCTTTACTGACTAGTTGATATGTCATAGCATGTTAATAGTTATCAATACGACCTTGTGGTCTTCGTGTTTCCAAGTTTTGTAGAGACCACTTAGATATCACCTAATGTTATATTACATAATAGGCCCTTTTGCAGTAAATATTGCATCAACGAAATAACTCAAATAAACATTATCTCTGCTTTAGGGCTGTGTGATAATCATGGAAGTTTACCCTGAGAATTGTTGCACTAAATATTATAGTTTTTTCACTTAAGGAGTCCCAAACATTGGGGATGGAGGAGTTTATCTAAATGATTTAGGAAAAAAAAAATTAAGCTCAGCCAACACATGTTTTGTTCCTATGCTATATAAATGACCCTCCCATTGTCCTTCATGTTTTTAATATTGCATTTTCTGGCTGTTTATCTCAAAACAAATACATAGGATTAGAATGTGTACTTACTAGTAATGAGTGCAATAATATGAAAATCTCTGGAAGTTCTAATTATATCAGAGCTGTCAAGTAGTCGATAATGTATTTATTCACCAAATTCAAACTCCGTCTTCTAGTTTATCAAAATGACACTTGCATGTCATCGAGGAGAAGATTAGGGTCTATATTGCAACTGCTGTATGGAAGATACATGTTCCTTTGTGCCCTGCGTTTGTTTCCCATAAAATAACCATATAATCTGTTTATTGTGCAAATAGCATCATTTAAGGCACAAATATAAAATGGTGTTCCTCTAACTGACCCTTTCTTTAAGCTGTAGGGCTAACTTTTTTCACTGCCTAGGATAAAATTAAATGCAGATTCCATAACATTTCCAATCACTCTTAGAAAACGAAAAGATCTTTGGCCACGTTCAGTTCGAAGAACAGTCTCGTTTTCATAATTAAAATAGTTGGCTCATTATAACTATGAAAATTCCACAGTTTTATTCAGTTATGAGCTGGCTCTTTCAGTACAGTCCTGCATCACCCTTGGGGCATTATCTGGTTCTTCATCTTCATCATCTCTGTCTCACCTTAAGTTTCTTTCTTTTTTTGTTTTATTTCCTTCACTCTCTTTCCTCAAATCGGCAGCCTATATGGTCAAGAAGAGTTTTACTTGAATGACAGATGTATTTCCTTGACGATTCCCTCTGGATATGGTACATTCCTAATGCCAATTATTGCTTCCTAACGTGCTTTTTTGTGTGTTTGTGAGAATTATTGACAAGTATTCCATCTGCAGCCATCAAAGCTCATTGCCCTTGACTTTGAAAATATCTGGCTGGCAGCTTAGAACTGTCCTCAATTCCTGTTCTTAGGCTGGGGTCATATTCTACAACCAGGCAGTAATTTTTGAATGGACACAGTAATTTTAGGAAGGAACCCAGGCAGGCTTCCTCACATAAAGTCCACACAATCCATCTGAGATCTTTTCTTTTTTAATTTTTACTATTTATTTTTACTTTTGGTGTGTGGGCAGTTTGACTTCCATGGCCTCCCTGTCTATTTTGGTAGAATTCTTTTCAGATGTGAGCCTATCACTGTCGCTTCACAACCCAAATTCTAAGAAGCACAGGTTTGATTTTCCAAATGGTTTAGTTACCATTGAGCCACACTTAGAACAAGTCTTTTTGGAGAAATAAATCATGGTGGATCCCTCACTGAGAGCATTTCTTTAGTTTCTCCCCTGAGGTACCCACTATCCAGAAAGTGGTGTTTATCTTAAATAAGTTTTCTATTTCATGACATATGCATGGATTCAAAAATAACATTGTATGTATTTTTCTGTTTTCAAACTTTATATAAGTGATGCATATCTTTCCAAAATTTTATTTGTGTATCTCAACTTTATGTGCTTAAATTTAATGTTAATAGCACATACACAATTCAGGAGTTGTATAACATTACAACCGTAACATGATACACGAGTACTTACTCATTTATCTTAACCTCTGCCCAGTGCTTCACTGAAGAAGTGTATAATTTTTTGATCTATTCTACTATGCAAAGACAATATGTTGTTTCTAAATTTTCGACATTACAAATAACATTGCATTAAATAATTGTGCAAATGTTCCTCCATGTTATGTTTTCTAGTTCCTCTAGGGTATGTTTTTGTAGGTTAAATAGCTTGTCTTAAAGTATAAACATCCCTAATTATTGGAAAGCTTGACAAATTGCTCTTTTACTATCTTATACTTCCATGGCAACATACAAGGGTTTTTGATGTCCCAGATTCTTACGGATACTTTTCTATCAGACATTGGAAAATTTGGCAATCTAATGAGTGTTGTATTTTTTTATGCTGTTCCTAAATTATTAGTGAGGGTGGTGTGTTGGGGGGGGTATGTCTGTGTGTTTGATATTTGGGATTTTGCCTCCTTTTCATTGGGTTGTCTTTGTATTTTTAATGTACATGCGTCCCTCATTTATTTTGTGTATATAATCCTTTGTCACATTTATGTGTTGCAAGAAATAGCTCCTACTGTTTGGTTTCTATGAGGTGAGACTTAATTCCCACAGATGTGGAATTGTTCTGAGTTCTTTTACTGAAATAAGAGTACTTGGATAGCACTGACATAAACTACACTGACTACTAGTGTTGCTGTGCAACTATAGGTCTGAGGAGTTCTGGGGCGATTTGCATGTCAATATTATTTATAGATAAGGAAGACTGACGATTTGCACCTGGTCTTGGTGAGAGACCTGGAGAGCTGTGCCATTAGGGCTAGTTATGCAGCAGCAATATGCCTACATGATCATCATGGTATAAGAAATCCTGGCTGAGACTCCACCTTGGACTGCAATTTTCTGAGTCACTGATATGAGAGAAAATTCTGTTCCTGATCTGACAAAAACGATACATCCTGGTGTGGCCTTTGCAAAGGGAGGACACTGGGAGCTCATCTTTGGATTCTTTAGACCCTTTCTATGAGGGAGCTTTTTGCTATGATATTTATCCTGACTTCATGCTGTTGCCTTATTGTAGCCTTTTAATGCAATGGACTGTAGATTTGTAAAGCTTGTCGAAGTTGGTTCCGTGAGTCTTCCTTAGCAATTGAACACTGCCTAATGCCATCTTTAATGCAGTTTGTCATTTAGTACTACTAACAGTGGAATCACTGATATCTGTAATAAAAAATAAAAAACATTAAGCAATGTTTCTTGTTGAAAAATTGTATTACAGATTCTTTGGATTGTGTTGATACTATCAATACACCTATTTGCTATTTGGGACTAATGTTTCTTTGAAAGTAATAAACTTCTCAGAATACATAAAATATTAAGTTGAGTATCAGGTTTTTAATATATTAGCAACTGTCATAATTCAATAGTTGCAAAGGGTAGGGTATCCACTATCCAAGTTTCCTTAAAAGAAATGAACAGTTTCGTTGGAATGAATACAGATGGCAAACAAATGTTCATGGAGGAAAAAATCTCAACTTAACAAAATATTTTGGTTTAAGAAAAATATTTTCACATATTGTTTTGTTTTGTATAGTATATCAATAATAATAGATATAATCCATATAAATAAAGTACTTTGTGGGTATCCAGTAATTTTTGAGTGTAAAAAAGTACCGAGAATAAAACGGTTAAGAACTGCTGATAGGTTATGGCAAAGGCATCAGAGTTCTGGAAACAGCAGCTGTAGCAGTGATTTCCAGGTTACGGCAGAGGAAGCATGGCTTGAGAACTGGCAGTCATATGGAGTTCTAGCTTCCCATTTGATAGGAAGCTTCCTCATTCTGGGTGCCTGACCTTGGCAGGGTCTGAAGTCTCCTTGTTGGCCCATTTCTGCCTTGTGGCTTTGAGATTCAGCCATTTCCAATATTTCAGCCCTTCCAGTTATTCAGTAATACATTTAATGTTGTGTCACTAATCTGATTCCTCTTATAATAGTTACAGAGTATTCTGTTGTCTGGCAGAGAACTAGAGACCACATCTAAGTAACAGAGCAGCTTCTTAAAAGAACCAAATAGAAATTCTAAAACCAAACAAAACTGAAACAAAGAACCTTGGAGAGACAAAGCATAATTGAAAAATACAGAAGAAAGGGTAAGATAAATAGTATGCAAGAAAAAATCCCACCATTATTGTAATCGGAGCTCCAAAGGAGAAAAAATAAATATTAAACCAAAAAAATTTTGAAGATGCAGTGGCAGGGAACTTTCAGAAATCAACTTAAAAATAGGTGCTTACATCCAAGTGATCTTTGACAAAGGCACAAAGGAAATACATTGGGGGGGCCGACCCCGTGGCACACTCGGGAGAGTGCAGCGCTGGGAGCGCAGCAGCGCTCCCGCCATGGGTTCGGATCCTATATAGGGACGGCCAGTGTGCTCACTGGCTGAGCGCGGTGCGGCCGGTCACAAAAAAGACAAAAAAAAAAAAAAAGAAAGAAAAAAGAAAAAAGAAATACACTGGGGAAAAGACAGCCTCTTCAGTAACTGGTGCTGGGAAACCTGGATATCCATATATAGAAGAATGAAACTAGACCAATACCTCTCACCATATAGCGAAGCAAACTGAAAATGGATTACAGACTTAAGTATAAGACTTGAAACTTTAAAACTCCTAGAAGAAAACATAGGGGAAACACTTCTGGAAGTTGGATTGAGCAAAGATTTCATGAATAAGACCCAAAAAGCACAGGCAAGAAGAACAACAAAAAATAAACAAGTGGGATTATATCAAACTACGTTCTGGAGAGCAAAGAAACAGTTACCAGAGCAAAAAGACATCTTACAGAATGGAAGAATATATTTGCAAACTACACATCCAACAAGGGATTAATATCCAGAATATACAAGGAACTCAAACAACTTCACGGTAAAAAAAAAAAAAAAAAAAAAAAAATTAATAATCCAATTGAAAAAATGGGCTAAGGAGTTGAATGGACATTTTTCAAAGGAAGACATACAAATGGCTAACAGGTACATGAAAAAATGCTCGACATCACTAATCATCTGGGAAATGCAAATCAAAACCACATTGAGATATCATTTCACCCCGGATAGACTGGCTATTATCAAAAATACTGAGAACAGCAAATGCTGGAGAGGATGTAGAGAAAAGGCAACTCTTCTACACTGGTGGTCGGACAGTCACTTAATTAATGCAGCCACTATGGAAAATAGCATGGAGGTTTCTCAAACAACTACAGATAGAACTGCATACCATGCAGCAATTCCACTGTTGGGTATTCATCCAAAGGAGTGGAAATCATCACCTTTGAAGGGATACCTGCAGTCCCATTTTCACTGCAGCTCTATTTACAATAACCAACATATGGAACCAACCTATATGCCCATCAATGGACAACCAGGTAAGGAAAATGTGGTATATGTACACAGTAGAATTCTATCAGCCATAAAAAAAAATGAAATTCTGCCATTCACAGCAACGTGGATGAGCTTGGAGAAAATGTTAAGTGAAATAAGTCAGGCACAGAAAGAGAAATATGTCACTTATAAGTGGGAGCTAAGAAACAAAGAAAGAAGGAAAGAAAGACCACAATAAAACATTGAGCAGACCCAGAGGTGTGAGAGGGAGAGGGAAAGGGGGATTAGGGAGTAATTGGGTTGGGGACACAAAGAACCATTACTATTTGTAATGATGAACATGCTAATAATATTGATTTAATCATCACACGCTGTACACAAATACAGATAGTCAACTCTGTACCCCATAAATACGTATAAATAAAAAAAAAGATAGAGAATGTCTATAAAAATCCAAGGAGGATAGATACATAGAAAAGAGCACCAGTTAGACAAAAAACTATTATTTTAACAGAAACAGTGGAAACTTGAACACAATGGAATTTAAATTTATACCATTCAGTTGAGTGTTTAAGTATTTAGAAGCATCCCACTTATATTAATTTTTAGAAACCATATTCTTTTATTGGCTCTTCGTGTCTCCTTTTTTGTGAAGTGACTTTTCCACTCCTTGCCCATTGTAAAAATTAGGTTTTCTTCCGTTTGCTTTTTGACCTTGAGGAAGAATTATAGAGCACGTGGTCTTGTCAAGCACATATTATAAACTTACAAAAGTTGGCCATATGATCATAAAACAAATTTCAATGAATATCAAAAAAATAAAAACATGCAGAGCTTCTTCTCTTATCAGTACACACTGTTTTAAAAATCAGTATATGGATGGACCTTGAGAGAATTATATTAAGTGAAACAAGTCAGGCACAGAAAGAGAAATACCACATGTTCTCACTTATTGGAGGGAGCTAAAAATTAATATATAAATTCACACACACACATACACACACACACACACAAACCGGGGGGGGGGGAAGAAGATATAACAACCACAATTATTTGAAGTTGATACAACAAGCAAACAGAAAGGACATTGTTGGGGGGGAGAGGGGGAGGGAGAAGGGAGGGAGGTTTTGGTGATGGGGAGCAATAATCAGCTACAATGTATATCGACATAATAAAATTAAAATAAATTAAAAAAAAAAAAGAAAAAAAAATAAATATGTTAGATAAACCCTGGCAAGACTGATCAAAAAAGAACACCACCACCTGCACCACCAGCATCACCAACAGAAATACAGAAGGGATCATCACTGTAGATTCTGGAAACACATAAATTATATTACAATCAAATTTATGCCAATAAAATGTTAATTACATGAAATATCACAAAAAATAAAAACATCACTTAACAAACAGATAAACTAGGAAATGTCAGTAATTCTGTATTTATTAGATAAAATGCATCTGTACTGAGAACCTTCTTACAAATGAATTCCATGTCCTGATGCCTGAATTCCTATCTTCTCCTTGTAACTGAGAAAGATGTAACCACCAATTTTGCACAACCTCTTCCACAGAAAAATAACGTCAAAACACTCCCAAAATGTTCTATGAGACCCCTATGAAGTTTGGACTAGGCTGATAAAGACATTTTACATAGGGAATTACAAAGGTTGTTATGCCTCATGTCAAAAAACAAAAATAAATAAATAAAATATAAAACTTTTGTTTTACAAACAGATCAAAGATACCTCAACTAAAATACCCTATAAACAAAATGTGTTTCATTCAAGAGAAGATTTTTGTTGTCTTATCATTTTGAACTCAAACTAGTTTGGCAAACAAAGGAGTAAAATCATATCACTATCACAACAAATGATAAAGAGAAACCTTTGGACATAATTTACTACTAATTTATGATTTTTAAAAACTTAGAAAGCTGCAGCAAATATCATAACTATTGGTGAAATATGGAAAACCTCCCCCTGAGATCAGAAGACAGAAGAATGCCTACTGTCACCAGATCTATTCAACATTTTCTGGATGTCATAGCCAGGGCAATAATGCAACAAAAGGATGGGGGAAAGGCGTAGCAATTGGAAAAGAAGAAATTAATCCACCATTACTCATTCATAGCATGTTTATGTTTCCAGACTATCTAAAAGCAATTTGTAGGTAATATATTACAATTGATAAATGAATTTATCAAGCTTGGTGGATACTATACAATTAAACATAAACACATTTTTCTGACAACAGCAATTCTTTCTTTTTTATACACATTTTAAGAAATGGCACAAAAACCTACACAACAAGGTTACATTTAAATATTTTTCCAATATACTTATTAGATAATATTTAGAGTCATTATAACCCTGATTATTGTTGTCATATTTTCTGATACCATGTGAATGGATGCCTCAGAATATAAAATGAACTTGATAATACACTTGACGTTTAAATCAAGGGAAATGAAAAAGGCATTCTTTTTGACAAGTTTACTTACGGCCTTCAGTTTATTGACCTCATTTATTAATTAGAGATTTACTCTGTCTCACTTCTAGTTCTGTCTTTAAGCATAACATCTCATCTGTTCTGTACTACTTTAAAAAGGAAAATATTTCATCATTAGTGATATCCCTTCATGTGACTATTTCTTTGATTTCCTTTTACGAATTACAAATTTGGCAGGTGCACAGTGTAAAATTTCCAAAACTGCAGATCATATCTCTTCACAGAGGTAATAATGATCAGCAGTGAAGTTTTATATGAACAGATATACACACACACATTCACTTGCACATATGACGTAGTCATATACATGCACACACGTGTGAATCAAACTACAATTTACTTTATTTTTTCGTTAGTAATATAACTAGGAGATATCTTCTGCAAATATATAAGAACCACCTGATTGGTTGCAAAGCTGTAAACCATAATAGTCATGCTTTGAACACAATATAATTTACTTAAAAATAGATCTTTTGTCATTTTTTAACCAAACTTTTATGAACATTTCTGAGTAGCTTTGTTGACTGTAGTCTTGAAGGAAAATTTCTGTTTATAAAGGGTTGACATTTTCTAAAATATCTTAAACATACAAATATCATGGGACCCAGCCATTCTATTCCTTGATGCTTTTCCAAGAAAAATGAAAGTGTCTGTGCACGTAAGAATTGTATTAAAATATTCATAGCATGAAAAATGGGGAAGGGCCCGGGCAGGACCAGAAGGGGTAAATCCAAAGGTGCACCTGGAAACCTGGGTGAAGAATGAATATGTTCATTCTATTAATTACAATGATGGTTTCACAAATATGTACTTATCTCAAAACATAATACTATTTCAAAGTTATGTAGTTAATTTTATGTCAACTATAACAAAATAAAGTTGCTAAAAATGTGTAGTACCCATCAAAATATGTGTCTAAAGAAACATTTCAGCATTAAAAGGAAAACAAGAAATCCTGAAAATTTAAGGTCTGACAAGAACCTCAAAATTTGGGAACAGAAGAGCTGGTGTAAACCAAAAGATAACTGAAATAAAATAATAAAATTAGAATTAGGTAATGAAACTCAGAAGAATAAGTTAAAATTAACAAATCCAAAAGTCAGTTTATTTTTAATTGCTTTCTTTTCGAAAAGGTTCAAAAATTATAAATCCTGACAAGACTGATGGGGAAAAAAAAAGGAAGACATACATTTCAATTCCAGAAATGTAGAGTAGATCATCATTAAAGATGCTGGTGATGGTTATATAATATATGAAGTTATACAAAATGACAAAATTCCAAAAAAAATATCTTAACAAAATAAGAAATGCAGAAAGTCTCAATGATACTTATGTGTATTAATTGAAGCCCATAGTGAAAATCCTTCCTACAAAGTTTCCACAGCCTAATGCCTGATTTTCTGAACTTAGCCATACATTTCAGAAAGAAAGAATACCAAACATGCACATGGGAACGCATGTGAATAAATTAGTTTGCTTGTTTTTTCACTAACAATATATCATGGAGATATCTTCTATAATTATTAAAGATTTACCTGATTGGGTGTAAAATCTGCATAGTACTTATGGTATGAACCCAGCTTATTTTATTAAAAATAGTAGTTTTGCCTTTTTATATCCATATTTTTATACACTTTTGAAAAGTTCTATCAAATACAATCATAGAAAGACAACTACTGTGGAATAGGATAGGTGAATTTAAAATATTCTTTAAAAATACCGAATTAACTTCCAAAAACAATTCTATTTATGCTCTCTCCAAAATATGGTATCAATGGATAATAATGTGATACCTTGTTATTTAATTTACACTAATTATTAAGGATTTTAATACTAATAGCCAACTAATACTTATTATTGTATACATCATATATGAATTTTACTAATATCATATGTCACAGTATGTCATTTTATAATTATTTGATTACCAAAATTATTACATATTATGTACATAAATATATGCATAAATTGTTACTTTCACTTACATTCTGTACATTCCTTGTTACTGAATTGGTTCTGATATGCACTCTGTTTACATAAATCATTTCACTAATAGAACATGTTTTCCAAAGCATAAAGTTATTATATATTATATAATTAAAGTAATTTAAATTATTTTGCTATGGGTAACACAAGTGTTGTGCTATCTTACAGTTTCTCATACTGTTCAACATTAACATCAGATCAACAATTATATCGATTGACTTTAATATACGCTTGTGAATGTGCTTACATTCTTTTAATGTGTCTGCATATAATCTATACAGATATTCTAATGTATTTTAATGAGAAATAAAAAACGAGACTTTTGGCTTTTGTTTTTTTCTACATGTGAAGTTTTGTTGGCTTTTGTTTTGTTGCTATTGTCAATCAAATAACTTATCCTTTTATTTACACAAATGGCAAAATTTGAATTGAATTGCTATTGAAAATAGCTATTGAAATTTTAAAATATTAAGCTGCCAGATAAAAATCTAAAAGACCAATTTAATTTTAATAATAAAAAAATCCAATAAACACAAAAGGAGGTACAAAAAGAGGGACAGAAAAAAGTGAGGGGAAAAATAGAAAACAAATGGCAAGATGGTCAATTATAAAACAAACTATATTAATAGTAACATTGACATTAGAAGGAGCAGGTCAGGAAGGGTGAAAGCAATTCAATTCAAAAGGAAACTCTCTGAGAACTAAAGATACATCACCTGTCCAGGAATGACGATTTAAAGATGGCTGCCTTCACAACAGAATCCATGGAGTACCAGAAATAATGAGCACAATATTTCCAGTGCTGAAAGAACAAATGAAACAGTCCACAGAATTCTATATCCAGCAAAATTTTCTTTCCAAACTAAGAAATAAGACATATCCACATACACAAACCTGAGACAGTTTGTCACGGAATTGTCAGTAATTTCTGTTGCTACAGGAAGTTCTACAGGCTGCAGGAAGTGGCACGTGATGAAAACCGAGATTATCCCATATGCCAGAAAAGCCCTGGGCAGAAAGACTGAGATTCCGCCCTCTGCTGACAGCAGTTGGTAATGGCAGTTGGCTGGAATCTAAGAATTTATGTAGCATCCCAACTGCTGCACTGTATTACTGGTCTTGAGAGAGTCACTAAACTTGGTCCAGAATCCAAGCAGGAGCCATAGCTCCATCTCCTTTCTCTTTTCATGACTTTTCTTTGTTTGTCTGGTTTGGTTTTGTTTTTGTGGGTACTGCGATCTGGCCCCATGACCTTGGTGTTATAGGGCTCCACTCTAACCAACTGAGCTAATGGCCATCTCCAAACCCCATCTCTTGGTGGAATGTATGTCTAAGAATGTGTGGGCATGTTTTTAAACCACCACAGGTAAAAATCCAAGAGAGAAATTGAAATCGAATAATTTAAAAATGTAACAAACACAAAAGTAGGAATAAAAAAAAGAACAGAAAAATAAAAAGTGATGGGAAAAACAGAAAACAAATGGCAAGATGGTCAACTTTAAAACTAACTATATTAACAATAACACTGAATTTGAAAAGAGAGGTTCAGGAGGGGTGATTTTATAACTCCATACAGAAATTTGGCAGATAACAGTTATGTTTATTATCTTGATTGTACTGATAATTTCATGAGTGTAGGCATATTATAAATCGTATCACATTGCACATTTAAAAATTGCATTTTTTATGTCAATTATAATTCAATAAGTCCATTTTCAAATGTGTGGAATGAACCTCAGCATGCATCTATAGAAAAGTTCCGACATTAAATGCAAAAGAAAAAATGCTGAAAAAAAAATGCTAAAATAACTAAGGTCAGGGATTAAACAAAGGACATCACTCTCAAATTTGCACAAATAAATGAAAGGCTAATAAGAGATTACTATAAATAACTACATGCTAAAAAATTAGATAACTTACATAAAATGGACCAGTTCCTAGAATGGCATTAACTAATCAACTGCGCAAAAAAAAAAAAAAAAAAAGAAAGAAAGAAAGAAAGAAAGAAAAAGAAAGAAAAGAAAAGAAATTCTGGATAGACCTACAAAAAGTAAAGATATTGAGTTAGTAACTTGAAAGTAATTTCTTCCCATGAAGAAGAGCCCATACCCAAATGGCTTCACTGGAAAATTTTAAAGAACACTTTAACAATAAATAACAGCGATTCTTCACAAAATGTTCCAGAAAATTTAAGAGGAGAGAACACTTCCCTACTCATTCTTTATTGCCAGTATTACCCTGATACCAAAACCAGACAAAGATATCACAAGAAAAGTATAGACAAGTATCTCTTATGAATACAGGTGCAAAAATCCTTGACAGTATACCAGCAAAGTAAATCCAGCAACATATGAAAGGATTATACACTATGACCAAGTAGGATTTATGCTAAGAATACAAGATTGCTTCAATATCCAAAAATCAATCATTGTAAAACACCATATTACAAGAAAAACAAAAATCATACAATCATTTCAAGATATGCAGAGAAAACACATGACAGTATCCAACACACTTTCATAAGAGACAACAAACTAGGAATAAAAGAGAACTTCCTCAACCTGACAAAATGCATCAACAAAAAACCTACAGCTAACATCACACTCAATGAGACACTGTATGTTTTCTACCTAATATCAAGAACAAGATAAATATGTCCACTCTGACCAATTTTATTCAATATGCATTAGCAAGAAACAGACAAATAAGGTATACGGATTGGAAAGAAAGAAGCAAAAATATCTCCATTTGCAGATAACATTAAACAGTATATAAAAAAATTCTAAGAAATCCACTAATAATTAGAACAATAATCAATTTCACCAAGGTTGCAAAATACGAGGAAATACACAAAATCAATTGTATTTCCATACAGTCAATGAATAAGCCAAAACTGAAATTAAGAAAAACAATTGTTTACATCAGAAGATATTACTTAGTAATATATTCAGTTAACCAGATGCAAGACTTACAGATCAAAAATCACAGAACCATGTAGAGAGACATGATTAAAGAGTTAAATAAATGAGAACTAGCCATATTTATAGATTGCAAGAGTAAATATTTTTATGATGGAAATACACCAATGGCAAAAAATATTTTCAACATGTGGTACTGTGACAACTAGATATCTACATGCAAAAGAAAGAAGTTGGACCCTTACCTCACATCACACAGAAAAAGGAACTCAGGTGGATCATAGATCTAAATGTAACTGTTACAACCAAAAGGCTCCTGGAAGAAAGTACAGGAATGAACATGTGTTACCTTAGGTTAAGCAATGATTTCGTAATTATGACAGCAAAGCACAAGCAATAAAAGAGAAGACTGATAAGTTCTAATTCATCAAAACTGAAAATGTTTTTGTTTCAAAGAACATCATTAAGAAAATGAAAAGAGAATTCAGAGAATGACACAAAATCTTTAAAAATCATGTACTTGATAAGCGATCTGTATACATAATATGAAAAGAACTTCCTCAATAAGAAAAGGACAATCCAATTTTTTTAAATTGGCAAAAAATTCCAATAGGCGCTTCTCCAAAGAAGATATACAAATGGTCAATAATCACATGAAAAGACGCCAAACATCATTAGTCCTTAGGGAAACGCAAATCAAACTCACAATGGTATACTACTTCACATCCAAAAGAATTAGTATAATCAAAAAGACAGATAACAAGTATTGGTGAGAAGAAATTGAAACCCTCATATATAGCTCTACAGTTTGGTAATTCTTCAACAAGTTAGACAAACAGTTAGTATATGACCCAGAATTTCCAAACTTACCTGTCCACTTCAGATAACTAAAAACATATATCCATACAAAAATTATATCTGATTGTTCATAGCACCACTACTCATAACAGCAAAAAGTAAAAACAACCCAAATGTCTCTCAACTGATGAATGAACAAACAGAATGTGATAGACCCATATGATGGAGTATGTTTGCCATTAAGAAACCCGAAATACTCATCATTGTGAACCTTGGTAAAACTCAAAAAAAATAGGCTGAAGTTATTCTCTGCACAAAACTGTGTGTACCTGTCTCTCCTTGCTCCTTTCCACTAGATACAGCCAAAAACCCTGGAAAGAATACAAAACACAACTAAAAAGAAACTCTGAACAGTGGTCAGAAGAGGGCAGGCTTCTAAGTGGAGGGCAAAGTGACGGAATAACAGAGCAGCAGGCATTTGATGACCACCCACCCTACAAAAGAAGGTGACCTAGACCTAGTATTTCTCAAAACCCAGCACAGCAACATAGTTTGGCCCCTACAGGCTCGTTTCTCCCCTGGATCCAAGAATAATTCTGCCCAAATCGCCAGACTAGCCAGATAGAATCAGAAAGAGAGGTGTTATTGGAAATACTGATGACAATAAAGAGCCAAGGAATGTGCTAGCCTTCCCAACTTGACCTGAGACCCTGCTCCATTCAGTGCATGGCAGGATGCGCTGGCAGGGATCACGTCACAACAACAGTTTGTATGTAGAAGAAGTCTGTTCATATTCATTGGTGAGTGGCATTACATTGTGTGATATACCTTATTTTACACATTCTTAGAAATGGTGAACTATTAGGTTGTGTCCAGTTTGGGCTACTAAGTATTACTGTTTCTATACACTTTTTTGGCACAGAAGTGCATTTTTAGGATAACTATGTAAGTCAGGGTGGAATTACTGAGTCATTTTTTTTTTTAAGTTTTATTTTGTCGATATACATTGTGGCTGATTATTGCTCCCCATCACCAAAACCTCCCTCCCTTCTCCCTCCCCCCCCCAACAATGTCCTTTCTGTTTCCTTGTCGTATCAACTTCAAGTAGTTGTGGTTGTTATATCTTCTTCCCCCCCCCCCGGTATTTTTGTGTGTGTGTGTGTGTGTGTGTGTGTGTGTGTGTGTGTGAATTTATATATTAATTTTTAGCTCCCACCAATCAGTGAGAACATGTGGTATTTCTCTTTCTGTGCCTGACTTGTTTCACTTAATATAATTCCCTCAAGGTCCATCCATGTTGTTGCAAATGGCAGTATTTCATTCATTTTTATAGCTGAGTAGTATTCCATTGTGTAGATGTACCACATTTTCCATATCCACTAATCTGATGATGGACATTTGGGCTGGTTCCAACTCTTGGCTATTGTAAAGAGTGCTGCGATGAACATTGGGGAACAGGTATAACTTCGACTTGATGATTACCATTCCTCTGGGTATATTCCCAACAGTGGGATAGCTGGGTCGTATGGTAGATCTATCTGCAATTGTTTGAGGAACCTCCATACCATTTTCCATAGAGGCTGCACCATTTTGCAGTCCCACCAACAATGTATGAGAGTTCCTTTTTCTCCACAACCTCGCCAGCATTTATCGTTCAGAGTCTTTTGGATTTTAGCCATCCTAACTGGGGTTAGATGATATCTCAATGTGCTTTTGATTTGCATTTCCCGGATGCTGAGTGATGTTGAGCATTTTTTCATATGTCTGTTGGCCATTTGGATATCTTCCTTAGAGAAATGCCTACTTAGCTCTTTTGCCCATTTTTTAATTGGGTTGCTTGTTTTCTTCTTGTAAAGTTGTTTGAGTTCCTTATATATTCTGGATATTAGTCCTTTGTCAGATGTATATTTTGCAAATATTTTCTCCCACTCTGTTGGTTGTCTTTTAACTCTGTTAATTGTTTCTTTTGATGTGCAGAAGCTTTTTAGTTTGATATAATCCCATTTCTTTATTTTTCCTTTGGTTGCCCGTGCTTTTGGGGTCGTATTCATGAAGTCTGTGCCCAGTCCTATTTCCTGAAGTGTTTCTCCTATGTTTTCTTTAAGAAGTTTTATTGTCTAAGGGTGTATATTTAAATCCTTAATCCATTTTGAGTTGATTTTAGTATACGGTGAGAGGTATGGATCTAGTTTCATTCTCCTGCATATGGATATCCAGTTATCCCAGCACCGTTTGCTGAAGAGGCAGTCCCTTCCCCAGTGAATAGGCTTGGTGCCTTTGTCAAAGATCAGATGGCAGTAAGTGTGTGGGTTGATTTCTGGATTCTCTATTCTATTCCATTGGTCAGTGTGTCTGTTTTTATGCCAGTACCATACTGTTTTGGTTATTATAGCTTTGTAGTATAGCTTAAACTCAGGTAGTGTTATGCCTGCAGCTTTATTTTTTTTTGCTCAGCATTGCTTTGGCTATGCGTGGTCTTTTATTGTTCCATATAAATGTCTGGATAGTTTTTTCCATTTCTGAGAAAAATGTCTTTGGAATTTTGATGGGGATTGCATTAAATTTGTATATCACTTTGGGTAGTATGGACATTTTCACTATGTTGATTCTTCCAATCCAAGAGCATGGGATATCTTTCCATCTTCTTGTATCCTCTCTAATATCTCTCAGCAGTGGTTTGTAGTTCTCATTATAGAGATTTTTCATCTCCTTGGTTAACTCAATTCCTAAGTATTTTATTTTTTTGGTGGCTATTGTAAATGGGCAGGCTTTCTTGATTTCTCCTTCTGCATGTACACTATTGGAGAAAAGAAATGCTACTGATTTTTGTGTGTTGATTTTGTATCCTGCTACTGTGCTGAAATCATTTATCAATTCCAAGAGTTTTTTTGTAGAGGTTTTAGGCTGTTCGATATATAGGATCATGTCATCTGCAAACAGGGACAGTTTGACTTCATCTTTTCCAATCTGGATGCCCTTTATTTCCTTCTCTTCTCTGATTGCTCTGGCTAGTACTTCCAACACTATGTTGAATAGGAGTGGTGAGAGTGGGCATCCTTGTCTAGTTCCTGGTCTTAAAGGAAAGCTTTCAGCTTTTGCCCATTCAGGATGATATTGGCAGTGGGTTTGGCATATATGGCTTTAATTATGTTGAGATATTTTCCCTGTATACCTAACTTATAGAGAGTCTTTGTCATGAATGAGTGCTGAACTTTATCAAATGCTTTTTCAGCATCTATAGAGATGATCATATGGTTCTTGTGTTTGAGTTTATTAATATGGTGTATCACATTTATTGATTTGCGTATGTTGAACCAACCTTGCATCCCTGGGATGAATCCCACTTGATCGTGATGAATAATTTTACGTATGTGTTGCTGTATTCTGTTTGCTAGTATTTTAGTGAGGATTTTTGCATCTATATTCATCAAGGATATCGGCCTGTAGTTTTCTTTTTTGGCTATATCTTTACCTGGTTTTGGTATCAGGATGATGTTTGCTTCATAGAATGAGTTTGGGAGATTTGCGTCCGTTTCAATCTTTTGGAATAGTTTGTAAAGAATTGGTATCAATTCCTCTTTGAATGTTTGGTAAAATTCTGCTGTGAATCCATCTGGTCCTGGGCTTTTCTTTGTTGGGAGCCTTCTGATAACAGCTTCAATCTCCTTTATTGTTATTGGTCTGTTCAAATTTTCTACGTCTTCATGGTTCAGTTTTGGGAGCTTGTGTGTGTCCAGAAATTTATCCATTTCCTCCAGATTTTCAAATTTGTTGGTGTATAGTTGTTTATAGTAGTCTCGAATGATTCCTTGTATTTCAGATGAATCAGTTGTAATATCGCCTTTTTCATTTCTAATTTTGGTTATTTGAGTCTTTTCTCTTCTTTTTTTTTGTTAGCCATGCTAATGGTTTGTCAATTTTATTTATCTTTTCAAAAAACCAACTTTTTGATTCGTTGATCTTTTGAATTGTTTTTTGGTTTTCAATTTCATTCAGTTCTGCTCTGATCTTAATGATTTCTTTCCGTCTGCTAACTTTAGGTTTGGATTGTTCTTGTTTTCCTAGTTCTTTAAGGTGAAGTGTTAGGTTGTTCACTTGCCATCTTTCCATTCTTCTGAAGTGAGCTTTTAATGTGATAAATTTTCCCCTCAATACTGCTTTTGCAGGATCCCACATGTTTTGGTATGATGTATCATTGTTTTCATTAGTTTCAATAAATTTTTTGATTTCCTGCTTGATTTCTTCTTGGACCCATATGTCATTAAGTAGAATGCTGTTTAATTTTCATGTGTTTGGATAGTTTTCAGAGTTTCGTTTGTTATTAATTTCTAGTTTTAATCCATTGTGGTCTGAGAAGATACATGGGATAATTCCAATTTTTTTCAATTTATGGAGACTTGATTTGTGACCTAATATGTGATCTATCCTGGAGAATGATCCATGTGCTGATGAGAAGAATGAATATTCTGAGGTTGTTGGGTGGAATGTTCTGTAGATATCTGCCAATTCCAATTGGTCTAGAGTCTTGTTTAGATCTTGTGTTTCTCTACTGATTCTTTGCCTAGATGATCTGTCTAATATTGACAGTGGGGTGTTCAGGTCCCCTGCTATTATGGTATTAGTGTCTATTTCCTTCTTTAGGTCTAATAGCGTTTGTTTTATAAATCTGGCTGCTCCAACATTGGGTGCGTACATATTTATGATTGTTATGACTTCTTGATGGATCAGTCCTTTTATCATTAAGTAGTGTCCCTCATTGTCTCTTTTTATGGTTTTTAGTTTAAAGTCTATTTTGTCAGATATAAGAATAGCTACTCCTGCTCGTTTTTCTTTTCTGTTAGCATGGTAAATCTTTTTCCATCCTTTCACTCTTAGTCTGTGTGAATCTTTATGGGTGAGGTGGGTCTCTTGTAGGCAGCATATAGTTGGGTCCTCCTTTTTGATCCAGTCAGCCAATCTGTGTCGTTTGATTGGGGAATTTAAGCCTTTTACATTAAGAGTTGTTATTGAAAGGTGTTGATTTATTCCTAGCATTTTATTGGTTGTTTGGTTGTCTTAGGTGTCTTTTGTTCCTTGCTTTCTGATTTACTGTTTGGTTTCTGTGTTTGTTGGTTCCTTAGGTTGTAGATAGTGTTTTTGTTTGCTTGTTTTCTCTTCATGGATGCCATTTTTATTATACTAGTGGGTATTGATTTTTCTTGGGTTTTTATGGCAGTGGTAGTTATTTTTCAGGATCCAAACCCAATACTCCCTTGAGAATTTCTTGTAAGGGTGGTCATGTGGTAGTGAACTCCCGCAGTTTTTGTTTGTCTGAGAAATATACTATTTGCCCTTCATTTCGGAAGGATAGCCTTGCAGGGTAGAGTATTCTTGGCTGGCAATCTTTGTCTTTTAGTATTTTGAAAATATCATCCCATTCCTTTCTAGCTTTTAGTGTTTGTGATGAGAAGTCTGATGTTAGCCTGATTGGGGCTCCCTTATAGGTGATTTGACGCTTCTCTCTTGCAGCTTTTAAGATTCTCTCTTTGTCTCTGAGTTTTGCCAATTTGACTATAACATGTCTTGGAGAAGGCCTTTTTGGGTTGAATACGTTTGGAGATCATTGAGCTTCCTGGATCTGAAGATCTGTGATTTTTCCTATACCTGGGAAGTTTTCTGCCACTATTTTGTTGAATATGTTTTCAATGGAATCTCCATTTTCCTCCCCTTCTGGAATACCCATGACTCGGATATTTGAGCGCTTGAGGTTGTCTGATATCTCTCTCAGATTTTCTTCAATGTCCTTGATTCTTTTTTCTTTCTTCTTGTCTGCTTGTGTTATTTCAAACAGCCCATCTTCAAGTTCAGAGGTTCTCTCTTCAACTTCGACAAGCCTGCTGGTTAAACTCTCCGTTGTGTTTTTTATTTCGCTGAATAACTTCTTCAGTTCAGCAAATACTGCTACATTCTTTTTCAGGACATTGATTTCCTTGTACATTTCCTCTTTCAGATCCTGTATACTTTTCCTCATTTCATCATGATGTCTAGCTGAGTTTTCTTGTATCTCATTCAGTTTCCTTAGAATTATCACTCAAAATTCCTTGTCAGTCATTTCAAGGGCTTCTTGTTCTATAGGATCTAGAGTTTGAAATTTATTAACTTTTGGTGGTGTACTTTCTTGATATTTTGTATTTCTGGTATCTTTTTTTTTGGTGTTTATTCATTGTGGCAGGGGGTTTCACAGACCACCGGTTTGAGACTAATGACTAACTAGGATGTTGCTGTGGTTGCCAATTTCGTATGGCTCCCTCCGTGACTGCTCAGTTGGCCTCTAGTGTCTTGTGTGTGTGGTTGCCTCGGGTCTTGGGCTTCTCCGGGGAGCCACCTTTCTGGTCAGCTTGGACTCTGCTGGGCTGGTGGATTACGTACCACAGGGTGTGTGATCTCTGTTGAGCTTTCACTTCTTGTGCAGGACTTCTCCCTGTTACCTGTGCTCTGGCCCAGGCTGTTGGATCATGCAGTGGCGCCCCCACCGGGTGTGTGGTTTCTGTCAAGTCTCCGCCTCCCAGGTCGCACGTCTCCCTACTCTGTGCGTACTGTGCTGGGCTGGGGTGTGTCTTCTGCGGCCCTCTTCTATCAGCTGGGCCTTCAAGACCCTGCTCGGCACCACCTCGCCCTGGAAGTCTACCAGGTTTCTGCTAGGCACAGACGACCGGTCTCTCTGGGTGCCTTTGTAGCACTGTGTAGATCTTTCTCGGGGCTTGTTCACCTTTATATCCCCATGGCATAGACCGAATCTAGCGCCCACCTGCAGCCTGCTCTCCAGCAGGTTCAAGTGGACCTGGGAACTCTCCTACCATACTATTCCCAACCGGAAATTGGTTAGGCTTTTTTTCCGAACTGGTGGCTGCAGAGATGGTATCTGCCTCCCAGTAACAGGAAGTTTACTGGGGGCCAAAGTCCAGGGTGTGGTGGAATGACAGTCGGCCCGCCCGTACTTCCTTGCCCTCCCGACACTGGCCGGAGACTCCCTCGCCTCCAGCCCCGCCAGAGAACCGCGGAGGGAGTGGGAGGGGAGGCCGGCCCGCAGGCTCCAGAAAGCCCCCCGCCGGGCCAAGCAAGTGGGAAGGCTCAGTGATGGCCAAGCCGGGCGGGGCTGCGAGCACCTGGGAAAATGGAGGCAGCCCCGGGGCGGTGAGTGGCCTGGTGGTGCAGGCAGGAGCTGGGTGGGCATAATCCCCCCGAACAGATCTGGGCCAGGGGTCACTCACAGGGTTGTGCCAGGTCAGGTGTTCACTCTCTGTCTCTGGTTTGTTGCCTTCCCTGTTCTCAGCCGCTGCCGCCTCGGGCTGTTCAGTTGCGGCGCGGCTTGGGCGCTCCCAAGAATCTTCTTTAATGCCGGCCTGAAACCTCGAATCCTGAATAGGGCAGCTGGTCGCCTTCAGCATGGCCCCAGCCTCCGGGATCCTGTCTGCATCCACAGCAGCCCTGGCGCCGTGTTCCCTGTTTCGAGACTCGCTTTTGCAGCTAAGAAACAGTTCTTTTCCTGCTCCACACTTCAAAGCTGTTGCCTGTAAATGAGGCAGCCTCTCCTGCCGGGGGCAAAGTGGCGGTCACCTCCCACGACCGGCCAGCAGCTGTGGTCCTCCCTTAAGAGATGGCAAGAGGAAGGTCCACAAGTTTCCCGTCTGCCTGAGGCCCAGTGGCCGCCTTTTCCACCTCAGCTACTCCGCACCAACCACCGCAGCCACCGCCATCTTGAAAACCTACTGAGTCATTTTGTATGTGTCTATTCAGCTTAATAGAATCTGCCAAAATTGTGCCAGAGTCCTGGCTCTAATTTCCCCTTCCACAAACTATGTATGAGAGTTCCTCACTGACACAAGCTATTGTCAAGGTGAGAGATTTATGTTTGCCCAGGCCCTCTGGATGAGGCAAATTCACCTATGGCAGGGAGTTTGAAACAGGTAGAGCATGGCGGAGTTGTTAAGCTGATGAAACAGATATTAAAAGTCGAGGCTGCTGTGCAGCTGAGATTTACCTGTTATGACACTCTAGATGAGGGAGCTGTTCACAGGACCAAGGCAGAAGTCTGTGTGGAAGTTTACAATAGGTCCTTGGTCAGGACCTGGGCTGAACATGTGCCCAAGAATCATCAAGGCATAGCAGAAAGTGGATGTGAGGCTAAGAGAGGAGTGGAAATAACAGAGGTCTTGCAGTGCCCATTGACTGTGGGAAGAGTACCGAAACCTATAGCAACCTGTTAGATAATATTCAATCATCAAACTTATACATAATCTGAGCCCAATATGAGTAAGAAGACTAATGGATCAGGAAAAAAAACATATGATTTGTAGAAAAGAGGTCCAAAATTCCCAACTTTTCAAAAGTATGTTCTAAGTACAGAACCAAGATTAGTGGAACCAAAAAATCAAAATAGATATGCATGTGGTACATCATACTTAAGCAGCTAAAAGCCAAATAATAAAATTAAACATGCCAGAGAAGTACAAATGAATTGACTACCTATCTGGGAAAAATGAGGTGAATAATGGCTGCTTTCTCAAGAGTATCCACGGAGAGCTGGTGAAAAACGAATCAGCATCTTTCCAATGCTGGAAGAAAAAATAAGATTGTCCACTCAGAATACTATATCCAGCAAAATTATCTTTCCAAACTCAGAATGACATAAGAAACATCCACACAATCAAACCTGAGACAATTTGTTGCTGGATAACCTGTAATGTAAGTAATACTGTTGCAAGTTCTTCAGACTAAAGTGAAACAACACTTCATGGAAATTAGAAATTAAAAGAAAAAGTGAAGAGCACACACGCAAAAGAGAAGATGTGAAAATATGTGCGGAGTGATCTTTTTAAAGGGCTGCTTGATTCAGTTTGCTAGTATTTTGTTGGAAATTTTTGCATCTTTGTTCATCAGGATATTGGCCTATAGTTTCCCTTTCCTGTTTTTGTTCTTGTCTGTTTTAGAAATTATCCCAGGGATGCAAGAATGGTTCAACATTTAGGTTGGTTCCACATTTTGGCTATTGTTAATAAAGCTGTGATGAACATGGGAGTGTAGGTATCCCTTCAACATGATGGTTTCCATTCCTTTGGGTATATTCCCAGAAGTGAGATTGTATCCCCAAAATGTGTATAATCAATTATGCTTCAGTTAAAAAACAAAACAGGGGTTCAACAAATGCAAATCAACAAACTTGAAACATTACAGCAACAGAATGAAGGACAAAAACCAAATGATCATCTCAACTAATGCAGAAAATGTATTTTATAAAATTCAATATCCCATTATGACAAAAAACCACAACAAACTGGGTATAGAAAGAACATACTTCAACACAATAAAGGCCACATATGACAAACCCACAACTAATTTCATACCAATGTGGAAAGCTGAAAGGTTTTCCTCTAAGAACAGGAAAAACATAAGGACGCACACTCTCACTGCTTTTACTTAACACAGTACTCGAGCAATTAGGCAAAAGAAAGAAATAAAGGTCATCCAAATTGTAAAGGAGGAAGCCAAATTGTCTCTGCTTGCAGATGACATGATCTTACATGTAGAAAATCCTAAAAGTTCCACCCAAAACTCTTAGTACTGATAAATTAATTCAGTAAAGTTGCAGGATACAAAATGAACATACAAAAATCAGTACAGTTTCTATACACCAATAACGAGCAAGCTGAAAAAGAAATCAAGAAAGCAATCCCATTTAAAACAGCTACAAAAAAACATAAATTACCTAAAAATAAATTTTACCAAGGGGATGACAGATCTATACAAGAAAAACTATAAAACACTGATTAAAGAAATGGAAGACATGAAGAAATGGTAAGACATAGACATTCCACATTCACAGGTTGGAAGAATCAATAATGTGAAAAATTCCACACTACCAAAAGCTGTCTATAGATTCAGTTCAATCTCTATCAAAGTGCCAGTGACATTATTCACCCAAAATAGAAAAAAACAATACTATAATTGTTTTGAAACCACACAAAAACCCTAATAGCCGAATTAATCCTGAGCAAAAGGAACAAAGCTGGAAGCACCACTTTACGTGACTTCAAAATATACTGCAAAGCTATAGTAACCAAAACAGCATGATACTGGCATAAAAAAAAAGACTAGAAACTAAAGGAACAGAATAGAGAACCCAGAAATAAAGCCACATATTTACAGACAACTGGTTTTCTCTTTTCCTTTTTCAGATTATAAAAAAATTTATTGATAATTTTTTTAAATCTTGAGTAATTTTTTTTCTGCTGCACATCACAAATTATATATGTCCTAGAAATGATCTCATCTTATTATTATTTTTATTTATACATATTTATGGGGTTCAGAGTTGACTACCAGTATTTGTGTATGGTGTGTGATGATCAAATCAAAACTGATTTTGGACAAACACACTAAGAATATTCATTAGGGAAAGGACAGTCACTTCAATAAATGGCACTGTGAAAACTGGATACCCATATGCAGAAGAATGAGATTAGACCATATCTCTCACCATATACAAAATCAACTCAAAATGAATTAAAGGCTTAAATGTAAGACCTAAGACTATGAAACTAGTAGTAGAAAACATGGAGGAAATGCTTCAGAATATTGGTCTGGGAAAAGACTTTATGAAGAAGACCTCAAATGTACAGGCAATAAAAGCAAAAAGAAAAACAGACAAATGGGATTATGTCAAACTAAATAGCTTCTGCACAGCAGAGAAAAGAAATCAATGGAGACAACCTGCAGAATGGGGGAAAATATTTGTTAACTATGCATCTGACAAAGGATTAATATCCAGAATATCAAAAGAACTCAAACAACTTAACAGCAAAAAACAAGCAAACGAATAATCCAGTTAAAATATGGGCACATGAGCTGAACAGGCATGCTTCAAAAGAAGACATATAAATGGCCAAGAAGTATAGGAAACAATGCTCAACATCACTAATCATCAGGGAAATGCAAATCAAAGCTACAATGCAATATCGTGTCATTCCAGTTAGAATGGCTAACATTAAAAAGACAGAAAATACCAAAGGCAGACAAGGATGCACGGAAAGTGGAATTCTTACACATTGTTGGTGGGAATGCAAATTAATATAGCCATTATGGAAAACAAGATGGAGGTTTCTCAAAAAGCTAAGAATAGAATTACAATGTGATCCAACAGTCCCACTACTGGATATATGTTTAAACAAAGAAAGGAAATCAGTATATTGAAGAGATGTGTGCAAGCTCATGTTTATTGCAGCACTATTTATAATAACAAAAATATGGAATCAACCTAAGTATCTATCCACAGATTAATGGATAATGAAAATGTGGTATGTAAACACACAATACTATTTAGCCATTAAAAAGAATGTCATCCTGCCATTTGCAGTAACATGTGTGAGCTTGATGGATATTATGTTAAATAAAATAAGCCAGGAGGAGAAAGAGGAACACTACATGTTCCCACTCATATGTGGAAGCAAACAAAGTTGATCATGGGTAAGTAGAGATAAGAATGGTGCTTACCAGAGATTACCATGTTGAATTTTTGGAGAGGATTCTTAAAGCAAATGTACTTCACAGGACATGGTTTTCCAAAGCCATGCAGTTTCGAATACTGACCTTCAGAGGACTGGAAATTTTCCTCGGGCTATAAAGTCTCTGGTGGAAGATAAAGATTTGTGGCACAGCAAGGTTGCTGGCTCATGGACAGACAGGTTACTGATTGATATGTGAAGATACTGGAAAATTGCTGGAAGGAGAAGGACTGTTTGCTAAGATCAAGCTTTTGTTGGTGGATCACTTAATTGTCTAATGGAATGTCATCTGACTTGTTTCACTGAAAGTTACCAGCCTATATTGTTAAAGTATAACCCCGCCTATGTTCTCTTCCTGTAACTTCCTGTTCTGGAAAACAAAAGCAGGAAGAGAACCTCTATTCGGGGTTAATTTCCAAAGGAAGGGATGCCTCTCACTGGAGAGTTCCGGGAAAGTTAACCACTTTGGGTCTTCTAACTGCTCAGAAGAGATGGGCTTTGGGTAATCCTTTGTGGCTCCGTCAACCAGGGGAAGTGGGGTGACAAGTCCATGGAGGGAAAAGCAACAAATTTTTACCAGAAGGGTAAAGGGGTAGGGGAGAGTGAGAGTTGATTAACAAACACAAAATTACAGCTAAGTAGGAGGAATAGGATTTAGTGTTCTATAGCACTGTAGGGTGACTATGATTAACAACAATTTATTGTATAAATTCAAACATCTGGAAAAGAGGATCTTGAATGCACCCAACACAAAGAAACAATAAATGTTTGAGGTAACAGGAAAAAAAAAAATACCAGTGGCTAGCAGGGTACCAGGGAAAAGAGACAGATGCACAGAAGAATAGGTGGAGAACAGAGGCTTATTAGGGCAGTGAAACTATTGTGTATGATACTGTAATAGTGAATACATGACATTATGCGTTTAGCAAAACCCATAGAACTATACAACACAGAGAGGGAATCCTAATGTAAACTTTACTTTATAATAGTGTATCAATATTGGTTCATAACTGTAACAAATGTACCACAGCAATGCAGGATATTAATAATAGGATAAACTCTGTGTGTGTGTAGGGGGGTATTTTCTGCTCGATTTTCCTGCAAACCTAAAACAGCTATAAACTAAAGTCTACTACTCAAAAAAAAATAAATAAATAAAATGTATGGGGAAATATAAGAAAATTTTTCTATTGTTTTTAAAATGCATTTCAATGTATAAAGCAAAACATGAAAAAAAATAGTATCGTATATGGAAAATATATGACACCAAGACCACAAAGTCCCATGTCATGAGGGTACATTTACGTCGAGTGGTACAAACATAACTTTCAGTACACCAGGGCAAGATAAAGGTTGATATGCCACTCCCTAGAGCAACAATTCGACATGATGTAGGTAGTAATCTGGTGACTGTGGCTGTATAATTCATTCCCCCAAACTAATCTGTTTAGTATACTCATTATTTACAGTTTTTGTTTCCTAACAAACTGTACCTCAATAAAAGCACTTGCATCATATGGCTCATACCTTGTGCATGTTAAAAACTAAAGAATAATTTATTAAATCTATGAAATATTTAACTTGAAATAATTATGTATAATGAAACAGAGAAAAAGCACTCTTCAGGAAGATCATTTGCCTTAACAGCAATTGTTTATCTTATGGAAATATAGACTGAATTAACTTTCTATAAAAGAAATAAAATGTACAGATTCAAAACTATTTCAATAACTAGTATTTGTAGAGATAAACTCTTGCTTAATAGCACACCAGCCGTTTCAGCTCAACCGTCCTACTGAGAAAAACTAGGAAAGCTGGAAGATATTAAAGATATTGTTTGAAGGCACCACAAATCAAAGGAAGAAAGCATTCAAAAAGACAGAATCTCAATTAGGAGAGAAGCCTTTGTCATGAGAACCACTCACATTTGTTACCGCTTCTCCCTTGAAGGCTTTTGCTGATTCCAAGGATGTGAGTGACGATCCAGGAGGCTTCAGCAGAAAGTTGGAGCTGAGCAGCTAAGCAGCTGAGAAAGACTTCTGGCAGTCTCACCCAACCAAGAGGACACAGGTTAAACCTGACAGTTCACAGACGAAACGAATCACAGAAAACAAACCAAGGGTTCATTTGGCATCCCCAAGGGCTTATGTCCTAAGGTCAATATAAACCTAAAATAGAAAACTCCACACAAAGCTCGAGATCCAGCTTTAAAAGGACTCAATTTCTGACTGCAGTGCGATTAACTGTCTCCACCCTAACTGCCTGTCAAATGCAAACGTATGCCAGAGAATGATAAAATCACCCAGAAACTCCAGTTACTTCTACACTATTTCATACAGAAAATCCAGCCTGCAATCTAAAGTACCCACACATGCAGAAAGCGAATGGGGTGGGAAAGGACTAGCATCAGGATTGGGATCCATTTTCTCCATATAATGAGGATGTCTGGAACAGAAAGAACTAAGACTTGGTGATTCCCACACAATTTACAGCAACAGTGAGATACCACTACACACCTGCTAAATGAGAAACAATGAAAAATAATAACCAAGTGCTGAGAAGTACTTAATTAAAGGTGACTCTTTCACACTGCAGATAGGGTTTAAAACAGGATATTCACTGCAGAACATTTACACAAATTCTAAAGTATCTAAAAGGCACAACTATCATGTGATCTAGCCATTCTGTTCCTTGAAAATTTTCAAAAAACATATAAAATTTTATGTCCATACAAAGACTCCTTCAAGAATGTCCATAACACAGGAAAGGGCGGAGGGCTTGGGCAGGATGACAGGGGAGCAATATGAGGTTCATAAGGAACCTTGGTGGAAGAGGAGAGGATATTAATGTTATCTTGATTGTGATGACAGTTTCATTAATACATAAAAGTCTTAAAACTTTTATGTTGACTTTAATGTTGTGCGGTTTATTTTAAATTAACTATACCTCAAAAATTGTTCAAAATGTGCAGTATGCACCAAATATGTGTCTCAAAGAAATTTCGGATCATTAAATTTAAAAAAGGAAGTACTAAAATTTGTAAATCTGATAATCAACCTCAATAAATTGTAAAAATTCCCGGTAATTTAATTAAAAAAAAAAAAAGATGAGAAACAAAATTAAGATCAATGGATGAAATTTTTTCAATTATAGAAAGAAAAATCCACAATTCCATAAGTTGTATTTAGATGTTACTATTGTTGTTTTTCTTTTTTGTAATAGGTTAAAAAATGATAAACCCTTGAGACACTTATCAACACAAAAACCAGACGTTATTACCAGGAACGGAAAATTATCTGTCCAGATCCTTGAGACATACACATAATATTTTAAGCAAAGATACATTGATAAAATTGAAGTTAACATGAAATCAGTAAATTCTTTTAAAAAATGAACTTAGAGAAAAATTTAGAAAATCTCAATAATCCTATATCTTTTTGAAAAATTGCATCTGTAATTAAATCTTTCCTCCCAGTGATTCTATTCTACACCCTGGTGCCTGAATACTTGCTGTTTTCCATACAATGAGAAAGAACCCCAATCTTGCACAATTTTTTCCAGATAAAAGAAATGCTTCTCAATTATATTATGAGACTGGTATAAACTTTACACTAAATCAATAGTATAAAAAAGATAAGAAAATAAAATCAGTGGTTATAGTGGAGAACTGGAGAAATATAACATCATCTTTCCAATGTTGAATGAAGAAAATAAAACTGTTGTATTAGTCCGTTTGGTGATGCTATAAAAGAATACCTGAGACTGGATAATTTATAAAGAACAGAGGTTTATTTGGCTTACGATTCTGGGACAGCTGCACCTGGCATGGGCCTCAGGCTGCTTCTACTCATGGCAGAAAATGGCAGGCAGCCAGCGGGTACAAGCAGATCACATGGCGAGAGGAAGCAGAGAGAGACAGAGAGGAGGTGCAAGGGTCTATTTAAACAATCAGCTTTGGTGGGAACTAATAGAGCTAGAACTCACTCATTAATTCCCTCCTCCCCCAGGGAGAGTATTAATCCATTCATGAGGGATCTGCCCCATGACTCAATCAGTTTCCAACACTGCCACATTGGGGATCAAATTTCCACGTGAGTTTCAGAGGGGACAACACATCCAAACTCCATCAACTGTCAATTGACAATTCCATATGCAGAAAAATTATGCTTTCTCTGAGAGTGAAATAAGAAACAACCAAACTTGAGACACCTTACCACTGGGAAAACTGGAAAAGAAGTAATGCTAAAGGAAGTCATTCAGGGTGAGGGTAGAGTTATCTCTCCTGATGGAAACTAAGAACTGCAGGAAGAAGTGAAAAGCTCTGATTAAGTAAAATATGGGAATAAATACACGATTATTTTCTACTATTTCTTTAAATAATAACTGACTACATCTAACTACTCTGTTCGAGCCAAATATCACAAAAATATAAAGATCCCATCTTCAACCATGTTACCAAAGGTCCACCCTGACCAGGCTGTATGTAGCTAGTTAACTCAAATCACCATCACACGGCATCCATAGTGGTGCAGTTGGAAGCTGGTACGTTCATACTTGCTGTTAGTAAAGAGTGCACCCTCCACCACACCACAGTGGTAATGGAGAGCAGGTAGAAAGTTTGGACTTCTACTCTCTGGGAATTAATGATATGCTGCTCCCCTTCTTGCTGAAGTGCTGTCAGAGGAAGCTCAGAGAAGAGTAACAGTTTTCACCACAGCCCATGGTAAAGAAGTCACTCTATATGGTGTGAGTAGTATGCACAAGAGGAGCTGTGACCTGCCACTCTCAGTGGAAGCCTAGTGGGGGACAGAACTTCCAACCCTTCCCAGGAGTAACGAGGAACATCCCCCACTCAGGAGTCAATGGAGGCCAAGGGTTGAATCTGGACTTCTACAATCACCTGGCAACAGAGGCCGTGCCTTCACTTTCCCCCTGCTCATGTGGTGCAAAGGAAATAATCATTGATCCTGAAGGCAGAAAAAGAGTAATTACCCAGACAGGAAACAGAAAGGAAATACGAATAAGGGGTGGGTAGGAGAACAAAGTCTCAGAGACCTGTGGGTCAATGACAAAGGTTCTAACATTCCTGTCATTAGAATCCCATAAAGAGTGGACAGAGTATAGTACTGAAAATACTTTTAAAAATAATGCCTGAAAACTTCCCAATTTGTCAAACAAAATCAGTTGGATGTAAGCACCTATTTTTAAGGTGATTTTTGAAACTTCCCTGCTATTGCCTCTTCAAAATTTTTTTGATCTAATATTTATTTTTTTCTCCTTTAGAGCTCTGATTACAATAATGGTGGGATTTTTTCTTGCATGCTATTTATCTTACCCTTTCTTCCGTATTTATCAATTATTTTTTTGTCTCTCCAAGGTTCTTTCTTTCACTTTTGTTTGGTTTTAGAATTTCTATTTGGTTCTTTTAAGAAGCTGCTCTGTTACGTAGATGTGGTCTCTAGTTCTCTGTAGCTATTATAAGAGGAATCAGATTAGTGACACAACATTAAATGTATTACTGAATAACTGGAAGGGGTGAAATATAGGAAATGGCTGAATCTCAAAGCCACAAAGCAGAAACGGGCCAACAAGGAGACTTCAGACACTGCCAAGGTCAGGCACCCAGAATGAGGAAGCTTCCTGTCAAACGGGAAGCTAGAACTCTGTATGTCTGCCAGTTCTCAAGCCATGCTTCCTCTGCCATAACCTGGAAATCACTGCTACAGCTGCTGTTTCCAGAACTCTGATGCCTTTGCCATAACCTAACAGCAGTTCTTAACCGATTTATTCTCAGTAATTTTTACACTCAAAAATTACTGGATACCCACAAAGCATTTTACTTATATGGATTATATATATTATTATTGATATGCTTCTGATATCAAAATTAAAACTGAGGAATTGTGTCATTTTTTAGTCAATTTATTTAAAAATAGCAATGGTAAATGTACTACAGCTAAGTCTATCAGAGCAAGAATGCATTTACAATAAACTCATATAATCTGTATTTGGGACAAGTTTTTTATTGTGTTGTTGTTAACTTGTAGTCTTGATGTCAATTCAGATGACAAAAATAGCATTTTCAAATATGGCCATATTCATCAGCATCAGAATTCATTGGGAATTACTACTACTTTACATTGCTCATTGCCTCCAAAAATGAAAATACATTAGCATTTTTCAAGTTTGTATATAAGAATATACAAGAATATATTAGAATATATTAGTTGGAAAATGTGTCACTTTGGATTCAGGTGGGAGGGAAGAGAATTTTTAAAATTTTGCACCAGGGATAAGCATGTTCTTAATTTGAGTAAAGATAGTAATACAATTTGAGTCTTCAGACATTGTAATTTGTCAAGAATTTTGGTCCCGATATTAAAACAAAACTAACCAAATCCTGCTCACCATAGTATGGGCCACAACTATGAAGTTTTACAATCCAGTGATTTTACACTGGATTAGGTGGAATGATCTTTACAACAATTATAGATCATTATTTTAGAGAGTCTAGATTATTTTATTTCAATGAAGTTTGAGTAATTGCTCTGTGTCAGGCACCTTGTGAAGTGTTGACATACAATGAAAACTTAGATATAATCCTTGTCCTTTAGGAAACAATTTTAAATACACTCAAATAAACTCAAACTGTGTTTTTAAAGCACACTAATTCCTTCATACCTTATATTACAGTAGTAATGAAGTACAATTAATGCATCTAAAAATCTGGGATTTTCATTGTGTTCACAAATGGTTTCTGCATTTCACACTTTTTTTCAACCTGCTGAAAGCCTGTACTACGTAGCTATTGCTACAATAATGATTTTTAATAAAAAGTGTCAATTTTCAGTAGCTTAAGGTTTGGCTGATCTATGCTTTGCTTAGCTAGTAGCTAGTAGCTCATCTGGACTTTGCTCCAGATAATAAACCAATTTTAAATATGCTCCATGTGTCTCATTCTGCAACCCAAGCTGAAGGGGTAGTGGATACTTAGTTCTTTTTTTCTGGAGGGGTTGACAGAAGTGCCAAGAGGGACAAGCCAAATTGTGATAGAGTATTTTAAGCCTTTGCATACATCACATCAGCTAATACTCCATTGGCCAAAGCAAAACACATAGCCAAGTACAAATTCGTTAATCAAAGAAATGCACATCAACTACTGTGAGGCGCTGGTAATAGGATGGAAGAATATTTATACTAAAGGAAAGTTAGAAATGCAACCAATGATTCAATATACCACAATAATCCCTTCTTGGTATTGCCCTGTTCTGTAAACATTGTCTGGTCACTCTTTTTAACATTAGCGATGACGTTGAAGTTTCACCTTTACGCCCTGAGGTTTATATCTATTGCGGTACTTGTATTTTCACTAAGTTGTATTAATCTTTACAGTATTGTTACTTTGTGAAGGTCGTTACATGATCACATCCTCACATGGGGCCCAGGGCTTTTATTTTGGTATAGGGTTTATAAAGTATTCAAAACATAAAGAATATTTCAACTAGAAAAATGAGACTATAACTTTTTACAAAAAATGCTCATATATTTGTTGAATGTTATTTCATTTGCTGCCCTACTGTATTAGTCTGTTTTTGTTGCTAATAACAAAATATACACATCTGGGTGATTTATAAAGAAAACAAAATATATTGCTTACAGTTTCTGAGGCTGGGAAGTCCGAAGTGCATCTGGTGGTAGCAACAGTGACCCAGGGGTCTCACATTGTAAGATGGTGGAAGCAGAGAGAGCAGAGAGAAAGACAAGACTCTCATCTTCTTTTAAAGCCCTCAGAACCACTTCCCTAACCACCATTTTTAATCCATTCACTACAGCATTGTCCTACAATCCAATCACCTATTCAAGTCTCCACCTTTCAATTACCATAATAGGATTTCCCACCCTCTTAACAGGCATGGTGGGGGTTAAGTTTCTAATACACAAAATTTAGGGGACACAGTTCAAGCTTCAATGAGTTTTGGAGGGACATAATTCAATCCACTATACTTGGCCCCTGGCACCGCAAAACTCATGTCCTTTTCACAAGCAAATACATTCATTTCATTGCCAAAGTCTTGACTTGTTTCAACTCAAAAATTCAAGGTTCAAAGTCCCATCTGTGAAATCAATATAAGTTATCTACTTCCAAGATACATTGGTGGGACAAACATAGGGTACATATTCTCGTTCCAAAAGGGAGATATAGGCCAACAGGAAGGTGTAACTGGACTCAAACAAGTCCAAAACCTAGTAGGGCAAGCATCAAATCTCAAAGCTGGTGAATCGGGTACTTTTACTCCATGTTCAACCTCCTCTGCAAGCTTATGTGGGGGTTGCATCCCCAAGTCCTTGGGCAGCTCTGCTCCTATGTCTTTCCTGGTCTCAGGCCACATCTCAGCTCTCCCCAGCTGGTATTCCACTCTGGTAGCTCCACAAATCTGGGGTTGCTGTGGCGGTCCTGCTCTCACGGCTCCACTAGACATGGCATTGTTGGGGTTTCACTGCTGCAACTCCAACCCCACATTTCCACTTGGCATTGCTCTCGTGAAGGTTGTCTGGGGTAAGTCCGCCTCTGCTACAGATCTCTTTCTGGGCCAGACTTTTCCATACATCCTCTGAAATTGTGTTGGAGGCTCCCAAGCCATCCCAGCTCTGGCATTCTGCAAGCCTGCACACCTAACACCACGTGGACTATGCCAAGGCTTCTGGATTGTATTTTCCAAAACTGTGGATCCAGCCACATCTGGGGCCAGATTAGCCACAGCTGGAGCAGCCAAAGCAGCTGGGGTGCTGGTGTGGGGACCCCAAGTTGGCCTTGGGCAGCAAGCCCGTGGAGGGCACCTCAGGCTTTTTCTCTAAGACCATTTTGTTTCCCCAGGTCTTTGGGTCCGAAATGGAAGGGTTGGCTCCAGAGGCTTCTGCAATGCCTTCTGGGCCTTTTCCCCTTCTCTTGATAATCCCTTTCTTTTGCACTAATCTTAACTAAGGGTCTCTGAGCTGCACCATTACATGCTCTCTGCTTCTCTACCACATAGGACTTGCCCAATTTTCTGTGTTCATCTGTTTTTGTTGCCCGTAATAAAATACCTGAAACTCGGTGATTCATAAAGAAAACGAAATTTATTGCTTACAGTTTGAGGCTGGTAAGTCCAAAGTCCATTTGGTGGGGACGACAGTGACCCAAGGGTCTCACGTTGCAAGATGGTGGAAGCAGAGAGAGAGAGAGAGATAGACTCTCCTCTCTGTTCTTTTACAGCCCACAGAACCATGCCCCAAACACCATTTTTAATACATTCACTACTGTAAGGTCCTGCAATACAAACACCTCTTCAAAGCTCTGCCTTTCAATTACCGTAATAGGATTTCCCACCCTCTTAACAGTCACAGTGGGGGCTAAATTTCCAATAAATAAAACTTGGGGGACACAATTCAAGCTTCAGTGAGTTTTGGGGGACATAATTCAATCCAGTACACCTGTTAACATCAGTAGTAACAGCATTTGATATCACTTTATAGAAAATTATTATGAATATTGATATTTATTAGACAAAATCTGTGTAATATTAATTTACTATTCCTTTCTATTACATTAAAGAAATACATACATGTTAATATGCTTCCATATAATAATAGTAGTTGGTAAATATTTTCAAATAGGTATGAAACAAAACATTACAGGATTTTCAGAACATTTATTAAAAGATTTATAGCTACAATAACACAGTTTTTCTACCTTTAAAAATATCTGGTAAATGTAAAAGCATTTACTGAAATATTTGCTATATATCCCACATAAGACAAAGGAAATATTTTACTAGAAATACTTAATAGTACCCTCTCATTATTTTCTCATGCCCCTTTTGTTAAGTTGCACACTAAAGTGCAAACTTAAAATGAACTATAACTCTTTTTTGTCTGGCGACTTTAAATAGAGCTGGATTAGTGCCATGTACATTGAACTGTCAGCCAGAAATTTGTGTGTGTGATTTTGCAAAATGGAGATTTTTCTAACAACACAGAAATGTAATTTATAAAAAGAAATAATCACCTAAGACTTTGTACAAATCCGTCAAAGTCAGTGGTTGTGCAAGCCCTTCTGTACATCAGTTTGAATGTCTAATATATAAAAGCACAGTGAACAGGTGACCACGTAGGTCCTCCCTTCAAAGTTTAAAATGGCTAAAGAAATAAACCACCTAAGATCTGTATGACACTAAAATCATACAAGTATTGTGCCTGGTGTTTTGGCATCTCATTTATCTAAATTCCTTATATATTGATAAGATACAATTGATACCTATCAAAAAATACCTTTTAAATATTAAAGATCTAGAATCTTTTAGTAAGTGTCAAAATAACATCAAACACAGAGGCTCCAATTCTGGCAAGCTCGTGACCTGCTAAAACTGCTTTTGAATGTTCCTATGTAAGCCACATTAGAGTGGTATTCACCAGGTCTCCTATGGGCTAATATAAAAAATAAATCAGATCCTTCACAAGTTTTACTTCCAAGGCTGTAGAATCATGCAGCCCCCTTTTACTGAATGAAACAGTTCTATCTGGCATTTCTGAGGGCATGGACATTTTAGGATGATATTTCTCCAAGTACAAAAGTTGTCTGCTGGTAAAAGACCCACCTTGCTTTTGTCTTATGAACTGTACCACATCTTCATATTTCATTCCGCCTTCAATTAACGCTAGGGCACCCAGCATTGGAGCTCTCCCAAGACCCGCAGCATGGGAAACCGCAATTCAAAAACCAGGATCTTCACGAAATTTCTTTCTTTTTTTTTTTTTTTAATAAGTTTTGCCCACATATAAACAATCTGGCTGGATAGTGGTGCACCATCACCAAAAGGCCAGTCAGAACCTCCGTGTCTTCTTTCTCCAAAATGACAGGGTCGTAAGTCAATTCACATACTCTTACTATAGTGGTGGCTCCATCCTTCTGAAGTTCCTGTAAGAATATGTTGGGCATTGGTTGAGTTGTGCATAACATGAAATCTCATATTCCTGTATACAGTCTCAACAGGAGCCGGGCGGTTCATTCCAGCTTTGTTGATGTAATTAAATTTTTAAAAAACACAGAAAGATTTTAAAATAACAGACTTCTACTACAAAATAGTCCAGTTGAATACAAAGTTAGGAGTAATAGGAAATGAAATGAACCTCCAACCAAAAAGCATCACGGTTTCAATCAAGTAATACTGAATCAACAGATAATAAGTGCACTCAGTTTTACCCAATCCTGGTTCTGTATAATGTTTGGCCATTGAGTTTAGCTATTCGGTGTCCCAGTTATTCATTCTCATGGGAACTTCTCAAATATTAACGACTTTCTGGAGTTCACGAGTCTGGGTAGAGGTTGGGCCGGGCCTGGCAGTAATCTCCACTGTCCCTCAGAAAGTCCATAAATGTGTGACCAAGTACACTGGGGAGACTGAAGGATATGTTCACTCACTGGTGAATGTACCCTAATCAGATAGCTGGTCTCGAGGCAGATATGGCACTACCCAATGCTCAGCTCTGGGGAAAGCAGGCCCATTACCACCTGGGACCCACACATGCCTTATGTGACTTGCTTTTGTCACAAGCCCATCCTTTCTGTCTTTTCTTCTCACAGTGAATGGAAAAGGACAATCCAAGGCCACCAGTCAAGATCAGGGGATCCAGCTTCCAGTCAAGATGATGGAATAGGCAGTCCCCAGCATCACTCTCTCCCACAAATCAACCAATTTACAACTACTAAAAAGTGAGGGCAACAAAGCTGGGGCTGCTAAGGCTCAGGGGAAGAGGAGGAGACACCTACGGAGTTCATGAAGGCAGGAGAAGCCACAATGAGAGAAAGAAAGAACTGCTCCAACCGTTTTGAGCCCCAGCTGCTTCAAGGCTGGAGCTGGTGAGCACATGGAACAGGAGCTGGCAAAAGCTGAGCTGTGCCCTTTGGATGAAGTTGCTTGGAGGCTTCAGGGGAGAAGGGGGCCTTGGTGGCCCCCAGGCCAGCAAGACTACTAATAGGGTTCCCCTGGACCCACATAGGAACGAGGAGCCAAAACAACTGAAAAAAAGGAACCACTCAGAGGCTGGTGAGTCATCACAAGGGACTGGCACACGGCCCATCCCATGGGATGTGTTTGGAGTGCAGGCAGTGGGGGAGACGGGCCACCAGGAGTATATTGGGGCACAGCAAAGACAGCTGATCTGCCCCCCAATCTGTGCAGGACCACTGAGTGGAGACTGGTCAGGAATATAGAACTGCATGGGGTGCAGTTTGCTGAAAAACCTCAGGCCCAGACCAGAGTTTCTATAGAACCCATGTTTACCGGATCTCATTAGAGTCAGAAGTACCTATAAAGTCAACCATTAAACCCTGAGCTGCACAAAAAGCCTTCCCCAGGGCATCAGCAGCAACGTGGAAATTTAGCTCAGCCACTGAGCTCAGGTGCAGTTCCCTGCAGGAGGTTCCACCATTTTAGAAGTAAGCCAAGGATAACAAATTAGCTCCAGTGCAGAGTTTAAGTGGTAGGAAGAGCAAATAATCTAACACAGAACTGGAAGAAAAAACAAAATACCCACAGACCAGAAACAATGTTTGATATGAACTAGTAAAGGTTTCACATCACCAAAGAACACCTATAAAAACTAGAAGGATCAGAAATCTTCTGGGCTACCAAGCAAGGGAGGGGAGAGGGCTGGAGGCCACACCTACGTCCCCCTGACACCTGCAACGAGCCCAGCAATGACCATCGAGCCACTGCAGGAAGTGCCCCAGGCTCTCCTGAGTCAGGGAAGTGGGGGGCCTTCAGCCTCAGCCACACCACCTGACACCCACAACCAGCCCAGCAATGACCACTGAGCCACTACATAAAGTGCTCCAGGCTCTCCTGAGTCAGGGTGGTGGGGGTCCAAGGGCCTTGGCCATACCCTCCCCCAACACCCATAACCAGCCCAGCAATTACCAAGACACCACTGGAAGCTCTGTGGTCTCCCATGCAGGAATGAGGGGGTGCCACAGGCCTCAACCCCGCTCCTCCTCCTTCTTTCTCCTCCCGCCCTATTTTCTTCCCCTTTCCCTTTCTCCCTCCCCCCAACTAATCCACCACAACATCATAGAATGTAAAAAAATAATATTAATAAATACTTAATAAAAGGTCAGGGGATCCTGGCCAAGAAGGGACTAAGAAGGGCAGGGCAGGGGTAATGCAGCAGCCAGGTGCATCACAAAGGGCTGGTGGCCATCCACATGCCAGAGCTATTTATTTCTATGAAAATGTTTAGGAAATTACTTCACAAGTCTTCCCACATGATGACTGTTAAATGGCAGTTCCCTTTCTTCCTATAAACAACTAACAAAAGGTGATATTAGAGGTTGGTTGGAATTAGCATTACGATTTAGTCATTTAACAATGGACTCATCGGCTGTGATACTGATCACTCCTTTGGCACAGCTCTTAGGTGGGTCTCCTGCTCCAGGTGGGTGTAGAAATCATTCACAGTGGTTCCTTCATTTGCTACAAGACTGATGTGTTTTAAGTCCTGCCTCTCCAGGCATTTCAAATCAAATTCCCTACATAAATCAAATTGCCTACATACAACCAGGCACGATCTAGTTTCTAGGACTTAAAAATAAAAAATATTAAAAAGAAAGAAAATGAAAAGAATGGAAACAAGTGAATCAGTCTAGGGAGCTCTAAATCTCCTCAATCCCAGTGCACCCAAAATTCAAAAGTTCTTTACTTCTATTCAAAATAAGAAGTTAGGGTGGCATTGGGAAAAGAGTCGAGACTCTTTCATAAGTGAGGTAGGAAAAGAGAATACAAATGACCGCCGTATTTTCCTAAAAATTTAAAGGTCCAAATGACTTTTTCCACCATCTAAACTACAGGGGATAATAAGGAAGCTAGTGTGGAAAAAAGGGTTGTGGAAAGGGAGCATATAAAGATACGTATGTTTAAAATGATAACATACTTCTCTTCTCTTTTTGGATAAGAAAAATGATGTATATCTATATGACTATAGTCATTTTCTTTATTCAAGAACTCACTCATTAATCTCCCCTCCCCCAGGCAGAGCATTAATCCATTCATGAGGGATCTGCCCCATGACTCAATCAGTTTCCAACACTGCCACATTGGGAATCAAATTTCCACATGAGTTTTGGAGGGGACAACACATCCAAACTCCATCAGTAGGTATGCTTCAGAAGCAATTTTTATCTTTCCTCTTCACTGCAATATGAGGCAAGTCTTAAATGGATTTTGGACATTGGTTTGCACAGCTGAATTTTTATGTTAACATGGTCTTAACCATACCAGACAGAGGCTCCCTTGGTCCTCGGGAGAGACAGCCATGCACAACACTTGGTCTCTCAGTCTGATGAAATAAAATGAGGTTAAGGCAGGGGATCAGGAGGCCAAGTTGCTACCACCAGCTTAATTACTAACAGATGCACTGAATGACTTGGCAACTTTCCCCCGAGTCTCAGTTTCCCCATATGCACAGTAAGGAGCTTGAATTAGATGGTTACTGAAGACCCTTCTGACGCCAGCTTTGCATGATTCTATGGCTCTTGATAATGTCCATGATGAAGTCCACAAAGGCCTCCCTCTTAAATGCCTCATGGAGAATTAATACTTTATCACTCTTTCAATTACTGTCCTCTCTAGTTTTTCTTTGGAAGGAGCAAGAAAAAAAGGAGTATAGGAATTGATAAGTCTTGCTATCCCTGAACATAATAATAATATTGGAGAAGAGTGTACATGGAGGCTATATATCCACATATTTAAAACTTATGCTTCATTTTTTCCATGTGGGGGCTGTCTTTACAAGATGCACAGATGTGGATCACCAGACTCTACACCCCAGAGTCAAGGTTAATAGCAGAGTTCCCTGCCCTCTGACCTTGCTCACCTGTTTTCCATAAGCTTTCCTTCATCCGCCTTTCGTGAGCTGAAAAAATGGGCATTTCATAGCTGCATGTAACCATACCTTCTGACTAATGGCCAGCATTTCCTTAACTCTTATGTTAGATTCCTAGTGCTGCTATCACAAATAGTCATAAGCTGGGTGGCTTAAAATAACACGATTTTATTCTCCTACATTTGTGGAGTCCACAAGTCCAATGTCAAGATGTTGGCAGGGTCACACTCCCTCCTACTGCTCTAGGGGAGAATCCGCCCTTGCCTCTTCCAGCTTCTGGTGGCTCCAGGTGTTGCTTGGCTTGGGGCTGCACATCTCAAACCTCTGCCTCTGTCTCCATATGGCCTTCTCCCCTCTATGTCTGAGTCTCAGATATCCCTCTACCTTTCTCTTATAAAGATACCTGTCATGGGATTTAGGGCCTAAATCCAGGATGATCTCATCTCAAGCTCCTTAATGTCACCTCTCCCAGGGTGACAGAGACAAAAAGGATTACTCAAAGCCCATTTTTCCAGAGCAGCGAGAGGCCCAGAAGAGGTTAATCCCAGGAGCAATTTCTTTAAGCGAGGAGAATTCCTAGGAGTAATCCCGAACAAGGTTTTCTCTCATTTTTTATTGTCTAGGCAAGAAAGTTAAAGAAAAGGAACACAGGTGGTTACAAAAAGAGTAAGACTATCATCATGGCAACTCTTAGTTTCCTAAGAAACTTAAAGAAACAGCCAGAGGCAAGATGTGGAACATTCCCCAATAATTAAGCTTGAAGTTTTTAGCTCACGTATTGTCAAATCATTAGGTTTAGCTGCACCAAGGATGACTGCCCTTAGAGCCAGCATTTTTACTGTGTTACAACTTTTTTTTATCTAAAACAGAGACTTTAGTCCTGGGAAAGTTTTCTGTTTTTCCCAAGCTTAGCATTTCTATGTGCAATACGAAAAAGTTAGGCGATTCCTTAAAGTAAAGGGCTTTGGCCTTGCTAAAACTATAAGGCTGTGGCTCCACTGAGCTATAAATTAGGCCCTGTGAATTACATTTGCTTTATTAATTTTGGTCTCCCCTACACTTAACATCAGCAAAGACTCTTTTCCAAATAGGGTCACGTTTATAGGTTCTGGGAGATAGGACATAAATATATCTTTGGGGGGCCACCATTTAACCCACTATAGTTCTGGATGCCACCACCTGGGCTCAGCCAGGCCTAAGGATATCACTGGGTGTACAAAGGCATAGATGAGGGCAAAAGTAACTTAGGGAAGAAACACAGTGTGCAGAGAAGGAGCAGGAGATGGATGTGGAGAAGGAGGGGAACATTTAGTGCAGAGAGCTGCAGCAGTTGACACACCAGGGGCCAGGGCCATGGCACAGAAGCCCAAATCAAGATACTCATTGTCAACAGCGTACATGTATTGAGTTTCTACTCTGTGAGGTCCTATAAGAGAGGCTGATGGAGTTTGGATTTGTTGTCCCCTCCAAAACTCATGTGGAAATTTGATCCCCAATGTGGCAGTGTTGGAAACTGATTGAGTCATGGGGGTAGATCCCTCATGAATGGATTAATGCTCTCCATGGGGGAGAAGGGGATTAGTAAGTGAGTTCTTGCTCTACTAGTTCCCGTGAGAGCTGGTTGTTTATAGGACCCTGGCACCTTCTCTTTCTCTCTCTTGCTTCCTCTCGCCATGTGATCTGCTTGTAACTGCCAGCTGCCTGCCACTTTTCCGTCATGAGTAGAAGCAGCCTGAGGCCTGTGTCAGATGCCGCTGTCCCAGAATCGTAAGCCAAATAAACCTCTTTCCTTTATAAATTACCAGTCTCAGGTATTTCTGTTATAGCAACACAAAATGGACTAAAACAGAAGGCAAGATGTTTGAGCCAATGCTGAAGCCCAGGGTTTGCAGACTGGGGACAGGAATAACTAAGGGGAAGGAGCCCTTTTGTGATAATAACTCAGGGAGCTCAGGATACGAAGCATGCTGGGACCTTGGTAACAACACAATGGTGAAAGCTGGCAGGAAACTAGGATGGGGCTGGACGGTGGCTGGAGAAATGGTCTCAAATCCAAAATACAGTGCAGCCAAGGATAAAACAAGCAAGGCAGGCCAGATACTGGATTAATCACTGATAAATAACATCATTAGTAGTATTAATAGCTACCATTCACTGAGTGCTCACTGTGTATCAGGAGGCTCTGTGCTAAACATCCATACCGGCATTATCTCCTTTAAGTCTCACAACAGTTCTTGAGACAGGCAAGGAGAATTATTTTTGAAGGAGAATTCAAGAGTCAGAGAGGTTCAAGAACTTATCTAAATCTCACAGCCAGTTGGGGCCTGGGCTGGTATTCAAATTCTGGGTTATATGAGTTTAGAGTCCCTCACTTTAGTCTCTGACCAAACATGTGGGTGGAGATCTGCCCATGTCTGTCAGGGCCCAGCCAGTGCCTAGGAGTACAGGAAGACACTGAGTCAGCCCCTGGGAGAGGGGCAACATCAAAAACTAGGGCCTCAGTCAAAGAAGCAAGGCAGGGGTGTGGGCTGGAGCCTCAAGCTGGGAATTAGTCAAGGAAGCCACCAGCCCACTGGGCAGGGACTAAGGCAGAAGCCTGTCCTGTAGACTTGGGTATGGGCTAGCCCGGGAAATAGAAAGAGCTGTGCATAAGGGCTTACATGGGCCCAGGGCTTGCTCCTTATGCGTGGAATAGTGGTGTAAGCAAGACATGTTTTCTTGCAAAAAAAGTAGCCCAGTGATTGGGTGTGAAGAGACTGTCTCTCTTCTAGGAGTTTCCTAAAGTAGCTGGTGGGTTATTTTGGTTCTTCTTGCTTCCAGCCAAGACCAGCTTAAGAGCAGGCTGGAGGCAAGAGAATGGGCTGGGTGTGGGTAACAGTGCACCCAGCCCTGAGAAGCTAGAGAAAGTGGAGGAGATGAGGTGACAGCTGACAGGCACAAGTATGTTTGTGTGTGTGCACGTGTGGGTGTGCATATGTGTGTACATTTATGTGTATGCATGTGTGTACATGTGTGTTCATTGGGGTCGGAGGGAGATAGAGACTTGGTTCTCTTTAGTAACCCGGGTAGGGGTAAGGGACTTTAACTGCAATTTCTCCCAAGTTTCCCTCTGGTTTCTAGATCCTACCATCTCAGAGCCTTTCTCTTTCCTCTGTAAAAACTTAAGGCATGTGCAAATTCAGAGAATATCTCAAAATGAACTTATTAGCACTTTGGTTGTATAAATAAGTACTTTAATTTTGTGGTGCACATTAAAGTTGGTGGATGGGAGACTGTCAGATTTCTTATTTGTCATGAAATATGCTCTTAATAATCAGTCTTATTAAATCTAAATGAAATGCCTGTATGAGGCCCTATTTTAGTATATGCTGAACTTACTGCAGGTTTTTTATCTCAAGCAGGAACTAGAGTCATTCTAAATCATCATCAGATTAACTATTTATGTTCCCTCTCACCAATGTTCCCCTCCTCCCCCTGTTCTGCCTCTTTACCACCCTCTCCACAAATCTCATGTTTTATGGAGAAATAATCAGCTCTCCTGGCTCAGCAGAAGACACCCTTCATGCGCTGGAAGGGAAATCCAGTCATGGGGCAGTACAATCCCCTGAAGCTCCAGGGAATCCAGGGGAAGCGTCTCCTCAGAGGATGCTTTTCCTGAACGAGAGTCCTGGGCATTAGGAGCAGAGCGCGTGCCCGCTGGAGTGCAGCCTTTTCAGAGGGATGTCTGATTTGCTCCCTCAGTCAGCTTCTCTTGGCAGAAGGCCAGTGACAAGGTAATGCCTCATCTCAAGTTCCTTCAGATGTGCTTGGAAGGAAAGCAGCTGGCCAGATTTTTAAGACCTTATCTTTTTTGCTTTTTGGAGGCTGAGTGGAAAATTTCCAATGCAGAGATGTGAGTTGGCCAAAACCATAGTGTCAAATACAATGCAATGTTATTTCAAAGTCGGGATGAGATTTTAAAAGAGTTTTGCCCATAACCTTCTAAGGAGCAGAAAGCAAGAAAGCTCAGAGGTGCCATCTCCTAGGTGTGGACAAGTTCCCCTCCTCTCACTTAGGGAAAATTAGTTGGACTTTTACTAGAAGAAAAGGGAAGGGGTGATGAAGTGGTGTGTCGTGGGATGTGCAGAGGACAGATTTCTTATGGTGAGATACCTCACATCTCGCTTGGACCATGCCCAAGGCTCTGGACCCATCACATGAGCCCCCACCTCAGGCAGGTAAATGGAAAGACCTGCCAGCAAAGACCTTTGGCGTCTCTACCCGACTCCACCCGTCAGAACAGCCTGGGCCTGCAGCCTCCTTTTCTTCAGTCCTGCCGCCTTTGTTGCTACCGCCGTCCTCCACGGGTGGCGCTGAAGCTGGACCCATCGATGGCCAATGGTATAGGGACCAAGCAGATGTGAAGAAGCTTTACGTTTTCCTAGGGAAATAGCTTAGCCATAAGTACTATGGACACCGGAGCTCCTCATCTACAACTCTTTCTTGAAAAGGAGGAGGATTCTCCCAGTAGTCGGGGGGAAGAAGGGTAGAGAAAGTCTCACACCACTATCCCTGCCCTGTCCCTCGTGGGTAAGTAAACTAAGGCCAGGAGTGGTGAAGCCACTTTCCCATAGCGACACAGCATTAGCACAGAATGCAGACCATTCTGCACAGCTCCTGGCTCAGAACTTAGTAGCTCTATGACATTATGGGACACTGACCTTTCTTCTCAGTCTTCCTCAGTTCAGCATTTCCTAATCCCTTCTCAACACTCCCAGGTTCTCTTTAGGCATGTGAGCCATAAGGTGTATCTTGGGGTTTGGACAGAGTCCACTGTGAGAGCTGATCTGGGTTTGCACCCTACATCCACCACTCACTGACCAGTGACCTTGATCAAGTGAGGTCACCTTTCCAGGTCTCAGTTTTCTTATCTTTTTAAAATCAGGATAACAGCATCTCCCTCACAGGATTAAATGAGAAATGCATGTGAAATTCCTGACCCCTGGTAGGTGCTCAATAAATACCACTTCCTTCTTTTCTTCCACCATGACAAATGTAATCCATGAAGGAACAGGATTCTGGATTGTGTTTGGCATCATTTAGATGTTGCCATTACACAAACAACAATGTCTGAGCCTGGACCTGGCATTACTTTTTTGTAAACTGAAGTTGTCGTTAAACTAAAAGGAGCACCATATGTCAAGTTCAGCTATTTCTACACAAGGGATAGAAATGCTTGTCAGTTAAGGACCCAGCCCCCATCACAAGGAGCTGAGCAGGCACATGCCCGGGCACTGCCATGAGGCAAACCAGGGGTTCTGTGTGAGTCCAGCCGTGCTCTGGGAATGTGATGGTTTCTGTTCTTCTCTGACCTGGCTCAGAGGGGCCAGAGCCCAAAGCACAACTGTGGCGTACCCTCCGAGGGCCGCGCAGGTGGCCAGCTGCCGGAATGTACCTGAGTCCCAGTTCTTCTCAGCCTCGCTCCACAGCTCCGTGCCAGGTGCCTGGGCAACCTCATAGCCTGCATTTCTTCTAATCTTTCATTCATGCATCAAACATTCATAAGTGTGCCCTTTAAGGTTTATTTTGAAAAATCCATACCTGCCCCACATTCAAATTCTGCTCTTTGGAGGAAGCCACTTTCAACCCTTTTAGTCTTTGTTTTGTTTTTGTTTTTTCAGAATTTACTTTTATATTTTTGAATAATATACATATTTTCTACATGTTGATTTTTTAATTTTTGAAAATTGAAATATAATATTTCTATTGACATCTTATCATGGAAGATGGGGATTAAACAAATCACCACCACCATCCTCCCGCTGACATACACAACTGTCCTTATATTTTAATTTAATATCCTTGTATTTTAATTATAGCACAATTTTTTTTTTTTAAATTTTATTTTGTCGATATACATTGTAGCTGATTATTGCTTCCCATCACCAAAACCTCCCTCCCTTCTCCCTCCCCCCCTCCCCCCCGACAATGTCCTTTCTGTTTGCTTGTTGTATCAACTTCAAATAATTGTGGTTGTTATATCTTCTTCCCCCCCCCCGGTTTGTGTGTGTGTGTGTATGTGTGTGTGTGAATTTATATCTTAATTTTTAGCTCCCTCCAATAAGTGAGAACATGTGGTATTTCTCTTTCTGTGCCTGACTTGTTTCACTTAATATAATTCTCTCAAGGTCCATCCATGTTGTTGCAAATGGCAGTATTTCATTCGTTTTTATAGCTGAGTAGTATTCCATTGTGTAGATGTACCACATTTTCCGTATCCACTCATCTGATGATGGGCATTTGGGCTGGTTCCAACTCTTGGCTATTGTAAAGAGTGCTGCGATGAACATTGGGGAACAGGTATACCTTCGACTTGATGATTTCCATTCCTCTGGGTATATTCCCAACAGTGGGATGGCTGGGTCGTATGGTAGATCTATTTGCAATTGTTTAAGGAACCTCCATACCATTTTCCATAGAGGCTGCACCATTTTGCAGTCCCACCAACAATGTATGAGAGTTCCTTTTTCTCCGCAGCCTCGCCAGCATTTATCGTTCAGAGTCTTTTGGATTTTAGCCATCCTAACTGGGGTTAGATGGTATCTCAATGTGGTTTTGATTTGCATTTCCCGGATGCTGAGTGATGTTGAGCATTTTTTCATATGTCTGTTGGCCATTTGGATATCTTCCTTAGAGAAATGCCTACTTAGCTCTTTTGCCCATTTTTTAATTGGGTTGCTTGTTTTCTTCTTGTAAAGTTGTTTGAGTTCCTTATATATTCTGGATATTAATCCTTTGTCAGATGTATATTTTGCAAATATTTTCTCCCACTCTGTTGGTTGTCTTTTAACTCTTTTAATTGTTTCTTTTGCTGTGCAGAAGCTTTTTAGTTTGATATAATCCCATTTGTTTATTTTTCCTTTGGTTGCCCGTGCTTTTGGGGTCGTATTCATGAAGTCTGTGCCCAGTCCTATTTCCTGAAGTGTTTCTCCTATGTTTTCTTTAAGAAGTTTTATTGTCTCAGGGTGTATATTTAAATCCTTAATCCATTTTGAGTTGATTTTAGTATACGGTGAGAGGTATGGATCTAGTTTCATTCTCCTGCATATCGATATCCAGTTATCCCAGCACCACTTGCTGAAGAGGCAGTCCCTTCGCCACTGAATAGGCTTGGTGCCTTTGTCAAAGATCAGATGGCAGTAAGTGTGTGGGTTGATTTCTGGATTCTCTATTCTATTCCATTGGTCAGTGTGTCTGTTTTTATGCCAGTACCATACTGTTTTGGTTATTATAGCTTTGTAGTATAGCTTAAAGTCAGGTAGTGTTATGCCTCCAGCTTTATTTTTTTTGCTGAGCATTGCTTTGGCTATTCGTGGTCTTTTATTGTTCCATATAAATGTCTGAATAGTTTTTTCCATTTCTGAGAAAAATGTCTTTGGAATTTTGATGGGGATTGCATTGAATTTGTATATCACTTTGGGTAGTATGGACATTTTCACTATGTTGATTCTTCCAATCCAAGAGCATGGAATATCTTTCCATCTTCTTGTATCCTCTCTAATTTCTCTCAGCAGTGGTTTGTAGTTCTCATTATAGAGATTTTTCACATCCTTGGTTAACTCAATTCCTAAGTATTTTATTTTTTTGGTGGCTATTGTAAATGGGCAGGCTTTCTTGATTTCTCGTTCTGCATGTTCACTATTGGAGAAAAGAAATGCTACTGATTTTTGTGTGTTGATTTTGTATCCTGCTACTGTGCTGAAATCATTTATCAATTCCAACAGTTTTTTTGTAGAGGTTTTAGGCTGTCCGATATATAGGATCATGTCATCTGCAAACAGGAACAGTTTGACTTCATCTTTTCCAATCTGGATGCCCTTTATTTCCTTCTCTTCTCTGATTGCTCTGGCTAGTACTTCCAACACTATGTTGAATAGAAGTGGTGAGAGTGGGCATCCTTGTCTAGTGCCTGTTCTTAAAGGAAAAGCTTTCAGCTTTTCCCCATTCAGGATGATATTGGCAGTGGGTTTGGCATATATGGCTTTAATTATGTTGAGATACTTTCCCTCTATACCTAACTTATAGAGGGTCTTTGTCATGAATGAGTGCTGAACTTTATCAAATGCTTTTTCAGCATCTATAGAGATGATCATATGGTCCTTGTGTTTGAGTTTATTAATATGGTGTATCACATTTATTGATTTGCGTATGTTGAACCAACCTTGCATCCCTGGGATGAATCCCACTTGATCGTGATGAATAATTTTTCGTATGTGTTGCTGTATTCTGTTTGCTAGTATTTTAGTGAGGATTTTTGCATCTATATTCATCAAGGATATCGGCCTGTAGTTTTCTTTTTTGGTTATATCTTTACCTGGTTTTGGTATCAGGATGATGTTTGCTTCATAGAATGAGTTTGGGAGATTTGCGTCCGTTTCAATCTTTTGGAATAGTTTGTAAAGAATCGGTGTCAATTCCTCTTTGAATGTTTGGTAAAATTCTGCTGTGAATCCATCTGGTCCTGGGCTTTTCTTTGTTGGGAGCCTTCTGATAACAGCTTCAATCTCCTTTATTGTTATTGGTCTGTTCAAATTTTCTACGTCTTCACGGTTCAGTTTTGGGAGCTTGTGTGTGTCCAGAAATTTATCCATTTCCTCCAGATTTTCAAATTTGTTGGCGTATAGTTGTTTATAGTAGTCTCGAATGATTCCTTGTATTTCAGATGAATCAGTTGTAATATCGCCTTTTTCATTTCTAATTTTTGTTATTTGAGTCTTCTCTCTTCTTTTTTTTGTTAGCCATGCTAATGGTTTGTCAATTTTATTTATCTTTTCAAAAAACCAACTTTTTGATTCGTTGATCTTTTGAATTGTTTTTTGGTTTTCAATTTCATTCAGTTCTGCTCTGATCTTAATGATTTCTTTCCGTCTGCTAACTTTAGGATTGGATTGTTCTTGTTTTTCTAGTTCTTTAAGGTGAACTGTTAGGTTGTTCACTTGCCATCTTTCCATTCTTCTGAAGTGAGCATTTAATGCAATAAATTTTCCCCTCAATACTGCTTTTGCAGTATCCCACAGGTTTTGGTATGATGTATCATTGTTTTCATTAGTTTCAATAAACTTTTTGATTTCCTGCTTGATTTCTTCTTGGACCCATATGTCATTAAGTAGAATGCTGTTTAATTTCCATGTGTTTGTATAGTTTCCAAAGTTTTGTTTGTTATTAATTTCTAGTTTTAATCCATTGTGGTCTGAGAAGATACATGGGATAATTCCAATTTTTTTGAATTTATTGAGACTTGATTTGTGACCTAATATGTGATCTATCCTGGAGAATGATCCATGTGCTGATGAGAAGAATGAATATTCTGAGGTTGTTGGGTGGAATGTTCTGTAGATATCTGCCAATTCCAATTGGTCTAGAGTCTTGTTTAGATCTTGTGTTTCTCTACTGATTCTTTGCCTAGATGATCTGTCTAATATTGACAGTGGAGTGTTCAGGTCCCCTGCTATTATGGTATTAGTGTCTATTTCCTTCTTTAGGTCTAATAGAGTTTGTTTTATAAATCTGGCTGCTCCAACATTGGGTGCGTACATATTTATGATTGTTATGTCTTCTTGATGGATCAGTCCTTTTATCATTAAGTAGTGTCCCTCATTGTCTCTTTTTATGGTTTTTAGTTTAAAGTCTATTTTGTCAGATATAAGAATAGCCACTCCAGCTCGTTTTTCTTTTCTGTTTGCATGGTAAATCTTTTTCCATCCTTTCACTCTTAGTCTGTGTGAATCTTTATGGGTGAGGTGGGTCTCTTGTAGGCAGCATATAGTTGGGTCCTGCTTTTTGATCCAGTCAGCCAGTCTGTGTCTTTTAATTGGGGAATTTAAGCCTTTAACATTAAGAGTTGTTATTGAAAGGTGTTGATTTATTCCTAGCATTTTATTGGTTGTTTGGTTGTCTTAGGTGTCTTTTGTTCCTTGCTTTCTGATTTACTGTTTGGTTTCTTTGTTTGTTGGTTCCTTAGGTTGTAGATAGTGTTTTTGTTAGCTTGTTTTCTCTTCATGAATGCCATTTTTATTGTACTAGCGGGTTTAGATTTTTCTTAGGTTTTTATGGCAGTGGTAGTTATTTTTCAGGAACCAAACCCAGTACTCCCTTGAGGATTTCTTGTAGGGGTGGTCGTGTGGTAGTGAAATCCCGCAGTTTTTGTTTGTCTGAGAAATATACTATTTGCCCCTCATTTCGGAAGGATAGCCTTGCAGGGTAGAGTATTCTTGGCTGGCAATCTTTGTCTTTTAGTATTTTGAAAATATCATCCCATTCCTTTCTAGCTTTTAGGGTTTGTGATGAAAAGTCTGATGTTAACCTGATTGGGGCTCCCTTATAGGTGATTTGACGCTTCTCTCTTGCAGCTTTTAAGATTCTCTCTTTGTCTCTGAGTTTTGCCAATTTGACTATGACATGTCTTGGAGAAGGCCTTTTTGGGTTGAATACATTTGGAGATCGTTGAGCTTCCTGGATCTGAAGATCTGTGATTTTTCCTATACCTGGGAAGTTTTCTGCCACTATTTTGTTGAATATGTTTTCAATGGAATCTCCATTTTCCTCCCCTTCTGGAATACCCATGACTCGGATATTTGAGCGCTTGAGGTTGTCTGATATCTCTCTCAGATTTTCTTCCATGTCCTTGATTCTTTTTTCTTTCTTTTTGTCTGCTTGTGTTATTTCAAACAGCCCATCTTCAAGTTCAGAGGTTCTCTCTTCAACTTCGACAAGCCTGCTGGTTAAACTCTCCATTGTGTTTTTTATTTCGCTGAATAACTTCTTCAGTTCAGCAAGTTCTGCTACATTTTTTTTCAGGACATTGATTTCCTTGTATATTTCCTCTTTCAGATCCTGTATACTTTTCCTCATTTCATCATGATGTCTAGCTGAGTTTTCTTGTATCTCACTCAGTTTCCTTAGAATTATCACTCGAAATTCCTTGTCAGTTATTTCAAGGGCTTCTTGTTCTATAGGATCTAGAGTATGAGATTTATTAACTTTTGGTGGTGTACTTTCTTGATTTTTTGTATTTCTGGTGTCTTTTTTTTGGTGTTTATTCATTGTGGCAGGGGGTTTCACAGTTCACCGGTTTGAGACTAATGACTAACTAGGATGTTGCTGTGGTTGCCAATTTGGTATGGCTCCCGCCGTGACTGCTCAGTTGGCCTCTAGTGTCTTGTGTGTGTGGTTGCCTCGGGTCTTGGGCTTCTCCGGGGATCCACCTTTCTGGTCAGCTTGTACTCTGCTGGGCTGGTGGATCACGCACCACAGGGTGTGTGATCTCTGTTGAGCTTTCACTTTCTGTACAGGACTTCTCCCCGTTCCGTGTGCTCTGGCCCAGGCTGTTAGATCGTGCAGTGGCGACCGCACCGGGTGTGTGGTTTCTGTCGAGTCTCCGCCTCCCTGGCCGCACGTCTCCCCCCTCTGTGCACACTGTGCTGGGCTGGGGTGTGTCTTCTGCACCCCTCGTCTATCAGCTGGGCCTTCAAGACCCTGCTCAGCACCGCCTCGCCCAGGAAGTCTACCAGGTTTCTGCTAGGCACAGACGACCGGTCTCTCTGGGTGCCTTTGTAGCACTGTGTAGATCTTTCTCGGGTCTTGTTCACCTTTGTATCCCCCCGGTATAAACCGAGTCTAGTGCCCGCCTGCAGCCTGCTCTCCGGCAGGTTCTAGTGGACCTGGGAACTCTCCTACCACACTATTCCCAACCAGAAATTCGTTAGGCTTTTTTCCAAACTGGTGGTCGCAGAGATGGTATCTGCCTCCCAGTAACAGGAAGTTTACCGGGCCGGAGTCCAGGGTGTGGTGGAGTGACCGTCGGCCTGCCCGTATTTCCTAGCCCTCCCAACACTGGTCGGGACACCCCACACCCCCAGCCCCGCCAGAGAACCGCGGAGGGAGTGGGAGAGGAGGCCGGCCAGCAGGGTCCGGAAAGCCCCGCGCCAGGCCAAGCAAATGGGCTCAGTGATGGCCGATCAGGGCGGAGCTGCCCGCACCTGGGAAAATGGAGGCAGCACCGGGGCAGTGAGCGGCCTGGTGGTGCAGGCGGGAGCCGGGTGGGCAACCACCCCCCGAACAGAGCTGTGCCAGGGATCACTCACAGTGCTGTGCCAGGTCGGGCGCTCGCTCTGTCTCTGTTTTGTTGCCTTCCGTGTTCTCGGCGCTGCCGCCTTGGGCTGTTCAGTCGCGGCGCCGCTCGGGCGCTCCCAGGAATCTTCTTTAATGCCGGCCTGAAACCTCGAATCCTGAATAGGGCAGCTGGCCGCCTTCAGTGCGGCCCCAGCCTCTGGGATCCTGGCTGCATCCACAGCAGCCCTGGCGCCGTGTTCCCTGTTTCAAGACTCGCTTTTGCAGCTAAGAATCAGTTCTTTTCCTGCTCCACACTTCAAAGCTGTTGCCGGTAAATGAGGCAGCCTCTCCTGCCGGGGGCAAAGTGGCGGTCACCCCCCCACGACCGGTCAGCGGCAGCAGTCCTCCCTTAAGAGATGGCCAGAGGAAGGTCCACAAGTTTCCCGGCTGCCTGAGGCCCAGTGGCCACCTTTTCCACCTCAGCTACTCCGCGCCAGCCGCCGCAGCCGCCGCCATCTTGAAACTCTATAGCACAATTTTGAAAAGAGTAATGTTCAATCTCTGTGTTATTATAAACACTGAGTTAAACATATGTATGTAGGTATGTAAGCAGATTGATAGATGTGCATGTATACGAGGGTACTTTAAAAAGTTCATAGAAAAATAGAATTAAAAAACAATAGAAATTTTTTCATGAACTTTTTGAAGTACCCTCATGTGTTCGTGTGTATATATACACACATATATATACACATTCCAAGCTTATTCATGTAGTATACTATGATTATGTTTAGTTTCACATTCACCTGCTTATTTTTCCTGGAACTAATGACTGCCTTTAGCTGTGTTCTATCACTAAACCTCTGACAGACATGAGCATCTACTCTCAGCAGGCCCAGGGCAAGACTAGAAATGGAAGCCCTCATACCATGTCTATATAGTTGAAAGTTATAAATGAAGCCAGTAAACTGTTATATACTTTGTTATGACCTTCTCCTGCCTTGAGAAATACATCAAAATAAAACTATGTGTAAAGTAACCTGTTCATGATGCATAACTAAACAATAATGCAAATCGTAATTAGTTTTATTTTCTGTCCAAGAGCAGCAGAGGTGGCCACCACACCCAGGGTTGGAGGAGGGGGTGGAAAGGGTTTCTCCTCACTTGCTGCTCTACTTGAGTGGATTCCCACGTGTCCTCTTCCAACGCTTGGGAGATCTACAGGGTCAATGTCTGTTTTCTCTTTTTCCTTTCCCTGGCAGCGTGGCTGCTCGCCCCCCACCCCCCATCCAGCTCCCTCCAGCACTCCCTCCATCCGTGACACCGTGGGAAGCACCGAGCCAGCTCAGTGTCCATAAGGTTACCTCTCACACCACCCAGTCTGAGTCTGGCCATATCTTCTCACAGGTGCCCCAGCTCGCCCTCTCCACGCCCACGCCACCACCCCCACCACTATCACCCTATTAAGTTCCCCAAAGAACATGAGTGTGGAAGGTCACGTTTCAATGTAGAATTCCCTTACTCCTCAGTGGTCAGGACAGAAGACCGAGGAGCTGGGGACTGGGCTGGTGGGGATGCCCAGCGATGGTCCTCAGCCTGTGGTCACCCCTTCTCTTCCCACCCACAGCTCTGCCCTGCACCCAGAGGGGCTCCGACCCACCAGCCTAAGTGTCTGACCTCCACCCACACCCCCTTGCAAACAGTCACTATTGGCCAAACCTTCGCTCTGTTCACTCTCAGGAGGGTGGGTCTGGAAAAGGCTTGCAAGTGCCCAGAAGAAGCTTGGGGCCATTTGGGCAGGGAATTTCAGTGTCCCAAGTCTCACCTGTAAGGAGAGAGGGTGCAGAGTGCAGGTAAGCACTGTCTGATCCTGAAGATGTCTTATCCAATGGGGAGGAGCAAGGCAGGAGGAGGACCCAGAGCAGGGGCCCCTCTTGCTTAGGGCCTAGGGAAACTTGCCTCTGACAACACGTAAAACTACCTGGTATCCTCAAATTGTACTTACTTTTCCTCCACACACACTCTGTCTAGAGCCCTTCATCCTCTGCTCCAGCCTGGACTGGCTGCCCTGTAGGTACCAGCTGTCAGGCAGGCGGTGCCCTCTCCCAGCACCAGGTGAATCCCTTCTCGTCTCTCCTGGTTCTGCATCTCCCCCTTTCTTAGTTTACTCTGTAATTTTGGAGGAGGTCATCCACAAGTAATTTTCTAAGAAAGGCCCACGTCAGGAATATTCTTGAAACTTTCCATGCCTGAAAAGAGAGTTATTCTATGCTTAGGTCAATAACTTGGTTGGCATAAATTCTAGGACAGCGAACCTTTTCCCTCTGAATTTTGGAGGCACTCTTTCATTGGCCTCTAGCTTCCACTCTTGCTAGTGAGCAGTCATGGGCCATTTTCATAGCTGTTATTTTGTACATAATCCCCATTCTCAAATCTTTTGGGACCTTTTTTTCATTCTAGCATTCTGAAAATTGAGGTTGATGCATGCCTTGGTGGGTCTTTAAAATTCATTGCTCTGGGTACTCAGTGGGCTCTTGTGTGGAAATTTAGGTCCTACAGTGTGGAGCTGAGCACAACAGAACCACAGCTCAATCAAAGCCAAGCCACAGACAAATTCAGACCAGTTAGCAAAAAATAAATATTGCCACAAACAGCTGCGATTTAGGATTTGTTTGTTGTCACCATAAAATCCGACAAATAACCCTTGACTATCAGTTTGTATTTGAGAATAATGCATTGAAAGACTGATTGGAAGCTCTCTGTGCGTACGTGCATGTGTGTGTACGTGTGCTGGGAGGGTCTGTGTATGGTTGAGGCTTGGGGACCTTCTACAGGGAGATTGGACAGGACCTAGCTGTTATCATGAGGGTGCCCTCAAATATTAAGTCTCCTTTAGGCACACAATCTCTCCAGAGAAGCCTTCCCCATCCTTTTCCTGGATGGTAATCTGCTGGCTGGCAGTGTTCTAGCAGCTGAGTAGGATAAGAGGGCTGGGCTGGGGTCTCTGTATAGACCTTACCTTACCCCTGACTTTTAGGATGTTGCCTTACATCTGCCTTCTCTGTGCTTCCTGTTCCCAGGTCTGCCGCTTCTCTGGTCCAGTGCATCCATAGAATAAACCTCTGCTTCCTTGTCTGAGTGAAAATGCAATAGAGACTTGGCTGCATTGGCTTAGAGAGGGGTGAAGGATCTTTAGAATAGTCGTTCTCAACTGGAGGAAATTTTGCACCTGAAGGATGTCTGGCAATGTCTGGAGGCTTTTTTTGTTGTCACGCTGGGGAGCAGGTGCTACTGGTTTCTAGTAGGTAGAGGCTTAGGTAGGGATGCTGCCTAACCTCCTGCAATACGGGACCACCAAAACCAAGAATTATCCAGTCCCAAGTGTCAATACTGCTGAGGGTGATCAACTCTGCTTTAGACAGAATTTCCAGCAGGCTTCCTGTTTGCAGCTCTTCCGCTGCCTTCAAAGGAACCAGGTGTCTCTAATTCCTGAGCTTTTCTAAGGTGCCAAAGCATGAATCAGCTTGCTTTCACTGGTACCTCACTTATGTTCCAATTGTCCGTTGTGCACCAGTTTTCCACCTTCCAAAATTATTTATTTATTTATTTACTTACTTACTTACTTATTATGACTATTCATGAGATACAAAGCTGATTGTCCCCCCTCCTGCCCATGATGTGAGGGCCAGTTTCATACCGGGGGCATACTCATTACGAGAAATTACTTTTGTACCCCTCGTTCCCTCCCATTTATCCCCCAACCTCCCTCCTCCTCTCCCCTCCCCTCCACTCCAATTTGTAGCCCTAGGATGTTCCCTCCCTCTGTTGGATCACAGCACTACTGTGGTCTTTCTTTTCTGCCTTCCTTTCTCTCTTAGCTCCCACATATGAGTGAGCACATGCGGTACTTATCCCTCTGTGCTTTGCTTGTTTCACTTAACATGAGTTTCTCCAGGTTCATCCATGTTGTTGCAAATGGGAGTATTTCATTCTTTTTTATGGCAGAGTAGTATTCCATGGTGTATACATACCACAGTTTCCTTATCCAATCATCTGTTGATGGACATTTAGGTTGGTTCCATATCTTGGCTATTGTAAACAGAGCTGCAATAAACATGGGAGTGCAGGTATCTCTTCGACATGATGATTTCCATTCCTCTGGATATATACCCAGAAGAGGGGTTGCTGGATCATATGGAATATCTATGTGTAGTTGTTTGAGAAACCTCCAAATTGTTTTCCAGAGTGGTTGTACTAATTTACATTCCCACCAACAGTGCAGTAATGTTCCCTTCTCTCCACACCCTTGCCAGCATTTGTTATTCACCATCTTTTTGATTATAGCCAGTCCAACTGGGGTGAGGTGGTATCTCAATGTGGTTTTAATTTGCATTTCCCTGATGAAAGTGATGTCGAGAATTTTTTCATGTATTGGACCATGCAGCTCCACACGGCCCCCTCACCCTGCCACCTCTGAGCTCCAGGCCCTACCCCCACGCCCCGAACTAGCACCGCTCAGGTGAGCCCGCTGGAAGCAGCTGGCAGCAGCACCAGCCAAAATAATTTTTTAGGCTCTCTGATCCACTGTCGTCTCCTGTTTCATTCTCCTTGTCTTTGTACGCTTAAACCTGTTTTATTCCTTTACTGCCTTTTAACTTGCATTTTGAGAGAGCCAAAATAAATATGTGCTAGATCTGTCACATTTAACCCGGAGTCTACGGCCTTCCTGAAACTCTTAAAGAGCTATCTTCTCACTTTCTTTTGACAACCTAGTGTCATGAACTATAGGTTTTTCCTGTGTTTATTATATAAAGATTTGGGGGGCCACAGAGCTAGGTGCATTGTTGTATAAGGAGGTAGAGCAGGGTGTTTTGTTCTTCTCTGAAAATACGTTTGCATTATCAACAGAAGTAGCGATCGATGAGCATGAAAGGGAGAGTGCTTAGACTCCAGAGCTGCCAGGGCCTTTAGTCCTAATGCTTGACCATTTAGCCATGTCCATCTGCCTTTGTACACACAACAGTACTCATTAGACATATTTTTAAATTTTAATTCCATTCATTTTAAAAGAAAACATTGCATTATTTCTATAAAAGGAATAGCAGGTTCTCTTGCCATAATTAGGACATAACCTTTAAATCAAATACCATGGGAGGAGTCAGTTGGTTTCTAAATTCTAGCTCAATACTGCTGCCTGTCTCAAAGCCTGAGGCTTGCTCTGCAAAAAAGGACAATCTTTAAGGGTTGAGAGAGGCATTAAAGACACACCAGCAGCAAACTGAGGCCTTCTCCATGACATAATGTAAGAAAAGTACTGAAAGAAAATCAAAAGCAGAGTTAACATTTTATTATGTGGTTCAATGTTACCACATGTTCATAAATCCAAGATTAGCAGTGTTAGCCTGTCCTTTTGGGAAGCCCTGGCCTGGTTCAAACCCAATTATTCCTCAGATGATGGGTCAAAGGACAAGGGAGGAATGCCTTTCAGGGTGTCCCCTACTTGGTCAGTATAGGGCTGGTACCCAGTTCCTGGTGTTCAGACCCCACAGCCTGTTTTCTCTCCCACATGCCTCCACTTTCCTACAGAAGCACAAACACTAATGAGGCAGTATCAAAAGACCTGAGTGACAAACATGCAAAATCAGAAAAAAGAAAGTGGGTCTTTTCCACTCTGTCTGTCAAATAAGCAACTCACAAGGATTGTTAAGTGTATGTGAATAGGTCATGGTGGTTTTCCTTTTTCCCTATTCTTTTGGATCATTTTTCAGATAAGGATTGTTTTTCTTTTGAAAATATGTTTTAGCTACTCTTTTACAACATTATCCACACTTTACAGAAAGGAAGTTTACTAAAGGTTAAAAAGGATCACAGAAAATAGCACCTACCTTGCAGACGAACAAAAGAATGCATGTGGTGGAAAAAGTGAGAATTCTGCCTTTATTAATTAAATGACAGTATAACAGGTTGCATTTTCATATACATTTTTAACCAGACAGATTTAGAAATAGATATCGAACAGTCATGGTGCTGAAAATAGAAATCATATTTTGACTTGGAGTTTTAAGAAAAATAAAGAGAGGAAGGCATGTAGCTGGCATAATTAACTCAACCCACCAAATCTACTATAGAGATTTTCAAAAAGAAACAAAACCAAGGAAACAAAGTAATTTTCCCAAATTTCTGGGCTCCTTTATTTCTCCAGTCTTTATTTCTAGATGCATTTCAAAGCCTAGTTTCATTTCCATAATTAGGCCAAATTTGCTAATTAGTATACCCCGTAATAAGGGAAGCTGGGGAACCTAACAATTACTGAACACTCTTTTGCATAATGCAAGTGGGGTTTTCTTGTTTGTCTGTCTTTTAATGAAGTGGGGCACATCTAAATCTATTAAACAGTACATATTTTACATGTCTTGTTTATTTGCCGTTCATATAAACTATAAGAGATAAGGTATGGACATGTTCGTCGTGGTAATTACACCTACTGATTCCTTTGTTACCTTAACACGTGAAGTCCCCTCTGGCCAGTAAAGCAGGACTGTACTGCTTTTTGCACCCAAAGTGGCCCCTAAGACAGGGTGGTCACTTGAACTGAGAAAGGCCTCTCAGTCACTGGTCAGCAGCCACTGATCTGCTGGGACGGGTTTTTCCACCTGGGCCAATAATAATGAGCTAATTCAATTAGACTATCCCCTTCTTCAAATTGGCATTCATAAAACAGAGCTGTAACAGATGCACAGAAATGGAAATGCTGTGAAAGAGAAATCTTCTGGGCCATAGAGAGGTGTGGAGAGATCAGTGGACTTGATTATGAGTAGTTTCCCACTTTCAGGCTAATCTGTTTGTATCCTTGCCATAACTCCCTTTTTCTTAGGGTGGCCCAAGGGAGTTCTGTTCCCTAACTAACAGAAGTGGTTATTAGTAGGCCCATTTTATAGATGAGGATGCTGAGTCTACAAGGTTGTCTATAAAAATCACTCATGTAATTCAGATTCAGGTCTGCCTTTGTCCCAACCCAGTGCTCTATTCTCCATCCCATGCTACTTCCTTAGATTCATCATCTGGGATCTTCTTATCCCAGGATCTCTCACAAGTCCAGAAATATTCAGACGAAGGGCCAAGGAGACCTCTTTCAGTCTTACTTTCAAAATATATCCTCCATCTTTCTACTTCTTTCTCTCTGTCTTTATTTTCCACACCCTCAGTTTGGAACTGGCCCCAGCATGTAGCACTTGAAATGGGTGGACCTAACTGAACTCTGAGCTGTAACTTCTGCCCCCATCCAAGCCCCTTTCCACACAGCAGCCAGAGTGGTCTTCTTAAAACATCAGTTGATGTTCAGCTGATGTTCTGCGTCAGGACGGTGAATTGAGTGTATTCCTTAAGCTATGGGCCACCTCCCTCCTTGCTACATCCCATCAGGCTTAGGACGTACAGAATGAAACACATTTTTTTCAATCAAAATGGGAAAGGGGAGGTATATCCGTAGTGGAGATTTTGAGAAATTTCTGGAGGGCTGTAAAGGGAATGAAGCCACCTTAACTAATGAACCAGGGAAATTGGAGACCCAGGTTGGAATCTGGTGCTAACCAGTCTGCATATAGTGCTCTCTAGGGTGAGATGTCCAGCAGAATTCTTCATTTATAAACATGGAAGGATGACCAAGGACCACCAGACAGCTGAGGTAACCCAGTAGCAGGAAGGTGAACATTCACAGCAACCACCTAAGAGGTAAAGAGAGAATCTGGGGAAGAGAAGCAAACTTTTTAAAGATTCTTATTAGTATCTTTAGAGATAATTGAGAATATATTTCACCTATAAAGCAAGAACAGACTACTATGAAAAAGAATCAGGCAGAGAACAAGGAAGAACTCATGGAAAGAAAAAAAAAAGGTATGCTTGCCAAGAAAATGAGGAGTTCCCTAAACATGGAGCAAAAAAAGACAAAAATATGAGAAAAGGAAAGATGAAAATATGAAGCACAGAAAATCAATTAAGAGGGGTCAACATCCATCAAAAGAAAGAACAGAGAAACGGAGGAGGAATAATAAAAGAAAGATAGGGAAATCTTTCCCAATACTGGAGAGATGAGAATCTTCAGAATGAAAGGCTTCACCGAGCATCAGTAAAAAAGGATGAAAAAGGCCCATGCCTAGATTCATCCTTGTGCAATTTCAGAATTAAGGATAAGAAGAAAATCCCAATAAAGGGATAAATACGTCCAAACAGAAATATAAACACATAATGCACACAGGTAGATGATCAGATGGCATATTAGTCCGTTTTGTGTTGCTGTAACAGAATACCTGAGACTGGCTAACTTATAAAGGAAAGAGGTTTATTTGGCTTACGATTCTGGGACAGCTGCTTCTGGCACGGGCCTCAGGCTGCTTCTACTCATGGCGGATCACATGGCAAGAGGAAGCAAGAGAGAGTAAGAGAGGGGAGGTGCCAGGGTCTTTTATTATTATTATTATTATTATTTAATCAATTTATTTTTAATATTTAGATTCATCATAATAACAACATTCATATATGTGCCAGATTTTCCCAAGGATAAAAAACTACAAATATTTTATTTCAAAATATAACAAAACTATAACTTTAAAAGAAATTTTAATTTTAAAGTATTTTAGAGTATTGAAATTTTGTTTTATTTTAGCCAGTTGACAACATCAAATTCCTCATTGAAGAGAGGAAAGCAAAATCATCACACCTATTTTCTAAATTAAGAAATAATATAACAACAAAATTGAAATGGATTCTACATTTACAGGCTTCGTTATTTTTCTTTTAGATTGCTACTTCTGAGGTCAAGTGATTATTTTTCAAGTAAATCAGAAGAAATACTTTAATCACATAGCAAATCTATTATGTCCAAAATTAGCTTGTTCTGGTCATAACCTAGTTCCCACACAGTAAGTCAAAAGTAATTTCTCGTATTAAACAAGAGTGTTGGTTGTAAACAAGAGAAACAAACACTGGCTGTCTCAAGCCAAAAGGAGATTTATTGGAAGTGGTTGAGTCCTCACAGAGTCTTTCGAAGGCATTGGGAAGCTGGATGAGCTGGATAGAAAAATGCAAAGGGAGGACTAGATGCTGTTTTGCAGATCCAGCTGGCGGGCAGTACTGGACACAGCTGCCACAAGTGGACTATGCCATAGCTGCACACAGACTCCAGCACAAAGGAATTCTGACCTAACCTTCCTTCATCTGGACTTTGCTAATTCCAGGTTAAAAGTAAAGGGCAAGAGAATCCATTTGAATATGCTTAGGAGATGTGGCCTCACCACATTAACAGGGATGGAAAGAAAAGATAGTTCACTTTAGATTTCCACAGTGAGAGTCAGAGCTCTGAGTCCCATCACCACTACACACAATGGGAAATCCCCATTTTCTCCAGATGAGCAAGATTGGATGTTGGATAGAAATAATATATATATATATACATATATATATATATAGGGTGAGAGAGAGAAGGAGAGACTTACACATATGCATATACACATCTATAATTTGCTTTTGGGTTAAAAAACAAAGCAAATTAATATCTGATTAAGATTGGTCAGGTAGGTGCTATCAGACATAGAGTGATTAAATGGTTAAAATGGATATACTTTATATACGTGAAGCAAAGGAAGGCATTTGCCTCAAGTAGTATAACTTTCCAAAAGTGTCATCTTAAATTTGAATATAAGTGCCATCTAGTGGCAATGGATAGTGTTCCCACCCCATCAAAGTAATAGATAATTTGTGGTGCTTTCTTCTTTCTTTTATTATGAATATTCATGAGATACAAAGCTGATCCTTGGCATACAATGTGGAGTGGGGGGGAGGGGGAGGAAGGGGGGGGATATTTGGGTGGGGGACACGGGGTACAAATGCAATTTCTGGTAATGGGTATGCTGCCGGTATAAATCTGGCCCTCACGTCATGCCACCAGGAGTGACAATCAGCTTTGCCAGGGTCTTTCAAACAACCAGCTCTCACAGGAACTAATAGAGCGAGAACTCACTCAGGACCCCCACCCCCCAGAGACAGCATTAATCCACTCATGAGGGATCCACCCCCCGACTCAAACAGCTTCCAACACATTGGGGATCAGATTTCCACATGAGTTTTGGGGGGACAACATATCCAAACTCTATCAGATTAAGAGAGAGAGAGAGAGAGAGAATAGATAGATAATGGATAGATAGATAGATCATAGATATCCTAAATACTTTCAAACAAAAATATAAATACATGCAAGCATACATCTCTCTGTGTGTGTTCGTCTGTGTTACTCACAAGAGAACAGGAATCAGATTCACATCAGGCTTGTCAGCAACATTCAGTACTAAGCACAATAGAACTGTATATCGACTACCATGTATATTGAGAAGTTAAAATTAAAAAATGAAATAAAAATTTAAAAATTAAAAAATCAGGTGTAAAATGGGCAAAAGAGCTAAGTAGGCATTTCTCTAAGGAAGATATACAAATGGCCAACAGACATATGAAAAAATGCTCAACATCACTCAGCATCCGGGAAATGCAAATCAAAACCACACTGAGATACCATCTCACCCCAGTTAGGATGGCTAAAATCCAAAAGACTCTGAACGATAAATGCAGGCGAGGTTGTGGAAAAAAAGGAACTCTCATACATTGTTGGTGGGACTGCAAAATGGTGCAGCCTCTATGGAAAATGGTATGGAGGTTCCTCAAACAATTGCAGATAGATCTACCATACGACCCAGCTATCCCACTGTTGGGAATATACCCAGAGGAATGGAAATCATCAAGTCGAAGGTATACCTGTTCCCCAATGTTCATCGCAGCACTCTTTACAATAGCCAAGAGTTGGAACCAGCCCAAATGTCTATCATCAGACGAGTGGATACGGAAAATGTGGTACATCTACACAATGGAATACTACTCAGCTATAAAAACGAATGAAATACTGCCATTTGCAACCACATGGATGGACCTTGAGAGAATTATATTAAGTGAAACAAGTCAGGCACAGAAAGAGAAATACCACATGTTCTCACTTATTGGTGGGAGCTAAAAATTAGTATATAAATTCACACACAGACACACACACGAAAAAAAACCAGGGCGGGGGGAAGAAGATATAACAACTACAATTACTTGAAGTTGATACGACAAGCAGAGGGGACATTGTTGGGGGGGAGGAGAGGGAGGAGGGAGGGAGGTTTTGGTGATGGGCAGCAATAATCAACCACAATGTATATCGACAAAATAAAATTTTAAAAAAAATAAATTAAATAAAATAAAATTTATTTTACAGGAAAAAAAAATCAGGTGTAGGGGAGGGAAAAATGGCTTCCCTCTACCCTTCCACTTTCTTTGGCTGGGCTATGAATTGACATAAGACAGATTAACAGGAAAAAATCCTATTTAAATAAGTATGTATGCACAGGAGTCCCACAAAATATGACACTCAAAGAAAGGCCAGATGATTGAAGATTTTGTAGCATCCTGAGCTACAGAAAGGAATAGGGGCTTGGGGTTCTGGGGGACTGTGGCCACACAAGTTATGGGAGGATGAGGGTAGGAAATGTATGGTAAATAGAGGTTGTCTTGTTATGCAGATAAAAAAGAACTCTCAGGTAATAAAACTTGTCTTGGAGCAGCTCTCTACCTGAAAAAAAAATTGTGACTTCAGTATTTTGCATATTTTGTCTCATCAAACCCTCACAACAACTCTTTGAGAACACACACAGGATACAGAAAGCTAATTCCCAGAACATAGTAGCCTGTGTCTCTAACGACAATGGCTGTGGGAAATCAAACTGCAGCATTCTTTCTGCTCTAGGCACATATTGATAACAGATACAATTAAGAATTAAGAAATTAAAATGTCAGAACTGGATTTGGGCACTTTAGAGCTCCAATCCAGTTTTACCAATTTTAAAATTGGTTAAACATTTGTGTAAACTAGAAACAGAAAAGAAAATCAAAGTGATAAACAGAGTGGAGCTGAAGCCAGGCCAGATGAGGGCTGCCAGGCCTTTTGCATATGTGGGGTAAGACAGACTAAAATTGCTCTATGCAAAGAAGGGGACAAAAGCCAAGCTTTTTTTTTTTTTTTCTCTCAATATACAATGTGGTTGATTATTGTGGCCCATTACCGAAACCTCCCTCCCTCCTCCCCCGCATCTTCCCTCCCAACAATGTCCTTTCTGTTCACTTGTCCTATCAAATTCAAGGAATTGTAATTGTTGTGTCTTCTTCCCTCCCCGCCCCCGCCCCTGGTTTTTTTGTGTATTTATTTATTTATTTTTAGCTCCCACAAATAAGTGAGAACATGTGGTATTTCTCTTTCTGTCCCTGACTAGTTTCACTTAATATAATTCTCTCTAGGTCCATCCATGTCGTTGCAAATGCCAGTATTTCATTCGTTTTTATATCAGAGTAGTATTCCATTGTGTAGATGTACCACATTTTCCATATCCACTCATCCGATGATGGACATTTGGGCTGGTTCCAGCTCTTAGCTATTGTAAAGAGTGCTGCAGTGAACATTGGAGAACAGGTATACCTTCGACTTGATGATTTCCATTCCTCTGGGTATATTCTCAACAGTGGGATAGCTGGGTCGTATGGTAGATCTATCTGCAATTGTTTGAGGAACCTCCATACCATTTTCCATAGAAGCTGCACCATTTTGCAGTCCCACCAACAATGTATGAGAGTTCCTTTTTCTCCGCAACCTCGCCAGCACTTATCGTTCAGTCTTTTGGATAATAGCCATCCTAACTGGGGTTAGATGGTATCTCAATGTGGTTTTGATTTGCATTTCCCGGATGCTGAGTGATGTTGAGCATTTTTTCATATGTCTGTTGGCCATTCGTATATCTTCCTTTGAGAAATGCCTATTTAGCTCTTTTGCCCATTTTTTAATTGGGTTGCTTGTTTTGTTTTTGTAAAGTTGTTTGAGTTCCTTGTATATTCTGGATATTAATCCTTTGTCAGATGTCTATTTTGCAAATGTTTTCTCCTACTCTGTTGGTTGTCTTTTAACTCTGTTTATTGTTTCTTTTGCTGGGCAGAAGCTTTTTAGTTTGATATAATCCCATTTGTTTATTTTTCCTTTGGTTGCCTGTGCCTTTGGGGTCATATTCATGAAGTCTGTATCCAGTCCTACTTCCTGAAGTGTTTTTCCCATGTTTTCTTTAAGAAGTTTTATTGTTTCAGGGTGTATATTTCTTTAATCCATTTCAAGTTGACTTTAGTATATGGTGAGAGGTATGGGTCTAGTTTCATTCTCCTGCATATTGATGTCCAGTTATCCCAGCACCATTTGCTGAAGAGGCAGTCTCTTCCCCAGTGTACAGGCTTGGTGCCTTTGTCAAAGATCAGATGGCTGTAGATGTGTGGGTTGATTTCTGTATTCTCTATTCTATTCCATTGATCAGTGTGTCTGTTTTTATGCCAGTACCATGCTGTTTTGGTTATTACAGCTTTATGGTGTCCCGTCCTGCGGGACAGGTAAGAACGTGGGCTCGAGGAGGACTACCTGTAGCTGGTGAAAAGAGGAAGGGACAGGAGACACACAGAATGGAGGCAAGACAAGATTCTGATCAAGCCTCAAAATTTTATTGTCAGGCGATTGCTTATATACATAGTGAAGAAGGGGCGGGCTGTCACAGAGTGTGGCAGCTTATGATAGGCGGAAAAGCAGTGGGGTGATAGTGGCGTGGTATGAGAAGAGGAGGTGGGAGAGGTGTTGGCTTGGCGCGCGCGGGCTTTTCTGAGGAGGAAGAGAAAGGCTTACATAAAATGGCTGTTATTTGTTAAAAATGGCGGCTATTGTTAAATATGGCTCCTGACATTATGGTATAGTTTAAAGTCAGGTAGTGTTATGCCTCCAGCTTTATTTCTTTTGCTCAGCATTGCTTTGGCTATGTGTGGTCTTTTGTTATTCCATATAAATGCCTGGATAGTTCTTTCCATTTCTGAGAAAAATGTCATTGGAATTTTGATGGGGATTGCATTGAATTTGTATATCATTTTGGGTAGTATGGACATTTTCACAATGTTGATTCTTCCAATCCAAGAGCATGGGATATCTTTCCATCTTCTTGTATCCTCTCTAATTTCTCTCAGCACTGGTTTGTAGTTCTCATTATAGAGATTTTTCACATCCTTGGTTAACTCAATATCTAAGTATTTTATTTTTTTGGTGGCTATTGTAAATGGGCAAGCTTTCTTAATTTCTCTTTCTGCATGTTCACTATTGGAGAATGGAAATGCTACTGATTTTTGTGTGTTGATTTTGTATCCTGCTACTTTGCTGAAATCATTTATCAACTTCAAGAGGTTTTTTGTAGAGGCTTTAGGCTGTTTGATATATAGGATCATGTCATCTGCAAACAGGGACAGTTTGACTTCATCTTTTCCAATCTGGATGCCCTTTATTTCCTTCTCTTCTCTGATTGCTCTGAAAGCCAAGCTATTTTCTTGAAGCCTGGGGCTGGTGTAGGGAAATCTTACATGTGAAAGGAGTCTGAAAAAAAATACTACTGACCACCACCTGGAGCTTTTTGCCTTTAGCAAGCTACAAGTCTCTGAAGTTGTGATGGCACAGATATTGTTCAAAAACAGGATCTGACCCAAAGCCCTCCCCGGCCCCATGATTGGATATACAATGATTTTAATATCACCTTGGGAAAGCAGCCCTAGAATGCCACAATAAGACCTGTGTCTAAACTGAGAACCCAAGGATCCAAGGAGGAGCGACTGGCAAATGCTAGATAGAAAGGGATATGCACAGCAGAAGAAAGAGGAAGAAAGAAATATTATCCAAAATCCCCCATTCAAACTGAGCCTACACACTTAAACTCAAAAATCAACAAAGAAAAGAATGGCACAAAAAATGATTACATTGCATAATATTAAACATACTAATTATCCTGATTTGAGCATCACATATTGCACATAGGTATTGATATACAACTCCATACCTCACAGACATGTACAATCAATTATGTTTCAATAAAAAATAAATAAGCAAAAACCAGCAAGGAAATCTAAAAAAGAGTCAACAAAATCAATAGTCAGTCATCAAGATATGACTTCACTCTGGATGAAATTAATCATATAATCTGCCAAGACTTTAAAGTAAGAATGTTTGGAATGTCCAAAGCAAAGCAGAAATTTAAAAATATATATATTTAATCTTCAAAATAAAAATATTAAAATAAAAAATGTAGGTAAATTTTAGATTGGACACAATTGAAGGAAGAATTAATGAAAGAGAAAAATGAGAGCGTACTAAACAGATGAAATGATGCTCAACCTCACTTGTTATCAGGGATTTGCAAATTAAAACAATGGGATACTATTTCACATTTATTTATTTGGCAAAATTTTAAAGTCTTAAAATACTAAGTGTGGGTAAGGATAAGAATATAAATGGTAAATCTCATATACTGCAGAAGAGTATAAATTGGCACCACATCATTATTTAATATTTAGCAAGATCCAGTAAAGATGATGATGTATATACCTTATAAACTAGCAGTTTCATTACTTAGTATACTAGAGGGAATATCACACATATGCACATGAGATATTTATAAGAAAGTCTATTGCAGCATTGTTTGTGTTAATTAAAAATGAAAACAACTTTAATACACATCAACATAAGGGATAAATTTAGATATTGCCATACTGTTGAATACTTTATATTACCTAAAAAAGAGTGAACTGCAGTTATTCATGTATCAACACAATTAAATCTCAAACATTCTATTTAAATCTACAGTATAATACTATTTACATAAATTCAGAAAAAAATGTGCAAACCAATTCTATATATTGTTTAAGACATGTATGTGTAGTAATACTATAATTAAATGTGTAGTAATACTAGAATTCTGGAAGGAAGTGAAAACACTATATTCAGAGTGGTGGTTACCTCTGGGGAGAAAAGGAGAATGGAATTAGAGAGTTACATAGTAATCTTCAATGATATCTGTAGTTTGAAAAGATATTATAGAAAATTTCAAATGTATAGAAAAGTAGAAAGAATAGTAAAATGTACATCCATCTACCTAACACCCAGCTTTAATAATTATAAACACTTTGCCAATCTTATTCCATCCTTTTTCTCTCCAAACACATCCATTTAGTTTTTTGGAATTTTTAAGTGAATATCCAACATTATGCTATTTCACCATACATATTTCAATAAGCATCTGTAACAAATGAAGTCATTTTAAAAATGTAATCACTATACCATTATTATATTTGCCAAAATTATCAATAATTCCTGTGGTAAACCGAATAAGGGTCTCCCCTATCAAAGATATCCCCACCATGATCCCTAGAACCTATAAATCTGTTACCTTACATGGTGAAAAGACTTTGCAGGTATGATTATGGATCTTGAGATGGCCATATTAGCCTCAATTATCCAGGTGAGTTCAATGTAATCACAAGGGTACTTAGAGAGGCAGAAGAGCAGGTGATAGGGTAATGAAAACAGAGAGAGCTTTGAAGACAGAGGAAGGGGCCAAGAGCCAGAGAATGCAGATGGACTTTAGAAGCTGGAAAAATAATTTTTAAAAAAACAGATTCTCTCCTAGATCCCTGAGAAGGAATACAGCCCTCCTGACACCTTGACACCCAATGAAAGCCATTTTGAACTCTACCTCCAGAAGTGTGTAAGATAATAAATTTTTCTAAGGCACTAAATTTGTGGTAATTTGCTACACCAGAAATAGAAATCTATGGAATTCCTTAACATTATATTATCAATAATTAAATTTCCCCAATTATCTCAGAAATATCTCTTTACAGTATTTTTGCCTAGTACTTCAATAGAAATACTAAATTAAGTATCAGAGGCCAAGATTGACTTTGGGAAATTCATTCACTCTCAATGTTATTCCTGTGTGTGCATGTGTGCATTTTTAAATCTGTATAATGGGAAGTTTTTCATCAGCATCCCTATCACAGGGGATAAATTACCAAATGTAAACATATTTTTAAAAGGTTAAAGTACTATACAACTATAAGGTAACCGTCTTATAATTCCAATTAGCAAAATAATATTTACTGAGTAACTATTATGTGCAGGACACTTATAAGCAGAGGTTGGCACCAGTATGAAAGGACTCAATTCCTGACCACAGGAGGCTTAACGTCTAGTTGTGAAAAACGGCCTGATATCAGGGGAGGCAGGATGAAATAGTGGGAACACCAAGGTCTGAGAGTCAATTAGACTCAAATCCAATTTCCAGCTTGGCCAATTACAAGCTGAGTGCTCTTGAGAAATTTAAACTCCAAGAGCCCTGATGTCTTTTGTGGGGATGATGGGATGAATGAAGGAGTTAAGGCCTATAAAGTGCTTGGCATGTAAAATGGGCTCCAGGTGGGTTGGGGTTTCCATTCCATAAATTTTTAAGCAAAATAAGCAAGACTCAGCTAGATTCATGACTCAGCAGGATGAAACTATCTAAAAGGCATACAAGCTCAAGGTGTTGCCAGCTCAGAGAAGGTGAGACCACTGCCAGGTAGAGGAGGCTAAGAAAGTCAGTGGCTCAAAGAAGGCAGGAGGATTGGACCCAGGGCTTGCAGAGTTTGAGTCATGTGAGCTGGAAGGAAGCAAGGAGATAGCCACTTGGTCTGGAGAGGACAGGGAGGGGAGGCAGTCAGCCAGGAGGGTGGTGTGAATGACAAGGAGATGTACAAAGAGCAATAAGAGAAGAGAAGATGAGGATGGAAACTCGCAGCCAGATCATGGAAAATCCTTTATTAGCCTTTCCTCCTTTCATTAGACAAGTTTTACCACCTTCAATGTGCCATTTTGAATCCTTCCCTTTCCTGCTGCCACTGCTTCTACAAAGAACTTTGGGTCCTGTTTTGTCCTATCTTTTGCAATTCTGTAGTTTAAAAAATAAATAAATCTAGTACAAGCAAAATTCATAAGTCCCAGACAATGGTATAAAGCTACGGCTTACAGACCCCTCGAGTCTGTTGCCCAGATTGGGTCACAAACCCTCCACATGCAGGTCTGTGAGCTATGTAATAGAAAAAAAAAAGGTTCTGGGAGCCATGGGTATAGAAAAATGAATGGGTTTTATTCAGATCAGGAGCAACTGTCCTAGTGGCTTCTCTGAGAGTTCTGAGAAGCACTGTGGATCATAGCTGTTAGTCTTTTATACTTAAGTCCACAACCCTGGACACCTTGGTGCCCATACGCAATTTACATTAGGTAGTAACAAGGAACACCTGCGGATATTTACAGCAAATGCTCAGCAAGATTCTGAACATCTGAGGGGCCCTAACCATTTTCCTATTTTTCCCAACAATTGGCATTATGATAGAGAGCAGAGCATATCCAGGCCCCTGCCAGGAGCCATTTCACTATTCCTGCTCTGACTTGCTCATTAATCCCCACGACTGCCATTTAATTTGGAGGCCTGTACAGAATGTCCCACACAGAATTGTTTGCTGTCTTATTCACCCTCATCTCTGAGTTCCAGTTTGTTCTTGTTTGACCCTTACATCAGCATATATTACCCAGTCCCATATCCTTCATGGTTTTCCATTTGAGGGAACCAACTCTTGATAAAGGCACCTGTGGGTCACGTGCCCCAAAGGAGCTGGGTGGGCAGCCAGACGATGAAGGAATTGCTTCACCGTGTTAAAGGCTTGCTCCTTCCTCCTTGCTGGCTGCAGGTTAGGAGACTGGATAGGGAGTGGTGCTCTCAGTCAGGGTTGAGAACAGAAAGCAGAAATTCCCAGTGTATTTCAATCAGAATGACTTTTAATACAGGGAATTTGCTTATCTGACCGCTGGGAGGGCCGGAGGAGCAGGTCCTAGGCAGGGCCTCCCCACATAATCCCCAGAGCACTGCATAACTGACCCACCAGGGGAGTCACCTGTTCTGCCCCAATCAGTAGGCTACCCCTGGAGCTGAGGCTGAGACCCAGCGAGAGAAAGTCACTGCCCCATGACTGCACTTTGAAGCCCCCAAGCTGTAGCTGGTATGAGGCTGAGGAAGAATCGCACATCCCCGGGCCTTGTTTGCCAGCAGAGAGCCCTCAGTCTGCCTCACTTCCACCATCCCAATCTCTCACAAGTGCCAAAGATTAGTAGAGCTTACTCCCAGGCAGAACCCCTCTCAGCCATAAAGAAGAGCTTCTCTAATGGAGGCCAGAGGAGCCAGCCCCGCTGAGGTGGTCATCTGCAATATCCATGCCTCTGTTACAGTGGTGTCTGCCTGCTCATTGCCTGCCCAGACAGGTCACAGCCCCATCGTAGCCTTCGTGGGTATCTCTTCAAATACTACACACAGTCTGCTCACTCACGATGGTGATTCATCTTTTTAACTCTCTCAACATTTACTGGGAACTTAGAGTTGGCCAGACACCGGGCTACCTCTGGAGGAAATGTGCGGATGAGTTAGGATTGCTGTCAGGCTAGACAGGGAAGCAGAAATGTTAACAAAACCTATAATTCGATGTGTGAGTGTAGAAGGAGGCTGTGGGGGGTGGGACATAGAGGAGAGGCACTGTGACTGCCAGGGGAGATGGGGCACTTCCCAGCATGGCCTCACCTTGGCCACCCTCTCAGCAGTCCGTGGGGGCCACCATTTCCCCCTCGTCCTTGAACCCTCACCCCTGGCTTGAGGCACTCTGTTCTACCCTGACACCCCCCCACTCCTGCTCCTTCCTCCTCAAGCTCTAAATGTGGAGGCTCTTCGAGGTGCTCTACTGGAGCCTCTTCTTTCCTTCCCTGCAGTTTGTCACCACATGATTGAATTCATTCCCGTGGGTTTAAATGCCCCTCAGAGCTGATGACCCCACGCCTTTTTTCTAAGCTCGCTTATCCAACTCCTGCTCAGTATCTCCCCTTAAAGATCTCAAGAATATCTGAAACTTGATCCCACCTCCACCCAAAACCTATCCCAACCCAGGTTCCTCTATCTCAGTCGTGGTACTGCCATCACTCTGCCTTTTGTCCTACACATCAACTTTGATTTTTCCCACATACAACCCATCAGCAAGTCCTGCAGAGTCAGACTCCAACATTTATCTCTAATCTCTACAGCTACCACCTAAATTTATGCCAGCATCATCTCTGGCCTGGACTATGCAGTAGCCTCCTACCTAGTCATCCTGCCTCCACTTCTGTCCCTCCCAATCCCAATCCACCCTCACAGAGTAATAAATGTGACTTTTTAATGAGAACTGCTTTATACCAATTACCAGCTTAAATCCTCATGGCTTCCCATTGCATTTAGAGTAAAATCCACATTCCTTTCCTTTCATGTAAGGCTGTATAATCTGGTTCATGTCCATCTCCCCAAGCACTTCTCCTGCCATAAAACTAGGTGGTGTCAGGGAAGTTGCTTCATACCAGGTTGGGGGACATGGCAGTACTGATGGGACCAGTGATCCAGAAGAGGCCAGAGGTCAGGTGAGGGGCCGGGGCATGGCCACCTGAACAATGGCAAGGCTCCTGCTCCCCACCAGTGGTGCCGTCAGCACACCTGGACCAGATAGACTCAGAAGAGATCCTCAGTGACCAAGCATGATGTGGGATCCCAGCCTTTCGGAGGACAGTCACTCTAACTTGTGCACCCTGGCACCACAGCAGGAGCAGGTAGGGGTCTACTTGAAAGAAGAGAAAAGTACCGATGGGGAGTCTGAACTTTGAGTCTGAACATTTATTTAAAAAGGAAACTATTTCAAGACACAGCATTACCTTAGTGGAAATGCTAAGTTTTTCTTTTTTTCTTTTCTTTCTTTAACTCTGTCACTGGGAATGGGGGCTCCAGAAAAAAGTGAAGACAATTATAGGAAGTTTTAATAGGACTACATTTTGAACATATCTTATTTATGAGTATATATTTTATACCTATTACAGATACAAAAACAGATATGGATATAAATGGGGAAAATTAAACTAAATGTTAACAATAGTCATACCTAGGATATGAGAATAAATACTTTTATTTTCTTTATGTTTTCTCTTTTTTGGTCTTTCTACAATGGGCATGTATGACATAGAGTAAGAATGAAACAGTGAACATCTTTTGAGCATTCAAGCGTCTCTTCATCTGTGAAGAGATGATTCCAAAGGCAAGACCTAAGAGCTCCTCCCTGTCCTCCCATCACCCACGGCTGCCGTAGAGCACTTTCTCACTGTGTTGTAATTCCCTGGCTTCCTCTTGAGGCTGTGAGCTCTCCAGAACAGGGACAGTGTCCTTTTATCTAATATTCTCAGTACCAGCACAAGGCATACAATCACTGGACATTTAATAAGTATTCATTGAATGAAACGTGTTGAATAAATATTTGCTGAAACAGCCCACCATGAGATTCATTGTTCTGGCTTCAGACATTGTGTTTTTATGACACTTTTGCTCAATATTCAGTTTCTGAGAGGAGAATAAATCCTTTGTCAATTTTCAATATAGATTAGATGAACAGGGCCTAGAAAAATGAGGCAGTAGACAGTAAATTTCAATTGTCAAGGAGGTAGAGTCAGAGTCAGGCCAGTAATTTCCGTGAAATGACGTAACATGGATGATGGCAGGGTCAGGGCTAGGGTTAGGAGGGCAAGGCACCTCAGAGGGCTCAAAAAACTCAGTGATCAGGATAAATCATATTTTAATGCAATATTTAAAAAATCAAAATTTATGCAAAAAATCCATGGTAAACAAAATTATCAAAATTGTTAAATAAAAATAGGATCACTATTATGAATTTTTCCTTTTGCCTCAGGCTCCAATGTGGCTTGGCCCAGCACTGCTACTGACCTTGTCTTTACTTAAAATTCTGGTATTTTGTTCATCCTAGATTTTTTTGCATTAAGCTGTTGCTGTTTTTACTATTGCATTGAAATACTTATCTTGATGACAGAGTTTTGGGCACCACCTTAAATTTTGCAGAGGCAAGAGCCTTACTTACCTGACCCTAGTCCTGGCCCCGGGTGATAGACAGCCAAGGGATTATGTGAGCAAGTCCACAATCTAGGGCAGGAGAAGGGATCTTGCCAGGGCCTAACACCAAGTTTCTTAGTCTGCTCAGGCTGCCATAACAAAAATATTATAAACTGAATGGCTTAAAAAACAGAATTTATTTTCTCATGATTCTGGAGGCTGGAAGTCCAAGATAGGGTGCCAATGGTTGGATTCTGGCAAGAGGTCTCTTCCTGGTTTGTTGATGACCACCTTCTCACTGTGTCTTCACATGGCAGAGAGAGAGAACAAGCAAACCCTCTGGGCTCTCTTGTTATAGAGGCACTAACCCATCATGAGGTCTCTACCCTCATGACCTCATCTAACCCTGATTACCTCCTTTAGGCCCCATCTCCAAATGCCATCACCTTGAGGATTAGGGCTTCAGTATGTGAGTTTGGAAGGGACACAAACATTTCACTCCATGACACCAGGATGATAATAGCGCCCATAACAACAGGAATACAAATGACACCAACAATATCTCACTTAAGGCACTTCCCAGTTTTACTCCCATGATCTCATCTGATGTTCACAGTCTATAAAGAAGGGCCAGAGGGTAGTGTTAGCCCCATTTACAGAATGAGGGAATGCAAGTTGTCAGTTGCAGAGGGGTCATTTGAACCTAGGACTCCTGGTTCCAAAGCAATGTTCCTCCCACCACTACAGCACCGTCTCCCTCAACCTGTGAAGGGCATTTCATTCGCCATGTACTTTACCCTCTGTTATTTACTGTACAACTCTAACAACTCTACAGGTAGGCAGGACAGGGATTCTCATCCCCATTTTACAGATGAAGACACTGAGTCTAAAAGGCATTTTGCTGACTCAAGTCACAGAGCACCTAAGTGGGAGAGCTGAGTTTCAACCCCAGGTTCTCTGACCATGCCTCCTCCCTAGCGGAGAAACAGCCCTGTCCCTACCTTGTCCAGTTGTTAGAGGAGGGGGTGGAAATGGGGATCCTGCCTGCTGGCTGGGCCTTGGGTAATGAAGAGGGCCTTACAAACCTACTGATCAGGAAGGTCTTCCTGCCAAGGCACTGAGGTACAGCATTTGGCTTCCTGAGATAATGGAATGAGTGGACGTGTAGGCAAGCTGTTCACATCCTGCTCCAGCCTTTACTGGAGGCCCCACCAGTGCTTCTGATGTTCATATTCATCCCATGGGCAATGGCAGCGCCAAGGCTCACAAGATGCAGATGGTCCCTGGGCAGACTGGGGAGAGCCAGGCTCAGATCCCTCACTTCAGCAGCACTGATCAATTGGTAGCAGGATACGGGGCTTTCAGGGTCTTCCATGAACTTTACTTTCCCCAAAACAGGAGGCAGCACATGGGACCCAGGGCCCACTCAGAGACTGTAAAAATGCCAGCATGTGGCACATGGACCACAAGTCTTGAAATTCGAGTATGGAGACAGAAACAAAATACTGGTAAGACAGAGTTTGTTTCATCCAAAGACACTGAATCAAAGTGGAGCAAAATAGAATCCCTTGAAGAGGAATTCAAGGGGTGCCAGGTGCAGGACCCAGCCCTTGGAGATCCAAGGAATTAATCAAAGACCATCATATATTTAGTTGAGTAATGATGAGTCTTTAGAAAGAAGGATGTCAGGTAAATGTTTTTGTGATTCAAACTCAAGAATTATTAAGTGCCGAAAGGTCCAATGGCCATAACATTAAATATGAATTATTGAGAATAAAAATGTCAGAGGCTGGCAAAGTGTTGGAAGCAGCCAATGGGATAAGAACTCAAGGGAATCATTATCTTCCTTAGAAAGCATCTATTATGTGAGAGTCAAAGTGGCCCATGTTCTATCTGAAAACACCTGACATTTTACCTCTTCATTCTCTCAAGTCCTCTCACCTGCCCTTCCTCCTCCTGCTCCTCCTTGTTTTCTTTCCTTCTTTTCCTCGTCTCTTCCCTTCTCCTTAAACTTTTTTCTATTTCATCTTCTTGCTCCTTTTCTTTCCCTCTTTTCCTTTTATTTCCTTCCTTTCTCCCTGTATCTCTTTCTCCGTCCTCTTTCAGCCTTTCTCTTTTATTGTTTGTTCCTTTTTCCACTTCCCTTTTCTCCTATCTTTCCAGGAAAATGTTTATGCTTCCAAATGCCTTTGGCTGTGTGATCTAGGGCCACCTGGAAAACGCAGAAGTCTTCCTAGAAATGAAAAGTCTGTGCAAGAAGCTCCTGGCATAAGAAAGGACAGCGTGAAAATTGCTTGTAAGTTTCCAAACGGGAGTTTTGCACAGCCATTAAAAATGATGGCCCTGAAAACTATGGAATGACACAAAAATAGCTTATTCGCTACATTTAAATGAAAAATTCAAGATGTGAAATTTTATGTGCAGCATAATTACAATTGTGTTTAAAAATCAGCCAAAACCTATACATAGGGAAAGACTGGAAGGAAAGAGCGCAAAATGTTAACGACTATTTTCTTCAACTGGAGAGACTCTGGGATTTCTCTTTTCACTCCTTTCCAAGTTCTATTTAGTAAGCAAATAAAATTATATTGTCTTTTTAATGATAAAATAGGCAGTCCAATGGACTTGCTGTGAGACACAGTCCATCCTGCTGCTGAGGTCACATTCTTGCAACGGCAATGCTTGGTGCTAGTTGAGTGAGGGGAGGCTATTTGCAAAACTTTGTACAACCTTCTTGCACTACATGGCTCCTGGACGCTCACTTGGCTTTTCAACCTTGAGGCAGTAATCTCCTATTTATTGGGTTCCCCTATTGTATCAGGACTTTTGTATACCTATCATTACAGACCTGTCAGAGGGAAGCTATAATCATCCACATTCTATGTACAGATGAGGAAACCAAGACTCAGAAATAGTGACTTGTTTAGCGTCACATAGAAACTCAGCCATAGAATAAGTTGAACTCAGTTTGATTTGAATTCTCCATTAACCCAAGTGACCTCTAAGGAGTTCAAGGCTCTGAAAGTACCGGATGAGGATGAAATCTCCTTAAAGTACTAAAACATTATAGAAACCAATGAAGTTTGGGTAGGGAAAGGAACTAGCTCGGGCTAGGGATCTTTGTGCTTCCGTATATGGAATGATATTAGTTATCCCTACTGGTTTCTAAGAATATCTTTTCCCTTGACATCTTAGATCAAACTGTTTCCATATGTAACCACACTACTAATATTAAGGACCCTTGGAATTCTACATTAAGTGCATATTACCATATGCCACAAAAACTAGGTGTTTTTAAGATTTTTTTCAATCTGTGTCATTAATTATTTTTACTTACTATTAAGACAAAATTTATATTTCAAGAAGGAAAATGAGGATATAATCTGACCACCCAATCATAATAACTATTCACATTTTTCATTGTTCTCTACAAATTTTCATACATATAGTATGTGTTTTTACATAGTTGCAATTGTACTTTTATAAAATTTTTGTCTCAATTTTGTTCCTAATACTTCCATATACTCTTTCCCATTTTCTACCCTTTGTATCTATCATTTTCAGTAAGTAACTAATGTTCATAGAATTAATATGCCACCATTATCTTAATTCCCCTATCGTTTGGGCATTTAGGATTTTTACCATTTTAAATAATGCTGCTGTAAATATGTTTTACATACCATTTTTTTTCATCTGAATTATTACCTTAGGACAAATTCTCAAGAGTCAGATTACTGATATAAAATATATAAAAATAGTAATGACTATAAATATGTGATGCTGAATTATAATACAAAAGGATAGGCCAATATATAGTACCTAGACCTTGGTAGGTGCTTAATAAATATTTAATGAATACATGAATAAATGCCATCAGCAATTTATGTAAATCTTCTTCTGAATATATAAATTGTTTTTAAAAAGAGACGGCTTTACTTTATTAAATGAATGTATTTTAATCACATTGACTGAAAACAGGGATTTCTGAGAATCAGATATTCTTTTCCAATTTATTTTAGTTTTGCTAACTGTGGATTTCCAAGACAGGAACTTTCTTTAGGACACCAACTTGGAGACCTTTGCTAGGGAATGGGTTGGAATGAGCACCGTCTTGGTAACTGCTGGGAGCCTGGGTCTGAGTTGGAAGCACGTGATATTTCAGCTCTCTGAGCTTTTCTATACCCCCATTGGCTTCCCAGGTCTATTGGTATTTTCCCTATCCTCAGCATGACTTGTGTTTAAACTTCTGGTTCCTCCAGACCTCCTCTCCTGATTCAAGACTTAGGCAAAGTCTTAGAGAGTAAATCCATCACAAATAACCCAAATGAAACACCTAAAATGAAGAAATGCACCAACCAGAACTCAGAATGTAACTCCCAAAAACAATGTGTAAATTTGGGGGAAGTGGGAGGGGAGCCTTTGATGAATCCAACTCATATTACAACTCCAAAGAGGAATGGAAAGCCGCATGGAACAGAGAAGACACCAGCAATGGCACAATCTCCCAAAAGGTGGCAGAAATCATCTGACACCAGATCCTTTGATAGAAATTGGGGGTGGGGAGGGTACTACAAATAGGAGCTTTCAGGGATAGCAAAAGACAACGCGGAACTTGTAAATGTGATAATAGAAGCAAAGGCATCAATGGAGGACTTTTCATCAGAAATTCCACAAAATTGTACAAACAATTGATACAATGCAAAAGAGAATGAGAGACCTAGGCAAAAGAATGAAGTGTACTTTGTGCAAGTAGGCAAAAGGAAACCAAGACCAGCAGGGCCAGTGATGAAGAATGTAGAAACAGGAGGCTGAGATGTGAGGGAGAGTTAAGCAAAGTGTCTGGTATTTATGCTAATGGTTTTTCTCAACAGCAATCTTTAGAAACAGACCACCAGAAAGGGAATTGTCGGACGTGAAACTGACAGGGCAAAGACAAGCTCCTCTAAGCAATCAGATGCAAAAATAAGAATATGTCACACTTCGCCCATCCAAAGTTGGCCCAGAGCAGGGGCCTTCGGAGGAACATCACCCAGAGCTGAGAGAAAGAATGCTGTACAAGCACAGCTTCTTGCCAAGATTATTATTCTCCTTGGAAGCACAAAGAGAATATTCCAAGTCCTACCCAGAGGACGTGAAATGGTTTGTCAACAGAGTTCCACAGACACAGAGATCACTTTAGAAAGAAATGAAGATTTAAAGCTCAGCAGAGAGTAGTAAGAGATAGTTTAATATTTTTTTCTTAAAGTTATCTAGTAATTAATATTCATTTTACCAAAATTTGCTTTCTCGTGTATGATGTCCTCTAGCCTGAGTGCTTCTTGAGTTTACAGCTGTGGTTAACACGCAATGAAGTGTTGACCCTTCTTTTTCAACTGACCTTTTAAGGTCAAACCTTTGAAATTCCTAAGATGGATACATTTAAATGATGCATTCTTGTGACTAGAAACAGCACTTAATGCAGCTGCTCTGCGAATTTTGTGCACTCTAGGGGTTGGCAATAATATAAAAGGTCCATGTCAAAAATGAGAAAAACTTGTTTATAAAGGACTGTATCATCATACTAGCTGAACTTGGATTTTTTAAATCAATATTAATTTTATCAAAGTAGTACATGCACATCCATGTTATTAGTTGTCTGCATATATTGCTAATTTTTCTTACATTGTTCAAAAGTTTTCAGTATTTTCCACACAGTCAACCACATCAAGAAATTTATCTTTTTCATTTTTTTCTTGGGCATATCCATCTGAAATACCTCCATCTTTCCTATCTCTCAGCTGAGTGCTGTCTACACTGGCAGAGCAATGCCATGCTAGAAATTTCCATTGGTTTTCTCCTGGGTTGGATTCCCTGCCCTCTAGTTTTTTGTGATGCTGTTTAGAAATCTAAAGTTATCCTGATTCTTCTTTTTGTGCACCTGTTTGTTCTCACTGGCATCTTGTAGGATGTTATCTTTGAGCCAAGCAGTTTGAAATTTCACAATGGTGTGAACTGAGGAAGGGCCATTTTCTCCCACCACAATCTCAGTGGGCCCTTTCCATCTGGAAACTCAAATTCTTCCACTGTAAGAACTATTCTCAAATCATTTTATTGATTATTTCCTCTCCTAAATTTATTGTATTCTCTCTAGAACTATATTTTTTTGGATTTTGAAACAAATCATTTGATTCTCTGACTTAAAAAAATATTTTTAAAAAATGCTTTTTTTGAGATTTTTCACTGCTGCTATGATATTTTAAATCTCTGCAAGTAGGGTGTATATGTGTGTGTGTGTTAACTATTCCTTTTTCACAACATTCTACTCTTGTTTCATGGATATACTAGATATACTATCTTCTTTTATTTCTGAGGATGTGTATGGTAGTTGATTGTATGCTTGTTGTTCTGTTTTCCATGTTTGTTTTCATTTTTTGCTTTGGTTTTTGACCTCTGTCTTCTGTGTTAGAGGTTGTCCTCAGATGTTATGCAATCCTTGTTTTTTCCTGATTGTAGGCAAGTGGTGGCTGATTGACTTTGAGATCCACTGTAGCATTTTCTGGGTGAGCTATTTAGGGGAACCTCTTATGTGATTATTTTTACATCTTCTCCTTAGGCTCATCATATACTCCAGGGAGTACTCTTCCAAAACTCTGCCTGGAAGGCAAAAGTCTGGCTGTGAGCGTTCCGGAAGCTGAAGCACAGAAGAGGGTTGGAAATTCTCAGCACTGGGTATGCAATTAGCCACTCACTGTCACCAACTATGCCTGTTGTCACTACAGCCAAAGACCCTTTTTTTTTTTTTTGTCCGCTCCAGAGAATAAACCTCCAAGCTTTTGATGAGCTAGGGAGGGGACAGTCACCCAGGAACAAGAAATGGGGATGGGGAACTCCAAAAAAGTCCCTTTTCCCAACCCTTTTGGCTCTAGCTTCCCACCTCTTCACTCCCAGTTCCAGAGGTTCTGGGGCTGACAGCTGCTGAGCCTCTGGAAGAGTCTGCAATGCAACTTGGGTTGGTTCTTAGATTTTCTCACTTCTCACTTCATCTTACTGTTCACCTTTATCACCCACTAAATTAGTGGTCACTCATCTGCCTGCTCTTCAGGTTCCAAAGTTGTGTAATTGCTTTTACCTCTCCTGTTTCCCCCTTCTTGTACGTTTATTTTATATCTCTTAAAACAATCCATTTGCCTTGTTTTAGGGGGATTTTAGGAGGGAGTAGAATTACTGTAGGTATTCAAAACTATCAGAGCTATATTTTCTTTTTTATATTTGAGCTATATAAAGTTACCACTTTTGTAGGTTAAACATCGATTGGAAATTGGCAATTTCATGAGTCAACCTTATGTATGTTTCTTTTTCAATGTCACTTTAAAGATCTCTTTTCAAGGGATGGGAGAAATTATGGTACATTTATACCTAAGTGATGCCCCACATGAGAGCATAAGATCACGCTGAAAAGTTGACTGAGTATTCCTGACTGCATAATACCTGCCCACATAGCTGCCACCCACATTCCTTTTTTCTTCTCCCAGCAAGGGGATTTCAGAGTACTTTGTCACAATAAAGTAAGCCAAGCTTCAGTGTATTTAAATGAGCAATGGTATTAACATTAAAAGGCCCAATTTTCGTCTCTAGTATTTACTCTCTGTGTAATATCAGGGTTTCCCTGAACCTCAATGCTTTCTTTCATAAACCCTCTATCTTTGGTGTTAGCACTGGTTTCACAAATTTATTGGCTGGGTAACTTCAAAAAGTCTTCACCTCTGAATGGAAGTGATAATAACTTCTATCCTGGGAGGACTAAATAAGATAATAAAAGTAAAGGTCTTAGCATGGTATCTGGCATGAAGTTCTCAATGAAAGTATTATCACCATTAATTTAATAGTATTAACAACAATAGTACATATATGACAGGTATTAATTAAGAATCATATATCTGTTTATTTCCTCTCTCACCATGATAATTCTATAGATGTAAGAATGAAATGAGACAACATCTGTAAAATCTCTGTGTAAACGCTATCAATAGTCTGCCACGTGTTGCATACCACTGAGCAATACCTTTCTGGATTGGTAAACCGAGAGCAACCTGCACAATGTTAAAGCTCAGTGCTTGATGCACCTGCCCATCAGACAATGTGTTTCTGTTGCTTTTGTGCCTCTCTGCCACAGCTCACCAAACCACTAGGATCCAGACTGACAGAAGTGACAAAAGTCAAGCAAACCAAAGCCCATCTTTATAAATGTATTTTACTTTTCAGAATTAAAATGAAGAATAATCCTTTCCCCTACAACTTTTAGGAAACTTAATAATTAAGGGGAAAATAAAGATTAAGCTTTCTTTTACAAATGTGATCTTTCCTGTTTGTTTTTAAGATGAGGTAGGTAAGTAGGAGATAAGCCTAACCAAAGCATCATTGCTCAATGTGGCTTTTAGCTTCACTACTGTGAAACCTACTGTCATCTTGTACAATTTTATGAAAAGGTAAACATATGAAGACCCTGTACAGGGATCAAAGGACTGAAAAAATGTTCAACTTTATCTTCCCATTGGTTTGAGACTATTTCTATGGGAAAGTCTCCAACAAGAATGTAAATCTTTTGTCAGTTTGACAGAGTGGAGTATGATGGGAAAAAACTTTAAAAAGAGCTGCATAGTGATATGTTATTGCCAGGGACTTTTTATGTGGACATGTCTTATAGAATAAAAAAATTGTTCAAATCATCAATAGCCTAGTTTTTAGAATTACAGAACATTATAGTTAGACGACAAAGTTGGGGAGTAAATAAACAGTCATTGTGTACCCTCTCTTCTCAGTATTCTAAGGAAGAAAAAGTAGGGATTATTATTCCTGTTTAGTAGATGAAAAAACTCAGGCTCAGAGAGCTTAAGTAGCATGCCCAAGAATTTCCAGCTCTTTGTGTTGATGTGGAACTGGAACCTAGGACTTTTTTTTAAAGTGTTCACTTTTTATTCTCAGACTTGACAGATGAGAATACTGAAGCTTAGAAAGGGGAAATAAAGCACTCAATGTTTCAGTGCTAGCTGGTAGGTAAACCAGAGCCTGAACCCAGGTTTCTTGTTTTCACTATCCCCTTCTTTGTGTTGCCTTTTGTACAAGCCAACCATGGATTGTCATTGCATGATAATTCTCCCATGTTCAAAAGTGACAATGGATTATCCTGGTCTTAAGCTTTAACTCAAGGTCACTGGAGAGTTGAGATGAGACTAGCTGCAACTGATGGGTGGTACTGAGTCCCACCTGGGGAGAATTCACACTCTAACGAGAGGCCTGGTCAGCAAAGAGTCTTTGTAGTTTCTTGACTTGGTAAGTTGGGGGCTGTTAAGTAAGATTCATCATCATGTTGCTACTCAGAAGATATCTGCTAAGTAATTGAGAGCTAGCAAGGCCCCTTTCTGACAGTGGTATTGGATATAATCATGAGAACCTACATTGTTTGACTTTGCATAAAAGAAAGCTCATTTGACTAGTAGATGAATCCCTCTGGGTCCCCAGGATGATAGTTCAGGCCATCATTTCTCTAAGTCTTCTCTAGTCATTGCACATCCCACTGGCCTGGCCATGGCAGTAGGACTTTAAATGAACCCTCGATGATGTTTTAAAGGGACATCTCAATAGCCAATTGTTGTACTTAATGCTCTAGGGTGTTGGAAAATTTTGTTTTAAGTAATGGAATGTTTTTCTTGCTGTGAAAGAATTGTCTTACTAATGAGCTCCATGTTATAATGTATTGAATAAATGTCAGGAAAAATTATCACCAATGCAGGATGTTGAACTTTCTAAAATGTTATAAGGGCAAAGAATAAATGACAGAAAAAAATTTAACAGACTCATGGAGATTACTGGCAAATAGGAAGATCAATGCAATGAAATTAGAATTCTTTTTCATTTCATTTTCATTTTATTTATTGAATTAAAGTATTTGTCAAATATAACATTTGTGTTTGTATGTATGCTCTGTATAAAAATTAACTGGAATGAAGGAGGATAATTTGGTGAATCCTGATCCTGTAGTGGAAAGATCATGAATGTAGAACCAGACAAACCTGGGTTGAAATCTATGTTTCTCACTTAACTGTTGTGTTACCGTAATGAATGATGTACATTTTGAACTGTCTATAGAATCAAGATAATACCTACCTATTATACCTATGATGAGTGCCTAGCACATTGTATAGATTGAATTATTACCTTCTTCCCCTTCCTGTATCCACACTCTTTGCTGTGTATCTTTACAGTGCTCTCCCAGCAGGAGGTACTCCCTTGCTTCTTGACCTGTGTTTGGTCATGATGCTTTTTGCCAATGGAATCAGGCAGATTGTGACAGTATGCCAGTTCCTAGATGAAGCCTGAAGAGAGCTCCTGGGTTTCTGCTCTGCTCTTGCTCTTCTGCCATCACTGTGAGAACATGCTGGGATAACTTGCTTGTCTCAGGAGGAGGATAGAGACATGTGGAGTAGAACTGTCCTAAATGAGCTATCCTACACTAGAGCAGAGGTTCCTCCACTCCCCTGCCCCAGCCAACCCCCAGAAGCATGAGTTATAACAATAAATGTTACTTATAAATTTATAAAATAAATTATTTTAAGCCACTGTGCCATTGAGTGGGTTTGCTACACAACAATAGCTAACCGATACACTCATAATAGAACCTAACAAGATATTTTCTAATAAGATCCAGTATTGAAAAATGACGACATACAAATCTCTTAACCACATATCTGTTTACACAAGTTTGGCCCCTTAGCTCTCTGTACATCCATGACTGAGGCTACAAGCACCCTGAAAAAGGTGTTTGGAGATTCTTTTCAGCAGCTCAAGATTGGTCTCCAGTCTCTGCCTTCTCTTATAAGGTATCCTCGGGTTTTATTGCTTAGTCTCTGGAATCTTCCTCTTGGCCCAGCCATGCAGACATTCATCTTGGTCATCCAGCAGCCTGGCATTTTATTTTGATTGCTTCTGGGCACTCTTTGTCACATGATATTCACCTTTATGCCAACAGCTCAGGGGAATCATCTCACCACACCTCATATTTAGACCCATATTCAGCATTTAGTAGTCATGTCAAAATTCTCCTTTCAGACCAGTCGAGTCCCAGAACACAGGAATCCCGTGAGCCTGCAATGACCAGAGGGTACAGTGAGACTGATCTTTGGGTCTATAGAGAGTAGAAACAAAGATGGTCTAAGAGACAACATCCATGAGTGAAATCAAAAGCCAAGTAGACAGTTCAACCAAAGTGCTGATACATAGGGCTGAGGCCAGAGGCACAATCCAGGACTGAGGCAACAGTTCAGAAACCAAGAACCCCAGTCCATGTGGAAATGAAAAGATTTCTACTAGAGAAGCAAATGGGTCCTGGAAAACATTCCTAAGCTCTTCATGGAGCTCCTGAAAGCTCAGCAAACAATGCGGGAAAAGCTACTCATGTCACAGGCCAACCCCAACTGCACTTCCAATGAACTGCAAATCAACTAATCAGAAGATCACTAATGGTTGTTGGGCTGTGTGTAACAGACATTCTAAAAGTGAGTCCTAGCTAACCATTTTCCCCCCAGTTATCCTAATCATTCCACAGTAGAAAATGGAACAGAGCAACTGCCCTAATTCACCACACCCTGGAAACAGCTTAGCTTTCTCATTTCTCAGGATCCCCTAGGTGCAAGGAAGAAGTAGTTGCCAGTGGAGAGAACTGCTGTCTGTATACAAAGAAAATTGGTCGTATATGCCCATGGGCCATGTATAGTCATAGAATTTTAACAAAGAAGTGCAGGGAAAACAGTGGGGGGAGCTAGAAGACCTAGATGGAATCAATCTTCCAAGAGATCTAGTTAGCAAAGACCTAGGTGTGGATATAATTTCAAAGGTCCACTAACTCCTTTTGCCCTTCAAAAATATCTTGCAACTCTGCCTGAAATAAAATTGTTAAAGATTCATTTACCCAGTTAAAAGAATACCTTACATATTTCTCCAGTAATACTTTAGTGTAGTGTCCTTGGGAGAAGTAAAAATCCAGTGAAAATCCACTAGTTATTTAAACCCCAGTGGCAGTTAGCTTAACAGAAAGAGGTTGGGGATTGGCAGACAGCCTGGTGGAATTTCACAGAGGGTATCATAATGCCCTGAGAACCTGGCTGTGTAAATGATGGGAGAGCAGGGACCAGGAAACGGGGAAGTAGGAGAAGTGAGGAAAAAAACACAAAAAGCGAGAAAATTTTCACATACTTTATGAGAATATTGGAAACAAATAGAAGGAGAAAAGGACAAGCTGAGGCTCTAAGTAAACATCTTCCTCAATGGACTGCTTGGAGGACCGACTAAAAGAACGTCTGTAAAGCATCTAGAGCAGTGCTCGACACACACTACGCACCCAGTAAATGACTACTATCATTACTTTTATTATAAGTAACTTACATTTCCCTAAGAAGTTGCGTCTTTTCTGAAAACAAGGGCCCAGAAGCCAGTCTTTGACGGTCAGATCCTAAATCTCTTCAACTCCTCAGACCCACTCTTCAATCCTTATTCTACTCAATCCTCCTGGCTACCAAGTCTGTGGCCAATCCCTCATGTAAGCCCTGCTCACCCCCACCTTCCGTTTGGATGCACCATCTGGCTCTATGGTTTTCTTCTTGCCTGTCTTCCTTTCACTTCCTTTGTTTAGTGGTCTTTATTGTTGCTGTTGTTTTTCGCTTGAGTTTTCCAGGACATTCTTTTTTTTTTTCAAAATATTTTAACATTTACTTGTACATATGTGTGGGGTACAGTGTGTTGTTTCAATACGTTCATATACTGCACAATGACTCACTTAGGGTAGACAGCACAGTTTTGTAACAGTCCACCACTTTTCCTCCTCCCTCCAATCCCTAGCCTCTGGTAACTGTTAGTCTACTCTCTACTTCTAGGAGAACTTTTTTTTCTTTTTTAGATTCCACATATGAGTGATATCATGCAGTATTTGTCTTTTCGTGCCTGACTTACTTCATTTAACATGACGGCTTCCACTTCCATCCATGTTGCTGCAAATGCTAGGATATCATTTTTTTTATAGCCAAGTAGTATTCCGTTGTGCATATATACCACAGTTTTTTAATCCATTCATCCAGTGATGGACGTTTAGATTGATTCTCTCTCTTGGCTATTGTGAATAGCGCTGTGATAAACATGGGAGTGCAGGTGTCTTTTTGATATATTAGTTTAATTGCCTTTCGCTATATACCCAGTAATGGGATAGCTAGGTCATAAGGTAGATCTGTTTTTATTTTTTTGAGGAACCTCCATATTGTTTTCTATAATGGCTGTATTAATTTGCATTCCCACCAACAATGTAGGACAGTTCCTCTTTCTTCACATCTTCACCAGCACATGTTATTTTCTGTCTAGTTGATAATAGCCATTTTAACTGGAGTGAGATAATATCTCATTGTGGTTTTAATTTGTGATAATTAATAATTTCCCTGATAATTAGTGATGTCAAACATTTTTTCCTGTGCTTATTGGCCTGTATGTCTTCTTTTGAGAAATGTCTGTTCAGGTCCTTTGCCCTTTTCTTAATTGGGTTGTTTGGTTTTTTGCCACTGTATTGTTTAAGTCCTTATATATTCTGGATATTAGCCCCTTGCCTAATGTATAGTTTGCAAATACTTTCTCCCATTTTGTAGGTTGTCTCATCCCTTTGTTGACAGTGTCCCTTGCTGTGCAGAAGCTTTTTACTTTGATATAGTCCCAGTGTTTACATGAACCTAACATCCTTCCCAGAATAAACTACTCTCTGGACTCTCCTCTTACATACCGTTCTCCTTATGCAGATCTTTCTAGTCTATCCTAGACTCAAAAGAACAACCTTAATGGAAAGAAACTTGATCTTTTAGGAAACCTGAATGTGAGACCTGGCGCTGCTTCTTAGTAGCTATATGACCATGAGAAGCTCACTTATTGTTGCTTTGCCCCCCATGGATTTGACACCCTACTTCCCCTGGGTGATGGAGCTGCAAAGGATTGCTCAAAGCCCATCTCTTCTGAGCAGTGAGAAGCCCCGAAGTGGTTAACTTTCCCAGAACCCTCCAGTGAGAGGCATCCCTTCCTTGGGAAATTAACCCCGAATTGGGGTTCTCTTCCTGCTTTTATTTTTTAGACCAGGAAGTTACAAGAAGAGACATAGGTGGGGTTATAGTTTAACAATATAGGCTGGTAACTTTCAGTGAAACAAGCCAGATGACATTCCAGTAAGGCAATTAAGTGGTCCTATCAACAAAAGCTTAATCTTAGCAAACATTCCTTCTTACAGCAATTTCTCAGTATCATTACATAACAATCAGTAACTAGTCTGTCCTTGAGCCAGCAACCTTGCTGTGCCACAAATCTTTATCTTACACCAGAGACTTTATAGCCTGAGGAAAATTTCCAGTCCTCCACAAGGTCAATATTTGAAACTGCAAAGCTTTGGAAATCCAGGCCCTGTGAAGTGCATTTGCTTTAAGAATCTTCTACATCTCCCCTCATTTTACTTATTTAAAAGAAAAAGCAGGAGATATAGATCAGGTTTGCATAGTTAAGACAAAAGCATATAAAGCAAAGTTAGTATCATTTAGCATGGCACGTCCTTTTAATTTACTTCAGGTGAGGACCGATAATGTCATCGTCTCTCAGAGCAGCTGCTGCAGCATCATTCCAGGTGCTGTGAATTGGGTGTAATTACCAATTGTTGAAACTCCAGGATGGGAATCTGCTCTATATAGTAGTTGATTCTGAATCCAGAGAGTTTGTTAATGTTAATCTGTCCAGGACATTACTGCTTTCAGAGTGTCTAGTCTTATGTAAAATTTTTGATCAATTACAAGCCTTTTGTTTAAGAGCAGGATGTCTCATTCAAGTTACAAACCCTCTTTAAAGCCAGGAAAATTTAGAGAACTGCTTTTATAGAGAAGACGTTATTTCCCCCTTGATGATCAAGGCAATCCTCATAAAAGCACTGATGATCAATATCTTGATTGAAAAGGTCTTACGTTTCTTTGTATAAGTCCCACACTGCTGGGAATGCTGTTTCCCAGGTGAAGATCTGTCTGTCCCACGTCAGAGGGAAAGATGAACAGCAGGATGAAGCAGCAGTTAGGCCAAATTTTGGCAACATGAAAGAGAGATCGGCAACTTCGAGGTGAGACATGCTATCTTATATCCAAAGTTTTAAATTATATCCTGTTATAAAGAGAGAGAGAGTTAATTTTCATTGAGCTTATAAAAATAGCCACATTGTCATAATAATCATAAGAATACTTAAAGTCACTAAATTTGGGGGGATCAAATAGGGAGAAAACAAGTGCTTTTATCTCTGTTTTAAATGACATTTTACCAAACTGTTCTTAGTTATAGATAGCTTAAGAGAGAGAGAGAGAGAGAGTTTTCTTACATTTGGAAAACAAAACATCAGCAGTGTTTTAAAATAAGAAAATTATAAAAACCCATAATACTTTTTAATTAATTTACCAATTAGCTTTTGTTGTTTTGACCTTTGTGAACAATTTCACAAACCCATCAGTTTCTTCATTAAAATTTTGGAACTTTAGTTTAAAGCTATGAACTCAAAGTTTGTTGGAAAACTGTACCTATCAGAGTTTTTTCATGGAATATTTGAAGACATAACATTTTAAAATTATAATTAATTCAAGATTATGACTGGTAGCATTTATATCAAGACACAGATATTTAAGAACCTTACAAGATTTTGGAACACATATCCATAACACCTTCAGTACTGACAATGCTTTCCCATATAGTCTAATTTATTAAATAAGCCAATTAGTTTTGATACATTTTTTAAATATCCTTTGAGAAACTCCAGGCCCATTGGAATTCCTCAAAGTTATTTTAAAGTTTCAGAATTTCATGTTGGAAAGCTTTGTTAAATAACAAAAGGCTTAAAACATTTAGTTTAAGATCACAAATTACTACAAAAAATAAAAGCAAAGTGACAAAGGGTTTTAAAGGCAGAGAGCACAAGAACTTATCATGAAATAAGTTTCTTGAACCAGTTATCTGAGGGACAAAGAAAACCTTTTACAACTTTGCATCAAGAGCAGTTAAGTGAAAAGAACTTTAGTAATCCTGTTTGATCAGTAAACCCAGGCAATGATGTGTGCTGATAAGAACATTTTTATACATTCAGGTTAGTAAATAGGCATCCATTTATCAGAGCAAATTATACAAAGCACAGTTTGAGTTTTAGCTATATTTACCAAATACATATTTATGGTTTCCCAGCCCAAAACTTGGTATATTAGATCTAAATCCTTATCAGTTAATGCTAACTAGGGCCTATGCGATATTTGGCATAGGTTTCTTTTCACTAGCCATTTCAGGTCCTGGGTTTCCACGTGGCATTTGGAGCCATGTGGAGCTTAAGACAGAGGGTGGTATATACATAAAATATATTGTTTCTCCCAGCATGACCGGAGGCAGAGCTGAGATAACAAGGAGACATATTGACCTAGAGACAAATTTAGGTACAAAGTTTGAATAAAATTTTGAAAATATATTTATTTTTTGATAGCTTTGTTGAAGTATGATTCATATACTGTAAAATTTGCCATTTGAAGAGTACGATCAGTGACTTGTGCATTCATAGTTGTGCACGTCACCACAGTCAATGTCAGAAACCCTGTATCCATTAGCGGTCACCCCATTTCTCCCAAACCCAAACCCTAGACAGTCACTGTCTACTTTCTGTCTCTATTCTGGACATTTCAAATAAATGAGATCATGCAGTACATGGCCTTCTGTTTTTTTTCGCTTAGTATTGTCAAGGTTCATCTATGTTGTAGTATGTACCAAGTACTTCATTCCTTTTTATTGGAAAATAATATCTGACATGTATTACCAACTATATATATTACCAGTATTCATATACAGTATCAGTACACAAGGATATGCCATGTCTTATTTAACCACTCATTTGGATGGTTTCCATTGTTTGGTTATTATGGATAATGCTGCTATGAACCCTTGTATATAAGGTTTTGTGTAGACCTATGTTTTTATTTCTGTTGGATATATGCTTAGAAGTGAATTTGTTTGGGTCATATGGTAACTTCATGTTTAACAATTTGAGGAACTGGCAAACTGTTTTTCATAGCAACTGTACCATTCTACATTTCCGGTAGTAATGTATGAGGGTTCAAACGTCTCCACATTCTTGTCAACACTTGTTATTATCTGTCTTTTTGATTATAGACATGCTAGTGGATGTGAAGTGGTATCTCATTGTGGTTTTGGTTTGCATTTCCCTGATGGCCAATGATGTTGAGCATATTTTTATGTGCTTATTAGCCACTTTATCTTCTTTGGAGAAATTTCTGTTCAAACTTTTTGCTTGTGCCTCATATTGTACGGGGCACTATTCTGACCCTCCTCTGGACCCTCTCCTTGGGATAGGAATCTATGAGCCAAGGTAATCGTTGGTTTAATTTTCCCCTATCAGTGTGTTCCTCATGTGGAGCTATGGAGAAATTGTGAAGTTTTGGCAGCAAGAGGTTTAGTCCCACTTGCAGAGAAAGATAGTCTGTCAGGCAGGAGATGCTCGCCAGGAAAGTCACAGTAGCAGCTTTGAAGGGAACCAGGTGACAGGAACTTGAGGCCAAATGTCAGATCAGAGACACAAACCTATGGGAGGTGCTCAGTAAGTCCCAGGATTTGGATTCCAAGTGGAATAGTTGAGAGAAGAGACAAGGGTTTGTCTCTTTGAAGCAATTAAAGAGAACACAGGGTAAGAATTCAGGAGCCTGATACCTAATATGTAAAAAGAAAAGTTCCAGATTCTACCAGATGTTTGTTGTCAGGATGTAGAGAAAGAAGAGCAGGGAAGAGTCCTGAGAGACCAGACTGTGGCTGATGAGGCATGAACCTCAGGGCAGGAAGCAGCAAGGTCAAGCTTAGCCAGGCAGCTTCTGATGGCAAATAAAAGAACCCCCAGGTAGCGTGCTTTAAACAGTGAGGACATTTACTATTTCACAGGATGAGAAGTCCAAAGGGAGGGTGGGTTCAGGGGTTGATTACTTTTATCTCAATTATTTCTTGTGACAATTTCATGAGGGATGTTCACTTCATAGCCATAAAGAAATTGAGCCTTTGGGATCTTAAATTACTTGCTCAAAGTCACACAGCGGATAAGGGATGGACCCATAGGTCCTCAGGTGCTGAGAGTAACTAAAGACTTCATTATAGTGAGGTTTACCTTACGGAAAGGATTTTTAGTGTTTTACAACAGCATTAGGAAAAGGTTATTGGGTATAATTTAAATTTTATGAAGGCCAGAATTCATAGCACAGAGAGAATCATTCAGAGAGTATCCAAATCACACAGTCAGTCAAATTAGTAATGAACCCTGTGGCTCCGATCCAATTGCAGAGCTTCCTATCAGAACTATCGGGTGTTATTTCATGGCTCCCATCAGTGACAAAAGAATAGTAAACAAACAAACAAAATCCAACAACATGCACAGTGCTGGTCCAGTGCTCTCAGATGCCTTCCCCCCACGTTCCTGATGTGGCAAGGAAGAGAGAAGGTGGAACCCAACATCTGCCACCAAGGGGTTCACCCACCCCACGAGGACAAAAGGGAGTCCTGGCCAGATCTGGGGAGGTGGAGTCTCAAATGTTGTGCCACTTGACCTTTTTCCTCCATTAAAAGTCTCAAACGGGATTTTGTATCACAGAGCCCATAAACCAGCAAAAACAATGAACCCACAAGCATACCTGCATGAAAAGGACTTTAAAAAGTATGCAGCTTGCATATAATCTGGTAAAAGGGTATTTTTTTTTGGCTGGAGAGAACTTCCACAGTGGGAAGGTCTAAAACATACTCAGTAAATAGATCTAAGCTTCGCTTAACCAATGTGAAGTGCTACTATTTTTCAGAAGATAATTCTGCATTTGTTATCTTATTTGTTGCCAGTGTCACATAACATTGAGAAATTGATCAGCATACAGCCTAAAATGTCTAAGACTTTGGAATGGAAATAACTGCCAAATATGGATTAAATTGATAAAAATATTTCCAAACATGATTAGAGTCACTCTGTTGTACATCCTGCACAGCAGGTGGGAAATCCTTGAGAAGAATTAGGGAAAGGTTTAGAGAAAGCAGATTAATGGAGAAAGATTAAATGTGTTTCAAAAGCAGTACAAAACATATTTTAAATGACACTTCTTCCATAGACAATGTTAAAAGGTATTTGGGCACATGCAAAATTCAAGCACTTGGTTTAAATTTATATCTTGCAGTAATAAATGGAAATGTGTCCTTGTGGTATAAACTATGCATATGAAAGACACCTGGAAATGAAAAATATAAGTGGTGATTAAGTTATTTTTTCTTTTTATCTTTACATTTAATTACATAATGACATAGAAAAGCGTTCTTTTTTTTAAAAGATTCAAACAGTACAAAAATATACAAAATCAAATGTAAAGGTCCCCCTGGATGCCACAACCTCCTTCCTGGCCCCTCCACCCCCACATGCAGAGTGCCCGTGGGGTTAACTAGTGTTAAGTGTGTTATGCAGGCTTCTGAGTCTCTTTTTCTTCTTCTACCTACATACAGTAACACATGGACATATTTTTTTGTTTTTATTTCTTTCATAAATGTGGACAACAATATAAATATTGTTTCATTGCTTGCTTTTTCTTCACATGCTAATATATCTTGAAGCTCTTTTCATATTCTTCCATATACAAGGGTACTTCAAAAAGTTCATGGAAAGATTTGTATTATCTTTCAATTCTATTTTTCCATGAACTTTTTGGAGTACCCTCACATATCTACCTTACTTTTTTTTATTTTTTATTTTTTTTATTTTTTAATTTTTATTTTGTCGATATACATTGTGCCTGATTATTGCTCCCCGTCACCAAAACCTCCCTCCCTTCTCCCTCCCCCCCTCCCCTCCAACAATGTCCTTTCTGTTTGCTTGTCGTATCAACTTCAAGTAATTGTGGTTGTTATATCTTCTTCCAACCCCCCCCCGGTATTGTGTGTGTGTGTGTGTGTGTGTGTGAATTTATATATTAATTTTTAGCTCCCACCAATAAGTGAGAACATGTGGTATTTCTCTTTCTGTGCCTGACTTGTTTCACTTAATATAATTCTCTCAAGGTCCATCCATGTTGTTGCAAATGGCAGTATTTCATTTGTTTTTATAGCTGAGTAGTATTCCATTGTGTAGATGTACCACATTTTCCGTATCCACTCATCTGATGATGGGCATTTGGGCTGGTTCCAACTCTTGGCTATTGTAAAGAGTGCTGCGATAAACATTGGGGAACAGGTATACCTTCGACTTGATGATTTCCATTCCTCTGGGTATATTCCCAACAGTGGGATAGCTGGGTCGTATGGTAGATCTATTTGCAATTGTTTAAGGAACCTCCATACCATTTTCCATAGAGGCTGCACCATTTTGCAGTCCCACCAACAATGTATGAGAGTTCCTTTTTCTCCGCAGCCTCGCCAGCATTTATCGTTCAGAGTCTTTTGGATTTTAGCCATCCTAACTGGGGTTAGATGGTATCTCAATGTGGTTTTGATTTGCATTTCCCGGATGCTGAGTGATGTTGAGCATTTTTTCATATGTCTGTTGGCCATTTGTATATCTTCCTTAGAGAAATGCCTACTTAGCTCTTTTGCCCATTTTTTAATTGGGTTGCTTGTTTTCTTCTTGTAAAGTTGTTTGAGTTCCTTATATATTCTGGATATTAATCCTTTGTCAGATGTATATTTTGCAAATATTTTCTCCCACTCTGTTGGTTGTCTTTTAACTCTGTTAATTATTTCTTTTGCTGTGCAGAAGCTTTTTAGTTTGATATAATCCCATTTGTTTATTTTTCCTTTGGTTGCCCGTGCTTTTGGGGTCGTATTCATGAAGTCTGTGCCCAGTCCTATTTCCTGAAGTGTTTCTCCTATGTTTTCTTTAAGAAGTTTTATTGTTTCAGGGTGTATATTTAAATCCTTAACCCATTTTGAGTTGATTTTAGTATATGGTGAGAGGTATGGATCTAGTTTCATTCTCCTGCATATGGATATCCAGTTATCCCAGCACCATTTGCTGAAGAGGCAGTCCCTTCCCCAGTGAATAGGCTTGGTGCCTTTGTCAAAGATCAGCTGGCAGTAAGTGTGTGGGTTGATTTCTGGATTCTCTATTCTATTCCATTGGTCAGTGTGTCTGTTTTTATGCCAGTACCACACTGTTTTGGTTATTATAGCTTTGTAGTATAGCTTAAAGTCAGGTAGTGTTATGCCTCCAGCTTTATTTTTTTTGCTCAGCATTGCTTTGGCTATGCGTGGTCTTTTATTGTTCCATATAAATGTCTGAATAGTTTTTTCCATTTCTGAGAAAAATGTCTTTGGAATTTTGATGGGGATTGCATTGAATTTGTATAGGTATAGAGGGAAAGTATCTCAACATAATTAAAGCCATATATGCCAAGCCCACTGCCAATATCATCCTGAATGGGGAAAAGCTGAAAGCTTTTCCTTTAAGAACAGGAACTAGACAAGGATGCCCACTCTCACCACTCCTATTCAACATAGTGTTGGAAGTACTAGCCAGAGCAATCAGAGAAGAGAAGGAAATAAAGGGCATCCAGATTGGAAAAGATGAAGTCAAACTGTCCCTGTTTGCAGATGACATGATCCTATATATCGAACAGCCTAAAACCTCTACAAAAAAAACTGTTGGAATTGATAAATGATTTCAGCACAGTAGCAGGATACAAAATCAACACACAAAAATCAGTAGCATTTCTTTTCTCCAATAGTGAACATGCAGAAAGAGAAATCAAGAAAGCCTGCCCATTTACAATAGCCACCAAAAAATTAAAATACTTAGGAATTGAGTTAACCAAGGAGGTGAAAAATCTCTATAACGATAACTACAAACCACTGCTGAGAGAAATTAGAGAGGATACAAGAAGATGGAAAGATATCCCATGCTCTTGGATTGGAAGAATCAACATAGTGAAAATGTCCATTCTACCTTACTTTTAACGTCTGACACACTATCTCATAGCAGGGATATCCCGTAATCTATTGAGCTAGTTTCTTACTGATGATATTAGATGTGCTTGCAATGCTTTATTATAACAGAAGTTCCAAAGAAAGCTTGTTTACCAATTTTCAAAGAGATATCAGAGAAGGCATCATTTCTAGGAGACTCACCTAAACCTCACTCATGACTATTACTAGCAAGGCAGCCTTTGATGTGCTAATTAATGCTGATTCTGTCCCTACTGGATGAGGCCAGGTAGCCACTTGATTGGACCCCTCCTCTTGACTTACTGGCATTCTAATCACTGGGATTTAGGGAGGGTGGCCCATCAAATCTCTGCATCTCACAGAAGGAAATGCCATCTGCTCTCTATGGGATGTCAGAAGCTATCTCTTTATCTCTTTTTAGTTCAGAGACCCACCCCATCCACATATCACATAAACAGCAGTTATTTCTGGTTGGTGGGTTACTATGAGAGTATTTGTGCTTATCTGTATTTTATATGTTTCTGTAATGTACATATATTACTTGTGTAATAAACAAGCAATAAAAAAGTTTTTTAAAGATACATGATTAAGAAAATCAGAAAAGGCAGCAAGTGAGCAGGCATAATCATGGAAGTCACACAAATTCAACTATGACACTAAGTTTTATCATTTATTGTTTATTATGCAATAATAAATCTATGACAATGTATAATACAATAATATGTTACATATATTATTTAAGAATATATAGTATATAACAATACAGATAAAATTATATTCCTTATTTGTAAAACTAAGCAAATTACTACACTTCTCTAAGCCTCAGGCTTTTTTTGAAAATAAAAAGTGAAGATGATAATCCAATCTCATAGAGTTAGTGTAAAGATCAGATGAAATGATATACGTAAAATGTAACATAGTAAATAGTAGGATAAAAATGACATATTGCATAACATAGTCATAAAGAACATTGACTTTGGGTTCAGACAGACCTGGGAATGAATGTCTGCTTCACCACTTACCTAAAGAATGACCTTGAGAAAGTTTATTAATCCTCCCAAGCTCAGTTTCCTTGTCCATAAAATGGGGATAATGTAACCTTCACAATGTGATTGTGAGAACTAAATAGGATATTATATGTTAGCATTTGGCCTGGCATGTGCGAAGTGCCCAATAATTCCTCTAGTACCAAATGTCAATTCCCTCCCTGTTTTCTTTTCCTTCTTGTTGATTGCAAAGCTTCAAGTGAAGCACATAGCACGATTTCACTAGGAAAACGTGGTGGCATGGTTTCTAATACTTATTTCTTTATACATTGTGTTGTTTGATCCTCATACCCCACCCCCATCCCTGTGGTAGCTATAAAATCTCATGCTCTTTCTCAGGGATTTCCATAGTTGTGAATCAATTTCCCATGGATCTGTCATGTTTCTGCACATCTTGTAAGCAGACACACTGACAGCCTTTCTTGTGGACAGTCATATTAAGGATGTTTCTATAGTGAGCATCAACCTCTGGAACAAAGAGCAGATTTGTGGGCCGAGCCCCTGGCGCACTTGGGAGAGTGCGGCGCTGGGAGAGCAGCGACGCTCCCGCCACGGGTTCGGATCCTATATAGGAATGGCCGGTGCACTCACTGGCTGAGTGCCAGCCACGAAAAAGACAAAAAAAAAAAAAAAAAAAAAAAAAAGAGCAGATTTGTTTACTATTCAGTATAATAAAGATTATGTCTTCTTCCAGGGCAAAGGGCAGGTTTGTGTATAGCCCATTGTGAAAGATTTGGGTTTCCTAACCTTGGCATTCCTCCACTATGATGCAAAGCCACTGGTGCACAGCATCTATCTGGGCTTCTCTGTGAACCCCCGTGGGACTTGGGGGCAAGGGAAGCTGATGCAGACATGAAACTCATACTGCTTGCTCTGCCCTGAGTAATAAAGTCCTTTGTCTCTGAACCAGAAGTCTCATGTTTTCTGCCAGCATCCATCAAACTGTGGCGAACTCATTAGCCTATAAGTGAGATAAAAACTCAGATTCCTTATAGTTCTTGACAGCCACACAATGCATGGAACTGCCATTCCTTCACTGAAAAGTATGGAGGCCATTCTCAAAACCTTCAATTTCCTAACTTTCTATACTTTCCAGCACCAAGTCCTGTCAATTTACCCTGTAAATATGGCCTTGCTTTATCTAATTCTCTCTGCAACATTACTACCACCCCAGTTCAAGGTCCCAGCGTCAAATTCTGCATGATTGTAATAACCTCGTAATTTACTTATGTGCAGCTCCTTTGACTCCCGCCAATCCATTTTTCCTGCAGCAGCCAGTACTCTTCATGGAATGTGGATCTGATCATTTGGCTTCCTGAAATTTGCAGAATAAAGACAAGATTCCTTCAAATGACCACCACGTTCTCTCCTGATTTATTCTGCATCATGATTCTCCTCACTCTCCTGGGTAGAGCCACATAGGCTTTCTTTAATTTCTTAAATTGGGGGTGTTATACTGCCTTGCAGGCTTTGCACTGCACAAGATTAAGGGGTGTTACTTAACATTGTACTCATCCTAGATTTCAATGATCTTCTAGTAGATGGCAATAAAATGTCTGAAAAAAGGAGTGTTTTTCTAATTTTTGCAAGGGCATCATATGGGCCATCATATTCTCTATGGCCATGAGATCTTTGGATATACAGTCCCATTTGCTCAGAATGCTCATTTCTCTCTTGTTTTTGTCCAGTTTGCTCATATCTATTCTTCAAACCCTAGTTCAAGCTTCACTTCCTCAGGAAAAGTCAATATTCCCTGATTCCCTTAAAATGTAAAATCCTTGTATTATATATGACCAATACCTCTTTTTCACAGCACCTGCCACAGTTGATACTTTATCTTTATTTTAAGTCACATTCATTATTTTATGTTCATTTACATTATTTGATTGATGTCTAAATGCCCCCTGGACTATAAGCTCTGTGGAGAGAAAGATCATGCTTATATTTCCTATATCACTATAGTATCCTCATTACCTAACACACTGTTCAATAAACATGTGTTGAATACTGAATGAATAGACAGAGTTGGAAATGTTATCCCACTTTTATAGATGAGAAAATTGAGTCTCAGAGATGGATGATAAGTTGTTGAAGATTCTTGAAGCAAATGTACTTCAGAGGTCCTGCTTTTCCAAAGCCTTGCAGTTTCAAATATTGACCTTGCAGAGGACTGGAAATTTTCCTCAGGCTATAAAGTCTCTGGTGTAAGATAAAGATTTGTGGCACAGCAAGGTTGTTGGCCCAAGGACAGACTAGTTACTGATTGTTATGTGAAGATACTGAGAAATTACTGTAAGAAGGGAATATTTGCTAAGATCAAGCTTTTGTTGGTAGGACCACTTAATTGCCTTACTGGAATGTCATCTGGCTTGTTTCACTGAAAGTTACCAGCCTATATTGTTAAACTATAACCCCACCTATGTTCTCTTCCTGTAACTTCCTGGTCTAAAAAATAAATGCAGGAAGAGAACCCCAATTCGGGGTTAATTTCCCAAGGAAGGGATGCCTCTTCCTTGAGGGCTCCGGGGAAGTTAACCATTTCAGGGCTTCTCACTGCTTGGAAGAGATGGGCTTTGAGTAATCACCCAGGGGAAGTGGGGTGATAAATCCGTGGGGGGCAAAGCAACAAAATGGTGCCCCATGTGAGGAAGTTCTCTACAGATCGGAGACTGACCTGCCAAGCACTGGAGAGGAAAAGGACATCCAATTCATCCCGGCAAGGGAATCCCTGATAAGGGAAATGCATCCCGGTAAGGGAATCACAGGTGGCATTTGATTAGCAATTGCACGCCTGTGGCAGGTCAAAGTTAAGTCTTTTCAACCCTGGAGGTATTTTTTCTTTCTCTCTACTTTAAAAATATGGATAATTCATTAACAAAAAGGGAGTCTGAACATACATTATAACTCCAATGTCTCCTTAAAGCTGCAGGCTGTAGGTAACTGAATGGCAGCTTGTGAAACTGTTAGTGGATATTAAACAACCATGTCCTTGATACCTCAAGGAAGGGAGACTTAACATAAAAATTTGGGAACAAAGTGGTCACTGGTTAATATGCAATGGGTCTTGTTAAGGCTTCCCACCTAACAACTAGGAATCTATGTCAAGTCGCCCTGAGACTTATCCAAGACCCTAAAAAAAAAACTAAGACATGTTTATGTCACCAAAAAAGGATAAAACTTAATTTTTGCCAGTGACTGAGAAAACTTTAAATTGGACAATCTAAAGTAAAAGAAGTCAATATTTCTTTACAGTGTTGGCATTGTTTAAGCATGCTTTTCTTTCTTATCTGCACAATGCTTCTCTTCTCTCTTAAAAGCAGTGGTTCTTTTCTTAACTGCATGTGCTACTCTTTTTCACTGAAGACTCTGGAGTTTTATGAATAAAAGTAGCCATGGTGCCAACGAGACCCCTTTTGGGTCTATTCCTCTTCTTCTAAAAACCTTAGGAGTCAAACAGTTTCATCTCTGATTGCTGGTTCAGCTCTTGAGCTCAGTAAGCCATTTGAGAAACAAAAACTAGACCAAGATCTACCTGTTTAACTAGATGGTATCAAATTTTCTGACATCCACGTGTTTATCTTACACAGACTTGTAAATTCTCTTCTAGTCTCATCTATGTATTTCTTCACAAAATCCTATGGTAGATTTCTATGCTATTTTCTTAAAAGGAAAAAAAAATCTTCTCTGCATCTTCATGAAAAGGCTTGCATACTTTGCTTTACAATGTAAATTTGTTATCTTCCTTTCTTTTAGGCAAGGTGAGGCCTGACCAATAAGTCGTTTGGAAATAACACAATCTAAACCTGACTGCCCTTTTTACTAGTGAGCTTTTCTATTACATTTTAAACAAAACCTATAAGATCCTTATTTGTTCTTGTTGTTTATGTCTGCATATATGCTTGTGTAAGCTGTATGTTATGTCTATATGTTCATGTCTGTTTGTGTAATTGTGTTATGTGCAAGGTACCAAATTGGCTTATAATAAACGCAGGCTCATTAAGTAAATAAGTATACTTTTCAAGTTCACGTGACTTAAATCTTCTAAAGTTTTGATAAATATATTTTCAAAATTTTATTCAAACTTTGTACCTAAATTTGTCTCTAGGTCAATATGTCTCCTTGTTATCTCAGCTCTGCCTCCGGTCATGCTGGGAGAAACAATATATTTTATGTATATACCACCCTCTGTCTTAAGCTCCACATGGCTCCAAATGCCACGTGGAAACCCAGGACCTGAAATGGCTAGTGAAAAGAAACCTATGCCAAATATCGCATAGGCCCTAGTTAGCATTAACTGATAAGGATTTAGATCTAATATACCAAGTTTTGGGCTGGGAAACCATAAATATGTATTTGGTAAATATAGCTAAAACTCAAACTGTGCTTTGTATAATTTGCTCTGATAAATGGATGCCTATTTACTAACCTGAATGTATAAAAATGTTCTTATCAGCACACATCATTGCCTGGGTTTACTGATCAAACAGGATTACTAAAGTTCTTTTCACTTAACTGCTCTTGATGCAAAGTTGTAAAAGGTTTTCTTTGTCCCTCAGATAACTGGTTCAAGAAACTTATTTCATGATAAGTTCTTGTGCTCTCTGCCTTTAAAACCCTTTGTCACTTTGCTTTTATTTTTTGTAGTAATTTGTGATCTTAAACTAAATGTTTTAAGCCTTTTGTTATTTAACAAAGCTTTCCAACATGAAATTCTGAAACTTTAAAATAACTTTGAGGAATTCCAATGGGCCTGGAGTTTCTCAAAGGATATTTAAAAAATGTATCAAAACTAATTGGCTTATTTAATAAATTAGACTATATGGGAAAGCATTGTCAGTACTGAAGGTGTTATGGATATGTGTTCCAAAATCTTGTAAGGTTCTTAAATATCTGTGTCTTGATATAAATGCTACCAGTCATAATCTTGAATTAATTATAATTTTAAAATGTTATGTCTTCAAATATTCCATGAAAAAACTCTGATAGGTACAGTTTTCCAACAAACTTTGAGTTCATAGCTTTAAACTAAAGTTCCAAAATTTTAATGAAGAAACTGATGGGTTTGTGAAATTGTTCACAAAGGTCAAAACAACAAAAGCTAATTGGTAAATTAATTAAAAAGTATTATGGGTTTTTATAATTTTCTTATTTTAAAACACTGCTGATGTTTTGTTTTCCAAATGTAAGAAAACTCTCTCTCTCTCTCTCTCTTAAGCTATCTATAACTAAGAACAGTTTGGTAAAATGTCATTTAAAACAGAGATAAAAGCACTTGTTTTCTCCCTATTTGATCCCCCCAAATTTAGTGACTTTAAGTATTCTTATGATTATTATGACAATGTGGCTATTTTTATAAGCTCAATGAAAATTAACTCTCTCTCTCTTTATAACAGGATATAATTTAAAACTTTGGATATAAGATAGCATGTCTCACCTCGAAGTTGCCGATCTCTCTTTCATGTTGCCAAAATTTGGCCTAACTGCTGCTTCATCCTGCTGTTCATCTTTCCCTCTGACGTGGGACAGACAGATCTTCACCTGGGAAACAGCATTCCCAGCAGTGTGGGACTTATACAAAGAAACGTAAGACCTTTTCAATCAAGATATTGATCATCAGTGCTTTTATGAGGATTGCCTTGATCATCAAGGGGGAAATAACGTCTTCTCTATAAAAGCAGTTCTCTAAATTTTCCTGGCTTTAAAGAGGGTTTGTAACTTGAATGAGACATCCTGCTCTTAAACAAAAGGCTTGTAATTGATCAAAAATTTTACATAAGACTAGACACTCTGAAAGCAGTAATGTCCTGGACAGATTAACATTAACAAACTCTCTGGATTCAGAATCAACTACTATATAGAGCAGATTCCCATCCTGGAGTTTCAACAATTGGTAATTACACCCAATTCACAGCACCTGGAATGATGCTGCAGCAGCTGCTCTGAGAGACGATGACATTATCGGTCCTCACCTGAAGTAAATTAAAAGGACGTGCCATGCTAAATGATACTAACTTTGCTTTATATGCTTTTGTCTTAACTATGCAAACCTGATCTATATCTCCTGCTTTTTCTTTTAAATAAGTAAAATGAGGGGAGATGTAGAAGATTCTTAAAGCAAATGCACTTCACAGGGCCTGGATTTCCAAAGCTTTGCAGTTTCAAATATTGACCTTGTGGAGGACTGGAAATTTTCCTCAGGCTATAAAGTCTCTGGTGTAAGATAAAGATTTGTGGCACAGCAAGGTTGCTGGCTCAAGGACAGACTAGTTACTGATTGTTATGTAATGATACTGAGAAATTGCTGTAAGAAGGAATGTTTGCTAAGATTAAGCTTTTGTTGATAGGACCACTTAATTGCCTTACTGGAATGTCATCTGGCTTGTTTCACTGAAAGTTACCAGCCTATATTGTTAAACTATAACCCCACCTATGTCTCTTCTTGTAACTTCCTGGTCTAAAAAATAAAAGCAGGAAGAGAACCCCAATTCGGGGTTAATTTCCCAAGGAAGGGATGCCTCTCACTGGAGGGTTCTGGGAAAGTTAACCACTTCGGGGCTTCTCACTGCTCAGAAGAGATGGGCTTTGAGCAATCCTTTGCAGCTCCATCACCCAGGGGAAGTAGGGTGTCAAATCCATGGGGGGCAAAGCAACAATAAGTGAGCTTCTCATGGTCATATAGCTACTAAGAAGCAGCGCCAGGTCTCACATTCAGGTTTCCTAAAAGATCAAGTTTCTTTCCATTAAGGTTGTTCTTTTGAGTCTAGGATAGACTAGAAAGATCTGCATAAGGAGAACGGTATGTAAGAGGAGAGTCCAGAGAGTAGTTTATTCTGGGAAGGATGTTAGGTTCATGTAAACACTGGGACTATATCAAAGTAAAAAGCTTCTGCACAGCAAGGGACACTGTCAACAAAGGGATGAGACAACCTACAAAATGGGAGAAAGTATTTGCAAACTATACATTAGGCAAGGGGCTAATATCCAGAATATATAAGGACTTAAACAATACAGTGGCAAAAAACCAAACAACCCAATTAAGAAAAGGGCAAAGGACCTGAACAGACATTTCTCAAAAGAAGACATACAGGCCAATAAGCACAGGAAAAAATGTTTGACATCACTAATTATCAGGGAAATTATTAATTATCACAAATTAAAACCACAATGAGATATTATCTCACTCCAGTTAAAATGGCTATTATCAACTAGACAGAAAATAACATGTGCTGGTGAAGATGTGAAGAAAGAGGAACTGTCCTACATTGTTGGTGGGAATGCAAATTAATACAGCCATTATAGAAAACAATATGGAGGTTCCTCAAAAAAATAAAAATAGATCTACCTTATGACCTAGCTATCCCATTACTGGGTATATAGCGAAAGGCAATTAAACTAATATATCAAAAAGACACCTGCACTCCCATGTTTATCACAGCGCTATTCACAATAGCCAAGAGAGAGAATCAATCTAAACGTCCATCACTGGATGAATGGATTAAAAAACTGTGGTATATATGCACAACGGAATACTACTTGGCTATAAAAAAAATGATATCCTAGCATTTGCAGCAACATGGATGGAAGTGGAAGCCGTCATGTTAAATGAAGTAAGTCAGGCACGAAAAGACAAATACTGCATGATATCACTCATATGTGGAATCTAAAAAAGAAAAAAAAGTTCTCCTAGAAGTAGAGAGTAGACTAACAGTTACCAGAGGCTAGGGATTGGAGGGAGGAGGAAAAGTGGTGGACTGTTACAAAACTGTGCTGTCTACCCTAAGTGAGTCATTGTGCAGTATATGAACGTATTGAAACAACACACTGTACCCCACACATATGTACAAGTAAATGTTAAAATATTTTGAAAAAAAAAAAGAATGTCCTGGAAAACTCAAGCGAAAAACAACAGCAACAATAAAGACCACTAAACAAAGGAAGTGAAAGGAAGACAGGCAAGAAGAAAACCATAGAGCCAGATGGTGCATCCAAACGGAAGGTGGGGGTGAGCAGGGCTTACATGAGGGATTGGCCACAGACTTGGTAGCCAGGAGGATTGAGTAGAATAAGGATTGAAGAGTGGGTCTGAGGAGTTGAAGAGATTTAGGATCTGACCGTCAAAGACTGGCTTCTGGGCCCTTGTTTTCAGAAAAGACGCAACTTCTTAGGGAAATGTAAGTTACTTATAATAAAAGTAATGATAGTAGTCATTTACTGGGTGCGTAGTGTGTGTCGAGCACTGCTCTAGATGCTTTACAGACGTTCTTTTAGTCGGTCCTCCAAGCAGTCCATTGAGGAAGATGTTTACTTAGAGCCTCAGCTTGTCCTTTTCTCCTTCTATTTGTTTCCAATATTCTCATAAAGTATGTGAAAATTTTCTCGCTTTTTGTGTTTTTTTCCTCACTTCTCCTACTTCCCCGTTTCCTGGTCCCTGCTCTCCCATCATTTACACAGCCAGGTTCTCAGGGCATTATGATACCCTCTGTGAAATTCCACCAGGCTGTCTGCCAATCCCCAACCTCTTTCTGTTAAGCTAACTGCCACTGGGGTTTAAATAACTAGTGGATTTTCACTGGATTTTTACTTCTCCCAAGGACACTACACTAAAGTATTACTGGAGAAATATGTAAGGTATTCTTTTAACTGGGTAAATGAATCTTTAACAATTTTATTTCAGGCAGAGTTGCAAGATATTTTTGAAGGGCAAAAGGAGTTAGTGGACCTTTGAAATTATATCCACACCTAGGTCTTTGCTAACTAGATCTCTTGGAAGATTGATTCCATCTAGGTCTTCTAGCTCCCCCCACTGTTTTCCCTGCACTTCTTTGTTAAAATTCTATGACTATACATGGCCCATGGGCATATACGACCAATTTTCTTTGTATACAGACAGCAGTTCTCTCCACTGGCAACTACTTCTTCCTTGCACCTAGGGGATCCTGAGAAATGAGAAAGCTAAGCTGTTTCCAGGGTGTGGTGAATTAGGGCAGTTGCTCTGTTCCATTTTCTACTGTGGAATGATTAGGATAACTGGGGGGGAAATGGTTAGCTAGGACTCACTTTTAGAATGTCTGTTACACACAGCCCAACAACCATTAGCGATCTTCTGATTAGTTGATTTGCAGTTCATTGGAAGTGCAGTTGGGGTTGGCCTGTGACATGAGTAGCTTTTCCCGCATTGTTTGCTGAGCTTTCAGGAGCTCCATGAAGAGCTTAGGAATGTTTTCCAGGACCCATTTGCTTCTCTAGTAGAAATCTTTTCATTTCCACATGGACTGGGGTTCTTGGTTTCTGAACTGTTGCCTCAGTCCTGGATTGTGCCTCTGGCCTCAGCCCTATGTATCAGCACTTTGGTTGAACTGTCTACTTGGCTTTTGATTTCACTCATGGATGTTGTCTCTTAGACCATCTTTGTTTCTACTCTCTATAGACCCAAAGATCAGTCTCACTGTACCCTCTGGTCATTGCAGGCTCACGGGATTCCTGTGTTCTGGGACTCGACTGGTCTGAAAGGAGAATTTTGACATGACTACTAAATGCTGAATATGGGTCTAAATATGAGGTGTGGTGAGATGATTCCCCTGAGCTGTTGGCATAAAGGTGAATATCATGTGACAAAGAGTGCCCAGAAGCAATCAAAATAAAATGCCAGGCTGCTGGATGACCAAGATGAATGTCTGCATGGCTGGGCCAAGAGGAAGATTCCAGAGACTAAGCAATAAAACCCGAGGATACCTTATAAGAGAAGGCAGAGACTGGAGACCAATCTTGAGCTGCTGAAAAGAATTACCTTGGCTATTTGAGAGTATCTTGTGGTTACATACAAATTTTAGAATTGTTTTTTCTAGTTCTGTGAAAAATGTCATTGGTTTTTGATAGGGATTGCATTGAATCTATAGATGACTTTGGGTTGTATTGGCATTTTAACAATATTAATTTTTTCAGTCCATGAATATTAGGATATCTTTCCATTTATTTGTGTCTTCTTCAATTTCTTTCATCAGTTTTTTATAGTTTTCAGTGTATAGGTGTTTAACTTTTTTGGTTAAATTTATCCCTAAGAAATTTTTTTGCCAGCTATTATGAATAAGATTGTTTTCTTGATTTCTTTTTCAAATAGTTTGATGTTAGTGTATAGAAACTCTACTGATTTTTATATGTTGATTTTGTAACCTACAACTACACTGAATTAATTTATTGGTTCTAACATTTTTTGGTATTGTCTTTATGAATTTTTGTATATAAGATTATGTTTTCTACAAACATGGACAATATAAATTTTACTTTCTGAATCGGATGCCTTTTATTTCTTTTTCTTGCTTTAATCGCTCTGGGCAGGACTTCCAAGTACTGTGTTGCAAAGAAGCGGTGAGAGTGGACATCCTTGTCTTGTTCCTGATCTTAGAGAAAAAGCTTTCAGCTTTCCATGGTTGCTATGATGTTAGCAGTGGGTTTGTCATACGTAGCCTTTATTGTGTTGAGGTACATTTCTTCTATACCTAATTTGTTGACAGTTTTTACCATTAAAGGATGTTGAATTTTGTCAAATGCTTATTCTGCATCTGTTTAAATGATCATATGGTTTTTGTCATTCATTTTGTTAATAGTGGTGTATCATATTTATATATTTGTACATGCTAATCCATCCTTACATCCCTAGGGTAAATGCCACTTGATCATGGTGAATGAACCTTTTTGACGTGCTGTTGAATTCAGTGTGCTAGTATTATGTTCAGGATTTTTGCTTTATGTTTCTCAGGGATATTGGTCTGTAATTTTCTTTTTTTTGTAGTATCCTTGTCTGGCTCTGGTATCAGGGGAATTCTGGCCTCATAAAATAAGTTAGAAAGAATTCACTCAATAATTTTTTGGAAGTGTTAGAAAAGGATTGGTATCATTTTTAAAATGTTTGATAGAACTTAGCAGTGAAACCATCACATCCTGAGCTTTTCTCCAGTGGGAAACTTTTAAACTGATCCATCCTTTTACACATGATTGGTCTGCTCAGATTTTATATTTCATCATGATTCAGTCTTGGTAGGTTGTTTGTATCTAGGAATTTACCCATTTCTTTTAGGTTATCCATTTTGTTGGCATGTATTTGTTTATAGTAGTCTCTTATGATTCTTTAAATTTCTGAACTATCAGTTATAATGTCTTCTCTTTCATTTCTTATTTTATTTATTTGTGTCTTCTCTCTTTTTCTTTTAGTCTAGGTAATAGTTTGTGATTTTGTTTATTCTTTTAAAAAAGCAACTTATAGTATTGTTGATGTTTTCTATTGTTTTTATAGTCTGTATTTCATTTATTTCTGCTTTAATTTTTATTATTTCCTTCCTTCTGCTAACTTTGGGCTTAGTTTGTTTATGTTTCTCTAGTTCTTTGAGGTGTAATGTTAGGTTGTTTATTTGGGATCTTTCTTATTTTTTTAAAGGAATTTATTTTTTAATTGATACATGTTGAATGTACATATTTATGGGGTACATAGTTATATTTCAATACATGTATACAATGTGTGATTTTAAAATCAGGATAATTAGCATATTCATTATTACAAACTTTTTCATTTATTTGTAGTGAGAACATTTGATCTCTTTTCTAGACGTGAGAATATACAATAAATTGTTGTTAATTATAGATGCCTACTACTACTGTACTAGAAATTATTTTTCCTATCTAGCTGCAATTTTGTGACTCTCAGCCAACCTTACTCCATCCTCACCTCTCCACTGCCATTCCTAGCCTCCAGTAACCGCAATTCTACTCTCCATTTCTCAAAGTTCAACTTCTTTTTATTTTAGCCCCCACATACAAGAAAGAACATGCAGTATTTATCTTTCTGTGCCTGACTTATTTCACCTAACAAAATACCTTCCTAGTGCATCTGTGTTCCCAAATGACAGGATTTCATTCTTTTTCATGGCTGAGTAGTATACCATAGTGTATATATTTATAACGTTTTCTTTATCCATTCATCTGTTGATGGTCACCTAGGTTGATTCCATATCTTGGCTGTTGTAAATAGTGCTGCAAGAAGCATAGGGGTGCATATATCTCTTCTGTATGTTAATTTCCTTTCCTGTGGATAAATACCCAGCAGTGGGATTGCTGGATCATATGGTAGTCTTAGCTTTTTGAGGAATCTCCATACGGTTTTCCATAATGGCTGTACTAATTTACACTCCCACCAACAGGGTGTAAGAGTTCCCTTTTCTCTACATCCTTGCTAACATTTGTTGTTTTTTAGTCTTTTTGATAATAGCCATTCCAAATAGGATGAGAAGATACCTCATTGTGGTTTTAATTTGCATTTTCCTGATAATTAGTGATGTTGAGCATTTTTTCATATACCTGTTGGCCAATTGTATGTCTTCTTTCAAGAAATGTCTATTCAGGTAATGTGCCCGTTTTTTAAGGGGATTACTTGGGGGGGGGTTGCTAATGAATTGTTTAAATTCCTTGTATGTTCTGGATATTAATCTTTTATCAAATGGATAGCTTGCAAATATTTTTTTCCCATGCTACTGGTTGCCTCTTCACTCTGTTGATTATTTCTTTTGCTGTGCAGAAGCTTTCTAGTATAATGTTCCATATGTCTATTTTTGCTATTGTTGCCTGTGCTTTAGAAGTCTTCTCAATAAATATTTTACAGACCAATTTCTTTGAGTGTTGCCCCAATGTTTTCTTCTAGTAGCCTTATAGTTTCAGGTCTTTGTGTACACTTAAATCTTTAATCCTTTTTTAGTTGATTTTTGTATATGGTGGGAGATAGGGGTCTAGTTTCAATCTTCTGCATATGAATATTCAGTTTTCCCAGCACCATTTGTTGAAGAGGCTATTTTTTCCCCCAATAGATGTTCCTGGTGCCTTTGTCAAAAATCTGTTGGCTTTAGATACATGGATTTATTTCTGGGTTGTCCATTCTGTTCCATTGGTCCATGTGTCTGTTTTTATGCCAGTGCCATACTGTTTTGATTATTATAACTTTGTAGTATATTTTGAAGTCAGGTAGTGTAATGCCTCCAGTTTTGTTTTTTTTGTTTTTTTGTTTTTTTTTCTCATGATTGCTTTAGCTGTTCTGGGTCTTTTGTGGTTTCATATGAGATTTAGGATTGCTGTTCTACTTCTGTGAAGAATGTCATTGGTATTTTGATAGGGATTGCAATGAATCTGTAGATCAATTTGGGAAGTTTGGTCACTTTGACAATGTTAATTTTCCAATTTATGAACATGGAATGTCTTTCCATTTTAGGTGTGTCCTCTAATTTCTTTCATCAGTGTTTTGTAGTTTTCATTGTAGAGATATTTCACCTCCTTGGTTAAATTTATTACCAGGCATTTTATTTTTTTAGTAGATACTATAAATGGGTTTGTTTTCTTGATTTCTTTTTCTGCTAGTTGTTGGTGTATAGAAACTCTACTGATTTTGTATACTGATTTTATATTCTGCAACTTTACTGAATTCATTTATTGGCTCTAAAATTTTTGGTGGAGTCTTTAGGTTTTTCTATGTATAAGATCATGTTGTCTACATACAGAGACAGTTTGACTTTTTCTTTTCCAATTTTGATGACCTTTATTTCTTTCTCTTGACTAATTGCTGTGGCTAGAACTTCCAGTAGGTTAAATAAGAGGGGTTGAGGGTGGGCATCCTTGTCTTGTTTCTGTTCTCAGAGGAAAAGCTTTCACCTTTTTCCCTTCAGTATGATGTTAGCTGTGGGTTTGTCATATATGGCCTTTACTGTGTTGAGATACTTTTCTTCTATACCTAATCTGTTGAGTTTCTATCATGAAACGATGTTGAATTTTATCAAATGCCTTTTCAACATCTATTGAGTTAATCATATGGTTTTTATCCTTCATTTTTTTAATGTGGTATCTCACATTTATTGACTTGTGTATGCTGAAACAACCTGACATCTCTGGGATATTTATTATTTTTTGACATAGATGTTTATTGCTATAAACTTCCATCTTAGAACTGCTCTTGCTGCATCCCATAAGTTTTGGCATGTTTTGTTTCCATTTTCTTGTGTTGCAAGATATATTTAAGATTTCCTTTTAATTTCTTTATTGACTCATTGATTGTTCAGGACCATGTTGTTTAATTTCCACATATTCATGACTTTTTAAAATATTTCTTCTGTTATTCATCTAGTTTCATACCACCATGGTCAGAAAAGATACTTGTGATTTCAGTCTTCTTAAATGTGTGAAGAATTGTTTCACTGTCTAGCATATGATTCATACTGGAGAATGTTTCATGTACTCTAGCTAGGACCTCCATTTCAAATATTGACTATAAGTGATAAGAACCAATGCCTTTGATTTGTTCTCAAACCTGTGTAAAATGGGTCAGTCTTTTACTTTTCAATATTATGCTAACTGTAGGTTTTTCATTGATTCACTTAATTAAGATGTGGAAACTTTCTTCTATTATCAGATTGTCAAATCTCATTGACTTGCATACTTACAACTGATGAGTTCAGTTATATGTAAGTTATTCCTCTAGACAGCAGATTTAAAACAGGAAGATCACCTTAAACATTTACTAAGAGTATTCTTCAGGTAGATAAATAACACAGAATATTGACTGTTTTCATATTTACTCAATATGTCTACCATCCATGTACATTATTGTATGCCCGCATATGTAAAATAAGAAAGCAAACAAGTGCAACACTACAGGTTATTGTTACAATTATATAACATAAAGTTTAGGGAAGTATTTCATAAACTATGGGGAACTATGGAATCATTAAATTATATTTTTTATTCAGAGAATTGAAATACATCTCTCTGATATTTCTGAGTATATTTAAGGTTTTAATTTGATTGTTATTCTAAGTACTTATGCAGGGCCGAGCCTGTGGCGCACTTGGTAGAGTGCTGCGCTGGGAGCGCGGCGACGCTCCCGCCGCGGGTTCGGATCCCATATAGGAATGGCCAGTGCGCTCACTGGCTGAGTGCTGGTCACGAAAAAGACAAAAAAAAAAAAATCTCTGGTAAGTACTTATGCAAAATGTTGGTAATTTGGGAATAATCATAGATTCTTCTTAGTTATTGAAAAATGAGCTGAACAATGTTATTGAAACATTATCAGTAGCAATAAACAGGGCTTGGAGTAGGAACTGATCAAGAAACAAAAAAAAAGCCCCCATATAGTATCCAAAAATGGTATCTAAACGCAGAAACAAAGCATTGTTTCCTCCAGAAGCTTCAACAATGATATATTTTATTCTCTCTAAATTTTACCTGTATCTAGTAGTTAGCAATTATTTCCTGGGCATTCATCCTAGATAGTTGCTACGCAGTAACTACAAGCTTGTATCATCTCATTTTACCATTTGGTACACAGAATTTCTTGCACAACTCTTTGCCAAAATGTTGTTTTTCATTCTAAAAATTAATAAAGTATGTTCATCTTATGTAGGACTTAATGCATTTCTTTTTCTGTGTAATACAGACTTTAGGAAGAGAAAATGAAATTTGTTGGGTCATTGATTCAGATAGAGTTTGTTCAATTTGTAATCACTTTTTCAGTATGGAAACACACACACACAACTGAACTAGATCTATAAAAGAATAGCAGACCATATCACCACTATGACATATGGTTCATCTGATTTGGTTCAGTTCATTTCCCTAGAAGAGATGCCTGCTGGGAACTGGATCTTTTCTGCTTGCTTTGAATGCACTAAAAGACCAATTATGATCACTGGTACAGCATTTTATAATCTTATTTGTAGCTTTATTTTCTATATTATAAATGTGTTATAGTTTATTTTTTTATGGGTCAACTAAACTATCTAGACTTGTTGGTACAGTGGTAATGATACTTACCTTTAATCATAGTAAAAGGATCCAAACCTTGGATTGAGTGAGGCTTAATGGGATTTTGAGGAAATAGTTAAATTTCTGCAAACCCTAACTAACTTTATTGGCAATATGATGATAATTATTTTCTCATAAACCTGACAAAATGTAAAATTAAATGCAATCCTCCAAAACAGAGTTTGTTGTTAAATCACCAGCCAATGTACTATGATCAAGGTCTCTTTCCTAGACCAGGGAAACATTTTTTCGCCTTTCCTCCTTTTTCAATGTTTCTGACAATATTCTTTTTACGCTGTTCTCAAGTCTTATACAGTCATTGCTATCACAGTGATAGAAAAATCTCTCACATTCCCTCTGAATTTATTTAGTATTTTTTATTAAGTAGAAGGGTGTTTTAACCTTAAATACATATTTTAAAGGGTAAACCCTCCTGCAGATTTTATCATGCTTTGTTTGCATCACAGACCAAATCACTGTATTTGTCTTTGTCTTTGTAATTTGCACAGTGAAATTTTCTAAGATCCAAAATGAACTCAGAATTTTTGAGATACAAAATTTACTTTGATGTTATTCAAATTTTTATGGTTTCCTCTTCTGATGTGTTGCTCAAATATTTAAAATATGACAACCAGTCATATTTATGTTTTCATATTATTTATCTCATTTTAAGAGTGGATAGTATTTTCTTTCTGTAGTCAACAATTTGTCCTAGCACTATTTAATAAATAATATTTTTAACCCACTGACCTGGGGGTTTTACACATATCTTAAAATTTTATATATACTAGAGTTTATTTCTGGGCTAAGTCTTCTATTTTTTTAATCTGTTTATGTACCCTTATCATACTTTTGTTTGTATTAGATAATAATTGTAGTATTTATTAGCCAAGGTTTCTAGCGATCCTAATTTCCAAAGTTCTATTATACTTGCTTTGTTCTTTATTCTTTCTCATGTATTTTGGAACCATTTGGATTAATGAGAAAGTAATCTTATTGGGACAAAACTGCACATGTTTCAAAACATAATTGTGAAGCAAATTGGGCAGCAGGGGTAGGAAAGAGCAGTGAATTACCACTTTTTGGAAAAAATATTCTGTTCCTCATTTATGTACTGGGCCTTCTTCCATAGGAAAAAATGTACAACTTAAACAATGGAGTTTCCCCCCCCCCACCCCCCGGATACCTGAATGACTGAAATATTGCACTTGCTAAGATCAGATAATAACCTAAGTATAATACTAACATTACTTAGATCATTATGATTATATCCTTTTAAATTGTCTTTTAAGAATAAGGACAATGAATTAAACTATATTATTATTTTTGGCAATTGAATTATGGCTCATAACTAACCATTTTGAGACTGAGGCACGAAGATTTCTAGTATGTAAGAGTTACATTTTTATATTCAGCAAATAAACACTGACACTTACTAAAGTGAAAAGAAACCAGTGAGTGATATTTCTCTCTGAAGTTCACTTAAATGTTGCCTTTTCTTGTGTCAATGAGACAATTATTCACTCAATTAATATTCAGGAAAAAAGGGAGTATTAAAAGGAAAAAAGACTAATGATAAATCAAAAGAGGATTCTGTTTGAAGAATACTTTAAATTGTAAGATATCTGCGTAAATACTTGTAATGCATACTAGAATGTGATTAGTGCCTAAATGAGTCACTTGGTACAGTGGAATGTTAGAAGAGGGAAAAATTCATGTCATATACAGCAATCTGGTATGACTTCATGGTTGATTTGGCATCTGAGCTTCACCTTGACAGATGGTTTAGATTTGTGGTTGATGAAGTGTCATCACTGAAAGAGTTGAGACAAAGCCACTAAGGTGCGAAGACTCAGTATATGTTCCTGGGAAAACTTGGTGATTTATTTCGGCTGGAACATAGAGTGTGTGAGAAAAAACAGTGGAATATAATTTTGGAAAGACAATTGGAGACCAGATGGCAGAGTATCTTCAATACTGGCTATTAGATTGTAGATTTTTTTTTTTTTTTTTTGGTAATTTGGGGCCCATAAAGTATTTTTTTAAAGGCATTGGTAAGAGTTGTGTTATGCTTTAGAAAAGTTGCAGAAGAGATTTATTTTCCTATTTAAGCAATTGAGATGGTTATTCGTAGTTTCGGTGAGATTCTAAGATTCTAAAATCTCAAATCAGTAGGTTCAGAAAAATCTAGATAATATTAACCAATGATCCAAAAAGTTCATCCACTAAGCCATTTATACTTTTGCGCTATAATGTTCAATGTGAAATTAATATTTTTCTTTGTCCTTAACTTTATTTAAAGAAAGATGTTAATATCCTTTGAAAGGAGTTAATTGAAGTATGTAATCCTTGCCTTCTAGACTATAAGAATAACAAATATGATATGAAATATTAAAAAGACTTCTAGTGCATTAAAATAATTATAAAAGATCATGTCATTTGAACAAAGATTTGAGTTAAATTTGTTTCATGTATTACATTTTTTTCTCAATATAGCTACAAATCAGTGTGCCTTCAAGATATCCCTGCTATCCCTAGATTAAGTAATTTAATTTAGTGTTTAGCTAGTTTGGTCTTTCACATGAGATTATTAGTTTTATTTATTTTTTTGATAAAATCCATACTCACAAAATAAACTAAATTTTATTTATCGTGTGCATTATTTATTGAATTATTGAGACACACAGTTGACATTTACTTTGACAAACACTAAAAATGTAAATGAAGTCAATTAAATAATTAACTTGAGTGCTCATACATTAAAAGAAGTGTCTAAAGAAGTAGCAAAATTACCAGTAACTGCTGGTAGTCCATTAGTGGAAACCAAGTCAGTTCTTAGTAACATGTAACTTCGTTATGTTGAAATATATAATGTATACTTTTTGTTAAAAGCTAAATATCTGTAACATCTTCATTATGAATTTTGTTTAGAAACTAATGTTAATGCTGCATGAAACCTGTACCATAGGAATTTTGGAAACTGATAGCAATCAAGCTTAGTAATTCTTACGATGTAAGATTTTTAAAGTTTGTCAATTTTGTATGTGTGAAGTTTCATATTGCATACTGGACCATTGGTATCTACTCAGTTGAGATGTTATCATATGGAAATATATGAGAATTATATAGGACTTGGTAATGGATTGGTTACAATAGGTGAAAGAGAGGTATTAAGGTTGACCCCTAGATTTTGGCTTGGTGGCTGCCAATCACAGAAATAGTAGATAGTATGAGAAAAGCAGGGCTGAGAGATAAAAATCTTAGTTTGCCTTTTTACATATGATTTTGAAAAACCTTTTATCCAACTAAAGATGGCAAGAATGCAATTGAATATTGAGATGTGGAGTTCAGAAGAGAGGTCTGTGACAGAGAGATGTATTTGGGGAGTTACGGGTATATAAAGCTCTAATTGAAAGCATGGAAATAAACTATATTTCTCAAAAAGACGAAGAGTAAGAGGAGAAATTGGCATTCTGGGATTGAGGCAAGGCGTACTTAATCATTTACTGACCTAGTAAAGGATATCGATCATGAAAATGTGACCAAGGATGGGCAGCTAAAAAGTGTAATGACAAGGGGCTCGCCAGTTAGCTCAGTTGGTTAGGTTAGAGTGTGGTGTGATAACACCAAGGTGCAGGGTTAGATCCTTGTACCAGCCAGCCGCCAAAAAAAAAAAAAAAAAAAAAAAAGTGCAATGATATTTAGAAGGAGTGTCATAGCAACTAAGGGAGCAAAATTGTTAAAAGTGCTGCTGAGATTAAGATGAGGATTGATTTATGATAATGATAATTATATTTAAAACATTTATTGAATAAACACTATTTTCCTGATACTAATTGCTTTACCTGGATTGATTCAGTAGTCCTCAAAAACACCATGAGATGAATACTACTATCTTCATTTTACAAATGAGGAAGATAAGGCTTAGAGAAGGTAAGGAACATACCCAAATTAACACAGGTAATAATTAGTGCACGTGAGATTGGAATCCAGGCAAATGGGGCCAGAGACTTAGCCTATATGCTATATTCCATTCAAATGGTCTGAAAAATGCTCATTGCATTTTTCTCTATACATGAAGAACAAACAGAAACTGGCTCATGACTGAAGACTGTCAAAGGTGTGTTTTCTTCTGCACAACTCTTAAAAGTTTCACCAAATGATAGAATGAAGTGATACTGAGCCTCCAAACTTGAGGAGTCAGGTAAGGACACTTTAGTGGCAAGACAGCAAAGCAAGTGATATCACACATGGGATACTGGTTGGTTCTGATGCTGTGTTGAAAATTTGCATTTCATTTTTCCTTTAGGTAATTGCACTTCCTGAGATTTCAATTTAAGTGATTTAAGTGAAGGTAAGTTCATTCCCAGCTCCACTGGGGTTGCATAAACCAAGCAGATCAAAAAGAGTGTCATGTTCAACTGCTCAATGGATTGATTGATATGGATTTTTTTGATATATAAAACTCTATCAGTAAAAAAAATTCTTCTAAATCTGCTGCCTTGCTTTACTCCAGAAGATTGATTCTTTGCTACTGCCCAGATCTGTGGAAATTGCAATTGTTATTCTTCTAGAATTCAATGGCATGTTGAAGACAGGAGCATGAGGTTAAGGATACCTCAGCAGATTTTGTTATGGATTCCAGGTGACAGTCTGGAGATTTTAAGTAATTTTTATGTTACTTGAATTAGATAAAGTGTGTTTACATCATTTATTCTTTGGCATACCAGGGATCCCCAAGACCACTCTCAGTATAGATGATTTGTTAGAAGGATTCACAGAACTCAGAAAGGCTACTACTATACTCACAATTGCAGTTTATTACAGCAAAGGATACAATTTATCTATTTTATTTTTGTTTGTTTTAGAAAACTTTTTTATTATTATTATACATACATATGGGGTACAACGTTGATTTTCAATAATTGTGTAGAACGTGTGGTGGTTAGATCAGTAGAGTTAGCTTATTCATCATTACAATGCACAATCATTCTTTGTGTCCATTCACCAATTCCTCATTAGCCCCCCTCCCTCTTCCTCTCCCCTCCCCCTTTCCACCTCTAGTTTTCCTAAAGTTCAGCATATTACTGTGATTGTTCTTTTTTTTCTTTCTTTCTCTCTGTCTCTCTTTATTGTTCATTTGTTTGTTTATGGACTCAGCTCCCAGTTATGAGTGAAAACATGCAGTGTTTCTCTTTCTGTACCTGGGTGTTTCACTTATAATAATTTTCTCCAGGCTCATCCATGTTGCTGCAAATGGTAGAATTTCATTCTTTTTTATGGCTGAGTAGTATTCCATTATGTATATATACTATAATTTCCTATCCAGTCATCCATTGATGGACATTTAGGTTGGTTCCATTGCCTAGCTATTGTAAATAGAGCTGCAATAAACATGGGAGTGCAGGTATCCCTTCGATCTGATGTTTTCCAATCCTCTGGATATGTCCCCAGCAGTGGGATTGCTGGATCATATGGAAGTTCTATCTGTACTTGTTTAAAGAACCTCCATACTGTTCTCCATAATGGCTGCACTCATTTACAGTCCCACCAACAGTGCAGGAGGATTCCTCTCTCTCCACATCCTCACCAGCATTTGTTATTCTCTGTCTTTTTTATAATAGCCAGTCTGATTGGAGTGAGGTGATATCTCAAAGTGGTTTTGATTTGCATTTCACTGATGATTAGTGATGTTGAGCATTTTTTCATATACCAATTGGCCATTTGTATGTCTTCCTTTGAGAAATGTCTAGTTAGCTCCTTTGCTTATTTTTTAATTGGATTATTTGTGTTTTTGCTCTGAAGTTGTCTGAGCTCTTTGTATATTTTGGATTTTAATCTCTTGTCAGATGCATATTTTGCAAATATTTTCTCCCATTCTGTAGGATGTCTTTTCACTCTATTGATTGTTTCCTTTGCTGTGCAGTAGCTTTTAAGTTTGATATAATCCCATTTGTTTATTTTTTCTTTTGTTGCCTGTGCTTTTGGGGTGTTATTCATGAAGTCATTGCCCAGTCCAAAATCCTGGAGCATTTCTGTGAGGTACAGATCAAGAATAAAAGGATATAATTTAAAATCGGCAAATGAAAAGGCATGTAGGGAGGAGTCCAGAAGAAACCAAACAGAACCTTTCAGCTGTCCTCTTTCTGTAGAGTTACATGGACATTGCTTAATTCTTTCAGCACTGATATGTGACTCAGCACATTCAAAGTGTTGCCAACCTTGGCCATGTATGCATGGAGTATCTGCATCACTGATCTTTGCTACTCAGTTCCAGCCCCCACAGAGGTCAAAATGATACATGCCCCAAAGCACCAGGCGTACAAAGACAGATGTTAACCATTGATTACATCATTAGCATAAACTATGTGGTGTGGTCCAAAGTATGTGGTACACAAGACACTCTTGTCAGGCAGGATATTCCAAGCGCTTAGAAGATGCCTCCCAGGAGTTGGACAAGGGTAAGTCCTGAAGACTTTTAGCATGTGCAGGCTTTGGGCAATAGAGGCCTATGCATTAACCCTTTACTGCATAGTATATCAATTTTTATTTTTATGTATAGTATTTTATCTTATATAATTTCTTAGTGATTTTTTTGTTAAACGCAAAAATGTTTTGTAATCAGACAGAGGTGGGTAAACCTCCTCTAGAAGGAAATCTGAGGCCACATCAGTAAATATGCACTACTGCTTTGTACTAGCATCAGGTGTGTACCTCACCCTTCAGTGAGGATGTAAAATGGACCTAATTATTGTGCCTATAATTAAAGATGTTGTGAGTGAAGGTGCTGTGGGTCAGACCTCAAAATCTGCATTGACCTGAGTGTTGAGAGCCACAGTTCCTTTCATATGTGAGTTTGACCAGAGACTCCAAAGGCCTAAAGCATAAAAGTCAAGTACCTCTATATTCTAAAGCAAGGTACTGGATAATCTTGCAAAGGAACTGTTCCATACCTGGTTCTGTAGGCATTGGTCCATTGATAAACTAAAATCATGTAAAAGCATTGAAGTGGAAGAAGGAAGAAAGACTACTTTGAGAGAGTTGCCATTGTGGCAGGTATTTTCTGAAAACTCCTGGAGTGTTTCCCCTATGTTTTCTTTAAGGAGTTTTATTGTTTCAGGATCTGTATTTAATTCTTTAATGCATTTTGAGTTGATTTTGGTATATGGTGAGAGGTATGAGTCTACTTTCATTCTCCTGTATATGAATATCCAGTTATCCCAGCACCACTTGCTGAAAAGGCAGTCTCTTCCCCAGTGTGTAGACTTGGTGCCTTTGTCAAAGATCAGATGGCTGTAGGTGTATGAGCTGATTCCTGGCTTCTCTATTCTATTCCATTGATCTGTGTGCCTATTTTTATGCCAGTACCATGCTGTTTGGCTTATTATAGCTTTGTAGTATACTTTAAAGTCAGGTAGTATTATGCCTCCACCTTTATTTTTTCTGGCTTAGGATTGCTTTGGCTATGCATGGTCTTTTATTATTCCATAGAAATGTCTGGATAGTTTTTCCATTTCTGAGAAAAATGTCATTGGAATTTTGATGGGGATTGCATTGAATCTGTAGATCACTTTGGGTAATATGGACATTTTCACAATGTTAATTCTTCTGATCCAAGAGCATGGGATATCTTTCCATCTTCTTGTGTCCTCTTTAATTTCTCTCAACAGTGGTTTGTAGTTCTCTTCATAGAGACTTTTCGCATCCTTGGTTAAAATCATTCCTAAGTATTTTATTTTTTTGGTGGCTATTGTAAATGGGCTAGCTTTCCTGATTTCTTTTTCTGCATGTTCACTGTTGGAGTATAGAAATGCTACTGATTTTTGTGTTGATTTTGTATCCTGTAACTTTGCTGAAATCATTTATCAACACTAAGAGTTTTTTTGTAGAGACTTTAGGCTGTTCAATATATATAGGATCAAATCATCTACAAACAGGGACAGTTTGACTTCATCTTTTCCAGTCTGGATCCCCTTTATTTCCTTCTCTTCTCTGATTGCTCTGTCTAGTACTTCCAATACTAAGTTGAAGTAGTGGGCTTATCACATATGGCTTTAATTGTGTTGAGATACTTTCCATCTGTACCTAACTTGTAGAGAGTCTTTATCATGAACGAATGTTGAATTTTGTCAAATGCTTTTTCAGCATCTGTAGAGATGATCATATGGTTTTTGTCTTTGCTTTTTTGATGTGGTGTATCACATTTATTGATTTGCATATGTTGAAACATCCTTGCATCCCTGGGATGAATCCCACTTGATCATGGTGTATAATTTTGTATATGTGTTGCTGTATTCTGTTAGCTAGTATTTTATTGAGGATTTTTGCATCTATATTCATCAAGGATATTCACTTGTAGTTCCCTATTTTTGATGTATTTTTGTCTGGTTTTGGTATCAGGGTGATGTTTGCCTCATAGAATGAGTTTGAGAGAGTGGCCTCTGTTTCAATCTTTTGGAATGGTTTGTGGAGAATTGGTATCAAATCCTCTTTGAAGGTTTGGTAGAACTGTGCAGTGAACCCATCCAGTCCTGGGCTTTTTTTTGTTGGGAGCCTTCTGATAACAGCTTCAATCTCTTTTATTGTTATTTGTCTGTTCAGATTGGTCTGTTTGTTGGTTCCTTGGGGTGGTAGATAAACTATTTTTTCTCTTTATTGTTAGCATTTTTGTTTTACTGGTAGGTTTTGTTCTTTCTTGAGTAGTCATGGCAGTGATTGTTGTTTTTCAGGTATCAAACCCAGTGCTCCCTTGAGAATTTCTTGTAAGGCTGGTCGTGTGGTAGTGAACTCTCATAGTTTTTGTTTGTCTGAGAAATATACTATTTGTCCTTCATTTCAGAAGGATAGCCTTGTTGGGTAAAGTATTCTTGGCTGGCGATTTTTGTCCTTCAGTATTTTGAATATACCATCCCATTCTTTTCTGGCTGTTAGGGTGTCTGATGCTAGTCTCATTGCAGCTCCCTTATAGGTGACTTGATGCTTCTCTCTTGCAGCTTTTAAGATTCTCTCTTTGTCTTTGAGTTTTGCCAGTTTGACTATAACATGTCCTGGAGAGGACCTTTTTGGGTTAAATATGTTTGGGCATCTTTGGGCCTCCTGAATCTGAAGATCTGTGACTTTCTCTATTCCTGGGAAGTTTTCTGCTATTATTTCATTGAATGTGTTCTCAATGCCATTTCCATTTTCCTCCCCTTCTGGAATACCCATGATTTGGATAATTGAGCACTTGAGGTTGTCTGTTATCACCCTTAGATTTTCTGGTCTGCTCGTGATAATTCAAACAGCCTGTCTTCAAGGTCAGAAATTCTCTTTTCTGCTTGTTCTAGCCTGCTGGTTAGCCTCTCTGCTGTGATTTTTATTTTGTAGAATAAACCTTCAGCTCCTCAAGCTCTGCTACATTCTTTTTCAAGGCATTGATTTCTTTGTACATTTCTTCTTTCAGGACCTATATATTTTTTCTCATTTCATTGTGTTTTCTGAGTTTTCTTGTATCTCATTTAGTTTCCTTAAAATTGTTGCTCGAAATTCCTTGTCCGTTATTTCAAGGACTTCCTGTTCTATAGGATCTAGAGCTTGAGAGTTATTATTTTCCTTTTGTGGTGATGTTCTTTCTTGATTTTTCATATTTCTGGCATATTTCCTTTGGTGTTTAGTCACTATGGCAGGGGGTATCATGGTCCACTTGTTCCACACTGATGTCTGTCCTGGATCCTGAGGGGACTAGCCTGGGCTAAGGGTCCCACGGCACCTGCCTGTTCCAGCACAACTGGCTCAGAGCATGTGGGTCCAGTGGCTCTCAAGTTTTTCTGGGTGGCAGGGGCTGGCCTGGGCTTGGGATCCCATGGTGCCTTCCTGTTCTGGCACAGCTGACTTGGAGTAGGTGGGCCCAGAGATTCTCAGGCCTCTCTGGGCAGCAGGGACTGGCCTGTGCTGGGGGTCCCATAGCACCTGCCTCCTCCAGCATGGCTGACTCAGGGCATGTGGGCCCGCTGGCTCCTGGGCCTCCCTGGGCAGCAGGGACTGGCCTGGGCTGTGGGTCCTATGGCATCTGCCTGTTCTGGTGTGCCTGACTCAGGGCATGTGGGTCTGGTGGCTCTCAGACTTCTCTCAGAGGTGAGGACTGGCCTGAGCTGGGGGTCCCATGGCACCTTCCTGTTCTTGTGCAGCTGACTAGGGGCATGTGGGCCCAGCAGCTCTTGCTTGAGCCTCTCTAAGTGGCCTGGACTGAACTGGGCTGGAGGTCCCATGGCTCCTGCCTGTTCTGGCATGGCTGACTCAGGGTGTGTGGGCTCAGCAGCTCTCAGGCCTCTCTGGGTGGTGGGCACAGGTCTGGGCTGGGGGTCCTGCAGCACCTGCCTGTTCTGGTGTGCCTGACTCAGGGCGTGTGGGTCTGGTGGCTCTCAGGCTTCTCTCAGAAGTTGGGACTGGCCGGAGCTGGGGGTCTCACAGCACCTTCCTGTTCTGGTGCAGCTGACTAGGGGTGTGGGGGCCCAGCAGCTCTTGCTCAGGCCTCTCTAAGTGGCCTGGACTGACCTGGGCTGGAGGTCCCACGGCTCCTGCCTGTTCTGTCATAGCTGACTCAGGGGGTGTGGGCTCAGCAGCTCTCAGGCCTCTCTGGGTGGTGGGCACAGGCCTGGGCTGGGGGTCCTGTGGCACCTGCCTGTTCTGGTGTGGCTGACTTGGGGCATGTGGGTCCGTCGGCTCTCAGGTCTCCCTGACAGCAGGCACTTGCCTGGGCTGGGGGTCCAGCAGCACCTGCCTGTTCCGGCATGGCTGACTCAGGGCTTGTGGGCCCAGTGGCTCTTGGGCCTCTCTAAGCAGTGGAGACTGACCTGGGTTGGAGGTCCTGCAGCTCCTGCCTGTTCTGGTGTGGCTCTCCGGCCTCTTGTTGTTGGTTTTTAATAGTTGCAAATAGGTCAATTTGTGGGCGAGAGTAATGCTAGGAACTGTCTACTTCACCAACTTGACTGGAGAGAAGTTGCATTTCTGAGATGATCCCAAGATGTACCACCCCTTCTGGTTGAGGATGGCATTTTGATAAGTACTGCTCTTGCCCCCACCCACTGTCTTCCGAACAGTGTAGAGTGAGTCTGACATTTGCTTGCTGTAACTAGCAATGTCTGCTAACTATGTTGAGTACCAGGAGTTGTGCTGAGGCTTTTCATACCATCTCATTTCAGCTTCTATACTTGGCGATGTTAACCTTGCAGAAGCCAGAGAGACAAAAGAAGACAGAGCACAGGCTGGAAGCTAGAAGAGCCAAACTCCACAACCTCTCCTCTCAAGCATTATGAGTTGTAGGTTTTGAGGCAGAGGAAGGGGCCAGCCCCATGTTTTGGGCAGGGGAAGCTCTTCTTGAAGGTCACCCTGAGGCCACAGCAGTATGCAGCCACTACTGCTTTGTGGTTGCTTCAGACCTGGCTGCTCACTTCTTGCATAAGAGGTAACATGCACCCAGAGTGACTATCATTGAAGGTGTGGTGAGTGGAGGTTCTATGGGTCACACATATCCTTAAAAACCTGCATTGAGGGCCGACCCCATGGCTCACTCGGGAGAGTGTGGCGCTGGGAATGCAGCGGTGCTCCTGTCGCGGGTTCGGATCCTATATAGGGATGGCCAGTGTGCTCAATGGCTGAGCGTGGTGCTGGCAACACCAAGCCAAGGGTTACGATCCCCTTACCGGTCACATAAAAAAACTTTTAAAAATAAAAAAAGTTAAAAAAATAAAAACCTGCATTGACCTGGCTGTTGAAAGCAGCATTTTCTCTCACATGAGAGATTGGCCATGAATTCCAAAGGCCAGAACCATAAATGGCAAGACTCCCCACATTCTACAGTGAAGTACATTATGCCCTTGCAGAGGCACTAGACCCAAATTAATTTTGTAGGCATTTGCCCTTTGCTCAACTAAGTGATACAAGATTTGAGATGCTCAAAGGAGGAATGACTATTTTGAGAGAGTTGCCATCAAGGCAGGACTTTTCTCCACACTCATGATAGAAGGAAAAATTTGTGTGTGTTTGCCTCAAACCACATGAAATGGGTTTACAAACTTTGTCTCTGTCAATGTCACCTACTCTCCTTTGATATTGATAGATAGTGGCTCCTTTGATATATAAAACTCTATCTTTTCAAAATTGGGAATTCACCCCCTTTTAGTATAGTTGAAATATCTCTCCTGAACCTTATGCCTTGCCTTCTTCCAGAGGTGGATTTCTTTTTTTCTTTCTTTTTCTTTACTTTGTTTCTGTTTTTTGGTGGCTGGCCAGTGCAGTGATTGAACCCTGTACTTGGTGTTATCAGCACCACCCTCTAACCAACTGAGCTAACTGGACAACCCAAGAGGTGGATTTCTTGCTACTGCCTGGATATGAGAAAACATAAATTTTGTCCTTTGAGACTAGGATGGCATGTTGTAGAAGTAGCATGGGCTCAGTGATAGCACAGCAGGTATATTTCAGGTTTCAAAGCCACTCTCAGGGGATTGAAGTGAGAACTCCTCCACACACAATTAGTCATTCCCATGTTTTTAGGTGAGGTAAAGTGTGTCCTCATGGGACTCCATTTCTTCATGGGCATGTTAGGTGACCTCAGCACAAGCCTCAGGTTCATTGATTCCTACAAGGCCTAAAATCAACTTGGAAAGGCTATTGTACTGATGCTTACAGTTTGTTCCAGTACAAGAACATACAAGAACATTAGCGAGGGGGAAAGGGACATAGGGAGGAGTCCAGGAGAAACCCGGATCAAGGTTCCCACAGTCATCTTCCAGTGGAGTCTCAGGCACTGAGCTGAATTCTCCCAGAACAGATATGTGACCACAAGTCCCAAGTATTGCCAATCAGGTAAGCTCACCCAAATTTGGTGGTGTAAACATTTACATGACTGACATTAGCTTCTGACTCTCCAGTCCGTCTTGAAGTGAAACTGACGCAGCTTGGCCACACAGTCATACAAAAACAGACATTTACCATAAATCTCATTTTTAGCATGAACTATTTGGTGGAACAAATTTTCGGGTATAAGAAAAAGATCTGAGGACTCAGTGGTTACCTCCCGGGAGCTGGTCAAAGGCCATTCTTGAACCTTGAAAAGATGGAGCCCTTGAGCAACTCCAGCCTGCTGAGTTAGACCTTTTAGACCACAGTTGGTAAATTCTTTCTTTTATGTACATATATGATATTTTATCCTATATGTTTTCTTAAATGTTTTTGTTATGAATGAAAAGTTGTTATAAATATTTATTTTTTAATTTGGCCATTTCATAATCTATTTATTAAGTTTCAGTTGATTGGCATTGCTTTCAAATATTTGCATTTGTAATCATTTGCATGTATAGAAAAATAATCACAGATTGACTTTCACTGCTGGGAAAACTTTAAAATATCTTGTGTGATCATATCATCATTGGAAACTGAAGCAAGAAAAGGGTAAACCTTCTGCATGTACAAAGATTGTTTTCAGGGGAGGACTTGATCATACTTGTCTCAGTACTGGACGGATCATATAGGCAACAAATCAACAGAGGAGCAGTTAATCTACCATACGGAGAGAACAAATCTATGGTTATTGGCGGGGAAGGGTAGGGGGAAGGTGACAGATTGGATAAGGGGCTTAAAGAATAAGTATGACTTGTAATAATAAATATGCTAATAAAAAATAAAATAAATATTACATGAATTTTAAAAAAGATTGTTATCCTCTTGACTCAAGCTAATTGCTAGAGTCTTAGATTTCCTCCATTAAGACTTGCATGGCAGTAAACTGATCGTATATACAGCAAGTGGACTTTGAACCTCTAAAATAACTGAGGCTTCCCAAGAATATCCACTTGTCCAGAGATCCTTTTTGTGAGTGTTGGGTCCAAGATATCACTGAAGATTTTTATTATTAAGATATTCTCTGAGAGGGTCGCCCTGTGGCTCACTTGGGAGAGTGTGGTGCTGAAAACACCAAGGCCACGGGTTCGGATCCCATGTAGGGATGGCCGGTTCGCTCACTGACTGAGCGTGGTGCTGACAACACCAAGTCAAGGGTTAAGATCCCCTTGCCGGTCATCTTTAAAGAAAAAAAAATTATCTGAGAACAACCAGGTCACACACATAGTAGAAATAAAGGAAGTCCCACATGGGGCAGTTTCTGTATGCACATTCATGGCTCGTAGAATGACAGTAGAAAGTGATATTACCTGCTCTGGAGTTTCAGAAACACCACAGTTAAGTGTTGACTTACATTGAATTTTAGTAGCTCTGAAATGTTAGTATGCATTAACATCACCTGCAAGTCTCGTTGAAGCACAGGTGTTTAGAACTTTTTTCTACCCCCAGAATTACTGATTCGATACCTCTGGTATAGAACCTGGAATTCTGAATTTTTAACTAGTATGTAGGTGATATTGATGCTACTGCTTTTGGGAACACACTGAGAGAGCTACTAAGTGCGCATCTAGGGCTACCATTTAAAGGGAAATTATCTGATAATTAAACCAACACGTTTAAATTGGGAACCTACAGATTCCTGTTGACATGGTCTGAGTTTCCTGTGTCAGGAATGCCAGAATGTAGGAAACTCACCATGTATGTTTTATTTAGTATTTAAATTAAATTAAATTAAATTAAATTCTGCATATCTTTGGATACTTTCACTTCGAATTGAATTATTTACTTAAATTTGTTAACAAATAATTCAATTTGAAGTGAAAGCATCCAAAAAGCAGAATTTTAAATGAAAAATAACTAAAATGCATATATTCTTACATTGTACTGAACTAAAATTCTCATTAAATTAATAAACTTGTTTGGTTTAGCAACCAAAAACATACAAAAACTCTATAAGTAGTTGCAACAATTCAGCCATGAGAAAATGCTAAAATTTTGTTTTTCGTTGAAAATACATGGTTCAGCAGCAATTTGAAGAAATATTCAAAATTTTGCACAAGAAAAATGAATCTGCTTGTTAAGAATAAGTCTTTCTGAATCATATGATTATTTCCCGAAAGTCAATATATATTAATGATACATATGCAAGCTTACAAAATATTTTAAAAAGAAATTGGTTAAATTATAAATATATTTAAATTTTAGATATTTTTTTAAAAATCCGAAATACAACTTGAAAAGAAACAAAACAAATACAAAATACATATATAAATATATGCACATGTATACTTCTTTTTTTTTTTTTTTTTTTTTTTTTTTAAATTTTATTTTGTCGATATACATTGTAGCTGATTAATGCTCCCCATCACCAAAACCTCCCTCCCTTCTCCCTCCCCCCTCCCCCCCAACAATGTCCTTTCTGTTTGCTTGTTGTATCAACTTCAAATAATTGTTGTTGTTATATCTTCTTCCCCCCCCCCCCCGGTTTGTGTGTGTGTGTGTGTATGTGTGTGTGTGTGAATTTATATATTAATTTTTAGCTCCCTCCAATAAGTGAGAACATGTGGTATTTCTCTTTCTGTGCCTGACTTGTTTCACTTAATATAATTCTCTCAAGGTCCATCCATGTTGTTGCAAATGGCAGTATTTCATTCGTTTTTATAGCTGAGTAGTATTCCATTGTGTAGATGTACCACATTTTCCGTATCCACTCATCTGATGATGGGCATTTGGGCTGGTTCCAACTCTTGGCTATTGTAAAGAGTGCTGCGATGAACATTGGGGAACAGGTATACCTTCGACTTGATGATTTCCATTCCTCTGGGTATATTCCCAGCAGTGGGATGGCTGGGTCGTATGGTAGATCTATTTGCAATTGTTTAAGGAACCTCCATACCATTTTCCATAGAGGCTGCACCATTTTGCAGTCCCACCAACAATGTATGAGAGTTCCTTTTTCTCCGCAGCCTCGCCAGCATTTATCGTTCATAGTCTTTTGGATTTTAGCCATCCTAACTGGGGTTAGATGGTATCTCAATGTGGTTTTTATTTGCATTTCCCGGATGCTGAGTGATGTTGAGCATCTTTTCATATGTCTGTTGGCCATTTGGATATCTTCCTTAGAGAAATGCCTACTTAGCTCTTTTGCCCATTTTTTAATTGGGTTGCTTGTTTTCTTCTTGTAAAGTTGTTTGAGTTCCTTATATATTCTGGATATTAATCCTTTGTCAGATGTATATTTTGCAAATATTTTCTCCCACTCTGTTGGTTGTCTTTTAACTCTTTTCATTGTTTCTTTTGCTGTGCAGAAGCTTTTTAGTTTGATATAATCCCATTTGTTTATTTTTCCTTTGGTTGCCCGTGCTTTTGGGGTCGTATTCATGAAGTCTGTGCCCAGTCCTATTTCCTGAAGTGTTTCCCCTATGTTTTCTTTAAGAAGTTTTATTGTCTCAGGGTGTATATTTAAATCCTTAATCCATTTTGAGTTGATTTTAGTATACGGTGAGAGGTATGGATCTAGTTTCATTCTCCTGCATATCGATATCCAGTTTTCCCAGCACCACTTGCTGAAGAGGCAGTCCCTTCCCCAGTGAATAGGCTTGGTGCCTTTGTCAAAGATCAGATGGCAGTAAGTGTGTGGGTTGATTTCTGGATTCTCTATTCTATTCCATTGGTCAGTGTGTCTGTTTTTATGCCAGTACCATACTGTTTTGGTTATTATAGCTTTGTAGTATAGCTTAAAGTCAGGTAGTGTTATGCCTCCAGCTTTATTTTTTTTGCTGAGCATTGCTTTGGCTATTCGTGGTCTTTTATTGTTCCATATAAATGTCTGAATAGTTTTTTCCATTTCTGAGAAAAATGTCTTTGGAATTTTGATGGGGATTGCATTGAATTTGTATATCACTTTGGGTAGTATGGACATTTTCACTATGTTGATTCTTCCAATCCAAGAGCATGGAATATCTTTCCATCTTCTTGTATCCTCTCTAATTTCTCTCAGCAGTGGTTTGTAGTTCTCATTATAGAGATTTTTCACCTCCTTGGTTAACTCAATTCCTAAGTATTTTATTTTTTTGGTGGCTATTGTAAATGGGCAGGCTTTCTTGATTTCTCCTTCTGCATGTTCACTATTGGAGAAAATAAATGCTACTGATTTTTGTGTGTTGATTTTGTATCCTGCTACTGTGCTGAAATCATTTATCAATTCCAAGAGTTTTTTTGTAGAGGTTTTAGGCTGTTCGATATATAGGATCATGTCATCTGCAAACAGGGACAGTTTGACTTCATCTTTTCCAATCTGGATGCCCTTTATTTCCTTCTCTTCTCTGATTGCTCTGGCTAGTACTTCCAACACTATGTTGAATAGGAGTGGTGAGAGTGGGCATCCTTGTCTAGTGCCTGTTCTTAAAGGAAAAGCTTTCAGCTTTTCCCCATTCAGGATGATATTGGCAGTGGGTTTGGCATATATGGCTTTAATTATGTTGAGATACTTTCCCTCTATACCTAACTTATAGAGGGTCTTTGTCATGAATGAGTGCTGAACTTTATCAAATGCTTTTTCAGCGTCTATAGAGATGATCATATGGTCCTTGTGTTTGAGTTTATTAATATGGTGTATCACATTTATTGATTTGCGTATGTTGAACCAACCTTGCATCCCTGGGATGAATCCCACTTGATCGTGATGAATAATTTTTCGTATGTGTTGCTGTATTCTGTTTGCTAGTATTTTAGTGAGGATTTTTGCATCTATATTCATCAAGGATATCGGCCTGTAGTTTTCTTTTTTGGTTATATCTTTACCTGGTTTTGGTATCAGGATGATGTTTGCTTCATAGAATGAGTTTGGGAGATTTGCGTCCGTTTCAATCTTTTGGAATAGTTTGTAAAGAATCGGTGCCAATTCCTCTTTGAATGTTTGGTAAAATTCTGCTGTGAATCCATCTGGTCCTGGGCTTTTCTTTGTTGGGAGCCTTCTGATAACAGCTTCAATCTCCTTTATTGTTATTGGTCTGTTCAAATTTTCTACGTCTTCACGGTTCAGTTTTGGGAGCTTGTGTGTGTCCAGAAATTTATCCATTTCCTCCAGATTTTCAAATTTGTTGGCGTATAGTTGTTTATAGTAGTCTCGAATGATTCCTTGTATTTCAGATGAATCAGTTGTAATATCGCCTTTTTCATTTCTAATTTTTGTTATTTGAGTCTTCTCTCTTCTTTTTTTTGTTAGCCAAGCTAATGGTTTGTCAATTTTATTTATCTTTTCAAAAAACCAACTTTTTGATTCGTTGATCTTTTGAATTGTTTTTTGGTTTTCAATTTCATTCAGTTCTGCTCTGATCTTAATGATTTCTTTCCGTCTGCTAACTTTAGGATTGGATTGTTCTTGTTTTTCTAGTTCTTTAAGGTGAAGTGTTAGGTTGTTCACTTGCCATCTTTCCATTCTTCTGAAGTGAGCATTTAATGCAATAAATTTTCCCCTCAATACTGCTTTTGCAGTATCCCACAGGTTTTGGTATGATGTATCATTGTTTTCATTAGTTTCAATAAACTTTTTGATTTCCTGCTTGATTTCTTCTTGGACCCATATGTCATTAAGTAGAATGCTGTTTAATTTCCATGTGTTTGTATAGTTTCCAGAGTTTTGTTTGTTATTAATTTCTAGTTTTAATCCATTGTGGTCTGAGAAGATACATGGGATAATTCCAATTTTTTTGAATTTATTGAGACTTGATTTGTGACCTAATATGTGATCTATCCTAGAGAATGATCCATGTGCTGATGAGAAGAATGAATATTCTGAGGTTGTTGGGTGGAATGTTCTGTAGATATCTGCCAATTCCAATTGGTCTAGAGTCTTGTTTAGATCTTGTGTTTCTCTACTGATTCTTTGCCTAGATGATCTGTCTAATATTGACAGTGGAGTGTTCAGGTCCCCTGCTATTATGGTATTAGTGTCTATTTCCTTCTTTAGGTCTAATAGAGTTTGTTTTATAAATCTGGCTGCTCCAACATTGGGTGCGTACATATTTATGATTGTTATGTCTTCTTGATGGATCAGTCCTTTTATCATTAAGTAGTGTCCCTCATTGTCTCTTTTTATGGTTTTTAGTTTAAAGTCTATTTTGTCAGATATAAGAATAGCCACTCCAGCTCGTTTTTCTTTTCTGTTTGCATGGTAAATCTTTTTCCATCCTTTCACTCTTAGTCTGTGTGAATCTTTATGGGTGAGGTGGGTCTCTTGTAGGCAGCATATAGTTGGGTCCTGCTTTTTGATCCAGTCAGCCAGTCTGTGTCTTCACATGTATACTTCTTAAATTTCTGTTGATATATTATTTTTAAATACATTTAATATTCAGAAAATGTTTTTCATCTTCAGATACTAATACTGGACATTAACATCGTTCTTATAATCATTTTTGTTATACCTTTATATTTAGTCATAGGTTTTATGGAACTTGATAATTTGGCAAAGTAAGTTTTTGCAATTTGGCCCTTCAGTTAATTACTCATTTTTAGAATTCAATTTCAGCACTTATGTTTTCAGGAAGTTGTGTTAAAGATGGACTGTAGTGGATATCATTAGTTTTAACTGCTCACAATCACTACCATTGTTGTGTTAGTTTGCCTTGCACTCTCTTTTGGGGAATTGCCCTTCCTTCAGCCTTAACTGATGAGGTTTATTTGAAGATGATTCCATCCCCAACTCCACTGGAGCTGCATAAACTAAGCTGATCAAAAGAGTGTCATATTCAAATACCAGATGGATTGACTGATGTTGGCTTCATTGTTATGTCAGTCCCTATCTTTTTATTTGTTTATTTTTATTTTTTATTGAATCATAATTGATTATACATATTTTTGGGATTCAGTGTTGACATATGTTGATCAAATCAATATTACTAGTATGTACATTGTTACAAATTGTACTTATTCTTTACACCCCTTGTCCAATCTCTCCCTATCCCCCTCTCCCTCCCCACTCCCACCACAGATAACCCTAGATTTCTTCTCTGCCTCTGAAAGAGTAATCAGCACTCTGTTGATTTGTTGCCTAGATGATCTGTCCAATGCTGAAAGCTGTGTTCAAGTTCCCCAATATTATCATGGAGTGTAGAGAATTCATAAAGCAAATGTACTTCACAGGGCCTGGTTTTCCAAAGCCTTGCAGTTTCAAATATTGACCTTGCAAAGGACAGGAAATTTTCCTCAGACTATAAAGTCTCTGGTGTAAGATAAAGAATCCTAACACAGAAAGGCTGCTGGTTCAAAGACAGACAAGTTACTGATTGATATGTAAAGATACTGAGAAATTGTTGTAAGAAGGGAATGTTTGCTAAGATCAAGATTTGTTGGTAGAACCACTTAATTGCCTTAATGGAAGGTCATCTGACTTGTTTTTACTAAATGTTACCAGCTTCTAGTGTTAAACTTTAACCCCGCCTATGTCTCTTGCTGTAACTTCCTGGGCTGAAGAATAAATGCAGGAAGAAAACCCCAATTTGGGGTTAATTTCCCAAGGAAGGAATGTCTCTCCCTTGAGGGTTCCAGAGACGATAACCACTTCGGGGCTTCTCACTGCTCAGAAGAGATGGGCTTTGAGTAATCCTTTGTGGCTCTGTCACCCAGGGGAAGTGGGGTGACAAATCTGTGGGGGGCAAAGCAACAATGGAGCAGATGCTTCTTCTGTCACTCTGGAATGAGCTTTGTGGAGAGAGACATCCTATTCTTTTCTTTAGTCTCTGCTGTTGACTCTCCTCGTGTCAATGCACTCCAGTGGCTGGCGGATCATCTGCATGGTGTTTGTGACATCTAGCCACTTTTGTGGCAACCATGGTTACTATGGTGGCTGTGGTGGGCCACCCACGTGGAGGTGATGTTTTTGGCATGCTCCTTGGTGCTGTTGGTGTGCCTGGTTGTGTGTGGGGGGTCTGGTCCCCACTCCAAGCCTCAGGTCCCTGGGTGGGCCCCAAGGCGCTAACAGTGTGGGTGATTGTGGGTGGGTAGTCTGGTCCCTGGCTTCATGCCTCAGGTCTCCTGGCAGGCCCCAAGGCGCTGGTGGTGTGCCTGGGCCAGAACTAATGTTTTTTCCTTTGCTTACTTCTAAAATGGGAGAACTTCCTGTGGGAATCAGTACTTGAGCTGTGTGGTTGAGCTAAATTGCTGCTTTGCTGCTGTTTCCCTAGGGAAAACTTTTTGTGCAGCTCAGGGTTTAATGGTTGACCTTATAGGTACTTCCAGCTTTCCAGAGACCAGGTGCACCTGGGTTGTATAGAAATTCTGATCTGAGCCTGAATCTTTTCATCAAACTGCACCTCATGCAATTCTGCATTCCCAACTAGTCTCCTCTGAGTGGTCCTGTGCTGATTAGGGGGTGGATCAGCTGTCCTTGCTGTGTCCCAGTGTTCTCCCAGTAGGCCCTTCTCCCCCATTGCCCATGCTCCAACCACTTCCCATGGGATGGACCCTGCACTTGTCCCTTGTGATGACTCACCAGCCTCTGAATGGTTCCCCTTTTTCAGCTGTTCTGGTTCCTTGCTCCTGTGTGGGTTCATGGGAACCCTATTAGTGGTCTTGCTGTCCTGAGGGCCACCATGGCCCTCTTCTCCCCTGCTGCCTTCAAGTGACTCCATCCAAAGGGTGCAGCTGCGGATTCTGCTGGTTCCTGCTCCATGCGCTCAGCAGTTCCAGCCTTAAAGTGGCCACAGCCCGAAATGCTCCAAGCAGCTTTTTCTTTCTCTCATCATGATTTCTCCGACCTTCATGAACTCCATAGATCTCTCCTCTTCTTCCCCTGAGCTCCAGTGGCCCCAGCTTGGCTGTTGTTACATTTTAATAGTTGTAAATTGGTTGATTTGTGGGAGAGAGTGACAGTGGGGACCGTCTATTCCGCTATCTTGACCAGAACTCCTGATCCCTTTTTTTTTTAAAATTTGGAATACCAACTCTATTAATATAGTAGGAATATCTCTTTCAGCAGTTCGGTTTCTTGGTACTGCCCTGAACTGAGAAAATTCCAATACTTCCTTTGGAGTCATCCCAGTGGAATGTGTGAAAATAGGCTTGTTTTAGTGAAGATAGTTCCATCACCAGCTCCACTTTGGCTGCATAAACCAATCTTATCTTAAAGAGTAACTGATTTATTTATTGTTACTGGCTTTGTTGATATATAACTTTCTATTTTTACATATTTGGAATCTTATTTTTATAAATGTAGTTGAAATATCTTCCTAAATATCCTGCCTTGCTTTTTTCTAACAGGTTGATCCTTTGTTACTGCCTTATTGCAGGTCTTTGTTGTGGGTCCTAGACGATTGTCTGGGGAATGCAGGCAAGGTCCCTTCCAAAAACCAATCAGCAAATCCATTATCTGAGTTGGTTAAAAAGTGTTATTGGCATTATTGGAAATCTTCTGAACCCATAAGACTCCTGAGAAAAAATATTATTTTTAATCCACTGTTATTTGGGTTTTCTGCTTTGTATAGCTCAACATAATATCAGCTGATAGAATCCTTAATATAGATAAAACTTATTTGAATTACCTGTGGGTTTTATGTTAAATCCAATACAAAAGTGATAAAAGAAAATGGATAAATAGGACTTAATGAAATTAAAATAATCTGTTTTAAATACACCATCAAAAATGTGGGAAAAAAATATCTCAGACTGGTAGAAAATGTTTGCAATATCCCACGCTTTGAACTTGCTTTTTTTTTCAGTCATAAAATGTCTGCTGAACCCAGGATGTTATGGACTGAATTATGTACACCCTCCAAATTTATATATTGTAGCCCTAACCCCCAATATGACTGTATTTAAAGATAAGAACTTTAAGGAGGTAATTAAGGTTAAATGAGGTCATAAGAGTGGGGGTCCTGATCCCATAGGAGTGGTGCCCTTATAAGAACAAGATACACCAGAGATCTCTCTCTTCCTGTGCCCACAGAAGAAAGGTCATGTGAGGACACAGTGAGAAGGTGACTGTCTACAAATCAGGAAGAGAGGCCTCATCAGAACCAACCCTGCTGGCACCATGATCTTGGACTTCCAGCCTCCAGAACTGTAAAAAAATAAATTTCTGTTGTTTTAGCTACCTAGTCTGTGGTATTTTGTTATGGCAGCCCAAGCAAACTGATACATAGGACAATACTTGATATAGCTGGCTAAGACAGAAATCGAAAATTCATCAGTGGTTGCCCACCCCAACACCAGACAAATTAATAATGAATCTTTAAATTTCCTGTGAATTCTTTCTCCTTATTAATAGTCTCTTCATGAAGTTGTCTCCATCATGCTGATATTTCCATTGTAAAGGCCACTTTTGCTTCTCCTTTGCTTTACTAAGACACATTCATGTCTGCTCTCCTACACTGATCTTATCCACTACTCATCACCCAGATAAGCCTAAAACATTCCTCACACTGTAGTTTAAATAATGACTTTAAAATGAAAATCTGATTGCATTAATACTCTGCTTCAAAGTCTTTATCAACTCATCCAATTCATTATTATATATATTATCTGCTTTTTTTCAAATTCTAACTATATCTGCACCATCTCCCTGTGGGACTCAGCTACATTAAATGAAACAAGCGAAATAAATAGAACTAAAATGAGCAATTGTTAATATTATAAGTGGTGATGCTAAAATATGGAGAATACAATCTGGAAAGAAGAACTACTGAATTTCAAAATTAAATAGTTTGAATAAAAGAAGGCACAGGATGTCCCAACTCAGATGTGAAAGGAAGGGCATCTAGTGTTTTTTTGCTGTAACCTTCCTAAGGCAGAATATGTTTCTTAGTCATATCCACATCACTAGCTTCTAAGACAGTGTCTGTCTCAATAAATGCACTTATTAATAAAGATTAAGTTACTGACATTTCCACTAGGAAAACACCTAGAAAATTCAAGGGCACAGCTAAGAGAAGGGTGAAAAGGCAGACTCCATTTCTCACAAGGAGTAAAGAGTTGTTTTTCCCTAAATTCATGGCTTCAGCAAAGCTGATCCTTATTAAAACATATTTTTCTAATTCCTATGTCCTCATTTCAGTGTTTTGACATTTCTTAAACTTAATTCTGCCTTTTATTATAATTATGGTTCTTTCTCTTAAACTAATAGCTCCTGGGTGAGTGGGACTAAGTCATCTAAGAATTTCTTCCCCAAAGTTTAGCACATTTTACTGAATAAGATGCACAAAAAAGTAAAATATTTTATAATTTTTATTACATCATAGGTAAAGATTTCTGTTCAGTGACAGTAACCATGGACACAGTGTTTGAGGAATGGTTGAACAGATGATATTTACAATGTCTAAAACAGACAAGTAATTAGTATCTAAGTTATATAAGAAACTGCTAGAAATCAACGAGAAAAGCACATACTCTCAAATAGATAAGTGAGCAATTTAGAGAACAGGAAATTTAAAAAATGAGTATAGCATTTGTAGAGCACTCAAAGTCATAGCTAATTTTAAAATGTTGTTCAACAATGGATTAATAGTAATTTGTAATAATAATCGATTGGCAACATTTAGAAAGCTGGATAATGCCAAGTTATGGTGGGAGAACGGAAGTATCATGTCCTAATGGTACACCATTCTGGAGAGCTTTTAATAAAGCACTAGATTGTCAAATTCATGTGACCTATAATCCAGCCAGTCTACTCTTAGCTACATTTCTAAGGAAAATTCCTATATAGGTCCGTAAGGGAACATGCAGGATGATGTACATTGCTTCACTATTTGTATGGCATTGGAAGCTACTTGGATGTCCCTCACTGGGAGAGTGACTAGTAAGCAATTTTTACAAATAATTGACTATTATGCAGTAGTTAGAAACAACTGATGAGTTGTAGCAATGCAGATAAACCCTAAAAATACAGCTCAGTGAAAAGTACTATTTACATAAATTAAAAATACATACTCATAAAACAATAATACATATTTTGCAATATCTTTGAGTCAAAAGTTAAACATCAAAAACATTAGAACTGATAATAAGGAAAGAAAGAACGAGATCCAGATTTAGGGATATAAGAATTTTTTTTTAAATTTTACTGAATGATTTTGAAATAGATGTTTTACGTAAGAATATTGAAATTCTGTAACCTTTTGTCCATATATATTAAAAATAAATCAAGATTTTAATGGAAATCTTAAGCACATGTATGTGTGGGCATACATGTCCTATATCTTTTTTGTGGTTATTGTTACCCAGGAGACAATTTTCTGTGTTCTCTGTAAAGGTGGACATGTTTATTAGCCTCTAGGTTTATAGAGGTCTATCACCTAGAGTTTTAAAAATCATCTTCATCGAATGGCCAACAGACATATGAAAAAATGCTCAACATCACTCAGCATTCAGGAAATGCAAATCAAAACCACACTGAGATACCATCTCACCCCAGTTAGGATGGCTAATATCCAAAAGACTGTGAACAATAAATGCTGGTGAGGTTGCGGAGAAAAAGGAACTCTCATACATTGTTGGTGGGACTGCAAAATGGTGCAGCCTCTATGGAAAATGGTATGGAGGTTCCTCAAACAATTGCAGATAGATCTACCATATGACCCAGCTATCCCACTGCTGGGAATATACCCAGAGGAATGGAAATCATCAAGTCGAAGGTATACCTGTTCCCCAATGTTCATCACAGCACTCTTCACAATAGCCAACAGTTGGAACCAGCCCAAATGTCCATCGTCAGATGAGTGAATATGGAAAATGTGGTATATCTACACAATGGAATACTACTCTGCTATAAAAACGAATGAAATACTGCCATTTGCAACAACATGGATGGACCTAGAGAGAATTATATTAAGTGAAACAAGTCAGGCACAGAAAGAGAAATACCACATGTTCTCACTTATTTGTGGGAGCTAAAAATAAATAAATAAATACACAAAAAAAAACCCGGGGTGGGGGGGAAGAAGACATAACAATTGCAATTCCTTGAAGTTGATACGACAAGCCAACAGAAAGGACATTGTTGGGAGGGAGGGGGGAAAGGGAGGAGGGAGGGAGGTTTCGGTAATGGGCCACAATAATCAACCACATTGTACACTGACAAAATAAAATAAAATAAAATATTTAAAAGATATCATCTTCATGAAAGGTACTGCTGCTTTAAGTATTCAGTCTGTCAGTCCAGATTTTGCCTGTAAGCTTTCCAAAGTGTTACAGAGTGACAAGATTTATGGTGGACTGAAGAGTTCTGGCTCTGCTCGGAACATTTTCTGCCACTGTTTCCATGACCTACAAAAGCACCTTTCATTGAATGAATATACATTAAAGAGGTCTACTGTGAGGGCCACAGCTGAACTCTGAATCTTAGTCACAGCTAGAGAAAACATGTGTAGTGGGACGTAGGGAGAATGTCTAGAAAAACAGATATAATCTTGGGACCAGAAAAACCATCTGTCATGAAGTTACTCCCACTTTGCTCCCACTTGGACCTAAGTCCAAGCTTATATGTACTGAGATAAAAGAATAGAATCGAAGAATTTATTCTTCATTTTACAAGCCACGTAAATGATGGCTATACAATTAAAGAAAAATATACTTGGCTATTGTTATTTCTGTTGGCTACAAGCCAGTGGTTCTCAATTGGGACAACATTCCTCCTCAAAAGATATTTGGCAATGTCTGAAGACATTTTTAGTTGTCTCAACTGGTTGTGGGGTGTGGGGTGTGGGGTGCAATTGGCTTCTAGCAAATAGAGCACAGAAGGCTGTTAACATCCTGTAACGCACAAGACAGCTCCTACAACAAAGAAGTATCTGGCCCAATAAGTCAATAGTGACAAAGCTGAGAAAACTTACCCTAAGCTAAAAATGGTTAAATAAATCAAAATGTGTCAGTGCTCACTCATCCCTGGATGGCAACTTTCACCTCCTTTGTACTTGCCTGGAATTCTCTTCTAAAGATATTCACATGGTTTCCTCCCTTTCCTCTTTGGGCTTTTAATTTAAATAAGACCACCTCAGTGAGACCTCTGACCAACTTACTAATATTGGAATCCTTATCCTACCCTTCAAAAATCCCTATCCATCTCCCTTGCCTTATCCTACTCCATATACTTATCAACACACGGAATATTCCTTATTTATTTTATCTTCTGCATAGCACTATTACAATTTAAGCAACATTTATTATTGCTGGATTCCTAGTGGTGAGAGGAGTGCCTGACACATAGTAGCTGCTCAGTAATTTCTTGGTGAATAAATGGATAAACTCAGCCCTAAGAATCTTAAAGAATTTAAATACAGATGTGGCACCTTTTTCAGGTTCTAGTATGCAGTTTCACTAAGTCCTATGTTAGTACTGATCAGAGCATAAGCTTACTCCTACCTGCTTATTCCCTGCTCTGTAACAAAGACCAAGGGAAATGGGAAGCTCCTCCAGCCTTGTGTGAAGATTCAAGTAAGGAAAGGAGAAAAGTTTAGTCAGGATCTCTCGCCTCGCATCTGTTACAAATGGGCAAGATTCAGCACATTTGCTAGAAACAAGTTCTAAAAGTAGTGTAACTGCGCATGTGTGCCCATTTACTGATTCAGCATGATTATTGTAATTATGTAATGTTTGGCTTGTGGCCACTATTGTGTACTAAGAGTAAAAGGTAACTGCTCTGAACCACCGGTCGGCAGAGCACAGAGGAATGGCAGATGATGGAAGGAGGGCAGAGCACGGAGGGTCACTGGAGTAGAGCCTGAGCTTGTGTCTGAGAATCAAGCATGTCTCTGAAGCTCATCTCTGAAGAATAAAGTATGTCTGTCTACCTTGCATAAAACTGCCAGTATCTTCTTTCGATTACCTGACTCACGACCTGCGCAGGAAGGGGCAATAAGGATCTGAGATTCCTGCCCGACAATTCAGAAAAAAAAAAGTCTTTGTTCAGATTCAAGTGGCATATTTTATTAAATTTCTTTCAGTTATTACCTTCTAGAGAGCACCTAAAGTTGAATATATATATATTTTTAAAAACTGGTTTTATTTTTCGGGTGTTGTTTTTACTAGAGAAGTTGAAGTCTGGCAAGCAGGTGTCTGTAATCTTTACCTGTAACAGTGATTTCCCTAGCCCCACTAGCCCACACTCATGCACCACTCTCTCAGGCACACTCACGAAAAACACTGGACAAGAAAAATTCTCTTACTGGGCATAAGGAGGTGATATGTACCAAGAACCTTCACTGCTTAACAGCCGTTGCCTTTCTTGACCACAAATAAATGGTATATGCCTGAAAACAGTAATCACAATATGCGAGTTCCCCTTTACTCGTTTTCAAAATAAGATTACTTTTATTTTTTATTTATTTTATTTTATTTATTTATTTATTTATTTATGTTACAAATACTTCAATAAAAAGACATGGAAGATTACAATGTCTTTCTCATATTCCCCCTGAACATCACTGATTCGTTTCTGTGATGTCTGTTCTGTTCTTTGTTGCCTCCAATACAAATTTGAAATCCCACCATGACTTCTTGAGATTTTTTTACAAAATAAGATTACTTTTAAAAATCAGTTTCCCTGTTTTTCCACACCATTATATTTTGGGTGTATTGAGGTGGTTAAATTGATCATTTTTCACACTGGCTACATCTCAATGGTGAACATATTTTATATTCATAGAATGGTCTTATTAGACTCTAATACAGCAACAACTCTTTTTAAAGAACTGATTCTATTTCAATAAATCTCTAGACTTCTCTTATAAATTAAGGGACAATTTTAGTTGCGTCTTATCACATCTGCATTGTTCAGCATCCGCTCAGAAAATAGAATGCTGACTCAAAAAGTTTTGACTGAATTTCGTGAACGGTTTATACTCATATGAGAAGTGAGAACACAGTTAAGGGAACCAAAAAGAAAGGCTGGGACAACCAGAGAGCCACAGTGGGAATCCACTTACACCCCTAATCCTTAGAGGCAAGAGGAAGCAAAGGTGTTGCTGGAAGTCAGTGAGACCTGGGGCAGTGGAGGAGCAGGTGCCCAGGAGGAACTGTGAAACTTTAGAGGAACATAAGCAGCTAATAGCAAAATTTTAATTGTACTACCCAAACTGCCCATCATTCACTGTGGAACCTGTATCACAGGCTCTCTGTACAAAAAGGACAGAATGAAGTCCTCCAGTTTCTGCCCATTGGGAAGAAAATTCCCTTCACCATGGTCCCTCAGTGAGGCTGTGATGCAGCAGCCTTGGGCTCCCAACTGGCTCCCGCACACATGCATATCTATCCATAAATCAGGTCCATGCTTTTTTCTGACTCTTTTAACTTGTACTGGGGAACTCCCTTTGAAACCATAGAGGCAGTTTGAGGGAGAGATAGCTGATCAGTAGAAGGAGATATTGTGAGAGTCGGAGCCATATGGTCATGCAATTTACTTGTGCTCTTAAAGCTACTTAGTACCAGTATCCTATGCTACATTTTCACTTAAAGAAATGGAATGCTGTTATATAAATTCAAATTCATGAGTATATGGGTTAGATAGCACATAATCTACAATGGGAAGCTGAGGTTGTGTAGTCACTTTATTTTCCATACTCAAGCATTCATTCTCTATCCCTATCTAGAGCAAACCACAGCATGACTTTCAAATGAGAGAAAGTTTTGAGCAGAATATAGCCCCCTACAAAACTCTAGGAGTATCTGCTCTGATTCTTTTATTTTGGCTTGTCTATATACTACAAAGACTTTAAGTATCATTGGCACACCAAAATACAGACATACAATCCTTGGCTATAAGGTCATGTGCTAAGACAGTTTGCACCATAGCTTGAACTTGTTATACAACCCTCTCATTCTAGGCCCATTCAAAAGTGCCTAGCCCCTGAGTTACCTAAATCGATAAGAAAAGGACTCCCAAATGTGGTACATGTTGTTTCAAAGTTCCAAGCATTGTGCTTCTTTTTTCACCGTGGAAAGTTCAAGTTGCAAGAACTTTTTTCTTACTTTAAAGGGGACATCCCAATGTGCTCTAGATCACAGGAAACCTAGTAAATTCACTGATGTGACATATGAACTTTGCAAGGATTATATGTCTGTACTTTGGCATGTAGGGTGCTGGCTACTACCTGATCAACAGGTTCAATTAGCATAATCAATGTCATAGACCAGAGTGATGATCTATGAGACATGAATAAAACTGAAGTCCCTGTGCATTATATTCAAACAAGTGCAGAGAGCTGATATGGTTCTTAGGAAAGACAGGGAATATGTGCTGATGCCCTTGCTTGGGGAAAGCAAAAATCTCCTGATTTTATTTACTGATTTGTACTGAAAACAAAGTGTTTGCTAGGTTAGTTATTCTGTATCAGGTGCCAGGGCGAGTGTTGATGTTCTAGTAAAAACATCTGGCATCACTGTATGATTAAATTTATAATAATCCACAGTCATTCCTCTTGACCCATTTGCCTTCTGCACTGCAAATTAGGTGAGTTAAGTGACAATCACTGACACTGTGCCTACTAAGTTTTTGAAGGTGGTACTATCTCTAGTGATGTGGCAGTGTTTGAGGTTATTTTGGAAGAAGGGTACAGTCCCACAGATTTCAAATTGGCCCTTCTTTTCTTAATTGCTCTCACTCCATAAATTTGGGAACTAATGAAGAGTTTCTCCCAGATAATTTTAAATGTTTTGCCAATATATACTCAGTAACAATGGAATGATCATAGAATAACTCCATGGTCTGTATTAACCCATTACTGAGGGACTTATTCCAAGATTCATTCTATATCTGATTCATATAAGCACTCACTTTGACCAGGAGATCAAGGTGGCATTCCAACTCTCCAGGAATAAGAGACAATTCATAGCTAGTATCTAATGATCCACAAAAATTTAGGGTTATTCATTCTTCCCAGTACTCATGCATCCTAGTAAATGGCTGTCATTCCCTCTCAGTCACTTTAATCACTCTGGCTGCATTGCAGGGACAATTTTCAATGTGACTCAGCCAACACATTCTGGGTCTTTGAACTGACTTAAGAGAGGTTTCTGCTCACCATACTAAGACTTTGAAATATTACCAAAGAGTCTAAAACAATAATATCACTTCACAAGTCCACTAAAATTTAGGTGCCAGCAGTGTTTAGTTCACTAATTATTAGATATTTCAGTTGTATGAGATCTTGCATTGCCTTCATTGTTCAACTGAATGACTCCAATGGGAAGGAGAAGGAACACACTGTGATCATTTTATCGTTGACTATTCATGTATTCATTCAATAAATATTTGTTGAACCTCTACTACATATCAGACACTGTTCTAGATACTGGAGATATGGCAATAAGAAAATCAGGTAAAATATCCCTGCCCTCATATGCAGCTTGCATGCTAGTAGAAGAAGACCAACAACAGCCAAGATAAATAGGTAAAATATATTCTATGTTGTTTGTTAGGTGGTAATAATACAAAGAAAAATAAAGCACAAAGGGGGATAGAGATAGTGAGAGTAGAGAGTTGGTGATTGCGTGATTGCAATTTTAAATAGAGTGGCCAGGTAAGTACTTACTGAGAAGGTGACATTTGATTGAAGATCTGAAGAAGGTAGGGAGTGAGCTCTGCAAGTGTCTGGGGTCAGAAAAATAAGGACGTAGAAAACCGTCAGTGTTCATGTCTGGGGGAGGGAACATGCCAAGCATGTTTAAGAAACAGAAAAGTCTAGTAAGTGATGCAGAAATAATCAGAGAAATACAGATTTAATAAAGTGTTAGCAAAGCTTAAAATTAACACTAGTAAAATTAAAAACAATTTATACTTTTTTCGCCATCATATAAGGTAAAATCAAACGAGTTTCTCATAACTATTAGAAAGCAAGGGGATTTTTTAATGATATGGGGGAAACTCTTACAAAACGAGATGAATATACAACTCTACATATTATGTGACCTCAGATCTATAAAATTAAATATTATTTTGAAATAAGCAACGTAAAGCAAGAGTGAAATTTACCAAAAGTTTTTTTCTGAGTTGAGAGATTTGGGAAATATGTATTTTCCTCCTTATTCTTTTTCTGTGTTGTCTACAGTGTTTTTTTTCCTAACTTTGTTTTGTTTTCTCTAAAGAAACTGTATAATATGGTAGTTAAGAGTTAAGGATTTGAATCAGACACACCTCAGTTTAAGTGCTGGATCTATTTACTTAATAACTCTGTTACTTTGGACAAGTGACCTTAGCAGTATGTATATCTATAAAATAGGGATAAAAATGATGATCTTGTTTTAGATCATTAAATGTGGTAATATAAAGGTGTTGATATATGCCTGATCTGCCATAAATCCTCGATAAATAGTAACTAATCACTATTAATCAGCAGCATAGCTTTTGTAATAAATTTTTTAAAGACCGGAGATAAAACCTAATAGCTCACACATACAAGTATATATGTTAAATGATAATCTCTTCCCTCTGATCTTTAAAACATTGAAATTTTAGAATGATTTCTACTCAGAATTCCCTTCACAGACACTGCTACTTTAGCAGTTCACACAAGATCCTCATTCTGGTTGATAGGAGGAGTATAAATAAGAGAAGATGTTTATTATAGTCACAACAAATGCATTATTTCTCATTTTAAAAGTTCTACATAATTGTTATAAACACTTTGGAGTAGGTATATCATATGAAGAAAAATAAAGATAGTAATAACCAGATAACCTCTATAATCTATATGTATTTCCTTCCAATATTTTGCAGTATATATGTTTAAAATCTGAAAAATGTTTGAATTATATACAAGTATACATGTGTGCATATATGCATTACTTGATTAATGCAAAATAACACTTTTGAAATGACTTTTAGTTTTTCATAACTTAAATAATAATATGAATGTTTTGCTTAACCTACAGAAGCATTTAAAATATACTAAATAAACTGTACTTAAGTTTCAGTTTTCAATAAAATTAGAATATTACAATATGACCAATTATTCACAAATTGTTCTTGTATCACCAGACTGAAATAATATTCAAGACAGTTTAATTAAATGTGATTTTTATTGGAATTATCAAAAGCCACTACATAATGAACATTTTAATTTATTGCATTTTCCCCTAAAACATTTTAAAATGCTAAACATATAAGCAACACACTAACCAAGAATAATAGCAATCCTATTTGTTGTTTTAAAGTGCTTATTCCTAGGCCATTCAAGCCTGTCAGCATATTTTCAATCTAATGTACCAAGGTCAAATGCACTCTAGAGATATTTTTTAATGGAATTTTCAAGCAGTCCATGCTATTGTACAGTAGACTAAACAATTTGATGATCAGTACATCTAGAATATATATTATGTAATTTCAGAGAGCTTTGGAAATGCTGGGCCACTTTTTAAATGCTAAGTAGTATCTTTGGTCGTTCTTTCTGAAGAGAGATGGAAAAAAAATCATTTTGCTGACATTTTTGTCCAGTGAGACAATGTACAGACAAATCATAAGTGTAAATTTAATTATTTCAGTAATTACTTCAATAGGCTTAAAAGTGTGTATAAAAACATTCAAATGAACAGTGAGGGAAACAAGATGGAGTGGCCGGATGAACATGGCTGTCATTAATTTGTTAACAATTGTGCACACACCAATACTATTAAATTATGTTGTGGAAGGCAATCCATCCATCAACTTATGAACGAGGCATTAAATTAAAGAGGATTTTATTTTATGTTATTAAAGTATATTTTAAAAGATTTACTAAGCTATTAACTATATTGTAAATGATGCCACATTTTTAACAATGTTGCCCTGAGTCATTTTAATAATATGGCAAGAATATTCTAGTATTTATCACAATGAAGTTTGCTGTTGAACACAGTCATCATTCTATCCTCGAAATAATTTTCCTCCTATACCCTATCATGTTTACTGTGTTATCTTATATTCTCCATTTCTTTGTCCAGTGCTTCTTTCTATATCTCATTTTTTACTCTTCTCACTTCCCTAACATATTAATGGTGGCTTTAAAATGCAATCTTCTCTTTGTATTCCCTAAGTCTCTCACTTGAATATTTTTATGGGATCTCCTTATGTTGTTTACCAGGTATATGCAGATAATAACCAACATTAGTCTCCTATCCTAGACTCTTTCCAATGACCCATACTTAATTTCCAACTTTTTTTGTCCCTTACTAATTAGTTCACCACTAAGTTTCAAAAATTCTTTTTTTTCTGTATATATCATGATTTACTTAAGTCTTCTTTAATTTTCACAGCGACATTTTCTAGTTTCAATGTAGATAATTTGGAAATGTTTTATTAGATTATTTCTAGGTATTCAATATTTTTGATGCAATTGTAAATGATATTGAATTTTAATTTTTTATTTTATTTATTTATTTACTTATTGGTTATGAACAATCTTAACTTTCATATGGAGCAACAAAAGACCCCAAATAGCCAAAACAATCCTGAGCAAAATAAATAAATAAATAAAGCCAGAGACATAACACTACCTTACTTCATATTATACTACAAAGCTATAGTAACCAAAACAGCATGGTACTGGCATAAAAATAGACACTCAGACCAGTGGAGCAGAATAGAGAACCCAGAAATCACCCCTCAGGCTTACAGCCATCTGATATTTGACAAAGGCAACAAACCATACACTGGGGAAAAGACTGCCTCTTCAACAAGTGGTGCTGGGAAACTTGGATATCCATATGCAGAAGAATGAAACTAGACATGCATATTTCACCATATACTAAAATCAACTCAAAATCGATTAAAGACTTGACTATAAGAACTGAAACTATAAAATTACTAAGGGAAAATAAAGGTGAAACACTTCAGGAATTAGTTCTGAGCACAGAATTTAAGCTTCAAAAATTCATTTGAGGTATCTCATAAATCTCTTCTCTCCTCTCCAATATCTATTTCTGTAGCCATAAGTAAGATAAGTAAGATCTATTGTTCTTGACACTGATATTCAATAGAATTTCTGCAATGAGATAGAAATATTCTATATTTGTGTTTTTCCATAAAGTAGCCATTAGGGGAGATATTGAACATTTTAAAGTGCTTAGTGCAATTGAGAAACTGAAATTTAGTTTATCTAATTTTAATAAACTTTAAATTTGAATAAGCACATATATGGCTAGTAGCTACTGTATTTCACAGCACAGTGCTAGAATATTTTCTGTGGTCTGAATTGATCTCAGAAGTTCCAGGATAATTATCTTCTAATCTATCCTTAAACACAGATAACTGTACATTTTATTCTGCTGCTTACAGGTTTTCAATGCCTAATCCTATGCTACTACTTAGTCCGAATTTTATAGGCTCACATATGAAGTTCACTTTGATCTGGTTCCATCACACTTTCCCAGTCAAGTTTCTATTAATCTCACTCTTATATACTCTAATCTATCTAAATAGAACTATCTTTATTCTGGAGTCATAGTTTATGCTTTCTCCACACTCATAATTTAACTCATATAGTATTCTCTTCTAAAAATCCTTTGCCCAAACTGCATTTCCAAATCATCTTCCTGAGTGTCAGCTTAAGTTACCAATTATTTCATGAAGCTTTTCTCAATTTTTCCATACTATAAGCAAGCTCTCTCTTCATTGCAGCACTTTAGTTATCTATCTTTATTTCCTCTTGACATATATTTTATCCTTAAATAAGTTTATAAGCTCTTTGAGGTCATGTTCCATATCTGATTTATTCCATAGTTTGTACTTTTTGGTCCACTGTCTGGCACATAGAACATCCAAAATAACTGATTATAGAATGAATGGATTAACAAAACAGCATGGTGTTTGCATAAAAACAAACACATGTACCAATGGAACAGAATATAGAACCCAGAAACAAATCCACGTATATACAGTCAGCTGATCTTTGACAAAGGCACCAATAACATGCATTGGGAAAAAAATAGCCTTTTCAAAAAATGGTGCAGGAAAAATTAGATATCCATATGCAGAAGAAAGGAACTAAAACCCTATCTGTCATAATATACCAAAATCAACTCAAAATGGATTAAAGATTTAAGTGTAAGACCTGAAACAACAAAACTAGTAGATAAAAACAGGGAAAACACTCTAAGACATTAATCTGGGAAAAAAATTTATGGAGAAGACTTCTAAAGCACAGGCAACAAAAGCATAAACACATGGGACTATATCAAACTAAAAAGCCTCTGCACAGCAAAAGAAACAATCAACAAAGCAAAGAGGCAACCAGCAGAGTGGGAGAAAATGTTTGCAAACCCATCCAACAAGGGATTAATATCCAGAATACACAAGGAACTTAAATAACTCAACAGCAAAAAATCAATCTGATTAAAAAATGGGCAAATGACTTGAATAGACATTTCTCAGAAGAAAATATACAAGTGGCCAACAGGTATATGAAAAAATGCTCAACATCACTAATCATTAGGGAGATGCAAATGAAAGCCACAGTGACATATCAGCCAGTAAGAATGATTATTATCAAAAAGACAAAAAAAAATGTGGCAAGAATGCAGAGAAAAGGGAATTCATATACTCTTGGTGAGAATATAAATTAGTACAACCACTAGGGAAAACACTATGGAGGTTCCTCAAAAAACTAAAAACAGAGCTACCATATGATCCAGCAATCCCACTGCTGGGAATTTATCTAAAGGAGAAGAAATTAGCTTACCGAAGAGATGTCTGCACCCCCATGTTTCTTGCCGCACTATTAACAGTAGCCAAGATATGCAATCAATCTAGGTGCCCATCAACAGATGAGTGGATAAAGAGAATGTGGTATATATGCACAATGGAACACTACTCAGTCATGAAAAAGATTGAAACCCTGTCATTTGTGGCAACATGGATGATCCTGGAAGACATTATGTTAAGTGAAGTAAGTCAGGCACAGAAAGAAAAATACTGCATGTTCTCACTCACATGTGGGAGCTAATAAATAAATAAGTTTAACTTTTAGAAAAAAAATGAATGTATTAAATAACAAATAATGAATGTGAATATTTGAATTTGAAACTCTTCATCAGTAGAACTTTTCAAGGGAAGGTAATTAAACCATTAGTTAAATACGAATTTATAAATGGGTATATCCCATATATGGAGACATGTTATATACATACTCCCAAATATGCAAATAGTCTCTTCAGTTATAGCTTAATGGTTTGCATATTTCATGCAAACTGTTTTATCTTTTTACAGGCATATGTAAGACATATACATTGCTGTCTAATATGCCCTACACAAAGTAATTTTTACTTTTTATTTTTCTAGATATTAGACTGTTCATAATTATACTTCACACATGTAAAGCAATCTTAAGCATTATAATTGTATGCTACAAAACTAAACAATATGTGAAAATATCTTTCTTAAACCAAAATATTTTGTTAAGTTGAGAAGATTTTTTCCTCCATGAGCATTTGTTTGCCATCTGTATTCATTCCAAGCAAACTGTTCATTTCTATTAAGGAAACATGGATAGTGGATACCCTATCCTTTGGAACTATTGAATTATGACAGTTACTAATATATTAAAAACCTTATACTCAACTTAATATTTTGTGTATTCTGAGAAGTTTACCTTCAAAGAAACATTAGTCCCAAATAGCAAATAGGTATATTGATAGTATAAACACAATCCAAAGAATCTGTAATACAATTTTTCAATAATAAGCATTGCTTAATTTTTTTTATTACAGAAATCAGTGATTCCACTGTTAGTAGTACTAAATGACAAACTGAACTAAAGATGGTATTAGGCAGTGTTTGATTGCTAAGGAAGACTCACAGGACCAACTTTGATCAGCCTTACAAATCTACAGTTCATTGTATTAAAAGGCTACAATAAGGCAACAGCATAAAGTCAGGATAAGTATTGTAGCGTAAAGCTTCCTCACAGCAAGGGTCTAAAGAAGCCAGACATAAGCTCCCACTGTCCTCCCTTTGCAAAGACCACACCAGGATGTACCTTTTCTGTCAGATCAGGAACAGAATTTTCTCTCATATCAGTGACTCAGAAAATTGCAGTCCAAGATGGAGTCTCAGCCAGGATTTCTTATACCATGATGATCATCTAGGCATATTGCTGCTGCATAACCAGCCCTAATGGCACAGCTCTCCAGGTGTCTCACTAAGGCCAGGTCCAAATCATCAATCTCACTTATCTATAAATAATATTGACATACAATCACCCCAGAACTCCTCAGACCTATAGTTGCACAGCAACACTAGTAGTCCGTGTAGTTTATGTCAGTGCTATCCAAGTACTCTTATTTCAATAAAAGAGCTCAGAACAATTCCACATCTGTGGGAATTAAGTCTCACCTCATAGAAACCAAATAATAGGAGCTATTTCTTGCAACACATAAATGTGACAAAGGATTATATACACAAAACATGTGAGAGACACATGTAAATAAAAATACAAAGACAACCCAATGAAAAGGAGGCAAAATCCCAAATATCAAACACGCAGACATCCCCCACAGACACACACACACCACCGTCACTAATAATAAAAATACAACACTCATTAGATTGCCAATTTTTTCCAATGTCTGATAGAAAAATTCAGTAAGAATCTCGGAAATCAAAAACCCTTCTATGTTGCCATGGAAGTATAAAATGTTAAAAGAGCAATTTGTTAAGCTTTACAATAATTAGGGATGTTTATACTTTAAGACAAACTATTTAACCTACAAGAACATACCTTAGAGAAACTAGAAAACATAACATGGAGAAACATTTGCACAATTATTTAATCAATGTTTTTTGTAATGATGGAAAATTAGAAACAACATATTGCCTTTGTATACTAGAATAGATCAATAAATTATACATTTCTTCAGTGAAGCACTGAGTAGAGGTTAAAATAAATGAGTAAGTACTCATGTATCATGTCAGGGTTGTAATGTTATACAACTCCTGAATTGTATATGTGCTATTAACATTAAATTTAAAAACATGAAGTTGAGATACACAAATAACATTTTGGAAAGATATGCATCACTTATATAAAGCTTGAAAACACAAAAATATATAAAATGTTCCTTTTGAATCCATACATATGTCATGAAATAGAAAATTTAGGTAAGATAAACCCCACTTTCTGGATAGTGGGTACCTCTGGAGAGAAACTTAAGAAATGTTCTCAGTGAGGGATCCAACATGATTTATTTCTTCAAAAACAAGGACTTGTTATAAATGTCGCACAATGGTAACTAAACCACATGGAAAATCAAACGTTTGCTTCTTAGAATTTGGGTTGTAAAGGGACAGTGACAGGCTCAGATCTGAAAAGAATTCTACCAAAATAGACAGGGAGGCCATGGAATTCAAACTGCCCACACACCGTAAGTAAAAATAAATAATAAAAATTCAAAAAGAAAAGACCTCAGATGGATTGTGTGGACTTTATGTGAGGAAGCCTGCCTGGGCTCCTTCCTAAAATTACTGTGTCCATTCAAAAATTACTGCCTGGTTGTAGAATATGACCCCAGCCTATGAACAGGAATTGAGGAAAGTTCTAAGCTGCCAGCCAGATATTTTCAAAGTCAAGGGCGATGAACTTTGATGGCTCCAGCTGGAATACTTGTCAATAATTCTCACAAACACACAAAAAAAGCACTTTAGGAAACAATAATTGGCATTAGGAATGTGCCATATCCAGAGGGAATCGTCAAGGAAATACGTCTGTCATTCATGTAAAATTCTTCTTGACCATATAGGCTGCCCATTTGAGGAAAGAGAGTGAAGGAAATAAAACAAAAAAAGAAAGAAACTTAAGGTGAGACAGAGATGATGAAGATGAAGAACCAGATAATGCCCCAAGGGTGATGAAGGACTGTACTGAGAGAGCCAGCTCAGAATTGTATAAGACTGTGGAATTTTCATAGTTATAATGAGCCAACTATTTTAATTATGAAAACGAGACTGTTCTTCGAACTGAACGTGGCCAAAGATCTTTTCCTTATCTAAGAGTGATTGGAAATGTTATGGAATCTGCATGTAACTTCATCCTAGGCAGGGAAAAAAATTAGCCCTACAGCTTAAAGAAAGGGTCAATGAGAGGAACACCATTTTATATTTGTGCCTTAAGTGATGTTATTTGTACAATAAACAGATTGTATGGTTATTTTACGTGAAACAAACCCAGGGCCCAAAGGAACATGTATCTTCCATATAGCAGTTACAATAAAGACCTTAATCTGCTCCTCAATGACTTGCAAGCATCATTATGATAAACTAGAAGAGGGAGGTTGAATTTGGTGAATATATACACTATGGACTACTTGACAGCTCTGATATAATTGGAACTTCCAGAGTTTTTCATATTTTTTGCGCTCATTACTAATTAGGACTAATTCTAATCCTATGTATTTGTTTTGAGATAAACAGCCAACATTAAAATGCAACATTAAAAACATGAAGGACAATTGGAGGATCATTTATATAGCATAGGGACAAAACATGTGTTGGCTGAGTTTTTTGGATTTTTTTTTTTTTTTGCATAAATCATTTAAATATACTCCTCCATCCCCAATGTTTGGGACTCCTTAAGTGAAAAACTAATATTTAGTGCAACAATTCTCAGGGTAAACTTCCATGATTATCACACAGCCCTGAAGCAGAGATAATGCTTATTTGACTTACTTGGTTGATGCAACATTTACTGCAAAAGGGCCTATTATATAATATAATATTTGGTGATATCTAAGTGGTCTCTACAAAGTTTGGACACGAAGACTACAGGGTCATAATATTGATAACTATTAACATGATATGACATATCAACTAGTCAGTAAAGCCAGAAAGTATGTTCTGCCCATAATATTGAACGATTAGCAGTGGAGGGATCTATATCAAAATATCAAATGGGTTCTCAAACTAGGGTCCAATAAACACTATACATCCCATATTGCTGCATGTACTGCCCAGTTTCCGTCTTTCTAGAGACATGACCTGTGACCCTGAAGACATTTGATGGTTTATCTAGCACTTTAAGTGACTTTGCCAACCTTTAAAATAGACTGATCATGCACTCTAGTCTGGAACAGTTTTCCAAGTGTGCATCATACATATACACGCACATATTTATTTAAATTTTACACCTGTACTGATGTTCTAATAGATCGTGTTCATTACAAAACCTATACAAATAGAAATGTAAAATTTCGGGGCTGGCTGCTTAGCTCAGTTGGTTAGAGCATGGTGCTGGTAACACCAAGGTCCAGGGTTTGTTCCTTGAACCCGCCTGCTGCCAAAAAAAAAGAAAAAAAGAAAAGAAGAAAGAAATGTAATTTTTTTTTCTTGCTGGCTGGTAGGGGGATCGGAACCCTGGACCTTGGTGTTATATATAACACCACACTCTAACCTAGAAATGTAAATTTTTTGATATAAAGATTAAATAAATAGTATTTCCACAAAGGTATTTACAAGTGTGTTCAGTCAGACTAAAAACAATTAAATTCTGGCTTTGAAACTTTGAACTTCTGTTTGAAGTGAAAACAATTGATAAAATGCTATTAGTGCTTCCGGCGGGACATGGCGTAGGCGGAGCGAAGAGACGTGCTCGGAACGCGGAGGCGGGGCTTTCCCGCGCTCAGCGGCGTGTCAAAGATGGTGGAGCCCGCGGAGGGCAGGGGCGTGGGCAAGTTAGCGCGCAGGCGCGTGGCTGCAGCTGGAGGCCGGTGGCGGTGACAGGCGATATGCAGCCAGGGCGGAGAACAGCTGCGGATCCGGGCGCCGGCGGCGTGGAGAGCGCGGCCAGGGCAGAACTCCAGGCTTTGCCGGGGACTGAGGCCTGACTGACGGGGCGTGGCCTGAATCAAGGAAATGACGTCTCCAGCGTGTGGGCGTGGCGACGCATAAGGGGCGTGGCCAAGGTGGTCGCGCGCAGGAAACACGGGAACCGGAAGCGAGAGGGTGTTCCGACTCAGCGAAGTCGTTCTGGTAAGGGCGGGGGGCGATGTGGAGCGCGGGCAGCAGGGGTCGTGGCCTGGCAGAGAGCTCTTGGCCCCGTGAGGATGGCCGGGGTCCCGGCGGAGCTTCTCTGAGGAAGGGGGTGGTAGGTGGCGGCGGTGAGTCCCTTACTCACTTTAGCCCTTCTCTTCCACTGCGAGCGTCACCAGACACTCTTCTAGGATTCTGTCCATTGAAGTGTAGAACAGCTGTCCAGAGACTGCAGGATGAGGGGTGCAGTTCCAGATACCGAGGCGCAGCCAGCTGGGACTCCCTCGGGTCTGCATTGTTGATCTTCCTCCTCTGACTATGCCAGGGGTTCTGGACAGACTCAGGGTAGGGCATCAGCAGTACAGCTGTGGCCCGTGGACCATTTGAGCTTTCTCCACTCCTCAGTTCCTTCTGTCCTTTAGTGTCCCGCCCCAGAGCTGGAGGAGAGGATCCTCCAAAACTACAAACGTTATTGGTGGCTGGGATTCTATATGACATTCAGCGTTAAATGCTACTGTTCCGAGGCTGCTGGGAACACGTTACTGTCAGGGTAATTCCCTCTCTTGTTTTTGCTGGAAAACTTGAGAAATAAGAGGGGTTAGCGAAGATGCTGACAACTAAATTTGGATAGAATTTGTTCTGTGTCAGCCACTGAAAACCACATTGCTTTCTGCTTCCCCTCTTTCTTTACTGATAATCTGTCCATCTTCGCTCTGCTATTTAAAACTCTTGCTGCGGTGTGGGGAGTAGTGAGAAACCTGGTGAGAGAAGCTTCCTCTTCACATCTCTCAGAGCAGTCACTGCTCACAGCCGTCCTCAGAGTCCCCGTGAACCAAAGTTCACGCCACCCACCGTCTCTTCAGGGACCTGGTGAAGAGATGCACTGTTCTTGAATGTTTTGGAAATGAAAACTCTTCTGTCGGGCTTTCCTCCTTTACTCAGATTTTTAAAGTCAATACCTGGGCTAGAATCCACCCAAAGTCTAAAAGCAACAAGGGCATGGTTCTGTGTGCACACTTGCCCTATTTTCCCTGGAGCCGGGCAAAGTGCTGCAATGGCTCATAGTTGGAATGCAATAAAGGTTGAGTAAATTGTGAGTGAAGATGAATATTAGGGAAATAATCTGATAGAAAGAGGGAAGTGCATTGCATTTCATTGGCCGCACTGGAGTGGTTAGTTGCAACACACAAATCAGGTATGAAAAACATGGTTTGAAACCTTTGGCAGCACTACATTGGGATCATGCTCTCAGGGAAGAAGTGGGTGAGAGGAGGAAGCAAAGATTTCTTAAGACATGACAACATAATGTCTAATTTGAATTTCAAGGAATTGCAAAAGGGTGGCTTCCTTTTGAAATCAGGAGGTGAAAAAAACGGAGGGTCAATCTGATGACAATCAAGGAATTTTTTAATGTAATTATAACCTTTTGTCGCTACTTTTGCTGTCTGTTTTGCGTGAGTATAAATGGTTTAACTAGGCAGAGTTCAAGTTAGGAGGCATTTCATACACAATTATGGATGATTTAAAGAGACTTTTAGAATCTTTTCTTTTTTCACCCATTTCTGAGTCTGCAAACAGCAGATAAGGAACATGTTTAGTAAAATCCAGTGCCTACGTAGATATTGAGTGATAGTATCCAACCACAAATTGATAATGGTTGAAAGGGACTAGGAGGAGTCTTCAAAAAGTTTATGGAAAGATTTGTATCATCTTCTCATTTTTTCACAAACTGTTTGAAGTACTCTTGTATTGGATATACAGGTGATTTATTATTCTCACTACATTCGTATAAGTTTGAAGTTTTCCCTAATAACAAGTTAAGAGAGAAAGAAAAAGCAGAATCAGATTCTAAATTCAGATGACCCATGTTCTATTGCTCTTTAAACCTGCTCAGTGATGTAATGGAGGTACAGTTGGCTGTCTGTATCCATGGATTCTGTATCCGTGGATTCAACCAACTGTGGATTGAAACTATTTGAAAAGAAAAATTGCACCTATACTGAACATGAGTTGGGAAAATATAGGAAAATAGTCAGGGCCCCTCAGATGTTCAGAATCTTGCCGAGCATTTGTTGTAAATAGGCACGTGCGCCCAGGTGTTCCTTGGTTATTGTCTAATGTAATTGAGCACGTGCACCCAAATGATGTCATATGGAAATTGGCCAAGAGAAATGAAATGTTCAGTTTCAAATATTTTGGAACGTATTGTTTATTGTTCTGGTTAGCCATTGTCTTTTTTCTAAGGTTGGTCCACAGACTGCAAATTATTTCTGTGAATTTTAAGTTTCTGGAAGTTACATATTAATGTTTGCAAGCAGTTCAGTAGCCTCACATTCTGGAATATTCTGTCCCAAATTAGCATTGCTGAGTAACCCTAGCTGACCTGCTTGCAAGGGTGTGCTCTGTTGAAAACATGGAACATCAAGTGAGGCAGCAGATGGTCTTCCTCAAACCTCTTCCACCTCATTCCCCTCCTGGAAAGACAGGTCCCCATACGTGTCTGGATGTTGCAGGGACTTTCCACTGTACCATATTAACATGGCGGGAGTGAATCATTCTTTGTTGTTGGGGGCTGTCCTGTGCACTCCAGATGTTGAATGGCATCACTGACCCTACCAGTACCACACTCCCCCAGGCCCCCCAATGATCACATTGAAAAATTTCTGAAGATATTACCAAATGTCCGGGGAGGTGGACCCCAATAACCTTAGTAGAGAGTCACTGAGATGACAGGAGAGGATATGTGGAGAGATGAGTTTAATCAATTGCCTAAGTATATCTTTAGGATAGTTATTATACATATTCCACTATTCACAATGAATTAACATAGTTTTCAAAGAATGTCTTGCCTCAAGATTCAAGGTTTCTCACATTTTCCTCTTGGAACCCATATGCACATAAGAAAAAGAATTCATTAGTAATGCTAATCCAGCTAAATCTGTTCCCTTGAAACTGCTTTATAAATATGTTATTAGTGTAAGTTTATTTTATTTTCTCCATCATTAACTGTGTTCTCATTGAAATGGACTTGCCGGGGTCATCATATATTTCCCACTGCTGGGTGAACCTCCATCCTGCCAGACTGGCTTATTGCAAACACTGGCACTTGGCAGTCTAAGGCTTAAAATGGAAAAAATTAGTCACACTTATCCAGTTATTAATGTTTTGTGTGAGTGTGGGGTTTTTCCTAGATTTTTATTTTGTTTGTTTTTATTTATGGAAATGTGAAAGTTAAAGGTCTAAAATCCAATATGCTTATGTCTTTAGGATAGTTCGCTGCTTCTCAGCACTGACAAAAGCCGCATCACACTGGCCTGAGGAAGTGGGGCTTCCCTTGATTGATTTCTGACGTTAGTTTCATGTTTCTAAGTTACTGGGAGAAACAGGATGCCGTCACCATTTGATTTTGCTTTTGCCATATTACACTGTCATGACCTGTTTTCACCCAGGAGAATATTATGGTCTCTGCTGACCTGAGCCACTGAGCACGTCCTATTGCTGTATTCTGGACCCTCACCGGCTTAGTTGTAAAGACACTAGTCATTGTTTCTGGCAGCTCAACACATGAACAGAAGGGCCAATGTACACTAGTGACCAAGCACAACCCGAGTTCGTGATGAGGGTTAGAAAAGAGAACGTGCAGAGTCCTTAGATAGTGCCTGCCACACAGGGTTGGCAGCTACTGCTGGTGAGACAATTGTCATCGTCATCATCATCTTTATCTCTTCACAGGTGCAGTGCTTGCCTCAGATGTATAAATCTGACCATTTTAAGAAGATGTGAAGCAGAAGAAGGATTAATGGAAGGAGGAAGTGGTGGCAAATTCAGAAAGCAGCACTTCAGGACAGCCCCACACTTTGCCCTTGTGCCTTTGTTGCCCACGCTCCCAGCAGATAATCTTTGGCTGTCAATGAGATTGCTGTTTGCTGTTATCTCAAATAATGGACAGGAACTATTGACAGTCCTAACTTTGGGGACTTGTCACGTAATAAAATGAAGATCAAAACCTATACCTGTTGCCCAAGACGAAAATAAAATCAGTTTCACATAGTGTGTATCGTCTACTGAAATTTAAAAAAAACCATTAGGTATGAGACCCTAGACCATAGGAAAATAAACGTAATTATGTTAATTCTTAGCTTAATGAAATACAAAGAATATCAGCTTGAATGGAAATACTACAAATTTGGTATTATTCCAATGGTTCTCAATGTTCACAATCTCCCTATTTTTATAAAGAAGAAAAACATTGTAGGAGAACTCGGTCTAGAGTGGCGCTGTCTAAGATGTAGTCACCAGCCACTTGTGGTTATTTACATATAAATTTAAATCCATTAAAATTTTATAGTCACATGTGCCTATCGCTTACCATATCAGATGTTTCTATCTTCAGAGAAGGTTGTGTTTAACAGCGCTGATCTATATTATAACTGAACTGTGTTACGAAGTTGTTCTATTATTTGTCCAATTAATTTTGAAGAAAAGCCTGGAGAGAAAATGGAATTAAAAGGCTTGTTTTGCAGTGTCTTCATGAGGAACTCATATAGGTTGGGGTGCCCCAGACTGTTGTCTTTCATTAGATATCAAATAATCTTGAGAAACAATGGGCAGATTAGGAGCCCCTCGGAATTGCATTAATGGCCTCAGTGTTATCTTCAGCCACCTGGGACTGACAAATAGCCCTGGAACTGACCAGCAGGAACTGTGGGCTTCATTCTGCTCTGCTGATAACTGCACATGTATCCTCTGGTTAATGGACTCAACATCAAAGTGTCTTTTGCAGCCCTGATGCTCCAACGAGGCACTTTGTGATTCTGTGAATGTCCTTCACAAAGCCAGGTGGAGGGTCCCTGTGTATCCTGCCACTGTGCTCAGGCACAACTAGGCCTACTAAAATGAGCTTCAGTTACATGAGGAAATAGCACATCCCTCATGGAAAGGGCAGTACAAAGCAAGGCGCAGGATAAAGAGCAAATGAGGGTACAGAGGAATGCTGTCCAACAGGTACAGAATGCAAGCCACATAGGCAAATCTAGACTTCCTACTAGTTGTGTTAGAAAAGGGAAAAAGAAACAGGTGAAATTAATTTTAGTAATATATTTACCTACTATATGCAGGATCACTTTAATATGGAATTAGTGGAAGAGTTATGAATGAGAGAGTTTGCATTCTTTCCTTTGTCTTCAAACCCTGGTGGGTGTTCTACATTTACGGCACCTCTTATTTGGCCTGACCAAGGGGAGCAGCACGGGAGGACCAGAGTTTGGGAAGAATGAGGAGAAATGAGACTGGATAAGTGGGTGGGTTCCTAGCAGGAAAGCTGGGCACTTAGACACAGAAGTCACAACTTGATGGACAGTCTTTAGCACAAGCACAACATGATGAAGGTGGTAGTTGAGGAAAACTGCTGAGCTGCAGAACAGGAGTGGAGGGGCGTGGTGCAGGAGGAAAGGCGCCAAGACGCTTTGCATGAGGTCTGGGGTGGAGGGGCCCGAACTAGGTTGTCATGGGCAAGGCAAGGAAGAGATGAGCCCGAAAGATTCTTAACGAAGGAATCATGTGGTAATCAGCAGGGTAAGAGGATTTAGAGCAAAGAGGAAACTCCAACCTTGTCAGCGATGCCCTTCATCTTCCTCGTTCCACGCACAGGTAGTGGTGTGCAGAGCATTGGGGAGGCAGATCATTAAGCACATGTGCATTTAATTGTAACCATACCGAGTAATAACGTCGTGGAAGACGAATCGGAGTCCTGTGATTACAAAACAGTGATGCAAGGGCTCATGTTATAAGAGGATAGTCAGAGAGGTGAGGAGGTGACGGGTAAGCCCATAACAGGAGCAAGCACCGAGTGAAATGAGGGGAAATTTAAGCAAAGGAGGAGGATCAGGAACCAGGGGGCTAAGGTAGGAATGAGTTTTCCACATTTGAAGAGCTGAGGCTGGAGAAATAGGTGGTGCAAACATAAAATAAATCCAACCAAGGGCTGGTCATATAAATCAGAACTAAAACCAAACACACCCTCACCCTGAAATCTAAAGGTCCTTTGTCGCTTATCAGTCATGGCTTACTGACGCCTTACCAATGGCAGAGTGCTCACTTAAACCATGGTTGATAAAATCTCTCTGTTTATTTCATTTTCTAAATAGAAGAAAAACCTGAAAATGAAGCCTTTGGTAGAACACTTAATCATCTTCCTGTTTTGAGGGAAGGTTTGACAACTACCAAGAAATCATTTTAATCTGTATAAGGAAGAGGAGGGGAGGGGAGAACAGAAATATGAGTTTATCTTTAGCAAAATGAGCTCTGGGCAAAAAGGTGCCTCCACTACGGGGAGAGGGACCAACCGCCCCTACTTGGGGGATGCTTTGCGTTAATAAAGGGGTAGATAGGTAGGGGGGAAGAAAACCTTCTGGAAGCTGAACCTGTAGCATTAAGGTCATACAAGAGCAACTGAGGGAATAGGCCCGGTTTTCTTGGGCTGGTGTTTGCACGGGTGTGAGAGATGCTACTTTCCATTTCCTGCATGAAGTGTGGACACTTAAGGGGACGTGATCATTAGTTCACTTCTTGCCTAGTCTTCACAGGAGACTCTCATTAACTGGCTTTGAAAAGTGTGAATTCTCAAATTATCAGCCAGTCGGAGTATCTCTGAGGGGAAGATGTGGTCTCTCTGTGCCAGGAATCTTTGAACCAACATCAGATCCATTCAAGGGCTTTCCAGAAGGCATCTGCATCCTGGTAAGATATTTTCCCAGTCCAAATGCATCTATTTTAAGTTTCTGAAACAAAAAATTCTTCTCTTAGGGACAAATTCTTTTATACTAAGAAAAATAAAAACAAACATTGGGTTTGGATCTCTCCAGAGATAAGACAGTTATGTGTTATAGGAAGAAATAGGAAAATATAAAAAGAATACTCTCAATTTCCCTAGATCAGGATTTCTGAACTTTGGCACTGTTGACATTTGGGCCAGATAATTCTCTACAGTGTGGGCCCTACCTGTGTGTGCATTGTAGGACGTTAAGCAGCATCACTGGCCTCTACACATTAGATGGCACTAGCCCCCTCCTCTGTCACTGTCCTCTCAGTGACAGGATGCAAGGATCACTCAGAGCCCAAATACTTGAAAGCGATGAGAGGCGCAGAGGGACTACACCAAGCTAACTCCTGCAAGAGAGGAGAAAGTCATTGCAGCCCCGAGCTCAGGCTTGTCTCATCTTTTATTGTGGTATCATGACCTTGGCCAAGTAACAAGCTGAGTATACTTTCAAAAGAAGTACAGAAAGGAGTGTGTAAACAGGACAGAAAACGATCTCAGTCTTCCCTACTACTGAATCAGAACATCTTCGCTGTTCAGCATGTGCTGTTTTCAGCACGTAATGTTCCCGTTCTTTGCACTCAAGGCTTTTGCCCTCTGTGAATGCTTTTGGCCTCTGTGCGTTCCCTGTACTAAACAGGCCCCCGTGTTCCTGTATCTCCTCTATTTGTGACAAGCAAAAGTCTCTGCAGAGGTTGCCAAATGTCCCCGGCAGGGGGAGAATCAGTTCCTCTGTTGAGAACCACTGGTCCACACACTCCCAGGGGAGCTTGACGTCCATACCCCTAGGATGCTTTTGCGCCCCACCCCCCAAAAAACAAGTCTACGATTTTGAAATTCCATCTTTGGGCAGCTACTGAAGCAAGAGGAACGTCTCCTGTTTTAGAGTAAACTAGAGGCAGCTTTCTGGGTTTTATGGAAATAGGAGGATGCCCTGCCATAGGTGGGGATTTGACTGAGTAGCAGCTGCCTTGTCACTTTCTCAAATCCTTAGATTCATTCTTAGCAGAGGGGGCGAGATGCAGGGAGTTGTTGGTAATGATTTCTCTCGGTCACGTTTCTTCTAGTTTTCCTCCTCGTCTTGATTCTACCTGTCCGTGGTGCAGATCTGAAGGGCAGAGAAGTGGACCACCCCTAACTGATACACGTGGCTTCCATTCCTCATGCATGGATGTCACAACAGGTCTATCTGTGTTATCAGGAACTCTGCTGATATTTTTCAGGGACCTGCTACAAAAATCCTGGTGCTTGACTCTAGAAGAAAATCAGCATCAGCGATGTCGTTAGTGCCTGTGTAAATGAATTGTCTGTCTACAACTTAATAGTTCATATTCGTGTGACTGCGAACTCCCGGGACCTTCGCAGTGCTGATATTCTACCCAGGTTTTGCAGGGTTGCTGCCTAGTCCTCAAAGTTTGCTCACATAAGAGGTGAATTCAGCATGCACACTAGGTGGGGTGCGCCTTTCACGGGATGCAGGCTCCACGGGCCTTTACGTCCACTACCCAAGCAACTAAACACAGACAGTACTTGACTGAAAGTTTGCTGCTTAATAATTCTTCCTCCATTTCTTTAGTTGAAAACTCTGTTATTGAAATTAACTTAATTTGTCTTTGTATTTAAAGCTACTTTGGGCGGGGGAGGGGGGATTGGGGCCCAGGAAACTATCAACAAAGACAAGAAACTCATTCGTGAATACCCTGTTTCCCGATAGACTAATCTCAGGACTGATCACACTTGCTTTAGGTGAAGTTGTAGACAGACTGCGACGCGTTGGTTTTCCAAGCTGACAGAATGCTCTGCAAGGTGCTGTCTGACCTGCCTTTATCCTCTGCTTTAGTCAGTTGATGAAGGCCCTAAGTGGCTATTTCCTAAGACTTTTAGTTTCAATTAGCCTCCACAGGGTCCCCACCTGTGAAATTGTCTCGTGTGTGATACTAGACAGTGGACGGTCTTGCTAATAGCTCCGACCTGCTTTCTCCTAGTGCATCCACTCAGGGAGAGCCTGGACCTGGTTCCCAGGGGTGATCGACAGTCGCCCGTCAACATCCACTGGAGGGACAGTGTTTATGATCCTGCCCTAAAACCCCTCACCATCTCTTATGACCTGACCACCTGCCTCCACGTCTGGAATAACAGGTATTCTTTCGTCATGGAATTTGAAGATTCTACAGATAAATCAGGTGAGGGTAAGATCTGGTGGTCTTGTCTGGAGTTGAAGGAACAGTGTCATGTCAACACAGGACAGGTCCAACTCCCTCCATGGTAGTACTGATGTCTTTGTTAGCAGTGGCATGGATCTCATTGGAATTTTCTTTTCTAATTGTGGAAAAACGCACATAACATGAAATTTACCGTTTTAACCATTTTTAAGAATACAGTTAAGTATTAAGTACATTCACATTATTGTGCAACCATCACCACCATCTGTCTTCAGAAATCTTTGGTCTTGAAAAACTGAAACTTTACCCATTCAAAGGCTCCCCTTTTCCCCAGCTAACAGCCCCTGACAACCACCAATCTACTTTCTGTCTCTGTGGATCTCACTACTCTAGGTACCTCATTTGAGTGGAGTCATACAGTATTTGTGTATTAGTCCATTTTTGTGTGGCTATAACAGAATACCTGAGACTGGGTAATTTATAAAGAACAGAGGTTTATTTGGCTTACAATTCTGGGACAGCTGCATCTGGTGCGGGCCTCAGGCTGCTTCTACTCTTGGCGGAAAGCGGCAGGCAGCTGGCAGGTACACATTCCCGTTCCAAAAGGGAGGAATAGATCAAAAGAAAGGAGAAACAGGACCCAAACAATTCCAAAACCCAGCAGGGCAGACATTAAATCTTACAGCTCCAAAATAATCTTCTTTGACTCCAAGTCATGCATCCTGGGCACAGTGGGTAGTCTGGGTGTCCCCCCAAGCCTTGGGCAGCCCCACCCCCACAGTTCTGCCAGGCTCAACACTGGTGTCTATGGCTTTTTGAGGGCAGCATTGCACGTTGCCCTTGCCCTACAGTTCTGGGGTCCCGGCAGCAGACCCACTCCCTTGGCTGTACGAGACATTTCCCTGGTGGGGGCTCCCTGTGGGGCCTCCACCCCACTTTTCTGCTTGGCACTGCTCTACTAGATGGCCTTTGCCATGGCCACGCCCCTGTGGCAGGTCTCTGCCTGGGCCCCCAGGCTTCTCCATACATCCTCTGAAATCTGGGTGGAGGCTGCCACAATTTGTTTTTCTGTGGCTGGCTTATTACACTTAGCATAATGTCTTCCAGGTTCATCCGTGTTGTAGCATGTGACAGAATTTCCTCCCTTTTTAAAGTTGAATGATAATCCATTGTGTGGATATATGACTTTTTTTTAATCCATTCCTCACATTTTGGCTATTGTGAGTAATACTGCTATGAACATGGGTGTATAAATGTCTCTTTAAGACATTTTTTTTGGTTCTTTTGAGTACACGCCCAGAAGTGGAATTGCTGTATCATCATTGCACTAACTTTTGAGTATATGAAAAAGTTCCCTTCTATTTTTTCTGCATGTTTCCTTCTACTAGTATTGGTAATATTTTCTACTAATAAATACATGTATCTCTGTATAGATTTTATAATTGCTATAGACATGAAATGAAATGAACACTGTCAGAAATCTATTTTCTGTGTGGGTGCTGAATATGTGCTAGTTTTCCTCTGCTTGCTGACTTTTCAAATAACTTCTATGTTAAATACTGATACTATTCAATCTGATTTTAAATTATAAGATTGCAACACTGAGCAAAAGGATAATTAGGCAAGAAAAACATTTTATATTTTTGGTCACCTGATAACATGTATGTATTTTGTCACTCATTTATTCATTCAACATTTACTGAGTGCCAACCATGCACCAGGCACTGCACAAAGTGCCAGGAATACGAACCCAATTCCTGACTCCGTAGAGTTTAAAATCTAGTGAGAGAAGCGCCCTTGAAGTTAGAATTATAAAGCAAGTGTGACTTAAAAAGGTTTCTAAATGTGCTCTGGGACCACAGAGTAAGGCATGTGATGTAGACCGCTCAGAGGAGTTTATGATGATTTCACTGAGGAGAGGACATCTACATTGGGTATTGAAGGATGAATAGGAGTTTGCTAAGAGAACTAGAAGGGCATCTTAGACTGAGGGAAAATCGTGTTCAAAGGCAGATATGATAGTATGTTCTGGAAATGGCCAAAAAACATAGTGATATGGCCAGAGTGAAGAATGTCTGATGTAGGAGAGGCAGGGAGAATGGTGGTCATTGGAGCTGACAAGAGCAGGTGGAGGGCAGGCTCATGAGACACTCTTATTGTTAAACAGGACAGTGGCATGGCATGATTTCATTTAATTCATTAGTCAATTAGTTTACTGTTTTTACATTAACCCAGGCAACAGAGCAGGGCCGCAAGGTCAGATAAATATAAGTGAGAGATGGTAGGAGCCAAAACAGAGGCTGTGGCAATAGAAATAAGAGAAAGAGCGAGTTTAGAAAGCATTTGTGGAATATAAACAACAGAACTTGAAGGTGCGGTCCTCCTAAATAGAACTGAAGGCGAAGTTGACCATGACCTTGAAGATGCCTCACTTGGGAGGCTTGGGGAATGCTGGTTCCAGAAAGAAAGCTCATGAGGGATGGATGATGAGTGACTTGGAGGGAAATGTAAGGAGATCATAAGGAAATGGAATATCTGCTCACAACTTTTTCTGTGATTTAGTTGTAAATGTTGCATCAAAAATAAAAAGCAGCACATTTTAAGTGGTCATCCCTGAGAGAAGAAATGTATCTTCAACTATTGTCACATTGGAAAACTTTTAAAGAATCTGTTTCTCTCAAGATAAGCATCTTCTCTCCTTTAGATGCAAATAAATTTGCATCCTTGTTATATAAATTTTTTCTTTCCCCGAATAAATCCCTCTATTCCAAAATAGTATTAATTGCTGTTCTTGCCTAAATTTCTTCCTATTCTTTATTACTATCTCATTTTGCAGCAGATTGTCATATGCTTTTCTCAGTGGCTTTATTTTGGGTGAGGAAACATGTTAAAATATCATATGTGGAATGAGACTCTCAGTTTATTTTGGAGCGATTCTGTATGGTGATGTGTTAAACCTTCTTTTAATGGTGTTTCAGCTGCACTTGGTGCATTGGAATGCAGTCAAATTTGAAAGCTTCGAGGATGCAGCACTGGAAGAAGATGTTTGGCTATGACATGAGTATTTTTAAAGGTAACAAAAATCTCACCAACTTTAAATGATGTTTTGTATCCTAGCATGAAAAGATACAACATTACAATATTGTTATTCACTTTAAGAATACTAGGATCAATACATTGGTTAGATAATCAATGCTTGAAATACAGGATTATTAAGAATATATTTTATATCTTTTAAATGGTCTAAAATTGCACTATCCAATAGGGCAGCCACAAGCCATAAGTGGCTATTGAGCACTTTCTTTTTATTGAAAGGTGGCTAGTGCCATTGAGGAAATGAAGTTTTAATTTTATTTAATTTTAATTCATTTACGTTTCAACTTAAGAACTGATATTTAATTTAGTTATTGTAAAACAAGAATGTTTGGAACCACTTGAGTATGTGTATGTACATTTTGAGGTGTAAATTTTTAAAAATCCAAACACAGATCAACTATTTCTGATGAAAACTTAGCATCCAAATTGATGTGTGCTGTAAGTGTAAAATACGCAACAGATTCTCAAAATTAATATGGAAAAAAATGTAAACTTAACTCAATAATTTTTTCACATTGATTACACGTTGAAGTGATAACATTTTTAATATATTTGGTAAAATAAAATACGTAGTAAGATGAATTTTACCTGTTTCTTTTTACTTTTTAAATGTGACTACTAAAAAGTTTAAATTACCTCTGTGGCTTGCATTGTATTTCTATTTTTAAGCACTGGTATAAAAGGATAAAAGCATATAACTAAGTAAATAATGGTTAAAATGTGCAATCAGTTAAAAATATATCTTTTCCTTCTGTTTAAAGTAAAGGCAAACAACTATAGGAAATGATTATAACAGGAACTAATATTTGCGAGTGCTCTGTGACTCTGTATTTGCTAAGTGCTTAGTTTATCTTCCCAAGAGCTCTCGGTGCCAGTACTATTGTCTCCATTTTTCATATGAAGAAAGTGGAGCTTAACAAGGTTAAGTGCTTTCCTGCCAGGTCGCACAGCTAGCTAATGGATAACAGGTGGTACGTTCCTATACCACACTCATGGGGCCTCTGAGTTCCTGCAGGTTTAGCAGCTGCAGGCCTCCCACAAGTTTCTTGCTTTAGTCCACTCTGGAGGCTGAGTGTTTAAAGGAGGCCCAGGATTTGTTTTAATCAGGTGTGGTAAGATGTACAGACATGGGAATGACTGTCGTGAAGGAAGAAGTTTGTTATAAACACAGACCACTTGAGGCAGGAGGCACAGCACATGTATAGCTACACAACTACGCCAACTGTCGGGATAGGGCCATTGCTATGCTAATTGTATGGCCAGGGCAATTCATAACTTAAGCCAAAATGTTTCATTATTTTAGTTATACTAAGTTTCCATTTGTATTGTCAGGGCTAGGGCTCAGACCTTTCAAACCCATTGTACAGACTGGGTCACCAGACCCCTCACACACAGGTCCATGCTAGGTAATTGGGAAAAATCCCAGGAGCCATTGGCAGACCTCAGTCCTCAGCTTCCTCAGCAGCAGCAGCTTACAGGTCTGGCAGCAGCGGCCTCTCGGAGGGGCCGGGGGACACTTGCAGCAACAGCCTCTAGCAGGAGTAGCGGCATCCCGGGGACAGAGTAGGGGGCAGCTGTGGAGCACAGCTGCTTGTCCTTTATACTTAAGTCATAACCCAGGACACCTGGGTGCCCACGTGCGCCTACGTCAGACAATAGCCAAGGAACACCTGGGCGCACGTGCATATTTACATCAAATGCTCCCCAAGATTCTGAATATCTGAGGGGCCCTGACCATTTTCCTTCACTTTCCCTACAGCACACCATGTAGGGCTACCTGGAGAAGCACCAGGGTTGGTGACAAGGCAGAGGGAGCCAGGGGAAAGTATGGGCAGGAGACTTCACTGTGGGTTTCTTAGGAAGGAACAGGAAGGCAGTGTAAGAAGCTGAGGATCTGGCTACTTTGAATAATTTCAGCGTGCTCTGGGGTGGAAGGGCAGTCCCTAGTTGTGTGATACCTGACCCTGGGTGGTTAGAGCAGGAGAGTAGTGGCCCCATGAGTAAGAGCCCCATAAAGGAGAAGGTTGGGGGTGTGGGCTGTGGATTGCTTGGCTGGCATATGAAAGGCACTCTCCCAGTTGTTTGTGCACTCTAGGAATTAGCCAGCCTTGGGGGGAACAATCCCTCCAGTGTCAGCAAGGCCCCAGATGTCCAAGCATCAGTTACAGAAGCTAGAAAATGTGGTTATTATACAGAGGCTCCTGGAGCATGCCCTTGAGGCCTCGGGCTTGCGCTGAAAGCTGGGCCTTCCTGTGCTCTGGTTTGCTCTAGAGCTTCAGCCTCCAGAGGCCCTGTGGGCCGCGGCCTGGTGAGTCCCAGCGCCAAGCGAATGGAACCAAGGCCACTTTCCCTGCAGACCGCAGGCACATCTACAAACAGCCTGCTCATCTGCTCTGTATCTCATTTAATTCAGCAGTGTTCGTCACATTCTAAATTGCCAGTTTAAGTGAGTTTCAGACTGTCATTTGTTTTTAGGTAATCACCAGGTGGTTGATTTTAGTTCACATCCCATTCACTTCTATAGTCGATGTCAATTGTTTTATAAATTTGCATTTTCTCATTTTTTTCTTTAGCTACACAAACATCATAAAGAGCTACAGAAATTGGTGGATACTTTGCCATCAGTTAAGCATAAGGTAATATTTTTTCCTAAATCACTTGAAATATATCTTGTGTTTCAATCTCAGAGTGGAGACAATACCAAGGCACTTTGAATCGGGAAGTGTAATAAGTGAACTGTATTCAGGTTCTCTTTGAACGTTCCCTTAGAAGGAGACTTGCCATTTATGATGCTGTGTTGAGAGAGCCCCCTGGCCTTGGGTCACATTGCAGGGAACAGAAGTGATTGAGTTGGTGGGCACTGAGCTTTCTGGTTTTACTGCCATGCCTCTGAGGACTTGAGGACTCAGGAACATACTGCTGTCTCCTGTTCTGTTCCTGACGCACCTGCTCCTTCTAAGTCCTTGTGAAAACACTCAGCACAGCCTTCTTTTCTCTAATTACCCTCCCAAGGCGGGGAGCAGAGAAGTTTTACAGAAACTTGACTTTTCCAGCTGGAAAGAAAAATGATCCCTCTCCTTCAGGTTGGAAACCTTTGTCCAACGCCCAAGATTAATTCTTCCATATTCAGAATCCCAAAGGGGCCTCTCCCTGGAAGTCCATATATTCCCCCATACCTCTGTCCCCCTACCTTTTCCCCTCTCCTTTCTTCTTCATTTTTCTCTTTTTCCCTCTCTCCCTAGTTTATGACCCTGGCGTCTCCTAATCTGCACTGCATTTTAGAAAGGAGAAATGCTCAGTTAGTCCCTCCTGAGAAAAAGAAGCCTTGTTTCTGCACCAGCCACTGTCTAATACCTCCCAACGATACTCAGAGGACAGCACCTGCTGTAAACTCACTAGAATTGAGGGAGAACACGGTTTTGGCTGTTTTCCCACTGAGGAGGTTCAGAAATGCAGAGTTGATTGCAGAAACAAAGCCTGGGCATGATTCTGTCCTAAGCAGTGACTCTTCAGGGAGCTGCCCAGAGGTACCTGGAGCTCCCTGGACCACTGCTGGTCCCTGGACACCCCAGAGAATTATCATTTCATCATGCGATTCCTGAGTGTTTCACCACTAAATAGTGACTTGGTGACCCCCATCTCTTGGCCAGGACACCCTTGTGGAATTTGGGTCATTAGACCCTTTGTGCCTGATGCCCACCTGTGTGGATTACTGGACCAGCTCAGGGTCTCTGACTACCCTGCCCCTCTCTGTGTCAGTCACTGGGATCATTAAGAAGCAGCCAGTCGAGGTTGATCATGATCAGGTACATTCTTTCCACAATTTCCACCTAAGGAAATCCTAGTCTGCCCATTTAAAACAAGGCTGGGTCAAACTTTAGCCTCCGTTTTAATGTCTTGTAATGCTTGTACATTTTTATTAAAATGTGTTAACGTCTTGTCTCAGTTTGCAGATGAATTTGGGGATGTGTTGGGAAAATATAGGAAAATGGTTAGGGCCCCTCAGATGTTCAGAATCTTGCTGAGCACTTGACGTAAATATGCACGTGTGCACAGGTGATCCTTGGTTATTCTCGTATGTAATTGCACATGTGCACCCAGGTGTCCTGGGTTATGACTTAAGTATAAAGGATGAGTGGCGCTGATCCATAGTGACTCCCCTGCCCCTGGGATGCCGCTGGGGGTGCCACAGGGAAGCCACTACTGCTGCTGGAGGCTGTTGCTGCCAGTGTTCCCCGGGACTCTGAGAGGCCATCTCCGTTGCTGCTGGAGGTTGCTGCTGCCATTGCTGAGGACTGAGCTCGTGTCACCTGCCAATGGCTCCCAGGATCTTTCCCAATTACTTAGCGTGGACCTGCGTGTGAGGGGTCTGGTGACCCAGTCTGTGGAATGGGTGTGAAAGGTCTGAGCCCTAGCCCTGACAATACGAGTGGAAACTTAGTATAACTAAAATAACGAAACATGTTGGCTTTAGTTATGAATTGCTTTAACAATACAATTGGCGTGGCTATTAGCTATTGCCTCAACCGACAACTGGTGTAGCCGTGTAGCTTTACAGGATGCTTCAAATTAACTAGAGAGAAGAGCTAAATCATAGAAGAACATGAGCTTTTTACTTCTATACTGGACAAAGACGTGATTTATTATACATGTATTGGTAGATTATAAAAAGGAACACCCTTTTTTTCACTGACATTTATTATAATCTGTTGGCAGCACACAACCAACATTAATTAAACCGGAACTATGCCTACATAGAAGTGGGCAATCCCATGTGCCATTCTATGGGAACTGTGTGTCCTTAATCATCATTGCTTAGTGTTTTGATCTTCTGCTTATGCCGCTCAATTTCTTTCTGCAGACGCTCAGTCTCCTTGTGATGAGCGATCTCCTCTTCATGGTGCTTTCTCAAGGCTGCCCGTCGTTCTTTAGTCGGCACTCAGGACGAGCCTTTCTCTTCGGCCTGCTCTCCCTTTCTGAAGGTTCCACCAGCTTTCCGATGCAGGTGCAAGCTGGAGCCTCGGCGTGCATGGCGCTCACACCCACACACGGGAGGCCAGTGCGCAGCTGCCACGTTTGTTAGTGCTGCACCTCTCCTCAGACCCTCTTAAGTGCAGAGATGATGTCTGGAAATGGAAGTGCTCAAAACCCTTTAAAGTCCTTAAGGGAGTTTTGCTATAGAATCTCAGGATAAAGACAGAATCCAACAATCTCTATCCAGAAATTTTAATGAGGTTATTTGTTTTGAACTTGGGATTTATTTTTCTGTTAGAGACTAAGTTTATGTGTTGATTACTACATCAACACAAAAATCCTGTTTAATACATAAATTAACCTATAGTAATAACTGCTTTTACTTCTTTGTACTGGATTTTTATTGATGAAAAAATTTTCACAAGAACAAAAGCTTCCAAACTGTTTTTTTATGAAGCCGGAATAACAGTGATACCAAAACCCATCAAAGATTGGAACTCCTCCCTAGTCCCCCAAAGTAACAATAGGCCAATATCTCTGAAAAATAATTAGCAGAAAACAAAAGCTAATAAAATATTAGAAACAGAATCCAGTAGTACATTAGAAGAAATATATACTTTGTCCAGGTAGGATGTATTCCAGAAGTGCAAGGATGGTTCAATACTAGGAATGATATACTCATGTTGACTACATTTCATCCCATCAGCAAATCCAAAGAGAAAAATCACAATCATTTCCATAGGTTCCTAAAATACATTTGGCAAAACTCACCATCCCTTTATAAAAAAAAATTTTAATAAAACAGAAACCAAGTGAGGATTCCCTAACATGACAAAGTAGATTAATCTCAGTTCAAAAATAAATAGTATTTTTGACAGATATGAATTGGGGGCAGGGGGAAGAGCAACAGGTAATGCGTCATGAAAATCGACTACAATGTATATTGAGAAGTTAATTTTTAAATTTTAACTTAACAAAAAGTGTGCAAAATCAAAAAATAAAATAAAAGTCCTTTAAGATGAAAAAAAATAGTATGCTTGAGTTGGAAGAGATATCTACTAACTGCACTGTTATTTGTATAGTTAATTAAGTTGAATTAAATTCAGGTAGGGGCTAATAAAGTTAGACTGAAAAAGATAAAGAACATTAGAGGAACAAAAACTACTACAAAAATAGTTAATTCAGCAATTAATGGAGTACCATATTAATTCATAGAAATCAATTTTTTTGACACATATAACTCACAATTAAGTAGAAAACATATGGAAGAAGGAAGTTTACTTATAACAGAAGCTAAAAACCTAAAATACCTTGTAATAAACTCAACGTGAAGTGTTAAGAAAACTAGTTTTCCCAAGGTACACAAAAGACTTCAATTAGTAAAATTTGTACCGTGTTATTGAGTAGAAAGACCATAGAGACACCTTTGATGTCAATTCCCGTTAAGTTGTGATTTCCATAAATTTAATGTGGTCTTAAGAAAAATACCAACAGAATTTTTACAATAGATGTACTACATCTAGAGTTTATGTGGAAAAGAAAACAAGCATGAATAGCCAGAAAAAAAATTTTAAAAGAAAATGAGGGATGATTAGACCCACAATAAAGCCATCAATAAAATTATCAATCAAGGGAAAGAAATAGTTCAGACATAAGCTGAATACATGAGAATTTAGTTTATGAAAAAGATAGCATGTCAGTTCAGTGTGGGATAGGTAAATTCAGTAAATGGTACTGGGGGACACCTGAGCAGGCATTTGGGACAAAAAGTTGGATCATCTGTCCTTACAAAAATATACTCCAGATGGAACAAAACTTTAAAAAATAATGCCATAAAAAGGCTTCCAGTCAAGACGGCAGAATAGACAGTCCCCAGCATCACTCTCTTCCATAAATCAACCAATTTACAACTATAAAAAAGCAACAACAGCCAAGCTGGGGCTGCTAGAGCTCAGGGGAAGAGGAGGAAAGACCTACAGAGTGCGTGAAGGGAAGAGAAGCCACGATGAGAGAAAGAAAAAACCACTCCTACCATTTTGTGCCACATCCACTTTAAAGCTGGAGCTGCTGAGTGCACGGAGCAGGAGCCAGCAAAAGCCACAACTGTGCCCTTCAGATGAAGTTGCTTGGAAGCGGCAGGGGAGAAGAGGGCCTTGGTGGCCCCCAGGATAGCAAGACCACTAATAGTGTTCCCATGGACCCACATAGGAGCAAAGAGCCACAACAACTGCAAAAAAGGAGCCACTCAGGCCGGTGAGTCATTGCAAGGGATGGTGCACAGCCTGTCCCATGGGAAGTGTTTCCAGCCACAGGCAGTGGGGGAGACCGGCCCACCAGGGGAACACTGGGGCACAGCAAAGACACCTGATCTACCCCCAATCAGTGTAGGACCACTTAGAGGAGACTGGTCAGGAATATAGAATTGCATGGGGTGCAGTTTGATGAAAAGACTCAGGCCCAGATCAGAGTTTCTACACAACCCAGATGCACCATGTCTCTGGAGAGCCAGAAGTACCTATAAAGTCAACCGTTAAAACCTGAGCTGCACAAAAAGCCTTCCCTAGGGAATCAGCAGCAAAGCAGCAATTTAGCTAAACTACACAGCTCAAGTACTGGTCCCCACAGGAAGTTTTAGAAGTAAGCAAAGGACAAAAAATTAGTTCCAGTCCAGGCATACCACCAGCACCTCAGGGCCCACCCAGGGACCTGAGGCTTGCATCCGGGGACCAGACCCCCCTCCCATAACCAGGCACACTGCCAGCACCTCCCGGACTGCCTGGAGACCTGAGGTATGGAGCTGAGGACTGGACTCCCCTCCCACAACTAGGCACACCACCAGCACCAAGAAGCATGCCAAAAACATCACCTCCATGTGGGTGGCCCACCACAGCCACCACAATAACGATGGCTGCCACGAATGTGGCTATATGCCACAACCACCATGCAGATGGTCCACCAGCCACTGGAGTGCACTGACACAAGGAGAGCACCAGCAGAGACCAAAAAAAAACAGGATGTCTCTCTCCACAAAGCCCCTTCCAGAGTGACAGAAGAAGCATCTGCTCTATGGTAATATTGGGGAACATGAACACACCTCTCAGCATTGGACAGATCATCTAGGTAACAAATCAACAGAGTAACCATTACTCTTTCAGAAGGAAAGAAGAAATCTAAGCTAATTAGAGGGGGAGGGAGAGGGGGATGGAGAGAGATTGGACAAGGGACATAAAGAATAAGTACGATTTGTAACAATATATATGCTAGTAATATTGATTTAATCAACCTATATCAACATTGAACCCCAAAAATATGTATAATCAATTATGATTCAATAAAAATTTTTAAAAAGAGTCACATAAGTGGAATAAAAGCAATTTTTGGCTTTGAAAAGTGTACTGCTTTGATAGAAGATAAGGTTAATACATTAAATAGTGAATTATTGAGGGCTAAAATTGTACTAATAGTATTCCAAAATTAGAGGTTATAAATGTAAATGGAGGTAATTAAGGATGAATTGCTTCAATCGTTCATTTATTTAGTATTTGAGTTCATTTAACTCACAATTAATTATTCCTCTATATGGATTACTATACTATCTACTTTATATATCTTATGTAAAATTCAAGACAACCTCATTTTATAGAACATAAAACTGGGGCCCAGATATATCAAAAATCTTGTCTAAAATCATATTTAGATACTTATTTGATTGATCATAGTTTATGATCACCTTATATGTTTTAGTTTATACAATTGCATTTTAGGAGTTCTACATGAAAAATTGGGTTTCTGCCAACTGAATTGGATGTACATGAGTTATGAGCCACATAATTTAAACAGCTGTGCTTTTTAAGAAATAAATTATACTAATTTTAAATAGTGAAAAATAAATAAATAAAATAAAAATAAACAAATAGATAATAATGCCATAAACTACTTGGGTATGCATAGGAAGATTCTTTTATACCTTCACATGGAGGAAGCTTTTCTAACTATAAATCAAAACCCAGAAGCCATCAAGAAAACAACTAGCAAATTAGACTACGTATAATTTTTTTTAAGTCCTGCATGATGAAAATCACTATAAACAAAAGACAGATGACTAACAGAAAACATTTGCAATTCTGTCCACTCATTCAGCCATTATTTATAGAGTGCCAGCTATTCTTCTAGATGTTTGGGACACTACAGTGAACCAAACAAAGACAGAGCTAATTGCCTTAATATATAAAGAGTTCCTAGAAATCAGTTTTTAAATGATCAACAGCAAGTGGTATAAACAGACTGTTTACAATTAAGGAAACAAGAAGCTCATTGTATTAGTCCGTTTTGTGTCGCTATAACAAAACTACCTGAGACTGGGTAATTTATAAAGAACAGAGGTTTATTTGGCTTATGATTCTGGGACAGCTGCACCTGGCACGGGCCTCAGGCTGCTTCTATTCATGGCAGAAAGCAGCCGAAAGCAACAGGCAGCTGGCGGTACGAGCAGATCACATGGCAAGAGAAAGCAAGAGAGAGAAAGGAGGTGCCAGGGCCTTTTAAGCAACCAGCTCTTGCAGGAACTAACCTGGAGAGAACTCACTCACTACCCCTCTTCCCCCAGGGAGAGCATTAATCCATTCATGAGGGATCCACCCCTATGACTCAAAGAGCTTCCAGCACTGCCACATTGGGAATCAGATTCCCATATGAGTTTTGGTGGGGACAACACAACCAAACTCTATCACTCATAAACGTGAAAAAAAATTCAACCTAATTTATAAAAAGGGATGAAACAAGATGAAACTACTACACTGAAATACACCTGTCAAATTAGCAGAGACCCCAAAATTTGATCACCCCAGTATTGATACAAGTGTGAAGAAGGGGCAGCTTCACACATTGCTTGGTGGATGGTAATGGCACATGAATAAAGATATAAATCAGTGAAACAATAAGCTAAAACGTAATTTGATTCACTACCAATTACAGTATTGAAGGAAGGTAAAATGCTAAATTGGTACCATTATAGTAGCTATCAAAGCGTAAATGCACATAACCTTTGCTGAGGAATTTATCCTGCACATAAACTGCACACCTAAACTATGATACATGTGCATGGTTATTCTTTGGCACCATTGTTTGTAGACATCCTATATACCAGTCACCTGTATGGTATTCCTTTCCCAAAATTTGTATCCTCAGTCTAAATCATGAGAAAACACAAGATAAAACCTGATGGAGGAAGAACTTCTACTATACTTAACGTGCCCTCTTCAGAAGCATCAAGGTCACAACAAACGAGGCAGAACAACTCAGAGTGGAGGAGACGGAGGAGGAGTGGATCTTGGAACAGAGAAAGCACACTAGCAAAAAAACTAGGGAGATCTGAATAAAGCCTGGGGTTTACATAACAGTACTGACCCAGTGTTAATTTCTTAGTTTAATGAGTACATCGTGATTATATACAATAACGTTAGGGGAGATGGGTAAAGGGTCTCAACCTCCGCACTGTTGGCATGTGGGGCTGGATCATTCTTTGTTGTGGGGGGCTGTCCAGGGCACTGCGGGATGTTCAGTTCAGCAAGACTGGCCTCTACCTACTGGACGCCTATAGTACCACCCTCCCAAGATAGTGACAACTATAAATGTCTCCAGACATTCTCTGATGTCCATTGCAAACTCACCTGGTTGAACAGAACTAATAGACACTAGTGATACTCTGATATCAACTAATTAATGAAATCCTTTACCTCCTGATGCATGAGAAGGAGAAGAAACAAACGTCTTCCGTGTCTATGAGAATGGCTTTTAATCGACACGTTGATTTACCATAGAAGGCGTATCTAGCAGTGGTTCACTTAATGACTGCCTGTAGCTCACCAGGAGAAAGTTGCGGTTTGTCAGAGGGTCTTTAGCCACAAACCTGAGATATGACACTCTGGGTTATATTACAAAAAAGACATGGGAAATTCTGTAGACATCAGGAAACAAAAATACATTGTAAGAGTCCATACCCAGTGGGTTTAGACTGTCCACTCTGATGCCATTGCTATGGTGAGAGATATCTTAGCAAAGTCATTTCTATCATTGTGAAAACTCTCTTCAGAAGAAAATTATAGCATAGGAGTATCGCTGTGTTTTCAAAATCATATACGTGGGGATCATTCCTTAAATAAGGGATCAGCCAAAAAAAGAACTCATGAGTGAATGGACAGTGTTAGGGGTCTCATTCCCTGCACCCCCTGGGTCACCCACCCCGCATCCCAAAACGCTTGGCCCCCTCTGACCTCAGAAACGTTTTGGTGCTTCCTCATTAAGCTCTACTAAGTGTTATCATCATTGGGCCCTCTGTCTGAGATTTGAGCCAAATCTGTTGCCCGATCCTGAATTCGTTGCCGGCTTCTACTTTGTCTCCCCCGCACTGCAGCTTTCCCACGGGCTCGACAGCTTCCTTCTGCACGTGCTTTTGAGGGAAATGACTTCAGGAATAGATTGTGTCACACCAACGTGAACAGACTTTCTAACTTAAGCACTACAGTCAATTACCCAGCAGCCTTTGGACACTGGTTTTGAAGTTAGATCTTTTCAATTATTAGAGGAAAAGGCCTCATTTTACTCCAAGAGACCAGTAGAAATGAAAGGACAGAAATGGCATTAGCGTTCAGAGAGAAGACAGGGACGTATGATGGGTGAAAATTACAGGAGCGTCCACATCAACTCAGCGCTATCAGGGCTAAAACGCAAACCCTAGGCGGCTTTCGCCATTTCCTTAAGAGCTAAATTGCAGAAAGTGACATTACCATCCGTCCTAGAAGAAGGAAACGTGCGTCGCCGTTACTTATGGCAGTGAATCAGTTACTCGATTTTCTGTGTTATGGTCGTTCTCACAGTGATGAGAGCGAGCACCCTTCTGTCAATAGCTATCTGCAGTTTTCCGGACCAGGCCGAAATTCTCGCATTTTCTCCCTTTAACTGTCAGCTACAAAAGCAGAGGCAGCTGCTAGGCCCTCGTGCCCGAGCCAAGGGCCTGGGGCCAGCAGTGGGAAGGACAGGGGCTTGAGCTTCCCTTGTCCTCCGGATGGCACGGGGTCCCCGGGCTGCCGAGCGGTCCCCTCCCGCGTGCCCAGGCCAGGGCTGCTGAACTGCGAGGAGGGGCGGTGGCCTTGCTGCCTCCGCGGGAGCCGCCTCCTGACCCCTGACCCCTGCCCCACCCCGGCCCCGTCGCTGAGGCCACCAGGTCACCTCCCACAGCTTCAACCACCCCCAGACCCCGCTCCCCTCGCCCTGCGGAGCCTCCTGCCTCTTCCCCGGGAGCTGGCCCAGGTGTGCGGTGGCACGTGTGATAAGTGATCATCAGTTCTGACGAGGTGTCATTCATTAATACCGATTACCAAACTATTTAATGTTTTATTTCTGTTAACATTTTACTTAATGTTTAAGAAGTATTAAAATGTTCACATAAGCATTATTATTTAGTGTTATTTACATAATAATAATAATAATAACAGGCAGCTTTATTGTCATAGGCATCGTCATATTCTTTTGTTCAAAGACTACACCATGGTTTCTCCAACTTGGCACTATTGACATTTGGGGTCGATCAGTCTTTGTTCTTGGATGTTATCCTGAGCATTGTGGGGTTTTAGCAGCTTCCCTGGCCTCTGACCAATGGGTGCCTGTAGTGCACCCACAGCTGGGACAATCAACAATGTCTCCAGACATTGCCAAATATCTGAAGCACCAAATGACACCCTGGTGTCAAGCACTGTACTATAGCTACATTTATTTAAAAAAATAAAAAGGATAAATCTCAAAAACACACTTTCAAATGAAGAAGATTGGAAGTAGAATATTATGTGTAGCATAATGCCATTTATGCAAGTTATATATTTTATGTAATTATTTTATATAATTCTGAATATAATTTAATTCATATTTATTTTATTCATATATATTTATATAGTAATTTATTAACTCTCAAATATTTATTAGATATGTATTCATAAAATTGACTAAGATAATTTTAAAATATAAATTAATATATTAATTATAAAAATACAGCCTATATTAATTAAATATAGTAAATATTATACTATTTTATAAATTACATTAAAAAGGAAAACAAAATAGTATTTCTGGCATAATAGAGGAGGCCAGAAACCAGGCAAGAGGTCATTTGGATACCTTACCTGTGTTGTTCTTTCTACCTAAATCCTCTTTAAATATTGTTCAAACACCAGTTTCATGATATTCCCCCTTATAGAGTCGGACAATACAGCTGTAAACAAAGCATTGTCCCTTCTCCCATGGAGTTTGCTTTCTAACAGGGTGGAGACCAAAAATAAACAAGTAAATAAATGCATATACTACCCAAGGGGTGGGGTAAGTACTATAAGAAAAAATAAAGGGAGAGATATATACAACTCCATTAACACAACTGAGGACCCCCAGTACTTTCCTCTGTGCCATCACCATGGAATTCCACTCTCCCTTACAATGAATTCAAGTTATTTACACTTTTGAATAAGTGTTTCCATTTGATGGCAACTCATACTTCATTACAGTATCTCAGCAAATAAAAAGAAGATATTTTATCTACTTAGAAATAAAGATTCCCAAAAGATTTAAATTGTTGCTGAAAATATAAAATCCTGCGCTTTCAATGAGACAACTTTTGTTATATACCAAAAGTCCTGGACTGAAACTGTAAAAATCTAGTTTTTAGTCTGGAATTTTCCTCTGACCCATCCCTGGGCTTGACAAGGCATTGCAACATCATGAAGTTCCAGAATGGGCTTGGGCTCTGAGTGCATCCATGGAGACACTTTTGTCATTTGGGTAAGATATTCCTTATTATGTGGGGCTCTCCTGAGCCTTGGACCATGTTAATTATCTCTTGTCCCTACCCTCTAAATGCCACGGTCCTCTCCAGTCATGGACACAGCTCCAAAACAACCCCCCACGTTTCCGGATGCTCCCTGCATGGGGTCAGTACCATGCCTAGGTGAGAAAGACTTCTCAATCTTTAACATTTATTTTTAGAGTCCATTTGCCTACTTCCCCAACATTTCATATCTAACAACCATATATAGTTACTCTAAGCAAGAGCTGGTAACCATTCATTCGTTTATTTGGGCTTTGTATTAATTTCCTCTTGAGAATTACTTTACCTTTAGAAGTTTTATTCTTTGTATAGCTTTAGAGTTTACAAAATTATTAGTTCTTTGAAATACTGTCCTGCTTATTTGTTGTAGATTTTTGTGGGCATTAACCCCATAGCTCCTTTCCACAAGACTTATATCTCGGCTAACAATTAATATTATCTAGTTGTATTAAAACACAATATGTGTGATAACATAGGTCCACGATTCCCTAACACTCCTCTCTCTAGGGGTAAAGCTTAATTCCCCTCCCCTGAGCGTACGAGTTTAGAGATTCGCTTCTAACAGATACAGGGCAGATACATGGCACATGTCACCTAATCCATGGGATCAAGGTGAACATACAGTGGTGTCATGTGGACAGCATGCACCCCTGATGACATATGCTGAGAAGGGCACTTCACCTCTAATTTTCTCCTCCAAAAATCCCTATGCTCTGCTTAAATTATGAGAACACATCAGACAATATCAAATTGAGGACTTTTACAAAATACCCAACCAGCCCTCTTCAGAAGCATCAAGGTCATGAAAAACAAGGAAAGATTGAGAAACTGTTACAGAGTGCGGGGAGACCAAGGAGGGGTAGATTCTGGGATGGAGAAACATTAGCAGAAAAACTGAGGAAATCCAAAGAAACTCGAGTTGTGTTGCTCTGATGTTAATCTTTCAGTTTTGATGAATGCATTGTGGTTAGCATAGCATTAGGAGAACTGGATGAAGGATCCAGAGCAGGCTTTCTCGACCTGGGCACTACTGACATTTGGGGCTGGGTCATTGCTGTGAGAGACTTGCTATGCTTTGTGGAAAGTTTAGCAGTATCCCTGGCCTCCACCCACTACACACCAGCAGCACTTCCATTTTACTGCACCCCCCTATCCACCCAAGTATTGAAATCCAACAATGTCTCCAATATAGTTCCGCATGTCCTGGAGTGGAGAAGGGGCACAAAATTGCCCCAGGTTGAGAGCCATTGTTACATAGGAGCTTCCTGTATCTCTGCAATTCTTCTTAAAATCTAAAACTATTTCATATTAAAGCATATATATGTATATATCTATAAGTAGATATATAATTATATTTTAGCAATAGCTAAGCAGTTGTTGAAAAAGTTGCCTGGGCACTATAAAGTGAACTAAAGATACGAGGTAAAACAAAGCAATGGAAAAATTACAAGTTCAGTTGGCATCATAGATAACAACACAACAGATAGAAATGTACTTTAAAAATAATAACAAGATGTATTCAAATGCAAGATATTGGCACCCATCAGCATAAGGATGGTCTTAATAATTATCTAAAATTCTTTTTGAATGAGTTCTGTTATACATCCAAATGTATTAAATACTTATTGGGATACCTCCCACTGTACTAGTGTCATAGGAAGCACTATTTCCATCATTTCTCCAAAAAGTGGTATTAGGAAAAAAGGTGCATAGTTTTAGCTGCCTGGGGTCTTCATATTAAGTATCCTTCCTGCATGATCATTCTGCCTAAAGATACAATTCCTCTAAGAAAAAACTAACCTAGTGTTCAACAAATGTCAACCATATAAACATAATTATAGAGAAATGTCTATTCTGTTCACATACAGGCAGTTGAACCAGTAAGCCCACTTTCTAAAGTAGCAAGGTTGTGGGAAAGGGGCCGGGGAAAGCCCACCCTGCTCTGAAGACGGACACAAGACAAGGGCCGTATATGAAGAAGGAGACACACCCACGGGCTGGGCCTTCCTTCTTGCTGGAATGATGATTTGAGAAACTAACTAGTATCTTGGCTCCTCCAAGAGTAGGAAACTGAGGCCCGACAAGAGCTAAAGCCCAGGCAATGGGGAACTACTACTGTGGCCACTGTGTGCCACATCCACCATGGGAGCATCCTCCCAGGGGACTAAGGTGCAAGAAGAGGAAGAAACAGGTGGGTGGGGGCACTGTTCTCTTGTGTCCACTGCGCCTCAACAGACAGGCCCTTGGTTTAAGAGGCAGGATGTTAAGCGTGCTTCATTCACTCACACATATTTCCTAAGAGCTAACCGTGATTAGCCAATATGGTTAGGAATAGTTCCTACTGCAAGGGCATTTAGATTCCATGAACTTTTCCAAAGTAGCAGGTGCAGGAATTTAGTGATGCCAAGACCCTTGACCACCAAGGCCAGTGTCTCGAGCCCATCAGAACATGAAAAACCAAAGTGGAGCCAGTAACTCCTGAGATGCCAGAATGTGCACATCATTCCATGCCCCATCTGAGAATAAACCCAGGCATGGGGAGGGCAAAGGGCTTCTAAGATTTCATGAGGCTTGTCCCCAGTCTTTGTCAGGAGGGTCTCCAATCCCTGCTCTGATTTGAACTTCATGGTCTCCAAGTACAGAACACCCCGTTTTAATTTTATGAGCTGTAGGGTCACCAGCGGGTCTATCAAATACTTTGTCCATCTGCAACAAATAGATTTCTCTGGGCCCTGGGACATGAGGACAAGGCCCAAGTCTGTCCTGAGCTGTGAGCCCCTGCAAGAAGGGTGGCCCCACATGAGCACTCAGTAAGTGATTGCAAGATGGATGGATGGATGAAAGAAAGTTAACATCTCACTGTTTCTAGGGTTTTTCCCTTAGAGAACCCGTGAAGAACTCAATTGGGCAGGGGCTGCAATAATAAATAAGGGAGGGAAAGAGGAACAGCGATTACTTCCCTGAAACTTCCCCTACTCAGATACAAATATTTAGAGATGCATAATAATACAAAACGCTACAGTGAAAGAAGAACCCTGAATATAGTATAGGTGGGGGTAGCTAAAAGGAATTAAAAATGTAAGGAGAGAAAGTTGGTGCTAAAAAGGAAGTAACATGAAAAATAATTGTACAGAGTTCAGTAGTCAATTTAAGGAACCAAAGAATACAACTCTCTTCTAATAATAGATTTTGTACTACTAGTGTGACTTCTCCATGGTCTTTCTTCTAAATGTGACTATGCTGAAAGTCCTCCAAGATTTGTACAGAATGGAAAACTAATCGAGCAACAAGCACTTACTGAGTCAAACATGACTTTTAAAAGTGTGTTTAGATGTAATAAATAAACTGAAATACCATTAGCACAGCTAAATAGAAATCCTACATTTTCAAGATGTTAGATATAGATGAGTCTGATGAATTCACTTCAGTAATCATTTTGACCAATTGTTTTACCAAGAAATTATATTAACACATACACAAGTAACTTCTTTAAACAAATGACTAAAAAGAGGTGAAAATGTTCACTCGCTTTCCTCAAGTGTGGGAAGCCCTGCTTTAATGCTAATTCTCTAAGAATTGGCTCCACTGCCATTTCTCATCAATGGGGCCAGGCAGGGCCAACTGTATCCAAGGGGTGGTAAGAATCAGGCTCTTGTTTCTGGAAATCAAAAGGACTAAATGGGAGCTGAGCTGCTGTTTTATAAGCACAAGACCATTAATCCCCTTACCTTGGATACAACAGCACATTGTTCCTTTTTAGATCACAAGACTTATCCTTAAATAATTAGGCAGAGGAAGAAATCCATTACACGCCCTGCACCATTTAACTCAGAAAGAGAAAGCCTGAGTTAGACTTCTACCTCTCTTGCTAAAAGTGACCAATTATCCTACAAGCCAGCATTTGAGTAAATGCTAATGTATGTAGGCAGATACATTTCCCAAGAAACATTTTTAACTTTAAACTTAGATTACTGCTTTCTTAGAAACTACTTTCAGCATTTTAAAATTCCTGGTAAATCATTTTAGTAGGTCTGGCCTAGATCTCATTGTGAATAGTTGAAAACATGTGGTTGCCATCTTCAAGTCCCAAGAAAACCTCAACTAGCATGACATATTCAGAGCTTTCTATCAACTAAGTTTTTTCATCCATCTTCCACTCTGCTTTTAAGAAAAGCCAGGAAATAACAAAGAAAATCATTTGATATCAAGATTTGTGAATAATAATTTTGAAAGAATTGTCTTCTTGCTGTCACATTTAGTCCATCTTCCTATAATATCTACTAGGGCTAATTTCTTGGGCATGGGACCTGTGCAGTCACACAAGCCTATGATCTGCTGTTAAAGTGTTGAAATTCTTAATCATTTTGAACAAGGAGCCCTCCATTTTCACTTTGCACTGAGCCCTATAAATTACATAGCCCATCCCAGCTTCTAGAACTATAGAATAGCACATTGGAATTTCATACAGATTAATAATGTACAATACTCATGGTTTTTTCTATACGCTTCAAAGTAATTCCCATATACAACTTAACTTTATTCAATGGCAAAATTAGTAGATGCTTAGCTTTTAATGAACGATAAAGTCAGATTCATTCTAGGGACTAAATATGTATACATATAACATCACATTTTAAACATTTTCGAAAATACATTAAAATTATTTATTGCAATGAATTCTTTTCTATCCCCTTGCTAAACTGACCTCATTTGGGATCAGAGGCCATGTCTTCTGTAGGGGTCAGCAAGATTTTCCAAAAGGGCCACATGCTAATATTTTGGGCTTTGGCCGCATGCTGTTTCTGTAAGGACGACCCATCTCTGCTGCTGTAGAAGGAAAACAGCCACAGACAAAAGATACACAAATAACAAATGCTGTATTCCCATGACACTTTATGTGTGCGTACAGACATTGGAATTTTAGGTGATTTTCAGGTGTCACAATTCTTTTTCATTTTCCAACCATTTAAAAATGTGGAAATCTTTGCTAGCTGTGAGTCTTATAAAAAACATGCATTGGGCTGGATTTGGCCCACAGGCTGTGGTTTGCTGACCCCTGGTCTCATCGTCATTTCAATCCCAGTGCCCAGCACGTAGCAGGCTGTCAACAGCGGTCACTTAACTCTATGGATCCGGCCACAGCAGCGCCGCTCCACGGGCCGGCCTCAAGGGCCGCGATGCGGGCACAGGGTCACGGTACTCTCACTGCTGCCTTTGGCACTCTGTCGCCCTTTCTTCCTCTCCTCCTGGCAGCACCTGGAGCCGAAGCCTGAGCTCTCCTGTCACTTCCGCCTGCGAGAGCGTCGGGGCGGGCCGGTCTGGCCTCCAACAGAAGGCGGCTCTCCTGCCAGCGGCTCTGGCCCGAGCGGGGCCTGGATGGCGGTCACTCCCGCGCTCCGCTTCCTCCTGCGCAGGCCCCCTCCCCGTGCGCCACTCTCGCTCATTGGGGACGGCAAAGGGAGATGGGGGATCACATGGGTAAGAAAAGGCCAAGCTCTTTTTCCTCGACCAGGCCGGTCCTCTGTGTGGCAGGCATCCAAATGCTCTCCATTCAGAGTGCAGCGGAGGGGCTTTGGGGACCCCCGGGGACCTCTGCAGGGCATCCTCCCCTGAGCTGCTTCATCCGTCTGCGCTGCGCCCTGCCCCCTACCACGGCCCCCCCAGACTCCTCTGGCCCAACAGGCAGCCTCTGCTGGGCCCCAGGAACGTGTCCACGTGCAGACGGCTCACAGGGCTGCCCTCCCTCTCCCCAGCCGCAGGCGGCTTCCAGCTTTGCCCTTCTCCAGCTAAGAGGCAGGTGCCGTTTCTGTCCCACGGTTCACTCTCAGTGACTGGGGACACCGTCGAATTCTCCAGAAGTCCAGCTGCTGCTGCTCTGGTGTCAACCTGAGGGAGTCCTGAGCGTGTCCGCAAGTTGGGGAGCATCCAAGCAGGAAATAACATGCCAGCCTCTCCCTTGTTGACACCCCCCCCCCCCAGAAGTTCTCTCCCTGACTTGAAGCAGTTGGGGAAACAAGCGAGACTCTCACTCAGAACGTAAGCTCACTAGTGTGGAACGGGCACCAACTAATCCGAATGGACCCCGTTGTCTACACCTGCACTGGCTGCACTGATGGTGTCCATGCACAGGAGCCCATTCCTGCCCTTGTGCTGTGGGGAAGGGAGTGGAAATGCCACAGCGCTCTCTACATCGTGCCTCTCTGACCCTCATAGGGGATCCCTGGCTTCTCTTCCACTGCCCACCTGGGGTGATGGTGACTGGACCAGGTCAGCCCTCCAGCAAGCCCTGTGTGGAGGCAGCCTGGACCTCTCTTTAGAAATCACGTCTTCTTCCATAGCCAGTCAAGGTTATGCTGTAGGCATATGCCAGTCGTACGGTTCCAAATATGAAGAGGCACCCTCCAGAGGTCATGAGCTCTGTGTCATTGGTGCTGATGGAACTTGATAAAGGAGATAGTGTAGTAAGGACTGGGTCCTAAGCGAGATGGAAATGAGAGTGTTCATTACTGCATTAATTACTTGAGTAGCTTTAATTATTTCTCTTCATATTTTCAAGTCAAGTTATTTTTGTTTGATTCTTTGTGCATCTCAGTATCTTCAAGTTTTCTGCAATATTCTAGAATAAGGAATGAGAAAAAAAACAATAAACAGCCAATGTCCAAGATCACTGAAGCCATCCTGGAAAGGAATATTTGTACTACGTTAGTTTCCTAGGATTGCCGTAACAAATACCATAGGCTGGGTGGCTTAAACATCAGAAATTTATTTTCTCATAGTTCGGAAGCTGAAAGTCCAAGATCAAGGTGTCAGCAGTGTTGATTTCTTCTGAGACCTCTTTCCTTGTCTTGTAGATGGCTGTCTTCTCCCTGTCTTCGCGTGTTCTTTCCTCAGTGCACATCTGTGTCCTAACCTCCTCCTCTTATGACACCCATCATATTGGATGAAAAACCACCCTAATGACCTCATTTTATTTTAATTACCTCTTCGAAGACCCAATCTCCAAACATAGTCACATTCTAAGGTACTGGAGGTTAGGACTTCAACATAAAGGGTATACAATTTGTTCCATAACAAGCTACCCTCCAGAATTCACTCTGCCCACATTGCAACCAAAAGACCTCTGGAAGGCAGACGATTTAAAACCTGACCCATTTGCCAAGTTACTGTTGTCTTCCATCCACCCACCACAAAGCTATTTTTCATCCCATAATGCACTGTGTGGTGCCCTTTACCATAGGAGATGCCTCTTCATGTAGAGATGCAGCTCCCTTTATAGCAGCACATGTAGAATCCAACCCAGCACTTGAATTGCATCTTAAACACGTCCTGCTTTATTAAGCCACCTTCATCACTCATCCCCCTGACAGCAGTATTGCCGGGACTCCTACCGCCTGGCAGCAAGATCTGCACACCCCTCCATCCAGGGCGTCCTGCCAAGAGCAAATTCCTCCCACTTGGAACATTTTTCCTCTTGCAGGCTCCTTCTTATTAGTCCAGTCTCAGCTTAAATGGCACTACCTCAGGCCTTCCCTTGACCACCCAACATAAAGAAGCCCCCACCTCAGCCCACCACACCCCACCATATCATATCATTATCAATCAAGGTAGTCAGTAGTTCTCCTGGTTTGTAACACATATTTACCACCAATCTCTCCGCTGGTCTACACACACCATGAAGAGCATTTCCTAAGGACACTCACAGTGGTCAACCATGTGTCCCAATTTTGTTTTGCAAAATTTTGCATACCATAGGCCTAACAACAGCTGTCATTTGTGTCATTTGTGACCTATACAGTTTGTTGCTGCTTTTTTGTGCAACGTCACACAAGTAAAGGTGTAAGTAGCCACAGGGAATGGATTGGGGGGACTTTAGCCCAGGATAATTTCCATCAGTACCTCTCTCATAGCCACTCCATATAAATGTGGGATCTCAGCAAAAGGGGAGCTTGCTGTCAAAATGTAATTTCAACACAGGTTCCCCATAGCCTCCCCACTCATCAACAGAGAAAATCTGTGTTAAGTTTAGTGAGATGGAGAAAAGAGAGAGAGACCCAAGTCAGGAGCCATTTCAGCCAAAAGGTTTATTCCGCTAATGTGGTGGGGAGACTGAACAAAATCAGTTCCCGTGAACTAAGGGAAAGCACGGGGTTTATAAGACTTTTAGGGAGGGTTCAGACAGAGTAATGGGCAATTTCAAAATCAGTGGTATGCAAGGTGACACAGACCTTGTAGTCCAATGACATCCGGTAGGTTAAGTCATAGGTTCTTGAGTAGCCACTATCTCAGTACAAAGCATTCCAGCCCGAAGCCTGCTAGATGCAACCCACAAGACGTTCCCTTGATGATAACGGTACTGTTTACCCCTTCCCAGGAGAGAAATCTCAGTTTTCCAAACAGAAAAGGGAAAGAGGAGAGGGAGAAGGGAGAAAGTTGCTTAACCTGGTTGTGCTGATGTTAGCCATGAGGCCTAATAATCTGAAGCCATCACTGTTTCTGAGGATAGATATTCTTGTTGACTACTGAAAACCAGAAGGAATGCCTCATATGTCATTAATGGCTCATTTCTTCAGAGGATGGATTTTAAAAACTAGTTTACACTGGAGTAAAACAACTCCCTTGAGCATGAAGAAAGAATTGGCTTTGGACAGGCTCCCTTGTATATCTGTAATAACTTCAGACAAAAAAAAAAGAATGACTTGCTGAAATACAAATAAAATCCAATCCTCATTTTGGTGAATAATTTTAATATTCTCTTTCCTCAAAGCTACTTTCATAAATACAAGGAAAAATAAGTTTGAGTTTCATTCTCCCTTTGGCTTCTTCCCCTGCTTAAGGAACAGAAGTGTACAGACCTCAAATCAATGAACTTGGAAATCAAGAATGACTGCTGTGGTTTTAATGTGTCCTCTAAACTTCATGTGTTAGAAACTTAATCCCCAATGCAACAGTATTGACAGGTGGGACCTTTAAGAGGTGATTAGGTCATGAGGGCTCTGCCCTTGTGAATGGATTAATGTCCTTATTGCGGGAGTAGGTCCCTTATCTCTAGAGTGTGGCTTCACAGGCCAAGTGAAGTTATAAAAGTTTGGCCCTCTCTTGCTCTCTCTGACACACTCTCACCATGGGATGCCTTCTGCCATGGTATGATGCAGCAAGAAGGTCCTCACCAGATGTGGCCCCTTGCTTTTGGACTTCCCAACCTCCAGAACCGTGAGCCAAAAAAAATTTTATTTTTTATGAATTTCCCAGTTTGTGGTATTCTGTTATAGCAGCACACAAAGAACTAAGACAAAAGCCATTGTTGATCAGAGTCACACTATTCAGACAAGGAAAGCTTCTTAAGAGAATGTGGAGATGGAGGATGAGCCTGCTCAATTGTGGATGAGAACAATGAGCTCAGTGCAGGAGATGAAAATGCAGATGCTGCCAGGCTCTCACCAGAGCATAACTTTAAATTGTTTTTCAGATCCTGGAGATGATTTGACCTGATCTCTGTCCTTTCATTTGTTCCTCTTAAAACCAAGAACATGAACTGGCTGGGTGAGAGTGTAGTTTTGGGTACAGAACAAAGCCCTGAACCATTTAGATCAGAACAGGATTGACACAGTTCTAGATTAGGTTGGGTCTCTTGCCAGTGGAACAAACTTATCTCGAGTAAGGGTGAAAGGATTGAAATCTTGTGCACTGGTTGTAGTAGATTTCTCACTAGGGTATTCAAAACGTTTCAAAGAGAGAGGCTCCACACATAAAAGGAATTGAGCACACATACTAGTGAGAAAATGTACAACTTACGAGAGGATAAGGAAAGAGATACTAAAACTAAACATATGCATATTCTATGACCAGCATTCCACTTCTGAGTAAATACCCAAGAAAAAGCAGATGGAAAATACATGCACAAGAATGTTTATAGCAGCTTAGCTGCCTGCTGTGCATATACTTGGCACATACTACATGCTCAATAAATGCACGAAATTGAATAAACACATCTTTATATCCCACATGTAGCGTCACAGGCCAAGTGACACATGTTAGTTATGTCATCAGTTCAAGATTTCTAGTATATACTATACATTAAATACTTTAAGCAAAACCATTTTATTAATAACCTCCATTTCAATCTATTATTATTCTAATAAAACATCAGACTGAGGTCTTTAGGAATAATTTATTCAAGCTTAAGATAACTGTGCAGAAGGACCCATTAATAAAAAAAGCACAGTGTTATTGGAAAATCAATTTGAAAAATGTGTAGCAGGTGATCCAGTTACTGCTTTATCTCCCAGAGCTGGTCTGAAATTCATTTAAAAAACATTTTCTTGCAACAGGATTGGTTTTGATCAGCCCTAAAATCTGGTAGTTGTGAAAATCAAAGTTAATCATATGGAACAGTGCTGTCCAATGGAACATTCTGTGATGATGAAAATGTTCTATATCTGTGCTGTCCAGTGGGGCAGCCACCATACACAGGTGGCTATTGAGCACTGGAAAGAGCAGCAGATGATGACAAAATGATTTAATGCAACAGAAATAAACAGAAAACAGATCTACAATTAAGTGGTCCCAAATATTCCTGAAAGTTTACCCTCAGGCATTTTAGGTGATTTAATATTTTCTTTCCAAACTTGTAAAACAGCTGCAGGCTCAAATTTCAAACTTCAACACATCTGCAGATTTAAAGAAATAACAAGTCCTTTAAGCCAAAGACTTGCACTAAACAACAGAAAACTGCTAATCTCTTTTTAAGTTTCAAGGCCATGTGCTTGGTTGTCAGAGTTCAGCATGAATAGGAGTCACCAGAAAAAAGGGCAGCTGTAACATTCCTCCAGAGTGGAAAACACAACACAAACAGAAAAAGAAAAAAAATCCATCTTTCACATAAAGCTGCCTTTACCATTCTGTGATCCGGTTTAGAATATCAAAGAAATAAGGGAGCCATCACCTAAAAGCTTTAGTGATTAACATCCATCATTTGGGCTAATACTTTCATAAGCAGCTCATCTGCTGTCAGTTTTTGATAGAAATCTATGGATTAGTTGTTTTTTCCAAACTCAACCTCAAAAGAATGTCCTCTGCTGACTCAAAGTCGGAATCCTCCTGCCACCCCTCCTGAGGTTCTCTGCTTAAGTGTAGGTGGGAAGAATTGAATCCTTTCTGCGGGTTTTCCTTTCCAAGGCTATTATCTGGCTCACAGATAGGCTGTCTTAATTTGGGAAACAAAGATCACTCTTTCCTATCTCTTGTGAACAAAGGATGCCCTTCAGAGACTGGCCTCACCTGACTCTGACCACAGCAGGTGAACACACCAGGGGAGCTTCTGCTTCCAACAGAGGGATTGGTTTTGCTCAGCACTAAGGTCTGGCAGTTGTGTAAAATCTAAATTGGTGATATAATGCAGTGCAGTCTAATGCAATATTCTGTGATGATGGGAATGTTCTGTATGTCTGCTATCCGATATGGTAGCCACTAGACATGGGTGGCTATTGAGCATTTGGAATGGGGCTAGGGTTGCTGAGATACGGAATTTCTTATTAATTTAATTCAATTTAAGTAGCAATGTGTGGCTGGCTAGTGACTTCCTTGGTCAGTGCAGCTATGCAACAGCAATTAAGAGCTTCCTGCCATGACCTGGGTTCACTGGATTATTTCTCTAATACCCAAAATAATACCTCAGAATTGTGATTATAATCATCCTCCCTGGGAGGGAACTGAGGATCTTGTGTTTGAGTCACTGGCAGCAACGAGATGAGTGGAATGGGTGTGGCCTTACCAGCCAGGCTGACTTACACTGGGACCCTGTCCCCACCACCCAGAACCACCCTGCATCTCTGGCCATCATCGGTCAAAACTGACGTTGCAACAAAACCTCAGAGACGTGCTGAGGATGGAGATCGTGGGTGTGAAAGAGTCTTTCCCCTGCTGGGCGTTCCACAGATGTCACAGCAGCCCCCCAAGGGTCCCTGTCAGGGCTTTTCTCTCTGCCGTGCTGCCTCTTCATGAATTCAGTCCCCAAATTCCACCTAGTTCATCGAAAATCATGAATGGAAAAATCACATTGGGTGACCCTGGTGTTAAGTAGAAATTTTGGGTTTTTAAAGCAACAATGAGGAAAATGACAAGGACACTTCTGCAGCGCCTTGAGAGACATATTTCCCCCTCCTGGGAAGGCTGGTATTTTATCATAGGTGACCCACTTCTGTTAGCTAAATCCACCCAAGGAAGAGCTCATGTAACTAATCCCCCCAAAAAATGTCAGACTAGTATAAAGTCATCTTGGGATATGTTAGACTAGATAAAGTCATCATGACAAGAAAAAGTCAATACACATGGAGACAGAGATTGTAACAAAATGTTTTATTTGTGTCAAGGAACATAGCCATGTTAGAGGCATAGAAACCTGATTCAACTTTCCTGTAGTCTTGCACTTCACAAAAGTGACGAATTGCTCCGTGTGTTTTTACTGAGTCATCTATGTGAACAGGACTGAAGACAGTAAAATACTTCAGTGTTTTATTCAGTGTATCTTATTCAGTGTAAGCCACTCATTTGGAAAGAGAAGAAAATCTCTTCTTTTGAATTATGATTTCTCAATGTTTGTTGTATCATTTTTTAAAAAGAGCAATAGAAATTCTTTATAGAAAATACAGAGAAACAAAAAGAGAAAAGTAGAAATCACCTGTAATTCTACTGGCACCACTGACCATTGTTAATGTTTTCTAAATATTTGGAACGTATCTTTCCTAGCCTTATGTTTTCTTTTGTGTGTACGTGTGTAAATACGGATACATTTCTTCTTTTAAAAAAACTGGGATCATACTATTGTACAGCTTTGTCGTCTTCTTTCTTGAACTTAGTGTATTTTGAATGTATTTCCACATCACTAAATATTTTTTTCTAATACAGGTTTTAATGATAATCTAATATTGCATTTAATTTATGGATCTATCATATGCCTTTTAATCTAATTTCTTATTTTCTTTTTATCATTAAAATAAACAATAGAAACTAACACTTTTCACTTATTTCTAGTAATAGTTTTGGTATAAATTTAAATTTGGGGGTAAAAAGATGTGTGAAATGTAGGGTTTTAATATGTGTTAATTTTTCTTCAAAAATGTTATGTCAGTGTGCATATTTTTTGTAGTATATGAGTGTCCATTTTCCAGTATCCTGCACTGAATATTACTGGTCCTCAAAACAAATGGTATAACAGTATATGAATACTGCTTTGATTTGCAATTCTTTGTTTCATACTAAAGCTGAACATTTTTTTATGTTGAATGGTCATTTGTATTTCTTTCTTTGTTAATTGCTTAATTGATCCTTTGCCTCTTTTTCTGCTGAAGTGTTTATTCTCAAATTTTTTGCTCGAATTTGTGTGTCCACAGACATTCTTTGCCAGTTGTCAGTTCCCATTTTAATTTGATATATGAATATTCTCTTGCATATTTCTGGAAAGCAATCCTATATTTTATGTCATCTACACATATTTTTAAGTTTCTCTCCTACTTTTCAACAGTAATACCTAGTTGTTGATGTCATTATTGTCTTGTCTCATTGTGGTGGCACTATCAGAACACAGTGACATAATGATGGAATATCACGGACATGTGTTTTCTTCCTTATTCTAAGGGGAATGTTTCTCCTCCACAGAATCTGGTGAGTCACTGTCAAATATGATGTGTCTTGTGATAAAAGTATCCTTTTATTCCTAGTTTATTAAAGATTCTTTTTATCAATCGATTTTGAAATTTAACTATCTTTTTAATATCTATTAGTATGATCATTGGGTTTTTGTCATTTGGTGCATTATACGAATACATTTCTTTAAATTGATCCAACCCTTAGATAATCTATTTTTGATTATTTTTATTTGATTTTGACTATTTTGATTATTTTTAATATGCTACTGGGCTTATTTTATAACTTTTTCTCCTAGGATTTTTAGATCTATTTTCAGAAGAAGAATAGTATGTAGGTTCCTTTTCAGGTGCTAATTCTTGAGGATTTTTCTTGCCATTATATTACCACCTTGAATATGGTATAGAAATATTTCTAGCATTTTCTATGTTTAAAAATACTTTTAAAAGGATAAGAAATAAAACTTTGCAGGTTTTATTTTGGACCATGCATATTTGGGGCAAGGAGTTCTCTGAAAACTTTCCATTTCTTCCACTGTCATTTATTTCAGATTTTGCACTTCTTTCTAAATCCTTTTAGACTCATCAATTTCTAAGAAAGTAATTTATTTCATTCAAAGTTTCCAGTATTCCTATTAGCATTATATAATATTTCTAATAAAATACCTATATTTGTTGATATGTTCTCTTTAAATTTGCTAGTGAATACATTAATTTTTTCTTATTTTTCATTACATCTGCCAGAGTTTTGCTATTTCTTGTTATTTTTTCAAAGAACTTGCTCTTGGATTAATTTTTACTTCTACTCTTTCTGTTTTCTGATTCATCCATCTTACTTACATTTATTAAGTTATTTTTCTAGTTGTTGTTATATTTGTTGTATGTTCTTTTTATAACTCTTGAGTTGACTAATAAGCTCATTTGTTTTTAGTCTTAGTTAATAATGAAAACATCCATGGCTATAAATTTTCCTCTGAATACTGCTCTGGCCACATGGCATAAGAAGTATAGATGTAGAGTGATTTCTTTATCATTAATTTTCAAAATAGTCTATAATTCTAGTTTTCATTTTTTTCTATAATCCAAAAATTACTTAGAAAAATGTTTTATAAATTTCTAAGTTCCTTTCAGATTTAACTATAAATATATGTATATATTATATTTTAAATAATATTCTTATTAATCTCAAGCAAGTTAATGTGTTTTTAATCTTAGAATTTATAAGAGGAAGTCTGTACAGTTCACCCATTAATTTCCAAATATATTTTATAAATAACTTCAAATAAGCATCTGACAATATTCTTTTTAAAGGAATTATAACTGAATACTGCATTGTTAGAGTAAATTTCTATTTATACAACAAAAGCATTATCTGTGACTTTTGTATTATTATAAAACAGATCTATCATACAATTAATGGGTATGAAATAGAAACTTTCTTAATGGAATAAGATTTTTATAACTGGATAAGGCAAATTCATGCCCATGGGCTGAAGTGCTTGTATGTTTAGATTTGTTTGACAACAGCAAAAGAAATTGTCAAGTGTGTGGCCCAAAGGGGCATGATTCAAAATACAGGTAGGTCCTGTCAGGGGACTAGAAAGACAAAAGCTCAAATGACAAATATGAGACATTTCAATAACTCGGCTTCAAGTCTGAAGATGCCACAAGTTACTTGTCACATGGAAAGTACTAAAAACAAATTCACTGTTAAATTGCTTGATGGAGAGCTCAGTAAAATAAATGGAAAACAGAACTAGATACTAGGGTTTTTGCCTCTCAACACACTGTCTTTATTTGCTTACACTTTTCAAAACCTTGCACAAAATTAGTGTCTGTTTTGCTATACAAGTTTTAAGTAGTAAACTTCCAGAGAATTCATATCTGTGTAACTTGCTTCCTAAACTTCTCGTTTCAGCAATTTCACATATGGGAGCTTAATAACTTATTAGTAACCATGGTAATGACGACAAATAAAGCAGTTTCAATCATTCTGAATGTGTTGCTATTTATTTCCAAATGTTCAGAGTTTAGAGAATGTAAATAAAAGTTCAGATTACTGTTGCCACGAGCAACACCAAAGGGCACCAAGTCTCCTGAGACAGGAAAAAGAAATCGATTTTTCCGTGTTTTTGACACTCCACAGCACTACTGAAAAGCAGTTTCTGGGCACGTAATTTCTGATCTACTGCTCTGGGGTAAATAAAATATGAGGTCACCCAAAAAGACAACAACATCTTGTGTTGTTCTTTTGATTCATGCAGGATGCCTTTTAAAGTTCACCAGAGCCATAAATTCATGTGGGGATATGTAGGCTCCATTTACCTGCAATAAAGCAAGGAGTAAGGAAGGCCTTTTGCTTTTAAATTGTTACCCTGATTATTCGGTTTCATTGTCACAAACAGGAATTTAGTAAACCTACAGCACTTAAAACTAGTACAGTAAACCGTGAAATCATTTCAAACATTACGTTACTCTGTATATTTTTATTGGGTTCTGAGAAATGTATCTGGCTGTGACACATTAAAAGAAATCAAATAAAACCTTTAATAACTGAGCATAAAAACATTTTATAAGATAAAAACTTTTCATTTTTTAAGTTAACATCTTAATTAAATGGCTCCACTTAAGGATTTTCTAGAATAGAAGTTGTAGAATTTTGAATAAATGTGATCCTTCATAGTTTAAATTGGAATTGATAGACTATGTAATAGACAATATCAAGATGTTTATATTCATTAATACAATATTTTCAGTATAATTAGATAACAAAATGATTTTATTCTCTTTTAATTGGCAGTTGGCATTAAGATGCATGAGGAGACAAGATGTTTGTCTACTGCTCAAATCTATTCTATTTTAACCCAGTGGTTCTCGATCAGGAGCCATTTTTCACCGTTTCCCCCCACCCCCAGAACAGCTGGCAATGTCTGGAGACATTTTGGGTTGTCACAACTGTGGTGGGCAGGGTGGGGATGCTACTGACATTTAGGGGGTAGAGACCAGGGAAGCCGCTCAACATCCCACAATGCATAGGGCAGCCTGCACAACGAAGAGTTATCTGGCCCCAAATGTCAACAGAGCCCAGGTAGAGAAAGCTTGTTTTAAAGTAATGGTGCCACTCATTGTGCAGATGCTTTTGGATAATGGACCACGTATTCTTTCCCAGTTTCCCAATATTAGAAAGAGCAACTTAGGATCTAGTATATTGGAGTAAATATGAGGGTACTTCTAAAAGTTCATGGAAAAATGGAATTAAAAAATAATATGAACTTTCTGAAGTACCCTCATATTTAGTGCTGACACCTTGGTTAATTGGCATCATTACTTTTATCGTTCACATATATAAATAAATAAGCCATATTCAGAGTAAAACATCCTAGCTGTAGGTGTAGTGAGTTTTCTCTATACCTGCTTAGGTACCAATGATGGAGTTCAATTTTGACCACTGTGTAGAAACTTCTGGTCTAAGAACTGGACTGTCTACCTTGGAGAGTTCTCAACTTGGATATCTATCTTATACCTTTTACACTGCTTGTGCAACTTGAAGTTTTACTTTGACTTGAGTCTTTTTTTTTTTTTTCTTTTAAAATTCTGTTTTCCTCTATGGTGAGCACAGTATTTTGGTATATTCTTATGAAGGTTTCCCCCATATTATCACCTTCAGCCTAATTTATCAATTTACAGATTTCCTCTCTTGTTGTTTCCCTTTATTAACTCCTGTTCTTCTTATTTGGGATTATTTCCTTTAATTCAATTGATAAGGAGGAAGAAATTACCAAAGGCCTGAATAGTGTTTCCCTAAAGATTATCGTTTAATAAACTCCATGGGATACTAGTTAAAATGAGAGCTTAGTCTAATATATATAAAATAAGCTTATAATTTATCATTTGCTCTGTATTCTGAATTTACTATTACAATAAGATCATTTATCCTCTTAAGATGGCTAGTGAGAAAGTAGAATAATCAAACCTATGATTCTTATTTCCAATCAAATCTCAAGGAATGTCATTGCTACTATAACTGATTCATTTTACCCTCCCTCATGTACTTTATCTAACTTGCCTAATCAAAATTTCATTTTATTTTTCTGTTTAAGGCTCATGAAAAAAATATCTGGCTTCAATTTTTAATACAAATTTTGTACTCAAATTTAATCCCTTTTATATATCCCCTTCTTAAGTAAACATTTAACTGTTCATATTGAGTAATAAGATGGAAAATTCTTTATAAGAAGAGTCTACATGTTTTTGGTACCTTCCTTTTGGGACCAGTTTTGATTCCCACAAATGCTGTTTGGGAAGGAAGCCATGTTTCCCTTCTTTGTGTTCCCACTAGGGTCCTGCTGGCCCTCACTTTCCATATATCCTGCCAGTCCAACAGCCCTTGATTAGTAAAAACAGACATATCAAAACTCACTGTCATGGACTGCCCTTACTACCTTCCATTATCTTTCTCCTGTCATTTACACAGAAGTCCTTTCCACATTGAAATCTTCATTAGTGCCCCAGGGCCAAGTCAGAGAATCCAAATACTTTGTTCTCTAAGCTCTGAATCTAACTTGGCTTTTCAGGTGCATATACACTCATGCTCCCTCCCCTAGCCCCTCCGAGCCATTCTACCCGCCAGTCCCTGCAAGTTGGCCACGTCCTACCTCTGCCGTGTGTGTGTGTGTGTGTGTGTGTGTGTGTGTGTGTGTGTGTGTGTGTGTGTGTGTGTGTGTGTGTGTGTGTGTGTGTGTTTCACACCGTTTGCTTAACTTGAATCCTGTGAGCTTTGATTTTTTACCTTTAAACATCTTAGTCATTATTCCAGGTCTCTTTTAATTTATCATATCACCTCCTTTGAGAAATCTTTGCTTTCTTTTGCTTTTGTTGTAGAGTCTTATAATTGGCTCATCAAATCCATTTACTTCTTATCCTCTCCATCTCCTGTGTTCCCATAGCTTTGTTTTTCTTGTTTGTTTGTTTGTTTGTTTTATTTTGTTTTGTTGCTGTAGAAGACTTTCCTGCATGGTTTATCTCCTCATTGTCCGCAGACTCTGAGAAGTTGTCGGAATATGCAGGCGCAGTCTCAAGGCCCAGCATCATCTCCATCATCACGAAAAGGGACTGTTCATGATGGGGCAGAGCCCTGTGCCCCCACTCCCAATGCCACTTGGACAGAACCCAGGGAGAGTGACCTCCAGGGAGTATCCATGTGGGACCTAGCATTTTGTCCACATTTGCATATGCATCTATTGCTCACATGATCTACTTTTGTGTCCTATAAAATTATAAGTTTCTGGAGGGCAGAGACTATACTTGGTTCATTTTTGTACTTCTCATAGCCCATGAATATTTGGTTTCTGAATATAACTGAACTGACTAATCCTAGTCATAAACTGGACTTCTATGGAGCCCAAAACTGTTGGGAAAGAAGTGTCTTCAGGTCTATTGCACTTTTTATCTCATTTCTAGCTAGGAAAAACAAAAAGCAAAAAACAAAAATAACTTCCAGGATCGATCATAAACAAAGAATTCTGGGTTTTAGAATATTTTTGTCTCCATCCTGATATTTTATACTCTATTTTATGAGAAAATCTCATGAAACTAGCATATTCAAAAGTCTCATCAAATTTTGTAGGTTAATTAACAGCCATCACTGTTATGAACTTTGACTTATTTTTCACAGTCTAACCTTTTTTTACTTCAGGGAAAGTTAATCACTGCTGCTTGGAAATAAAAATTAACTCAGACAAACTGAGTGAGTATAATTTTGCCAACATTATGGAGCAGTTTTCAAAAAGTTCATGGGAAGATTCACATTATCTTTTAATTTATTTTTCCATGTATTTTTTGCAGTATCCTCATATTCTTAAACTAGAGGTGTAAAGGACAGTTTCTTAAACACTACACATGAGTACCTCTTTTTGGGTCTCATTCTGTGAATGAATACCAGTAAGTCATAGTGGGTCCCATACAGTCAAAGCAAGACTGTACTGAGTCTTCTGATATTCCTTCCTAGATGTTCACATATTTATACTGCTTCTTAGGCATTATACCAAAGGTTTTCCATGATCTTGGCACACAATGCTTGTATTGCTAAGCTAAAATTCTTGCAGCCGTACACAGAGGTAGGATGTTTGGTCTTTAGTCATCCATTTGTTGCCGGTTGGAGTTTACCCAAAAGTGTTTAGCCCTGCCCATACCTACCTACTTTGCCAGCCTTTATAAAGAGGTGGAGGGGTCCTCAGGCCATGTACCACTTTGGTTAGATGCTCTCATTTTTATAACAGAACCTTAAACTACCTTCCTCCTGGTTGACATACAAAGCATATCAATTAATCAACATCTCAAAATTTCTGCCCTTGTTTTGGCCAGTGACAATGACTTTGAACTCTCTCCCATGTGATAATTATCAACAGCCCTATAATGAGAAATGCTGTTTCTGGAGGACTGTAAAATCTCTCTCCATTCCTACAACTCAGGGATGCCAGCTAGGTTGTTGTATGCTCACCTGTCCTTTACGCACGACAGACAGTGTTAATTAATCACAGAACTTTTCCTTTCTGAGCCTGGACTCAGCCACAAAACTTCACAACACAGTTTATTTCAGGCAGCTACTATGAATGGACCAGAGTTGACGTGCGAGTTGAAACCTATTTGTCATCCTGGGGAAAGACGATCATTGAGGGCCTGTGTGCTCAAGTGGACAGAAAAGTTTTAATGGTTTATAGAATTGATTTAATGCACTCTGATTGTGCCAACAGTTTCCATTGAGGGGATCTGCATGTAACTCCTTATGACACTTAAGTCTCCACTCAGCTCACTACATCATCTTCATGAGGAAACAGACTTTCCCTCAGGACTAAAATTCAAGAAAAACTGTGCTTCTATCAAAACAAAACAAAAACCTGGGTGACTTTTATCTTATGAATACTGGAAACCTTAAAATAGTCACTATTTATCTTTTCTATGGCAATTCAAAAACTTAGAGTCAAATTTCTGGCCTGCCCTTGACGACTGCTCCGGATCCAGTGGAATGCATGCATAAGTGTTAATTTTATTGGTTGCATTACTCTCCTTCCGTTCAGCTCCTCTTTCCTTGGTTTCTTTAACTCTTTTATCTAGTACTGTCTATATTTTAGTAAGGTGCCTCAATCATTTGTGGAAGAAGGTGAGGTAGAATCACTCAATTTTTATACAGGTTGCAATCAACTCAGTAATTTTTATAGAGGTTGCATTTTAACCAATCTCTGTGAGATTGTCATTTTTCAGAGAAAAAAATGACCGACAGTTGAAACATTTTGCAGATGAAGCAGGGTTCCCAGGGTCAGGGTGTTCTACTGAAACTTGTTCTTTTCTCTGTGTTCATCCTAGCACAACATTTTGAATATTCTCACTGTCTTCGAGCCAGAAATGGAGGATGGGAAAAGAAGAAAAAGTAACTAAAACGTGATCATAAAATCGTTATCATTGGCATAAGTAGCAAATCCTATTGCTATAAAGGGGGAGATTATGTCTTTCTATACATGTGAAAAGGGTAAATATTCGATAAATATTTATTGAGAATTTATTGTGTAGAGAAGTGTACTAAGTACTATAAAAGTGGCTTCCTGTGTTTGCCACTCAAAAATATTTTTACTAATGGAATCAAGAAGACCAAGTCTTTTTCCACCTATTGACCCCTTGCCACATCTTCCCTAACTTTCTCATCATTTCTTGTCAAAACCCAAGTTAGGACAACTTCTTAAGCTCCTTGAAGCTTGTCTTATTTGTCAGGGACGCATGTACTCGATAAATGTGACTTGAATGAATGAGTCAGAGATTTACACACAGGGGAAGAAAGATGGTTATAACCGCTTCACGTTTTTCTTGTGAAGAAAACGCAGAGTTGTAAATGGCAGGAGCAAAAATAGCAGCAGAGTGATCTCAGAGCACGGGGCTGCAACCAGAGTTTCAGTCTAAGTGGGGCGATGTCTCCACAGGCCCTAGACAGCAAGAGGGCACTAGGTGCATAGCAAAGGTCATGGAGAGGAGACGTCAGGAAGTAGAGGAATTCTGCATACTCCACTCATCTGCCTAGCATTTAAGATCGGCCTGTAGGGCTAGAAGAAACACGCTTTCACAGTTCTGGTTTACAGGATATGAAAACTGGCTGGAAGGAACACGGGTTCACAGATCCAGTTTGGAGGACGTGAAAACTGGCTCGAAGAAACTCGAGTAAATTGGGCATGAAAACTAGCGGGAAAGGACACGTCCAGTGTTGCTTCTCTACTGAGTCACCTGTTCCTAACACATCAAGTCGTGGTGTTTGGAGAGAATCTGAAAAAAGTCATTTCTTAGACGAGGACCGTAGGCCTGCAGTCCGATTTCACCCCACAAACGCCACTAGCGGTGGGCAGGGAAAAGGAGGGGGGTTGGTCGGGCGAGGGGCGGGGGCGGGGCCAGAGTGGAGCGCAGAGGCGTGGCCTAGGGTGGAGGGGCTAGTTCACGCGAAGCGCAAGGCGCGGCTTCGGCGGGAGGGGTGTGGCCAGGGCGGAGAGCGGAGGCCCGCACGGTCTGGTGGGGCGTGGTCAGGGCGGTACGTATCAACGTAGCGGGGCGCTGGTCTGTCAGGTGGGGGCGTGGCCCGAACGTGTGGGGTGGTGTGGGGCGGGGCGGGGCGTGGCTATAATGGCTGGGCGCGCTGGCAGCGGGTGTCGGGAGGCTCGCGAGCCGCGAGGTTCTTGACCTGGGGCATCGCTGAGGTAAGGATGGGCGGCCGAATGGAGTGGGGGCGACAGCGCGGGCGGGCCGACCCATAGCGATCCGTGACCCTCCCCACGACCCCCAACCCCGCCGCTCCAGGTCCCAGAGCCCGGACAGCTGTTGGTCTTGCGAGTATTTCGTGGGTCCCGTCGGGGCGCCCCGGGGGACTTGGGGGGTGGTGCTGTAATGAGGCATCTCCCTTCCTCACCTCAGTCCTCTTCCTCCACTATGGGGGTCACCAGACTGCTTCATCTTCTTTACGGTTCGTAGCACTATGATGGAAGAACAGCTGTCCCAGAGAATTTGTGGGAGCGAGAGGGCAGTTCCTTGGGAGGGGGTGTTGTTAGGGTTGGTTGAATCTAAATAACTCAAGAAAGTCCAGCCTGCTGTGAAATAGCTGCAGAATGGGTAAGGGTTGCAAATCTGAGGTTGCAGTTTGCAGTTCCAAAAACCGAGGCGCAGTAAGCTGGTACTCACTCGGGTTTGCACTGTGTTTCTGACCACCCTCCTCACCCTCTCACTATGCCAGTGGCTATGGACAGACTCACAGCCAACCCCAGGGCAGGGGATCAGAATCACAACTGTGCCATGTAGACAAATCTGAGTTTTCTTCACTGCACAATTCCTTCTGGCCTTTTTGTTTTGTGCTCCGCCCCAGAGCTGGAGGAGAGCAACCTCCAAACATTTTTGGTGGCTGAGATTCTTTGAGGCATTGGTCAAATGCTTCTGCGCTCAGGCCGGTGGCAACTCGTTAATATTAATGTCAGTGCCCTCTTCTCCCTACTATTTTCGCTGGGAAAGTTTGAGAAATAGGGGGAGTTAATGTGTACACCTTAGTTTCGATAGAACTTGTTCAGTCTCAGCTACTGAAAACCACATTGCTTTCTGCTTCCCTTCTTCCATTGCTGATAATCTGGCCATTTCCAGTCTGCTGTTTGAAAGCCTTTCTGGAGTATGAAGAGGAGTAGCCCTGTTTCTCTGGTGAGGGAAGCTGCCCCAGACTCTACCTTTGAGCCATTCCTGCACATCCCTGAGTGACCACTGTTCTCAGATATGTTGGAGATATTTCAGCTTTCTAGGGCTTTCTTCCATTACTCAGATATTTTTAAGTCAGTACCTGGGTTGGAATTCACTGAAAGGCCAAAAGCAGCAAGGGTACCATTCTCTGTGCCTGTGCAGACCTGCCCTCTTCTCCCTGGAGCCAGGCAAAAGGCTTCCACTGTTGTTAGGATGCAATAAAGGTTGAGTGAATTGTGAGTGAATCAGTGAATATGAAGGTTTTGAAAATCTGATGGAAAGGAGGAAATGCATATCATCTGATTGGCCACACTGGGAAGTTAGTTGCAGGACACAGAGCCATTACTAGACACGTATTTTGAAACCTCTGGCAATCCCAGATTGGGATCATGCTCTCAGAGAGAAGTGGGTGAAAGGAAAAAACTAAGCTTTCTCAGTCAAGATATGGCAACATAACCTCTAACTTAGATTTCAAGGAATTCCAAAAGGCTTCCTTTTTTTTTTTTTTTTTAATTTTTATTGAATCATAACCGATTATACATATTTTGGGGGTTCAACGTTGACATGTTGATCGAATCAATACTACTAGCATATATATTGTTACAAATCATACTTACTCTTTATGTCCCTTGTCCAATCTTTCCCTATCCTCCTCTCCCTCCCCCCTCCCACTTCTGATAACCCTAGATTTCTTCTCTCCTTCTGAAAGAGTAATGGTTACTCTGTTGATTTGTTGCCTAGATGATCTGTCCAGTGCTGAGAGGTGTGTTCATGTTCCCCAATATTACCATAGAGCAGATGCTTCTGTCACTCTGGAAGGGGCTTTGTGGAGAGAGGTATCCTCTTGGTCTCTGCTGGTGACTTTCTTGTGTCAATGCACTCCAGTGGCTGGTGGACTGTCTGCATGGTGGTTGTGGCATCTAGCTGCTTTCGCTGAGCCGTAATTATTGTGGTGGCTGTGGTGGGCCACCCACATGGAGATGATGTTTTTGGCATGCTCCTTGGTGCTGGTGGTGTGCCTGGTTGTGGGGGGGGGGGGGGGGTCCAGTGCCCAGATCCGTACCTCAGGTACCCGAGTGGGCCCCAAGGCACTGGCAGTATGCCTGGCCGGAACTAACTTTTTGTCCTTTGCTTACTTCTAAAATGGGGAAACTTCCTGTAGGGACCAGTACTTGAGCTATGTGGTTGAGCTAAATTGCTGCTTTGCTGCTGATTCCCTAGGGAAGGCTTTTTGTGCAGCTCAGGTTTTTACAGTTGACCTTATAGGTACTTCCAGCTCTCCAGAGACCTGGTGCACCTGGGTTGTGTAGAAACTCTGATCTGGGCCTGAGTCTTTTCATCAAACTGCACCCCATGCAATTCTATATTCGTGACCAGTCTCCTCTGAGTGGTCCTTCGCTAACTGGGGTGCTGGTCAGCTGTCCTTGTTGTGCCCCAGTGTTTTCCTGGTGGGCCTGTCTCCCCCACCCCCCATGCTCCAAACACTTCCCATGGGATGGGCCATACACTGGTCCCTTGCAATGACTCACTGGACTATGACTGGCTCCTTTTTTTCAGTTGTTGTCACTCCTTGCTTCTATGTGGGCCCACAGGAACCCTATTAGTGGTCTTACTGTCCTGAGGGCCACCAAGGCCCTCTTCTCCCCTGCTGCCTCCAAGCAACTTCATCCAAAGCGCACAGCTGTGGCTTTTGCCAGCTCCTGCTCCGTGCACTCAGCAGCTCCAGAATTAAAGTGGCCACAGCACAAAATGGTAGGAGTGGTTTTTTCTTTCTCTCATCGTGGCTTCTCCTGCCTACACGCACTCCGTAGGTCTCTCCTCCTCTTCCCCTGAGCTCTAGCAGCCCCAGCTTGGCTGTTGTTGCTTTTTCATAGTTGTAAATTGGTTGATTTGTGGGAGAGAGTGAGTCTGGGGACTGTCTATTCTGCCATCTTGACCAGAAGCCAAGTCTTGCTTCCTTTTGAAATCAGGAGGTGAGAAGATGAAGGATAAATCTGATGGGAATCAAATAATTTTTTTCAATGTAATTGTAACTTTTAGTCTGAGTACTTTTTTTTTTTTTTTGCTGTTTTGCATAAGTATAAATGGCTTAATCAGGCAGAGTTCAAACTACTTGTCATTTAATAAATATATGGTTTATGAGTGATTCTTTGAGGGCTTTCAGAATCTTTTTTTCTCACACATTTCTAAGTCTGCAAAACAGCAGATAAGGGATATGTTAGTAAAATCCAAGGATATACATAAATAATCAGTGATAGTAAAGGCACATAGCACAGAAAGCTTAGCTTCCCTGTGGCGCATCAAGCCCATAGACCCATCTTTATGGCCAAATTTAATTATGGACAGATTTTTCGTGGAATACAGTTATGTGCTGTGTTTGATGATTAAACATTATTTGAGATTTTACAAGCTTGGATTTTGAGTTCAGTGAGTAAGTTTAAATAACCAACTCAATAAACTTTTACTTTTCATTTAACAGAGGGGATCGGCCTTAGGACTGAGCGTTGTATTGTTACAGATATTGTAGCTTAGCATTAGCTGAGTTTCTATTTATTTGAATTTTCCTGGATCCCTCCTTCCATGCTGATTCTTCCCTGATTGCCTTTGACTATTCCTTCTCAGTCTCTCGGCATCCTTAATCACTTCTTTTTGTCAGTCTCCCTTGATATACCTGTAACTCCTAGGGGGGGGGGCAGACAGGGGATTTTTCTTCTGGATCTAGCTTGTGACTGCTCCTGAGCACCAGAGCTGCTTTGCCAACTCTCTTCTAGACCTTTCCTCTCGGCTTTCCCATTGGCACCTCAAATCCAATATGATTAGTGATGAGACCATTATCTTTCCCTCCCCTGTTTCTCATGCCAGGTTCTATTTCTATGTTCAGGGATTCATCCTCCCCCTACCACCAGCATCATGCCAGCTGCAAAATCACAAGGCTTCTACTTCTTCCCTTTTCTCTCCTCCAGTTGAGTGCCAAACTGTACTTCTTTTTTTTTTTTAATCAAAATGGCTATCTCTTGAATACAGCAGACCTTGTCCATTTCTATGGCCATGCGCAGTTCGGTGCTTCATATTCTCCGACTTGGATTATTGTACTTTCATTTCAAACTTTTCATGCCCAAACCTGAGCTACTGATTTCCCACCCCAAACCTCTTCTACCCACTGTCTTCCATATTTCAGTTTGTGGTAACTCCATCCTTCCAGTTGCTTAGGCCAAGAATCTTCCAGTAATCCTCAACTCCTTTCTTTCACATCTTACTCACTGTATCTTCAAGATATATCCAATATCCAACCACTTCTTACCACCTCTACTGTGACATGCTTAGTTCAAGTCCCTGGATTATCCTAAATGGTCCTCCTGCTTTTTCCCTGCCCACCCACCAACTGCCCAAGGCAATTTTCAATAGGACACACTGAGTGACCTTTTAAAAATGTAAATTAGATTGTTACTCCTCTGCTCAAAAACCTCCCTTGTCTGTTCATTTCACTTAGAGCAATGGTTCTCAATCTAGGGTAACCCCTCCCCCGCCCATGGGATATCTGGCAATGCCTGGAGACACTTTTTGTTGTCACAACTCTGGTATAGGGTGCTACTGGCATCTAGCAGATGCCAGCCAGTAGGGATGCTGCTAAACACCCTGTGATGCACAGGACAGCCCCCTACAACCAAGAATCATCTGGTCAAAAATGTCAATAGTGCCTGGGTTGAGAGACCCCAACTTAGAGAAAGAACTCTTAGGATGGCCTAGAAGTCTACTGGGTCTGGCGTCCATTATCCCCAGACCTCATCTCCTACTGCCTTCCTCCTGGTTCACTCCACTCCTGCCGTATTGGCCTCCTTTATGTTTCTTGAATGTGCCAGACATGCTTCCACTTCAGGATCTTTGCACAGGCATTTCCCCTGCCTGGAGTGCCCTTCCTCTAGATACCCATATAACTAATTCCCTACCTCCTTCAATCCTTTGCTCAAACTTCACCTTCTCAATGAGGTTTCTCCTGAGTGATTCATTTAAAAATACAACACTTCCTCCCTGGTGGCACTCCAAATTCTCCTTCCCCTGCTCTGCTTTTCACTGAACATATTCTAACTGTCTGTACAACTGATGGACTTATTACATTTGTTGTTTGTTATCTGCATCCCTCTACTGGGATGTAAGCTCCGCAAGGGTAGGGACTTTTTTTTGTCCCCAAGGAGCCTAAAACAGTATCTGGCATTTAATAGCTGTTCAGTTGATATCTTGATGAAAGTAAGAGTGAGAGAGTGAAGGACTGAATGAAAGATAGCTGAAGGGATCACCCCCTCCCTGACTTGGCCAGCTGCACTCTTCGCCCACTCCCTGCCATCCTGTGCTCGCTGTTGGTGTCATCAGAAGCCATCAGTGCTTCCGCTGGTACACATGGAATAACACCTGCAAGGCCTCGCATCTATGGGAAATTCATATTTCCCAAATCAATCTCAAATCCCCACCCAGCCCCACCTTCCACTGTACCCCCTGGGCATCTGTCTGGCCGGTGTGTGACAAATATAAATAGCAGACTTGGAATGATGGGGTGCTCAGATACACTCTAGGCTTTGTTCCAAAAACCGGGTTTGGGAGGATTATTTTGTTTTGGGGAGGTTGTTTTGTTTTTGTCTAAAGGACACAAAATGAGGTCTGCAGAGTCAGTGTCCCCTGCAGTAAGATCAGCTGCATCCTGGGGAACAGGCAGAGGTTCAGACTTCTGGACCACTACCAGCCAGTCTGCCACTGGGTGGTGGGCTTTGTGGAGGAGAATACTAAGAGGGTGAGAGTAACTTCAGGCCCACTGGAGCCCTCCTGCCCCCTATCCCTAGAGAGCCGGTCTTGCAGTGTGCAGGAGACACTTCCTGTGGGCCAAGTGTCATTGGTTGCCAGCCTCGGCATTGTGCACAGACAGCATGACTGCAGAGTTTAGGGCAGTTTCCAAGGCATGACCACAATCCTGGCAGTCAGCCTCAGCCTGCTCCACCAGCTCAGCCTCTCCTGAGTGCTTTCCTGCAGCTCTTTGTGAAGCAAAGCCAAGGGTCATTTCCCCAGACTTCTCTGGGTGCCATGCTAGCAGGCCTCAGACCCTCCACGCAGCCTTTCATGCAGGGCCCTGAGCCCTGGCCACGTGTGTGTCCACTCATCTGTTTGCTGGCAGACATGCCCTTGGCCTTGTCTTATCACAGCCTTCCCTTTGAAGGTGAAGCTGGCACGTCCTTTCTGTTGAGTGTATGTTGTCCTTGGCATCATCTTCCTGGAAATTACTAAGTCTCTCTTCCCAACTAGATTGCAAGGAAGCAAGGAGAGCTTTTCCACGTTTGCCCACATATCCCTGATACTGGAATTGTTTACTGAATAAACCTAAGGTTCTGCATATTTCAACCCCAACTGTCGTCTCTGGCCTTGGCGTCCAATCACTGCTCCCACCATGTCCTCATCATTCTTGAAGTTTCCCCTGTCCATCCCTCTGCCCCTTCCTGAAACTTAGAGCCTCTGCCCCTGTGTTCTCATTGCACTAAATCAAGGCTGTCATTGCATCTGGCTTGGATTAAGAAATATCTGTTTGAGTATGCTAGTAAGTAAAGTAAGCCAGCCACAGAAGGACAAACATCATAGGATTCCACTTATGTGAGTTAACTAGAACAGGCAAATACACAGAGACATAAAGTAGAATAGACGTTACCAGGAGATGGGGGATGGAGGAGGAGTTATTGTTTAATGAGTACAGAGTTTATGTTGGGGATGATGAAAAAGTTTTGGGTATAGATGGTGGTGATGGTTACACAACATTGTGAATGTATTTAATGCCACTGAATTGTACATTCACAATTGGTTAAAATGATAAATATTATATATATTTTACCATAACTTTAAAAAAGGTAACCAAAAAGAGAGAGAAGTTATTTGTTTATTTATTTATTTTTTTTTGTCTTTTTCGTGACCGGCACTCAGCCAGTGAGTGCACCGGCCATTCCTATATAGGATCCGAACCCGCGGCGGGAGCGTCGCCGCGCTCCCAGCGCCGCACTCTCCCGAGTGCGCCACGGGCTCGGCCCTAGAAGTTATTTGTTTAAATAGTTTTTCCTTGTAGATTACAAGCTTGTGGGAAGGGGGAAAGAGCATGACTTTTTCATCTTTACACAAGCACAGTGCTTGACATGAGAGAATCCCTCACTGTTGCTCCAATTCAGGAATGGAAGTCAATGGAAAGGAAGCATTAAGGCAAGGCTTCCCCATATCTTTTAGCAGTTTTTGAAATTTTTTAGTGTCAAATCAATTTTATCTGAAGGAATCCTGATTAGTTCCAATTGTTTGATGGTAATGGCTTAAAAAGAAAAAATATTAAGTCATCCAAAACTGCCTTCTGTTTTCTTAGTTTTTGCATTTATATCATGGGTAGCATTTTAGCCAACTTAATTGTAGTACTAATAACTTGCACGTATGTATCACTCACTAGCATTTTCAGAGAGTTTTCTCATAGCTTGTACCATTTGAAGTCACAGAGTCAACTTCTTGTGTGGTGTTATTGAACAACTATTTTTCCTGCTCCTCTGGTACTAGACTCTTGCTAAGTTTTAAGGGTGTACATTAAGCCTTAATCTTTTTTTTTTTTTTTTTTTTACTAAAATGTATGCTTTATTAGCTTATCACTAAATATTTCCATCTCACACTTTTTGTTTCAGTTTCACAAATTATTAAAAAAGGGAAGATTTACTATGAATTGAGCATTGCACATGAAAGTTAAAATAGCAATAAAGCTTATGGGAACCTTGAACACTATACTTTGTTGTTTTCATAGCTGGACATGTTTTCTTCAGTCACAACTTGGTTCCATTACATAAGCCAAACTTTGTGGGTTTTTTATTTTATTATTTCATTTTAATTTATCAATATACAATGTAGTTGATTTTCGTGTCCCTTTACCAATTCCTCCTTTTCCTCCCTTCCTCTCCCCGCTCCCTCTCCCCCCTCCCCCCCATCAACATCATATCTGTTCACTTGACTTAACAAGTTCAAGGAATTGTGATTGTTGTGTCTTCTTTTATTAAGGCTTAATCTTAAGCATTTCAGTTCATCTAATCCTTTTACTCTGCTGAGCTGCAATTATAACTTTTTTGTTCGGTTGGTTGATTGTTTTGTTTTGGCAGCTGGCCAGTTAAGGGGATCCAAACCCTTGACCTTAGTGTTATCATCACCACGCTCTAGCCAAGTGAGCTAACCGATCAGCCCTGCAATTATAAATTATGCAGTTTCATGCTGAACATGGTCTTTCAAGTTAGGAAGAATATAAAGTTCCTAATCTGAGCTCTTATCCAAGAAGAGGGTGAAGATATCAAGAGAGAAGTAAAGTGGTTACATGAAAGGTTACGTTGATACTGATAAAGTCTATTGGGTTACTAGGCTTTTTTGCTATCTTTTTAATTTTGAAAAATTTATTGTTTTCATATTCTGTAATAAACTATCACCAGGGGCTGTTTCATACAGATCATTTTTATGGAAAAGAAACTATAAAATAGGAGGTTATTTCCCTATAAAAATACAATTATGAATGAGTTGATATGATGTCTGGGATTTGCTTCAAAATAACCTGGAAAGTGGAAGGGGGGGTGTAAATAAAACATGATTTACCTTGAACACATAATTATTGAAATGGAGTATTGGATTCATGGGTGGATTTATTATAGTATTCTCACTATATTTGTATGAATTTGAAGTTTTCCGTAATACAAAATAAAGGGGAAAAAAAGCAGAATTAGCTTCTGAATTGAGGTGGCAATGGTCTAATATTCTGTAAACCTGCTCAGTTAATTCAGTTAAGGAGGGTATTTGAAAACAAGGTGCTATTATTTGGCTCAAGGCACTATCAAGATAATCCCTTGGAAGTTTATTACCGGTCTGTGTTTGAAATCCTGAGTCAAACTTTTGCATATCTTAAATAAGGTACATTTTGACGTACACGCTCCCTTCAAAAATATATACACACAAATATACACATAAAAGTATAAAGAAAACTGATTTTAACTTTGGTTTGAGAATGTAAAACACCTCTTGGGCAGTGCAGACATACATTAGATGTCCCTGGCCTAAAGACCCCAGGTAGGGAGTTAGGCCTGCAGGTGAGGAGCCGCTGTAGGATTCACAAACTTCCTACTGGTCCCCTTTTACGCGATGGCCCTCTGAGTTCAGTGGATACATTCCCAAACTCATGCACATACAAAGCACATGGCACCAGGGCTAAAGACTGGTACAGATGTAACACTCTGGCCATTGAACATGGGAAAATGGGCAAGGTGAATCTTGAACTCTCTCTCTACCTCTTACATGTTCACAAAGTTTCAGATGATGCTTTCCAAGGTATTCACTATGGTGTTCTGGAATTACAGTTACATTAACTTTGAACACTTCTCCAGGCAGATGGCTTGTTGATAGCCAGTTAAAGAGTTCTGCCTGGACCCCTCAATTGTTCCTTGTGGGTAGTGATAGGAAGTAACTCTGCTTCCCGCTTTCATTGGACACAGTTAGTCAGATGTGATTTTCTCTCTTTTCACTTAGGTGTAGCCTTCTTCCCTGTAGCTCAGGTGCAGCAGGGTCAAGGAGAGCAGTACAGAGAGAAGAGCTAATTCACAGCCAGCTAGTAGCAGGGACATGCGTGAAAAGAGACGGGTGAAATCACAATGTTGGCCTCCTTGCTTAGCATCGCTGGGGATCATGTGAGTTTTGTATCTTACACTCTTCTTGAAAAGATGATATGAAGAAATAAAGTTCAGGTCTGTGAGTGAAATGTGTCTTTAGTGCCCCTCAGTTTCTCTTTTTGTGCCTTTGTCCCCAAGTCAAGGCCACACTGCTGAGAGCCCTCCTTTTGACAGGGGATGGCAGAATCTCAGGAGGCAGACAAACTGCTGTGACCTGCTTTGCTGTGTGTTTCCATGTTCACCTTTTTTTATGAAATACAAACATGATTGAGGTAAACTTTGCATAACATAAAATTAAGCTATTTTAAGGGTATAATTCAGTGGCATTTAGAACATTCAAAATGTTATACAACCACCACTTGTGTCTAGTTCCAAAACATTTTCATCACCCCAAAAAGAAACCCCATACCTTCTAAGCAGTCACTCCCCATCTCCCCTTCCCTTGACCCCTAGCAACCACCAGCCAGCTTTCTGTCTATAGATTTCCCTGTCCTGAGTATTTCATGTGAATGGAATCTACGTTACCGTTGTGTGTGGCTTTTTTCACTTAGCACCATGTTTTCAAGGTTCATCCGCCTTCTTACCAAGTACCAGGACTTCATTCCTTTTCATGATCTTGTTCACCTTTGCATCACAGCACCCGACGCAGTGCCTGCAGCAGAGGAAATGCAGTAGATGTTGGGATGGAAATTCTAACTGACAGAGTTCCCATCCCTGTGAGGCTAGGTCAGGTTCATGTTCGGCTACGTCCCTCTTATAGATCAGGCAGGACTTTGGGGGTCCTTCAGATCTTACAGGTAGGGATATGAGACTCTCCTTCTAAAGGACAAGCATTTAAAAGTTTTGAAAGTATAAACGGTCCTGCAATTGGGGGGTGCTGGCATTTGAGAAAGCGAGGGCCCCTCAGTACTGTCATGTCATGCTGGCCATCATGTCACGGTTCTCAGTTCTTGACGTTAAAATCTCTGTCACCAAGGAAGCCTCCTCAGGTCTTTCAGCTAGTACCTCGAACACCTGTGGGGAACCAGGTCTTGAGAGATGCAGCTGTGATGGAGACAGACACAGTCCCCACAACCATGGGGCTTAGTTGCTGGGGAGGATGGAGTTGTAAAGGACATTCCTGGTCAGGTGCTTCCTCCAGCTGCCACAAGTGCTGGGCCAAGAAGAGGGTGCTGGGCCAACCTGGTGAGCAGGTGCTCAGGGAGCCTTCGAGGGATCATGCTGCAGTTAGTCGCCTGAAGGGTGGGCGGGAGTGACCCAGGCCAAGATGGAGGACGGGTGGTCCAGGAAAGCAAGAGCATCAGCACAGGCTGGAGGAGGGCAGGACATGGAGAAGCGAAGTCCACGGGGCCAGGGGCAGGCAGTGGATGTGAGGCTGAGGGCTCCACAAGGCCAGGGTCCAGCCTCACAGTCACACCAGCCCCATGGTTGCTCAGATGGTGTCCCCAACAGCTGTCTGAAAGCATCTCAACTAATCCTGCTAAACACTTCTAAATCTGTGGTGGAATGATTGTGTAATCAGGGGGAAAAAGGTTTCTTAAATTTCAGAACTTGTTTGCTCACTTGGTACAGGGATGGAAGATTTCAGGAAAAATGAATGAAGCAATATTGGAGGGGAGAGGGGAAGAGAAGTGTGCAAAGCCGATGTGACTGTAATTCCAGAACAGCATTGTGAATACCTTGGAAAGCATCATCTGAGACTTTGTGAACATGCAAGAGGTAGAGAGAGTTCAGGATTCACCTTGCCCATTTTCCCATGTTCAAGGGCCAGAGTGTTACGCCTTACACTGGCAAAAGTCACAGATTATATTTAAGCTTAGATTTCAAAACCACCTATGACTATTTTGGCAGGATGTATCTTAGGTTTCTTTTTCTTTTTTTTTTAAAGCAATCCAGATACAGATGTTATTTTTATTCAGGCTGCCTAGAGGAAGCTTTAATCTTTGGGTTCTTCCTACATGAAAATACCATGCTGAATTTCAGGAAGTAAATTACTTTTTAACTATAAGAAATTGTACTGTAAACAGTCTTTTCATTCCTGTAGATAAAGAGAATCTTTTCTCTGGACCTCTAATATTTGCCAACCCCAAGGGAAAAGAAAACATGAGTCAGTCATCCGACCCTGCCCTCCACCAAGGAGACCAATGGGTTTGAGGAACAAGAGCGCATAAACCCTGGCCCTCCCTGCCCCTCAGGGTGTGTACTGCTGTTCTGAATGTTGTTATCCTACCTAGAGGATTCCTAGGGATCTCAAATCTCTATTGTTTACAGCTTTCCTCCTCTGCCCTCCTCCCTTTAGGGTATTAGGTCCCTTCAAATTATTTGGGAAGTGATAGAGAATTCAAGCTAAGGATGTTGGTGATGAATAGCCTGAGGGTCATTCTTCGAGTCTCTCCATGCAAATCACTTTGGAAAAGGTTCCAGCTTCCGAGGTCCATGCCAGTGAGGCCCTGCAGCCTTTATACCTGCACTTACAAAACCCGGAACCGAGCCTGTGAGTACACTTCTGCCTCAAAGAGAGCAGAAAGGCTTGTTTGTTTTATAACCATCACCTGTGTTAAGCATTTGTGACTATGGGTCATTGGCATTCCAGTGTGGGATTATATGCTTTAAGGTTATATGTGAGAATGACTGTTTCTCTATTTGTCTACTAAAATAAATGTGGAAAGTTCTTTCTTGACCAATTTTAAAATGTCAAAATGATGTCATGTGGAGACCGGCCAAGAGAAATGTCCAGTTTCAAATATTTTGGAACGTGTTCTTTATTGTTCTTGTTAGCAATTGTCTTTTTACTAACGTTGGTCCACAGACTGCTAATTATTTCTGTGACTCTTAAGTTTTTGAAAGTTGCATATTAATGTTTGCAAACAGTTCAGTAGCTTCACATTGTAGAATATTCTGTCCCAAGTTAGAATTGCTGAGTAATCCGAGCTGACCTGCTTGCAAGTGTGCGCTCTGCTGTAAACACGGAAGATCAAGTGAGGCAGCAGATGGTCTTCCTCAAACCTCTTCCACCTTGTTCCCCTCCTGGAAAGACAGATCCCCATCCACGTCTGGATGTTGCAGGGATTCTTCATCACGGCACTACTGACATTGGGGATGGACAATTCTGTGTAGTTTGGGGCTGTCCTATCCACTGTAGGGTCTTTAGTAACATCCCTGGCATCTACCCACTAGATGCCAGTAGCACCCCCACCGACTTATAACAACCAAAAATATCTGCAGACATTGCCAAACAAGCTCTGGGGGACAAAATTGCTCTCTGGTTAAGAACCATTGAGATGATAGAAGAGGATACTGTATGTATTTGTTGGAGAGAAGAGTTTGAGTTTATGAAGTGGCTGAGTATATCATTAAAGAGGAATTATTCATGTTTTCCATTATTCAAAAGAAATTAACACACAGTTTTCAAATGCTGGTTTGCACTAAGGTCTAGGTTTCTTGACTTTTTATGTTTACTCTCTTTGACCCTATATGCATGTAATAAAAAGAATGGGTAGAAATGGAATGCTTATAAATTAGTAATGCTAATCTGGCTAAATCTAAGGGCTTGAAACTGCTCCATAAATATATTTTTATTGTAAGTTTATTTTGTCTCCTTCAGCATTGACCATGTTCTCATTAAAATAAACTGGCCGGAGTCATAACAAATTTCTGGTTGCTGGGTGTGGCATGCCCACTTCCTACCACGACTGGCTTATTCTAAACACTGGCACTTTGTGGTCTAAGGCTTGAAATGGAAATTAGTCATATTTATGTAGTTACCAAAGTTTTGCCTTTTTAACAGGAAGTTGAAAGTTAAAGGTCTAAAATCCAGTATGCTTATGTCTTTAGGATAGTTTGCTCCTTTTAGTGCTGACAAAAAAACAAACAGTAGTGGCTTGGGGAGGTGACAGCTTTACTTCATTAATTTCTCACATTAGATGACATGTTCTTGTTGGTAAGTTACTAGGAAAAACAGGTGACAGTTACCATTTGATTTTGCTTTTGGCATATTACATTGTTCCAACCTCTTTTCACCCAGGAGAACATGGTGGTCTTTGCTGCCCTGGGCCATGGAGCATGCCCTCTTGTGATATTCCAGTCCCTCACCTGCTTAGTTGTAAAAACAATACTCATTGTTTCTGGCAGCTCAGTTCCCCAAGGGAATGCTCAGTGTACACTTGTGACCAAACATGACCCGAGATTGTGAGGGTTAGAAAGTCAATGTTGGCAGCTGCTTCTCATACTGTGATTGTAATCATCATCATCATCATCATCTTCATCATCATCAGTGGCCCAGTGCCTGCCTCAAATGTTTAAATCTGACCATTTTAAGATGAGATGAAGCAGAATAAGGAGTAAATGAAGTAGGAAGTTGCGGCAAATTATGAAAGCAGCATTTCAGAACAGCCCTGTGCCCTGCTTGTCTACCTTCCTTCGCTCCCCACCTTCCTCTCAGGTAATCATTGGCTTTCAACTCAAATTGCTGTTTGCTATTGTGTCAAGTGCAGCCATTATGGAAAACAGTATGGAGGTTTCTCAAACAACTATAGATAGATCTGCCATACGATCCAGCAATCCCATTTCTGGGTATATACCCAAAGGAATGGAAATCATCATGTTGAAAGGATACCTGCACTCCCTTGTTCACTGTAGCTCTATTTACAACAGCCAAGATATGGAACCAACCTAAATGTCCATTGACAGACAACTAGATAAGGAAAATGTGGTATACATACACAATGGAATAAAAAAGAACGAAATTCTGCCATTTGCAGTACATGGATGAGCTTGGAGAAAATTTTGATAAGTGAAACAAGCCAGGCAAAGAAAGAGAAATACCGCATGTCCTCATTTATAAGTGGGAGGGAGGGAGGAAGGGAGGAAGGAAGGAAGGAAGGAAGGAAGGAAAGAAGGAAGGAAGGAAGGAGAGAAAGAAAAGAAAAAGAGAGAAAGAAAAGAAAGGAGGGAGGGAGAGAGGGAGAGAAGACAGACCACAGTAAAATGTTGAACTTTCAGAAGGAGAGAACAGACCTATGGTTACTACAGGTGGGGAAGGGGGGGGATTATGGAGAAATTGGGCAAGGGACACAAAGGATCATGTAATAATCGTGGGGAAAATAGGATAATTTAGTCAGGCTCCCTCAGCTTAGGTCTGGTTGGGGGTCAAGCAGCACATTCCTTGTAAACAAGTTGTGCATGGGTGGAGTTAGTGCACATGTGCACCAATGTATCTTTTTAGTTTTGTTGCTATTGTGTGTTCTTGAGTTTGTGAAGCAGAAGTTGGCCGGCAGAGCTTGTGTCTAAAAATAAAGTATGTTTACTCTGCTGGCAGCTGCTCAGTTTTTCTTTGGACTTTGCTGGTAGCAGTGGAGTTTCTGAGTTTCTCTTTGTACTGCCTAGCTCCTAGACGTTTGTGTGCTGAATAAAAGACTATTCCTTCTTCAACCAAGTCTCCAAGGACCTTTTTGCCAGTTACCTAGCTCATAGACCTGCATGTGAAGGGTTTGTGAATGGGCTCGAGGGGTCTGTTAGCTCCAGACCCTAGCCCTAGCTCTACAATAATGAACATGCTAATAACATTGATTTGATCATCACATATTGCACACAAATACTGGTAGTCAACACTATACCCCCAAAATATGAATAATCAATTATGTTTCAACTAAAATTCTTTTTTAATTAAAAAAAAAAAGAATCACTGGAGGGGCTGGCCAGTTAACTCAGTTGGTTATAGCACAGCCTTGTATCACCAAGGTCAAAGGTTCACTTCCCCATACTGGCCAACCACCAAAAGAAAGAAACAAACAAAAACAAGGAAAAAAAAAAGACACAGAAAAAGAATCACTGGAATAATAACAAATCCGTACCTTTTTCATTCCAGATGATATTCTTTCTATTTCACTAAATTCTATTAAATTCATTTTCCTATGGTCTAAGATCTCATGCCTAATTTTTTAAATGTGACAATTAGGCTAAATTTCACTAGACAATACCCTAAGTGAAATGTATTTTATTTTCATCTTGGATAACAAGTGTATTGCCTAGAAGTCCTCAAAGTTAGGACTGTCAACAGTTACCATCTGCATCTTGACAGAGTAGCAAACAGCAATTTGAGTTGAAAGCTGATGATTACCTGAGAGGAAGGTTGGGAGCGAAGGACACATACATACTACCAAGACTGAACCAAGAAGACATAGAAAACCTGAACAGACCAGTAATAAGCAATGAGATTGAAGCAATAATCAGCAGTCTCCCAACAAAGAAAAGCCCAGGACCAGATGGCTTTGCTGATGAATTCTACCAAGCCTTTAAAGAGGAATTAATACCAATTCTCTTCAAACTATTGCAAAATATTGAAACAGAGGCCACTCTCCCAAACTCATTCTGTGAGGCCAGCATCACCCTGACACCAAAACCAGACAAAGATACAACAAAAAGAGAAAACTACAGACCAATATCTCTGATGAACATGGACGGAAAAATCCTCAACAAAATATTAGCAATTAGAATACAGCAACACATAATTATACGTCATGATCAAGTGGGATTCATCCCAGGGAGGCAAGGATGGTTCAACATACGTGTCAGTAAATGTGACACACCACATCAACAAAAACAAGGACAAAAACCATATGATTATCTCAATAGATGCAGAAAAAGCATTTGACAAAATTCAACACCACTTCATGATAAAGACTCTCAGCAAATTAGGTATAGAAGGAAAGTATCTCAACACAATAAAAGCCATATATGACAAAACTCCAGTGATTCTTAATGTTCATGATTGATCTCCCTACTTTTAGAAGGGAGAGAAACATTTTAGGACAGCTTGAACTAGAATGGCACTATATAAACTGTAGCCACTAGCTCCATGAGAATACTACATGTGAATTTAAATTTATTAAAATTTTATAGTCACATGTGCCTAGAATTTACCATAGTGGACATTTTCATCATCAGAAAAAGGTCTACATGATAGCACTAATCTATATTATAACTGAACTGTGTTAGAAAGTTCTATTATTTCTCCAATTAATTTTGAAGAACACAAATAAAGCCTGGAGAATGATTAAAAGCTTGTTTTTCAGTGTTTTCACAAAGAACTCTGATAATCTCCAGATAATATAGACTCAGGGTGCCCCAGATAGTCATTTGTTAACGTTCAAATAACCTTGAGAAACAATGGGTGGATTAGGAACCCCTTGGAATTGCATTAATGGCCTCAGGGTTATTTTCAGCTAGCTGGGACTGACAAATACTCCTGGAACTGACCACCAGGAATTGCAGGCTTCATTCTCCTGTGCTGATAACTATAGGTGTATTCTCTGGTTGATGGACTCAGCATGAGTGCCTTTTAAAGCCCTGATGCTCCAACAAGGCACCTTGTGATTCTGTGAACATCCTTAACAAAGTCAGATGGAGGGTCCCTGTGTATCCTGCCAGTGAACTAAGGCCAAGACATACAAAGATGGTCTACAATTATGTGAGGAAATAGCACATCCCAAGAAAAAGGCATGGCAAGGCACAGGAGAAAAAGCAAATGAGGTATAGAGCAATGCTGTCCAGTAGATAATGTGAGCCTCAAAGTTAATTCTATGTTTTCTAATAAGTGCTTTTTTAAAAATACGAATAAACAGATAAAATTAATTTTACTAATACATTTTATTTAACCCAATATATCCAAAATATTATCACTTTAACATGTAATGAATATAAGAATTATAAATGAATTTTTTTACATTCTTTGTTTTGTATTAAGCCTTCAAAGTCCCTGGTGTCCTACATTTATAGCTCATCTCATTTTAGACTAGCCACACAGGGCACGTGCCTACCATACTGGAAAGTTCAAGTACAGAGAAAGTGGGTGCTTAGGAGTAAGAGCAGATGGAGGGGATGCTTAATTTAGGGTGGAATTATCAGGGAAGGGGCTTGAACTGACCTTGACAGCCTGGTAGAATTTTTAAAAATGGGATAGAAACAGGCAGATACGATAATGTGAACCCAGGAGGAATTCAGGGTAAACCAGCTTGCCTGGTAGAGAGATGATGGGTGTGAGGCAAGGATAGAGAGCCTTGAGATCAACTTGTTTGGTCTTCTCTATCAGTAAAATAAGCATTTAGTGCCTCCTCTGTGACTGGTACCAAGTTTAGCCCTGGAAGCTGTAGACCCTTTGAGCAGATAAAGCAAACATACACTACATGAGGAATGGCTGGGTGCTCAATGGTGTGAGAGTGAATGCAGTGGGAATTCAAAAAGCAAAGATAAGAGTGGCTGGAGAAAACATCATCACAGAGATAAGACTTGAACTGGAAAAGATTTCATAAGTGGTAAGGAGAATGAAAGGCATTTCAGCACAAGCAAAAGTAGGGATAAGTCTGTGTTGGTGGGCATTGGTGAGAAGAGTAGCATACCAAGTGGAGTAGCAGGGCAAGTGGAGTAGCATGGCAAGGGGAGAAGCATGGCATGGCAAGTAACATGGCAAAGGAAGAAGCATGGCAAGGGGACAAGCATGACAAGCAGAGCAGCAAGACAAGAAAAGCAGCATGGGAGGACCAGAGTTTGGGAAGAATGAGCAGAAATGAGATTGGATAAGTGAGGTGGGTTCCTAATAGGAAAGCTGGTCACTTGGACACAGAAGTTACGACTTGATGATTTAAGTCTATAGCACAGGTGCAACATGATGAAGGTGATAGTTTAGGGAAACCACTGAGCAGCAAAACAGAAGAGCAGAGGGGCGTGGAGGAGGAGGACAAGCCATCAAGATGCTTCATGTGAAAGTGTGGGGTGTAGGTGCCTGAACTAGGCTAGTGATCATGGGCAAGGCAAGGAAGAGATGAGCCCAAAAGAGTCTTAATGAAGAAATAATGTGGTGCTCAGTGGGGTAAGAGGAAATAAAGCAAAGAGGAGAATCAAACTGTCTTAATCCATTTGGGCTGCTATAACAAACTACCTTAGACTGGGTAATTTATAAGCAACAGAAATGTACTGCTTCCAGTTCTGGAGGCTGGGAACTCCAAGATCAAGGCACTGGCAAATTCAGTGTCTGGTGAGGGCTTATTCTCTGCTTCAATGACTGCACCTTCTGCTACATCCTCACATGGTGGAAGGAGCCGGGGAATTCCATCAGCCTCTTTTATAAGGGCACTAATCCCATTCACAAGAGCTCTGCCTTCATGACCTAGTCCCCTCCCAAATGCCCCACCTCTTAATACCATCACTTTGGGGGGATGGGATTTTGACATAGAAATTTGATGGGGGGAGGGATACAAACATTCAGACCATAGTATTGATTGAAAGCCAGCTGGCTTGCGGAGCTGTGGGGGAGGCAGATCAGTAAGCACATACACATATAATTATAACTACTCCTGTGTAATAATGTTGTGGAAGAAAAAATAAGAGTGCTATGATTACAAAATAATAAGATAAGGGGATCATATTATAAGAGAGTAGTTAGAAAAAACTGCTGAGGAGGTGACAATTAAGCCCGAAATCTAAAGATAATGTGAGCCAGCCCTGAGCTGAATGAGGGGAAATTGATTTCTGTGGAGGAGGAGCAGGAACAAAGGGGCTAAGTAAGGCAGGAATGAGATTTCCATGTTTCAAGGGCTGAAAGAAGGACACTCCTGAAGCTGCAGAAATAGTTGGTTACAATGAACTGAATGGTTATGTCCCCCTAAAATTCATATGTTGAAATCCTAACCCCAATGTGATATATTAAGAGCTGGGGCCTTTGGAAGGTGATGAGATCATAAGAGTGGAGCTTCATGAATGGGATTAGTGCCCTTATAAAAGAGACTCCAGAGGGCTCTTTCATCCCTTCCACCATGTGAAGACACAATGAGAAGGCACTGTCTATGAACTGGAAAGAAGGCCCTCACCAGACACCACATCAACAGGCACCTTGATCTTGGACTTCCCAGACACCAGAACTGTAAGAAATAAATTTCTTTTATTTATAAGTCACCCAGTCTATGGTATTATGTTATAGCAGCCCCAAACGAACTAAGACAGTGTTAAAGCACAAAATAAATCAAAGCTAGGACTAGTCATATAAATAAGAACTAAAACCGAGCACATTCTCAGCATAGAATCTAAAGGGATTTGTCGCTCATCAGCTGTGGATTACGGACACCTTCTTAATGACAGTGTTACTTTGCTCACTTAAACCATGGTTGATACAACCATTATCTCTATTTATTTCATTTTCCTTATGCAAGAAAAACCGGAAAACGAAGCCTCTATGACTGAGAACACATCATCATCTTCCTATTTTGAGGGAAAATATGAGCAACTACCAAGAAATTATTGCAGTCTGTTTTGTGTTTAAATGGAGTTTAAATGGAGGAAGAGAAGGGGAGGGGAGAAAAAAAAAGGGTGAGTTTATCTTTAGCAAAACAAGCCCTTGGCAAAAAGCTGCCTCAACTAAAGGGACAGTGACCACCCCCTCTCCCCGCAGTTGGGGGATGGGTCTGGGTTAGTAAAGGAGGACATGGGTAGGGGGAAAGAAAACCTTCTGGAAGTTGAACTTGTAAACCAAAGGGCATAAATTGATAGTAGCATTAAGGTCATAAAAGAGCAATTGAGGGAATAGGCTGGTTTTTCTTGGGCTGATGTTTGCACGGGTGTGAGAGATGCTACTTTCCTGCACGAAGTGGGAGACAATTAAGGTGACCTCTGCATGAAGAGGGCATCATCTTAGGGACCTGATCATTCGTTCAGTTCTTCCCTAGTCTTCACAGGAAGTCCTCATTAATTGGCTTTGAAGAATGTGAGTTCTCAAATTATCAGCCACAGTCTCTTTGTGCCAGGAATCTTTACAATAAAATCTAGGCTGTTCTAGGGTTTTCTAGAAGTTTAAAAGTTAACACAACTTGAGAATATAGCTTCCCTCTGCCCCCCGCCCAACAGCAGCAGTTGGATAATCAATATTCAAAGGGCATTTATTTAACACTTCAGGGCAACAAAAAAAGAGAAAGATATGGCGCCTGCCCACAGGGAATTTGCATTCTCATCAGATTATAATATGACAATATTGTACCAGTTCATATGCATTTTTGATTTTAGATTTCTGAAGCAGAAAGTTCTTGTTTTTCTCTAACGTATGTTCTTGTTCTTCACAAGTTCTTTTATACAAAAGGAAAAACCCAAATGTTGGTTTCAGGCCTCTCCAGAGATGGAAGTGCTGTGTTATATGAAAATATAGAAAGGGAAAAATACTGTGAGTTTGCATATAACTTTTAGCTCTAGATAAGGATTTCTCAACTTTGGCACTATTGACATTTTGGGCAGGGAAAGAAACATTCTTTCTTGTGGGAGCCCGTCCATCCTGTGCACTGTAGGATGTTTAGCAGCATCTCTGGCCTCTACCCACTAGATGTCAGTAGCACCCTCCCCCAGATTTGTCATCCAAAAATGTCTCCAGACACTGCCAGATGTCCTTTGGGGAGCAAAATCACTTCCTCTGCTGAGAACCTGGTCTAGACATTCTCAGGAGAGCTCTCTTCATACTGCTGAGTGCTTTTGCAAAACAAAACAAAACCAAGGTTAAGATCTTGACTTCCAGCTTTGGGCAGCTACTGAAGCAAGAGGAACGTCTCCTGTCTAAGAGTAAATCAGAGGCAGGTTTCTGGTTTTTATGGCAGTAGGAGGAGGCGCAGCCATATGTGGGGGATTTGACTGAATAGCAGCTGCCCTGTCACTTTCTTAAACTCTTAGACTCATTCTTAGCAAAGGGGTGAGATGCAGAGGGTCGTTGGTAATGATTTCTCTCGATCACATTTCTCCTAGTTTTCCTCCTTGCCTTGATTCTACCCATTTGTGGTGCTTCTGAAGGGCAGAGAAGTGGACTACCCCAAACTGATACATGTGGGTTCCATTCCTCATGCATGGATGTTGCAACAGGTCTATCTGTGTTATCAGGAACTCTGCTGGTATTTTTCAGGGACCTGCTACAAAGACCTGGTGAAGAAAATAAGCATTAATGATGTCGTTAGTGCCTTCGTGGATGAATTGTCTGTGTACACCTTAACGATAATGTCCACATTCATGTGACAGACTGCAAACTCCCGGGACCTTCACAGTGCTGATATTCTACCCAGGTTTTGCAGGGTGGCTGCCTAGTCCTCAAAGTTTGCTCACATAAGAGGTGAATTCAGCACACACACTAGGTGGGGTGCGCCTTTCACGGGATGCAGGCTCCACGGGCCTTTACGTCTACTACCCAAGCAACTAAACACTGACAGTACTTGATGGAAAGTTTGCTGTCCAAAAATTCTTCCTCCATTTCCTTTGTTGAAAAATCTGTTATTGAAATTAAATTAATTTGTCTTTGTATTTAAAGCTAGTTTGGGGGTTGGGGCTTAGGAAACTATGCACAAAGACAAGAAACTCATTCGTGAATACCTTGTTTCCTCATGGACTAGTCTCAGGACTGACATGCTTGCTTTAGGTGAAGTTAGTAGGCCGACTGAGACGCGTTGGTTTTCCAAGACAGCAGAATGCTCCTCAAGGTGCTGTCTGACCTGCCTTTATCCTCTGCTTTAGTCAGTTGATGAAGGCCCTAAGTGGCTATTTCCTAAGACTTTTAGTTTCTTTTTTTTTTTTTTTAAAGATGACCGGTAAGGGGATCTTAACCCTTGACTTGGTGTTGTCAGCACCACGCTCAGCCAGTGAGCAAACCGGCCATCCCTATATGAGATCCGAACCTGCAGCCTTGGTGTTATCAGCACCACACTCTCCCGAGTGAGCCACGGGCTGGCCCCTAAGACTTTTAGTTTCAATTAGCCTCCACAGGGTCCCCACCTGTGAAATTGTCTCATGTGTGATGCTAGACAGTGAACGGTCTTGCTAATATCCCCAACCTGCTTTCTCATAGTGCATCCACTCTGGGAGAGCCTGGACCTGGTTCCCGCGGGTGATCGACAGTCGCCCATCAACATCCGGTGGAGGGACAGTGTTTATGATCCTGCTCTAAAACCACTCACCATCTCTTATGACCCGACCACCTGCCTCCACATCTGGAATAATGGGTATTCTTTCCTCGTGGAATTTGAAGATTCTACAGATAAATCAGGTGAGGGTAAGATCTGGTGGTCTTGTCTGGAGTTAAAGGAACAGTGTCATGTCAAAACAGGACAGGTCCAACTCCCTCCATGGTAGTACTGACGTCTTTGTTAGCAATGGCATGGAACTCATTGGTCTTACTTTTAAATGTATCAAAAATTCCTTTCTAGTTTTTATGCGCATTTTCTGCCACTAGTATAGGTAGTATTTTTTATCAATGAATACAGTCATGAGCTGCATAATGGTCAATGACGGACTGATTATGTAGAAGATAGTAGTCCCATAGGATTCTAATGGCTATACCATATAGCCTAGGTGTGCAGTAGGCTGTTCCATCTAGGTTTGTGGAAGTGAGCTCTATGATGTTCACACAGTGGTGAAATTGCCTAACAATGCATTTCTCAGAATGTCTCCCCATCATTAAACAATGCGTCACTGTACATGTATCTCTATATAGAGATTTTATAATTGGTATAGAAAATAGGGTGTGATATTGAAGCTTTGCCAGAAATCGATTTTGTATGTGTGTATTGAATATGTACTAATTTTTCTCTGCTGACTTTACACGAACTTTTATATTAAATAGTAATACTAGTCATACTATTTAATTAGATTTAGCTTATCAGATTGCAATACACTTGAAATGAGACAAAAAGAATATTCATGTGTGTATTAGATTACTGCCTTAACAACTGGAAACTTCTGTTAATTTTGTTAAAGAAACAATGTCACCTAGTTTAAAATAAACACAGTTTAAGAGTTTAAAATAAACACAGTTTAAGAGTTTTTAAAATTCAAATTATATTGCTTTTGAATCTTTTTTTTTTTTTTCAAACTGCCTGGATATAAACTAATGTGAGTGATTTCAAAGACATCTGAAACTTTTGGTGTTTATGGAAGACAGAATGTGATTAATTCTATACAGGTTTCTTATTCCCTTTTTTCTTTTTTCTTTTCTTTTCTTTTTTTTTCTTAACTGAATTTGACATTATCAAATAGTTTTAATTAGTCTGAAATAATTATTATTTGAAATAGTGTATCTAAAGTGATAGTTCTCAACCAGTGGCAACTTTGCCACCCTCCCCCCAACCCCCGACCCCTGGGACCAGGGACTGGTGACACTTGGCAACATCTGGAGGCATTTTAGGTGGGGGTGGGGGTTGCAACTGGCATCTAATAGGTCAAGGCCAGGGCTGCTGCTAAACATCCTACAGTGCACAGAACAGCATTAACAGAGTTATCTAGCCTCGAATATCAATAGAGCTGAGGCTGAGAAATCCTGATCTAAAGGAAATTTGTTTTCTCTCATGAATGTGAGGAAATGAGTTCATGAAAGTGATAATGAATGAAGTAAAAAGTGTAACTTTTGTTCACTCCTGTATTTATCCTGGCTCAAGGATTCTCACTGGTATATTTGTTTTCTTTGCATTTTCCTAGTGATGCTCTGATACTTAGACATGATGCTCTGGCCCAACTGCAAATAGACTGCTCCTCCAATGGGCTTACTTTCTCTCTGGTTCTCTGCTGTGATTCAGGAAGTATTCGAGTCTGTCCTTAAGGGCTTAGGTGGGTCCATGTCTCCCATACTTCTGTTTCTCCTCTGTGGTATGACACAGCCTCCAAGCCTGAACATCTAACTTATGTATCTCAAATAAGGAAGGTGTTGTTCCTTTTCCTTCCAGAGTCAAGGGCATCTTTCCTAATTTTTCCAAAACTCTCAAGTGTTTTCCATCTCAGCTGGAAGCCTATAATATTACATTGTGTATAAGGATTTCAGAAATCTTCAGAACAGAAACTAAATCCTGTGTTCCGGATGACCATCTCACACTCTGGTGAGCTCCACTGGTCTCCCTTAGAGCTCTACCATTATCCTTGCCAGAGCTAAACTGATGGGCAGATCCAGTCTATAGAGTACCAACTCTCATACGTTCATTCTGGATGTGCAATAATCCTTTCAAGTCTCAATCTCATCTAGGTCCCTGGCAACCTTCTTTCTTTTCTTCTGAGGATCCTAGGTATTGGTGGGCTTTCTAAAGCCCTTGACAGTCTAGGGACTGTCTGTTGCCAATACAGAATACAGTTGGCTCTCCACATCTGTGGGTTCCACATCAATGGATAAAACCAACAGCAGATCAAAAATATTAAAAAATAAAATAAAATAAAAATAACAATGCAATAATAAAACATAATACAAGTTAAAACAATGCAAGGGGCTGGCTCAGTTGGTTAGAGCATGGTGCTGATAACACCAAGGCCCAGGGTTTGATCCCTGTACTGGCCAGCTGCTAAAAAAAAAAAAAAAAAAATACAGCATAACATCTATTTAATAGCACTTGCATTGTATTAGGTATTATAAGTAATCTAGAGATGATTTAAAGTATACAGGAGGATACGCATAGATTATATGCAAGTACTGTGCCATTTTTTATCAGGGACTTGAGCGTCCATCAGCAGGGTCCTGGAACCAATCCCCTACAGTTACCAAGAGAGGACTGTATATCATTGCTTGATTGAGTTGGAAATCTTAGGAAGTTGTTTAGTGTGTTTCTTAACCAAGTGAGTTGAGCCCAAGAACTTCCAGGGCAAATAGCTGTTTGTTTTAATTTTTAGCTGTCTCTTTTTCTTTTGAACAATAGATTCAAGAATTCTTTATCTACCCATTTTCATGGGTAATCTCAGATGAAAAACAAATGACCGAAATTTTCATCATAATAGCTCTTTAGATACCTACAAACCCAACTGATTAAATCATTCTTTGATTCTGCCTTCCCTAGGTGAGTCAGTCTCACCCTGTTTTTATAAAATATGCAAGAAAAATTGTAGAGAGGTTGGTAATTACCCACTTGTTTGGTTGGGAAGGAATAAAACTGATAGTCCCTTTTTATTATGCTTTAATAATTTTCTTTAAGATAACATCAGTCTTTAATAAGTACCTGTCTCTCTCTCTCTCTCTCTCTCTCTCTCTCTCTCTTTCTCTCAAATTTCAGTGACTGCCTCTTATTTCCTGCTTGTTCTTCACTGCTATTTCTTTCTGCTGTTGCAAAATAATCAATAGCATTCAATGAAGATAAAAGAGCAAATGAACATAAAAAATAAAGAAAAAGTAAAAGAAAGTAAAGACATCGTAGAAATGAAGGCAAGAAACAATTTTAGAAAAGTAAGCATCTAATAAATATCAATGTCTATAAATTTCAAAATACAAAAAAACAGCACCCAAGAAATGCTGCTAAAGTGTGCTTTATAAAGATCTGGGATAAAGTACAAGGAAAAGGATCTGGGGAAGGTATGTGACAAAAATGAATCATACCAAACTTTATGGGATGCAGCTAAAGCAGTGCTTAAAGGGAAATTTATAAATGAAAATGCATGGAATAGAGAAGAACTTTCTCAAATCAGTAACCTAGCTTTCCACCTTAAGAAACTAGAAAGGGCAAACTGAACCCAAAGCAAGCAGAAAGAAGGACATAGTAAAGAACAGAGCAGAAATCTAAAGTTGCTTCTTTGGGAAGATCAACAAAGTTGACAAACCTTCAGTTAAGTGGACCAAGAAAACAATAAAAGAGAAGACTCAAATTACTAAAATCTGGAATGAAAGAGGGATCGACATGACCTACCTTACAGAAATTACAAGGATTATAAGAGAAGGTATGTGAGCATCTCATACCACTATCCTCTGCTGGGTATTGTTTTGTTATTTGGTTCCCCTAAGTAGGACAAGTAAATGATTTTAATGAGTGAGTATGAGAGATTTAAAAAAAAATATCGTGGGGAAGGGCGCTAAATTATCCCTGGGCTAACATGGATGATTCCTGTAAATTATCACCGCTGAAATTCCCCTTACTGGCAATGTCCACAGGCATTAACGAGAAGGACAGGTGAGTCCCATTGTTCTCCTTCTACTGCTACTTCCTGCCCCATCCCGCTTCACTTTCTTTACACTTTGATGGGGGCATTGCCAGTGAACCTAGTAAGAATGCTTTCACAAACATTTTAAGTTCTCCTTCCCTATTTTTGGTCCTACATTTACTTTAAAAACTAAAAATAATTTAATGATTTTTAGTAAATTTACAGAGTTGTGTAACCATCTATCACCTGATCCAATTTTAGAACATTTCCATCACCCCAGAAAGATTCCTTATGCCCATTTCCTGCATTTACTTTTATGGTTTTGTGTATTACCTTTCTCTTCGTCTTTTTCTCTGCTAGCTCCTTCACTTACGCATTGAAAAGCAAAAGAGGGTAGTGAACATTACAGAGATTGCTTATTGTAAGCCAGACTCTATGCTACATGTTTTATATTTGTTACCTATTTTTTTTATAAGTTTAATCCTTTCTCATTTTACAGCACAGGAAAAACAAAATATCTGTAACCTCAAATACATAAGTATATATTTATCTGATAGATCTTATGACTGTTCTGCTCTCTAATTCACTATCTTCTGTCTTCCTTCTCTGCCCCGTTTCTTGATGACTATACTTCCCCTTCTCCTCCAGTCATCTGCCCCACCTGACCCCACCCTTTTCCTTGGCTCTTGCCGAGGTTACCAGTAACATCCTAATTAACAAAACCAACAGACACTTGACAGTCTATTTCTTTAGTTCCTGGTTTCATTGCGGGTCTACTAAGTGCCAGGCACTGTGCCAGGTGCTCAGAATAGAAAGAGGAAGAAGGGATGGTCCCTGCCTTAAGAGAGTTTAGAGTGTGGTTGGGAGATAGACCCTAGATGAGATGATGCCCACGCAGAGTGCTAAGTGCTGTGACGGAGGTATGCATGTGGGGCTGGTGGGAGAAGGCTTCTGGTGGAGGTGACACCTGGGCAATCTTTGTGGAGGTAGAGGGGTGAGGCAGTGTGATGCTTGTGTTAGGTATTGCTGTGTGTAAAGTGTAGGAAGGAAGCAGCAGAAGAACAAGTTCAGAGGTAGGCAAGAGCCCATTCATGGAGCATTTTTCAGACCACGCTCATCGACTGGGAATCAGGGCACACTTTAGCTTGGTGCTCTGGCTCTGGGTCTCTCATAGGGCTGTGATCAAGGTGTTAGGCTTGGTTGGGGTCTCATCTCAAGGCTCCTCTGGCAAAGGATTCTCTTCCAAACTCACTCAAGTGGCTATTAGTGGGATTCAGTTTGTCTCAGGGCCTTCATTCTTGGGGACTGATGGCAGGGGCCACTGTCATGTCCTTGCCATGTGGGCCTCTCCATAGGGCAGCTCACAACATGGCAACTGCCTTCATCAAAGCAAGCAAGCAAAGTCAGGGAGGGCAAGCAGGATGGAAGCCAGAGTCTTTCTGTAACCTAATCCTAAAGGTAACATCCCATCACTTTTGCCCTTAGACGCAAGTCATGAGATCCAGCTCACACTCAGGGGAGGGGATTATACAAAACTGTGAATACCAGGAGATGCGGATCATTGGGCATCGGCTAAGAAGCTGCCATTACACATGGCTAATGACACATAGCCGATTAATTCAAACTGAGGTCCTTTTCCTACACACTACATACTCTTAGCCACATTATACAGTAGAATTACCTCCCTGTCTCCCCTCTCCCTTGTGTACAGTTTGTTTGGTGTCCAGCACATGGTGGGGACTTAATGATCTTTCTAGCTAGCAAGTGCCCGAGTCAGATGCCTGGGCCTCTAACTTCTGTCCCAAGGCTCACGAATGTAGACGTACCCACAGGCCAGGGAATTAATGAGAATGAGCAAGGCTGTGAGAGTTTGAGAAAAATGGCAGCTCGTCGACAGTGAAGACCTATCTAAAGGGGCGGCCTGTTGTCTCCCAGTGGGATTGTGTGCCCATCATGGCCAGGGCATCTCGTTTTCACAGGTCAAATTGGAAATGTGGGTTTTTATATGAAATTGCCCAGCTTTAAATGTTGGCAACTAATTACAAAATGTATTTAGTACTTTGTGAATCAACACTGTGTGGGTGAGTCAAAACACACCTGAAGACGAATTCTGCACCCCTCCCATCCCTTGCAGCCACCCATTGGTGATGTCTCCTCTCTGTCCTGCTCATTATCTTTGGAGGAGACACAGGGTGCAGGAAATGTTGCCAGTGTTGTTCTAGGGATAGGAGAGAAAAGCTAGCCCTTTCCACTGCCCTGGTCAGTTAACTTGGGACCAGAACTTCAGTTTTGTTCAACAGATTGGATTCAGTATTTGCCAAAATTGTGCTCACAATATAGAGCTGACATAGAAAAATAAGATTTTTAGGAAGATTTTTGTTTTTTACAGTCCTCCTATTAGTGAATCATGTGGTATATCATTTTCTACATCTTTCCTGCCCCCCTCCCCCAAACAGAAGTGGTCATTGGTATCTTCACATGCCTCTTACAAAACTTTTTTTTAGAGGAAATTATGTAAGTACTTTTCAAAAGCTGGTAAGATACATAACAGACCACTGCGTGACGTGTTCTGTGTATTTGGTCCTTGGGATTGCTGTTCTTGTTGGTTTGTGTGCATCCAATTCAACTAATGATGCAATAAACAGTAAAAATCATTAAAATTGATGAGATGGATAGTTTTAGTGTTGCTCATTGCCAGGGTCTGAGGGGATGGAAGAAATGAGGAACTAAAAGGCCTTGGCAAATTTAAGAAGGAAAAACCAGGAAGGATGACTTTAAAAACTTATCTTAACTGAATATTTTGCCTATCATGTGTTGATTTCACAAGTTCCAGAACAGCCTAGTCTAAACAAAAGCTATTTATTATCCACCACAGTAAGAACAGTGGTAAAGTGTATGGATGGCTAACATTGTTCATTCTGTCCAACGGGAGCTAGGTGACAATTTTTGTTTTTTTAGTTGACAATAATTATATATATATTTATGGGGTACAATGTGATGTTTTAACATAAGTATACATTATGGAATGATTATAGCAAACTAATTAACATACCCATCACCTCACATACTTATCATTTTTTGTAGTAAAAACATTTAAAATCTACTCTTTTAGCAATTTTGAAACATACATTGTTATTAACTATGGTGACCATGCTGTGCAATGGATCTTGAAAAATTCTTCCTAACTGAAACTTTGTACCCTTTGACCAACATCTCCCAGGTGATCTTTTTTTTGTTTGTTTTTTTGTTTTTTTCATGACCGGCACTCAGCCAGTGAGTGCACCGGCCTTTCCCATATAGGATCCGAACCGGGCAGGAGCGTCGCCGCGCTCCCAGCGCCGCACCCTCCCGAGTGCGCCAAGGGCTCGGCCCAGGTGATCATTTTTGACTTGTAAATTTCCTATTGCATTTCAATGAAATGGAAAGAAACACTGATAGCTTCAAAAAGTGAAAAGCAAAGTGTCAGTGCATAAAAAGAGAGTATCTTTTGTCCTTATATTTCAGTTTTAGGAGATTGTGTTGGATAAATATGCTGAAATTTGCATTTTATTGCACACAAAAGAAAACCAGACACAGTAAAAATATAATACAAAGATAAGTCAAGAATTGGCCTTTAACAATTGTATGTAGCTTGCAATGTGGTTGAATCTTGGTGTCAACTCAGTCTTGCCTTTATAAATGCATCAACCACATGGAAATCAAGTTTATTAAACACTTGTATATAATACAGCATACTCCATTTAAGACAGTCCACATAAAGAGTCCACCCACAGATTAGCCTTTCCCCCACAGTCCCATAAATAACCGTCCCCTGAATTGTTGGATGTGCCATTTCAGTGATTGAGGGAGGACCCCTGGAACACAATTACCGATTGAAGCAGTTCCATTTTCACTGGGGAGCCATCGACGCCTGGGGCTCTGAGCACACCGTGGACAGCAAATGCTACCCAGCAGAGGTATGTAAGGTCAGGAAGAGCGATATGTGTGGAGAAGTGGGGATACTTCTGAGGTTTCTAGGTCTAAGAAATTATCAGGAAGAATCAGGTGATTCCTGTGAATGTAAATAGCTCCCTCAGGGACATATTTGATCATTCCCAGATTAGACATGTAAAAATGGTAACTTCCCTCATCTCAAATAATATAGCTGAAATGAACCTTAATATTCTGAAAGAATTCTAAGCAAGGCTTAAATTATAGCCTCAAGTAATCACCCAGGCAACAGTGCAGGGCCCCAAGGTCAGGTTAATTCAAATGAGAGACAGTGGGAGCCTAAATGAAGGCTGTGGCAATAGAAATAGAGAAAAAGAGCAAGATTTATCGAGCATTTCTGAAATAAAAGCAACTTTACGTGGGTCCTCTTCTGGAAAGAAGGTGAATTTAGCCATGACCTCGAGGTGTCTCACTCAGGAAGCTGGATGATAATAATTCCTGAATGACGGATGAGGAATGATTTGTAGAGAAATACAAGGAAAGCATAAAGAAATAGAATCTCTTACAAATTTTCCCCTAATTTAGTTTTAAGTGTTATGTTAAAAATAAAAACACATTTCAAGTGGTTATCCTTCAAAGAAGAAATTTGTCTTCAACTCCTGTTTAATTTCCATAGGGAGAATCTATTTCTCTCAGTATAAATATCTTCTCTCCTTTAGATGCAAAAAAGGCTTTTAGATATTAGCATTTCTTGCAAATCAGGATGGCAAGGGACAGATGTTAATCCCTCACTAAAATGTTATTTTGCTATATGAATTTTCTTTTATTTTTTCCCCCATATAAATCCCTCTATTCCAAAGTAGTATTAATTGCTGCTCTTGCCTAAATTTCTTCTTGTTTTTTATTATTATCTCATTTTGTAGCAGACTGTCATATGCTTTTCTCAGTGGCTTTATGTTGGGTGAGGAAAGATGTTTAAATATCATCTGTGGAATGAGGCTCTCAGTTTATTTTGGAGCAATCCTGTATGGTCATGAGTTAAATCCTCTTTTAATGGTGTTTCAGCTGCACTTGGTGCATTGGAATGCAGTCAAATTTGAAAGCTTCGAGGATGCAGCACTGGAAGAAGATGGTTTGGCTGTGATAGGAGTATTTTTAAAGGTAACAAAAATCTCACCAACTTTAAATGATGTTTTGTATCCTAGCATGAAAAGATACAACATTATAATATTGTTATTCAGTTTAGGAATACTGGGATCAATACACTGATGAAAATAAACAATGGTTAAAATACAAGATTGTTACAAATATATTTCAAATGGGATAAAAGCACAGTTCAGTGGAGTAGTTGCAAGCCACATGTGGCCATTGAGCACTTGAAATGTGGCTACTGCAAATGTGGAACAATTTTTAATTTTATTTAATTTTAATTAATGTAAATGTCAGTTGAAGAACTGATACTTAAATGGAGCTGGGGGCACCTTTCCCTGCAGGCACGCTGACCTTATCAGCAAAGAGCCTGCTCATTTGTTCTGTGTCTGATTTAATTTAGAGATGTTTATAATGACATTCTAAATTACCAGTGTAAGTGTTTCAACCCTGTGGTTTGATTTTATGTAATCACCAGGTGGTTAATTTCAATTCACATTTTGTTAGAGTTTTTACACCAAGATGTCCATTGTTTTTAATACTTTCTCATTGATTGTTCTTTAGCTAGGCAAGCATCATAAAGAACTACAGAAGTTGGTGGATACTTTGCCATCAATTAAGCATAAGGTAATATTTTTACCCTAAATCACTTGAAATATATCTTGTGTTTCAATCTCAGGATGGAGACATTAACAAGGCACTTTGAATCGGGAAGTATAATTAAGTGAACTGTATTCAGGCTCTCTTTGAACGTTGCCTTAGAAGGAGACTTGCTATTTATGATGCTGTGTTGAAAGAGTCCCTGGCCTCGGGTCACATTGCAGGGAACAGAAGTGATTGCATTGGTGATCACTGAGCTTTCTGGTTTTACTGCCATGCCTCTGAGGACTTGGGGACTCAGGAACATACTGCTGTCCCCTGTTCTGTTCCTGATGCACTGGTTCCTTCTAAGTCCTTGTGAAAACACTCAGCACAGCCTTCTTTTCTCTAGTTACGCTCCCAAGGTGGAGAGCAGAGAAAAGTTTTACAGAAACTTGACTTGTCCAGCTATAAAGAAAAACGACTGCTCTCCTTCAGGTTGGATACCTTTGTCCAACCCCCAAGATTAATTCTTAAATATTCAGAATCCCAAAGGGGCCTCTTCCTGGAAGTCCATATATTCCCCCATCCCTCTCTCCCCCTACCTCTTTCTCCTTTCCATCTCCCTCTTTTTCCCTTTCTCTGTCTCTCCCGTTAGTCCAGGATTCTTGCTCCTCCTGATTTGCATTTCATTTTAAAGGGACAATTCTTTGTTAGTCTCTCTTGGAAAGGGCAGGGTGGGGGGGAAAGTAAGAAGCCTCCTTGTTTCTGCACCAGACGATGCCTAATACCTCCCAACGATACCCAGAGGAAACTGTAAACTCACTAGAATTGAGGAAGAACAAGGTTTGGGCTGTTTTCCCACTGAGGAGTAACAGAAATACACAGCTGATTGCAGAAACAAAGCGTGGGCATGATTCTGTCCTAAGCAGTGACTCTTCAGGGAGCTGCCCAGAGGTACCTGGAGCTCCCTGGACCACTGCTCATCCCTGGACAAACATAAGAATCATCACCTTGTCATGCGATTCCTGAGTGTTTCACCACTAAATAATGACTTGGTGACCCCCGTCTCTTGGCCAGGACACCCTCGTGGAATTTGGGTCGTTCGACCCTTCATGCCTGATGCCCACCTGCCCGGATTACTGGACCTACTCAGGATCTCTGACTACCCCGCCCCTCTCTGAGTCTGTCACCTGGATCATTAAGAAGCAGCCAGTCGAAGTTGATCATGATCAGGTACATTCCTTCCACAATTTCCACCTAAGGAAATCCTAGTCTGCCTGTTTAAAACAAGGCTGGGCTCAAACTTTGGCATCAGTTATAATGTCTTGTAATGCTTGTACATTTTTATTGAAATATGCTAATGTCTTGTCTCAGTTTGCAGATGAATTTGGGGATGCTTCAAATTAACTATAGGGAAGAGCTAAAGCATAGAACATAAGCTTTTTTCTTCTGTACTGGACAGGGACATATGTTTTATGCATTGTGTGTTTTACAAATAATTTTATGAATCTCTATATAGTCAAGACTCTTTTAAATGGAAGAGTGAAGACTGGAATGGATGTGTTTGCAGGGGTGGAAAAACTCCACCACCATCCTCTTAGGGTCCCAGCTGGGTTCAAGAATTAAATTGACATAATACAGATTAATAGGAGAAAAGCATAATACAAATTTTACGTGGCATAGGAGTCCTTATAAAGAAATGAAGACCCAAAGAAGTAGAGTGAGTTCCTTATATACTGAATCGGACAAAGAGTACTAAGTTGCAAAGAAACAACTAAATTATGTAGGGGGGGCTTAAAAGATGAGTGATCCTAACAAGGTCTGTACAGCATTCTCTCTGTGTCAACTTCTCATCCCTGAGTGTAATGATGTTGCATGTTTCTAGTATAGAAAGGGTGTGTTTCACATGGGAATTTCATCTTCTGCTTTTAAGAAACAGCATGAAGGTCAAAGTGATCTTTTTGCATCTGCTATTTCTCAAATGTCTTTAACTTAAATAGTCAATATCCCGGGGTGGTATATTTTTAATCCCTTCATATTCAAAACCCTTTAAAATCCTTAAGAGAGTTTTGCTGTAGAATCTCAAGATAAAAACAGAATCCAACAACATCTGCTTGGAAATTTTAATGTAAGTTAGTTGTTCTGATCTTGGGATTTATTTTTCCCTTAAAAAGGCATGTTATGATAAATTTTCCTGTTGAACTGACTCCTTTAACAAGCTGAAATGTAGGGCCGAGCCCGTGGCGCACTCGGGAGAGTGCGGTGCTGGGACCGCAGCGACGCTCCCATCACGGGTTCGGATCCTATATAGTAATGGCCGGTGCACTCACTGGCTGAGTACCGGTCACGAAAAAGACAAAAAAAAAAAAAAAAAAACTACGTGTAAATGGTGGTTACTTTGTCAATACAACAAAATCCTGTTTAATTCATAATATAACTAAACTAAAATAATTTTTGCTCATACTTGTTTTATGGCATTTTTATTAATTACAAAGAATTTTCACAAGAACAAAAGCTTCCAGTTTTTTTATTATACAGTCAGCTAAAAGATACAATGATGTAATGATATAATGGGAAAAAAACCCTATTTATAATGGAATCAAAACTATAAAATACTTTGGAATAAGTTTAACAAGGAAAGTTAACATGAAAACTTAAAATGTTCCTGAAGGACACAAAAGAGACTTGAATTAATAAAACTAATGCCATATTATTGGAGAGGAAGACATCATAAAGACACCTTTGATGTCAATTCTCCTTAAGTTGTTATTCTCCGTGAATTGTTTATTCTCCATAAATTTAATGTGGTCCCAATAAACATACCAATAGGATTTTTAAATAGATATGCTACTTCTAAACTCATGTAAAAACAAATGTGAATAGCCAGAAAATATCTTTAAAAAGAAAATGAGGAACGATTAAACTCACAAGGTAATAAAGCCTCAATAATTAAGTAACATGGGACAGGCACAAGAATAAAGAGATCAATCAAGGGAAGTGTATTAGGCAGGGTTCTCCAGAGAAACAGAACCAACAGGAGAGATAAAGATAGAGACAGAGAAAGAGATTTATTATAAGGTATTGGCTCATGCAATTATGGAGGCTGAGAATCCCACATCTGTAAGCTGGAGACCCAAGAAAGCCAGTGATGTAGTTCAAAGGCCTGATAGCCAGAGAGCTGATGATGTATATTCCAGTCCACGTCTGAAGGCCTGAGAACCAGGAGCTTCAAAGGCAGGAGAAGATTGATGCCCCAGCTCAAGCAGTCAGGCAGAAAGCAAATTTAACCTTCCTCTGCCTTTTTGTTCTATTCAGGCCTTCATTGGATTGGATGATGCCCACCCACATCGGGGAGGGCCATTTGCTTTACTCAGTTTGCCAATTCAAATGCTAATCTCATCTGGAAACACTCTCACAGACACTCTCAGAATGTTTAACCAAATATCTAGGCACCCCATGGCCTAGTCAAGTTGACACATAAAATTAATCTTCACAGGAAGAAAATAGTAAGTTCAGAAATATGTCCAAATACATACGAGAATTTATCTTGTGATAAAGATAGCATCTCAGCTCAATGAGGGGAAAAAGATTCAGTACATGCTGTTGGGGAACAACTGAGCAGATATTTGGGAGAAAAAATTGAAACCTTATACAAGAATATATCACAGATGTACTAAATGTAAAAAGTACCAATATAAAAGTACTAGAATAAGCAGAGGAAAATCCTTTCATACCTCCAAATGGAGGAAGCTTTTCTTACTATAAATTGAAACCGGAAGTCTTAAAGAAAGCAACTAGTAAATTAGACTACATAATTTTTGAAAAAAATTTCTGTATGATGAAGACCACAAATGACAAAATACAGAACTTGAGCCCATAAGCCTAGGCTTTGTGGCCTGTACATTTAGTCCACTACTGTCTTTCATATTAAAAAATTGACATAACACTGAAAAATAAAGTAAATAAATCAGAGGGTCAGTGGCCCATATGAGGGCTTTTTTTTTTTTTTTTTTCCTGTGGCTGGCTGGTACAGGACTTTTTAAATAAAATTTCAACACAGAAAATTTAGTAAGAAAAAAAATGTTACCTGTCATTTATAATTCTAGTTGCCTATAATCTTACCATTCAGTTTAATCATTGTTTGGGTAAATCCTCTGGTCTTTTATCTATATAGATGTCCATAAATCCTTCTGGTCCTTTGCCTATATAAATATGCATCATTTTTATAACATGGAATCATTCTATACATGCCATTTTACTGCTCCTTTCATTCAGTGATGTGTGGAACATTTTCTAGATAATAAACATTATCTTCAATATTATTTTTAAGGGCTACATAATAGTCAATTTTATAGATCTAATGTCCTGTGTTACTGGTACCTGAGCTATTTCAAATCTTTCGCAATTAGCCGAATAAAAATAAACATTAGCTACTTGCACAGCTTCCTAATTAAAGAGGGCATATGTGTCATTTGCAAGTGCAGCCATTGTGTTCAGTGCTTGCCTCTGGTCATAGTCCTGACTCTTCAGCTATAATTGGCCTGAAGTCTTTGTTCCAAACAAATCACATGCTTGCCGACTGTGTCCCAGGCTATCTTCTCCCCAGCTACAGTAAGCCGGATTGACTGAGGGGAAATGTGAACAGGTTCCTGGCTGGCATGAAATAAACTGTTCCATAGCATGGTTGCTCAGAAAGCCAAGGGGCTATTGATTGATGTCATGTCAGAGAACAAGCCCTTGATAGTTTGGGTTGCTCCTTTTGTGTCGAGCTGTACTGTCCAATACATTAGCCACCAGCCACATGTTAAATTTAAATTTAAATATACGTAAATTTCAATTAAATTAAATAAAAAATTTAAGTCCTTAGTCACACTAGCCACATTTTACGTGCTCACTAGCCATATGTGGCTTGTGGCTACCAGAATGGACCATGCAGAGGACATTTCCATCACTGCAGAAAGTTCTATAGGGCAGCACCAGCAGGGAGCATCCCACTGCCAGTTAAGACATCTACATGCATTGCTTTGCCCACCATGCCCAGGTGCGGCAAGCAATCGAGAATACATTTTTTATGTTGACAATTCAGTTCAATTAAAAAAAAAAAACGACATTTTTTGCACTGTTACTATATGCATCAGTTCTTTCCTTTATTATCTTCTAAGCTGGCTATTTCGTTCATTTAAAGATGCGATTCCTTGGTAAATGGCTGATATATGGGGGACAGGGCCTTTGACCCCAGTGTTTGGATCTGAAGTGCCCCACCGGTTTTACCACCTCCTGCTGCTCTCCCCACACGACAACAACCAGGCATTTTATTCCCTGTCAAATGGTAAAGGCATCCTTACCCAGAAATAAGTTCTGTGGTATCCAAGCTGAAGCAAATATTTCAGAATTGTAAAAATGGAAGTAATTTATTCATAAGGTAAAGCTGGTTTTCTATTAAATTATTTATGCTTTCTGTTTCTATTTCTAGCTTGAGCAATTTCGGACCCTGCTTTTCACTTCCGAGGGGGAGCAAGAGAAAAAAATGGTGGACAACTTCCGCCCCCTGCAGCCCCTGATGAATCGCACTGTCCGCTCGTCTTTCCGGCATGATTATGTGCTGAATATACAGGCCAGATCCAAGCCGGCCACCGGCCAAACAACACCCTAAGGCATTCATATTAGGTAGTATTTTGCTTTAACACATTCTAGCTTTTTAAAATTTTTTGAGTATTCTAAACGCCCACATTTAATAACATTTATAGATGTGCATTTCTTGGTATGGGAGTGCTTTGAGGAAAGCTATTTGGTAACCAAATTGTTACTTTTATTGACACTGTTGTTTATCCTTAAGTATCAACAAGAGTCACCAGTTTCTCCTACAACCTGTTGGTATTGCAATATCTTTTTATGTCTGACATTTTTGAGCTATCTTCTTATGTTTACCAATTAGTGGTTCTATAGAGTTATAAGTAGAGATTATAATGAAAGTGTTTGACATTTATGTCTGACATTTTTGAGCTACCTTTTTATGTTTACCAATTCTATTGAGTTCTATGGAGTTCTAAGTAGGGATTATAATGAAAACAACTGGTGAGGCACAGACTCTGACCATCCAGAACACAGGACTTTCAGAAACAGCCATGGGGCCCTGATGGGTGCTTCCTGGCTGAACATTGGCCATGGTTTTAGGTATATCTTATTTCAAAACATAAATGTGTGTTCTTTTATAAGGGCTTCTTGTTGAGTATATTTGCTTCAATCTTTAGTTGTTATTAGTAGTACATGATATGCTTACTATCAATTTATGATGTAGAAAATATATTTTGTAATCATAAGAAAACAAGGACTTTTACTATATCTGGAAATCCTTTTGCATTTCTGAAGATCAGGTATTTTACCTAAAGGCTTGATCATATAGAAAGCGTATGCGGAACATTTTAATGAAAATGCTTAAAGTGCCTAGAACTTAGAATTCTTTCATGGTACACTTATAGAAATATTTTTCAAAGGACTAATAATCTAATAGTCTGTAGTTTATATTATTATTTTATATTATTTGTACACTGTTACATAGAATATAATGATAATATTTCTCACAGTGACAGAGCTAGCTTGGCTTCCCTTTAAAACTATCTGAACTTGATAGGTTGGGCAAAGAGTATAAAGAAATATCACAATTTGTAAGAATGAATATGCTAATAATAAAAATTTGAAATAAAAACTATCTGAACTTTATTTTATTTACTCATTAGTCAGGGTTCTTTGCAAGGCAGATGATCAACTTAAATCTCCCAATTTATACAGTGGTTTAGAATACTTTTGTTACAGTAATAGGGAGAAAAACTTGTCAGGCAAAAATCTAAAATCTAGATAATTCTACATATTCTGAGGAACCCCTGCTGCTGTTGCTCTGGCTTGTGAATATCTTGGAATGTTTCCAACTGCCTTTAAACCTAAGTTCAGACTCAACGTTGTATCAATAACTAGTAGTATTTCTTTCATTAATATGCTTATCATCTGATCTGCAAGATAGGGTTGGATGAATATACTTAACACTACTGAACTGTACACATAGAGAGGGTTAAGATGGAAATGGGACATCAAACTTAAAAACTTCTGTGTGTCAAAGAAAGCAGTCAAGAAAGTAAAAGGTAACCTACAGAATGGGAGAAAATAATTGCAAATCATATATCTAATAAAGGGTTAATACCCAGAATATATAAGGAGCTTCTATAACTCAACAATAAAAAACCAAATAACCCAATTTGAAAATGGGCAAAGGACTTGAATAGACATTTCTCCAAAGATACACTAATGGCCTATAAGAACATTAAAAGATGCTCAACTTTACTAATTATTAGGGAAATGAAAATCAAAACCACAATAAGATATCAGAAGAACAAAAAATTAACAAGTGTTAGGAAGGATGCAGAGAAGTTGGAACCCTTGTACACTGTTGGTATAATGTGAAATGGCTTTCCGCAACCATTACGGAAAACAGTACAGAGGTTCCTCAAAGAACTAAAAACAGATTTACCATGTGTGAGGGTTAATTCTAGGTGTCAACTTGGTTAGATGAAGGAATGCTGAGAAACCTGGTAAAGCTATCTTTTTAAGTGCATCCATGAGGGTGTTTCCAGCAGACATTAGTATGAGAATCTGATTGGACTGGGTGGGAAAGACCCACCCTTAATGTGGGTGGGAACCATCCAATCCACTCGGGGTCCGGAGAGAACAAAAGAGAGGAAAGAGGTGAAGCTCTCTCTCGATCCACTGGAGCTGGGATACACTCTTCTCTCCTGTCCATGGACATCAGAGCTCGAGACCCTTCAGCTTTTGGGTTCCAGGACTTACACCAAGGACACCATCAGCTTCCCTGGTTTTGAGGCCTTTGGACTTGGACTGAGCCACGCAACCAGTATCCAGTTTATAGACGGCCTATCATGGGACTTTTCTTCATAATCACGTGAGCTACTTCCCCTAATAAATCCCTCTCATATAATTATAACATATCCTATTGATTCTGTCTCTCTGTAGAACCCTGACTAATATACCATGTGATCCAGCCATCCCACTTCTGGGTACATATCCAAAAGGATTCAAAGCAGGATCTTGGAGAGAGATTTGCACGTTCTTGTTCTTAGCAGCCAATAGCAGCCAATTATTCACAATAGCCAAGAAGTGGAAGCAGCCCAAATGTCCACCTACAGATGAATGGATAAAAAAAATGTGGTATATACATACAATGGGATATTATGTGGCCTTAAAAAAGAAGGAGATCCTGTCAAATGTACAATGTGTATGAACCTTGAAGACATTATTCTAAGCAAAATAAACCAGTCACAGAAGGACAAATACTGTGTGATTCCACTCATGTGAAGTATCAAATGTAGTAAATATCATAGAAACAGAAAGTATGGTTACCAAGAGCTGAGAGGAAATTCATGTTTAGTGGGTACAGAGTTTCAGTGTTGCAAGATGAAAAAATTCTAGAGATCTGTTGGGTGTGAATATACTTAACACTGCTGAACTGTATGTGTAAAAATGGGTAAGATGGTAAATTTTTAAAAGTGGTCGAGATGGTAAATTTTATATGTGTGTGAAACTTAAAAATACCACAAAAAAATTCAATAGAACAAAAGGTAGGGTTGAAGTTGTATGTGTAATTTTGGGGGATATCTCTTCTCTAAAAAAGGGAAGGTGTGAAGGCATGTATGCCCTAGGAAATGCATAAAAGTCTTAAAAATATAAACATGGTAAAAAAAAAATGTTTGTTTACTTTATGCAATTGATCTCTTTCAAACTAGTTACCTTTAAAAGGGTAAATACAAAAGATATGTGTTTTCCAGGCACACAGGCTTTCCTACCAGCCCTCTTGCAAACTCTTAATGCAAAACTCTATTGCAGTGAGTTTTCCAAATTGGGACAAAAGTAATGTACAGAATGCCTGACTTGGGCCGAGCCCATGGCACACTCGGTAGCGTGCTGCGCTAGCAGCGCGGCGACTTTCCCGCCGCGGGTTCGGATCCTATATAGGAATGGCCAGTGCACTCACTGGCTGAGTGCCGGTCACGAAAAAGACAAAAAAAAAAAAAAAAAAAAAAAAAAGAATGCCTGACTTGCCCTTATATCTTAGAGATACAAAGGATGTATCTTTAGAGTGACTATGTTTGGAGGATATTAACATTTGTAAAACAAATGTATTTCACAGGGCCTAGCTTCCAAAGCCCTGTAGTTTCAGGTGTAACCTAACTTTTTAAAATTACATATAGCAATGTTAAGCTTGCAAAAGACAGGAAACTTTCCCCAGGCTAAAGTCTCTGTTGTAGACAAAAAATTATAACACAGCAAAATTGCTGGCTCAAGGGACAGATGTCTTTGGTGCAGGTTAACCTACTGATTGATATGTTAAGAAAGTTGCTTGATTGCTATGTAAATATACTGAGGAAATTGCTGTATGAAAAGAAAGTGTTTGCTAAGAGCAAGCTTTTGTTGGTAGATCGACTTAACCTTTTACAAATTACATTATGGAATGTCACTTTGTTTATTTCACTGATGTTACTAGTTTCCATTTGTTAAAACTATACTTAGCCATAATTCTGCCCATATCTTGTGTTCTTTTTTGTTGCCGTGCCTCCCATGGATTTGTCATCTCTCTTCCCCTGGGTGATGGAGCCACAAAAGGATTACTCAAAGCCCATGTCTTCTGAGCAGTGAGAAGCCCCGAAGGGGTTAATCTCATGGAACCCTCAAGAGAGAGGCATTCCTTCTTTTTGGGAAATTAACCAAAAACTGGGGTTCTTGCCCCACATTTATTTTCCAGACTAGGAAGTTACAGGAAAAGAACAAAGGGGGGGGTAATAGTTTAAGTATAGTTTAGCAATAACATCAGTAAAACAAGCAAGATGACATTACATAATGCAATTTGCAAAAGGTTAAGTCAATCCACCAACAAAAGCTTGATCTTAGCAAACGTTCTCTCTCCCTACACAGCTTCCCAGTAACTTTACATATCAATCAGTAACTTGTGTGTCCTTTAGCCAGCAACCTTGCTGTATTACAATTCTTTATCTTACAACAGAGACTAGCCTGGGAAAAGTTCCCTGTTTTTTGCAAGGTTAACATTTTATATGTACTTTTAAGAAGTTAGGCTAAACCTGAAACTACAGGGAACTAGACTCTGAAATATATTTGCTTTATAAATGTAAGCATACTCCACACTTTGTAATGATTAAATCAACTGAATTTTCTTGTGAAACTTCCTTGTCTTTACAATAAAAGGGGGAGGCTAACTTTGAATCGGGGCTCTCACATTCAGTTTTCTCCTCCTAATGGGGAAATTACTGAAGTGCAGTCCTTCCGGGCCTCTCAATGCATACATAGTGTTTTGAGTAACCGAGTAATCCTTTTTTACATCTCCGTTATACAGGGGGAAGTGTAACAACTGTGTGTCCTGGTTTGCCACTCCTGACTTACTAATACTAGGTGCCCTGGTGAAATTATTAACAGCACCCTCCTTCACTCTCAACCATGTCCTGGTTTGCATGATAAATTCATGGTCATCTTCTCTGCAGAAGTCATCAAAACTTCCTTGAGGGGGTGGTTTGTTCCTCCATGCCTTAGTCATATGACCCTCAAAGGGGCATTGCAGATTCCTTGGCTACCGATACACCTTCACAAGAAACTTCTGGTTTTTTATACCCTCAAAAGGCTTTTATTTGCACCTTCCTAGACATGAAGGCCAAAAATGGACCTGAGGTCTATCAAACGTCTTGAGAAAAAACTTTGCATTAAAATTGCTGCTTATCTTCATTAAATAATACTAAATCAATAAAACCCTTTCTTCACAATATTAATGGTTGTTGAATGACCCTTCCTTCGTATCAGTTGTTTTGGTATATAAGATGTTTGAAAAATTAGCGAGACATCCTTTAACATGTAGATCAGAAAGCGACTGGAAAACTCAGAAGAGATTTACTAGAGAAGAAGTAGTGGGAAAAACCAGGTGATCTTCCTCAGCTCACCTCTTTCTTTTGCACTATCCAGTGCACAATCTGCTGGCATTACCATAAAGGGCAAGCTGCCAGCCCCTTTCTACTTTCCTAGGGCTACAAGGTGTGAAGTAGGTTCACTGTGCACTGGCTACCAACTTGTCTGAGTCCAGTGAGACAGAACTCACATGCAACAAGTTACATGAAGCAGATTTCTTACTTACAGACAGGCAGCAATGGACGAAAGAAGCCTAGGATCCACTGTGAGCTGGTCCCCCAAGGCTCGAGAAAGCTGCCCACGGCAGGGCGGATGGAGTCTCAACTGCATGTGCCCAACTTGCACCACAGCTGAGGGCCCCCGAAAGGCAGCCTCGCCTGGCTTATATACCTCAGGGGGCATGTGACTCACTGGGCAAAGCTTTGATATCACCTGGGCTGTCCCGGGCAGTTCCTCCTTAATTCAAGCTGTTACATTTCCTAGGAGGGACAGGAACAAGGCCTTGGCTATTTCATGCAGTCCTCAGGATGCTGCATTCCAGCACATTCTACAGCTGTTCTTGAGAACTACAAGAAAGGAGGGAGAACTAGGTTGGTCCATGGACACCTGAAGAACTATCCTATACATGGGTTAGGGTAAAGTTGGCTATTATAAAACGAGGCAGCCACCCCAAAAAAGTTTAGGAAGATGTCTTCCCCATTGAATTCAAATAATGATAATTATAGTTTGGAAATGGAATTGGCTTTTAGAGTTACTTCTGTAATGAAATTAACTTGAGCAATTCAAGCTTGTTCATGAAAATGGATTCAGTTGTTAATTGTTGGAAATAAATGTCTAACTCCTATAAAAGGAGATTTACATTCATTTCTAAATCACAATCAAACCAAATCTACGTCTGTATCTTTTTATACTTAGGAGCATCATCCTAGATACTCTTACTTACTGTTCTGAAGTGAAAGTCTGGTCTGATTCATAAGAAATGTTACACCAACCCAAAACTGACATTTTCAGAATGGCAGCAATTCTCAGCCTAAGTCCTGGTCACAGGGACCAGCAAAATTGTGACTTGCATAGCTACAACATTCTATGCTACCCAGGGCATTCTCTAGTTTGGGGATACAACTGCCAAATCTCCACCTTCAAAGGGTTTAAGATTTGGTGCAAGCAGCAGACAGGTGAAGGCAACAAAGCAGTTACTGTGACAGGCATTATAAAATGTGGAATACTTGTGCTGGGAGCACACATAGTACCTAACCCACTCTTGAGGGGGCTGAGAAGTTTTCACATCGAGGATGATGATGGTGATGATTACATAATAGCTAAAGTTTTGGGGACACTCACTATTGCCAGGCACTGTGCCAACATATAGCAGGGGTTATCTTATCCAATCTTCACAATAAAAGCCTTATAAGATGGAAACTATTATTATCATCTTGATTTTTACAGATGAGAAAACTGAGAACTAGACATTAAGGAATTTACTCAAGATCACAGAAAGCCAAGGCTTGAGATTCCCAGTCCATTCAACTCAAAAACCTGTCTCTAATTACTGATGCACTGACCTGGACAAAGTCAACTTGGAGGCAAAGGGGGACATGTATTGATGCAAGTGTCTCTGAGAGGGAGTAGGGTGAGGTTTCATGCAGGGTTTGGCCTTCTGCTGAATGATTCTAATGAAGGATTAAGGGAAGGAGGGGCAGTTGAATAATTGGGTATGTCAGCAATTTTAATTTAGAGGAGAGAGGAACAAAGCTAGGCCAGGGAAGTTATTCAATCCCTCAAAAGATGAGAGTTGTCAGTCATTTCACAACTGCAATGTGTCCTTGGGAGAAACATTTTTCTTGGCTTTGTCCCTGGCCTTGTATGTGTACATCACAGTCTGCTTATTAGCAGGGCTGACATTTACTTTCTCACTCCCTACTCTCATTGTCCCAGTTTAATTCCTCATCACTTCTCACCTAGATTATTGTGATATTCTAGTTTTATCTTTTAGTCATTTATCCTACAAACCAGAGTAATTTACCTAAAATACAAATGTGATCACAGCAAGCCTCTGCTTAAAAGCTTTCAACGGTTCCCCGTTGCCTACAGAATGTAATTAAAGGCATCTTAGCATGGCGTAACCGAGCCTCTGCCCACCTCTGCCACTGTATTCCTTGATACACTTGAACTGCACTTTAAATTCCACTGCCAAATTTCTTGCTGTTCCTAACATATTCCAGTTCTACCTCTCACTTGCCTTTGCTTGTGCTGATCTGCCTATAATCCCATTCCCACACTTCTCCACGTGGGTAAAGACCATCTTCCTTCAGAACTCAACTCAAGCATCACGAAGCTTATTACGAAGCTTCACGAATCCCCAGGTGGACTATGTTAGCAGATCCCATTAGAAAGCGCTTCCTGAATCCCCAGGTGGACTATGTTAAGTAAACTTCATCTTTGCCTTTACCATACTATCTTATCTACGTATTGGTCCTTCTACACCTTTGTTGCAGCTCCAAGAGTTCGGAGTCGCTTATGCTTGAGGAGCCAGCAGGTGTGACTGGAAGAGGGTGGAGTCTGGAGCTTTGTCTGAGGCGCTGAGAGGCGGAGCCGCGGAGGGGGGCGGAGCCTGGAGAAGACGGAAGGGAAGCAAGACGAGCGGTTCTGTGTGGGACGAGGCTTCGTGAGTGGATGAAGAGAAAAGGGGATGTTGGAAAAAAGACATTCCATTACGGCGGGGGGGGGAGATGGCGATAAAGCACTGGGGAAGCGCTGAGGAGAAAGAATTACTTCTAGCACGGCGTAGGAGCCCCAGAGGGTTTTCAGGAAGGAGATGCATATTTGACCAGGGTTTTGGAAGACGAGCCCCCGAAGGAAACCTCCCGCCCCCGTTTTTGGTTTCGCCCAACTGGGCGCCGCGCTGCATCTGCGGCTGCGCGTGCCCGCCCCCGCGCCTAAGCCCGCCTCTTCCGGTCTGACGTTGTGGGGCGGAGGGGCGCTAGCAAGATGGAGGCGGCTCAGGAGGCATCTGTCCCAGTGAAACTGAGGTAAGCTCCGCTAGGGGAGCTGAGCAGGCGAGAAAAGGGGAAGGAGCGGGCCGAGCCTGGGCATCGAGGATGTGGAGACAGGAAGGAAATGTGATCTGAGTCATCTCCAGAGTGAAACCACCGAGTGAACCACCACGGCAGCTCGAGCTCTTTACGGGCTGCCACAGGCGTCCGTTGGCTCAGGGAGGTGAGGAGGGGAAAAGGTGGCGGGATCCAGATCATCTGCCGTCTGGGCGTGGAAGGATGAGGCTATGGTAGGTGCATGTGCTCCAGTTTAAACACCGAAAGCAAGACTTCTCGCCCCAGCAGACGAGCGATTCCTGTCATTGGGCGCGAAGGAGAGGGGGGCTCGGGCAGGGCCGCTGCGGCGCTGACGCTGATGTGCGTATGTCTCAATTTTCTAGTCGCAAAAAGTACAGGGCCGCCCTGAAGAAGGAGAAACGAAAGAAACGTCGGCAGGAACTCGCTCGATTGAGAGACGCAGGTAATGGACGACGTCTCATCCTGTTTTCTGTGTATGAAACTGCTCCCCCCACTCCCGCCCTAATTTGAGGCTCCAGTGTCAAAAGGAAGTCAAATACTGTGTCTGACGGAGAATTGCTGTGGCTACTGCCTCCCAAGTAAAGTTATGTTAGACCCATGTCAGAAGCAGTGTTAACATACTAAGGTGGGGGTTCATGGTGAATCGTTATCCACTGGTTACGTGCGAGTATTTTCTAAAGTATCTAATATTACAGGTGCAGGCATCATGAATTACAGCTGATAGCACAATCCTTGCACATAGTATTTGGTGAATGTTTTTCCTTGTAAAACCAGCAGGAATCAAGGGTTTTAATGAGACATTTTGCAAGTTTTTCTCAAACTTGAGTAATATAAGAGAACTTTTTTTGACTCAAGTTATTATGTTATCTAAATATGTATAAGCCTAACAGTACTTATGGAACTCTTATTTGACTATAAAACAATAGATTTACAACTTATAAAACCAACTGAAATCACACATCCAGTAAAATACAAATCTGCAGTAAGGTAAAGCTAGGGCTAGATGTGAAACAGATGCTCCTCACAAACATGAGTATGGTACTGATGGGAGTTTGGAATGCCTCCACTACTGTTGCCCTATAGTCTTTTTCTACTAAACTACTGTAGAACCTTCATTTGCACAGCTGATCATGGTGTCATGTGGCCTACACATAGCAAAACCTACCATTTATGTATTAAATATGCCTGTTTAATATGATAAAGTTAGTTGTATTGGTCATAAAACTGTATAGTCATAAAGTTACATAGTAGTTATAAATGTAGATGGGATCACCAAAATCACACAGCAGTATTGGGTTATAATGGTTGCCATCCAGAATATGCTTATTAAGTATCCTAGACAATTCTTGAAGTCCAGAAACCACGGCCTTAAGTAACCAGGATTCTCGGGCCTTGAGAAACATAACCGTAGAGGTTTCATTTACCATTGGAGTTCCCAAGTAATTATTTTAGTAGCAGTACTTATAATATTTAGAATGGAAGGAGCAGGTGTTTACCTGCAACCTGTGTTAGCATCTCTCTTCTGTTAGTTGAAAACTGGTTCACTAGAGGCAGGACAAAGAATCAGGGATAAAAGGACCTTTTAGAAGGGTAGCTAGAGTTATTGATGCCCTTGTTGTACTCCCTGCCCCCTTCCTGAAGTTCTCAGCTACCTTACTTTGATCATTTAACCTGTTTTATTCTAACATACCGTTTTTTAAAACAAACAAACAAGAAACACCTCTTTTTTTCTTTCCCTGTTTTAAATCCTATAACAGGCAGTGTTTGTACTGTTGATTTTTTTTTCCCCCTTTTGACTAGCAAAGTGCATTCAGAGTGAGCCTTCGTGGATAGTCGAGTAGATTGTGATCCTTGGTAGTTTAGTCCATTGAAGGATCTAAGTCACTGGTCTGCTCAAGATTGTATACCTAAGGGCACATCCAAGACTAAGTACCTGTATCTGGACTGCTGCTCCTAATTTTGCCCACTCCAATTCACAATTCTTTACTTAGTGGTGCTTCATGAACACTGGACTACGAAACACTGCTGTTCATTGTAACACACATCGGATGGGCAAACGTTACCCACAAGGCTAGAGTATTAAGAGCATTGCTGTAAGAGTGCACTGGCAAATGATTGGTAGAAATTTCTGGAATATCGACCTCTCAATTACAGCTGGTCTCTTTGGCACCCAGTTAGTTCTATTTGAGATAATCTGAAGCAAGCTGCCTTGTCAGAAATTAAGGTAACTACGAGGCCGGCCTGTGGCTCACTCGGGAGAGTGTGGTGCTGATAACACCAAGGCCACGGGTTCGGATCCCATATAGGGATGGCCGGTTGCTCACTGGGTGAGTGTGGTGCTGACAACACCAAGTCAAGGGTTAAGATCCCCTTACCGGTCATCTTTAAAAAAAAAGAAAAAAGAAAAAAGAAATTAAGGTAACTTAAGTATAAAAGCAAGTTGCAAAACTATAGCATGATTCTATACGTACAGCTACATGTATAATACAATTAGATATTTGATTGTACATGTAGAGAAGATGTTACACCTGGAACTTTTAGTGATCACCTCTGTGGAGAGTGTGAGCTTGGTTTGGGGGAATGGGGAGTTGAGTGCCTCAGTTATAACAGATATTTGTGAGTATCAGCTATGTGCAGGCCATGTCTAGTATATGGGCATACCTCTGTGCCAGGTTCTCTGGCACTTTATGAACATTAGATCATTTTATTATTATTTTATGTGAGTTAGAACTTATCCTAAATATTTTGCCTTTTAATTTCAGGTACTGAAATAATAAAGTTTACTTACAAAAAGTAAATTATTGTAACTATCTAGTACTGGATAAGCCTTTGGTAAGACCCTATACTGGATATAAGTGACAAACACAAAATCTTTTTCCTTTAAGTCTGAGATCTGTTACATTCAGTTTTCTCCTGTTCTCTACTTTCACTGCTTTTTTTCCCTCAACTTTAGATTTTGAATAGGAGAGGATATCAATTTCTATTCCATTAAAATTAGTTTACCATGTTTTTATTTTTAAAATGTTTCAATCTACAAAAAGTTGAAAAAAAAAATACAATAAACATCCATGAACCCTTCAGATTTGCCAACTGTTAGCATTTGGCCTTACTTTCTCTCTTTCTCCTTATGTAGAGAGAGATATATATACATATAAATTTTTTTCTGAACCCTTTGCACTGCAGTTTGCAGATATCACAGCACCTCACCCCTAAGTCCTTCAGCCAGCATCTCCTATGAATAATGATGTTCTCTCACAGAAACATAGTATCAAACTTGCACTTGAGTAAATGAACAGTAATTCGATGGTATGATATACAGGCTGTATTTAAACCTTCCCAAACCAAGATTGACTGTTTTGAACAGCTCAAGTCAGTTATCTTATGGAATGCCCTGCATTCTGGATTAGTCCGTCTTCTCATGATTAGATTCATGTTACGCTCTTTATGACAAAATACTACAGAACGGATGTTGTAAACTTATTACGTACATCATGAGACCTATAATGTCGGTTTGTTACACTCCCAGTGATGCTAAGTATAAAAAGTGTTGCCCACCAGATTGCTTCATTGTAAAGGTGCACTTTCCCTTTTGTCATTAGTCCTCGTCTGTGGGGTGAAATTTTGAGATAGTGTAAATATCCTCTTCCCAACAAGCTTTCATCTAATATTTTTAACATCTTTGTCTAAGTTTTTAGATGAATGTTCCTTCCCACACCCCCACTTACCTCTTTGAGTATCACTACGGAGCCACTGATTAATCTTTTAATGTGTTATCCACTATCGTTATTGTTCTTTTTGATGCTCACATTGTACCAAATATGGGCAACTAGAGTCCTTATGATTAGAAAGTTTTAAAAACAGGTTTTTATCATAATTGTAAAGATTAAAGATTATATGTATGTTTTTTCCTGAATTTTTGTCCCAAAATTTTCAATACTCAGTTTAATAAAACATTTAAATTCCCTCAGAAATCTCAGAGGAGGATGAGGAAGATGACACTTTGACTGAAGAACAACAACTAGAAGAAGAGAAGCTGTTGGAGAGAGAGAGGTCAGTGCTAATTGAAACACTTAAAGTGAACTCAGTTATTTTACTGGAATATTATCACCCTTTACTAACCTAGTACAGGTTTTCTGTATAAAATCTTGTACTAAATAGGTCTTATAAAATACCCTGTATAAACTATTTAAATATCTAGCTGATGGGCTAAAACTAGATGTTACCATTTTTTTGAGGTGGAAGTATTTTTCACTGTTTTTGCTAATTTGTACATTTAAAAAAAGAAAAATTAACAATTGTAAAAAGTGAAAAGGCTTCAGTTAACACGACACATTATAGCCACCGTTAAGAAAGAAATGAAGTATAAATGTCCTGTACATGTGTATTTCTATAATGGGATGATATTTATATATTTTTTCTATAAATTGCTTTCTTGTTAAATATGTAGTACATATATTTCATTGTTGATGCAAAGATCTAATTCAACCATTTTAATGCCAACAGAGTGTACATTGTATGACATAGTAATTCTTTATAATTTATTCATTCATAATTGATAGTTCTGTACTCAGGGACATTCAGGTTGTAATGGTTTTTTGCTATATAAAAAGTTGCAGTGAGCATCCATGCTTATTTGTCCTTGGTAATTGTCCTATCATTTCCTTAGGGAAATGCCTAGAAATGAAATTGTTGGGATCCATGGGAAATGTAGTTGCCTGGGTAGAAAGGGAACCTAGTTGGTAGCCCTTCTGGCAGTGAATCAAGGTGCTCATTATCCCTGTACCTTCACTCACACTAGGCATTATCAATTTTTAAAAATCCTATAGTGAAAAGTTATATTTTATTGTTTCAAATGTACACTTCTGATTTAGTAAGGTTGAGTATCTTTTTATAAATTTTATTACCTATTTGTGGATTGCTTAAGTCTTGCATCTTTTTCTTTTAAGATATGTGTTCTTTTTTTTTTTAAGATGACTGGTAAGGGGATCTTAACCCTTTGACTTGGTGTTGTCAGCACCACGCTCTCCCAAGTCAGCTAACCGGCCATCCCTATATAGGGATCCGAACCCATGGCCTTGGTGTGATCAGCACCACACTTTCCCAAGTGAGCTACGGACTGGCCCTGAGATATGTGTGTTTTAATTTGTTTTGTAAGCACTTCTATTACTTGAGTAAGGATATTAATCCTTTATCTGTCATATGTGTGATGTATATTTGTCTCATTTGTCATCAGTTCTGACTTGGCTTCTGGCATTACCATGATTTGATTTTCATGTCATCGACTTTTGTCATGATAACTGGTCGTGTTATCTGCTTAAAAAAGTCTTCCCTATCTGAAGATGATGAAAATATTCTATTTTTTCTCTTGGTTATTTTTAGAGGGTCATTTGGGGGGGGTGGAAATCGGGGCACACACCAATGTGAATGTACTTAGTGCCATTCAACTGTACACTTAAAATGGTTAAAATGGTAAATTTTATGGTATGTTTTACCACAATAAAAAAATAAGTTTTTAAGACAGAGAAAAAAACTATATTATCTAGCTATTTAGCATGTTACTGGAAATGTTGCTTCTTCTCTTGTAATTGATTCCTGTTATCTATCTAAGCACATAAATATGTGGAACTATCAAAATGTGGGGGGGGGGGGGGGGAAGAGCAGTAGTGATTGAGAACATGGAGTTGGTTTCAGCCAGACCTGAGTTCCAGTACTGGCCCTGCTACTTTCTAGCTGCATTCGTTTCTTAATGTTTCTAAGCTTCAATTTCTTTGTCTTTAATACAGAGATAAAATTCATCATAGCATTTACCTCATAGAATTGTGGAGATTAAATGAGGTGATATGCGTATAGTGTTTAACACAGTGTTAGCAGATAGGAGGTGCTATAATAACTCTAGTTGTTCTTATTATAGATTTCTGTTAAGATGAAGACAGTGTACGAGGATACTTCAAAAAGTCCGTGGAAAAAATCATATTATCTTTTAGTTCTATTTTTCCACAAACTTTTTGAAGTACCCTTGTATATGGTATGAAATAGGGAAGTAATTTTTGTTTTCCCATTTATTTGAAATGCTTCTTTTAAATCACATACATATATCTTTGCGTTCTTTTGATCTTTGTTTATTCCTACACAAGTTGCATCCTATTTTAATTATTGAAAAACAGGAAAATTACTTATGTGAAAATACTGTGTGGCTTTATATCCTATTTTAAAGCAGATATATAGTATATTCAAGTTATTAAGTTTTGCAGTTTTTAACATTTTACTTTTTTGTCATCTTAAATTTGTATACCATTTGGTTTAGTTATATACAATTATATGTTCCTCAAAAGATTTATAAATCAGAGCTCTGCACACTGAAATATCTATAGGGTACCTAAAGCATGTATAGGAACATTGACGTCTGCAATACAACAGCCTCTACCATGGCTAAAAGATGTGCTCCTGGAATCTATAGTTGGAAACGGAATATATTTTCCTGTAGAATATTTAAAATTGTGGTTAGGTTCCCAGGTTAGACATAAAACCTTATTAACTCCTAATGTTGCTGAAGTAATATAGAATAATTTCTCATATTTCATTTCTTTTTTACAAATTCAGTGAGAAAATGAAATCTAGGTTCTAAACACCTGATTGGCAAATAAACTTTGGAAATCTAACCCCTCTTTAAATTAAAAACTTGTGATATTGTATATCTGAGACACTTGCCACTTTAAGGTAATATCACTCTTTATAATGGGTCATTTTAAAAATAAACTAGATGGTCGCTAATTTATTTTTATAATTTCTTGTAATCTTTTCTTAAAACCTGTAGCTTGCTTTCTTTTAAAAACATGATCACAATGTAGTTTTATTTTCCTTCTTTCAGCACTTCAGGTGTTTGGAGGCAAACAACAGGAGTCTCTTAATTGTATCGAATGGTAGTCCAAAGGTTTATGGCAGAAAATGCCAGCTTTTCATAGTGTTGCAGTCATGGAATTGCCACTTTTAAAATGCATAGAATAGGAAGGATAATATTTTCTGAATGTGAGAAGCTAAATGTTGCTTTGAAACTTGTTACCCACTTTATTGGCACCTGAACATCACTGTGATCAGCTTAAAGGGAAAGTCATAGTGGTTTTTTTTTTTTTATTGTAAAAGATGTCACAGCTGTACCTATCTATGAAATGTAGAAGTAGTGATTTTAATTTATTACTCTCTAGGAAGATAGTTGCTGACACCTGGTGCTTTTCCAAAAGCTCTACTCATATCTTCTGGTTCTCTTACCTCCACTTGACTACTTTATAGAAAAATACCTTTCTTGATATTTTAATTATTCCCCAAATGTGTCATTTTGCTATCACATGTGTGTGAGTATGTATTTGGTTACTGCCCATTTCTTTTATTTGATTACATCATTATATTGATAGGCAAAGATTACATGAGGAGTGGTTGCTGAGGGAGCAGAAGGCGCAAGAAGAATTCAGAATAAAGAAGGAAAAGGAAGAGGCAGCTAGAAAACGGCAGGAAGAACAAGAGGTACAGTATTAATCAAATAACTGGTTAACTAATTATTTAGTTAGCCAAAATAATTCATTAAGAGTTGTATATCTTGAACTTTAAAATACTGATGTTTTTAAAGTTTTTCATTTATTTGTGCAGTGTTAAATGTTCTTTGGGGCTGGCCCCATGGCTCACTCATGAGAGTGCGGCGCTGGCAGTGCCGTGGCCATGGGTTCGGATCCTATATAGGGATGGCCGGTGTGCTCACTGGCTGAGCGTGGTGCAGGCGACACCATGCCGGAGGTTGCGATTCCCTTACTGGTAAAAAAAAAAGTCTTTAAAAGTAAATCTGAAAAATAATTAACTTTCCTTCTTTCTCTTTTTTTTTCCTTTGAAGAGAAAGTTAAAGGAAGAATGGGAAGAACAGCAGAGAAAAGAGAGAGAAGAGGAGGAGCAGAAACTACAGGAGAAGAGAGAAAGAGAGGTGATTTCTGTCACAGGAGGATAAACGCACTGCATATCCTTAGTGTCCCCATGTGCTGTGTGATGGGTTTGAAGAATAAGCTGTGGGCATGTCAGGGTTTGGGTTTATTTTTTTCTTTTTTGTTCTTGCTTTGTTTGGAAAGAGCCTTTTTTGTGTGTGGCTAGCCGGTAAGGGGATCCAAACCCTTGACTTTAGTGTTACAAGGTGGCACTCTAACCAACTGAGCTAAGTGGCCAGCCACGAAAGAGTCATATTTTTAGTCTAGATATACACCAGAGTTTCCTTATGATGTTCTTCTTTGGGTCTGTTCGGTGGCAGATTCCTTAAATTAAGATTTTCTTCAACTTTACCCAATTTACCCTTTATACCAGGGATTGGCAAACTTTTCCCATAGAGTCAAATAGAAAATATTTTTGTGTGTGTGGTCTGTGTGACAAACATCCAGCTCTGCCAGTATATGCTAAAAGCAGCCACAGATAATATGTAAATGAACCGGTATGGCCGTGTTCCAATAAAACTTTATTTAAAAAACAGGCAGCTGGCCCATACTTTACACTCTGTATTGCTCTAGCAAATGGTGTTTTTCTAAGGTGCTATTCTATGTGGGTTTACTTCTTTAGAGAATATTTTGTATCGTTTCCACATTTTAGTTCATATGAGATTTAACTGCTTATGACATGTCAGCAAGAATATGTTGATTCGAAGAAATCAGGGACTCAAATATTGAGGAATTAGAAAACATTCTTGTTGTTTTTATTAAATCTTGACTTCCTTTCTAACTTAGGCTATACAGACAATTGTAGCTAACATGCAGTGGCTCATTTAAAAATATCTATAAGCTATATGTATACATCTTCTCTGCCAGGATTCTTTTTTAAAGATTGATTTGGTATATTTTGTGGCTATTCCTTAACAGTGTATTTATTTCAAAGATAGCACAGCTCATCTTTCCTTGACTGGTTCATCAGGATGTATCTTTTCTATAATATTGCTAAGTTTGAATAGCGTAAAATTGGGTAGTTAATCACCTGATAATGAGGAAAAATGCATTTGTTAACATCCTAGTCATGACAGGGTAGAAGCAGCTACCACAACCTCTGTTTTTTTATGTCTCAGGCCATCAGTTAATTCCAATGTAAATTTTAGACGCCCTTATTTGAGCAGTGCTTTCCAGATGAGGCAAGATCACACTAGGTTTTTATGGGGCAGAAAATTTGTTGGAGATTGTCATTTTTCATTGAGAGGAATCAATTCTTATGAGATTGTCATTTTTCATTGAGAGGAATCAATTCTTATTTTAACAGTAGAATGTTCTTCAACTGAGGTCTTTCAAGGATCAGGTAAAAGCTAAGGCTTTTTTTAAATGCTTTTGTTTCAAAGGGATTCCGGTGAGTCATTAAGGAGAAGTGGGTCAAATGAAATAGATTCTAAGCATACGTAAAGTATTATGTGTTATGTGTTTCTTCTGTGTGCTAAACACTTCTCTAGTGGATGGAGATAGAGCAGTGAAAATGACAAGTCCCTGCTCTCACTGGGTTAGTTTTTTAGATGGGAGCATCAAATAATAAGCAAAACATCATTTTAAATGTGAGAAGATAATGTTACGTGCTATAAAGAAATAAAGCAGAGAACAATGTGATAGAATGATGGGGATAGAAAAGTACTTCTTTAAATTACCTGGTAAAGGAAATCTCTCAGGAGGTAATGTTTGAGCTGATACCTGAGTACAGAGATCTCAGGAGAAGAGGCCTGAAGCCTGGAGGCTAAAAGACGGCCAGGGTGCCCGAAACCTAGAGACGAAAGGAGAGAGGGGCAGGGGTGTAAGGAGGAGGTCAGGAAGATAGGCTGGGTCAGATCACGAAGGGCCTCCTGGATTTGAAGGAGGAGTTTGGATTTTATGTTCATTGTAATAGGAAGCCGTTGAAGGGTTTTTAAGCAGGTCGTGACTTCATCTCTCTTATATCTTTACCTTTAACAGATCATTCTAACTTTTATATAAAAAATGGGGGATGGGAAGAAGCAATGACCAGTTAGAAGGCTGCTATTCCAGATAGGAGATGATGATGATTTGGATGAGGGTAGTGCTTAATAAAGATAAGTATGTAGATTTGGGGTAGGTTGAGGCAGAGACAGCGGTTCTCTAGCTAGTAGACAGAATGGGAGGGAGGAGACAGAAAGGGAGGGGAATTCAAGTCATACTTTTAGGTTTTTTGTTTGAACAGGTGGGCAAGTGGCAGTGACATTTACCAAGAAGGGCATTTAGGTGGCAGGGTGGGTAGAAAATAACAGGAGTTCTGTTTTGAACGTATTAAGTTACTGAGGACTCTACCTGACTAGTTAAGAGTTATCAAGTAAGCAGCTAGACATATGAGTCTTATGTAATGCTTTAAGGGGCTTGGGAAGAATAATCTGTTGAGCATAATTTAAAACTTGTTCAAATGCTAATTAGGTAGAAAAATACTGGCATATTGCAGGGCTTCTTTTGCCTTATTGAAAAGTTTGAAATTTCTCCTAAATCCTAGTTACTGCTGGTTATGTCATATTTTAGCTTCTGTTAAATGTTTATGTTTCAGCTAGCATCGTGTTTTATATTCAATAATACTTCCTTTTAAAAACTAGAATGTGATAATATATGCTCAAATGTACTAAATATCACTGTTACCGGAACTGTTACAAATCTCTATTTTTAATATTTTGCAATGTGATCTATCAAATTTTCTATTTGAATAGAAATTCTCAGCCATATATCCTTTGAAAGCTTTTCAGAAGATCTATGAATAGAAAGAAAGTTAGAACCAGAAGCTACGCATGTGTTTGTGTGTTTTGTTACACATGGGATTCTTAACCAGAGAAACCATATGTGACTTACCTGACTTATCGGTTTTCATTAGTCCTATGTTTGCACCATTTGTAGGAAGCTGCGCAGAAGATGCTGGATCAGGCTGAAAATGAGGTATTTTCAAAACATTTCGTTAAGAATTTGAGACCAATTAATGTTTCTTTAGAAACTGTAGTTCCAGTAATGTTTTGTGGTATGCTCTTTAGATCGTGTCTGGATATCTGGAATCACCTTTGTGGTTTTTCAATTTATACAGCAACAACAAAAGTTTATTGATGAACAAAATTAAATGGTATTGAATCTTACCTGTGGACTGTACTTGTTTCGAGTCCTTATAATGTGTGTAAGCAACATCACATACTGCTAGCCTCAAATGGACAGTCGACTTTGATTCAGAATAACTTCCATTTCTGTCAGTGACAGTTTCCTAATAAGTCCTTGGACCCTTTTCAGAATGGATGGACAGAAGGGAAACCCTGGTGACTGCCCCTGGTAGCAGTAGTGATGCCTGGTAAAGGAAATTGACTACGAGCCAAGAGAAATACAGCTCATGTCTCAGAACAGTTCTTTGTAAAGTTTTGATTGCCTGTTAACAATTTAAATGTTTGTATTCTTAAATTAAACTGTTTTTACCTTTGACAAATATTTGAATTCATTTTGAATCATTTGTTCTTTCATGGGTTTTTAATACCACCAGTGAAGTTATGGTTATTTTCAACAGTTGGAAAATGGTGCCACATGGCAAAACCCAGAACCACCCATGGATTTAAGAATAATGGAGAAAGATCGAGCTAATTGTCCATTCTACAGTAAAACAGGAGCTTGCAGATTTGGAGATAGGTAACTAATTTTGTTTTATCCTGTGTGAATGAATGAAGTAAATCAAAATGTCAAGGTCTGGGAGTTCTCTTTGGAGAGGCCCAGGCTTCAGTTTGAAATGTTCATCATCAGGCGTCTGCTGCTTTGCTGCTGCTGCTCCGTTTCCTCAAGTGGTCGTCCTCTGTTCCCTCTGTTCCTGTCCCCTGGGCTTAGCCGAGTTCTCTGATGCTGCTTCCTGTGCTTACATCAGTCCACCGTGGACAACTAGGATGGGGTAATAATATATTTGAAGAGATTGGAGCAGCCTGGCTATAGTTTTGGAATGGCAAACACTGCCCAAAACAGGCTTTTAAAACTTGGCATGCGTAAAACGGTATTTGTGAAAGAAGGATCAGACTGAATAGAGGAAAAGTATTTTAATGCACTATTGTCAGTTTGCTCAGACTCAGGAACCCCCTGGGTTCAAAAACTGGCTTCAGTGGTTGTCACTTTGGGAAAGTTACTTAAGCTCTGTGAGCCTTAATTCCTTCATCTGTGAAATGGGGGTAAACGTAATGTATTTGTCCGTTTCTGTTGCTTATAACAAAATACTTGGAACTGGGTAATGTGTAAAGAGAATGAAATTTATTGCTTATAGTTTCAGAATCTGGGAAGTCCAAAGTCCAAGGAACACATGTGATGGTGGCAACAGTTACCCAGGAGTCTCACACTGCAGAAAATGGCAGAGCACAGAGAGACAGAGGGTCTCAGTGCTCTCCTTTTAAAGCCCTCAGAACCACGTCCATGACCACCACCATTAATCCATTCAGTAGGCTTGGTCCTGAGAATCTAATCACCTCTTCAAGGCCCCACCTTTCAGTTACCATAATAGGATTTCCCACCCTCTTAACAGTCACAGTGGGGATCAAGCTACTAATACCTAAAACTTGGGGGATACAATCCATATCATTCTGCCCCTGGCCCCCAAAGTTTATGTCCTTCTCACAGGTAAATACATTCTTTCCATCCCCAAAGTCTTAACTTGTTTCAGCTCAAAAGTCCAAAATTCAAAGTCCCATCTGTGAAGTCAAAACAAATTATCTACTTCCAAGATACAATAGTGGAACAAGCATGAGGTACATATTCCCATTCAAAAAAGGAGAAATAGGCAAAAGGAAAGGGGTAACAGGTCCTAAGCCAGTCTGAACCCAGCAGGGCAGGCATTAAATCTTACAGCTGGTGAATCATGTACGTCGACTCCATGTTTGCTGTCCTTTGCATGCTTGTGCAGGGATTGTGTCCCCAAGTCCTCAGGCAGTTCGGCTCCTGTGGCTTTCCTGGTCCCCAGCTATGCTTCAGCTCTCGGAGGCTGGCATTGCACACTGGTAGCTCCCCAATTCTTGGGTCTCCAAGGTAGTCCAGCTCCCACGGCTCCACTATGTATAGTATTAACGGGGCTTTTCTGCTGCAGCTCTGACCCACATTTCCTCTTGGCATCACTCTAGCAAAGACTCTGCAGTGAATCTGCCCCTGCAACAGATCTCTTCTGGGCCCCCAGGCTTCTCCATACATCCATTGATATCTGGGTGGAGGCTCCCAAGCCTTCACAGCTCTGGCATTCTGTGAGCCTACAGACCTAACACCATGTGGTCACTGCCAAGGCTTCTGCTTGTATTTTCCAAAGCTGCTGGTCCAACCACACCAGGGGCCAAATTAGCCATGGCTGGAGCAGCCAAAGCAGCTGGGGTGCTAGTTGCTGGAAGCAGCTTCCCGAGGTGGCCCTGGACAGCGAGCCTGTGGAGGGTGCCTTGGGCCTGTTCCCTGAGATCATTCTGTCTCCCTAGGTCTTGGCCTGAAATAGAGGGGTTGGCCCCAGAGGCTTCTGCAGTGCCTTCAGGGCGTTTTTCCCCTTCCCTTGATAATCCCTTTCTTTTGTATTAATCTTCTTAGTACCATTGCATTTTTCTTCTGAAAAAGCTCTCTACTTCTCTCCCACATGGCCAGGCTGCAAATTTTCCAAATCTTTATGCTCTGCTTCCCTTATGAATTCTGGCTTTATGTCATGCCTTTGCCGCCATAACTTAGTGTAGGCTATTACAGGTAACCATGGAGCTTCCTTAATGCTTTGCTGCTTAGAAATTTCTTCTGCCAAATACCCTGGGTCAGCTCCTTGAAGTTCCACATTCCATAAAGCTTTTGGGCATGAACAGAATGCTGCCACGTTCCTTGCCAGTTCATAGCAAGGGCAATCTTTGCCCCAGTTTCCAATAAGTCTCTTCTCATTTATATCTGAGACCTCTTTAGAATGGTCTTCACAGTCCATTTTTCTATCAGCATTCTGCTTACTACCACTTAACCAGTCTCTAAAAAGTTCCAGTCTTTCTCTGGTTTTATTATTTTATTTTATGTAATGTTATTAAGAATTACTTATAAGAGGAAAATAGTATGCATATAGTCTAAAAGACATTTTTACTTCTGCTTGAGTCCTAATCAATATTCATAAATTCACAGATCAGTATGGACTCTTCATTGGTGTCAGCAAAAGTGTATGCTGTTATGACTATAAACTTTAGGCCTCAGTTTCATGTCAGTCCAGAAAAGCCTTAGTAAAGCCTAGGTTCCAGAGTAAAATTAGTGGGAAATACAAAGGTACTTTATTTTCATTAGTCACTAATGGCCTTGATATAGGCCAGTCATTATATTTCAAAATGATCAGCCAGACATGATGTCTGGAATTTGTTGAGAAATTCTTCAGACCAAAAGAATAAAAGGGTGAGCAGGCAGGGGGAATGGATCATAAAAAATTCTCTCTACTTTTATGTTTGCTAGAAATTCTCCATAATAAGATTTTTAAAAATATAACTGGTTAAAATAGAAGATATATCTAAATTAATTCAGTTAATTTTTTTAACATAGGGATTTATTGAAAAAATATTGATATATCCATAAATAAAATATATATGGACTATTAAAATTACAATTTTTTTGTTTAAATTTTTCCTTTTTTTCTAAAGTCTAAGATCATAGAAAATATGTTCTCTGACCACAATGACAGAAGAAAATTTACAAAACTCACAAATGTGTGGAGATTAAACAACACTCTCCTAAATAAACAATGGGTAGAAAGAAAAATCACAAGGAAATGAGATAAAGTAGGGGCATTATTACATTTTCATTATGGTTTTTTGTGGTGGTAAGATTTAGTTTCTCTTGTTTGCATTTTTGTTGTGCCAGTGCGTTTTATTCTTTCTTGTGTATTCGTGGTAGTGATTATTGCTTTTTGGATTCCAGGTGCAGGACTTTTGAGGATTTCTTGTAGGGCTGGTCATGTGGTGGTAAACTCCCACAGCTTTTGTTTGTCTGGAAAATACATTATTTTTCCCTTATTTTTGAAGGGTAGCCTTGCTGGGTATAGCATTCTTAGCTGGTAGTTTTTTCTTCTAGTACTGTGAATATATCATCCCATTTTCTTCTGGCCTGTAGAGTTTTTGTTCAGAAGTCTGCTGTTAGTCTGATGTGGGCTCCCTTATTGGTGACTTGATGCTTTTCTTTTAAGATTCTCTTTGTCTTTAAGTTTTGCCAGTTTGACTGTAATGTATCTTGGAGAGGATAGTTTGGGGTTGAATCTGTTTGGGGATCTTTGAGCCTCCTGGATCTGAAGGTCCATGTCTCTCCTTATAACCTGGGAAGTTTTCTGTTATTTCGGTGAATAAGCTTTCCATGCCTTTTCCTTTCTCCTCCCCTTCTGAGGACCCGTAATTTGAATGTTTGTGTGCTTAAGGTTGTCTGCTAGCTCTCTTAGATTTTCACCTTTTTTTAAAATTCTTTTTTCCTTTTTTTGTCCACCTGGTTTATTTCAAAAAAACTATCTTCAAGACCATAAATTCTTTCTTCTGCTTGTTCTAGCCTGCTGCTTAAGCTATTGGTTGTGTTTATTATTTCGTTGAGTGAATCTTTCAGTTCCATGAGTTCTGCTACATTCTTTTTACAGGTATCAGTCTCTTTGTAAATTTCCTCCTTCATAGCCTAGATTTTTTCATCTCATTTCATTATGTTGTCTAACTGAGTCTTCTTGTATCTCAGTGAGTTTCCTTAAGATTGTCGCTCAGGATTCCTTTTCAGTCATTACAAGGGTTTCCTGCTGTATAGTGTCTGGTATTTGAGACTTACTGTATTCTTTTGGTAGTGTCATATTTTCTTGGGTTTTCGTATTTCTAGTATCTCTGTGTCGATGTTTGGTCATCTGGTAGAGCAGTTGCTTCTTCTGTTACTCTGGAGTGGGTTCTGAGGAGAGAGACATCCTCTTCTTTTTCCAGTCTCCATTGGTGACTCTCCTTGTGTCAGTGCAATTGAGTGTCTGGTGAACTGCTTGCATGGTGACTGGCTGCTGCTGTAGTGTTGAGCCACTTTTGTGGCAGCCATGGCTGTGGCATTGGCCGTGGTGGGTCACCCATGCAGAAGTGGTGTTTTCAGTGTTCTCTCTTGCCTGCTTTCAGGTGGGGGGTACTGCCCTTAGCTCCTTGCCTAGGACCCTGGGTGTGCTTTCTTGCCTGCTTCCAGGTAGAGGGGGCTGTGGCCCTCGGCCACTTGCCTAGGACCTTGGACATGCTCTCTTGCCTGCTTCCTGGTGGAGGGGGCTGTGGCCCTCAGCTCCTTGCCTAAGACCCTGGACATGCTCTCTTGCCTGCTTCCAGGCGGAGGGGGCTGCAGCCCATGGCTTCTTGCCTCTCCCTGATTTTTTTGTCTTCTAAACTCCCACCAGCCGCCAGGCTTTTTCTAGCCAGCTTCTTCACATTCTTCCAGCTTTTCCTCAACACCCAGTTCCAGAGCCACTTCCACATTTTCAAATATTTGTTATAAGCAACACCCCTTCTCTGTTACCGATTTTCTGTATTAGTCTGTTTCTGTTGCTTGTAACAAAGTACTTGGTACTGGGTAATTTATTTAAAAAGCCAAAATTTATTGCTCACAGTTTCAGAATCTGGGAAGTCCAAAGTCCAAGGAACACATCTGATGGTGGCAACAGTGACCCAGGGGTCTCACATTGCAGAAAATGGTAGAGCACAGAGAGAGAGAGTCTCAGTGCTCTCTTTTTAAAGCCCTCAGAACCACACCCATGTCCACCATTATTAATCCATTCAGTAGGCTTGGTCCTGAGAATCTAATCACCTCTTCAAGGCCCCACCTTTCAGTCACCATGATAGGATTTCCCACCCTTTTAATAGTCACATTAATCAGTCAAGCTACCAATACCTAAAACTTGGGGGACACAGTCCATATCACAATGTATTGCCCTCGTGAGGCACTCTGAGCCTGAAATGAGTGAATGGGTGGGAAAGCATATGGAACTGGGCCGGGCCCACAGTGAGCACTATCGAGTATGTGCTGGGATTTTCATTATTGTTACTGTCACTGTTATTCTCTAAGGCACTCTTCTTTTTCTATGCATCTTTTGGATCAATGTTTTTGAAACCAGACATTGATGTGAAAAACTAGTATTCATCCCTTTTGTCATTTAGGAAGTATTTGAACACCTACTTTATGCCAGGTAATACTGATTTTTATAATTTGGCTTGTTTATGAATGAACAACTCAAGCAGGTAAATGATTCCTAATGGTGAAAGAATCCATCTGAGGCAAAGTCTAATTATTACTTTATAACCTGCAGAAGAAAAGATATAATCATAATCTTTATGTTCTATTAATCCTAAAAAGGCATATGAAGAGGAAAACATGTCTATTTAAGAAGGAAGTATATATTGTCTCTCAGGTTTACTTTATTCATAAAATTGTCTATGCTGTGAGTTTTTTTTTTTCCTTCTTTGAAAATATGAGCCTTGTCTATATTTCTCTTTTTTAATTTAAGCCTTCATATCATTTTTCATTTTTTTAAGAACAGTGGTTCTCAACCCTGGATACACATTAGAATTATCTAGAAAGCTTAAAAAAATTATGTTTCACCCCAAAGTGAATAAATCAGAAAGAATCTCAGAGACTTGAGTGGCCTTAGTTTTGAAATGTCCTCAGGTGTTTCTGATGTGCTCCAGGAATGAAAGCCACTAATGTAGAATACATAACTTCTTTTGTATTTTTTGGCTAGGATTGTAAATGCCCAGAATATGCATGAAAGAATTCATAGGATCCGGTATCTAGTAGAAAGTCTCCTCCTGAGGAACTAGGAACTAGGGAAAGAGAAATACCTTTAGAAGTGTTTATCAAATGTACACTTAATCTCAGCAAGAAACAGTAATGATTGATCGTTATAAAACATCCCCCACCAAAGAAAAATGTACAGCAAATTACCTTTCAGAGACAACTGAGAATCAATAGGAGTTCATTTGAATGGAGAGTTGAACCAAATTGCATTGAAGGTTTTCCAGCTGCAGGATTCCTTGTTTATGACATATCTGACATTTCCTTGAAATTTAAGACTTGTCCTAGCCTGATTCTGCATTCTCCTTATGTTGGGCATAAGTGAGAGAAGGGGAACTGTCACAAATGGTTTCAGGAATGCAGCTGACAGGCACTTCCTTGTGGAAAGGGGAGTGGCCTATCAGGCTCTCAGACCTCATCTCTGAGAGTCATTTCAAGGAAATATGGACTGGCCAAATTAGTTTTTGAACATATCTTACTATTTTCATAGGCACATGAAATTTCACCATTACAAATGTCAAAGTATGAGCGTGATTCGGGTAGTTTCATCATTCAAGCAATGAGTTGTGACATAAAATTCTGTGAAATTAGCAGACAAAATCCAGCACCATTCCTTCAGACAAGTTTACCATTCTGTTCCTTTTACGGAGAGCCTCAGTGACTTAACTGCAGATCGTACAGCCATTCATTTCTGTTAAGGTTTGTCAGATTATCAGAGAAACACTTTCGTAACTTAAGCATTTCTTTGGTGGTTTACTTTTGTAATTAGAACAGAGTTCAATTCTAGAACCTTTCTGGAATTGGTATTTTCTTAAAGTCATAGCTTTGAGGGGAATTCTATTTTTTTTTTCTCCTAAAAGATTATAATCACTGATGGGAGATAAAACTTTATTTGTATGAATATCTATACCTCACCTACTTCTAAAAGTGATTTAAAGAAGGCTCACAATCTGCTGCACTAAGTTAAATAAAATAGAGGAAATCAAAAGCAAAGAGAAGAGGAGAAAGCAAGTTATTCTGAATGTGCAGTACTTTTGACTCTGGATTTTAATGCGTCCCAAGCAGATAACAAGCTATAATTCTTACCAAAAAGGATGAATGAGTGTTATCTCTGGAAAGACAAGAATTTTCTGGACATCAGATTCTAAATGTTTCTCCCATGGAACATTGTATGAAGACATTGAGTAGGAAGGTGGACAGTAACTTTGATCAGTGTTTCGTAATAGTTGCATATGTAATTTTCATGAGAATATTTCTTATGGTGACCTTTGTTAAATGATTGCACCCTAACTTTGGTGTGCAGTGTGGAGATTCTAAGGTAGTGGGTAGTAGACGGGCTCTCTCAAGAAGAGGAAAAAGAAGAGAATAGTCAGCTATACCTGAGGGGGCATTTGGATACCCACACCATTTATTGGCCATCCTTGGGCTGAAGTAAGGTCCAACTATGTGTTTTGTTTTTGCGGCAATCTGAATTGATTCAAGTGTCAGGGTAAGAGGTACATAGCATGACTTAAACCAGTGGTTCTCAAATATGGCCGATCTTCAAGACCAAAGTAGGAAGCTACTTTGAAAATATGGGTTCTGCAATCTGATTACATGGTCTAGGACAGGACCTGAGAAATCTCTGTTCTTCCTGGATAATTCTGAGAACCACACAGGCTTGGTACCATAGCTTTAGACTGCCTTCCTAAATACCATTACTCTTAGCTGACTCTTCAGTAGAAGCTGTAGGGCTGGCCTTTTGTATACACTCAGACTGTAAGGATTATCTCCAGGCCAAATGGGGATTTTTCCTAGACAGGGACTTTGGCTCTGTTCTAAAACTGACAAATGCTTATTTGACATTCTGGGAACTAGGGCCAAGTTTGTTCAGATCTAAGAATCCTGTAGGCAGAATTTTAACCTCGTTAAATTGGTTCCTGTTTAATTCTATATGTGCTTCATACTTGTAAAATTTTGATTCACTGCTAACATTGCCAGCTAGGTTGAATCCTCACTCTTTGTTCTGTCGGTAGCTATACTTGGGAAGATAGATCTAATTACAAGGTCTCTAACTGAATAATCCAGGAGGTCATTTGTAAAATAGTAAATTTCACTTTAATGAACATTAACATTAAATTGAAGATTTCTGAGCTGGGCATGTTGTATGCTAGGCATTCTGTATGCCTGATCTCAGTATGCTTATAGATGTATGTTACAGACATGGAAAGTATGATTAAACACTTCATCATTTCAGGGCCATTGTTTTTTTCCCAACACTTGCCCTATTCTTCAGCTTTCTTTTTTCCTAAGTTCTATGGATTTTTTTTTCCTAAAAATTTTGTCTTACCAATTTTTAACTAGAAAGCTAACCAGGAAAATTTTGTTTATTTGGAACCTTGAACTACATTTTTTTCCCCCTCATTTTATTTTAGGAGAAGAAAGTAAACTCATATTAAGGATTTTTTAAAAATCACTCAGGTATAGCCTGGTCAGCTTAGCCTGAGTCCAGTTTAAACTATGAAAAGACAATTATTCATAATGGTTAATCATCTTTAATAAAAATTAAATTATATTTTATTATACCCTATAATGAACAGGCTCCAGTTGTAGGGCAATTCAGATCTCTGGACTCATCCCTTCCCGGTCACGTGATCTGGACAAGTGTGCTTCTCTAGGCCTCAGCTTCCTTCTTTGCAAAGTGGAGAAAATACTAGCCCTACCTGTCCTAACAGGTTATAAGGATCAGAAGAAAAAAGTAAAAGTACCGTGAAAACTCTAAAATGCTGTACATGGATGAAATACTCCATTAACTGGATGGAAATTCTTAGATTATTCTCTAAGCATGTGAGTTAACTGAAGATTGTGCAGAAGCAGGATTGGATTGTTAGTTCTCACCTTCCTCACAAGAGTCCCGCCATTGTGGCATCTTTTTACCTGTCCCCACACCAGTGGACCTTCTTTTTCCTTATGGTTCAACATATGTAAGGCTTCCGGAACTCCATTCAGAGGCAGCTGAATGGCATATGAGCTTGGAAATCATTTCTAACTTAACATTTTGATGAAAGCCAATATACTGGTCAGTGTTAGAACAGTTTTCTTAAGTGCAGAAATTTAGCATCTGTTTTTTTTTTTTTTTTTTTTTTTTTTTAAAGGTGACCAGTAAGGGGATCTTAACCCTTGACTTGGTGTTGTCAGCACCACGCTCACCCAGTGAGCTAACTGGTCATCCCGATATGGGATCCGAACCCGTGGCCTTGGTGTTATCAGCACCGCACTCTCCCGACTGAGCCACGGGCCGGCCCAGAAATTTAGCATCTGAGTGGGGTTTATTACCTTATAATTAAGTCAAAACAACTAAGTTACTTGACTCTTTATCTCAAAGTTTAAAGCAAGCTTTTTGTGTATAATTTTTAACTCTTGGACTAGTGCATTTAAGTTTTCTTTCATATATAGGTGTTCACGTAAACATAATTTCCCAGCCTCGAGTCCCACCCTTCTTATTAAAAGCATGTTTACAACGTTTGGAATGGAGCAGTGCAGGAGGGACGACTATGACCCTGACGCCAGCCTGGAGTACAGTGAAGAGGAGACCTACCAGCAGTTCCTTGACTTCTATGACGATGTGCTACCGGAGTTCAAGAATGTGGGGAAAGTGATTCAATTCAAGGTGGGCATGCGCCTGGAGGAGGGGACTGGTTCGCTTCACCCGGAAGTACTCATGACACGAGCGCTCGGAAGCACAGGTGGTTTACCTGGGTGGAGCCTTGTGATGTATGTGCCTGGTCCAGGGTCAGGCACGCAGGCTCTTGGTCAATTTACTTCCTTCTCTCTCCCTTTCCACCCCCTCGTTGCCAATGCCATATAGATACCACATGAAATTAGCATATTTCCAGAATACTAGGGTCTAGATTGGAAAGGATCTTTCATTTATTCAGTACCTTTGTGTTCTCTTTTCCAGTGTATGAATTCTCTGTATCAGGTCCTCGGCACATAGCCATCCAAGCCTTCAGTCAGCCACTGCTTATGACGAACAGTGTGCCGTCTTTCGACCATCCGTCCTTCCGTCTGTCCATCTTTCTTTCTGTCCGCCCTTCCTTCCGCCCTTCTGTAGGCATCTCACCTATAGCTACCGTATACGCAGTGCAACACAGCGCCACTCACTGAATTTGTTGGTGCATTGTATTGATGATACCTGCTTGCAACTTACACCCATTGTGCATATTCATTCTTCTGGAGTTACACAAGAACAAAAATCTAGATCCTTTTTTATTAAACGCTGTTTTTATTCACTGCATACTTTCAGTATAGAACATAGTGTCCCAAAAATTATGGTTTGTGATGCAGTATACTGGGTGAAAAAGACGCATTCAGATGACACATAATTATTTTAAATATGCCTTCAGGCAAGGGTAAAGCCAGCAGTAATCCCTAGGGGCTGACCCTGTGGTGCACTCGGAAGAGTGCGGCGCTGGGAGCGCAGCAGCACTCCCGCCGCAGGTTCGGATCTTATATAGGGATGGCCAGTGCGCTCACTGGCTGAGCGTGGTGCGGCCGGGCACAAAAAAGACAAAAAACAAGCAAACAAAAGGAGTCCTGAGTTATCACTCATCGACATCTAAAAGGGCCGGCCTGTGGCTCACTCGGGAGAGTGCGGTGCTGATAACACCAAGGCCACGGGTTCGGATCCTATATAGGGATGGCCGGTTTGCTCACTGGCTGAGCGTGGTGCTGACAACACCAAGTCAAGGGTTAAGATCCCCTTACCAGTCATTTTTTTTTTTTTTTGTCTTTTTCGTGACCGGTACTCAGCCAGTGAGTGCACTGGCCATTCCTATATAGGATCCGAACCCGCGGCGGGAGCGTCGCGGCTCTCCCAGCTCCGCACTCTCCCGAGTGCGCCACGGGCTCGGCCCCCAGTCATCTTTAAAAAAAAAAAAAAAAAAAAAAAAAGTAATCCCTGCTGTTCCTCGGACCCATTAGTTGAATCTTAACGTAGTGAAGCCTCCTACCTTTTCTGTGATTTGATCACATCCAACCCAGGCAGAGAAAATGTCCCATAATTTTGAAAAATGAATAAAGCTGTGGTTTTTTCCTGCTAGTTGGACATGACAGTGGAGTTTAAACAGCCAAAAAAGAGAGAGATTCCTGACATTCAAGGCTATACTTCTGTCAACTGATTTCGGGATGTTTAAAAAGTCTTTTAAAACGTCTTTTCCCCTTAACCATTTTGTTTCAGTGGTAGTGCGCCTTCCTGTTTTCGCACTACTCAGCACAGGCAGTAACCACTAAAATGGAAGTACATGGTCACCCCCACACAATACCATGTTAGAAGCGCTGGCTGAGGAGACAGCGGGGTTTGCCCAGCCCTGTGCTCTCCAATGTGTTACTTTACTTGTCCTGCCTTTTATCCCACAAGTGAGGGGGTTAGATTACCTCAGTGGTTTCCCTCATAGGTTCCCTGGATTATACAGCTTCTGTGAACTGTTAGCGTTGGAACTCCTTTCAAAACTTGACCGGTTAATGGAAGTTGCACTGTTGCACCCACTAACCACAATGTATTTTTTTCCTTTTGTTTAGAATTCTATCAGCCAAGCTGATAGAATGGCCAAGTTCCTGCTAATCACATTGGCAGTTACAAATGGAAAACTGTTAAGTACATTTTTAGGAGGAAAAATTTCAGAACATTGAATTCAGCATGGAAAATTAATAATGGGTCCTTGGGAACCACTGCATTAAATGATCTCTAAGGTCCCTCGCACGGCTGACACGGACTCCTGAGGCCTTTTATTCTTCCTTCTAAGGATGGTGTTACAAGCCGTCACTAAGTATGGATCCTGCCCTTTTTGGATATTCTAATATTATGGAACAAATTTGTAAAATTATAGATTCATTTTGGAGGTAAAAGCTAATCACTAGTATGAATATTTGAGGACCTTTTTTACCTACTTATTAAATAAAAACAAATCAGATTTGGTTTTTTGAAGGCAAATGATCCAGTGTTCAGCCTAACTAGTAATAGGAACAGTGCATATGAAAATGAGATATTCTTGGGCCGCCCCGTGGCGCACTCGGGAGAGTGCAGCGCTTGGGAGCGCAGCGGCGCTCCCGCCGCAGGTTCGGCTCCTAGTGCGCTCACTGGCTGAGCGCAGTGCGGGCGACACCACACCAAGGTTTGCGATCCCCTTACCGGTCACAAAAAGACAAAAAAAAAGAAAATGATATATTCTTACCCATCAGGCAAAAAATTATAAATTCTATTAATACCAAGAGCAGGTGAGGATGTGTAAATTAATAAAACCACTTTAGAGAGTAGTTTGTCAATAGCTAATGAAGTGGAAGTTACCTATGGATCGGCACACTCCTGGTTACGCATGCTAGAGACAGCCGTCCACCCGCAGAGATGTATTCAAGGATGCTGACCGCAGCACTGTTTGTAGATGAAAAATTGGAAGCACCTTGGATAGCAATCATTAGGGGAGTGGATAAATTAACTTGATAATTTGATATATCCACTATACAGTAGTTAAGATGAATCATTAAGTTTATATGATTACATCTTTAAAAAATGTGGAGTAAATACTATTTATATAAAATTTTAAAATGTACAAAACAATATTATACATTATTTCAGTACATACATGTGTTTCTTTGCATGTGTATACATAAATAGACATTTATGTGTATGATACATGTTTTTTGGCATGTATATGATATATGTGTACATGCCTATGTGTATATGTATACAGTAGTCCCTTCTTATCCATAGCAGATACATTCCAAGACCCTCAGTGGATGTCTAAAACCGTGGATAGTACTGAACCCTACCTATATATACTGTTTTTTCTTATACATATATACCCATGATAAAGTTTAATTTATCATGTAAGAGATTACCACTAACTAATAATAAAATAAAACAATTATAACAATATACTATAATAAAAGTTATGTGAATCTGGTGCCTCTCTCTCTGAAAATATCTTATTCTACTGTACTCACCCTTCTTTTTCTTCTTGTGATTGTTGATAACCAAGACTAAGTAACTAACGGGCAAGTAGCATATACAGAGCGGACAAAGGGATAATTCATGTTCTGGGCAGGACAGAGCAGGATGGTGCAAGATTTCATCATGCTGCTCAGAACGGCTTTTAATTGAAAACTTATGAATTGTTTATTTCTGGAATTTTCCATGTAGTATCTTTTGACCATGTTTGGGAAACTGAAACTGCAGAGGAGAGGGACTGATGTATTTGTGTCTGTTTATGTGTCTGCGTACGTATGTGTGCATTTGGAATGTGAAGGCTACACCCAGCCTCCAGATAGTGCTCACCTATGTGATGGAGGAGGGAGAATAGGATGGAAGGGCTTCAACTGGGTCTTTAATGTTTTAGTTATTTAAATGTTCTCAGTCAAAAATGGAAAAGTTAGTATAAAATCTGGGTATTGTATGGATGGGCTGATTTATATTCTTTATTTTTATGCACGTATGAAATGTTTCATATTTGTAGAAAGAAGCAGACCTGGCTCGACAGGGATCAAATAATTGTGGCCCGCAATGCTGCTATGTGCTGAAATATGCCTTAAATAGACACAAGAGTAGGCTAGTATCTCTGTTTTGGAATCTTTGATTGGTCACTGCTTTTGGGAGTTAGCCTGGATAAGGTGCATTTGATGACTGGATGGTTTCTTTTCTGTAGTTTTTAATGAGAGCATTTTTCATTGCTCCTTAGGTCAGCTGCAACTTGGAACCTCATTTGAGGGGCAATGTGTATGTTCAGTACCAGTCGTAAGTATTTTGAACATAAACATCTTCATGTTTGTCATAGTATGGTGTTCTGTTTCTGCTGACATTTGGGATTTTTCCAGTGGTTATATAGCTTTCATATGCATGGTATTTTTAAAAATGTAAATATTAAGGGCTGACTTAGAAATGCAGAAGGGATTTGAAAATAGTGCACTTGTATTTCATTCTTTGTATACTTACATAGTTTTGAATCTTTTACAATATAGTTATATTATTACTTATATAATTTTAATACTGAAAATACAGATTGAAAAGCAATAACTAGAATAAAGAATATAAAAGTATACATCAAAAGAGCCCGCGATTGAAGCCCCATATAATCTTAGTGTGCATTTGGCCAGCTGAGAGAGCAGCTAGTGTGTCATTTCTGCTTGTCTTGCTGTTTGCCTAGGCCACACCATGGCTAATGGGTTAAATTAACCATTGTAATAAGAAGAACAGCAATCTTAGCTGAGAAAGAATAGGCTCTAACAGTTGAAAACACTTCTGCATTTTTAATGGTCCAATCTTTTGGATTAAGAAGCTTTGACTCAGGCCAAATTCCATGCATCAAAACTTCTCAGAGGGTTAGTAAAAAGGGGTCCTGAATAAATTGTGAGCTTTGGGAGCTTGACTGCTCTAATGAGGAATCCCTAGAGGGTATAAAAACAGTGAACTTGGTGGTCCTACAATAAATTAATTAAAGGGTTAAGTAATAATAGGGTTAATTTACATATTAAAAAGTTACTGTAAAACACATCCTTTGATTTGTGGTTTGAAGGGAAGAAGAATGCCAAGCAGCCCTCTCTCTGTTTAACGGGCGATGGTATGCAGGACGACAGCTTCAGTGTGAATTCTGTCCAGTGACCCGGTGGAAAATGGCCATTTGTGGTAAAAGACAATGTGATGATTTTTTCCCCAATTGTTCCACTGTTATATAGAGGGATATTCATAGGGAAAAAACAGTCTTTTAATGGGGTAAAGCATAGCTCTTGCCTCAGTAGATGAGCAGAGATCTTTATGTATAAAGGGCACCACAGTTTAGATCTGTAACAGACTTTGTGGGTCACTATATGGATGAGGTGACTAAGGTTACAACGTATCAGTGACAGAATTGGGGCTAGAATTCCAGTCTTCTGATTCTCAGTCCTGGGCTCTGTGTCTGACAATTCAGGAAGCTTGAGAAAGTTGCCTCTATAGGAAGCCACAATTTCCTTGTGGCAGTTTCAGAGGTGTTTTCTATTCATTGGCTCGCCTCACTTGAGCTGTGTTTGTGTGTTTTTCCCATCATTATCCTTAATGAAGCTTCTGTCATCCTTGCCACCTAAAATATTAGCTGTAGTATTTCCCGCCTTACTGGAAATGCATGCTTTTGTGCATTAGAGCCTGATTGTAGGCATAAGATTGGTCAAGCATGCTTTCAGACTGACTCATGAGACAGTGGCAGCCGAATCAGGAAGTGATTCAGTCTGTGTGGAGAGCAGCCAGCAGTTTTGAAGGCCTCCTTACTTTCCGATTTCTGTCTATGGCTTTAGCCAAACTATTGTGGACGTTCCCCAGGTAAAAAGAGATGAAGCTCTAAATGCCTCAGGGGAGCACTTATCTTACCCTTTACTTGTGTTTCTTTGCTCTACGCTCACTTGCTTAAAACCTCTTATTAGAAAATGGATAATTTAGGGCCGGTCCATGGCTCACTTCGGAGAGTGTGGTGCTGATAACACCAAGGCCACAGGTTCGGATCCCTATATAAGGATGGTCCGTTAGCTCACTTGGGAGAGCGTGGTGCTGACAACACCAAGTCAAGGGTTAAGATCCCCTTACCAGTCATCTTTTTTAAAAAAAGAAAATAGATAATTTATAATCTGAATCTTTGGCAACCTTATCTTAATGGGTGCTGTCATTTTAAAACCACTTATGAAGGGAAAAAAATAGATTTTAGAATTCCTTGCTTAGGAAAACCAGAAGAACCATTATACCTTAAGTTTAAAGGCTTGGGGGATAAAAGAGATGGAATTGTTTTCTCCTAAAGGCAATTACTTTTGTCAGTTCCTGGGAATCCAGTGTTATTTCAGTGAGGTGCTTCTGAGTGTGACTTTGACTCCCCCCAAGGAGACTAAGACTATTTATTTCTTTTTTAAAAATAAATAACAGCATTGTTGTTTTCCTTAGTGACTAATGATGCTGAACATCTTTCCTTGTCTTTATTATTGTCCATTTGTATATCTTCTTTGGAGAGAGGTCTATTCAGAGCCTAAGCTCATTTATTTATTTATTGAATCATAATTATTATACATATTTTAGGGATTCATTGTTGACATATGTCGATCAAATCAACATTACTAGTATGTATATTGTTACAAATTATACTTATTCTTTATGCTCCTTGTCCAATCTCTCCCCATCCCTCTCTCCCTCTGACCTCCCACCACTGATAACCTTAGATTTCTTCTGTCCCTCTGAAAGAGTAATGGTTACTTTGTTATTTGTTGCCTAGATGATCTTTCCAATGCTGAAAGGTGTGTTCAGGTCCCCCAATATTATCATAGAGCAGATGCTTCTGTCACTCTGGAATGGACTTTGTGGAGAGACATCCTCTTCTTTGGTCTCTGCTGGCAACTCTCCTTGTGTCAATCAATGCACTCCAGTGGCTGACAGACCATCTGAGTGGTGGTTGTGACATCTAGCCACAGCCGTGGTTACTGTGGTGGCTGTGGTGGGCCACCCATATGGAAGTGATGTTTTTGGCATGCTCCTTGGTGCTGGTGGTGTGCCTGGTTGTGCTTTGCCCATTTTTTAATTAGATTGTCTTTTTATTATTAATTTGTAAGGGTTCTTGATATATTGTACAGACAAATACCTGATCACAAAAATGATCTGCAGATATTTTCTCCCATTTTATGGGTTCTCTTTTCACTTTGTGTCCTTTGAAGCACAAAAGTTTTAAATTTTGGTGAAGTCCAATTTATCCTTTTTTTTGGCTTGTACTTTGGTGTCATATCTAGGACACTCTTGCTTAGCCCAATGTCATCAAAATTTACTTGTATAGTTTCATCTCTTATATTTAGGTCTCTGATCCAGTTTGAGTTAATTTTTGTGTACAGTATGTGGTATGGTGGTATTTCACTTTTAACTATTTTACATATTTGGGGAATTTACTGCTTTAAAAAGAAAAGTCAGCCAGTCACCAAAAAAAGTTTGAAAACACCAAAACAATCTCAAAGTTGTTCATGTTCAAATAGATTTCACTTTTGACAAGAATCTTGCATATTAAAAGCACTTGGTAAATTTAAGGCATTAGGCCAGTGTTATCTTAAAGTGTAAAGAAAACACAGGATCCTCCCCCTATAATAGCCCTTCTCTTTTGACCAATGGTTCTATCCTGGTACCACCATGCCCTCAAAGCATGCTACCACAGGGATCCCAAGGGCTGGTGTTTATTAGGGATCTGAATTGTCCATCAGTGGGATGGTGAAACCCTAGAATAGTAATGTGGTCGCCACTTGTTCAGTTGCACTCCAAACCATAATCCAATAGAGTCGTGGGATATTCTGGGTAATTAAAATTGTTGACCTTTCAGAGTGCCATTTGTTAGAGCATTTGCGTATTTTTGAAATTCTGGAAACCAAACTATGACCTCAATTTATGTAAGCCCTTTTTAAAGAATACACAGTGGGAAATAGTTCTAACATATCCAAACATCAGAAATGTACTTTCTGAAAAGACAAAGTGCTGTCTTCAGAATACACAGTTAATAAATGCTGTCTCATCACTGTGCCATTGCAGGTTTATTTGAAATACAACAGTGTCCAAGAGGAAAACACTGCAACTTTCTTCATGTGTTCAGAAATCCCAACAATGAATTTTGGGAAGCTAATAGAAACATCTACCTGTCTCCTGATCAGACTGGTTTCTCCTTTGGTAAAAACTTGGAGAGGAGAGAACGGATGGGCCACCATGATGAATACTATGGCAGGCCCAGGAGAAAAAGAAACCTTAGTCCAGAGTATTCCTACATAAGAAATGGGGAAATTGAGAAGAAAAGGAGAAGTACTGACAGGGGAAAGAGATCTCACAAACATACATCAAAGAATCGTGAGAGGCACAGTTCACGAAGTAGAGAAAGAAAAAGGGACCACAGCTGGGGCCGGAGCAGCCGAAGCCAAAGCCAAAGCCAGAGCCAGAGCCTCAGGAGCCGCCAGAGCCAGAGCCAGAGTTCTTCTAGGTCCAGGAGTCGTGGCAGGAGAAGGTCAGCTAGTAGAGATAAAAATATTCAAAGTCCCAAATCCAAATAAACCTGTTTTGTTCTTAAATGATTTTATATCTTATTATGGATGCTGTGTACTCAGAGGGCTATGAGCTCAAATGGGTTCACAAGTCTGGTTGAATCCTGTGTACCCTGGAGTCCTACTAAAATTACTCTTATTCTCTGATAATCACAAAAGTGTGTCTGGTATAGAAATCCTAGAAAACATGAAATGTATAAATAACGTGAAAATTACTTGTAATACTAACCCTGAGAGAGAACCAATTAACACTGGAGCACTGCTTTAGTCCTTTCTTTTCTTCTTATGGGTGTATACACATTTTTTACACAAAGATCATATTTGGCTGCAGTTGAATGTTTTTTTCACAAGAAACATTGTCATATCTCAAGCTCTACTGTTATTTTTAATATTTTAATAGTGTGTTCAAAAGTTCTTTATACAGGGAGTAAAGCTTATTTTTGTCATTTCCAGGATTTAAAGTTAGGGTCATTGCTACTGAATTGCCTGGTATTAAAGCAATTCTCATATAAAAATCATAGAAGAGTGGTCAAAGAGAACTTAAAGTAGGAAAAAGCATCATGCAAAGTACTATCCCCAGATTTTAGATCATAAATAAGAAAAGATGTTCTCACACTTGCTTATACATTTTTTCATAACTTCCTTTCCATTGACATACTTGGGATATTGAATTTCAGAGTATGTGGCATTTGACAATTTGAGATTTGGGAATAAGGACTTAAAGCTGTACAAAATACTGAAAAGTTAACAAAAATGAAATAGGAAGAAGAAATTTCTTAAATATTGAGACTTCTGTGTGATATCTGTTAAGGATAGGAGTTCTTTAATCTGCAGTCAATAAAAGAAATGAAGTATATGGTTCAGAATAATTTTACTTTAAAAAATCTGTTGCTTTACCCCCCACAGATTTGTCACCCCACTTCCCCTGGGTGACGGAGCTGCAAAGGATTACTCAAAGCCCATCTCTACTGAGCAGTGAGAAGCCCTGAACTTCCCTGGAACCCTCCAGCAAGAAGCATCCCTTCCTTAGGAAATTAACCCCAAGTTGGGGTTTTCTTCCTGCATTTATTTTCCGGACCAGGAAGTTACAGGAAGAGAACATAGGTGGGGTTATAGTTTAACAATATAGGCTGGTAACTTTCTGTGAAACAAGTCAGATGACATTCCCTTAGACAATTAAGTGATCCACCAACAAAAGTTTGATCTTAGCAAACATTCCTTCTCCCTCCAGCAATTTTCCAGTATCTATCTTTACACATCAGTCAGTAACTAGTCTGTCTTTGAGCCAGCAACCTTGCTGTGTTAGAGATCTTACACCAAAGACTTTATAGCCTGAGGAAAATTTCCATTCCTCCGCAAGGTCAATATTTGAAACTGCAAGGCTTTGGAAAACCAGGCCCTGTGAAGTACATTTGCTTTAAGAATCCTCTACCAAAATCCAACTTATTCCACTCTAAATGTGTGCTTTACCCTAAAAATTACTGAAAACTTCCAGAACTATCTACCAGGTTCACTAATGCTGAATAATTATCACTAAAATCAGTATTTTTCAGTACTTTTCTAAATATAGCCCAGATATACACAATTAAATGTGGTATGCAAAGCTGAAAACAGATGCTCCTTGACTTATGATGGGGTTACATCCTGATAAACCCATTGTAAGTTGAAAATGTCGTTAAGTCAAAAACGCATTTAATACACCTAACCTACCTAACATCATAGCTTAGCCTAGCCTAACCTAGCCTACCTTAAACATACTCAGAACATTAGTATGTTCTACATACTAATAATGTAATGTTCTTACATTAGCCTACTTAGCCTATAGTTGGGCAAAACCATCTAACACAGGGCCTATTTTATAATTACATGAATAGCTCATGACAACTGGTATTTCAGTGACTTTTTCCCTCAAATGTTAATAGGCAGTGTGGTAGGGAGGGAAGGTTTTTAAACCACTGGTTCATTATTCTGATAAATGTACATCTTGAACTTACTGAATTTATTAATGTATTTTTGTACATATAACATGAATTACTATTTATGATCCAAAAATTACAACTCTACATTGCTAGCAGAAGCCCACAGGGATATTTTCAGTGAATAGTTGCATGTCTGAGGCTCTTTAAACCTATGTCTTTTTAAAAAAATTTTTTTTTCTGTTCATCCAGTTAGGGGGGCAGGGAGGAGGGAATGAGAGGAATCCAGTTGATTTGAATACTCTTGATTACCTGATAATTAGATATTCATTCATAAAGAGTAAAGTCAATTGCATCAAGGTTTTAAAAGCGGCATTTATTGATTGAAAATAAATGTGTAGATAAGCTCTTGGTAGCGTGGAATACATGTTATTTTTAACGAACTTGAAGTACATGAAGGCCTCCTGAAGTCTTCCACCATTTATCTTGTGTGTGCTTATAACAAAACCACATTCAAATGGAGTGGAATTGTCAACATTTTACTGAAAAAAAAAAAAAATGAAAAATTCTTCTTTCATCAGCTCTCCATAGTTTGACAAACTTTTGGAAAGAGAGATAAAAACACACTACAGTGTTTGTACGTTGAACGTTTATTATAACTAATTGGCGATGTGATAAGACAGTGCTCACGTAGCCTCAACATTGGTCACAATCACAACAAAGCTTAATCCAGCCCAGCATATACAAGTGAAAATGTAAAACATGAACACATATTTAGATACGTATAAGTACGTATAAAAGTGATGCTGAACAATTCTATAGCTTTAAAAAATATAGGGCCAACTAATGCCATTTTCTCTCACTTAACTCACTTTTTTATATGAAAGGTGTCTTTTTAAAATTTATATAAGACTTCTGATAACTAGGCAATGCCATGGAAGGAAAGGAAGCTGTTGTAAAGTTTGCAGCACTTCTAAGAAGAGGGAAGCAAAATAAATTTGGCTTTAACAAGCACCCAGAAGGAATGTTAGTGCTTTAACAGTGACTTTACACGCCACACTCTGTGAAGAGAGTAACACATTTTCTGTAAGATACTATTATGAAGAATTCCTGGTAAAATAACATACCCACTTTATTTGGGGGCACCAAAAGGAAACCAACTAAATGATTATGACCACAAAAAATTCATCTCAGGAATCAAATGTGCCTTGGCCTTAAAAATTATTTGCTCACCATTATGAAACAATGTTTGTCATCCCAGGTTTGAATGCCTAAGAAATAAATTTTAGTGTAAAACAGCATTATTCCAATTTAGTTATTTATTCCCTTTGCTTTAAGATATGTAGTTTCCAGTACAGATCTTTGGTAAAAATTTGTTAAGTTTTAACAGAGTTAAATTTTCACTCGATATGTGACATGTCAATTCCCTTTATTATATATACTGAAATGCTGCACTAGTGCTTGGTTTCATAAAACCAGGTTTCACATTATAATTTAAGTCTCCTTTGTCAAATACAGTAATAAATGTATATTGCCTGATTATTTGATTTTACATCTATATAGATGTCATTTTCATATATGCACATAATCAGATTAAAAGAAACTGACCTATAAACTTTAAAATCTCCAGAAAAAGTATCTTTCTGCATCATTCTAATTCATATTTAAGTCCCTTAATTTATCATTTGATTAACCCAAAGTTCCCTTTTTAAAAAAAATTGTGTAGGCCTGTGTTAAGCAGCTTAGCAAAACAGTAATACTGACAAGACATTTCTTACACCATTAGCTAACATGGACATGAAGGCAGTGACCATCTACAGTGTGTGAAATGCCACAAGAAGTCATCAACAAGGGAGGAGAGTTATGTCAGTCCAATTTCTTCAAGAACACTACGTGGGGTTTCAGCTTCCTGTGGAGGGAAAATGTGACTCTGGTAAGCAGATCCAGGGAGTCCGGAGAATATGAAAAATTGATACGGAAGGACATGCTTGTTTTAAGAATAAAGAAAGCAATTCAGTGTCATAGGAACATTCTACTAGTGACAGCCAGTGGTTATTTAGGGCTTGGGGTCCAAAACATTGGAGATCACAGAAGATATTTTCAGGTATTTCATTAAATACCTACTGATTACCTACCAATGGTGCTGACACCATTACTATAAAACCAAAAGCAGTCAAGTTCAATGTAAACACACTGGCAATTTATGAAATCATAGATACTCAATTATATGCATGAAAGCTACCTTAGTGTTAAAATTGAAAACCACCTCCAAATAAAAAGTAGGAACCCCCCCCCCGCTCCCCCTGAGTTCCCACAATTCTTCACCTAATTTTGTTTTCCATGTTCTTTTTTGTCACATATATACGGAAATGTCTTCCTCCTCGAGGTTTTACTTAGCTGTGTCCGTAGCAGCAAGGCTTCATAAACAGCCAACTTCCCCCAGGGCAACCAATGGCATCAGTGGAGGCCACATACAGAAAGAATGCTCTGGGACAATAGGCATTTTTCTCATAAGTAACAACCAATACTCATTTTTAAATGTCAAAGGAAGACAAAACAAAGCAGGCATATCTAGAAAAAAATTATTTCCAGATTTTCCAAAGTAGCTAATTTTGCACATCACAAAATAATAAAGGACCAAACAGGTCAACTTCAGGTATTACTAGCAATGAATTTGTAATTAAAAGGCAACACTATATTTTAATGGAGAAAAACAATGTAAATTTTTGGTATCCAATAATAAACTTACTTTTGCATCCTAATCGTGGTACAGCACAAAATAAGAAGAAAAATTACATTAAACCATAAATCCTTAGAACGTTAGATGTAATTGTATATAAAGCACTTCATGGTATAATCTTAAGGAAATTACTTAAATGCTATGGACATTTCCTATTTGGAAAACAAGAACAATGGTACTTACCTTCATATGTTGAGATTGAGTTAAGGCTCAGTGCCTGATTTATAGAAATTGCTCATTTAAATGTTAGCCGATACGATTACACAACTGAAATCTAAATGAAGGTACTTAGCATTTAGTACTAAATTGAAATACTATAAATCAACTCTATATAAAGTTCATATCACCTTTTAGTATGTTTGTGTAATAATGAAAAATGAGTAAAATTCAGTTTTAGTGAATAAAGGTATTTTTTTAAAAAGGCAGTCTAATCTACTAAATATTCTTGCCCCTCAAAAATTGAACCTCAATTTAATCAGGTTACTCATCTAAATACAGATGGTGGATAAAAGGACAAGTTAAGCACATAACAAGAATACAATCAACCAAATAGAGAATGTAGGAAATTCTACAGCATAAATGGCCTGGTTTTTTGAAAAAAACGGCAAGGGGGAAATTTTTTTTTCACAAGACTTGTTAAAGATAAAAGAGACTTAAGAGATACATCAACCAGATCCAATGTGAGCCTTGTTTGGAATCTGATTTCTAACAAACCAAACGTAAAAAGGCATTTTTTCAATCAGGAAAAACTGCCAGGCACAAGATATTAGAAATTAATTACTGTTAGAAATTAATTATCTGTTAGGGATACATAGTGAACTATTAAAGATGAAATGAAAGGATGTCTGGGGCTTGCTCTAAAATACTGAGGCAAAATTGGAGGCGGGGGGGTGAGGAAACAATATGATTAAGTCAATGGTTGTTGAAGCTCAGTGATGTACATGAGGGTTCTTTATCCTCTATATTTGTGTCTCGAACTTTTCATGATAAAGTTTTTAAAGAAAGTCTAATAGAAAATGAGGCAACACTCCCAAGAGTGATAAGCCAATCTCTTTCATTTATAATGTTTAACCCTAAACATTAAATATACTGAGAATAATATCTGAATCACATAAATATTAAAACAAATTTTGTCATTTCAATTTAACGTTAAATAATTTTTTAAAACTTCATACAACCTTTAATGTATTATAAAGGATGCCTACATTGAATTCTATACAGTTTACATTCTCAGCTTATCCAGGCATGGAAAAATGTCCCTTAACTACTCCCTGGATCTGGTCAGATTTCCTGTATGTGCTCACTGCCTGCAATCTTATATAGCATTTCCTGAAGAGAATCATGTTGCTTACTGAATATGCATTATTAAAATATATATTCTTTCTAAAAGGCCTAGTTGCAAAGAATCATTTACACATTTTATCCCTTTGAGACATGTACAAGTAGTTTTTTACAAACTGTGTTTAAAATATAAAATGTAATTTTTACATGTTCACCCTGAAATTGTAGCTCAAAATTACCCAGAAAAACTACTAACTAAAGTAGTCAAATTCATAGAAACAGAAAGTAGAGGGGTGGTTACCAGGGGCTGGGGGGAGGGGTAAATGGGGAGTTGGTGATTAATGGGTATAGAGTTTCAGTTGTGCAAGATGAAAAAGTTCTGGAGATCTGTTGCACAACAATGTGACTGTACTTAACAATACTGATCTGCACACTTAAAAATGGTTAAGATGGTGCTATGTTATGTTTTTTTAACCACAATTAAGAAAAAATCTACCTGAAAAAATGAAAATATAAAATGTTATTTTATCAAAAGGGATGGAGAAGAAAAAAGTCATTCACATGAGACAAAGTACATGCAATACTTTTATTTTCGTCATGCACGGAAAGCTATTTCAGAATCTAGTTTAAAGCAAGCAGCTGTATACAGATAACAAAAGAGGCAACATTTTGTTACAGCTCAGCACACAGCATTCAAAGCAAACAGGCATGAGACAATGCATATTTATATAGCATTAAAACCAGATGAATAACGTATTGCAGGGCAGGGGGAGGGATGGAGAAAAATAATGGAAATGAAAGACCGATGTATCCCAATGCTTTAAATGAATAATGCTACATTTCTCATTTGATAGCATATCTAGGTGCCTCAAATGCAGTGCATTACAGCAAGAATGGTAAGAATGGAAATAACTGATTTGTATACACACCTAATACTAAGTTTCACCAAAACACATAGGTGAGAGGGAGGAGGGAGGGAGGCTTCGTTAATGGGCCACAATAATCAACCACATTGTATGTTGACAAAATAAAATTAAATTAAAAAACGGGCCGAGCCCGTGGCGCACTTGGTAGAGTGCTGCGCTGGGAGCGCGGCGACGCTCCCGCCGCGGGTTCGGATCCTATATGGGACTGACCAGTGCACTCACTGGCTGAGTGCCGGTCACGAAAAAACGACAAAAAAAAAAAAAAAAAAAAAAAAAAAAAAAAAAACACATTGGCATAGGTCTTCTTTCAGTGGTAAACCAGTTCAAGCATCTTCTGAAGTTACTGTTCAATGGCAGCTTACTTAACTCAGGCTTTAAACTGTCTTATTAAATATAAACAATTACTTATTTGGTACGTTTCTTCTTATAATAAAATATGCTCCATGTTTTATTAAAAGCACATACAATAGTGATCAATATTAAAGGTTTTAATATTCAGAAATATAAATCCATAGTTAACAAAGCACTAAGTATTTAAATGAAGACTTAATATACTAGAAAACCATAACTAGTAAAATGTAAGTATTAAGATATTGAAACCGAATGTTAGAATTTTTGAACTATATAAATAAACTCAGTATTAATACTTTGAAAGGGTTACTATTGAGCAACAGATATTGAAAAGAGACTTTTCCGACATAGCTTTTAGATAGTTTTTAAAGGGATTGTTCAATATTACTATATAGCACAAATGTGATTCAATAAATGTGGCACTACAAAATTTCTTAAAAACTGAATATTTTAACCTTAAATATTATATAACAGTATAAATTTTACTTTCTTGATTTATTCCCACATACACTTTTATGTGATACTTTAGAACACATTAGTTCGTATAGACTGTAAGATAATCAATCACACTAAATACAATTTCTTTTTTTTTTCCCTAATATTTGAAGACCAAACCACACAACATTATGTTATGGCACTGCTTATTTTCACCTAGCACTTTAGCTATATATATTTTCTTTAGTAAACATTTTAATGATTGCCAGGTTTTTCTCTTACAAGATTAATCATAGATGGTTCATTAATGATAACATGGATGCGATTAAGATGAAATATCACTCAAAACATTCACAGGCCATATTCTGTCAAGATGAAATTAAATCAGTTGTGGACAGGAATAAGCTATATTAAGATCACATGTATAGAATGAAAACTTAAACAGAAAAGAGTTAGGAACAGGAAAAAAATACAATCATAAAGGTACTGGTTCTGAAATGTTCTATTATAAGAGATAATCAGTCACCAAGCTGAGGACACTTTCTTTCATATGTATATCAGCTCTCTATTTCCTCTGTGAAATTCTGCATACTCGATGAGTAGTCATTTAGTACACAGGGACATTAAAATATTCATGACGTGGCTACAAAAGAAATGCATATATTCTTACATATAGTATACAAACTGACACAGACAATTAGATTTCCAGAACATTTAGTTCACAGTAAAGAAAGGTTACTGAAAACTTAAGTTATTGTTTGCTTTTATTCTTTTTAATTTATGGCTGAAGATTTAACTTCTAAACTATGTCCAGGATTTCAGATTCATAACTTTACTGTTTATAATGGTAAACAAAATGATGACCTATGTCCTACAAAAATCCTAAAACACTGTATTTACAAGTACTCTGAAAAGATTTTCAGTGTAACTCATCTGGTCAATACTGAGTTAACTGAAAATTCAGTTAGAATACTCCCTTCCATGAGTGTTTAAATTCATCAGGATTTTATTACACAAAGTAGATAGAGATCCTAAAGGATAACCTTTCCCAAGAAAGAGTGGAAAAGTAGTCACTCGTCTGATATTTTAAGTAGCGAGGTTTTTAACTATTCACTTAGCTACAAAAACAAAAATCCAAAGAATGAATTTGAGACTAAGGATATTACTTTTTTTAAAAAAAACCTCAAGATAGATTTTTTAAAACTACCCAAACAGACTTGTGAAATGTGTATGCCCACAAATTTATCTGACAAGATGTTTCTCACATCAACAAGGAAAACAAGGCAACTTGAGGTGAAGTTTTAAACTGACTCGAATGTTTCCAGATGGATTTCTATGGCTCCAGGAATTCCCTGAAAGTAGAGGAATTCCCTGAAATCATGTATAAATTTTCCCGGGAAGAGGTCCCATCACCCTTTAGACTCTCAGAGGGATTATACCCCCACCAAAAAGGCTCGAGACTCCAAAAAGTTTAAAACCACTTATCTCAGTGTTTTTTAAGTATCCTCATTTTGATATTTACTCAAAGTTGGAACTTTGAAACGTTAGGCTACAAAATCATGTAAACTGTTCCCCCCAAAATATGTAACAGACCCCTAAACTTATACAACCATTAAATACAAAAGTATCTGAGAAGAAAAGCTAGTTAAATTTTAATCCTCAGATAACTTCTAAACATTCTTAAGAGATAGCTGCCCTTTTACTTCCCACTTGAAACAGATTATAGTAGAAGGAAACAGCAAGTTAAAATAATATTAATAATAAATTCAATCCCCAAATGTTTCATTGTCTTATGGAGGCTCTCATTTTCATAGGGAAATTCTACTTCTGTATCAATGGCACTAGCGATCCAGTGTTTAATAAATGCTTTTTTGTCAATGAATCTCTGAACCTATTTCAATAGTCTGTGTAAAAAATAAATTATAAGCCTCAATGGTGGTTCATTTTCAGAGCAAAATTCCCTATGAAAATCTCAGTTTAATGAAATAACCGTTACTATCCCTTGGGATTTAATGTAATCAGACTTTTCAGGTAATGCTAAAATATAAATAATAAACTTGACAAAATTATAATTTCAAACTGAATTCATATACCCTACTACACTTTGATGCATGTCAGTATTCCAGCAAGTCTCCTAGTATGTTTTCTTACACTCAATGAAACTCTCGCTGTGATGCATACTCTTTGTTTTCTGGAGAGAACAAGAAAAGCTCAAGTCTGTCAAATACCTTTCACCTAAATTACACCAGTTATTTCAGCCTTTATATTATAGTTTTTAATCTTTTTGTTTTAGATCACACCATGTTAAAACCAACCATGAAGAGCTTATGCTCATTAAAAGAAAAAAGAAAGGTGATTTCCCAAATACGGCTGAGTATGCAGCCATTCCTCCCCAGAAAAGACTTACTAAGAATGAAAACAAACAATTCTACATGAACAGTTTTCAAATGCGACCACCCCAGCTATATCCACCACTTGTTATCTGGCAGACCTTTTACTACCTTTAGGAAAGGAAAAGGTTGATGATGAGCCACATTATTCTTTTACAGCCAATGATCCATATTACTGTACTTAAACAAGAAATTAGCACCCATCAATTGTGAAGAATACTTTTTGTAGACAGAAACCCCTCTTCGCTGGAAAAACATTCTTCAAGAAGAAAAGAAACCCTAAGATATATTCTTTCACCACTTCTAAGCTGTTATAACATGTTTTAAATACGTTCCCGGTTAAGAATGCTAGGGTCTGAAAAAGTTCTGCTATAAATAAATTCCTTAAGGACCACTTACCATTTAAGGTTGATTTTTAGCTAAATGCCAGGGATATGCCCATAATTAACCAAGATATGTTTTGTCTCATATGCAAACAAAATATTGTACTGGATTCAATATTAACTCCAGTACTCTGAGCCCTCATACTACTAGTACATCTTGTGAGTCACAGAATTATGGAGAGGCTGGCTGGTTAGCTCACTGAGAACACTGAGGTCAAAGGTTAGGTTCCCCATACCCGCCAGCTGCTAAAACAAAAACAAAAACAAAAGAATTAGGGAGGGTGAGAATAAAGTCTACCATAGCATACAAGGGACCCTGTGCAGAACCAAGACTACCGTCTTCCTCTTCCCCTGGGCGCCTTTTGGAAATAGTTCATATATACTACCCAGCAAACTACGAGTTTCTTAATACACTAAAACATCAGTGATTTAAATCAAGTGGGAAAAAAGGCCAGAGTAAGAAAAAAAATTTTTAATACAATTGCATTACACAAATATAAGCCACAAGTTGCCCTTAGTACAGATTCTTACTTTTTTAATAAAGACTACAAATGTATTATTTTCAACCTGAAATGGGCCTTCAATCCTGGGCAATCCTTTTGCTCATCACTAATTTGCTCCCCACCAAGTCTACTGCCAATGCTCCACACTGTCCTCAATTTATCTACCCTTGTATTTCCCCCAGTCCTCAACGGTTCTCCTTCATATGTCATTTCTCATGACGAGAAATGACAAGAAAATGACAACTTTCTCTATTTTGCTCATCTTACTAACGAAGGAAAAAAAAATCTACAGCTTTACCCCGTTACTGCCTCATAACAGAGGAGAAAGACTCTTACCCAAGACCAGTGCTTTTGATTCCATTCCCATTCCCTCTCCCAGTATGTTTTTTCCTTTATTCTATTCCTGCTGGTCATTCATCACTCTCACCATTGGCTCCTTCTTTTTAGTATATACATGCATTTTCAATTTTCCTATGCACTGAGACTAATTTTGTTCTCAATCCCCTACAAAAAGGGCCAGATGTAGTGGGAAGTGTAGGATGACAATTAAACACACAGGAGGGAGAAATCAAGGTATACCTGTTCTCAAAACCACCTACCTTCCTAAGAAAAGACAAACCCCATTACCATAAAATTTCCTAGATATTCACTATACTAGACTAAGTAAAACCAACTGGAAAGCTACAAGGAACCCTGGTAAGCTAGCAATTAAATGCAGGCTTAAGTCTTGATGAGATGAGAAGTGCCTAAGTAAACTAATGGTATTGGATATCCAAGACTTAAGCTCTATTGTCCTGATTCTTTTTCTAGTACATAGTGTGCTGAAAAAGAAAATAATTTATATTTAATGAAAAGTAAATATAAATAAATGTAATTTCAAGTTATTGCTCTACTCCAGTTTTTCTTGTAAAAGGGCTTCTTCACTAATTCTCTGCACTATAAAGTAGTACCCTCAGTCCTTCATGCTCTAGAACACAATGGTCCTTTTTATTGCCCCTAACTGAATTCTGTGGCAAAGTATGCAAAATCCTTACTCTTAACTCTGGAACCCTATTCCTTGTGTTAAAGACCGAAAGGGCCGGAGAGTATCCAATCTCACATTAAGATTTATTTTGAGCAATAAATAAAAAAAGATTAGAATTGAAAGCACTTTAGCACTTTATAAGGCACCTTTTAGATGATGGTTCCTGGTGTTAGTCTTATTTCATGAGCATTTGTGAAGCACTAAGAAAGTCAAATGATTTTTTTCTTTATGCTAAGTTAGCAATGTGTGTCAAGAGCTATATGGTTGCTCTAGATGGTTAGTGTCTAAAATGGCCAAGAGCAGACAAGTGCTTCACTTTATGTGCCAAAACTTTATTTTAGTAAATTCTACTCTAGTTTTACTATCTGTAGCAACACAATGTATACTTTCATTCACACAGCAGCACTTTTCCATTTAAAAAAAATTTATAATATTAAATACAATGCTTATTCTACACTTCTAATATAAAGGGAGAAGGAACTTCAAACATTTTCAGAGGTATACCTTTAGTATCTTTCCATATCATTACGTCGAAAATGATTTCATTCTTACAGCTATGTGACAGTTTCACGTATGGTTGTACGATAATTTTTTAATCTATTTCCCATTGATGGTGAGTTCCAATGGCTTAATATTATACTGAACATGGTGCATCTGTATATTTCTGTTGGATAAAATTCCTTGAAATGTAACTGATGGGTCAAAAGGTGTACACATTTAATTGTTAATAGATTTCACTAAGCTAATCCTCCAGAACGAAATATAAGTTTAAGTGCTCACAAGCAGCAACAAGAGTCTCTCTCATTTTTGCCAATCCAAGAAGAAACAAACAAAAAAGGTCTAGTTGATATTTTAATTCTATTTCCTTAATAAAAGAACCACTTGTGTTTTTTTCATCTGTAAATTACTTATCCATGTCTTCTGCAGTCTTTTTCTATTGTGGTGTTGACCTACTTCTACTACATTTGTCTTATAAATAATGAGGGGGGTAACTTTACTGCATCTTATAATAAAGCCTGCTCTAAAACCTGCTAGTTATAAAATACTAAGGACAAATTACTTTCTCTGGCAGTTAGTTGTAATTTTAAACTAAAAAGCAGATTAGCTTAGCAAATATAACTTTAGATTATAAAGAAATATTTTAAGCATATTCTAGGGTAACTTTTATTTGCCTTGAAATACTCTAAATTTAATCAGTGTTTTCCAAACACAAAAGATTTCTTGGAATCACATAATTTCAAACCCTCAAGTTCTAAATATCTTTACTAAGGAAATTCTTTAAGGCTAATAGGGGACAAAACCAAAAACAGTCTATATGTGAAGCAAAAGAAAAGTCTATATGTAAATTCTGGTCATTTAAACTATTTCTCCTTTAAGAAATTATCAAATCCCTAAAGTGGATGGGGAAATTGACAGAAAATTCAAAAAGTGTTCTGACTGCCTGCAGGGTATACTCAATTGGTTTCCAAATAGAAACTCAATTACCTTAATAAAAGTTAACAGATTTGGTTGTTGTTGAGGAAATTAAATTATATAGTGACATCCCACAAGCTTTCCCGTGGGTTAGGTTCTAAAGCCAACCATAGATTATCTCCCCAGTCAATGATAATCAAGTAAAGGTAATTTTGGTGAATCACAGGGGTGATTTTTATAGCCATTTATGTCTTCTTAAGCATATTTGTCCTTTCACAATTTTTAGGCTTTTTCCTCTCCTCCTTTTACATTTTTGATTCATTTTCAGCCAGTTATCTATACTGTGGATTACATATAATATTGAATAGATGTAGCAGTCTATAAATGTAAATGCAATCTTTATTCCATGGTGTTAAATTAAACCGGGATTTCTCAACCTGGGCACAACTGACACTTGAGGCTGGATCATTCCTCGTTCTAGAGGGACTGTCTTCTGCACTGTAGGATATTTAGCAGCAGCACTGGTCTTCACCTACTAAATGCCAGTAGCACTGCTTACCCAGTTGTGACAACCAAAAATATTTCCAGATATTGCCCAATGTGCCCTGGGGGAGGGAGCACAATCGCAACACCCCCACCCCATGTGAGCCACCGAGTTAATCTAATTGGCCCTGGTTGTGTGTAATATTATATTCTGGTGTGCTTGCCTGTTTACTATTTTTTCTATAATGGGTACTTTTATTTTAAAAAGGCAACAGACCAAACAAAAGAAAATACAATGTCAGTAGGGGAAAAAAAGAACTCAAACCTGAAATTTTTCAGGAAGTATTTTTTAATGAAATAAATTGCCACCAAAACCTTGGAATATGCTCTTTGCAGGTCCCTGTGCAGGTCCCAATCCTAGGTCTGATGAAATCAATTTAGTAGGTCTAGATCAGCACTTCAAAAACAAAAAATAGAATAAAATACAAAATATGAGATTGCAAAACAAGAAATGAGAGTACATATTACTCAATAACTTTATTCAGTTTCTCTTTATGTAGTACTGTGGGTTCTAGTCAAAAACTTTTGAAGATCAAAATTATAGTTACTGAATATTTTAAGCTAGTCCAACTTTTCATCATTATAGCCCACAGTAGCAAGAGCTGGCTCAAAAGGAGTTAGAAATGAAACAGCAAGGGGGAAAAATCCTCAAAATTCTAAAAGGCAGACAAAAAAAAAAAGCTCAAAAACACAAATATACAGCAAAATGATTACATCCTGAAAAACAGTGAAAACTGGCCAAACTGTTTCTTATTAAACATCAAGTGAAAGGTAATATTTGTTCTGCTTCCTGCATTTTCTCTATTTGCCCTACTGTATTTTCCATTTCAAGTTTACCTATAAAAAATTTAAATATGCTCGCATAAAAGACCATAGCATTATTAACTTTTAACCCAATTTAAAAGAAAGAGGTTTAGGCTTTAATGTTTTAACAAACACTGGTAATTACAAAGGAATTATAGCAGTTTGTCTTATTAAAGCAAATCCTGAAGATTTATATCAAAATGCTTTTTGCTATTAAATGACATTATTATGTATATTTGAAAGCATTTCTTTTAAAACAATTTAAGATATTCTTGAGTTTGACTAGCATGTCCAAATATTCTTAATTAGTAATATTTGACTTTCAAAAAAACCCATCCCTGTACTACCCAGCTGCCAAAAAGTAAAAATAAAAATAATTAACCCAAAACTCCTTATTAAAAGACATAATAATATTAAATACTTCAAGAAGTACTTACTTAAAATTTTAAGTTATGACAGCTTCATTTTTTTTAAAGAAATCACTTTTTCTCCTAAGATTCTTACCTTTCCATTTTATGCAGTCCCAGAGACTTATTAATTATTAATTTCACAAAGATATAGCACAGTACTAAGATATATCATGCAGCCCCAGCACTAAAATAAATCCATTTTAGCAGCACTAAATCTCCATAGAGCACCACTTTCTAGACAAGGCAGATAAACAACTGCAAATCCAGTAAATCTATTCATAAAGTGATCATCTTGAAGTAGAAACAAATTCATGAGTGTAATGCTTGCGTTTGGTACCTCACTTATTTTTCATTGCACAGATTACTTTTAGTGAGAAACAGTACCAAAAGCAAACAAAGCTCAAAAGAAAAAAACCACCGCAAATTTCAAAATGATGCTGTTAGTATAAAAAAGAAAGGCTGACACATCTCAAAGCACTGATGAATACCATCATGCACCTACCACTAAGGGTTAAAGCCCAATGTCTGGTATTTAAATATTTGATCTTCACGGATCAAGCAAGGACTTGAAATCATCTCACGTGCAACAGTCTTTGCATAGCACCCATTTTATCCATGCCACAAAAAATGTAAATTTAGTAGTTACCAATAAATAAGTTGGGGGTCAAAGGGACTAAAGCCTTAGACTGCTCTTTATCATAAGATATCCTCAGACAAACCTCCCCATTCTTCATTCTGGCTCTATAAAATTAAGGAGCAAAGAAAAACTGGTAAGTGCCTGACTGTACATGATAAATGTCATGCTATTATATCCTTTGTCATTACATATGTTAGTGTTTATAAAATAAATTCAACTGCATCACCCCCACCATTCTACCCCCCAAAACTCTAGCTTCAAATAGGTGATGGGGAAAAATATTCCAAGTATTCCAAAAAAAATATCAATTTAAAAATCTAAGCATTTGTACTTTAATAATTTAAGAATCAACTTTAGTACCAGTGGCATGTTAAAAAGACATATTTTAAATTCCAACAGTCAAATATTAAAAATTGGATAATGGGCCAATTTCTGGGCTTTATCCTCAAATCTAATTATGTATTCATACAACTAAATACTAAAAGGCATAAACATAGAGTTCAGTCTAGAAATGTCAAAAATGATCTCATTCACCAAGTAATCGAGTAAAACAAAAAAGACACCTTTATTATTTAATCACAATGTCTGTTGATATTTTAGCAATTATAATGAAGGATTCTAAACTATGTGATATTTATACAAATTGTGTAAAAGGGAAATTTTGAGAAATTTTTCTGAAGAAAATAAACATTCTTAAGGATAGAAATGTATATTTCACAAATTAAAAAAGAATTAAAATCCTAATCTTTTTGTGGTTTACATATACCATTAAGCCAGATAAAAGTTCATTATAAGTTCAAAGTCATCTTTGGTGCTTAGAAATAATCAATCCAAGTAAAAGATCTGACACTAAATAGAAAAATCACGATACATGAAAAATTATATTAAAATCAACCAATTAGAATTTTTACTACAAATTTAAGGCAGAATTTAGATAAGTATCTTTACAGCTATATTTACAATTTTGGAAGCAAAATTATTTCATGACATTGACTAAGTGAATACTATAACCCAAACTATAAGACCAAAAAACTATGACAGGTCCAGGCATTTTGATCAATCCAACAAGAAGAAAAATATTATTTATATCTACATTCCCAATTAAAAATGCCAACTACTAATAATTTAGACAATGAAAAGTCCCAGCCTAAGAAGTCAAAAATGGGATTAGCCTTAGGAAATCTACTCCATTCTATATAGAAAAACCTTTGGGAGAATTATGAATTTCTTTACTATGTGACTGAGAAACATACAAGTTGGTATCTAAAACAGAACGTTAAAATACACATACCAAGACAATACACAAATGGGGGGACAGAGCAGAGTAGTTACAATTCACACAGCCCCAACCAGTCTAGCAGATATGGGTTTGGAATCCTGGTTTAGCCAGTTGCTAAACAGGTGGCTTCAGGCCAGTCACTGCAGTCTCACTGAGCCTCCACCTTCTCCTTTCTCCTTTGTGGAGTGCTTTTGCTCATCTTATTCCACCTTCTATTTTATAAACATAATATTCAAATACTCTCTCTCCCAGACATGGAAACCTGTATCATGTCTCAACATATAAATGAATCTACTTTAGGAAATGAGCATCTTGTCATCCCTGCATTTCTTCTGTGTTATGGTGATGTAGTGAACAGGATAACCCAAAGCCTTACTGCCCCATACAGACTTGAGGTTGGCCTCCCACAGCCTTATGCTGCAATGTATTCTAACTCACTCCAAATTCAGAACGGCCCACCAGCTTCTGCTTCCTCAACACCTCAATGACTAAGAAAAACGGTTCACCCAGACTACTAAATAGAAAATGTCTTAATGTACTACTCAGTTTGATTTGTGTACAAAACAATGTCAAAGTAGTCACAGATGAGACATAGGGCCAAAGCCCTCTTCTGAAAACAAGAAACTGTAATAACAGTAGTCAATTTTTTTTTAAACAAGGGTGAGAAGGGGTAAGAAAAATTGTACATGGGACCATAGTCATCCTATGCTTCTGTCCCTATTCCTACTTTCCCCACTTAAAGACATAAAAATAGCACTTCAAAAAGAGAGACAATATTAACTATTAAAATACTCCCATAGGGATACATGGATATACATACACACAAATAAATATGGACATGTAATAATGTTTTTATCCCCTAGTATATTAAATACTCAATACATGGTATAAGACAAATTTAGCATGGCTGTCATATAAAGTCTATAGCAATTTCCCAGTAGCATTTAAAAATTAATCCAGGCACAGGGAGATATCAGTCCCCTAAACACTACTCTCCAGGAAAAACATTAAAATATAGTTCCATAGTAATAAAATATAAAAATGATCAAAGGAAGAGACAAATATGAAAAATTCCCAATTCCTAATCCTGGTTTTGACCGAATTTTTTTAAAAGTCTGATTAGCAACAGCAAAATAAGGAGGTGTTAACTTTAAAACCAATTTTACAAGTTGAGCATGAGCTTGCAGTCAGCATACCTGATGTTTGAAAAAAATCTCCACAATTACATGTTTGTCATCAATTAATAAACTGCCATAGCAAACTGTACACAAAAGGCAAAGGGTCTATGCTCATTTCAGTAGTGAACAGCAGATGGCATCAGGGCTGCCAATAAAATACCTCACTTTTGCAGGCACTTTAACCATTCTTTGATAACTACAAGATCATTAAGTGCAAAATGCATTGTCTCACATGTAATACATGTTTATTCCAGATGATGTCATCTCAACTTTGAGCAATCCCCACAGCTGACTCAATCGATGACTGATGCAGGGGGATTCCCAAGTAGCTCCCCCCTCCCCAGAGAGGCCAAGAAGTTATCATACAGAAAGTAAGTTATTCTTCTTCCCTTAATTTCACTCTCTTAAAACTTGACATTTCTGTTATAAAAGAAATACTAAAAAAATGGATTTAAAGTCTCCTTTAATAATGAAAAAAGACAAGAACTGATTAACAAATATGTAATGAACAAGAAGGGGCTAAAATAAACTGGAAATACAAAACCATACTTCTGGAAAATGAACCAATGGGCCAAAATATTCAAGACCTTTTATATACATGCACACACATATTTAACAACTACCTTAGTGAAAACACACTGCGGTTTTTTTTTAATATTTACTAATGCCTTCTCATGCTGTAAACTTTCTATATGATAAAAGCACAATTAGCTCTAAAGCAATTCAATTTGATATGTGAATTAAGATATCATTAAGTTTTTAGAAAAATGAACCTTATCTATGAAATTTAAACTTTGGAAATAGAAGGTACATTAGCATCAAATATACAATTAACCCAGGATGACTATAGTAATTACAAAGGGAAGGAGGTTATGGTTCTGAGGACAGGGAGGTAAGACAAGAATATAGTAGTCTGACAGAACATGGTTTGTTATTTAAGAAGAGCAAAGAGAGAAATACAAATACGTTTTAGTTAGTTTTGCTAACACAAGACTAGAGGGTTACACAAAAAGTGTAATTAGAAAACACTAACATTTGCTTGGCTACATTTGCACTTAATGGATATGAGGTGAAAATATGAACCAATTTGGAATGAGAATGCCATAATCTCACAGTCAACTCCTGATTATCCACAGTAATGAAAAAGGGGGTTATTTTAAGCAATTCAAAACAAAGATGGAGAGTTCTCAACTTACTATTACTTTTGGCCAATCTTTTCCCTTCTTAAATTAGTCAGTCCTCTAAAGGTTTAGACTCCACTGTCTTAGGCTCCAAAAATGGGCCATCAAGAAGAGGCCTGACCGACAGACCATGTCCAAAGTGAACCATTCATCCATAGATAACTGAGTTGACGTGACTGACACATATTCCAATCAATAAACTGCACATGGACACTACATGCCAAGCATGCTTCGGAGTAATTTCTGAAACTGTAAGAATGATGACTGAGACTTCCCTAGAAAGAGCAAAACATGCTAGCACCTAGTCGAGAAAACTTACCTCCTGCAGTAGATCAGCCTGCTCAATTGCTTTAAGGACATTTTTCTTAGATGTTTCCTGAACTTCCCCTCCCAAAAGAAACTCATCTAAAATAAAATACGCCTTCTCAAAATTAAAGATGATATCAAGTTCACACACCTGAAAAGCAAAAAAAAAAAATACCGTTAAAACTTAAGGAAGCAAAAGATGCTTATTCGCTATCAGGTAGTAAATAAAATCTGACCAGAGTGATCAATCTTAATTCTTTCTTAAAATGGCAATCATGCTAGCTAAGCATCACTAGTTTTTAGTAAGCTTAATTTTCAAATCTCAAGTACTTGAAAACACAATGCCTACAAGCTGAATAAGACCTGGCTCTGTACACTCCCAACGTGGGCAACATAATAATTTTCTACTCGTAAAAACTGAACTTATTTCCTGGGTAATGTGATTAGAACTGCTATCTGAATCTAAATTCTATATAAGCACTTCCAGAATATTAATGTTTACAGTCAGACTCCCTTCTATTTCACTATTATAAAACTCATTCTTACCAGCATAATTAAATGAATATGTCTGAAGGGCCAGCAATTCTGGAAGTTAACTGACTAGGCCCACTCACAAGAAACAGAGTCATTCCTGCTCTCTCCAAATAATAAACTTGTTAGAGAAAAGATTTAAAAAAATACTATGACATTCAATTTTCTAAAATAAAATACTACTCACACTGCCAAAATACTTGTCAAGTAATTCCACGTAACGATGAATTATTTCCAGGGTAATTAGCTCATTGTCCTGATCTTCAATAGCACAGCAAAAATACAGACTAGCATATCTGTAACAAAATACAAATGTGGAAAAAAATGTTACCCTATAATCATGTTCTCTAAATACATTTTCATACACTATTGTGAAAGACCCCATGCTTATACAGTTTATTTCTTCTTTTACAACAGTACAGGTTATTTTTCTCCTAGACTTCTAAAGTAATAAATGCATAAGAGAAAGTTTGAAAAGCACAGGCAAGCAAAAAGAAAAAAAACAATCGCTCAATCATGCCACCTAGAAAGAGTAACTGATTTTGCTCTCCTTCCATTCAAACTCCTTTCTATGAATATTTTAAAACATACTGACCCAGGTTTTTCTTAAGTTTACTTGATTAAAATGAAATATACTGAGTGATTAATTCATACTACAAAAAAACACGGAAGAAAATAAACCCTTCAACTGAAGGACTTATTGAAAATACTGTCAATGCGAGGTCAATGTTTTAAAACATTTCGTTGAAGTACTGTATAATATACACACAAAGAAGACTTCAAGTCATAAAAGCTCAATGAGTTTTCAAAGTAAAACCCATCTATGTACCAGCAGCCAGATCAAGAAACAGAACAGTACTGAACCCAACCCTCTTCCATCCTCTCCCAGTCACAATCTCCCACCCCTAAGGGTAACTACTATCTTGACTTCTAATAGCACAGAATTGTTTCTAAAAGGAGGTTTCTAAAAATTGTGGAATAAACCCTAAGAAAAGAACAGCTCCAAATTATTACAGAAGTTAGAGAAAAAGATCAGAAAGTTCCTATCACTTAAGGAAAACTGAGACCTGCCCTCAAATTTTCCAAGTTCTAAAAAAAGGGAAATAAAAAAAGAAAAAGATTTTTTCCAAGTTCTACTCTGTTGAACTGAAGTGTAGGTTATTTGCCACAGAAGAAGGAATAAGGTTGGGAAACTCATATTCTCCTCCAAATTGGGATTCTAGCACACTGGACTAGGTTATACTTGACCCAAGGAAGCCAACTTTATTAATGTACAACCTTGAGGCATAGAAGTCCTTTTAAGGAGGATTAAAAGAGCATTTTTAAATGGTTTAAGTATATTTAAGTGCTTTTGAAAAAAAAGAAAATAAAAACCTAAGACATTCTAAACAAGTCTCAGTTGAGATTGTAATTTTCACTGAGGAGCACTTAATGATTTTCAGAAAAACACAATGGGCAATTACTGCTCATAGCGTCAATATAAAATAATACACAGAAAACACACACACACCCTCAGTTTGGAGATTCAATGAATTCCTGTTCCTCGGTATAAAAATAACTATTATTCACACACACTGTTAATTTCAATATGATCAAAAATATTTCATTTTATCTAATCCTTTCAACAGCAGCACTATCAACCTTGATTACAGATAAACACACAGGAAAGCCCAAGAGTACAGGGCCTACAAGTGGTAGTACTGGTACAAGAAACCTGATCTTCTGACTTTAACTCCAGGCCTTTCTCCACTTCAACAAACCAACTCCCCTGTCATATATACCATGACTTTTTGCACGTCCATTCAACCGACTTCTATTCAGTAAGTTATTTAAAGTGGTGGGTCTCCTGCAGTCTTCTAGAGTAGACATTTGAATGTGTTCATTTATCATCGTGAAAGGAATAAATCATGGCAGACCTAACAGAGCATCCCCTCCAACTTTAACAAAGAGCTTCCTCTCTTTCCCATCTCAACATCTTATTTCTATCTATTTAAAAGACAATGGGATATTCCAACTCTCCATCCTCCGTAACCCATGATCATTAAATAGAATTTTGAATTTGGGGAAATTGATACAAACGATACATAAGATTCCCTGTATTAAGAAAACTAAATATTAAATGGACTGGCATAAAAATGGTAGATTAAAAAGCAGATATGACAAGCTCCTATGAACAGAATGCTATATAATTCCATTACATGGAGTTTACTAATAGTCAGGTTCAAGCAAATTCCTTTTACTCTTATTTTCAAGATTTCCTCAATGCTACTGTTAAACAATCTAACGCTTGTACCATCCTCATTCCTTATCCACGGTATTGCTTCTTTACTTACAAATATAAACAGCACTTAAACACTAGTCAAAGGTCCTAAATTATAGGAATCATTCAGAAAAATTAATTTAAAAATCATCAGGACTGATGTGTCTAAGCACCAACCAGTAATATTAAAAAACAAACAAAAAAACATCTCAATACTACCCAACTGTTTACTTTCACTCAGAATGGAAAAAGAGCCATCAAATTAATGAATTCTTCCTTGCAGGTGTGAACAGATAGCTATGAGGATGATCAGAACGCACCTCTTTCCAGAAAACTTAGGGAAGGAAGGAACACAAGCATAATAACAGGCACCATTCGCTGAGTCCTCACTCTAAGTGAGGCACTGTTAGCTAAGGCTTTTGCATATTTTACCATCTTAATCCTCACAACAACCCTACCAGACACACCATCATTACTTGCACTTACAGGAGACCTAGGCTTGAATAACCTGCCTAGGAACAGCAATTTGCCTCCAGAGCCTAAGTTTTATATTAAAAACTATAGCCAGCCACTGTATTCAAGTAATCCTGTACCTGGCAAAAATGAAAATATGTTCAAAGCAATACTGTAAGAGCTTTGAAGAGGGAAAGAAATAAAAAGTGTCATACTGATTCGGTAAAAGATTACCAAGAGAACCTGAATTGTACCCTATTTTGAGGACCAAATGGTTTTTAAAAATTCAATAATGAGCTCAGTTTGCTCTTTTAGTAAGTTTAAATCTGAAGTAAAATTAATAATAGACTAGTAAGAAAGGTATGTTTGGTTATTTTTAGCACAGTGGATTAAGGCTTACTCTAATTACTGGCACTCAGAGAACATCTGAAAGCGCCTATTCTTATATTCAAAACACATGACTTCTCCGCAGTCAGCTAAATATCAGCTGACAGTGGGTGAATATAGCTAAACTGTTTTCAATATCCCCCGGATGTTATTGAAAATGCTTTCATTAGTAGAGATAATCAATAAGTACTCTTTGACAAATTCTTAAGCTAACAACTTGGAGGTGTAAATATTTTAAAATTAATTTTAAAAGGACTTTAATCCAGTGCCTCTTCCATAAAATGCTGCACAAAATACGAATCAAAAAAGCATACAATAGTCTGTCTTCAAGGGATCTTCAAGAGCAGTTAGAGATGAGGAAACAAAGGCAAAGTGATATGTTCAAAGTCACAAAGGGAACAGCAAGTCCCAAGATTTTCAGTCTGTCTTTTCAGCTATATTATCCTTATCCCCCTACCTCTCCCTCCCCAAAAAGGGAAACTTGTATGCCAGATACTCAGGATGAAGAAAGTGGATGAGACAATTTAACGAAGACATAAAAATCACAGACTGAACAACAAAGTGCTATTTAGAATTTCTTAGGAGCTAAGCAGCAATTCCTCTGCTTAAAAGGTCTTCTCTTCCAGCTGGAACAGGGAAAACAGATCACCCGTTTACATCAACAAAAAATATGTCCTTAAGTACAGTAGATGAGGTTTTTGGCATAAAATGAGGGGTGGGGGGAGCGCATAGAAAAACAGATTATAAATCCACCTTTTGTACATGAATGATATCTCAATAAAGCTGTTATTTTTTAAAGTCCACCTTTTATTTAAAGGGGTCTGATGTACATATCAGAGTCAGATTAGATTACCCTTTACAGTTTTCAAAAGAAAAAGTGGTGGCCCAGCATCAGGCTGAGTGCAGTGTTTTCCTTTCTTCCCTTAATAAACAGCCCATTCAAGGGACTGATTCCCTTGCTGGTATTTTCCTCCTCCACACGGTGCACTCCTTCTCCTACCTAGAAATAAGCTTAAGCCTCTCAGACCTTTTTTTTTTTTTTTTTTTTAACCCTGTCCCCCACTCCTATGTCTATGGGTGGTCACCACCTCTTCTGTCCCTCACAGCAAAGCTCCCCAGAATAGTCTACATGTGGTGTTTAAATTTCTCCACCTCTTCACGCTTCACTCCATTACACTGAGAGTTCTGTCTCTACTAGTCCACTGAAAATGTTCTGGCACGGGGCATTTTATGAGATGCTCACTGTAAATAGATTCTTTCTTCACTTTCATTGAACTCTATGTGACATCTGGCACTGGTGATCTTATTCTTGAAATTCTCTCTACTTCCCTGACTTTACTGACCCAATAGTACTCCATGGTTCTCATTCCACTCTGAAGGTCCTTTGTCTGCCACTTAAACGCTGGTGATCTAACACTTTATGTCTAATTTTCCTCAGATTTCCATGCCTGTGCCCACCATATGCTATCCAGGCATCTCTTAATGGAACTCACATAGGCATCCCAAAGTCAACTTACCCAAAAATGATCTGAGTTCTCTGGCTCACCATTCACCCCATCAGCCAAACCAGAAATGTGGAGATCACCTGACTCCTCCCTTTCCTTTGCTGTCCTCCCCGCTTCTAGGAGCGACCAAGTCTTATCAAACTTACCTGGGTACTAGCTCTCCTTTCCAGTGCCTTGGTTCAGGACCTCATTATCATGTAGTCTCCCACTGATCCTGCAGGTCCCAGACCCCCATCCATTGTCCTATTTCAATCTTTTAAGAAATGCAAATCTGATCTTTTTTCACCTGTGTTTTAAACCTTTGCTTTCCATGCTTAAGCTGTGGGTAACCAGCATATGACCTTGGACAAGTCACTTCTCCCAAATTCTCATTTTTTGTAAAATTGAAGTTTGATCAACAACAGTAGTTTTCAAACTGAGGAACTGTCTCCTGTGCAGAAAGGGCAGAGGTCAAGTGAGCAGGGGTACAGAATCCCCATTCCTGATTTCACAAGAGCAGCTCCAATTCTACTTGTTTTATTTAAGGTTCTCCCCCTAGGGCAAAACACTTAAAAAAAAAAAAAAAATCACTTGACTAGATTATTCTATCTCCCAGATCTCAAATGCTATGATTTTTCTATGATCTTTTTCAACAAGTACAAAACCGAACACTGGATACAAAATCACCCAAAGATGACTAAATTCATCCTACAATAAAGAGGAGTCTACAGTATTTAAGAAGCTCTCTATGTCCTATAATCTCCATTTCTTCCTCTATAATTTTCCCCATAAAAATCCCCTTCCATACTTGGGATGCTACAAAGGGAAACCGAGGAGAAAACCAGACTTCTCTTCCACCCTCATGCGTCCCATACTGTTAGTTCCCTGCATATTCTCCATGCAAGATAATTTTTCATATGCAGAAATGCTCTTATCTTAAATTCAGTAAATTATTCAAAAGGGAACAGAAATGGAGAAGAAACAAAGTAAATGTCCCTCAAAACATATCCTGTAAAAGAAGTAACTGTATTTATTTAAGCCTGCTTAGAACAATCTTGAGAAATTCATTTTAAGCTATTCAAACTTTCAGATATTAATATTAATAAAATAAAGATGTATAGTGGTTTTTAAAAATCTCAGTGTTAAAAGCCAATCTATGAGTCATCTTGCAATCTCAAATTTAAAAAAATCCATCATTGGCAAAATTATCTATCTATCATATCTAATCTACCTCCACCACAGCAACAAGTGTACTTCAAATTAATAAACATTACTAATAGATCCTTAAATACACAAAGTTTTAAAACATGTATATGACTGAAATGTCTATGTATTCAAGGTGTTTATAAATGAGTAAGATTCTAAAAGTCAGATAAAAGGAATGTCAAATATCGGTCATTACTTTCTAAATTTGCAAGGAGAAGGGACTAGACTGTATTTACGCTTGTCTAAATTCAGAGAATTACTCCCACAATTTAAAATACTGACCCTATTTTCCCCTGCAGTGAAATGAATTCACTGAATTTTTCTAAAAGGATGATTAAGCATGAATAATCATTTATGCCTTTAATTTATATAATTAGGTCTCTGCTTTTATCATTTTTGTCTGGTAATCAATCAAAACAGCAGTTATTTTAAAAATAAAAGCTTTACCTTAAACCTATTTCATCTAAATATTTATTACTCATTACTTATAAATGTCACTGCTCAGAAGTCTGCAATCTCCACATTATAAGTGACCTAACATCTGATTCTGCTATTTCACCTTTCTGATAAATAAAAATTATACCTTTTGTAAACAATCTTCAGATCTCGCCACTCAAGGAAGCTGCACATTTTAGGTTTCCGTGCTAAAACGGTTTGAACAAGTTCTCTTGTGATCTTTTTCTTCTCTTTGTCTGATAGTGGGACATACCATTTCTGCAGTCGAAGCTTTCCTTGACGACTAAAAAGCAACATAAACTGCATCTGTTAAGATAAATAAAATCAAGAGTACATGCAATACTGTTAATCAATAAAGTTAAGATTACCTGTCTTACAGAGCTTTGGGAGAGAGTGGACATTTAACTGACAAATGATTAGCAGCCATCAATATTTCTATGCTAGTTAAAATAGCAAGACATTCTTTTAGAAAGATCTTCCTACTAGACGCAAACCTTCCAACCCACCCTGACATTTGCAGGGGAGTGTGTGAAAATAAAGAAAAACAGGTAATAAGTTGGAGTGAAATTTTTGAAGAAAAAGAGAGGTAATTCGCAATTTGAGAAACTATTTTTCACCTGTACTATACATTCCACACTCTCCATATACATCAAAAGAGACATCAACTGGTTTACATTTGAAAGAAACAGGAGACCTATTTTTCACCCTGAGGCCATTCCAGTTCTAGGCTGAGTTACTTGCAGACATACTGCTTATCACTTAGAATGATCTCTCCATTTTATGCTAGCATATTTTAAGCAAAATAGAATGATCTAAAATATTAACCAAAAAGAGGTCTCATAAATACACGTTTTTCTCAAGAAAAGCCTGATTTTTAAGTATCTATTTTTATCTCACTTTAAAAAATTCCAACATAAATATGCACACAACTAAGAACTAAGTTAATGTAATATTATGAAAGAGAATACAAACCTTAGAAAGGCCAAAATAAGTTACGCATATTTAGAGAGACATACGAAATACTTCATTTAAAACAATACGAAATAGGATCTACAGATGGACTGGATGCTGAATTCTAACGTATTTTATACTTAAACTAATGTGTATATATTTATTTGGAATCTGCAAATCTGTTGATTTGTCTGCACATTTAAATTTTAAGGCAAGCTTCTTGTAATTCAACTGGTCATCTCAACTGCAAACATAAGTATTGTTTCTAAAGGTAATTTAAAGGTAAAATTCAGCTAGGTTTTCTTTTAACCACTATAAGTTCCTTTAACAGTGTTACTGCAAGTAAGATTCAAGCCTGATTCTTAATATTCACACCATCTTCAATTTGAACATGGGGAAGGGGTAATTTACACAACCAATGTGGAATAAAACGGGCCCTAAATGTCGATAAGAAACTATTGTCGCTTTCTGTAATAACCCAAAAAGGCATTATCAACAAGATATCTGGAAATTTATGACGTGGCAATTTAACTTTATTAAAGTTAAAACCGGCTCACTACCTCACTTAAAATGCTTCAGTGGCACAAAATATACGGACATTACTCGGCGATAATCAAAGCGTCTCCCACATAAGTCCTGAAGATAGCGGAATTCGAAGTGGACAGCAAGTGAAGCATCAACCCGACAACATTACTGCAAACCCGTTACCAGAACTTGGAAAAGAATGGACCCCGTATTTCTGGATCTTGGGGACCAGAAGGAGCGGGGATTTGCTAGCGAAGAGTATAGGCTCCAGGCTGTCCGTAGCAAGGTCCTGTATCCGCCCTACCACTTTGTAGGGCGAAAAAACCAATGTATTCTCCTTAAAGCAAATTATGTGCTAACATGGGACGAAACCCGGTTTCAAGGCACAAGTATTCCTTCCCTCTTGTTAAAAACGAATGCTCTGATTTTGCCGCAAATCACAGGGCACCACAATTCCTCGAGATTGGTGTTAAAAACAATGGGCTCAGCCGCGGAGCGGGCTCGGGGCCAGCGTTCCTCGGATCCAGCCGTCTCCGATGCCTCCCCGCCTCCCGGGGCCACACTCCATCACTGACCATGCCCGGGCGAGGTGACAGGCGGGGAGCGGAGCAGACAATGGCATCCGCCGCCGCGCAGGGGGCGCCAAGAGTCCTCGGCCGCCGCTGCCCCCGGCCCCTCCCGAAAACGCCCCGCAAAACTTAAGGCGATTCCCGAACCACAGGTGCCGCGGGGCCGCCGCGGAGTCTGGGACCGGCCCCCGCATCCCGGGGCGCGGCGCGGGGTGGTGCACGGGGTGCGGACGCGGACAGAAGTGAGTTGCGGGGCGCGGCAGCGGCGGGCCGGGCGGGAGCGGGGTGGGGTCGTCGGGGCGCGCGCGGAGCGGCGGGGGGCGCGCCCAACCCTTCCTCTCCTCCCCATCCCCGGCACCCCCGCTCGCCTCCCGGGACTCACGGCGGCCGACGGCCGCGAGTGCGGCAGGTCTCGGGCGGCGACGGCAGCGGCGGCGGCTGAGGGGAAGCCCCCGTCGCCGTGCTGGGGAAGAGAAGCCGTCTTGCTGTGGGGATGGGACCCGGTTGTCGGAGGGCAGGCTTAGTCGGCGAGGGGAGGGCGAGCCGGCAGACCCCGCCCCGGGGGCTGGACGAGGGAGGAGCCGGGGCTGCGGCGAGCGGAGGGGCGGGCTGAGCGACGCGCGGGAAGCACCTCAGCCTTCGCCAACCGCACTGGAGGCGGCTCAGGTGACAGAACAGTCAAAGGAAGCCGATTGGCGGTGTGTCCACCAAGGGGGTGGTGCGAACCGGAAGCCGGGGCCACGTGACCCGGAAGCTGCTTCTGCCCAGACCGGCGCGCCTGCGCACTCATGCCTGTGCCTCCGGGACGCGGGCGGGCGGCTTCCCAGGGTCTTGAGTGACTGCAGGACTGGGTTTCGCGGCACGCTTAGCCAGCCCCGGGGTGCGGGGCAGGGCAAGTCCGGCCCTCGAAGAACCAAGTTCGAACTCCGATGACTCTCTGTGTCCCAAAAGGGTGGGACGGGGAGGTGGGACGGCCGGTGATGATGGCAGGAGAAGAGAGGGAGTATTGCAACTCTGGGAAAAACAAGTCAGCTCTTTTTGTGAGGCTGGTGCACGCGTTCACAGGGCCTTTTGCTAGCGTTTTGCCTGAACGTTGTCCGGAATCCGGCCCCTCCTATCACACTGCTACAGCCCTACCTAGTCCAGACACCTTTCGCCCGAGATTCGCCAAGAGTCTCTTCGCTGGGCTTGCCTCGCCCATCCTCAGTGGTGCGGACTGGAAGAGTTACCGTGCGCTGTCGGCTGAAAAGCCCAGACAGCACCTCATCTTCGAGATCCCGCCTCTTTCACACGGGGTGGTCCCCACCAGCCGCCTAGGTTCCAGTTTAGCCTTGCCGACGACTTGTTCCTCCCGGCATGTCCTTCCTCTCAAATGTCACATCTCCTATGAAGCCTCATCCTAAAACCTTGTAAGAATGAGTACCTCTTTCACCCACATGTCCATTAGTCTTTATTTACCACATCTTGGACTTTATTCATTTTGCATCCCAACCTAGTTCACTGGTATATAAAACAGCTAATAAACGTGAGTTGGCCGATAAAGACTATAAAATGATAGATTTTTTAAGGGCTGAGCGTAGTGCTGGGTACGTAATGGATGTTCATGTTTTTGTGAATGATAGAATGGGTGAATCATCTAGTCCAACTCATCTTTTACAGGTAAGGAAAGGGGAGCCCCACAGGATTAGGTGACCTTGTTTGTACAGCCACGGGTTTCCCCATGTCGAATGCTATTCATTACTCCAGACTCCTAAGTTCTTACGAAAGAAGCTAAAAATTGCTTCTGTTGGGCCATGTCCTTTTTGCAGAGGTTCCTAAACATAGTTGCCTGAATTTTTTAATGGCCCAAAGTAAAAAAGAAATGCTAAATTTTTCATGAAGCTAAATTTAATCGATTTAACGGAATCCTTTATTAGGGATTATATTCTGTGTGTGTGTGTGTGTGTGTGTGTTACAATGTCTGTAAAACTAAGAAAGTATATAAGGAATTTGGGGGCGTTTTTTAATGCGCTTGTTTGGCGAAATAAAAAATGTATAATACCTCCCCTTTTCAGCACTACTATGCTGCTTGGAAAGTTTCCTACTAATAAGTAAGATGCACGCATGCTGGAATATTAAAGAAGAAGACAACACAAAGCACAGAGCTGGCTTTCTGTAGTTCTTTAGACGCCCTGCCCAAATTTCTCCCTACTCCCTGCCCAATTATGCCCCAAAAGTGGTTGTCAGTGTCCCATTTCTTTCTTACTACACGAAACTGCAATTAGCCAGTTTGAAGATAGCTCTAACACTATGCAATGAAAACTCGTCCTCTAATTCTAAGTGCTTCTTTTCTCTTTTCTGTACAAAACATTGATGTCCTCAAGGTTCCCGAGATAGCAACCTCCAAGTTTAAACTCATTGGTTATGCTCCTAATGTTGGTCTGTGGCTCTGAAAATTAGGACGGGAGACTTTACGACATATTGGCAGTCTCCTGTCTGTGTTCCTGGCCAAAAACAGGTGGGGGTGGGGACAGAGAGGGGAAGGAATTATGGGAAAAATAATTAGCAGCTAAAAGCAGCTATTACATAATCTTGGCTGCCTATTAATTGAGCAGAAGGAATGGCTTATTAAATTCTAATAGCGACAGTACAACTGCAAACAACCTAGCAATTAGCAGTGCAGGACCCATTATTTTGTTAATATGTTCACTTCTTTGGCAAGTGTATGAGAACAAAATTTATAGAAGCAGATGGTCTTTTTCAGTAGATTATAGATGGTTTATTCCCCTGTCTTAGTATTAAGTGCTAATTGCGCATTCACTGTGTAAGACAAAAGAAACACAGTTGCCATCTTTGTTAGTAATTAACTGCTTGACTTTGAATCCCACAATTTCCAAATTGTGGGCTTCGTTATGTACTTGTTTCTTTTCACCTAGTGTCTTCTTCATCTGTCGTGTCAATATGGTATCCTTTAAAATTCTTTTTGTTTTCTGGATGGTCCTGATTTCTTGGTGTTAACGATATAAAATTATAGTACAAAAATTATTTTTATGGGGGCTGGCCGGTTAGCTCAGTTGGTTAGAGCACAGCCTTGTAACACCAAGATCATGGGTTCAGATCCCTGTAGTGGCCAGCTGCCAAAAAAAAAAAAAAGAAAGAAAGAAAATTATTTTTATGAAAAATTAAAAATCAGATTTTATACTCATTTCTTAAGTTTTAAAAAAGAGCCTCACTGTTATTTATACGAAATGCAGGAAATGAAGGTAAAATAGGGATTTTTACCTTCTAACAATAAAATTTTGAGACTTTTAATGTAATCTTTCAAAAGTTTTCAAAAATAATTTTAGTTTCCTGTTAAATGTGTGATGGCCATATGCCTTTATTCCCTTTCCCTCTCAAAATACCATTAAATGAAGAAGGAAAAAAGGAGTATTTAAAACACATACCAACATGGACAGTGAGAGGGGACATTAACATGAGGGTGTTAATAAGGATGTCAGGGTACACTGTCAGCTCATCCTTTAAACACTGATTAACATAAAATTTATGGAGGAACAGAAGTGAGGAGAGGTTGAACTAACACTAAATCCTCACGAGCTAACAGGAAGAAAATAGAAAACATCTAAAATAAATAAGGAAATAGAATTATTAGTGTATTCTTTAGATACAAGGAAGTAAATTCCAGAAGCAGTGGTGAATTTCTTTCAAGGGATAGAATCTTGAGGTAGGATGTAATAAAGGCTATTATCACATTGTAGTTAGTTTTTTTTACTTAAATAATTTTTTAAGATATTGTAATGAAGTAGCTAGTTGCTGATTCTATATTATGGAATCATACAGAGTTCCTTTGCCAATCTATAGATTATTTAGAAATTATTAAATAAAATTGCCTAATGAAATTCAGTGCTGAATCAGTGTAGAAGATCACAATAAGTATAGAAAAAATGCTTAGAGTTTGTGAATTTGCATCTCCAAAGATAAAGTTGTTCCAAGGAGAAACTGGCCTAAGATAATGAGGATTTGTGAACCAAATTATGTCCAAAAAATAGAGCTGTCACTGCCAAAGTACTCAACAATGAACTAAAGAGAAATGTGGAACATATGCTCTTTCCTGAAGCCTGTTTCCATAGCTTTGAATAAAATGTAGGAAAATTACTATTCTCCTGTTAGGTTACAGCAGTGATTCTCAACCTGGGTGATTTTGTCCCAGTAGCACCTGGAGACATTTTGGTTGTCACAACTGGAAGTAAGTGATGCTAGCAGCATCTGGTAGTGAGTAGAGGCCAGGGGTGCTACTCAACATCCTGCAATGTACAGGACAGTCCCCACAACAAAGAATGATCCAGCCCCAAGTGTCAATAATTCCAAGGCTGAGAAACCCTGGGTTAGTCACTGAAATGGTTAACATGCTATAACAATCTTTTAGACATTTCAAGAAATGGAACAAGTACTATCTTCGTATATTTTTTCTCTCTCTCAGAAGAGCTGAAACATTCTTAATATTTGGTAGGTAAAATCCTAAACTGCTGAAAAAACTGGCTACATATATAAGGCACTCAGTATTCTTTAATTGTAACTAGAATAAACTCTCCAAGTGGGATTTTTTTAAGTTACCCCAGAATATTAGTGAAAGTTATTTAAGAACCTGAATCCATGAGATGACTATTCCATCCATTTATTCATTTATCATAGATGTTTATTATGTATCTACTCTATGCTGGGCACTCTGGAAGGTAATGGGGATACAAAGATGAATTAGATATTGACTTGGTCCTAAAGCTCCAAAACCATTTCTCCTGACACAGAATTCCAAGTCTTTTGGAGACAAACCCTGGATGGTCAAAGGAGCAGTTACCAATCAAACATATGAACACATTTGCTTTTAGGAAACCCCTAGAGATGCTTCATTAAACCTTAGATTTCCGTGACCAACACCTTTGAAAACTATTTGCCCTCATGACTTCCAGGGCTCTCAGCAATATTTCCATTCTGTGAATTTTCTACTTCACTCTTAATTCAAAGCAATATAAGAGAGAGACTATATATGTTTTAAAAAATGATTTCAAATAATGTTTTGACCTGGTCCTTAAGATGAAATGCTGCACCAATAATCTAACTCAACTCAAAATTGCTAGACCATTGGTTCTAGAATATTCTCTCAGAGGATTTATGAAGACACAGATTGCTGGGCCTTATTCCCAGAGTTTCTGATTCAGCAGGTCTCAGGTGAGGCCTGAAAATTGCATTTCTAATAAGTTTCCAAGTGATGCTGATGCTGCTGGTCCAGGGACCACACTTTGAGAACCACCGCTCTATACCAAAAAAAGCTATGATATCCAGCTGGAAAGTTCTCAAAGCTAGCAATTGTGATATAATTTTCCCAGACAAATGATCTAAAGGAAATTTTAGATCTGAATATTTTTTATTGCTGACCTCATTAAGCCTGATAACATTAGGCGAGTTATATTCCCAGCTATATGAACCTAAAGCTATGTCTATATGCACAACCCAGAGTGACATATGGTCATTTTATGCCCTGTACAAACTAATGCCCTATAAATATTCTAAAGCAGAAATTAGAGTGCTTAGAGAAAACTGAAGGTTGTACCATAAAAATCAGATGCTTACTTCATGACTATCACTACACGAAAAATATTTTCCAACTACTCATGGCAAGTAGGAATTACCTCTGAAATATTTTATCAGCAACTATAGACCTGTGGTAGAAAGGAGGAAGCTGAAAGGGAACAGAGAGACAGAATCAATATCGCTGGGTGAGGAGGAGACCAGAGATCACAATGTAGTAATCAAAATCTGCCCTTTCTCTTCCTTAGCTCTCATCTAGACCCTGTTCCTCAGCCTCCCCTGCAGTTAGGTGTCCCATGGAGCTGAGATCTGGCCAGGGAAATATGGATGGAGGTGATGTAGGCCTGGCCCATAAAAACCTCCCACAGAAAAGCCTCTTTCCTCCCTCCTTTCCCAACTCTGCTTTTGCCACCTGGATGTTGACACCCAGAGAATTCCTGGAAATTATGTACTATAGACGGTTGGGTCTCTGCTGGCCTGGATTCCTGAATGACTGCATGGAACAGACATACACAGAACACTACCACCATCATCCCTCCTACCACCTATTGTACTTTAAGTGAATGAGAAATAACTTTGTATTAAGCCACTGATTTTTCTGGATTCATCTGCTATAGCTGTTAGCATTACTGGCCATTCTTGCAAACTGTTGCACACTTAGTTACAAAGAGAAGGAGCCCTAGTAATGGGGAGAGCAGGTGAGTGTTCGAGTGGTTAGCTCTTTTTCTTGATTCTAATCCTGCTTTCTGTGCCCCTTCACATGTCTCCCTTCCACTGAAATTTGTGTGTGTGTGTGGCTGGCCAATATAGGGATCTGAACCCATGACCGTGGTGTTACAAGGCTGCACTCTAACCAACTGAGCTAACCAGCCAGCCCCTGCTGAAATTTGAAGAGAATTGTCAAACAGTCTGAGCCCAGAATTTAAAACTATTCATCTATCAAAGAGGCAAAAAAGACTGATTTGAGGCTCTGCTTCACATTCCTCTGACAAAGCCTAGCATTTATACCAAGCAATAGGTAAGGCAAAATAAAAAAAAAAAATCATAAGGCTAAAAGGGCAGAGGAAGTTGCAGGGGGGCACATTTGGGTTAACTTTCCCTATTTGGCAAAAGTGAATATTATCACCAGTCTCCTAGAATCAAGAAACCAAAGCGTGCACTTTATTTGTGGCCTTATTATATCCTTGTCTTTTTCTAGATACTATAGGAAAAGTTAAAACATTTATCCTAAAGCACTGTTTAGACTGCATGGACATTTTAATTAGATGATTTGAAAATGTTTTAGAAATACTACACACATTTTAAATATAACAAATATATAAGATAATAGAATTTTAAAGGCCTTTTCATTCAAAAACTTCATTTTACAAATGAGGAAATTAAGCCCCAGAGAAATTAGGCAGATTGTTCAAGATTACTCTACCAGTTGGTGGCAGGTAAGGAACTCAGATTCCTAATATTCCATCTCCAGGGAATGTACAGTAAGTCACTGCCTATTGCCCACAAACTACTAAACAAAGGCAGCACCATTATCAGATTTGAGTTTCAGAGTTTCAGAAAGATCACTCTGGATGCAATGTGGTTAATTGTAGGATATACCATAGTCAGAATTTACTTACAGATAAAATGAACCATTCTAACTGATACAAGCAGAAGCAGTCTAAAAATGGTTGGAACAGCCAGAAGAGCAAAATCTAGGCTGAGTTTTCAGGAAAATCTTCCAAAATAACACTGTAGAATTTGACTGCCAGAGAGAGCTGCTTCTTCTGCTGTGATCAGTGAACAGGAATATTGAGAAGCTGTTTCCATAACTGCTGGCTTGAGAACTAGCCCTCCTCTGCTGTGATCTGGAAATCATGAAGCTGCTGCCACCAAAGTAGATTCCTTAGATCCTGCCTCTTTTCATTCATGTAGCTGGACAGGGCACTGGACTCCCTCTGTGATTGCCGCTGAAAGACAAATGCCTCCATAACCCTGCTTGCCAGCGGAAATAGCAGAAGCAAGCCCCTCCCTTCATGATATATCACTTCCACCTTCCAAGTCTTACATGGGCACACCTGATTATTGGAATCTATATCACACCCTGAAGCCTGGCTAAGAAATGTAGTTTTTAGTTTTCTGAAAGGAGCACTACAAGGAGGTTGGAATAGATATTGAACCAGCAGATTTACAATGTCCACTGCGGAGTCAAGACTGGTGGCCAAGAGGCCAATTGGAGAGTGAAGGTAGCCTGAACAAGGAATAAAGAGAAGGAGGTAGCTTGGAGAGAATTTAGGAGGTAGGATTGATTGGTGTAGGTTGCTTTGACGTGGCAGCAGGGAGGGTGAGATAAAAAAGATGATACTGGGGGATGAATCCGTGAGAAAGGGAACCCAGGAAGAAGGCAGACTGGTGGTGAAATGACTAACTCAGTTTTCAGCCTCCAAAATCAGGTGTCTGTGGGGCCTCCAAGTGGAGAGTGGGTGTTGTTGACACAGGTCTAAAGGCTCAGGAGTGAGGTTGGAGCTGGAGCTAGAGATTTGTGAGTCATCGCCATGGATCTGGTTAATAAAGCTGAGTAGGAGGATGAGATCACTCCAGGAGAATGTATACAGTAATAATATATTTTTTTTTAAAAGTACTGTGGAAGGCAGAATTATAAGATGGTTCCCATTATGTTCCATACCTGGTTCAACTTCCATAATTAAGCAGTGAAAATGAAAGGGCAAAAGAGAATTTGTGATTTAATTAAGGTTACTAATCAGTTGACCTTAAGATGGAGAGATTATCCAAGTGGGCCTGACCTAATCATATAGGGCTGTTTAGAAGAAGAGAGTTTTCTCTGGCTGATAGAAGAAAAAGAGAGATCTGAAGCATAAGAGGTATTCAACAAGAAGGGGTTTCTTCATTGCTGAGATGGAGGGGGCCACGTGGAAGGACCCGAGAGTAGCCTTTAGCGGGTGAGAATAAACCCAGCTGATAGCCAACAAAACAACAGAGACCTGAGTCCTACAACCACAAGGAGCTGAATTCTACCAACTACCTGAATGATCTGGGAAGAGGATCCTGAGCTCCAGATGAGAACACAGCCCCAGCCAACAGCTTGGTTTCAACCTTTTGAGACCTGAGCAGAGGACCCAACTAACTCATGCCTGGACTCCTGATCCACAGAAACTGAGAGGTAACAAATGGATGTTGTTTTGAAATGCTAAGCGTGTACTAAATTGTTACATTTTAGTAGATCACTTATACAAATAGCCAAGGCATAGCTCAGGAATACTAACTCTGAAGGGGCAAGCAGTGGAAGAGCCTCAAAAGAAGACACAGGAGGAGATGCAGAAGTACATAGAGTCATGAAGCTAAAGGAAGAGATCCTGATAAGAACAAGGAAGTTATCAAATGTGCCTAATATTGCTGAGAACTCAAATAGGAACAGAAAGGGCTTACTGGATTTAAAAATAGCTATCTGAGTAAAGTAATGTGTCAAAATACCCATTGTAGCATATGGAGAAAAAAGTGGAAAGGGAGAAGTGGAAACAGCTGCTTTAGGAGGTTTGGCTTTAAAGAGAAAAGAAAAAATAGAGAGGTAGCTGGAGAGAGGTGTGTGGTGTGTGGCATCAAGCTAGAGGTGCTGTTGTTGCCTAAGGAGGGGAGGCATGCTAATGGGAAGGAGTCAGTAGAGAGGGAGAAGCTGAGGATACGGGGAAAGGAGTCAATGTGCAATACTACAAGGACACTGAGTAGTGAGCAGACAGTAGTTCTAGCAAGCCAGAGCGCAGGGAGAGAAACTTTAAATAAAAGAAGGGGCATTTCTTTCATTTGTTCAGAGCAATGAGTGGTAGGGGAGAAAGAAAGGATGTAGGTAAGTACAGAGGAGGTTTGGTGGTTAGGAAAGAGCTTCATCCAGTCTGACACAGAGGAGCATGTGAGATTGGGGGGCATGAAGAGGGAGGTGGAGGTAAAGAAGGGTTGAGAAGTGTGAAGCAGGTTATCTACTAGAGACCTTGGAGAACTAGAGAGAGGCTTCTGGAGCAATATGGAAGGATAACTGAGGGCATTGAGAGTGCATTGAGATGCGATCTGTGACTGGGTCACTCTATAATTAGTTGCATTGCTGGAGAGTTGGGGATTTGCAGATGACTGAAATGGAAGGATGGGAGACTGAAGTGATGAAACATGGAATTCAAGCCAGACAAGGAAAGCAGTGAAAATGGAACTGGGGAGTTGCAGAGCAAGGAGGGAGGTTGTAGATGCTGATAGAGCAGAAAGAGAGTAATGGGGTTGAGGAAGAGGAAGACCCTGTGCTTTCTACATGCAAGTTATAATTAGAACAACTGAGTGAGACATCTGTAAGTACTGGAAGTTGTGTTCTGAGATGAGGGTGTGAATGCATTGTTTCAGAGGTGGGGGGTCAGGTGAGGTGTGTAACAAATGAGGGTGGAGTGGGTTGCCAAGTGGAAAGGAGGTGAAGTTCACTAGAGAAGCAAAGACTAAGAAAGGGACTCACTGGGGTGTTGAGTGGTGGGTTATCCATGTGGATGCTATATTAGTCTGTTTCTGGGTAATTTTAAAGAAATAGAGTTTATTTGTTACAGTTTGGAGGCTGGGAAGTCCATGGTCCAGGGGGTGCATCTGGTGAGGGACTTGTTCTTGGTGGGAACTTTCCACAGCAACTCGGGATGTCATATGGTGAGAATGAGCTGAGCAAGAGAGCTAACCTGCTCACTTGTCTCTTTGTAAAGCCATCAGAGCCATGCCCATTACACCATGAGTGGATCCATTCATGGGGACACAGTCCTCACAATCTAATCACCTCTTAAATGCCCTACCTTTCAAATACCATAATTAGATTTCCCACCCTCTTAGCACTGTTACAATGAAGATCAATTTTTTTTTTTTTTAAAGATGACCAGTAAGGGGATCTTAACCCTTGACTTGGTGTTGTCAGCACCACGCTCTCCCAAATGAGCTAACTGGACATCCCTATATAGGGATCCGAACCTGTGGCTTTGGTGTTATCAGCACCACACTCTCCTAAGTGAGCCATGGGCTGGCCCTATGAAGACCCAGTTTTAATGAGTTTGGGGGGGACATTCAATCCACAGCAGATGCCAGAGTCACTCAGGATGGTAGGATCCAATAGAAAGGTGACAGTGATCCATTTGCTAAAGACTCCAAAGAAAGAGGGGGAGTGGTATATGATGGCAACAGGAAGAGCAGAGTATGATTTTTCTCCAACAGCTTTATGGAGATATAATACACATACTACAAAATTCACCGTTTATAGTGTACTTGTACATGTCAATGGCTTTTAGTATATTCACAGAGTCATATGACCATCACCACAATCAATTTTAGAACATTTCCATCACTCCAAAAAGAAACTTCATGCCCCTCAGCCATCACCCCACAATCTCTTCCATCTCCCCAATCCCTGATAAACACTAATCTGCTTCATGTCTACGGATTTTCCTGTTCTGACCATTCCATATAAATGGAATCATGCAATATGTGGTCCTTTGGGACTGGCTTCTTTCACTTCACATAATGTTTTCAAGTTTTATCCATATTGCAGCATGGATCAGTACTTCATTTCAGAGCATGATTTTAATGGATGGAAAGAACATCAAAGGAGCTTAGGGGAGGATGCAAGGCCAGACACTTCCCTCAGACACCAAGTTAGCTCTGGTCATTAACATTCAGCACTGAAATTGTTATAAGTACCTCTTTCTCTTGAGAATAACTAAAATACGTCAGTATTAAGTGCTGATGTTGCTTCTTCCCTTCCCACCCCCATACTAGATATAACTGAAAACCTTGCTTAATTATAAAACAGAGTCAGTCATTGTTGCTTCGTATTAACTACTTGCCTAAGAAACACATTCATCTTGTAGAGGAGATAATGAGCAAAACTGGCAATGCCCTAATAAGCTCTAAATTAAGCATACATAATGTTGAACAGAATATGAGAATCAGCAAAAAAAATTTTTCCACTTATTGATCATTAGTGCTAATGAGAACAGTAGCAAGTGGCTTTGTTCCTCTTCGCTTAGAAAGTATAAAAACAAGGTAAGCAAGCAATTAGGAAGGTTAATGCAAGGATTCAGTTTTCACCCTGATGATGGAATAATTTATTTCCTAGCCTGTCAACCTTGGAAGCCCTCAATGACTTCGTTTTCTCTGGTCTCAGGCTAATTTTCAATCACGTTAGTAACAGAAATCATGGAAATGGGATCAGGGCCTACTAAAAGCAATAAAACTGAATGAATTTACCTCCAGGAAATGTCAATTACAAACAAGCATAAGGGACTGTCATCTGTATAAAGGAACTAGAGCCCTTTATTAATAATAGTGGAGTATCTTAGAACACCACAAACTGCGTGGCTTAAACAACAAATATTTGGGCAGCTTTGACAGAATATCACAGACTGAATGGCTTAAACAACACATACTTATTTCTTACAGTTCTAGAGGTTGGGAAGTTCAGGATCAAGATTTCAGCAGAACCTGGTGAGGGCTCACTTCTTGGTTTACATACAGCCACCTTCTCCTACCCTTGCAAGGTGGAGAGTTAGAGAGATCCCATCATGAGGGTTCCACCCTCAGGACCTAATTACATCCCAAAGGCCTCATCTCCAAATATCATTACAACAGGGATGAAGGTTTCAACATATGAATTTGGGGGGGACATGAACACTAAGTCCATAGCATGGAGGAAGTAATCCAAGACAGTAAATTTGCTGGTGAGAGAGGCTAAGGCCGTCTGACGAGCTCAGATTATAAAAAAACTGGGAGGAGGCAGATAACAATCAAAGACTCAAACCCCAAAGACAGCACAGACCGTTAATGAAAGATTAGCTAGAGAAAACTGTCTTGCTGAAGGGTGTTTGAATTTCAAGGTTCAGTGCTGCGTGGAATCTGCTTTGTTTGCTCAGTATCCCTCACCCCTTTTGAAAACAGTACCCCCATTCTTTGGGGAATCTGTTCTCTCCCCCTACCATTATTACTCCCATTTCAACAATGCATACTGAAAGAATACAAGTCTTCAGGTTTGGAAAAATCATATCTGAAAATATGAAAACAATTTTCAAAAGAGATCCATAAAATATAATTGGCAATCTATGGGAAATAAGTGCTTCCTGAAGACAGGAGATGGGTAAATGTCTTGGTCTTCTTGAGAAGAAGGTTAATGATATAGATGATACAAATGTTAATTGGGGATTTCAATGTAAATTCTCTATTAAAAATATCAAGTGGATGGTGTGTGAACTTCCTGAGAGAGAACAGGTGATCCTTAAAGAAACCAGCATGGATTTACTAAGAAAAGACAGCGTGACAGGTCTTGGTTTCTTTCATGATATGTTTGTTAGATGAATAGATCAAAGAAATTCCACAGAGTTTCTATATTTCTGAAAGGCATTTTTCAAAGTCTTTCATGGCATTGTTGGGAGAAAGGTAGAGAAACCAGATGGATGATAAGATAATTTAGCAGCATGAACACTCTATCCTAAGAATGCTGATTAATGGATCTATCTTCATTGAATCCGGCAAATTTTGTCAAAGGACTGTATTGAACAGAGCTGTTTTCCTAGCATGGTCTTTTCCAACACTTCTTTAAGTAAGTAACCTGGATATGGGCTGAGCAGACCTGGTTATTGATATATGCAGACCAAGAAGCTGGGAGGGAGTATGAATGAATCAGGTGACAAAGCAGGATCCAAAGTGGCATTGGCCCAGGGATGATGTATCAGCCACCTAGCGTCTTTTGGAATAGGGCAGGCTAAATGCATAAAGAAATGCATAAATAGCCATGTCTATTAAAATGAAATTTAAATAGGACAAGTTTTAGGTTCTATCTTTGGGACCAAAGTTAAGGATGTAGGGAGAACTTGTTAAATAGCAGCATATGGAAAGAAAGACTTGGGAATTTCAGTGGCCTGAATCTAGTAAGAGACAAGATGATGATAAGGCTGCAAAACAAAGGGAAAAAAACAAAAAACCAGACAAACAAAAAACAACAAAGAATTCCTAGGCTGTTTAAATAGAAATATAGTATTCAGACTGTTCTATTCTTTCATAATCAATCTTACCATACTTTGATTTATTATGCTAAATTCTGGGAAACATTTTTCATGAGGGACGTAGACCAACTTCAACTCCTTCATAGGAGTCATATCATATATTGCTATAAATTACGACATATGAGCAACAGCCGAAATAAGTGAGGATAGTTAGCTCAGAAAATAAAATATTTAGGGGCAAAAGGATGGCTCTCTTACAGAATTTGACAAGATGGGATATGAGCTAGAATTCTGTTTAGTTCCAAGAGGAAAACATGGATCAAAGGATGAAAGTTACAGGGTGATAGATTTCAGATAAAGTATAAACAAGTACTATGTAATAATTAGGAGTCTGGAATTGAAGTAGGTGAGCTCCCAGTTATTGAAGATGTTTGAGGAAGCCTGGACAGTCAGAACCTGAAAGGTCCTTTCAATTTGGGGATTCTGTAAAGCCCACTTCAAATCTGCTGTTGTTTTGGGATTTATGTATGTGTGTGTGTGTCCACTGTACACAGAAATGAAATGTTTCATGAGTTATGTGTCAGAAGTGTAGAAATAGGCTAGAAGGCCGATGTCTAGAATTTCCTTTGAATTGCTCCCATAACACCTAACACACAAGCACTCAACGAAGGGGCTCTTTTCTTGAGGCTTCTCCATGTTACTTATGCAGATGCTTTCTTATTTTATGCCTCATTTATATCATGAGTTAACCTTGAATTGAGGTGGTTCTCTTCCTCTTAAATAGAACTCTTTCCTTCACCTGCTTTCTTTGCACTTGTGGGTATCTCCTAACCTATCTCTCTTTTTAAAATTTATTGATATCTCCTAATCTAAGTAGAGAATCATGACTTTTCACAAGTACTAGAGAAACTATAATTCCTCATTGTTGATTTCCATCTATGCAAATTCACAGTAAGTAAAAATACTTTCATAATTTTCATCTGTTCCTTCTCCAACAAGACTTTGTTTTGGAAGGTACTTGGTGTTTGCCACAAAAGCCTGTAAGAGCTTTTCAGGGCACTATACAAAACAGTGTGCGTGGTGCTAATAACACCAAGATAAAGGTTTCCGATCCCCATACTGGCCAGCCCACATGCCAAAAAAAAAAAAAAAGAAAAAAGAAAAAGCCAAAAATACCCCAGAAAAAACCAGTATGCCCTCCAAGTCAGGCAGACCCAGGCTTTAAATCTTGGCTTTTCCATATATCTTAGTCAGCTTGCTTAATCTCTCAGAATCTTAGTTTCCTCATGTGTTAAATAAGGTTAATAATAGATATATTTCAGGAAGTTATTTTGAAGACAAAATAAAGTATACCAAGGACCTATCATAATGCTTAGTAGATAGTGGGTATACAGTGGAATGTGAATACTATTATTAATTCCCCACACAGCAGCTGGCAGTACGGGGAAGTGAATCCTTGACCTTGGTGTTACAAGGCCACGTTCTAACCAACTGAGCTAACTGGCCAGCCCTTTAATATCTTAATACTATAATATTTATATTTAAAATATTTAGTGCCAATGCCTGTTTCTTTCTCTAACCTAACCATTTAACTACAGTTAAAACATCCTAACTTCATAATTACTTATAGGTTTGTTTTAAAAAAATGACCTGATGGTAGCCAAGTCCAAGGCATGTGTTTATCAGTAGCCTAGACTTTTTCTACTACCTGTCCTCTGTCTAGGTCTGAACCTATAGTTTTCCCAAAATACCTCAGCCAGAGCAAAGCAACTGCAGGGCTCCTGCCTCTGTAGCCTGCCCTAACCAAGCCAAAGGCACTGACTCTTTCCTTCCTATACTTGGCAGAAATTGACCTCCTCTGTTTGATTTGAAGTCCTGAGTCTGGATCGCTGTGAGTGGTACACTCTGCTTAATGAATCATTAGTAGAACAGAGAAAAGAACAAACTCAGTTACATGCTGAGTTGGTTAACCAGCCTTTCCCTGAACATTGCCCTGCTCCAGCCTACGCTGAAATAGGGAGGCTTTTGTAGAGCAATGACTCCCTCACCAGTAGTTCTGTCTGTTGAACTTAAGACCCATATTCTACATTCTTGAATGATTTTAATCTGACTTGGCAGCTTTCTTAAGTACTGCCACCATCTGCAAGCAGGAATAATAAGGGTTTTGTACAAACAGCAGAATCGCTGGGCTCTCTGCCTCGTTTTCCCCCTCTCTGACTTTTTGACCATGTGTTCCATCACCTGCAGCTGTCAAACTCCAAGTGGTGGTCCTTCAGAGTCAGGCTCTTGAGGTTTGCTCAGAAGGTGATAAGCCTAAGAGGTAAGGAGAAAGAGAGTAGCGGACAGATAAAAAGAAAAACAGATAATCAGGTGATAAGTGCCACTCTTTATTCCTGTGTATCCGAGCGCCAGCCTCAGAATATCGAAGTTCCCTGAACAAGCTACGTTCTCTCACACCTTGGTGACTTCAAACACCTGTGGAAACCTTTCTCAACCTTCAGAAGGTCTCAGCCATTTCCAGCTCTTCAGTGAGGGCTCCTTGATATTCCCCACATCATGGCTCCTCCTAAGACAAATTGTTGTCTATTCACTCCTACTAGTCCAAAAGCTCTTTGCAAGCAGGGACCATGTCTTTTCATTTTCTGCATTTCAGAGACCTAACATAGTGCCTGGAATATAAAGATTGCTCAATAACTCTTGGTTGATTGACTGAATGGGTAAGGGTAGTGTTGAAGCCCAACCTTGATTTATTACATAAATAATTAGTGAGCACTGGTGACATGCCAGGAGAGCCAGACCATCCAAAAATAAACACATAAATGTGTCAGGTGTGAGAAGTACCAAGAGGTAAGAGGCAGGGAGTAACAGTGGGGGACACACAACAAGCAGATAAATAGGTCAGGAGGTGATAAATAGCAAGAGAGAAATGCCAGAGAGGGGACCGTGGGGGTGATATTTTGGATAGAGTGGTCAGGGAAGGCCTCCCTGGCAAAGTGATATTTGAGCACAGATCTGAAGAAAGTGAGGGAACAAACCAGGTAAAATGTGGGGGGATAAGCTTCCCAGGTAGAGGGAACAGAGAGTGTTAAATCTTCAAGCTTAGTGCGATCAGAAAAAAAGAAGGAAAAAACACAGATGAAAGTTGCAGCACCTATCGGCTGGAAGTATGAGTTTGGGTGCAGGTGAATGGGATGAACAATCAGAGAAAACTTACAAATGAGACCCTGAATGTCTAAGGTTGGAAAGTAGGAGAAAAGCCAGAGAAATGAAGGGAGGAGTTCTAATTCTGAAAAAGGAGACAGTACCAAAAATGCCAGTCTAGTATACTTGGTGTTATTCCCAAGTAATGGATTGCAATGTCCAAAGAATGATTTGCAAGCATCCACACAGGAAATCAGTGAGCTGTAGGAGCTGGGACAGTGAGACCACAAAGAAAACCACATCAAGTCATTAGGTTTCCTTTCACTTGTATCTTCACTGTGATGTTAGGCTGGTTGATCAAAGTAATGTGGTACAAATAGTGTGCAGAGATTCCTGTGAGGCATTTGGCAAGGTCTTGGTATCCTTGTGGACATGATGGACAAGTACGCTGTGCATGGTCACTCCATTAGATGGCTTTTTAAAAAATTCTTTCTTTTTATTGTGGTAAAATACACAACATAAAAGTTACCATTTTAATGATCTTTAAGTGTGTAGTTCAGTGGTATTAAGTTGTGCGACCATCACCACTAACTAGTTCCAGAACTTTTTCATTACCCCAAAAGAGAAACTCCGTGCCCATCAGCAGTCACTCCTCATTCCCCACTCCCTCCAGCCCCTGGCAATGACTAATCTGCTTTCTGTGTCTAGGGATTTGCCTATTCTGGATGTTTCATGTTAATGGAATCATACGTGACTTTATTTGTCTGGCTTCTTTCACTAAGCATAATGTTTTCAAAATTCATCCATGTTTTAGCCCATATCAGTATTTCATTTTTTTATGGCTGAATAATACTCCATTGTATAGATAGATCACATTTTGTTTATTCATTCATTTGTTGATGGACATTGTTTTAGTCCGTTTTGTGTTGCTATAACAGAACTACCTGAGACTGGGTAATTTATAAGGAAAAGAGGTTTATTTTGCTTATGATTCTGGGACAGCTGCACCTGGCACAGGCCTCAGGCTGCTTCTACTCATGGCAGAAAGTGGCAGGCAGCCAGTGGGTACAAGCAGATCACATGGCGACAGGAAGTAAGAGAGAGAAGAATGTGCCAGGGTCTTTTTAAGCAACGAGCTCTCGCGGGAACTAATAGAGCGAGAACTCACACACTAATTCCCCCTCCGCCAGGGAAAGCATTAATCCATTCATGAGGGATCAGCCCCCATGACTCAATCTGTTTCCAGCACTGCCACATTGGAGATCAAATTTCCACATGAGTTTTGGAGGGGACAACACATCCAAACTCCATCAGACATTTAGGCTGTTTCCACCTTTGGCTGTTGTAAATATACTGCTATGAACATTACTGTACAAGTTTTTGTTTGAACATCTGTTTATAATTCTTTTGGGTCTATACCTACGAATGGAGTTGCTGAGTCTTGTAATTCTATGTTTAACCTTTTGAAGAAGTGCCAAACTGTTTTCCATAGTAGCTACACCATTTTACATTCCCACCAGCAATGCAAGAGGTTTCTAATTTCTCTATATCCTCACCAACACTTGTCATTTTCTGGTTTTGGGTTTTATTTTTTTATAGCTATCCTAGTGGATGTGAAATGTTATCTCACAGTGGCTTTGATTTGCATTTTCGTAAGGACTAATGACATTGAGCATCTTTTCTATATCTGTATCTTCATTGGAGAGATGTCTATTGAAGTCCTTTGTGCATTTTAAATTGGTTTGTTTGTCTTATTGTTGATTTCTAAGATTATTTTTATAATCTTGACATTAGATCTTTATCAGATATATGATTTAAAAATATTTTCTCCCATTCTCTAGGTTGTTCTTTTACTTTCTTGGTAGTATCCTTTAATTCACAAAAGTTTTTTAATTTTGATGAAGTCCAATATATCTATTTTTCTCTTTTATTGCTTGTGCTTTTGGTGTCATGTCTAAGAGTCCACTGCCAAATCCAAAGTCAAAGAAACCCACAGGTTTTCTTCTAAGAGTTTCATGGTTTTAGGGTCTCTACCCTGCTGTTACTCTACATATTCATGGAGAAGTTAGCAGGGGCAGGGAGCACTCTATTTGTCATTTAATAGTGGGAACTGGAAGCCCTTAGGTGATCAGTCAGATACTGGTTAGAGGAACATTCTCCTGTTGAAAGACCACTGGAGAGGAGGTGGCTTCCCAGCATCCATTCAGCCTGAAGACTTTGCAGACCTTTCTCTAGGGGCTCATTAAACATAACTTCCTTTAGGGGCTGAAATTAACTGATCCCGAAGTAGGGTAAATGAGAGATCAAAGAAGACACTGTGTGAATAGGCAGACTCCAATCATGCAGCTCTGCAGAGCTGTCTCATTGCATGCGTGGGTAAGGAGTCCTGAGACAAAATCCCGAGAAGTGATCAGGAGCCATGTGGCCGCTTTTGCAGATGAGCAGGAGGTGTTAGCCTCTGCATACACTCATCCCCTGGCTATGTTGTTTTCCAACACACTCTGAACTCTTCTGCCTCCTTCTTCCACTTTTAAGAACCTTTGTGATTACACAATAATCCAGAATAATCTCACTATTTTAAAGTCAGCCAATTAGCACCTTTAATTCCCCTTTGCCATGTAAGGTAACATATTCACACGTTCTAGTGATGAGGACATAGACATTTTTGGGGGGAGATTATTCTGCCTAGCACACTTTATTTGTCATCTTTAGGACTTGAAAGGATCTCCAAACTGCTGAGGAGGAGCCAGGGGATGGAATTATGGGCAGCTTTATCTTTCCATGTTTTTTCTTTCATTGCAAATAGCCTGCTCCAGGGCTTCTGCAGTCTTTGGGCATAGGCCATGTGAAAACTAGTCAATGGTTATTACAATTCAGCCAGGTGACTTACCAACAACCCCAGGGAAGATGTATCCCACCCCCAGGTGAACCTTTCTATCTTTGCAAAAGACATTAAGCCAGGTGGTATTTGCCCCACGTTGAATGCCAGCTATTAAATCCCGGGGCAGGGGCAAATACTATACACAGTACATAACGTAGGGGTAAGGCAGGTTTGTTGAGGAAACTTAGAGTTGAAGGGTCAATGGCATTTATGACAGATGATGTCATACATATATTGTATGTGCCCCGCCTCACATCCCCTAACTCATCTCTTTCCATAGAGAAGTGTTTGGGGACAGTTGGAAGCACCAAGGGCTGGCTCTAGGGGATGGACTCTGCTCCCCTGCACTTATATAGAAGTTGGGAAGGGGCAAGTGACACCCAGTCAGGAGTGTGTCATCAGGAAGTAGAAAGACTTGGATTATAGATTTTGTTTTTGTTTTGTTTTTTGTGGGGTTTTTTTTGGCAGCCAGCCGGTATGGGGACCCGAACCCTTGACCTTGGTGTTATAACACTGTGTTCGAACCAAGGTAACTGGCCATCCCCTGAAGGACTTTGGTTAATGGTTAGTGAAATGGCCTTGCTGAGGTGAGAAGCATCCTAGTCTTGGATGGGAGCCACCTGGAATTGCATATAACACCCACCCCGCTCAGCTGAAAATCTCGAAGTTATTCCTATGAGCCTGTTGCTAGGTTCTGTGAAGGGACCCACAGGGCGGTCCAGCGGACCATCTGTTTCTCTTGAGATGGCAAACTGATCAAATTTTCAGATGACACCGGAGTGGAAGAGATACCAAATTCAGAATCAGGATTTCAAAAGTCTGCAGCAAGCCGGAAAGATGAGTAAAACCGAACCAGATGACATTTATTTGTAATTTCTCTCTTCTCTTGCAAATGTGTCTAAAAACTCCGACAGCTAAGTTCAGCGTGGCTGAGATGAGTCACCTGTGGAGAAAACGCAGAGGTTTTTTTAGGCCAGTTAATACATTAATATATGTATTAGTCAGAGATTAATTTTAAGGACTTTGTTTTTCCTTCAAAGAGTAACAAAGAGCTAGAAAGAATAAACCCCTGCTTAAGAAAAATCAACATGAGGGCCGACCCCGTGGCGCACTCAGGAGAGTGTGGCGCTGGGAGCGCAGTAGCGCTCCCGCCGCGGGTTCGGATCCTATATAGGGATGGCCGGTGCGCTCACTGGCTGAGCACGAAAAAAGACAAAAAAAGAAAAAAAAAGAAAAAAAGAAAAATCAACATGAAAATAGCCACTAGTGCTCTTAACCAGAGCCCAGAGGCTACCCAAGTAGTGATAAACCAAAAAATGCACTAAAAGTGCTTGAATTTATTTCCAATGTCTCATAACAGATAAATGCTAAAATTTCAGCAATACATCTCCTTCGAAATCAGCAAACTCAAAAGCTACTGGTTACCAAACATTCTGTTTGATGTACTAATTATCTCTCCTCCATTCTTAAGGGGCAGCTTTCACTAAGAAACACCCTCCCCCAGCCATATGTAATTCAATTAATGACTGGAGTGTGTATATGAGGGTGGGAGTGGAGGTAGAAAAAGTACAATTTAGGCACCAAATCGGAAACCGTATAATTCCAGAGTCAATTTCCCCACCACAAATTTTTTAAAACCTCAAAATCCATCAAAATGGTTATATAACATTTTTCATCTTCAATATCACGAGAGCACCAAACAAGCCAATTCCTTTCTAAAAAATTTATGCAAAAGTAAATCAGAGAATTCCATTCCGTTTTTAGCTATGTATGATATTTATGAGTCCACAAAGTACAAATGAAAAATATGAAAAAGGTAATAAAAGTGATTTGTTTCCAACTGGGAAGCATGCATTAGAAAATTTAAATCTGCTCCTGCAAAGTCTTTTTCACCATTTTTTCTCCTGGGAGCCTGGTTAGTAAGCATCATACTTATAGATTTGCAGATAAAGAGTGTCTCCTGCGGCTTGAAATTTTACAACTGGCTTTAATTTTGACAGTTTTAGCTGATATCCAAGGATCTAACCCTTAGCCAGACACACACACACAAAAACTGCTTAGAGTGACCTAGGAATGTCTGTACAACCCGTCCAATTCCAATAGCCGTTATTTATACTATTCACATGACTTCAACTTGAATCTTCTGGCTTGCACCGTTCCTTCAACATGCAAACAAGCAGCAGGAGAGAGCTGATAAATAAAACATCTAAGAATATTATAATTTCAAGTGTTGAAAGAAAACTCATCTAAACAGTACAGCAGCCATGATTGTAAAGTAATATTTGGTGTTTGAAAACACAAACGAGTATTCCATGTAATATGGTAGTGTTTGAACTTAACTGATTATTTAAAATTTTTCAAAAACAAATTCCTATTTGAAAAACATATTTCTATCCTAGCAATGAAGAAAGCAGGAATCCTTCTAAAACCCAGGATAGAATTTAAGTGCTATATCCGGAGAAGGTAACATCTTCATGAGCAACGCACATAACATTTAAGTCAGTTTGGGGCTATTAGATGATTCTAAAATAACTGAGCTAAGTCTCAAACAATCCTCACTTAAGATACACCAAAATTGCACTCTCTGTTCGTCTCAATACTGTCCATTTCAAACCTGTTTTTTTCTTTTGAAGTTGCTTACAGACCAGAAGGTTGGTATTTGATAAGTTATAAAAATAAGCACAGATAAGGGCAATAATCTTAATAATCATTTTTGGAGTGCTGAATAACAAATAGTCACCTCTTTTAGTTAAAAGTCTGCCTCAAAGAAGACGTGAATGCATTTTGAGTTTTCCCAAAAAACTGATTTCCATCCACGATCCAAAAACCAATGGCAAAGATGAAAAGTCCCAAAGAAGAATGTTGAAAAGATCACTACGTCTTCCCACTTCCCCAAGAAAATGTCATAGTGAATACATTCTACCCTTTCTCCATGTATCCTTAACCCTGCGGTAGTAATAAGCATCGTGATCTGGAACACTACTATGGTTTTAATGAACATGTGAATATTTCCACATTATTATTCTTATCAGGAATGAAGTTAGACTGCAGACCAAACCCAACCCACTGGTTTCTCCATCCCTACACAGAATGTTCTGGTATAAGTGGACTGATGGCTAAAACAGGAATTGTTTGTGTATTTTAGAAACCATGAAGAAGATACTGAGGAGGTCAAATATGCAGTCACTAGCAAATTCAGCCTGGGGGTCGGGGGTGGCTTCACTGATTCTCAGTGTCTTTTTTTCCTACTTGAAAGAAAGTGAGCCAAGACGCTGGGTACCTTTCAAGCTTTATTAAAGGAAAAGAATCTGTCGGCTGAGCTCAAAGTTGGGGGGGAGGGGAGCAGCCTAGGGCTGCCCTGAAAATGGAAGGCAGCACCAGGTGTGGGGGTGGTAGAGCTTATATACGGCGCCAAGGGCTGGCTGATACCATCAAGGAGGGTCATTATGCTGCTGTGGAAACTATGCGACCAGGGTGGAGAACTGCAACCTTGCAGAAGCAAAGGGGTTTCTGTAAAGGAAGGGGGGAGGGGCTTGGTGCTGGAGTGGAAGAGGAGGCCGCGGCTCCTTTGTGCTTATTGTGTGCACAATGGCACCGGTCATGTCCAAGATCCATCACTACTTACCTGCTTCCTTCTCTTCAAGTTTCCTTAAGTGTTCCCAAATTCCTACCTCTTAAATTTGCATGCCCTTTTATTAAATGAATCTAGAAGGGGTGGCCACGAGAAATGTTTCAGATGTTGCTTCACTATCTGGCTGCCTCCTCCCTCGGTCATGAATTAGGATCAGCGCTTTTTCTTGTTTTGCTTTGTTTTTCCTCAGAAGCAATTTGCCCATTTCTAACTGTCACACTCTATCAAGAAACACCCAGCTTTGCACTCTCGTTTGTCATGACCACTATGACCCAATCCTGACTCCAAAAAATGAATTAAATTATGTTCTAATTAAGATCAGGGGCCAATGAATTAAGAGAAAAAAATTCTGATGATCAAAGGTTCATTTGTGAATGTTATGTATAGCTTAGACATTTTAAAAAATCATCTAGGGTTTCTTGAAAAGTAAATATAAAACTAAAAGTAAAAGTAAATATAAAACTAAAAAAAGCTTTAACTACATGGTTCATATTGATACCCTTGTTTTTAAGGAAATGCTTTAAAATTCCTTAAAATACAAATAATAGAAATGTAACCAGCATAAAGGGATCAAATTATGGAGAAAAGATGGCAATTCTACTAAGAAGGAGCCCTACTTTCCGTGAAGAAAGTGCAGGGTGGCCAGCCCTGACTCAGCAGATGAGATGATAGTAGCTGAAACTGAATTCTTCTACTGCAGGATTATCCACTTCATTAGGGATTTGGGCTCAGAGAGAGTTGTGCATTTTTGTCAAAATAATAATACCCTTTCCTTGAGCCAGTCAATTTTATTTAAAGTTCTCTATAGCTAAGACTGCTATAAGCTATAATACCCAGCAGGGTCTTTTGTATATTGCAAAGAAATGGCAAAGTATATTTACTTTTTATGGTGCAACTCCAATGATCTCCCCCTTTTTGTCTCGTTTTTATTTAAATTGAAGCAGGACAGAAAAAAGAAAAGTTGAATTTCTCTGTTAGCCTTAGTCTGTGACCCATGTTAAATTGTTCTTATCTCAGTGAAAAATGTTTCCATGACACATTTTCAACATATAATTTTATGTAATGAAGCATGAATGGCTATTCATGATAAAACTTGGGGGAAAAAAGCACTAACATTCTTTCATTAATTGCTTGAGCATCCCCTGTTTGAAAAGTAGAATTACTTCTAATATTTGCTCAAATCAACCATTTTTCTTGTGAAGAACCCACTAATAGAGTCATCAGAGTGCACATATACAGGGAAAAATTGATCTATGCCTGTCTTTATTAACAATATACTTTCCTCTCAAGAAATTAAAGCCCATTGCATCCATTCTAAAACCCCCTCATGATGGTGTTAGATGTTATCCTCCTTTAGTGATCAAAATGATAGTGTTTGTGAAAGCTCTTTGTAAGCCATAAAGTACTATTCATATATAAGTTGGTGTCGTTGGTAGCTGAATGCTTGTTTATATCCGAGGTCAAAACAAGACACCTGGAGGTGGTTCTAGTGTGGCTCCCCAAAAGCAGACCCTGAGACTAGGGTTTGGGTGCAGGAAATTAACTGGAGAGGTGACCCCAGGAAGCATAATTGAGGGACTGAAGAGTGTTAGTCACCAAAATAGGCTGTTACTGAGTAATTATAACCGTGGGCAAATGAAGCTCAGGAGAACCAAGCAGCCTCTGAGTTGTCCCACTGAGGACAGGGAAGCTGAGGTATTTAGCCACTAACTTCTGTCCCTCATTGGTTAGGGGCTGCACTTCGGGGTGATAAATCCCTGGCACTTCCTGGACACCCAGTGCACAGGCTGAGCAGCTCCGAAGGTGCTGGAAAAAGCTCTCGGGAAGAAAGGCAGAGACATGGGTGGTCATTGACGTGAGGAGCTGTCAGCATGTCCAGGACTCTTTCCCCAGTAGCTGCAGATGAACCCGCAGTGGGTCAAAGGCATATGGAGCAGGGCATTTGTGGTGTGTGCTAAGAAGTCAACCACCATAGGCTGGCTCAGAACCAAAGCCAAGAGCAGGCTTCTGGGATCTCACTTGTGCTATCTTGGGCCCAGGCCTATTATAAACCCTTTGCATGAGTGCAGCTTCCTAGGTGAAATTACCCTGAGTTTCCTCTACTATTAGCTATTTTTAGATGTCAGGATTGAAGTGCTGTCCAGCCTCTGCTATGTTTCATGTAATTTATTGATATGGTTTGGGAGGCAGCACATTCTAGGATGATTTGTTCTAACCCTGGGTTTTCATTGGAATCATATGAAAGGCTTTAAAGAAAATACTGATGCTCAGCTCTCTCCCATTTAAAATAGGGTCTCTAGGATTGGGGCCAAGGTCTTGGGTGTGTGTGTGTGTGTGTGTGTATGTGTGTGTGTGTGTGTTTCAACTCTCCAGATGATGTGTGTGTGTGTGTGTGTGTGTGTGTGTGTGTGTGTGTGTGTGTGTCAAGGTCTTGGGTGTGTGTGTGTGTATGTTTCAACTCTCCAGATGATTATTATGTGCAGCCAAAATTGAAATCCCTAGGTAATTGAAAGAAAGTGAGCCGAGATGCCAGGTACTGTTCAAGCTTTATTAAAGAAAGAAATCTGCCGGGCTGTGCTCAAAATGGAGGACAGCCCAGAACTGCCCTGAAAATGGTGGACAGCACCAGGTGTGGGGGTGGTAGAGCTTATATAGTGCCCTAAGGGCTGGCTGATACCATCAAGGAGGGTCATTATGCTAATGTGGATCAGGGTGGAGAACTGCATCCTTGCAATTCAAAAGGGGTTTCTGTTTAAGTCAGGAGGCTTCTTGTAAAGGGAAGATGGGAGGGAAGGGTAGGAGGTGGGTGGCACCATTTTGTACTTGGGCTTGTCTAAAGTGGCGCTGGTTATGTTGCAGATCTCTTAGTAATAAAGAGCATACTCTTGGAAAAGCTTTGAAATCCGATGGTCTTGGGTATAGATTTCTGTGACTCCACTAAGCAGCTGTGTAACTTTCTATGAGTAACATGCCTTCTCTGGGGCCCAGTTCCCTCATCTGTAAAACAGGGATACTGTATACCAGAGACTTTTTGAGAATTAAATGGATGCAAAAAATAAAAAGTAAAAAGGCTACTCTCGTGGAGTATACTAACATTTATAAAGCAAGTGTATTTCACATGGCCTAGTTTCCAAAGCCCTGTAGTTTCAGGTATAACCTAACTTTTTAAAATTACCTATGGAAATGTTAAGCTTGCAAAAGACAGGAAACTTTCTCCAGGCTAAAGTCTCTGATGTAGATAAAGAATTGTAATGCAGCAAAATTGTGGGCTCAAAGAAAGACGTCCTTGGTGCAGGTTAACCTAAAGTTGCTTTATTGTTATGTAAAAATACTGAGGAAACTGCTATAGGAACACACAGTATTTGCTAAGAGCAAGCTTTTGTTGGTGGATCAACTTAACCTTTTGCAAATTGCATTATGGAATGTCACTTTGTTATTTCACTGGTGTTACCAGCTTGTATTGTTAAACTATACTTAGCTATAACTCCACCTATGTTCCTTTTCTGTAACTTTCTGGCCTGGAGAATAAATACTGAGAAAGAACCCCGGTTCAGGGTTAATTTTCCAAAGGAGGAATGCCTCTCTCTTGAGGGTTCATGGAAAATTAACCCCTTCAGGGTTTCTCACTGCTCAGAAGAAATGGGCTTTGAGTAATCCTTTGTGTCTCCATCACCCAGGGGAAGAGAGGTGACAAAGAGAGTGTAACATACTCTCATGCTAGGCACATAGTTAGTGCTTAATAAATGTCAGTTCTCACCTTCTCAGCACCAGCCAACTTGCTCTGAAAAGTGCTACTGTGCCTCCATACATTGGAAAATGAAAATTCAGTTTTCACACGTAGGTGGAGAGGGAGGAGCTGTAAGCACAAATGGAAGAAGGCAGGATAGGCTAGTTACACTGTCAGAGTTAATGAAGGAGAATGTAACAAGAGAACAAACAGCTGGCTGAAAATGGAAGCGACAGAACCACTAACTGGCTCAAATACAATTGTGCAAAGGCTCCTGGAACAGATTTAGGATGGCATGACAGCCAGTCCCTGCCAGGTATAAGTGGATGCTGTAGGGAATGTCTATTTGCGGTTTAAATCTCAATCGGAAATACCTTCAAACACAGGTAAAATATATACCAGGGAGCCTTTATGATACCCCAAGTGAGGCTAAGTACCCTCCTCTGGGTTTTTTGGACTACCTTTCAATGACCATTTAATACTATATTCTAGGTAACTATTTATGTACTGACTAGAAGACTGTGGGTTTCTTTTGGGCAGGACTGTGTTCATTCATGAACACTGTCTGCTACGCAATAGAAGTTAAATAATTATTAAACTAAACTGAGCCAAAACAGAGGCTGGCTCATGGTGGTGGACTTGAGGTTGCCTCTGCAAACAAGTGGCACCTTAATTCCTTCCTCTTTGTTTCATAAATGCTGAGTTTGTCCAATTGAAGAAAAGTCTAATGTCAGGGAAGACAAAATTCCACGCCCATTTTGCTTTCTTCCATAAAGAATGCTAGTTCTACTGTTAGGATGGCTTTTATCAAAAAGACAAGAGATAAGTGTTGGCAAAGGTGTGGAGAAAAGGGAACCCTAATATGCTGTTGGTGGGAATATAGATATTGGTATAGCCACTGCAGAAAACAGTATGGAGGTTCCTAAAGAAATTAAAAATAGAACTGCCACCTGACCCCGCAATCACTCTTCTGGATATATCCTAAAGGAAATGAAGTCAGCACCTTGTAAAGATATCTGCACTCCCATGTTCATTGCAGCATTATTCATAATAGCCAAGATATGGAAACAACATAAGTGGAATGGATAAAGAAGCTGTGGTACACATACACAATGGAATATTATTCAACCTTAAGAAAGGAGATCCTGCCATTTGCTGCAACACAGATGAACCTAGATGACATTGTGTTTAGTGAAATAAGCCGGACATAGAAAGAAAAATACTGAATGATCTCACTTATATGTAGAATCTAAAAAAAAAAAGCAATACATAGAAACAGAGTAGAACAGAGGTTACCAGGGACAGGGGGAAATAGGAAGATGTAGGTTAAAGGGTACAAAGTTGCAGTTATGCAGAATGAATAAGTCTAGAGGTTTAATGTGCAACATGAGGACTATAACTATAGTTAATAATATTGTACTGTATACTGGAAATTTGCCAAGAGAGTAGATTTTTAGTGCTCTTACTGCCAGAAAAGAAAAGAAAGGTAACTATATGAGATGATGGATGTGATAATTTACTTGACTGTAGTAATCACTTCAGTATATATGTATATCAAAACATCATGTTGTGCATTAAATTTATACAATAAAAAAGTTTTTAAATAATGCGAATCTTTTTTTTTTTTTTAATTTTATTTTGTCGATATACACTGTGGTTGATTATTGTGGCCCATTACCGAAACCTCCCTCCCTCCTCCCTCTCCTCCCTCCCACCCAACAATGTCCTTTCTGTTTGCTTGTCGTATCAACTTCAAGGAACTGTAGTTGTTATGTCTTCTTCCCGCCCCCACCTCCGGGTTTTTTGTGTGTGTGTGTGTGTGAATTTATTTGTTTATTTTTAGCTCCCACCAGTAAGTGAGAACATGTGGTATTTCTCTTCCTGTGCCTGACTTGTTTCACTTAATATAATTCTCTCAAGGTCCATCCATGTTGTTGCAAATGGCAGTATTTCATTCGTTTTTATAGCTGAGTAGTATTCCATTGTGTAGATGTATCACATTTTCCGTATCCACTCATCCGATGATTGGCATTTGGGCTGGTTCCAACTCTTGGCTATTGTAAAGAGTGCTGCTATGAACATTGGGGAACAGGCATACCTTCGACTTGATGACTTCCATTCCTCTGGGTATATTCCCAACAGTGGGATAGCTGGGTCATATGGTAGATCTATCTGCAATTGTTTGAGGAACCTCCATACCATTTTCCATAGAGGCTGCACCATTTTGCAGTCCCACCAACAATGTATGAGAGTTCTTTTTTCTCCACAATCTCACCAGCATTTATCATCCTTAATATGGCGATAGTATTACATAGGAAAGCAGAGGAAAGGGTCACACATAAATGGAACTAGAGCCCCTACTACTGGACTTTTATCAGTTATTTAAGCCAATTTTGTTTGAGTTGGGTTTTCTATACCTTTCAATATAAAGTTTCCAAGTGGATATGGTTATATGTAGTCACATTTTGCACAAAAGTGTAGTGAGTATAGATAACCGGGATAGTGATTAAATTTCTGAACATCGATAGTTGTATTAGTTGGAAATTTTCGAAGCAGATGACAAAGCAAGGAAAAAGGACGTTGAGTAAAATGAGATTTATTGGAAGGATCTTGGGATAACTCATAGCATGGCTACCTCAGAAGGAAGGACAGTGATGTGATTGGTGGAAAGATGCCTATAGATACAATAAAGGAATACATTTTCTCTGATAGCAAGATACAGAAATTTAACTGCATCCAACAGCCTCACAAAGCAAGAGAAGATGCTGCTTGCATCTGTGAAAGTTTTCAGAATCAAAATGGAATCACTTTTGTTAAAAACCCCTGCTAAATAGAGCCAGGGAAAGGCCATGAAGGGGGAGTTCTCATGCATGTATGCCTGATAAGAAGAACTGTCATGTCACAAGGGATGCTGCAAAGGCACAACTTTGCACAGAGGCCATAGCAACCTTAATGAAAAATGCTTCTGCAAAGATATCTGCCCAGCAACTGTCCAACCTCAGACTGGTGTCACCCTTGTTATTAATCCTCATAGCCAAGTATAATTATCTCCAAACAATTATGTAATCTTCCATCACTTTTCCTTTAAAACCTTTTGTCTTATTTTACTTCCCTGGATATGCACAGTTTAGTATGGCACAAGTATTCCCATTGCAAGGGGAATTCGATTTCTCTTCCTCATTTAGAGGAATACAGATATTTAGAGAGCCTCTCTCTCTGTGTTATTTAGGTTGACATACCCTTTATTCCTCAGAGAGCCATTTAAGAATGGCAAGCCCAAGGTGCAAATTTTGCTGGGTGGGAGAAGCTCTCACCTTTCTCTTCTTTTAGGGTCTTTCTACTCTCTTAGCTCCTTTCAATCATACCAGAGAGCCTGGCTACCTACTTGCCTACTCACCAGGTATAAGAAATGGACACAAAACCCCTAGCACATTCCCCCTGTTTGCCACAAGACTGGTTGCATCAAAGGTTAATTTACCACCAGTTTCTGATTCTGAACCTTCAGGCCTGTCTGACGTCCATTCCACACTCCCATAAGGATCAACAAACCAAGTATTCAGGAAGCAAGAAATAAGAACACCTTAGAAACCTCAGGGACAGGATGGGGATCCCCTGTCTTCAAGACTCTGCCTTCCTCTTGCCTCTGCTTCTCTCTGCATATTTCAGCCAGTATGTTGAAACCTTGGTTGACATACTACTCAAAGGCTCACATCCTTCCAGCATAGACATCTGAAAAGAAACAGTTCCCTTCTCTTAGGGATGATTTGAAAATGTCCAAACCAGGCCTCTGACAGAGCAGGCTTGGGTCATGTACCCTCTCTTATGAATTGGGTTAAGGGGAGGGGGTGATGAGGGTTTGGGGAAGGGTGTCATATCATGATTAGCTGCCATTAAAACCACACCACTGAAGCAGTGAAGACATGTCTTCCAAAACAAAGAGTGGGCCATTTTAAGAAGGTGGATGATGACCATGTAAAACATGTAGATCCTTCCACAATCCAAGTAACCTTCACTACTGATGCCACTGACCCTGTTCAGGAAGAGATGTCATCCCCGAGAGCTTCATTTCTTAAAGAATGGTGGCTGAAAGACTAGTTCTTCTAATCTTGTTCGTGACAAATATTACTCTGCTCCTGTCCCTTTAAGAAAACACTAAAACTCCGTCAGTGTTTGTGAGCAGCACAGCCATGTCTTAAAAAAAAGAAAACACTAAAGAACAGAGGGTGATTGTATAGTTTCATGCCTATAAAACATCCAGAGAGGCAAATTCATAGAGACCGAAAGTAGATTAGTGGTTGCCAGGTACTGGGCGGCTGGAGGATGGGGTGTGATAGCTAAAGGATATGGGGTTTCTTTTTGAGGTAATGAACATATTCTAAAATTGTGGTGATGGTTGCTGTCTTAGTACATTTGTGCTGCTGTAACAGAATTTCACAGACTGGGTAATTTTTGAAGAACAGAAATTCATCTTCTCACAATTCTGGAGGCGGTGAAGTCCACGATCAGGGTGCCGGCAGGTTTTGTTGTCTGGTGAGGGCTGCATCCTCCAGAGGGGAGAAATGCTGTGTCCTCACATGGTAGAAAGTGGAAAGGTAAGAGAGCCAAAGGCTGCATGAAGCCTCTTTTATAAGGGCCTTGATTCCATTCACATGACCTAATCACCTCATAAGGCCCCACTCCTTAATATCATTACATTGGCCACCCCCCACACTCCCGTATACACTATAGAACTAGCTTTGTTTTCCCTTTATAACTTGCTCTTAATGATTAACTAAGATTGTATCAAACGCAGACATCCTGTAACTAAGATCATATCAAAAGCAGATATCCTGGGCCGACCCGTGGCGCACTCGGTAGCGTGCTGCGCTGGCAGCGCGGCGACGCTCCCGCCGCGGGTTCGGATCCTATATAGGAATGGCCGGTGCACTCACTGGCTGAGTGCCGGTCACGAAAAAGACAAAAAAAAAAAAAAAAAGCAGATATCCTGTCTTGCCCCAATACATTCTGATACATCTCTCAAAGCATCCTATCTCACCTCAGTCAATTGGAGAGTCAGTTGGGACTTTACCCTCTGTCTCCCAGTTGACGTTTTCCGAAATAAAAAGCCTTTCCTTTAAGTTCTATCTGGTGGGTGTTACTGGCGATCCTATAGCAGTGAGCCCTTGGACCAACATGTGTCAGGGATTCCCCCAACTAAGTTGGCCTCTCACATGTTGGCTGAAGGGGAATCCTAAGGGACTTGTTCGCTACCACCATTAAGTTTCAACACCTGAATTTTGGAGGGGACACATTCAAACCATAGAAGTTGTACAACTTTGTGGACATGCTAAAAACCATTGAATTGTACACTTTAAATGGATAAATTGTATGATATATAAATTATATCTCAATAAAGCTTTTTTTTTTTTTTTTTTTTTAAAGAAAAAGAACAGAATGCTGAATGCTTGGTCCTTGAAATGAAGCTTAAAAACTGGCAAAATAAAAAAAACAGATTAACACCTTTTCAGCAAACCAGACACACAACTGAAAATAGCAGGTGGGGACAAGGTCATTTTTTAATTCTCCTGGAAGCTGATTAGAAATGCAGATTCTTGAGTCTTACTCCAAACAACCAAATCAAGACCTCTGGGGATCACTAAAGTTTAGGAAGCACTAATTTAACTCATTGTTGCTTTTAGCAAACAATAGCTCCTTCCCTAGCAGTGTACAAGAGGCTGCTGGAAATACTCTTCAAACTGCAGGTCAAACAAACGTAAAAGCAGCAGTAACTGATTTTTTTTAAATGTTACTTGGACAAAGGAACTTTAATTCTGTACTTTAAAGATAATGATGCCAGGCTGGCTGGTTAGCTCACTTGGTTAGATCATAGTATTGGTAACATCAAGGTCAAGGATTTGGATCCCCATACCGGCCAGCCACCAAAAACCAAAAATAATAATAAAGATAATTATACCAACATAGCTGGGCTTATTAACAATCAATAGTTACTTGCAGCAACAGTAGTTTATTTGCTGGAAGCTGCCAGAGCAGTTAACCAGACTGATGTGCCTTGAAGCTGCAAGCATTTCCTACATGACCTGCTGAAAAGATCCCTCTATCATTTTTCTCTAGTGAAGATGCTGAAATCGGTGTGAATGCAATAAAAAGCTGAGATGCAGGGGGAAATTCAGAGATAGTTTTGTCATCTTGAAAGCCAATTACTTGCTCCAATGCCACATTTCCAGATCCAAGGTATGAGGACGAATTTTTCTCTTGTGATCATGGGAAGCATTTTAAGTGCAGCACACCTATTAGAGATGAAAGGAAAGAGCAAGAAAAACAATCTTAAGGCTGCTCCTAGAAATATTCAGAAATTATCTTCTTTAAGCCATGCACAGAGCTTGGTTGGTGAGACTGCTTCAGCGAAATCGCACTGTCACCATCAGCCTAACCTTTGACCTGGGAGGTAAATGTTGACCTTGGTAAGTTACCATTAGGAAGGAAACAGTAATATCACCAGCAACGTATCCAGCAGCAGAACTCTGTACTGTCAGTGTGGGCCAAAACATCATGCACCTTCTCTGACTTCAGTTGAAAAGAGAATATCCATTTGGTACAAAATTGGAAGTGTGTGGTTGAACTACTGGAGCTCAGATGCTTTTTAGCAACAGTAAAATGACGTACTTTGAAAAATGACAACTGTAACTCTTAGTAATAAAATTGTAATATTTTAAACTAAAGTTTTATGTACGGAAGTTCATTCAAAAGAGAATATTTGGCTCTGGCCTTGATGTGGGCCACTGGGCATGTGACTAAAATGTGTATTCTTTTGCACATGGGTTTACAATGGGCAAAACTTAAAATTAACATAGGATATGTGGTTCTTAACAATTCCTCGGCCCCTTCTGCAGCTACGGATCAGCTTCCTATTTCCTTGTTCAGCTCTCCCTCTCTTCTTCCCCTTCTCTGGTTTGTCTCCTTCAGGAGCCACACACAAATTCCTTCCATTTTCTTAGGGGAGCAATTTGGCCCTCTCTCATCTCTACCTCCAAACTCAGCCAGGGCCTTTCTTTCCATAACTAAGGCTTTATAGCAAGTACTGAAACCTAGAGCAACGTCTTCCCCAGACACTTACAGAGACAAACATTTATATTAACAAATATATGTAATAGTTATGTACACAGTATATGAGGGTGCTTCAAAAAGTTTATGGAGGGCTGGCCAGTTAGCTCAGTTGGTTAGAGCGTGCTGTTATAACACCAAGGTCAATGTTCGGATCCCCATACCAGCCAGCCACCAAAAAAAAAAAAAAAATTTTATGGGATGATTCATGTTATCTTTTAATTCTATTTTTCTAAGTAAAATTTTCCAATAGGTAGAAATAAGGAGTGTATGGAAACTCTCTATTTTTAAATATATATGTGTATATATATGTATATATACAGTATTTTATATGATTTAGCCATTGCTGTCTTTTGGTCAGTGAAAACCCTTTCAGGTTGGCAGATTGGCTCCTGTGTTTTTTAATATTTTGAGGAAACCTTATACTGTTTTCCATAATGGCTGTACCATTCTCTCTGCACTATCTTTACAATTTTGCTGCAAATCTAAAATTATTCCAAAAAATTTTTTAAAGTTTTAAAGAATAGAATAATGTGTTAAAGAAACAAAACAATTCTGCCAACAAGACCCCCTCCATACCAATATAGAAGAGAGAGAAAACATAATTTATTATTGAATATGCAATCAAAACACATGCATGCAGGCAGCCTGCTCAAGAGATGGTGAAATGAAGACAAAATCTCATGTAATTTATAGAACAAAACAGAAGAAAGAACAAGTTTTCTTATCTCTTGGAAAGACCAAGAACTATGCCTTCTGGAGGTCTCCTATACACCTTGTGAAAGACCCCTGAGCTAATTCTGGAAGATATCTGGAGGATATTTGGCAAACCTTGGAGATAGTAACGTTGTAAAAACTGGACATTGAGCTTAATTCCTGGAGAGATTCATCTCTATTCCAAAAGTTAGAGTAAGGACTCAGATTCACTATGTCACTATCTTAGGAAACACTAAGAAAAGGGGGGAGGTAGGTGAATGGCCTCTTTGCCCTTAAAAAAAATTTTTTTTTAAGAATTGGAAATATTTTATTCTTTTTAAAAAATATTTTTATTTATTTATTTTAATTGACAAATATGAATTGTATTATTGTATGTCACACGTTGTTTTGAAATATGTATACATTGTAGAATGGCTAAATCGAGCTAATTGACATATGTATTACTTCACATACTTATCTTTTTTTGTGCAGTGAGAACACTTAAAATCTACTCTCTTAGTGATTTTTAAGAATATGATACATTGTTATTTACTATAGTCTCCATGTTGTACATTAGATTTCCTGAACTTATTCCTCATATCTAACTGAAACTGTGTACCCTTTGACCAACATCTCCCCAACCCCCCCCCCACCCCGTCCCTGAACCAGCCCCTGGTAACCACTGTTCTAGTCTCTACTTCTGAGATCAACTTTTTCAGATTCCATGTATAAGTGAGATCATGCACTATTTGTTTCTCTGTGCCTGGCTTATTTCACTTAACATAATGCCCTCCAGGTCCATCCATGTTGTCACAAGTGACAGGATTTCCTTCTTTTTATGGCTGAGTAGTGTTCCATTGTGTATATATACCACATTTTCTTTATCCATTTATCCGCTGATAGACACTTAGGTTGATTCCATGTCTTGGCTATTGTGAATATGTAGAGTATGCATAAAGCAAATGTACTTCACAGGGCCTGGTTTTCCAAAGCCCTGCAGTTTCAAATATTGACCTTACAAAAAACAGGAAGTTTTCCCCAGGCTATTGAGTTTCTGGTGTAAGATAAAGAGTTGTAACACAGCAAGGTTGCTGGCTCAAAGACAGACAGGCTACTGATTGATATGTAAAGATACTGAGAAATTCCTGTAAGAAGAGAATGTTTGCTAAAATCAAGCTTTTGTGAGTGGGTCAACTTAATGGAATGTTACCAGCTTCTATTGTTAAAATTTGTTAAATGGTACTTAGCAAAAACCCCACCTATGTCTCTTCCTGTAACTTCCTGGGATGGAAAATAAATGCAGGAAGAGAACCCCAATTTGTGGATAATTTCCTAAATGGAAGGAATGCCTTGCTCTTGAGGGTTCTGGGATATTAACCCCTTTTTGAGACTTCTCACTGCTCAGAAGAGATGGGCTTTGAGTAATCTTTGGTGGCTCCATCACCCAGGGGAAAAGGGGTGACAAATCTGTGGGAGGCAAAGCAACATGAATAATGCTTCAATGAAGAAAACGATTTTAATTTACCTTAACAATACCCAGTGTGGAAGACGTGCAGCAAGTAGAACTCTGATATTCTGCAGGCAAGAATGTGAATTGGTAAACCCATTCAGAAAACAATTTGGCATCATCTAGAAAAGTGAAGATGCAAGTACCTCATGGCCTTACTTCTATACTCTAAAGAAACCCTGGTCTCTGCACACCAGAAGACATAAAAATGTCCACTGCAGTTTTATTCAAAATAGCAATAAACTGGAAACAACCCAATAGTCCATTGATAGAATAAATGGGTAATTCAATGGTGATATATTCACACAATGGAGTACTGTAGGACAGTGATCATGATTGAACTAAAATCTCACATATCAGCGTGGATGAGCCTTGCAAATACATTATTGAAAAAAAGGTCACAGAATATAGAATATGAAAATATATATGTAACATTCAAAATGTTTGTGTACACATGTATAGTAAAAGCAAATTCAAAAGCAAGCAACTCTAAACTCTAAACTCTAAACTTTAAGAATACTTATATTTAAGAATACATATATACCCTCTTATATGAGAGAGTACTTCAAAGAGTTCATGAAAAAATAGAATTAAAAGGTAATGTGAATCTTTTCATGAACTTTTTGAAGACCCCTCGAATGTTGTATACCTATTCAGAAAACAAGTGAGTCATAAAAAAAAGACTGCTGGGAGTGAGCGGAATGCAATGGAAATCTTAAAAACATTGGTAACATATTATTTCTTAGACTGAATGGTGGATACAGATAATTGTTTTATTGTTCTATATATGGGGTCTTCAAAGAGTTTATGGAAAGATTCATTTACCTTTTAATTCTATTTTTCCACAAACTTTTTGAGGTACCTTTGTATACCTTATAGTGGTAATATGTACCTCATGATGGGTTATTTTGTTTTTTGTTTTGTTTTGTTTTTATAAATATTATTTTAAATTTTGTTTTGTTCAGTTTTTACTAATTGTTCATACACACTTTTAAATTTCTCTAATTTATTGGCATAGCAACGTGAGCTTTTGTATTTGGTAGCTCTCTAACATAAACTTTTTTCTCATACTATGCTTTTTTAAAAAAAATTTAATTGTAAAATAAAGATTGTATATATTCAAGGTGTGATTTATTTTGTTTTCATGGATTATAAAAGCTAAGGGAGACATTAGTACTGGCAGGATTTCCAGAGCAGAGCCCTGCAGGAGGAGGTGAGACTTCAGTTGGGCCTTTGAAGGGAGAAATCACATAATTTTTCAAAGCTGAAATGGATGTTAGAGATCATCTGCTCTACCCCTTCCTTTTGCAGATGAAGAAATAGAGATCTAGGGAAGCACCATTTTCAAAAATAGCTTAATATATTTTCTACATTGTCAGACCAATTGCAATGTAGAAAATTTGAGTGAAAGATGAGAAAGGAAGAACATTTTAAGAGGAGAACCCACGGCCCTACAAATGTCAGGCTGTGTTTCTCTTTTTCTCGGTCTTTGCCTGCCTCTCTGCTCAGTGTGTACTCCCAGCCCTATTCCAGGGGCCCTGAGTGGGTCTTTCAGCTGTTGTTGGTCAAGCATGACAGGCAGAGACAAGTGGACAGGCAACTGCAGACCTCTCCTCTTCCCCTCTTGACCCCAGCAGGTGTTGCCTGGGGCCTATTAGATTACATCTGGGGCAGTGTGGGCCCATTGAATATACTGTCTCTTGTGGGCTTAGATTTCTGGGTCGAGGGTCCAACAAATCCAGAGAGTGCTAGAAACGATATATGTTTTCACTTTGTCTTTAAAGAGCTACCTCACTTTATCATACAACTCGTGTAACAGTGACCTAGTAAGAGAACTGTAATCCCCTCTCCCACCTGCAACCCCTACCATTTCTCTTTTTAAGTAAAGGTGGAAGTTAACTTGCCCAAGGTCAAATCTTCAAAAAAGGCGGTCAGGTTCCATCTCAGAGCTGCCTGGCTCCAAAATACGTGTTGTTTTCACTATAACTCACTGACTGTGAACTATGTTATCCTTCTCGTCCTAACTATTGAATCCTGTTTTCCCCTGTCATGAATTAGCAATTCATCTATAGTAACTTATTTATGGTATTAGTACTTTACCAAAAATAGGTTGCCAGATCAAACGCTGAGCAATATTTGGGACGTATTTATACCAAAAATTATTTATTTTTTATCTGAAAATTCAAGTTTGACTGGGCACCCTCTGTTTTTTTTTGTGCGTGTGTGTGCTAAATCTGGAAACTGTAACCAAAAACCTTTGAGAAAATACTTTATTATTTCTAGTGAGGCTCTCTCCCTCATAAGGTAACGAAAACCACACTCAGTAGGTTGGCTACTGAGTAAAAATCTTAAAGAAGTCTTCTCAAGTCTTAACTGGGGGTTAAGACTTCACTGCCACCAACCCCTTGGGAGACAGCTGGCAAAGTGTGGAGATGTTTTTGGTTGTCTTAACTGGAGGGGGGTTGTGCTGTTGGCATGTGGTGGGTGGAGGCCAGGGACACTGCCAAACATCCTACAGTGTACAGGACAGCCCACAACAAAGAATCATCTGGTCCAAAATGCCAGTAGTACCAAGGTTAAGAAACCTTGTCTTAAAAAAATCATTCATCAACCAGTAAAGAGAATTATAGCTACAATCTGTCTTAAAAATCACTTAGTATTTTTAAAAAATCACTTATTTATACTAAAAAAGTATAAATCCAGGAACATTTAATATATATATGGTTTTTTTTCTTTTCTTTTTTTAATCCCTTTAAGGCTACCTAGATATCTTCATATAGAGCTTAACCTTTTATTTCCCAGAAAAATAATGCCAAAGCTGTTTATTTATCTGGACTAGTTAACTCACAATTATGGAGTAGACTCAATTTTTAAAAATACTTTAGTATGTGTTACAATAGACTATTGATATCAGATTTGCACCTTTAATTATGTTTATTGGATAATGTTTTTGACTCATATTAGGGGCAGGGTTAGAAATGAAGTGGTCTTGGGAAGCATCCTAGATACTAGGTTGAACCATATGATGGTTGCTGTGGTTTGAATGTCCCCTCCGCCCAAGCTCATGTTGGAAATTCCCCAATATGGTGGTGGAAGGTCGGGCCTTTAAGAGGTGATTGTATTGAGAGGACTATGCCCTCGTGAATGGATTGATCCATTTATGGAGTAGTGGGTTGATGCTTTAATGGGTGGTCATGGATGTGATTCTGATGGCTTTATAAAGACAGCAAGTGAGAAGGTTAGCTCGCATGCTCTTGCCATATTCTCACCATGTTAGACCCTGCATTGCCATGGGACCCTGTACAAAGCCCCCCCCAAGAAGAAGACTCCCACCAGATGCTCCCCCTGGACCGTGGACTTCCCAGCCTCTGAAACTGTAAGAAATACATTTCATTTCTTTATAAATAACCCAGTTTCAGGTGTTCCATAATAAGCAACAGAAAACAAACTAATACAATGGCCGAAACTGGTTGAATGCTGGCAGTTTCACATGGTGTGAGCTGATGTGTGCTATGCGGTCAGATCGCACAAATGCATGTGCATCCAATCCAGTCTATGCCGTGAATCACAGCTACAGCCTTTGTTGCTTCCCCAGAGTTGCTGTAGCTTTAGATCCTGGTGTACAACTTTTACTGAGCAGTTAGAGGGACTGTTTTAATTTTTAGTTTTAATTACTAATGAAACTTGGAAAACTGTCTTTCAGCTATTTGCTGTGCCATCCCTTTTCTCCTTTATCCAAGTCCATGCATTTCACAGAAGTTAGCTTTACAGAACTTGGCCTCCCAGGAGCACAAGCCTTTAATAGCAAGTAAGCAACCAGTAACGATAATTCTAATTTCAATTTGTAGCCTTTAAAAATTCAGATTTATCTCAGGGTCCTGAAGTAAAAAGGGGAAAGTATATTTTAAGTTTATTTCTTGTCAAGAACACCTAGAGATAGGGGGCACAAGAGAAATGCCAACTGCTCATAGTTCAACATCCTTGAAAATAAATATTAGCTACATTTTGGTGTAATAGATTTATAAAAAGAAAATTCTTTGCTTTAAGAAAAAGACTAAAGACAACATATACTACAATGATTTGAATTTTACAGATGATACCCTACTAATATTTTTAGTTTAACACCATCTGTTTATCTGGAATTAAATTTCTAGCAAATGGTCATGCCAGGAGATGCTGTTTTTATTTTTATGTGCAGCTGAAACACAGAATAATAAAAATCTGCTTGAGTTGAAGAAATATGTTGATAAAATGTTTTTTTTTTTTTAACCTGAGTTGGCTGAGAAAATGACTTTTTAATTTAGTGGCAGCTGCTTTCATTTGGCTGGTTTCAATCTAAATAGTTTATGTTGGAGACAGATCATTTGTTTTATATTTGGATGCAGTATAACAAACAGTGCCTTTTAAGCTATGAGGAAGACCCAAATATCACAAACATCTTATTTTCCCTGTTAGTCTACCTTTCTAATTATTTCTTGTTTCTTTGACTGACACAAGTGGCATGCAATAGGTCTGTCAATTAAAAGTACAAAGTAGCAAATTGTATACCACCCGGTTGCTGTGTTATTTTTATTCCACTCTGAGAAAGTCACATCCTACACATTAATTGGCATATGTTTACAGGAGAGGAAAACGATGGCTTTTGAAAATATGACTCAGTGGAAACACTTCTCGTCACACTGGCTTGCAAATAGAATCACTCGCTCCCTTTGGGTACTATTGGTGATTCCACTGGGAGCCTGGGATTCTTCCCAACAGAGTGTTAATTAAAGAGAGCCTCCTCTTGGCACCTCTCTTGCTCCAGCTACACTTCAAAAATCCTCCAGCCGCCTCTTTATCAACATGTGTTGGACGTCTGCTTTTAGTGTGAAGTACTGATTTCAAAGGCAGCAGCAAGGACAGGGTTTTATTGCATTATTTCAAAGTCAGGACACCTAAACCTGCACTGGAGACACCAATAATATTGGCCGTTGACATGGAATAATTGAAACTTTCCAAGTAAAATGTGAATTTTGTAGAAGAAAGAGATCTTGTTTTCTTGTCTTTGCACCCCAGCACTTAGCGCTCATTATGTTTGTCTAATAAAACCACTTTTACTGGACAGTATTAAAATAATTTTGTGTGCCAGCTTTTATTAATATTGACAAAAACCAATGCATTATTTTGAAATGTAGAGGCTGGTCTTCAGTGATTAACTTCACTTAAAAGCTTTTACTCAAAAAGTGACATACATTTTAAGAAAACAGGTGTATTAGTCAACTTAGGCTGCCATAACTAAGTGCTACGGACTGGGTGGCTTAAACAACAGAAATTTATTTCTCACAGTTCTGGAGGCTGGGAAGTCGAACATCAAGACTCAGATTCAGTTCCTGGTGAGGGTCCCTTCCTGGCTTACAGAAGGCCACTTTCTCTCTGTGTCCTCACATAGGTGGCGAGGGAGGGATCTCACTTTTCTTTCTATAAGACCACAGTCTTATCTGATTAAGGCCACACACTTATGAGCTCATTTAACCTTAATTTGGGGCTTCAGCATATGAATTTTGGGAGGACACAATTCAGTCCATAGCAATTGGACTGGACTAAAAGAGACACTTTAATATTCGAACCCTCAGATTACTATGAAAAAAACCCAACTTTTAAAAATTTGGTGTTAGTAATTTAAAGTTTGAAAATATGCTAAACGAATCTATGGAGTGTTAAAGGTCAGGATAGATATTCCACTGGGGAATAGTGATTGAAAGGCACAAAGGGGGCTTCTGGGATGCTGCAGGGCTCCATTTCCTCTTTGGATGCTGATTCAAAGGATGTGATCAGTTTGTGAATATTCACTGAGCTGTTCATTTATAATTTGTGCACTTTCCTGTATGTGTTTGTAGGAATGCAAAAGATCTCAGCCCAAAATATACTTCTTTGACATATTTCAAAATGGCTAATTCAGAAATGCTGGAAAAACAAGAGTAGCTAGAAGGCTGCTTTTTGTGAAAGAAAATTGCATCAGACTTCTTCCCAGGCCCCACCTTTGTCTACTATCTATTCTTCTTGAGGGCAGTTACCTGAGATATTTTCGGCTGCATAACAAGACAGTCTTTGCCCACCACGCCTTCTTTCCTTTCACCTGGGGGGGCTACCTCCCTCAGAGCTTGGAGAAACTCCTCCCAGGCCATTGCTCCTATGCACCTCCCTTCTCCCTATGAAGACTGGTCTTTAAGCTTATTGTGCAATCACTCTCTCGCAATTCCCAGTGCAGTGCCCCTCCCCAGCATGTTAAATTTTGTTGTGCCTTTTCTTTGTATTAATTGAGTCTTGTCAGTTGATTTTCAGTGAAACTTCAGACGGTAAAGAGGAAGCTTTTCCCTTTGCCCCTACATGTGTTATAGGTCAATCAAAAGTTAAAGCATAAAAGAGAAATAAAATTGAGTGATGCATTTAATACCAGAGATAAACTGCACAAATGTCTCAGCCTAGACAATGAACCAGCAACTCCTTTGTCATCTCTTCTTCAAAAAGTCACGAGAGGTTAAAATCTAATGAGTCAGAATATACGGAGAAGACTAGCCTTCTAGTTGAGTATAATATTATCTTCCCAAAGGCACAGGCAGAACTGCAGACACAGTTGAAATTTCTGGCTGACATGGCTTGATGCTGTTTTTCTCAGCCTGGTAGCTTACCAGCTGGAGGCTAAAAGCCAGGTTTCCAGGGAGAGGAAGGAGGCTTCAAGGCAAGGGACAATGTGGAGTCCAGGCCAGGGGCATAGCTGAGGTCCTCTCGAGAGTGGTGACAGTTTTAAATGGGTTGTAAACAAACATTGCCATTCCAGGTACCCCGGATAGAGGCTTTGTATTTGTGCAAGTGCCAAACCTGGCTTTCATAGGTGATGGGTAGAGCTGAAGGGTGATTTGTGACCCTGAATATTGATGTCCCTTGAAGCTTCACAATCACACACCCAAGGTGGAGCTCATCTTCCTAAAGACAATCGCAGCTAAAGAGCTTGCACTGTGTAACCTTTTAGACCAGCCAGTGGCTCTGTAGAGCCCTTCCAGATTTATGAATAGGTTACTGCCCAAATTCTGTAACGTCAAGACTGTGCTCCATTGTTCCCAGCTCTTGCATTCAGTATTTAATTGTTTCACATTGGGCTTTAACTTCCTACAGAACATTAACAGCAGTAGCCGGTAGTTAAATGTTTTCAAAACCTTTTAGATTTGTGGAGCTGACTGTGCCACACTGGCTAATGGGAACTTCATGGTTCCTGGAGTCCTGCTTGGCTTTGTCAACAATTACCTCGGTGATCTTGTACGGTCTGTCATATACATCTACTTCTACCTACCTTTTATGATTGTTGAGATATAATTTTTTAAATAACTGCATAAAATGCTTTTAAAATAAAATCTGAACCAAAGAGCCTTGTGGAAAGTAATGATTTGTAAATTGTTGAGGTTGTTGAAACATTCTGATTTGGTGTTTGTCAGTTGTGTGTGTTTGTGTACAGGGAATAGGCCTATCTCTTGGTGCTTTATTAAATTAATAGACTCTAGACATTCATGATCACTTGAGGCTCTAGGTGTTGGTATTTTTCCAAGCATTGGGGATGTAGCTCTCTTTTCTTCACCATTAACCATCCCTTGACACTCAAAATGCCTTTGGATCACCAGCATTTCATTACCCAGGAGCTTGTTAGAAATGCAGAGTCCCAGAGCCCCACCTTAGATACAGTACATAATAGCATAATCTGCATTTTAACAGGATCTCCCCTGTGATTCCTACACACATGCAAACGAGTCAGCAAGAAGGCAAAGGCAGGAACTGAAAGACCTCTTTCTCAAAACATCTCCCACTGGGCCAGAACTGCCATTATTTAGGATGAATTTCTCGATTATGCCACTTAGGAAATATCCCTGGCCTGCGTATGTAACTCAGCAAATCATTTTCAGTTCAAAGCCTTCACATGAATCCATCCACTGTGGCCTTTCCAAGTGGACAGATGGTAGAGAGCAGGTTGACCAGGGGGTGAGGGTGGGAAGAGGAAAGTGGAATAGAAAACGCAGTGCCTTTGGTGGAAGAAAGTAGGCAGACTCCAGAACCGCGGCACCCTGGGGCCTGAGAGCGTTGCCTCAGGGGTGGGCAGGAAGTTAACAGAATTGCAATGACAACGGTCACAATCAGGGTAAATAACATTGGGCAGGGGTTCCTAAATTTGTTTGACAATAAGAACCACCGGGAGGAGGAGGACTTCTTAAAAAATACAGATTCCGCAGAGGCAGGGACCTGGGTTTATGACATCCTAATCTGTCGGGGAGAAATCCGAGAATCCGTATTTTTAATAAGTGCCTCAGGTATTCACATCCACAGGCAGGACTGAGTAAATGGTGAGCCTGGATTCTGTGCCTGATGCTCTATAAATACTATCTCCAGCGCTGATAATAAGCCTAAGAGCTATGGCGTTTTACTAAGTGCATTCTCTAACGGAGAAGTTGGCTAGCTTGCCCAGTGTCACACAGGCAGTGGGCAGCAAGCAGATGGAGAGATGGACGATTCCATCCCAGATCTGTCTGTCTCCAAAGCCTTTGTTCCTTCCCCTCTGTCATACCAACTTGCCATAAAGCCATTGAGGGCCAAGGGGGATTTTCCTTAGGGTACACTCTGCTTATCCCAACCCTACTCTTTGGGGGTGACGGTTTCTGCACAAGTTCTCTAACCTGAGCTGAAATTATGACATCAACATCCAGGTTTGGGTGGAGTTCTGCAAGGAAACCAAACTGGTGAATGAACGAGGATTCCCTTCCTTCTTCCCCTCCTGCTGTGGTTAACAATCAGCAACCCAGAGCTAGGATACTGGTCCCCATATGGAGGAGAAGTAGGGCTATTTCTGGTAATTGAGAATTTCTGGATGTCTTGCTATTCAGGCAGTTTCCAAAAGTGATGGAAACAGGCACATATTGCTCCTGCCCTCTGAAACCTTATTTTGTTCCAGGAAATCCCTAGAAAGAAAAGACAGTAATTTAATACAGCAATGTTAAATAGTGATAGTAGCAAGAACAGGGCACCATCTGGTACATTTGAATAATTGTCAAGGTTGGCTTTTCTTTAAATGCTGCTTACTGCTCAGTCCACCCATATTAAATTACTAGAGCTAGAAGTCATCTGGTGGTGATGTGTTGGTATTACAAAAGCATACTTGCATATTAAATTCTTCAACTTGGGCTCAGTTTGGGAATTCAAATGCAGCATTCATTGATCTTCATCTATATTTAATCTTCTGGTGTTGGTTACAGCCTCCTTTATAGGTTTGTTTCAAAAACTTAATTCTGATACTGTCATCTAGGATGCTGGTTTTCCATGCAGGATGTGCAAACCCCCCAAACGTTATCCTTTTCATGGTAACATTTAAATTTTTTAATTTATGTGTATGTTGTAATGTATATAACATTGTACTATAGTAGTAGAACATGTATAAAATTTATAAATAAATACATATAAATATACTGGAATGTACATGATTCAAAAGTTCTTGCCCGTTGGAATGTTGACTCAAAAATGTGTACAAACTTTTCTTCCAGTATATTAACTCTTCCTGCTGGCATCATGTTATCTGCTAATTTGATAAAAGAGCCTTTATCCCTGTCAATTCAGTTCATTTACCTAACTATGCAGGATCACGTGCTAAACGTGCCAGCGTATATACTGATCATGTATTCAATGCTCCGATGTATATATGAGGCTAAGACATATTTGCTGTTCTTAGGAGAGTTTACTATCTGCAATGGAGATGATGATAATGGAGGTGATCTTGGAGGAAGTGACGATAATGGTGGTGGTGATGCTGCTGCTGATGGTGATGATGGTGATGGCCAAGAAGGAGAAAAGGAGAAGAAGGTCTTATTTGTGGTTGAGATTAAAGCAAAATGGGAATTGAAGGCTTCTCCCTCCTGCTCTCTGGTAATGTGACGTTTTTCCCTAGCAGCGATGCTCTTGCTTACGATATAGTTTAAAAATAAATTTTAGTCATCCCCGGCATGTACTATAATTCTCAGCTTCCTAGGATTTGAGCTTTGGGAACAGGAGGTTTTTCTAGGCCTCTGCCACTCTCCTGTATTTTGGTCCTCGGTGCTCTGCAAGCTGTGAAAGCTGTGAGTCACAGTTCCCATACGGTGGGATTCCCTCCCCTCCCCTCCATCCACATGCCTGTCCTGCCATCTGCTGCCACTCTCAAGGTTATGGAGCAAGAGATGACACAGGGCAGGGAAAGGAGAACACCAGGAAAATGAACACTATTTTAGAAAGAAAATAGGGAGAAAAAAGATGTATTTTCTTATTATGAAAACAATTTGTATTCATTACAGAAAAATCAGAAACCGAAGCACAAAAAACCAAACCAAACTAAAACACAGTCTCCCTGAGAGCCGATTAATGACTCTAACCATCTCCATGTATGTTTTTCTAAACCTGCATCCTGTATCTATCTATGTAGCTAGCTATCAAACAAAATTGGATGATTACTACATAATTTTGTGACCTGTTTTTTTAAACTGAATTATGAACATCTTTCCATGTCAGGAAATATACCCCCACACTAGCATTTTTGATGGTTAATGAGTATTTTCTATGCCAGGCATTATTCCAATTGCTGCAGTTTATATACAAAAATAGAGAAGAGTCTCTGCCCTCATGTGGGTATCTCGTAATTTATTTTTCCCATCTCACATGTGGATCATTTCCATATATTTGCTTTTACAAACAATGCTGTGCTGAATATCCTCGTAGCTTAAGTCCTTGCCTGTACTCGTCGTTTTAGGACAACTGCACTGGCTACTCTCTATTCGCCCCTCTGAGTCTTCTCTCCATCCTTCTCTGCCTTGCTCCACGGACCACATGAGTGGGCTCATTTGCCCCCTGGCAATAGGAAGCTCATGCAGGACATTGGAGGAGGGCAGTAGAGAATGATGGGTGATAACTGAGTCCCACCTTGCCTCCTTGTGGGTTGTCATTAGCTGCATTCTAGTACTGATGGCTGTGGTACCTGGGCAGCCCTTTCCCAGAGCTCAGTTCTCAGGGAGTTGCTAACCCAGGGGTACTGCACCATTCCTTGGAAGTTTCCCTTAACCTTGCCCTTGCTCTTATAGAGAGTTCTTCATTAAACCCTTCTCACTTACCCCATGTGAATGTGCCGTCTGTTTCCCAGCAGGACCCTGGATGATAAGAGCATGCTCCTATTCCTGTCATATTCTCCATCCCCCAAGTGCTCACTGCATTGGGGACTTGGGATGTATTATTTAGAAAGGGCAAGACCTCCCTCTTCTCCTTTGACTTAAGGCCTGGACACTGGTGACCATTGAGCAGCCATCTCCCATTTCTTTCTCCTGGACCCTCCATACCCTGATGGGGATTTCTCAACCTACAACTGAGGCCCTCTGGTGGGGGGCACAAGAAAGAACGAAGACAGCCCTTCAGCCCTCCCACCCAGAGCTTTGACCCCAGGTATGTGCTACCTCCACCTTGTTCTTGATGCCCAAAACCCTCCTTGGAGTCAGAGTGAGTTGGGAGAGGTTGTGTGACCATTTCTTATCCTTTTAAACATCTGACTTCACAGCAAAATTTGTTTAAGTCTTTCTCTACTTTAGTCTTAAAAGATATTTCAGTATTCTTATTAAATAGCCGGAAATACAATTTTAGGGCTTCTAGCTTGGATTAGAGTCCCCTGGTACCATCTCTTCTGTGATTCTATCTTTTCTGGGAATCAGTGGAAATGTATTTTCTTAAAGTCTCCATCCAGTTTTACCTTCCTTGCCTTCAAAGGTTCTTCACGCTTATGTTTAACCAGTTGTTCTTGCTGTGCTCCAGGCCCCTGCTCCTTAATGCATTACTGCATTCTGGAATTCCAGTTTCTGGAGGTAGGCACTAGAAGGAGCTTGGTTTCAAAATCAGAAAGACCTAAAGTTAAATCCAATCACTTATGGGCTAAGTCTTTACTTAGTCACAAGCTTCCTGACCTGGACTGTGGTTGCTCAGTCTCTGTGATTCTCTCCCTCTCATTCCCACTTTCTCTCTCCACTCCTCTTCCCTCCCCCTTTCACCCTTGTACACTTTCTTCTTCCTCTCCCCACTTCCTCTTTCCCCTTCTTTCGGCTCCCTCCCCACTCCCTCTCTCTTCTTTCCACTTTCTCTGACTGTGAGAGGAACATTAGGATAAGAGGGATTAACAACCAAGTCAGAAACATGCCAGATAGTTCCATGTCTCCTTGAAAACGGATCATAAATGTGCAGGGAATTGTACTCAGAAGGAAATCTCCCAATCATAAATCCAAGTCCCAAATGGCTTTTCCAATATTCCCCAATTATTTCATGAACTCCTACCTTGGAGCATCAAGGACACAAAGAATGGCAGAAAGTTGCTGATAATGGTTAGTATTTTCCCAGTCTTTGAAAAATGTCTGTCCAATATTCCACACTGAACATTTGTCCTGGTAAATCAAAAGGTAAACTCTCAGAGTGGTTACATAATATGTCAAATGGTGCTATGTGGTGGAAGGGAGCTGGCTAGCTAACATGAGACAGTTCAATAATTCTGATGTATTTGGAGTCAAGTTGGGAAGGTGATCCTGGGTTTTAGGAAACTGCAATACCAGCTGATAGGGGCTGCTCTAAAGATTAGCTGGAGAAATGGATTGTGGATCTTTTGCACCAAATTCAGACATTGCTTGGTCTCTCTTCTGAATTCTTATAAATCCTTAACTTATCAATGAAAATAGATAGGTCTGAAGATTTTTTTTTTTTTTTTTTTTTTGCAGCTGGCTGGTACAGGGATTGAAACTTGGACCTTGGTATTACCAGCACCATGCTCTAACCAGGTAAGCTAACTGGCTAACCCCTGGTCTTAAGATCTTTTAAGAATTTGCTTCACAATATTATGACAGAAAATATATTTTTACCTTATATTTTTATTACATAATATTATCTATAAAATAATAAATGTACTAATAATATATGTAAGTTATGAAGAATATTGAAACATAAACACATGGGCTAGAACATTCATATTGGGTTCTCCTCCATGATTTCTGCCTCTTCCTTGAAAATAACTGATCTCCTGAATTTTGCATTTCCCTTCTTTAAAAACAAAGTACTTTTACCGTATATAGATATATTCCTAAACAATTAGTTTAGTTTTGTTTGTTTTTGAGTTTTATAAAAATAGCATCACAGTGTACATGGTGTTTTTTCCTTCAAGTTTTCAACATTCATCAATTTATCCATCTGTAGCTGAGGTTCATTCCTTTTTACTAGTGCTCTTGAATTTCATTTGGTGAATATACACAATTCACTTATCCATAGTCTTGTCTATGAACACTTTGGTTGTTTGTTGTTTCTGGGCATTTGCTTAATAGTCTTGTAAACACAGATGAGAAATACACTAAGAATCTTTAATATTCCTTTGTCAAATTGTCATAAATGCTAGTTTAATTTATCTGGTATCCCTTCGAGCTTTTTCTGTTTCATCATTCCCATCTGTCACCTAAAGAAATGGAGATTCAGGGGGAAATGATTTGCCCATTCTCTGTTGTCACTGCTGTTTCTGTTGCCATCAACTCTAAGAACCAGTTAAGTCTTTTCATGGTTCTTCTTGTCTGAACAAACAGTGCCTTCTATTCTGACACCAGAATTAGAAAGATATTAATTTGATTTCACAAAACTTATGATCCAGAAGGCAGTGTGTTACAGTGAAAATAATATGGGCTCAGGAGGCAGGAAGATTTGTCAACAGCACTTGTAGTAGGGGTAGTCTTGTGCAAATTACTTTATTCTCTTAACCCTCATTTCTTCATCTGCAAAATGGAGATAGCAATGCCTTCCTCACAAGACGGCTCACTGTTTACGTCAGACAAGACGTGTGCACAGCCCAACCAACACATTATAAAGTAAAAGAGAAGACTCATAGCCTGACCAATGGAACTCATGATCCTACCCTAACACCAACTCAGGTGGACTAGAAAAAAGGTCAGTTGTGGCTTGTGCAATTTCTGACCCTTCTGCAGATAGCTCTGGCTCAGAACAGAGACTAGCAAGGCCCTTTGTTGACTTGATGGTAATATAATGCTCAGGATATCATATTTTTCTTCCTAAACCTATCTAGTGGGTGATTTTAACAGTCCTTTCATGCTGGGCTAATAGCATAAAATTCCTTTGTACTTTCTGTTCCTCTGTACTTTCTGTAAATGATCAAATGATCACAGTGTGTAACAATTAGGGAGAGCATGCTGGATTCTTTTGGAGAAAAATTTAAGTTAATTAATGTGAATGCATGTTAAGGCCATTACTTAAAGCATTTAAACCTGGATATTGGACTGGAGCTCCGTGAGGATTTTGTGACCCTGTCTTGTTCACCACTCTATCCCCAATGCCTAGCACATTGCATATAATCGTTGCTCAACTAATACTGGGTGAATGAATGACTAAGTGAAAGGACTACTTCTTTTTGTCTTTTCTTATTGGTAAAGTCATGTTTTCTTTTGTGCTCTGAGTCTCAAATATCAGAAGCTTGGGATATCATGAGAGTTTGTTAACAACTAAGCATTGCCCTTTTGGAGAATTTATCTTTCAAATGCCAATATTCCTGGGAGTAACATTATCTTTTTTTATTGTATATATTTAAGGTATACAACTTGATGATTTGGTATATGTATATATTGTGAATAGTCACCACAATCAAAATCATTAACATTTCTATCTCACCTCACATAGCTACTATTTTGTGTGTGTGTGGTGAGAACACTTAGGATCTACCCTCTTTTTCAGGTATACAGTACAGTATTGTTACCTATAGTAACCATGCTATATATTAGATCTCCAGAACTTACTCATTTTGGATGACTGAAACTTTGTGCCCTGTGAGGAAAGTGGAGACAGTATAGGCAAGCTCCTTCACCACATATCTGGCTGGACATGACTCAGCATGTCTGCTGTAAACATGTTGTGTAACTGTAGTGTAACTGCATATGTGCACCCATGTACTCCTTGGCTCGTTGCCACTATTGTGTGCTTTAATATAAAAGACAATGGCTTTGATCCACTGGCGGGCAGACCTCACTTCCAAATAAAGCATGTCTACCTTGCCTATAGCTCCCAGAATCTTTTCCCAACTACTTAGCTTGTGACCGGCACAAGACGGGGTGGAGGGATCTGTGATCCAGCCCAACATGCCCCTTGACCAATCTCTTCCCATATCCCCCTCCTAACAGCCCCTGGTAACCACCATTCTACTTTTGTCTTTCTGTGCCTAGCTTATTTCACTTAGCATAATGCCCTTCGGGTCCATCCATGTTGTTGCAAATGGCAGAATTTCCTCCTTTTTAAGGTGGAATAATATTGCATTGCACATATTTACTGCGTTTTCTTTATCTATTCATCCATTGATGGATACTTAGTTTTATTCCATGTCTTGGCTGCCATGAATAATGCTGCAAGAAACAAAGAAGTGTAAGTATCTTTTCGAGATTCTGATTTCAAGTCCTTTGGCTAAATACCTAGAAGTGGAATTGCTGGGTCATATGATACTTCTATTTTTAATTTTGTTGCTTTGTTTCTTTAATTTTTATTTTTGGCTGCTGGCCAGTAAGGGGATCAGAACCCTTGACTTTGGTATTCTCAACACCATGCTCTAACCAAGTGAGCTAACTGGCCAGCCCTATTTTTAATTTTTTGAGGAACCTCCTTCACATTGTTTTTTGTTTTTTTTTTTAAAGATGACCCATGAGGGGATCTTAACCCTTGGCTTGGTGTTGTCAGCATCACGCTCAGCCAGTGAGCAAACCGGCCATCCCTATATGGGATCCGAACCCGTGGCCTTGGTGTTATCAGCACCGCACTCTCCCGAGTGAGCCACGGCCGGCCCCTTTCACATTGTTTTCTGTAATAGCCATATCAATTTACCTTCCCACCAGCAATGTACCAGATGTCCCTTTTCTCTACATTGTCACCAGCACTTGTTATCTTTTGTTTTTTTAATAATAGTGATACTAACAGGTGTGAGGTGATATCTCCTTGTGGTTTTGATTTGTATTTCCCTGATGATTAGTGATGTTGAGCACCGTTTCATATACCTGTTGGCCATTTGTATGTCTTCTTTGGGAAAATCCCTATTTAGGTCCTTTGCCCATTTTTTAATTGGGTTATTTGGTTTTTCACTATTGAGTTGTATGAGTTCCTTATATATTTTAGATATTAACCCCTTATCAGATATACGGTTTGCAAATATTGTCTCTCATTCTGCAGGTTCCTTTTTCATTCTGATGATTGTTTCCTTTGCTGTGCAGAAGCTTTTTAGTTTGATATAGTCCAACTTCTTAATTTTTGATTTTGTTTTCTGTGCTTTTTGTGTCATAGCCAAAAAATCGTTGCCAAGATCAGTGTCAAGGAGCTTTGCTCTTATGTTTTCTCTTATAAGTTTTATGGTTTCAGGTCTTACATTTAAGTCTTTAATTCATTTTGAGTTGATTCTTGTGTATGGTGTAAGATAAAGGTCCAATTTCATTCCCTTGCATGTGAATATTCAGTTTTCCCAGCACCATTTATTGAAGAGACTGTTTTTCCCCACTGTGTATTCTTGGCACTCTTGTCAAAGATTAGTTGACTGTATATGTGTGGTTTATTTCTGGGCTGTCTGTTCTGTTCCATTTGTCTGTGTGTCTGTTTTTATGTCAGTACCATGCTGGGGTTTTTTTGTTGTTGTTGGGAGGGTTTTGATTATTGATTCAACCTCCTTACTCATTATTGGTCTGCTCAAATTTTCTGTTTCTTCATGATTGAGTCTTGCTAGGTTGTATGTTTCTAGGAATTTGTCCATTTCTTCTAGGTTATCCAATTTGTTGGCTTACAATTGTTCATAGAAGTCTCATGATCCTTTGCATTTCTGTGGTGTCCAATTGTAATGTCTCCTCTTTATAATTTTATTTATTTGAGTCTTCTCTCTTTTATCATAGTCTAGCTAAAGGTTTGTCAATTTTGTTTATCTTTTCAAAAAACCAACTCTTAGTTTTATTCATCTTTTCTATTGCTTTTCTAATCTCTATTTCATTTATTTCTGCTCTAATCTTTATTATTTACTTCCTTCTTTTGACTTTAAGCTTAGTTTGATCTTCTTTTTCAAGTACATTCAGGTATAAAGTTAGGTTGTTAATTTGAGATCTTTCTTTTTTCTTATGTGTTTATCACTATAAACTTAGAATGGCTTTTGCTGCATCCTGTAAGCTTTGGTATGTTGTATTTCCATTTTTGTTTGTGTCAAGATTTTTTTTTTTTTTTTAGTGGCTGGCTGATACAAGGATCTGAACCCTTGACCTTGGTGTTATAACACTGTGCTCTAACCAAGTGACCTAACCAGACACCCTGCATCAAGATATTTTTGATTTCCCTTTTGACCTATTGGTTGTTCAGGAGTGTGTTACTTACTTTCCACCTATTTGTGAATTTTCTAATTTCTTCCAGTTATTGATTTCTAGTTTCATACCATTGTGGTCAAAAAATATATTTGATATGATTTTGACCTTCTTAAATTTGTTGAGACTTGTTTTGTGTCCTAACGTATGCTTTATTCTGGAGAAGTTCGATGTGTGCTTGAGAAGAATGTGTATTCTGCTGCTGTTGGATGAAATGTTCTGTATAGGCCTGTTAGGTCCCTTTGATCTATAGTGTTGTTCACTATAAGTCTGCTGTTTATTTATTGATTTTCTGTCTGGATGATCTATCCAATGTGGAAAGTGGGGTTTTGAAGTATTCTGGGAGTCACATTGTGATGGTAAAGATCTAATGGATAAGATGAATTTAGCTAATCTTGTCTCTTAACTTGGGGATCAGGGAGGGGACATGAGGAAGGGAATAGGACATTAAAAATTTTTTCTTTAACTGGAATTAGTTTAAACTGAAGCTTTCCTGCTGCCAGCTTGCTGATATTCATAGGCAAAAGGAAGGAGACTGACAGAATGGGGTCAGGAGAGGAGAAAGACCTAATCTTGGAGCACATACCACTGCAAGAGAAGGGAGGCCCTGAGCAACCTGAAGGGAATCTAGAGGATGGTGCACCTTGCATGAAGAAGTGGAAGGCTTAGCAGACAAACCTTTCTACGTGCACTTTTTCTAGGGGTATATAAATAGAGTTATGGTATCCTTCCATATAGGTCAGAGAGGTTTCAAGGCAAAGAATAGTAGCCTTTGTTCACTGATTCAGTGAACATGCAGTGAGTGCCTTCATTGTGCCAGGTACTCTTCTAGGTTCTTAGGATACATGAGTGAAGAAAATGGACAGTGATCCCTCCCCTTGTGGTGCTTATATTCTAGTGGGAAGAGACAGACAACAAACAAAAGGCACAAAACAAACAAATAAGCAAATCATATAATATGTTAAAAAGTGATACTACCGATAGAAAAACAAAAATGTGGAACAGGATAAGGGACACAGAGATGGGAGGAAAGGGGAGCCATTGAAGAATTTTGAGTAGAGAAAGCAACATGATCTTACTTATGTTGCAGAAGGGCCCATCCCTCTGGGGGAGAGAGAGAGAGAGAGAGAGAGAGTGTGTTGGGGGAGGTTGAGTTTGATATGTCTGTGACACAGAATTGTTGAGTATATGGTTGGATATAGGAGCCTGGAATTTGGAGAAAAGTCTGGACTAGAGACATAATTTTGGGGACTTAAAGGTATACAAGTAGAATTTAAAGCCTTGAGACAGGATGAGATTATGCAGGGAGTGAAAGAGAAGAAAAGAGAGCCAGGATTGAGCCCTGGAACATTCCAGGAAAGGAAGAGGAACCCAGTAAAGGAGAGTAAGAAGGTCCAACCTGTGAGATGGGAAAACCAAGAGAGAGTGGGATCCTGGAAACCAAGTGAAGAAAGTGTATCAGGGAGAAGGGATTATGGATGGAGCAAAATGCTGCTGCTAGGACACAGTAAGAGGAGACCCGGCCATGGATTCAGCAATGTAAAGATCTTTACCGAGCTGTGGAGACCAGGTTCAGTGGAGTGATAGGGTCAAAGGCATAATTCAAGAGGACTTAAGGGAGAATGGGAGGAGAGAATTTGAAGATATCAAGAATAGAGAACCGTTTGAGGAAAGATCTACCTTTCTGGAGAATGATAGATCTTGGATGTGGCCAGCGCCATCTTGGATGTGGTTGCATCACTGACGTCATCACGGATGTGACTGGCACTATCTTGGACGTGGTCACATCACCTTGGATACGACTGATGTCATCATGGACACCAATGGTGCCATATTGAATACAAAATGGCCACCAGTCTTTTACCCTACCTCGTGGTTTCTTCAAACAAAGAAAAACCTCTACCTTGTGGTTTTCCAGACAAAGGACCCTTCCCCTCCCACCTAGAGGTACCTCCCATCTTGACTACATCACCCCTACCCACCACACCTGAACCAATAGTCGACCTGATCCCACACACCAGCACTCCCTCCTCCTCCCCACCTGCGTTTTTCATGCCCACCAACCCATATAAGCCTATGTACTCCTCCTAGCACCCACCCCTGCCATTTTGAGCACAGCCTGGCAGGTTTTTCCTCCTTTAATAAAGCCTGAATGGTACCCGACATTTTGGCTTGTTTTCTTTCAGAGAGCTATTTGGCAATACATTTAAAATAAATAAATACATTATTTTAATTATTAAAATTAAATTAATGACATTTAAAAATTAAATATTGTAACACCAAGGTCAAGGGTTAGGATCCTCATACCATCCAGCTGCCAAAAATAAATAAATAAATAAGTAAGTAAATAAAAATTAAATAATTTTTAGTCAATTTTTTAAAAACAGGATTCTCCCTAACCCAATAATTCTAAGAATTTTTGTTGTTGATTTTTAAGAAAAAAATCAGAGATTTGCACTAAAGTCTATATCTTTAAACACAAGGATGTGCATCATAGCATCATTTATGATATTAAGGAAATGGAAACAACCTAAGTGTCCAATAGGAGAGAGGTTCAAATCAATGGTAGTACTTCTACTTTATAAAACGAGCCATTAAAATCAGTTTTTTCAAAGACTATTGGCAAAATAGGTAATGATTACTAGGGATGTTAAGTGAAAAATAAGACAGGCTATAAAACTAAGTAACAGGGTCATCTTAATTATGTGGATAAAGAAATAACATGTGTAAACAGTGTTTCTCCAAGCCTTTCCTTTTTGTCTATGCAAATAAAGTTAGAAGAACAAAACTAATGCAATTGGCTATTGTTCTCACCCGTGTCTGGGAAGTCAGCTCCCTATAAAGGATTCCTTGTGAGGTCCTGGGGGTTCCTCAGGGGCTTCTCTTTTGGCTGTGGGAACTGTCATTGGATTCTTTCATGTTCACTATGCATTTTCAACAACTGAACCTGTAAGGTCCTGGAGTAGCAAGGTGATCTGTGCTGGACAGACGAGGTCTTTGGTCTCCTCTTGCCGTTGTATTTCTCTGGGTTTGAGGGCACCAGGAAGATTTCCTTATTTTCAGAGTCTTACAGAGTTTTGGGTTTTATAGCTTCTTGCTCTCATTTGGGGGCTGAGGCAGGAGATAAAACCGAGTGGTGAAACCTGGGTTGGCAAAGCAGACTATTTTGACTCTGCCACTTTCTGTCTGCCTGGACTTGGGCAAGTTAATTTTCCTCTTGCTGCCTCCATTTCCTCATCTAAAACATGAGGATAAATGGTTCCTGTTATCTATTGCTGTGTAACAGACCACCACTAAGTGGCTTAAAACAACAACATTAATTTTTCTCATAAATCTGCAATTTGGGGAAGGGTCAGTGGGGACAGCTTGCTTTTACTCTACTTGGCATTAGCTGGGCTGGCTGGAAGCCTGGGGGCTTGGGTCATCCAAAGGCTCATCATTCACTTATCTGGTGATTAATGCTGGCTGGCGGCTGGGACCTCAGCTGGAGCAGTGTCTGGAACACCTACTCATGGCCTCTCCATGGGGCTTAGGCTTCCCCATGGCATGGTGGCCAGATTCCCAGGGCAAGAGAGCCAGGTGAAAGCTGAATGCCAGCATCATCTGGGGGGCTTTAAAAAAATGTCTTCCTTCAACCTCCAGAAATTGTGATTTCACTGGTATGGGATGGATCCAGGTATTGATACTTTTATAAGTTCCCTAGGTGTTTTTGTTTTGTTTGGTTTTGGTTTTTGGATGCTGGTTGGTATGAGGATCCAAACCCGTGACTTTGGTGTTATAACACGTGCTCTAACCAAGTGAGCTAACCGGTCAGTCCCCCAGCTTATTCTGTGTGGCCAGCGTTAAGAACCACTGCTGTCATGGAAAGAACATGAACCAAGAGATTTGGCTTCCCGGCCGACTGCTATCAGCAGTGAGTTTTAGTCATCATCATTGGACTCCTGAGGTTCCAGTCATGTCATGTGACTGGTGTTCAAAGGGCTGCCAAAGAAGTAAGATCAGGAAAATGCTCAAAGCAGTACATAAATAAGTGCGATTACTAAAGAGCTCCACAGCTATCTTCCGGCTGCTTCAAATTGATTGTAAATGGGCTCAGAGCTTGTGTGTTTTACTGAGGTTATCCTGGCGAGGTGGAAAGTCTGAGTGGAGGAACTAGAATGGGCCTCCTAGTTAGATGAGTCAAATGCCAAGTTGAGTTTTCCCCATCATTCCTACAAGCATTAATCTCTGCATCTGAGAAAGCCTCTGTTTTATTACTTGATCAGCAGCTAAAAGAAGCAGATAAAGAGGAATCTTAGCCAGGCTCCTCCAAGGTGCTCCCAGTAGACTCCACAAGGAATTGAGATCCTGTTACTTTTTAACCTGACACAAGATGTCACCATTGCTCCTGTGCTTTTAGCAATAACAGTATAAAGTTAAATAGCAATGAGAGTTTGACTCCCTCATTACACGAGTTTTTTTTCCCCCTTACAGAGGGAAAAGTGAGTGCATTCTGTCAATGAGGTTCATTAATCTATATAGTCCATTCCATCCATCCAAGTTAAAGTATTTACTATACAAACACTTATTTGGTTTTTTCCTCCCCTAATTCCAGCTATAGATCAAAATTAGTATCTCTTTGTGAACACTTCACAAAGAAACTTTGGTGGAGGTGACTGTAAAGCAAGAAAAGCTGACTTTTAGTAGGATAGCTGGAAAATTACATAGTGTGTTTTTGTCTGGCTTCACTGCTGCTGACAATGTTGAAGGGTTCTCCCACTACCATGCTTAGCTTGGTGCTGCAGTGGAAAAAAGGCATGGACATTAGCCCAAGGTATACTGCTGGCTAACAAGTAGAGTGGGTAAAAAATCACTGGAGCACTAAAACATGATTGGAAATGTTGCCAGGATGGAGAAAACCATATTTATAGAATTTCTCTCACACACAGCACTGGGCATGGTTGGAAGGAATACTTGGCAAAGTTGCTTGGAGGTGGGGATGGAGAATTCATGTGCAGTGTGGGGAGTGGAGGGTGGAGTTGCATTACTGGGAACATTAAGAGAGGCTGGGACTATCAAGTATCCTTATACTCTGTCTGCCATTCTCCTACTCTCCCCTCTATAAATCTCCTCTCTAGAAATCCCTCTCTGCTCTATAAATCCTGACCATCACCTAAAGAATATCTGTTTGAGGGAATGCCAAAGTATTACCCTGCTGTAGGTTTTCACACCAAAATATTAATATCAATTAACTCAGTCTCGTGGAATTACAGTGATTAATTTCTTCATTTTCCAATTTTTCTATGAGTATATAACTAGGAAGAAAAGATCTCGAAACAATATGATTCTAGAGATTTTTAGTGAAGAGAGAAGTGCATGGTTATTAATTAAGAAAATATTATTATCAACTACTTTCTAGTCAATCTTGATTAAGATATAGCTAAAGCTCTGGATCAGTAAGGGTCCTGGGAGGAAGTACATAACACATTCAAGTTAGATAGTTTGAAGAGAATTTTAACAAAGGGATGGTTTCCAAAGGTGTGGGCAGAGTGTGGGGACGCCGTAAGGGAGAATGTACAACAGATCAATGGAACTGTTACTGCTGGTAGGTCTGGAGGGCAAGAGGAGAGAGAACTTTGTGGACCACCCAACAGGAGTTGTGACCTTCATTGGAGGGATGTAGACAGTCTGTGGTGCCAACACTCGGAGGGAGCTGGGACATTAATGCCCTGATCTCAGTCTTCTCTCTCACTCCAATCTCTACCATTAACCCACTCAGCTAAGACTGTTTATGTGGTCCAAAAGGGCCAACTTCCCCGGACACTGAACAGAGGAGCTGGGCAAAGAGTAAATCTAAGGGGGAATGGGAAGATCTGCAACGAGGCTTATTTTTAAAGAAGGACTCCATTTTATTCGATTCTTATTGGGCCCCCATTACATATCCTTTCCAGAAATAAGGAGGAGTATAGTTTAAGGAGGCTTGCTAGCACTCCAGAGGGAAGCCATGAGGTGTGGTTAGAGCAGCTCAAGTTCCTACTGTGCTACCTACAGGCTAGGTAACCTTGGAAACATACTTAACTTATTTGAGTCTTGGTTTCTTTATCTGTAATTGGAGAGAATGATGCAGGTCTGATGGATTTATTTTGAGAATTAAATATATAATGTATATCATGTGCTTAACACAAACCTGGTGCTTAGCAAGGGCTCAATCAATGAATTTATTAGCAAGGGCTGAATAAAAGCTTGGTTCGGTGGAAACAGTGTGTATGTGGGTGGGGCTTGTCAACTGGCCGACCTTATTACAAGGTGATTAAGAGGGCCTGGCTGTTTCATCGAGGATCCCCATGTTAGTATCTCTAGGTGTTTTCTTAGGGATCGTCCTCTTATCTGGAAAGTAACGAGCGACGGCTGGTGTTCTCAGAGCCAAGCTGGGGAGGATATCACTAGTTGGGATGTAAGAACACTGGATGAATTCCTCTGTTTTTACTACACCCCACCCTCACCTATGACTGTTTTTTCACCCTTCTGCCACTCAACATTCAGAGGTAACTCGTGCCTCCAATTACTGAGCATTCCTAGGAGTTTGCATTCCTAGGAGTTTGCAACTTGAATTGCATTTTTTTTTTTTTTTTGGTGCCACTGCTCCCTGACCCTGAATCCTTGTAGAAGCAGATTTTAGATTTATGCTCAGTTACCACTTAGCCGTCTGTTTTCCAGCTTTCAAAATTTTATGGCCATCTCTCATTTGCTGTCATCTACTCTCTCATACTTTTTGACCTTATGGCCTTTCTAAAAAAATCATTTTTCCTGCCATGTTGAATCCAAACTCTTCCAATTCTTTTTTTTTTGTTTTGTATCCAAAACCAAATGAGTGCTCGGGAGAAACTATAAGTAGCTCAAGGTTGTTCGGCTTCTCAGGGTCACTCTTCCCCAAGCAGACACCTGCTAGAGATCTCCGGAAGCCCCATTTTCCCCTTATAAACTTGCTTTCTTCTTTGCTGTGTTGACTGTTCCTCAGACATGTGGCCCATTACATCCATTACATTACATATTCCCCCATTACACTCTAGAGTCCAGTTCCTTTATTCCTGAGAAGACTGGAGGTTTGCATATGATTCGGGTTGAAATGAATGAATTTCTATTCTATCTATAGAAATCAAGTGACATTTCTATTTATAGAAATCAAGTCTCCTAAGGTATAAATGGAATAATGGGTGTGGACAAGATTTTCTGTAACCATGGATACCTTGCAATTATTCCTGAATCATACACTTTGTTTATCTGTATCTGAAATTTAACAAACAGGACTCTTGCTGCTAATTCACAAATTCTCCAGTGAAAACATCTCTTCCATTATTATTCTCTTCTCATAAGTCAGGCTCCATCTTTCAAGTTCAAATTCAACCGTATACATACATTTGAGATGACTGAATCAATCACTCTTTTTGGATAATTGCTGAAAAGTCATAATGAGAAGAATAATAATGGTAATAACAGTGATGACAGTATTGTAATAAAAACCAAATATTCCGACGGGGTAGTTTGGAAAGCACCTGACACTAGATCTGCTGGCTAGCTATGGTCTTTCCAGTTATCTACTTGGATATAACATTTGGGAGAATAACTGCAGAAAGCATTGATCCACATAGCTTTACATGCTTCAGAATTGTTTCCAAAGTTTATATATTCTACAACAGCTCTCTGCAGAGTAAGTAACACTAATCAGTTTGGTGAATATTCCATTTGATATACTTAAACTGGTTGACCACTCAGCACTTCACTTAATTTCACACTCCATTTCCTCCTTTGTAATATAGTACGCCACAGGTATTCCAAATATACCTTAAAAATTAAAAAATTTTTTTTAAAAAAAACTTCTAAATTTGTAACAAACAACTTATTTTTCTTAAATATTTTCTTTCTTCTGGAATTCTGGCATCCCCTGAGTTAGCCATATTCCATTTCTAATGATTCATTTGAATGTAGCTAAAATCTACCATATCACTAAACCTTAAATAACTGAAATGCATCTCTGAAAAATATTCTGGAATGTTTTTGGATGCTGGGAGGCAAATTTGAATTATTTGTGTTGTTAAAATACATGTTAAAGACACTGTTTTTTTTGTCTAGCTCTCTCTCTTCTTTTTACTATTCCTACCTTTTTATAGAATATAAGTATAATATTTAGCATATTAAGTTAATGTTGTAATAAAAAGTGAAGACCCCAAAATGTTTAGGTTCACTTAAAAAAATTAGTATAAAACTACAGGCTTGGGGAGGTATTCCCTGAAGTCTTCTGGATGCAGAATTAGCTTGGATTTATTTCTTTGGATGGCTTCCCTGGAGCAAGGTAGGTGCCATGGACTGTGACAACAATGCAAGGAGGGATGGCAAAGTTATGTCATTTCAAAAAGTAGAAGGTAACAGTATTCACTGGGGAGGACTTCCACCAGGGATAGAGAGTGTTCAAAGTCCTGATGGGGAAAGGAAATGTGAAAATTAAATCCGGCACCAGAAATGCTCTTGGAAAGCAACCTCTAGGTTGGGATGGGCCTGTGGGCATCTATGAGCAAGGGCGTAGTTCTTGTCCTGTCATTCTCGGGAGTTTGTGTCTAGTTCTGGCTCTCACCCGCTACAAAGAAGCATTGCCCAGGTGATTGCTCCTTCAGTTCCTTGTAGAGCATAATGTGGATTTTCACTGATAATTGTACCCATAAGCATTTGCTTTTTTCATCAGAGAATAAGAGATAATGTTCCTGATCTTGATTATTCTGTGTTTTGTATTGAAAAAAAAATTCACTCCTGAAGATGCCTGACTTCAAATCACCAACTAATGTGATATTCATAAGAATTCTGTTATGATAGAAAATTGTTAAGTTGGACAAAAGCATTCAGAATAACTTCTTTATTCTTACTGGTATTTTCATGGCAGAAGATATACCCTTTTTTTCCCCTCCAAAGAAAATACGTAGTAACTTCACCCCAGAAGCCTACATTCTGATTGTATCAGACAGACTATGTCTCTAGCATTTTCATTCCATTAGAAAATTTGCAATAAATCTTAATGATACATGCAAATACACCAACCTAATGGTCCATTCTAAAAGAAATGACTGACTTACCATTTGTTTCCAGTAATTTATATGATTTCTCACGGTAAAAAGTTTCAGAAGGAAGGGCACTCAATGTTTGTTTTTTGTTTCTGTTTTGTTTATTTTAATAGCAAGGCATATCTGAGTGAAAAGGGAAGACTAAGAAAAAATATTGTTCTTTTCTCGTAACTGCATTAGAATTTTTATAGACTTGCATAACTTGGCATAATTCTGAGCATTTGATTTGAAAACCACCTAAAAGTAGTTCTGTATAAATGTTTTTCTTTTGTTTCTCTTGCTTGGGCATTCTTTTTGATTCCCTCCTCAGTGGAGCGATCTCCACTGAATGCAAAAAAACAAAGAGGAGTGGGTAAAAACGAGGTCCCAGAAGGAAAAAAACCTTTTGAATGGGTTTCATTCTTCTGAGAAGTCAATGGCATTCCCCACACTCCCTTCTGCCCCTAGGCTATTGAGTCACCTTCCAATTGAGAAATCGCAATTCTTTCTTGCTAGATATGGCTTGATGTGCATATATAATACTGGAGCTTGAGAGTCACTTTTTTTTAATGGTTGAATATGTTTAATTTTCATTTACAGTGTTTTAAACTTTGAATTAATAAAAATAAACTATATTTACTCATTTTTTGGATTTAAGAATTTATTTTTTAAAATTTAAAGTCAATTGATAAGGAACAAATTTATCACTTAATGTAAAAAGAACTCTTAAAAATGATCTGGAAAAATCTAAGCAGAAATTTGGTGAAGGACATGAGCAGATAAGTCACACACCCCAAAGAAACATATGTGACTAATAAGTACATTCTAAGGTGTTGTGGGAGGGTGCAGGGTCTGGCCCTCGGCTCCTATCTCAGGATCCCAGGCTGCTGGCTCCATTGCTTGCCTGGCTTGAGAGTCACTTATGATACCAAGTTATAACTTCCTGGGCAGGGTCCACGTCTTATTAATATGTGTAGTCTGCATATCTAGCACAGTGTAGAACTCCAGTTGAACTCAGTTTCTCAAATTGAATCCTGTAAGCCAAACCAACTGGCTGAACTGTTATCACTACCTTTATCCTGTGTTAACATATGGCAGGCAGGATGGCTGTATGGGCAGGAAGTAATAGATGTTCACTCAAAGAAATATGCACTGGGTGGGGGCTGGGGTACATATACAACAATCACCAAATTTCATGCTGGTTCCAGTGTGCCAAATGGAAGGGCCACAGAGGGAAAGGTTTGGGATTGTATTGGTTAGGTCACAACAATAAAGGTAGTTTGGAAAGCAACCAGCTTCACCAGCTATTTATGGCCCTCCCAGTTCACCTACATGGGTATAGCATTTGGGAGAATATTTGTGGATAACTAGAGCAGAACAAGGACTATACTGTCTCTGCTTCCCCCTCCTCTGTCCAAAAACTGGCTCTTAGTTGACCCATAAACATGGCAGAAGATGGCTGTTTATCATTTCTGAATTTACATCCCTTTGTTCAAATGACCAGTGGAGACTGATTTGTGATTTTGATCCCAGCTCCAAATTCACAGAAGAGAGAAATGGGTCTGCTCAGCGTGGGTTACTTTCTATCCTTGGCCCATACTATTTGAGGGCCAGGGAGTGGGTTAGATAATTATAAATATGACTGTTAGGGACCACACTAGTCTAGGAAAGCATGACTCAGAGAAGGGAGCTAGTGGGCTTGCCAGATAGCCTAGAAGACTTCTAATACAATGGGGGAAAAAAGGAAAATTTACTTTTGCCCAGAGAGGAAAGAAAGTACACTAAGAATAGGTTTTATGGACAAAGGAACCAATAAGCAATATGTGCAAATTTATGAAAGGCAATTGAACTGGATCAATGGCTCTCATAAATATTCATCCATCTGGTAGCACAGGAAAAAAATCTCCTCAGTCTTTTTTAACTAAAACTTTCTTTTCAGAACCAAACCCAAGAAATGGCTGTGACAAATAGTAACTGCCTAGTACTTATTCTCCTGATCTTCTGTGACAACAGTTGGAGCACTTTTTTGCACAGCTAAAAGAATACATTTCCCAGCCTCCTGTGTAGAAAGGTGCCACCAATGAATTGTATGCTGAAATTGCCTGCAAACAGTGGGACTTGCCAGGAAAAGCTTTTTTTTCCCCAAAAAGGGGCAGACAGCTGGCAAATGCCCTTTGTGCTTTTCACTCCTTGCCCTTTATCCTGGCTGGAACACAGATATGATGACTGGATCCCCAGCATCCATTTTGGAACATGAGGTAACCAAGAGGATGGTAGTCATATTCAAAGAATGAAGGAATAGAACATAGGAGGTGGGTGGATCTAGGATGACACCATGGTACAGCTTAGCTATAGACTTACCCAAGAGGGAAATAAACCTTCATCTTGGTTAAAACACTTTTATCTCCAGTCTCCATAACTAGCAGTGAATGCAAATTTTAACTAGTTAAGTATTCTCTGTTCAGTGGACAGCATTATGTGATTGATGGATGGTGACCGATAAAAACAAAATTCATGACATGACCCATCACTGAAACTAGTTTGTTCTCTGATCCTGGCTGTGTTTCCATAGTGGTCAAAATCTATTAAAACAAAATGGTAGACTGATAGGATGTATAAACCCATGTTGCCTTTTAAAAAACCCTCTGTAGAGGTTATGAGAATGTGTCTTGAAGAACTCCAGGGAGTGAAATTGACTGATAGCCTCAACTGCTGAGCTCTGAAATCCATCTTCACGTTTGAGTAGAGGCCTTGCCTCCCGAGGCTGCTCCCAGCCAATGATAGAAGAGTGTGGCAGGGATGCTAGGGCAGGTTTGTTGTGGAGGGACATGGGATTCCTCTGATGCCTGACTTTGGCTTGAGGACTCCCTGATGGTCTTGCCAAAGCTTCCTTAGACTATGTGGCAACCTAGGACACGTCCACTCAACCCGCTCTCCCTCTCTTCTTTACTCTGGGTCAGACTTGCTGTGGTCTGATGACTCTCTAGGCTTCATGGCTCACTCTCCATTTTCTCTCACAGGCGTTTAATCCCATCTTGTCATCTGCTTCTAGGAGGACCTGGACTAACACACTCATTCAAAGCAGGATTTGTTAGAAGTAAAAAGGCTGCAAGTCAAAAGACTATTGCAGCTCAACATTTTCTCCATTCTTGCAGCTGAACTATTTTCTGGGTCCAATTTATGCAAGCATAGATGATTTTTGAGCAAAAACGTCGTGGAATGTCAGGTTCTCACTTCTTTTCTCTTTAAAATGAAGAAAAATGGGAAAAAAAGACATAATCACCTATAGCAAAGTTTTAGTGGAGGCATTTGGAAGTATGCTGTGCTCAGAAACCTGAGGTATTAAGAGGACTGAGTGACGAAATAATGTAGTCTCTCTTCTGCCAGGTCATGATTTGGTTGGGAATAAGAGAAAGCAGAGAGTGGCTCTGTCCCACACAGAGTTCAGAAAACAAGGCAGACCAGCCTTTGCCATCGTCAACATGTGGGAGGAAAGAGTGGGGAGGATTACATGGGAGGTGTTTACCAGCCATGCCCCAAAGTGGGGCACATCACTTCCTGCCTACATTTCATTGGCTAGAAATCTGTCCCTCAGGAGGCTGGGAAATGTAGCTTACGTGGGAGTCAGGAGGAAATGAAAATAGGTTTGGGGAACAGTTAGCTAGTTCCTGCCCTGGCCACTTAGAAGAGGAAATGTAAGGAAGAATGGGGCTTTGGTTTCCTCAACAAGGGTAATTTCTTTTTACAAGGACAATTCCACATAGTACTTTTTCTTTACCAATACTCTGGCTGCATCATTTCATTAAAAAGTATCCATTTTTCAAGGGATATGGGATATAATAAAATATTTAATGGTAGTTAAACTGTCTTAACATCACTTAATTTACTTGGAGATTTGTTATGCCATCAAGTATTCCCAGACTAATTTGAACAGATTGCAAAGCTGCCTGATCAAATTTTTCATTTCTTATTTATAGGCAGATTATAGTTCACATCCAGATGTTGAATGTGGGGGGGCAGGTAGGGAAATTTATCTTGTGTTTCATAGGCATGTCAAGTAAAAAGATGAATTGCATTTTCCTTTAAAATGCACAAATAGATGTCAAACCTTGGCTATGAATTGGACACTAAATAAAAATATATTTAAGATCTAATACAATTTCAATGAATTTGAATACAAGAAGGCTATTTTGTAAATTCAAAATAAATATGGTCTTAATCATCTGTATTGAACATCACCCAAAGATGTAAATTTTATTTTTAGTAGTGCATTACACCAAATCAAGCCTTTACTTTGAATACTGCCAATTTTGGGGGTAGGGGGTGGTGGTGGAATCAGGAACATGTGTAAAATTTTCTTATTAACATTTCATTTAACATCTTCCTAGACTGTCAGCATATATTTTTCTAGCTTGTATTAGCTATGTCGCAATCCCAGCTGCTTGATAACAGTTGTAGTATCCCAATTTCTCCAGATTGTTAATTACTGCATGAGACCACACAAAGTCAGAAATTGATTAAAAATGATGTTTGCAGAAGAATAGCAGCAAACTAACCCAAAACATTATTTTTTAGTTTAGTTCCATAATACCTGCAGTTAAAGAAATTCTCTTGCCAGTAACACTTTATGAATTCAGCATTTTAAATTCAGAAAGGATCTTAAAGGTCAACTAGTCCAACCTTTTCATTTCACAGTTGAGAGAACTAAATCTCAAAAAAGCTGAAGATTACATAGCTAATTACTTACAGGTCAAGGTTTAGAAGCCAAACCCACCCATCCAACCAGCCATCCATCCATCCATTTATTCATTTGTCCATCCACTTATCCAACCATCAAATATTTATTGAGTGCCCACTGTCCAGACACTTGCTTGATGCTGAGTGATAGAGTGTGGACATGTTTTCCCCCCCAAAACTCATGTGGAAATCTGATCCCCAATGTGGCGGTGTTGGGAGCTGTTTGAGTCATAGGGGTGGATCCCTCATGAATGGATTAATGCTCTTCCTGGGGGAGGGGGGATTAATGAGTGAGTTCTTGCTCTATTAGTTAGTTACCACGAGAGCTGGTTGCTTAAAAGACCCTGGCACCTCCCCCCTCTCTTTCGCTTCCTCTTGCCATGTGATCTTGTACTCACCAGCTGCCTGCCATTTTCCGCCATGAGTAGAAGCTGCCTGAGGCCTTTGTCAGATGCAGCTGTCCCAGAATTGTAAGCCAAATAAACCTCTGTTCTTTATAAATTACCCAGTCTCAGGCATTCTGTTACAGCAACACAAAATGGACTAATACACTGAGGATATAATGATGAACAGAATGAGACATGGGTTCTGCTCTCCTGGAAGAGACAAACATTAATTGGATGGTTATATTGCCACAAGGAGAGCTACACTATGTTTTGAGAGAATATAGCAGGGGCTGACCTTGTCTGGTAAGTGAGGATGGCAAGGAAAGCTTACTTTAGGTCATGAAGTTTGTAGCTGGGAGGTGAAGTTTGAATGTGCATTAACCAGGCAAAGAGAAAGAAAAATGCACCATGGAAACCCATGTGCTGTGAGAGAGGTAAGAATAACACATTTGATGAACTCAAAATAGGCAATGGAGCTGGAGTGTAAAGAGCAAGTGAGTAAATGACTTAAGACAGGGCTGAAAGATAGACAGGGGCTGTATATATTTCACCCTCATCCTAGTGAGTTGGTGTGAGGATATGAGGTTTGGACCCAAGCTGCCATTTTGCTACAATGAAGGGCCAGCCAGCCAAGGGGTCAGCGTGAAAGCCCTGAGGTTGGCACCAACACCACGGGAGGCTGAGAAGAAACCAAGTCTTTGGAGACACTGGAGCTGCAAGGTCAAGTCTCACCCAAATAAAGAAATAATGTGGGGCCACTCAGTTGTGGTTTTTATGATTTGAGTGAGTTTAAATTGGATTTTTTAGGGCCGGCCCACGGCTCACTTGGGAGAGTGTGCTGCTGATAACACCAAGGCCACGGGTTCGGATCCTATATAGGGATGGCCGGTTAGCTCACTTGCGAGAGTGTGGTGCTGACAACACCAAGTCAAGGGTTAAGATTCCCTTACCGGTCATCTTTTCTTTTTTTTTTTAAAAAAAGGGAAAGTTATCATAACAGGATTAAAATATATTGTTGTCTAAAGATTGCAATTGTTTTTAATTACCAGAGCTGAGTCTTCTTTGATTTCCTGCCTTAACGTCACCTATAGTATTGAGCTAAAGCAAGCCTGACAAATAATTTCAATTTCACCAGAATCTCCCTGAAAATGCAGGCTGGGAGCTTGGCCCCAAAGTCAGGAGAGGTTGGTGTAAAAATCAATGTTAAGACATGGCCATTCATCGCAGTCTTTTCTGTTTTCAACATCGGTTGAGAAGAGGTAATTTAATAATGATTTAAATTAGGTCAGAGGACAACAGGGTTTCCCTGCAGAATTACAGATAATATAGATTTTTCTCTAGAAGCAAGAGAGTGTTGCAGAACTCCTTTTAAAATTTTCCATTTGAGGGGCTGGCCCATGGCTCACTTGGGAGAGTGTGGTGCTGATAACACCAAGGCCACGGGTTCGGATCCTATATAGGGATGGTCGGTTCGCTCACTTGCGAGAGTGTGGTGCTGATGACACCAAGTCAAGGGTTAAGATCCCCTTACCAGTCATCTTTTTAAAGAAAAGGAAAAAAAAATTGGATTTTTTTGTCACTTGTAGCCAAAACATCTCCCTCAATTAGGGAGTTAGCCAAATTAAAATGGCGACCACTGTGTGTTTGATGTGATGTTTGTCATTTGATTAGTAATTAATGAATATTTGCAGATGGATGGATGGGTGGATGGATGGATGGATGGATGGATGGATGCATGGATGGATGGATGGATGGATAGGCTTGGCTTCTAAACCTTTCCCTATAACTAATTAGCTATGTAACCTTCAGCTTTTTTGAGATTTATTTCTCTCAGCTGTGACTGCTCATTTTCATCACTGTGTGGATGTGTGAAATGCCTTCTGTGTCTATTTCAATCCTACTCATCCTCAAAGCCCAAGTTAGCCTCCCTACCTCTCAAGAGGCATCATCCTCTTTTCAGCTGCTTCTGCCCTTCCTGTTGGTCCATTAATAGTGTGACTCAATCTATGTGGTCTTGTATTTTAATGTTAGTGCTTCACCTGGGTCTTTCTGTCCTTTGTATCTTTGCAAGTATCACTTCTCAAACTTTGGGAAGCATATGAATTAACTGTGGGCTTTTAAAGGGGCAGATTCTCTCATGTATCATAAAGGTACAGGTAGAGAAACTGCATATAATGTACCACATTGTATAGGTGCTCCGTGTATATTCATGAGTTGAATTGAATTAAAAGTCCAGAAGGGATTTGGGGATTATCAGAAAGGTTTCTCTTATAAGGCTCTAAAATTGGGCACCTCCTTCAACTTGTCCCCAGTGATCTCATAACTACGCTGAGTATCCAAGACTGAAATGCTGCATGCTTAAAAGGCAGCCCAAATTTTTGATGACTCTAGGTAAAACTGGTGAGAGAAACCAAATCTCATTCCTCAAATTCTGCATGACTAAGAATCACAGTGTCAGGATTTCTTGACGAATAATGGATATTTCACCTGCTGTCTATTCATTTTTCATTTCTGCCCAATGCCTTCATTTCCTTCACCTTTGAGCTCTGGCCTGTTCCTATTGATTTGTGGTTTTTGTTCCGATGGGAAGCTCCCTGGTCTAAAGGCAAGCAGTGATGCTTTTACCTGGGCCACAGCTCTATCTCTGCAACCAGATGTTCACTTCTTCCTGTCTCCTTCTGGCCCAAGTTGAATCCCGCCTTATCTGCACCCACGTCTTATACGGAGCCTTTCTCCAGTGTCTGTTAAACTGAAAGACAGTCTTCCAACTTCTTTCCTAATCTTGTCTCTTTGACATGCACATGTGCACACGTGTGCAAACACACTTGGATTTTCTCAACTTCATATATGAAAATAGGCAAGTTTACAAAGTAATGGAGAAGTTAAAAAAAACGCAAACTATAAGAATTTTTACAAGCCATAGCAATAATGGCCTGTTTTAATTATCTCCTCTTTACCCTGGTGATGAAGATGGGATTCCAGCCCTAGGGTTATGGGGATGGCTGAACACACAACACACGACAGCAGACAGATGAGAAGGGCAACAGTTTATTAATTGCATCTACTCATAGTGTGCAAGAGAACACCGAATGCCTTGTAGGGCTACATGGGAGTTGTATTCAGGAACAGAATGAACAACCAGGGGCTGTGGACTTTGTGGTATCATGAGAATTAGGTAGCCCCTGGTTCCTGCGGAGAGATGTGATTGGCTTGTTTGAGTAGTTCTGCAGGCTGGCGGGGGGCTGAAACCCACTGCTCAGGGATAAGCAGGAACTGTGCTTGGTCCCTGTGATAAGGAAGGCTGTACCCGCGGTAGCGGAGTGGGGAAGGGGACTTGTAGTTCAGCCATTTGAGGCCCTCCCTATTTTATCAGATGTCAAGGTAGCACATAACATTAATTTCAGGCCTCATACCATGGGGTCTCTATTTTTTTAAAAAATCTAAGTGGGGCTAATCTAGCTCTTTCTGGCTCCTGGCTCACCTCCTTGGTGTTACTTTGGGAATAAGTCTCGCCCAAGTAATTTTCTTTCTTGTCGGGTTTTGTATCTCCACGTTACCTCTGTAAGCCTTCTGGGTCGGATTAGAATATGTCAAACATCCTTTGGTTTGTGCTTGCCCTAAATTTGAATGATTAAGTAATAACAATGAAAATGGGTTGACTGTTTATACAATTAATTTTGAAGCTCTTTACCTACTCTCTTAGGTTGGGTTCCCCAGAAACAGAGCCCGAGGCAGGAAGTCAGGTGTACAGGATGTCTGCAGGAGTGTTCTTCACCTTGTTTAACCTCCTCAGCAACCCTAAAGGCAGATATCATCATTATCCCTACTTTTCAGATGAGGAAACTGACGCATAGAGAAAGCGTGGCTAAAGTGAAGTCAGTATTCCAACCCAGAAAGCCTGGGGTCCATTTTTAGAGCATTATAGGAGAAGCAGGCCTGATAATTCCAAAGTCTCCTCTAGCTCTTCATTTTATGCTTTTAATCTAATCCAATTCATGAAATATGAGTTGATCACCAATATTGTATAGAGTTGTCTTATAGGAGTGTTTCACTGAAGGGCCCGAGTTGTACAGTGTCCCTCTCCACTGGATGCTTTGATGTTGAAAGATCCTTGGGCCCATTTTGTCTGACACTTCAGATTACATAATTCACTATGCATATATTTGGGACTCAGTCTCAAACTGTCTGATGAATTTGTTCTTCTTAAATCATCCATGTGAATGATCTGCTCATAAAATATGTCTTTCAATGAAGAAATGTGACAATGGATCTTCATTTAAGTCAGTAATTAAGGAACATTGTGGACAGGAACATTATCTCAGCTTTCAGCATTTTTTTTCCTCATGAACATTTTTATCCTCAAGCAAATAGCTTGAAAGAAAGAGGCAGATGACTAAAGATTTTTTGGATAAGAATGGACAGTTAGCCTTCCCAGGTTTTTGGTGCAAAAGGGAAATGGCCGTGAACCATGGGCCCTTGGTGAAAGAGGAATATCCATCTTCTTACAACTTTACCTCCTTGTTTAAAAAGATGAGATGGACATCCATCAGCAGCTGTCCCTGGGGAGAAGGGGAAGATTGCTAGGTCGTTTGAGTTTGACTCTAAGATTTTCTGAATTTTAATTTCATTTATTCTTACAGGTGCCCAGTTCCTTTTCCCAAAGACAGCCGATGTTGTCAGTTTCTTGGTTATCTTTTCAGAGCTGTTTTATGAATATTCAAGCAGGTACATATAAATATTCCCTAAGATCTTTGAAAACTCAGTGGTGAGGGTAGATGCAGGAAAACACATGTATTAGTTTCCTAGGACTGCTGGAACAAATTACCACAAACCAGCTGGTTAAAACAACAGAAATTTATTTCCTTACCATTCTGGAGGCTAGAAGTACAAAGTCAAGATGTCCACAGGGCCATGGCCTCTCTCAAGGCTCTAGGGCAGAATCCTTCCTTGCTGCTTCCCAGCTTCTGGTGGCTGCTGGCAGTCCTTGGCATTCCTTGGCTTGTGGACACATCACTCCAATATCTGCCTCTTGTCATGTGGTATTTTCCCTGGGTGTCTCTGTGTCCAGTTTTCCTCTTTTTATAAGGACATCAGTCATTAGATTAGGGCCCACCCTAATCCAATGTGACCTTATTTTTTTTTATTTTGACATTTATTTGTACATGTGTGTGGGGTGCAGTGTGTTGTTTCAATACATGCATATACTGCACAATGATTCACTTAGGCTAGACAGCATAGCTTTGTACCCATTAGTCCACCACTTCCCCTCCCTTCTTGGCCTCTGATAACTGTTATTCTACTCTCTACTTCTATGAGAACAACTTTTTTTTTTTTTTTTTTAGCTTCCACATATGAGTGAGATCATCTGGTATTTGTCCTTCTGTGCCTGGCTTACTTCACTTAACTTGATGGTCTCCAGTTCCATCCATGCTGATGCAAATGACAGGATTTCATTATTTTTTTTATAGCTGAATAGTTTTCCATTGTGTATACATGCCATAGCTATTTTTTTATCATTCCCCTGCTGATGGGCATTTAGGTTGATTCCGTCTCTTGGCTATTGTGAATAGTGATGCGATGAACAAGAGAGTGCAGGTGTATTTTTGATATATTGATTTCATTTCCTTTGGGTATTTACCCAGTAGTGGGATTGCTGGGTCACAGGATAGTTGAATTTTTAGTTCTCTAAGGAACCTCCATACTGTTTTCCACAATGCTGTTTACTGTCTCACCAGCAGTAGAGGAGAATTCCCTTTTCTCCACATCTATGCCAGTATTTGTGATTTTCTGTCTTTTTGATAAAAGAATGACTCCATTCTAACTGGAGTGAGATGATATCTCATTGTGGTATTAATTTGCATTTCCCTGATAATTCGTGATGTTGAGCTTTTCATATACCTGCTGGACATTTGTATGTCTGTTCAGAGAAATGTCTATTCAGTTCCTTTGTTCATTTTTTAATTGGGTTGTTTGTTTTTCTGCTATTGAGTTGTCTGATGAGTAGTTTGCAAACACTTTCTCCCACTCTGTAGGTTGTCTCTTCACTTTGTTGATTGTGTCCTTTGCTGTGCAGAAGATTTTTAGTTTAAATCAGTGTGGTTTTTACCAACTTTTCTTTGACTTCTGCCCATAGTAAGAAATACATTATGTTTGAATATACAAATATGAATAGATATAACTGACACAAAGACTTGCTCCATGAAATAATATGTACATTTATTATTTGAAATGAACTCTGATATTTTCTATTCTACTTTTTTTCATTCATTTTTTTTTCTCAAGACAGAAAGAATTACTTTCTTGGTGATATGTTTCCTCCCTAAACAGGGGTTTATAGATTTCAATACTTGCATGTTATTGCTTATTCTCATGGAGCTATTTGTTGATGGGAGGAATGAGGTGGAGGACTAATGTTCACCTCCTCAAGGAGAGGTAAAAGGGTATGAAAGGGAATCAAACCCAGCTAATCATCCAGTTCAATATAGATTGGACTGTTGGTGCCGTATATGCATGTTACTCAATTTTATGTAAGTCAGACTTGGGAAAACATACTAATGTTGGGCTGTTGTGTTCTGATGTCTTCTTGTAGTTGAAGGACCAAGATTGGGAAATGGGGGCTGTCAACCATCTTGGAGAATCCTAGAATTGAAACAAAGATTGGGTAATGTTTTCAAGGGAGAAAGAAATGTCTCTGGGACCTCTGACTCCAGGGAAAAGAGACAGCTCAAGGATATTTTTATTGGTGTGGTGGCAAGGAGGTGGGGGAAATGAAGAATAAGGTTAACTCTTTCAAGCAGTGGTGAAAGCAGCCAGGGACATGGGTAGAGGTGTTCTTCAGGGACTAGCTGTGAGCTCTGTTACAGGTCACTGTAATGGATGCTGTTGCTGCCCATCCAGATCCCCTTTAAGGGCCCGTGCCTCAATCCCTCAGCAGCTATGTCACCCGTTAGTAGTTTATAGCTGCCTCTTTCTCTGGAGGATTGCCCTTGGCAGAATGGGAGTCTCTTCATCTGGGAGGTTATGTTACCCTATCACCTGAGTGGCTATGGACAATGACTGACTAACACAGCGGTACAAAACACTGGCCCACTAGCCTTCAAGATGGTACTATCTCTGGTGCCATTTGTACTTCAGAATTCCCCGTGGGATCAGTTTGAAGCTGAACTCCCAGTGAGAGCCCATGATTGCTTAGCTCTGTCCCCTGCCCCGTGCTGCTTCCCTTGCTCCTCTTCTCCTAAGAGCTCTCCCTTAGTAAGTCATATGTGCAAGAATTCTCAAACCCACCCTAAGACAGTTGTAACTTCTTTAGTTTTCATAGTTTTATTATTGTTTTCTTTTTTATTACTTCTTAGTATTTTCTTTATTGTTATTTTCTTATTACTACAGGCTGCAGCCTTGCATTTTACTTTAGTAATTAAGGAAGGTCATCGGACCACGCTTTGGGCAAAGCTATACGAGGGAATGGAGCAGGAAGGGAAGTGAGTACTGGGAGTGAGTGTGACAGGCACCAGGGGCAGCAGTGGCCCCATGGGTGGAAGGAAGGAGTAGATTGGCACCAGGAGGGTACTGAGTCATCAGGACACAACCTGGGCCAATTCATAGGAGAAGCAAGCTTTCCCCTTTGTTTGTGAAGGAGTCATGACAAAGCCTGGACTTCTCCTGACGAGTGAGATGGGACTTAAGTTATTATAATTTGGGGACCAGTAGCAAATTGATCTCGTCTTGTCTGCATAGGCTTTTGGCTTATCAGTTTCCAATTTCTGCTGTAACAAATGACCACAAACGTAGTGCCTTAAAGCAACACAATTTTATTATCTTATAGTTCTGGAGGTCAGAAGTCCAAAATGGGCTTGCAGGGCTGCATTCCTTCTGGATGCTCTAGGGAAGTATCTGTTTCCTCGCCTTTTCCAGCTTCTGGAGGCCAGCTACATTCCTTGGCTCATGGTTCCCTTCTCGATCTTCAAAGCCAGCAGTGGAGCATCTTTCATCTCTCTCTGTTCCTCTGCTTCTGTCATTACATCTCCTTCTCCCTCTTACTTGTCTTGTGTTCCTTTTACAAGGGCCCTTGTGAATACATTGGGCGTACCCAGATAATCTCCCCATCTCAAGATCCTAAATTTGATAACATCTACTAAATTCCTTTTGCCATGTGAGGTCACTTGTTCACAGGTTCCCGGTATTAAGTCATGGGCATCTTTCCAGAAGTGGGAGGGACACTATTCAGCCTACACAGCTGGGGAGGCCTGGACAGAAAAGTTATACTTGCCTTTCAACATGTGGCTTCATGCTCTATGCCTAGAATCAATTTTGATGAGGTGACAATGACTCTACATCTGAAGACTTGCTCTGCAGTGCTGTCTGCACCTGCTCCTCTAGTATAAGAGTTGATCTCTGTCAGGGCTTGGGGCTGGCCCAAGGTAGATCCTGCCCCCATTACTGAGGCCATGGTCTTGTGTCACACAGGCTCAGAGAGTACAGGGGCTATGTGACATGGCTGTGCCCATCTACGGACAAGGCTTTCTTCTGGGATGATTTGTCAAGGACAAAACCATAAGCATCATCTCCACCAGGTCTGCCTAGCTCTTTGATTAGATCTTTTGGGAACTCACCAAAGCCACAAAGAACAGAATGAAACGACTCTTCTCTGGGCACTAAGAATGTCTAAGTCTATTTGGCTGATAATGTAGAGCCACTAATGAGGCAAGGGGAGTTAAAAAAAAATCACCTTTCACCCCATTTCAGTCTCACTCTTAGTCTCTTCTCTTCCCTCATTTGCTGTGTATGACACCTCTTTACAATCTTTTCAACATCGAAATCAGGTTCAAGGCTCCAGACACAGTCTGTAGTTCATGCAAATGAATCCCGGAACTATTATTTATTAAGACGCTGAAATAAGGTGGTGTATGCTTTCTCCGTTAAATAAAAAATTCTTTATGGACAGCAACTCATGATTAATGTCAGCCAAGGGAGGAAAGGTGTCAGAAGGTGCTGCCATTTGATATCCATAATTTTTCTTTTTTTTGTATTCTTTAAATTACTGTCAAAGGTCATGTAGAGTGAAGTTAGCTAGGCATTGTTTGGTCCGGTAAAGAATATCTGGCTGAAAAATTTCCTGTTTTCTGTCTGTGCATTGCTATCCCGATATGAGAGGAATAATATGACCCCTCAGCAAGGGCTGTATGGTGTCTTCTGCCCCTCATACCTTGAGTTAACTCTTTTGAGTCCTCCCTCTCATTAATCTCCCTGGTCTTCTCTCTCTCTCCTTCTTTCCTGTTCAGATTTTTCATCCATGGTATTACTTACCTTTTTTCATTCTAGTGGTTCTTTACTGAACAGGAGCCTGGTCATCACATGGATGGTTTGGTAAGAGCTAAAGCTGAAAAACTAAGCTGCTTTACTATTAAGATACATACAGTATCTTAAGAAATCATCTGGAGGTTTTGAGTTGCTTGCCATCTAATTTCTAAAATCCACTAGTTATTTTCTCAGAGTAACATTGGTTTGAACCACATGCTGTTTATGACAATTCATTATTCCTAATATAATGCAGAAAAAGAGATATTGATTAAAGGTCAAAATCCTGTACATTGCCTAGTCACTTTTTACAATCCAGGATGCGGAACCGTGAACTTGATAAACTCTCAATATCACTGACATGCTCCAGGAAACCAAGAGGCTGCTTCAAAGATATTTCTTCAGTCTTCAATCTTTCGTGCTAGCTAACTGTGACAATTTTGTACAGGGCAAGAATATTCTTTCTTAATATGTTTCCTTCAATCCCCGGGAATATAAATGAGTTGATGATTAGGGCTATGAAGCATACAGGAGTCCATATCACTCTAATAGGTTTCTGAGATTTGAGCTATTTATTTTGCCAGCTCAATGTTTTCCCAATGCCAGGAAGAGATTTAGCAAGATTGGAAACTCTATGATATTCTTCACTCAGGCATTGCTGTGGAAAGGACTGGATAGAATCCAATCTGCAGCCAACTTGTCTTAAGTAATAATAATAAAAAGGGAAATAAAAAGACACTTTACTTCAAGAAGAAGCGATAATGTGCTGTTAGGGGAAATAAGCAAAATTATTTCAGAACTTGACCATGCTATGTGACAGACATTTTAAAAAGCATTAGACAAAAGATTTTATGGGTACATTTAAATTGCTTGAACTTTTATTTAGGACAGTAATAGGTATGAGACAAATAGAAAATCCTTTCTCCACTGAGAACCATTGACCTGAGGGAAATATTCTTATTGACAAACCACAAAAATACAAAGTTATTAGTTTCTTTTGAAAAACAGATAATAAGTATATTACTCAATAGTTTTTTGAAATTTTAAAACATTTTATTATGAAAATTTTAAACATATATAAAATTAGTGAGGACAGTATAATAAATTCCCATGTATTCATCACCAGCATCAACCACAATCACTACTTTGCCAATCTTTCAACTTCCCTTCAAAAATAAGAAATATGTGAGTCATATCTTGTAGACTGCCTATTCAATTTCTAGCCTAAGCATTCCTATTTCTTATGTATCTTAAGACATCTCATCTGAATTGCATTAGATTTTTTACCTCTTTCTATAGACTATCCAGCTTGAGATCTGCCATTTTCTTTTCTCTCCACTGCAAAATGTCTTCTTGATCTCAAAATTTTGCTCTAGTTCTCCCATCCTCCCATTTTATTTTCTCTTGTTGCAGGGAAATAAGGTTTCTCCTTATAAAACTGAACCTCCACCTGAATATTTGGTCACATCTGTCTCCTCCAGAATCTTGACCTATTAATTTCCTCTCCTCAATTTTCTATCATTAGTCTTCCTCTTGACTCCTTTATCTCTGCCAATAAACATACTAAGATCTTCTCCGAACGCAAAGGGCAGAGCTATTGGGAACAGCTTTTAAAATAATCTTTCTCACTGAAATAGCTGACTCAAGCCTTCTCTTTTGTGGTTATTCTTTTTTCCACCCAGACTTGAAATCTGGGAAAATCCTTGATTTTTTTTTTTTTTTTTGTGTGTGTGTGGTGGTTCTTCCTTCACCCAGGCCCCAAGAATTCATATTTTTTCATTGACTTTGCATCTGCCCCAGAGTAAGACGTTGTATTTTCCAAAGATGGTCACAATAATGTCTCTCATCCCACATGTTCTTTTTACAGTGTGACCTTGACATTCCTCCCATTGGGTGATGGGGTCTATGTCCCTTCCCCTTGAACTGGGTAAACCTTTGTGACTGCCTTGACCATTAAAGTATGGCAGAAGTGACACTATGTGACTTCTGGGATGGGTCATAAACATGTTGTGCACTTCCCTTTTGCTCTTTTGGAGCCTAGCCACCATGCTGTGAGGAAGCTCAAACTAGTCCCCAGTCACTGAGTTGCCCCCAGGCCTTAAAACGTCCCAGCTGAGCCCCCAGACATTGTGTAGCACAGATAAGCTGTCCCCATGGTGCCCTTTTCAAATTTCTACCCTACAGAATCTGTGAGCATAATAAATGGTGGTTTATGCAAGTTTTGGGGTGGTTTGTCACCTAGCAGTAACCCTGGAGTACCCAGCCTCCCCTCCCTCCCTGTGCCAGTTCTAGTTCGCAAGTATCCTCTTGGCCTCATTTCCAGATTAGTCTTCTGGCCATAAGGATTCTCTCTAAAGGATGCAGTGCTGCCTCCATGTCTTACCTGAACAGAGGCCCCTCGTGTTTTTGAAATACTTTCCTGTGTCTCATTTTTCATTTGGTCTTTAAATTGGGAAGTTGGCAGGACAGGTCTTATAGGAACCATTTTGCAGATGAGGAACCAAGATTTAAGTAAAAGGAGGTTTAAATGACTTTCAAATTAGCTTGCGAAACTGGGACTAGAACTATGAAAGGGGATTTACCCTAGAATGTAGAGTTTCTCAAACTCGTTTATCCACAGAATCCTTTCTGGAAACACCTATCAACATTCAAATGACACTGGTTTCCCAAGGATCACAGTTTGGGAAATTCTCTTCTAGTCCAATTCCCTCATTTTTGTAGATAAGGCTTGGGAGGCTGCATTTCCAAGAAATAATTAAATACATTAAAAGATACAAGAAGGGACAGGAACTGGTGCGTAGAGGTATTCTATCTAGTCTTTATAGCTTGCTCTATGTGGTGAGGATTTTTGTATGCTTGCGCCTCTGTAATACTTCTTTCAGGCAATCAGAGCCTCACTCTTGGTGTCCCAGATGAGATGAGAGAGGAAAAGATGTAACTGGAGATGTCAATACCCTTAAACCAAAGACCACTAGGAGCACACTTGGTTAAACAAGTTAGGTTTATTACTCATTATGGGGAACAATTGGGCACCTCAGTAAGTGGATTTAGAAAGAACATGTTATAGAGGATTTGAGCACCAGGTGAGTGATTTAGGGAAAGTCTAAGGATGGTGTCAGAAAGTGAGGGCAATTCTGTGATTGGGTATTTTGTGGGGAGCAAGGTAACCTTGTTTTGGTTTGTTCTTAAGCAAAATTATGAATTGCCTTGTTTTGTTTCATTTTGTCATGGTCTCAGAGTAACCTTGTCTGAGGTTGTTGTTCTCTGAGTTTATGTCTAATGTAAGAACAAAAATGGCCTGGCTGTGAGCATCGGATGAGTTTATAAAAATACTGAGGTCTAGTTGTGAAAGTCAGATTCGTTTTGGACATGAGAAGCTACGTTTTTTTGGCTTTTTTTTTTTTTCTTTCTCAGAGGTCATTACTCTTAATCATCTCAGGTATTAAAAAGCAAAGGAGATCTTTTTGTGTGGCCAAGTCTCATCCAGGGAGCATGACTTTGTTTGGGGTGTGGTCTTTACTGCCGGGTCATAGGAGACAATTACAGCAAAGAAACCTCACAAGCAGATGACCAAGAGACTTTGCGAATAGTATCAGATTCTTATTGTATAAAATCTTCAATAGAATAAAAGATCCTGTGTCTATAAACACACACACACACAAATACACACACACACCCTTTGAACCAATGTCTTTTAGAATTCTGAAGCTTTCAATCACTGCGTTATAAGAAGAAACAGATCCTTCCTACTTGGGCCAACAACACTCAAGAGACATACTTACAGAATTGCATTAGAATGGAGAGGCACTACTGGTTAGTGTTAGATTTTAGATTAGAACTCAGGCCTCTGACTCCCAATTCAGTGCTATTAAATCCCCAGTGCCTAGCACATGGCCTAGTACCCAGTAGGTATCCAGGGAATAGTTACTGAATGAATAAATGAATCCATTACAGTTATTTGGTTTGGAAATGGATTGGTCAAAGGTGGCAGTGAAATTGGTCACCATTTAACTGGCTGCTTTTGATTGGCATCCCAGCCTGCCTTGCCCCTTAGCTTAGCCTGCCATTTTTAGCTTAGCCTTCTGCCCATGACTTAGTCTTCAAAAAGAAACACAAGTGTAGTTCAGTCTCTATTTCTTCTATAGGCTTGGATTTGTGTCTGAGGCAAACCAAAGTTCATTGTTATCGGTTCTCCAGCAATAGTTCTCAACAATAATCAGTAATTAAAGAAAACCCTTTGAAGAGTCCTTTAAGTAGAGAGGTGAGTTTTTTGAATATAAAAATGTAAAATACCCATTTCTCAACCTCAATCAAATTGGCACTTGTGTACGTAGGCGTTAACATTATTCATAACAGCATCTAGAGCCAATTGTATTTGTCCCTTTATGGCCCTTAGTAGGTATATTTTCCATGGAAACAATTAGTCACATTCTAATTTGTTACCTCATAGCTCATAAGATGTGATAATCATTCCTGTATTTGATGATACATCCCCAATGTTTTTGAAGGATAATAAGACTGCAAGAGGGAAGTGACTGTTTTCTCCTTATAGCAGTGTAACTCATAATTAATTGATCGTCATCTTCTATTAGTGAGATAACTTTGATCCTGCTAATTTAAAATGAGACTACCTTCCTTAGCACAGAATAAAAGTAATGTTAAACTGCTCATTCTTTGTCCACTTTAGGTCCAAATAACAGTCAAGTGAGTTTTTAGGAAGAATTAATTAAAAAGTTTAACCAATTGATATTTTTAATGGTTTGCTTGCCACACTGGTTAAGGAGACCTCTTACTTAACAGATTGGCTTTCCCAGTAACAGAGAAATTATTTTAGTGATGTTGAGAGAATGAAAGGGAAGGGAGCCAGAAGATAGAATGAACCATATCATCATCATCGTAATAACAGAAACATGATACTTTCATGTAATTATTACTACTTCATAGAAGTCCTACAAGATGTTAGGAAATTTATCCAATGTCAGTGGTAGAACCAAGATTTAAATGCAGATATTTGGATTCTAAATCCTACGCTAACTCCAGCACTCTTTTTGCTGTGTCATTTAGTCTCATAATCTGATTAATATCAAAAGATAATATGAGCAATGCTAGAATGTAAACAGGTGAGTAGACAAATGCTCAGAATCAGCAGAATTTGGCATCACAGCTCAGGAGATGATTGTTACACTTTTATTTATATTTATATTTATATTGGAAGTACAACGTAACCTGTAGAGTTGATGGATTGGTAAACTGTTATTTGAGTTGAGTGTCTAGGTATTGTGAAGTAATATTTAGTGAATAGTTATTGTTTTGGACACTTACAGATTTCCTTTAAGAGTGTGTGCTACTACTATGAATACTATGAATAGCTTTAGAAACAAGGAATCCACTGTTTTCCTCAAATTATTTCTTTTCCTACTGCAAGGCTACATGTTTTTATCCTGTTTAGTAGCAGCAAAAACTGTTATGCAAAAGCTCAAGTTGTTATGATGTCAAAGAGACATGATCTAGTGTGTACAGGATGCTGTTGGGCCTTGCCTTTTTATAAATTTATAGTCTGGACATCAACATAGAGGCAACAGAATAAAAATGCCAAAATCAAGGGTCGGCAAAGTTTTTCTGCAAAGGGCCAGATAGTAAATATTTTAGGTCTTGCGAGTCACATGGTCTTTCTTGCAGCTTCTCAGCTTTGCTATTATAGCACTAAAGTTGTCACAGACAATACAGAAATGAATGAGCATGGCTGTGATCCAACAAAATTCTATTTATAGACACTGAAATTTACATTTCATATAATTTTCCTATCTCATGAAATATTATTCTTCTTTTGATGTTTTTCCAACTATTTAAAAATGTGAAAAACCACTCCACTCACGGGTTGTACAAACACACACAGCAGGCTGGATTTGGCCTGTGGGCTGCAGTTTGAAGACCCCTGACCTCATCAGTACAGAATGCTCTGGAAGGGATTTGGCTGAATGGAGATGTGATGTGAGCTTGATTGGGGAAGGGGAGAAGGACATTTCAGGTTTAGAGGGGGACAGAGGAGAAAGCTCTTCTTCCGAGTAGGCTGACGTCTCTCCCCAGCCATGGTAATGAGTGATGCTGTCACCCTGAGGAATTGTTGTTCTGAACAGATTCACTCACAATGACTCACCGGCTTGAACAAAGCTGGGGAAGATTTCCTGCCTTTTACTCAACAGGAGTGATCGGCCCACCTGCGTTTCTTAAATTAAGATTTCCAGAGTTCAGGTCTTTAAGCCCCTTAATATGGTTTACTTCTTACGTCTGCTATCAGCATAGAATAGCTGCTTTTCTCATCTTTTCTTGTAAAACCCTATTCCAAATGTACTTTATTCACATGATGTTTCATGGCTATTTCAGAGCTTATGATTACGGTAATACAAAAGGAATAATCGTCATTATAGATAAATAAATGTGATAGAGAACATTAAAATGGCATCCTATTAAGTGCTGTGGGCAGCATTTGACATGACATAGATAATCTGGACTGCAGTTTCAGAGATGCAGTTGGAATTTCATGTCTTTCTCTTCACTTTTATTTTTTCTTTTTTACTGAGGAATGAATTATATGTAGGAAAAAAATTTTTTTTGGTATATTGGTTTATGAGATTTGACAGACGCATATGACATGTTACATCTAACAGTTATGTAACTACCATGACAAATATAATATAGAACATTTCCATCAACCCCAAAGGTTCCCCGCTGCTTCTTTCTAATCATCCTCTCCCCTAACCCCAGCCCGTGGTAAACTGATCTGGTTTCTGTCTTTATAGTTTTGCCTTTTCCAGAATGTCATATAAATAGAATCAGATAGAATGTAGCCTTTTGGGTCTGGTTTCTTTCATCCAGCATGATACAGCTGAGATTTATTCTGCCATTGCATATATCAGTAGTTTGCTGCATGTTATTGCTAAGTAGTATTCCATCGTATGGGTGTACTTCAGTTCATTTATGTATTCTCCAGTGGAGGATATTGCATTGTTTCCAGCTTCTGGTGATTATGCATAAGGCCAATATAAACATTCATGACAGGTTTTTGTGTGCACCTAAGTTTGTATCGCTCTTGGGTAGATTCCTAGAAGTGAGAGTATTGAGTTGTGTCTTAAGAGAAACAATTGCAGATAGATCTACCATACGACCCAGCTATCCCACTGCTGGGAATATACCCAGAGGAATGGAAATCATCAAGTCAAAGGTATACCTGTTCCCCAATGTTCATCGCAGCACTCTTTACAATAGCCAAGAGTTGAAACCAGCCCAAATGCCCATCATCGGATGAGTGGATACGGAAAATGTGGTACATCTACACAATGGAATACTACTCTGATATAAAAACGAATGAAATACTGCCATTTGCAACAACATGGATGGACCTTGAGAGAATTATATTAAGTGAAACGAGTCAGGCACAGAAAGAGAAATACCACATGTTCTCACTTATTGGTGGGAGCTAAAAATTAATATATAATTCACACACACACACACACACAAAACCGGGGGGGGGAAGAAGATATAACAACCACAATTCCTTGAAGTTGATACGACAAGCAAACAGAAAGGACATTGTTGGGGGGGAGGGGGGGAGGGAGGAGGGAGGGAGGTTTTGGTGATGGGCAACAATAATCAGCCACAATGTATATCGACATAATAAAATTAAAAAAAAAAAAAGAGTATGTTTAACTTTATAAGAAACTACCAACTGTGTTCCATGCCATTTTGCAGCCACACCAAACAGTGTGAGAATTCTAGTTGCTCTGTCTCCTTGCCAGTGCTTGATAGTGTCAGGTTTGTTTTTGTTTTTGTGATTTTGACCATTCTAATAGGTGCATAGTAGTATCTCATTGTGGTTTTAATTTACATATTCAAACAGCTAACAATGTTGAGTATCTTTTCATATGCTTATCTGCCACCCATGTATCTGCTTTGGTGAAGTGTCCAAATTCTTTGCCCATTTTTTATTGGGCTGTTTTCTTACTTTTGAGTTTTGAGAGTTTTAAAATATATATATTCTTGGTATGAATCCTTTATCAGATATGTATTTTGTAAATATTTTTCCCAGTCTGTGGCTTATCTCTTTATTTAGTGTCTTTTGAAGAGTAAAAACATTTAATTTTGATGAAGTTCAATGACACTCCAGTAGCAAGGAGTACACTCCAGTAGCAAGGAGTGCCCAAATCTTGGTTGCAAATTACCATTCTCCAGTAAAAGGAGCCAGGACTCCTCGGGGAAATGACTGATTCCAGGACTGGGGCAGGGAAAATACAAGATGAGCCTAAAACATCTTGTGATGTCAGAAAGTAAAAATGCTAAGAAATTATGGGGACATGGTGAAAGGACATGGGAGCCAACTTGAAGGAGCTCTCAATGATCAATTCTGGGACACTGTGAGCAACAAAACAAATAATAATAGTAAGAGTAATGAAATAAGATAAATAGAATAAGTATCCATGAGTCCATACTGATAAAAATAAGCTGAATAAAATAATAAATGGGGGAGAAGAAAAAGGGTTTTTTTGGATAGAATTTTCATCAATAAATATGCAAGGAATGATGGAAATAGAAAATCACCATTTGGCAAACACTGTAGTAATAATTATTTCAGGCAAGAATTATTAATGAATGTTAAAATTAGTGGGTGTAAGTTTAACCAAGAATCAGATATTTGCATAGCTTGAATGTATCTCTCCCCAAACACTTAGTATTTACAAAGGGAAAAACAGTAACTTTACAGTGAAGAAATGTGGCTGATACCACCTTAACCAAGTTGACCTCGTTGGTAGTAGGGTAAATTGACATCATGTGCCTCCTGATAGGATGCACCAAGAAGGGCACAGTACCACTTCTATGGTTTTCTAGCCAAAAATGCATAACCTAACCTAAATTTAATCATGAAGAACCATCATTCAAACTCAAATTGAGAGACATTATATAATATAACTGGCCAGCACTTTTCAAAGGTGTCAAATTTATGAAAGGCAATGAAAGATTGACAACCTACGTCAGACTACAAGAGACTAAAGAGTCACAGCAGTTAAACGTCATGTGGGATCCTAGATGAGATCCTTGCCCAGAAAAAGGACATTAGTGGGACAACAAAAATATGAAATGAAATCTGAATAAAGTTTGTAGCTTAAATAATAGTATTGTACCAATGTTAATGTCTTAATTTTGACAAATGTACCATGGTTAAGTGAGATGTAACACTAGGAGAAACAGAGTGAGAGGTATACGGGAACACTTGTGCTATCTGTGCAACTTTCTGTAAATTCAAAATTATTTAAAAATAAAAAGTTTTAAAAAGCAGTGGGAAAATAAGCCAAAAACTTTAAAAATGGCTGCACATAGTAGGAAGGAGGACACTCGGTAGAGGAGACAGGGATACGAACTGGCCCTTCTGATATACCTTGTTTTGTAGATTTGACTTTGGAATCATGCAAATATTTTATATAACTCTAAACAAAATTAAATTTAAAAGGAATTTCCTAAAAATCAAAACCTGAATAAAACAAACAAAACTAAATATATGGTACGGTAGAGGCAAAAGCACGAAGAAGAAATATTTCAAATGACTTTAAACCACAGTAATTTAACTGTATATGACTAGTGAGATGTAATACCCTGTGGACAAAAGAAGCTAAAAAATTCAGTTGTATCTTACGCACCAGAGCTGGGTCGCATGGCAACCCTCAGCTGCAAAGCAATATGGAAAAGCATTCAACTTTCCACTGTCCGTAATGTGAGGCAGGAAGGGTGAATGGGGCTGGGAATGGCTTTGGGGCAGCCAGTCAGGAGTGGCAGCCATTGGTATCAACTTGAGCCACCTCCTCTCTGTTTCCACTCGCCTTGGATTGGGGTAGGTAAGATCCTTTCCCAGTAGCAGATAAAATGGTGGTGGCAGCAGGGCTTCAGCATCAAGTATTCTGCCACCTTACTAAGGTTGGGGTAGCTGCCATGACAGAGCTGGGCAGCAATTCTGGGACCATCCCTTCTCTCTCTGACCAGGAGGAGAAATTCCAAGTTTATCAGGGTTTACTAAGCTTGTCATCTCCAGGCTAGCAGTGGAATACTGCTTTCATCACTTATCTTTATGCTGGAGAAAATAGTAACCGTGCTTAGAGACTCTCACACTTCATAACAAGGCTTATGATTTTCAAAGAAAGAGTAATGGAAACCTAAAGTCTGGAAAGATGAATGATGTGTAAATTCAGTCATCATTATGTAAATGCATATGCATGTAATAAATCCAGAGATGGCTGACTATATTTTAGAAATATTACAGGCCAATTATTTTGACATCCCACAGGAAGTGGATAAATTGTGAAATACGTGTTATAATATACAGAGTCGCTTGTTAACAAGATGCCTTTTGCTAGAAAATATTTTAGTGGAGAAACCATCTATCAGCATATTTCCAGCTTTGTTCTATTCCCTTGATTTCACAGGGACATTTAGCAGAAGGCAAAAAAAAAAAAAAGAGGAGGAAGCCTTGTGTGTTTGGGTAGGGGCTTGTAATAGTTTCATGAATATTGCTTCATTTGATACTTAGGATAATCAGTGAAATATTTGAACTGTGGCTTATATTCCCATTTTATAGATTAGCAGACAGAGGCTTTTGGAATTTTAATGATTTGCTCAAGGTCAGGTGGGAAGCAAATTAGAACATTATACCCATTTAGTGTCTTTTGCACTCTGTAACACTTCCATCCTTCTCTCACTCTCTTCACTTGTCAGATTGAGTTAGTTTGGGGTAATCTAGCACCCTCAGATGCGTGATCAGGAGCACATGAGGGCCCCAAGGTTATTGGTGCCATGTCAACAGATAGTGTAATGCTAAAGATAAAAAGTGCATTTTTAGCTAATGCCTAGGTGGAAAAATGTTTAAGTGGACAAAAATCAAATCTTCCAAGGCCTCTGCTATCACTACCAACATTTCTCCAGATGACTGGGGACAGTATTTCTATTCAGAGATGCATGTTGATGTCAAAGTGTCAATGTAGTGAGGATGCCAGGTTATTATTGATTTGTTGGGTGATATAGGACAAATCACTTAACCTTGTCTGGGCCTTAGAGTGGATTATTTCTCAGGCTCATACATAGTTTTAATATTCCATAATTCCTTGCTTGGACTTCAAGAGCAGATGAGGATTGCAAACCAGGGGATTGTTAAGAGGTCAGTTTTTTATGCCATAGATTGCTCATGGGTATATTGGCCTCACCTGCAGACTTTAAGGACTAAAAGAGAATTCTCAGTTCCCATTAGTAACTGGAGAGTGCAGAAAAGCTGAATTAATGAAGATAATAGCCTTGCTAGGAATTTTAACTTATGCACTAATGCTTTTTCTGTTGGACTGTCCAAAAAATCATGGATGGTTTTATAAGCATAAGAAATGATGTGGCAAAATCTGCTACCAAAGGGCAAAGCTGGGTGTGGGTGGCAGGACGTGGTGGCCTGATGGCAGTGGTTCTGAATTCTGGCCACATATAAGAATCACTTGGGGGCACTTTTTAAGATTATTTGTAACTGGGGTTTAAAATAAATAAACACAGACACAGAGCAAAAATTTTGTGTACAACATAACAAATTTTTACATATGCATCCACATGTGTTACATTATCCAGGTCAAGATACAGATAACTCTCAGCATCCCAGAAGAACACTACCCATTCAGTGCCCTCCTCCAAGGATTACTGCTGTTCTGACTCTATCACCCTAGAAAAGTCCTGTCTGTTTTTTAACTCATATAAGTCGAATCATATAGTAGGTACTCTTGTATCTGGCTTATTTCTTTCAAACATTATGGGATTCATCCAGGTTGTTGCATGTATCAGAAGTTTATTCTTTTCCATTGTTGTGCAGTATTCCATGGCATGAATCTGCTATGTTTTATTTGCCTATGCTACTGTACATGAACATTTAGGTCGTTTCCAATTTTTGTATTACTATGAATGAAGCTGCTATGAACATTCTTGTGTGTGTCTTCTGGTAGATGTGAGCACTCATTTTAGCCAGGTTTGGATTTTCTGGGATATAGGGTAGATGAATGTTTATAAGAAACTGCCAGTTTTTCGAAGTGGTCATACCAATTTACACCCCCACAATCTCACCTGCAGCATAAGAGAGTTTCAGTAGCTCCACGTTCTTGCCAACATTTGATATTACCAGTCTCTCATTTTCTCTCACTCTCTCTCTCTCTCTCTCTCTTAACCTTAGCCATTTGGTTGGTATGTAGTTAACTCTGGGAACTATCAAAAATAATGATGCTTGAGCCCTACCTGAACAATTGCCTCAGAATCTCTAGGGGTGGGGTCCAGGCATACATATTCAGAATCTTACTTGGTGATTCTCTGTCCCAGCCTTAAGGTCCAAGCTTGTTTCTTTGTTATTTTCTCAGCTCCAATGAGGCAAATCCATGTATGGTCCAAAGCAGGCAAATCATGTCTTGTCCATAGATCTGAAAAGGAGCTGAGGTTTGTCTTCTGGGTTTCTGCCTCCTGGTTCTTTTCTTTCGTTTCCCAGAAGTCGGAGAGTGCCGGGCCTTTTGCCTTCCTCTGGCAAATCCAGCTGATGGCAAGACATTGTTATCAGTTAAATTTAGTGGGGATCAAATTAACTGCGTCACTTTCCCCTAATCCCTGAACACTGGAATGGAAGGCTTTGTCTCATGATGGTGGATTCCAGGCATCAGGAAAGGTGACGTGTGAGAATGGGGCAGAGAGCTCTGTCAGGGCTCCTGACAGCATCTCATCACACGGACAGCCACAATCTTAACTCCCCACACTGCAGAAACTCACCTCCTTCTTGTGTTTCTCTATCTGATTATGCTGAGGCACTGTCACTCTCCCCCATCTGTCAGTGTTGTGAATTGACCTCTCTTAAAAGAAATTTTACAAGCAATGTGGCCCACTTCATTATGGTTCATCTGGATTAAGAAGAATAGCTAATATTTATTTAGCAGTTGCTATGGGCAAGGCACACTGCTATGTACTATACATGCATTCTCTCTCAGAACAAGCCAATGAGCTCAGGAGCTGTTATCAAGCCCGTTTTACAGATGAGGAAACAGATTTTAAGAGCTTAAGTAACTTGCCCAAGTTCATGTGCTGGTTTGTTATGGAACTGGGTGGGATTCAAACTCTTGCATTCTGACTTCAGAGATGGAACTCTTAATCACTAATTCTGCCACCCGATTTTGAGAGCTGTTTATGGCCTCGTATATGAAAAACAGACTATAGACGTCTCTGAGTTACAGGTCTCCTGGAAAGAGAAATGCAGCTAAATGGTGGTGTCTTGAATGATGGAACAGCAAGGAATGGCCAAAGGGCCAAACTTGGCCTTTATACATCCTGAAAGTGTTGTCAGACAGCCTGATGATTTTTCAGAAGAAAAGGAGAAAGCAAAAGAGCAAAAAAATCAGTTGAGAAGTCACATGACTTTTCTTTTTATTCTTCATTCTATGTAGATGATTTTATCCACAATGGAACTAAACCCCCAAATGGGAATGACTCCAAAATTTTTATTTAGAAAAATTCTTCTGAGCTTCTCCCACTGCTTACTTGATCCATCCACTTGGATGTCTCACAGGTACCTCAAGTGTAACTGTAGGGGCAGAATAACCCCCATAGTTTCTTAGTTGGGGTGGATCCCTTTAACAAAAGACAGATTAATAACAGAAAACAAACAGAGTTTGTATACGTGGGAGACACCCAGGGAATGTGTAGTTCTCAAAGAGGTGGCTTGAGCTCCAGCTTATATAGCATTTTCAACAAACAACAGTAACTTTTTAGAGAAGTGAGAAGACAAAGAAAAACACCTTTCAGTCTCTAGGGGCGGCAACTTGGGAGAAGGCAAATAACTGACAAATAAAGGCTAGTTAGTAAAGCTTGTTGATGTAGATTTTTCTGGTACCATCTCCAGGCTGATAAGAGTCTAGCGTTTTCTTCAGTGCTTAACCTTTGTTTCCCTTGGTACAAGGGAGGCGGGCAGGATGCCTTTTGTCTTTGTCATTCTATCTCCTGCTTTAGGCAAATAGAAGGAGGGCAGAGAGCTTTCCTGCATCTGCTTCTTCTTAAACACGGTTAGCTCAATAATACGTTATAGGAGGGATTATGGGGCAAATATGAGACTTTAGCTATTATAGAGGATTCCTGTGAAGTCAGGAGGGTGAGACAGAGGGCTAGATTTCCCAGAAAGGCCTGGCTTCGAGTGGTAAATGGGAAGCCTGATGGATAAATCAGTTCTTCAGACTGGTCTCAGAGTATTATGGAAAGAAATGGAATTAGTTACCAACATTTACAGATCCAAACATTACCACGGCCATCAGGATTTCATTCATCTCCTTCACCGGAAGACCCGGCAGCACCTGCTCACTTCCTCACACAGCAATAATCAGTGAGTGCCGATCCTGGCTCCACTTTACATGGGGCCCCTGTGGCCCCACCGGGCCTGCTTCATGCTGTTGCGGGAAGGAGCCGCCAGTGAGACGCAGTCACTCAGAGACAAGGGAAAGTCAGATATTTTATTGCTGGCAGGCTTCAGGGGAATTTGTGTTCCAAATCCTGAGCACCTAAATGTAAGGAGAACTAGCTTTAAATACTCTTTGGGGGTAAGTAAGCAGTAAGCATTTCTATTGGCTCTTTTGTCTGTCTTTAGGCAGAGTCTCCATATCGGGGGTCTTAAGCAAGTGGTTATTTTGGGTAAGGGGCTGATCACAGCTGGCCCAACCATTTTACAGCTGGGCACAACAACCGGAAGTGTGGTCAAGGAGTGAGACTGTTTCCAAACAGTGGGTACATGGTTTTGAGTAAGGGTCTGTATCACACCTGGGTGCAAGGGCAGGAAGTGTGTTTACTTGAGGAGGGGTCTGCTTTAGAGGGCAACTCGGTCTCTCATCTACTCAAGAAAGAGCTAGCAGTCTGTGGTTTTTTTTTGCTAACACAAGAACAAGCTTGTGACCACAGAGCTACAGAATGCAGAAATGCATTTAGCTGTTTAACCCTTAACACACTCCAGATAAAACTTACGTACAGGCAAATATTAACTAACGCAATTAAATCAAAGGTAAAAACAAGGATGCAAATAAAGGGAGGGATAAGGAATCCAGCCATGACAATGCAGGTTCTTTACCTGCCTATCCTTAGTTTGCCATCCTGCATCTAACTCCCTGTGTCGTTGCTAGAGGACTTTGCCTCTGTAGGGCTGCCAGCACATGCCACTGAGCCCTTGCTGCCCACACTCAGGAAGAGTATAAACAGACCAGAGCCAAGGCCCGCATCTTCTACTTCCTGGAGTGTCCTGTGTCTCCCTTCTAGCTGGAGTTAATTTCCTGAGCCCCGTTATGAAGACACTCCACGCCTTCATTTTTACTTAAAGTCATTAGGAGACTGATTTGAGGCTGGTGGGAAAACACATTTATTCTGCCACCTCAGCCCAGGTGTGCCCATCTGTATGGGACAGCCTGACCAATCCTTCAGAACCATCTGTGTCTCATGAAGACATTTTGTTATGATTGCAAATCATAGCATCGATATATCCAGCAAACATTAGTACCCACCAGCTATGTATTCCTAAATGGTATTTCATGGGTCAATTTCCTTTAACTTTTCTGAGTTCTAGATTCTTGACCTCTAGATCAATTCTAATGCTGAAGTCTGCTTGGTGGCAACTCCCTTGCTCTCCAGGCAGGTAGAATGAAGCTATGTGTCTCAGATAAGCTGGAACCCACATCCTACTGTGGGAGATTACTGTGGCTGGCACCCTAAATTGCACAGCTTGAGCAAATGCAGGGCTCTTCCTACCGTATTCTCAATTCCAGGCTGGATTTCCACATGATCCTCTTTACTGACATTGCTGAATTCATGTTGGTCATCTTGATTCTGCCTCCTCTGCCAGTTTTCAAAAACACAACATCCATGCAGACTAGTTGACTTGGTGATTTAACACGGCTTTGGGGTCTCGCAGAGCAGGACTTCACACAGCCTCCTGCACAACGTTCCATTACCTCAGCAGCTCTTAACTGATTTCCTCTCTCTCTTTCTCTGACTCTCCCCTCATGTTTGGCCACCTTCCAAATTCTCTGTCACATAGCAGGCTTTCTGGGTCTTCTCACCCACCACGTGCAGCTTCCCTGGGAATTCTTGTGAGTACAATTTTCTCCACCTCATACCACGTACTGAAAGACAAACATCATGGGAGGTGACATCACTTTTCAGCTCAGGTATCAAGTCTTTCTGAAAATCACTGACTTGACCCAAACTACAGATTTCATCAGTTCTAAAGCACATACCTTCCCCCAACATTTGACATCTGTGAAATCAGGATGTATATTATGATTGATAGTGGATCAGGATTTAAGTGTCAGTGTGTTTTTCTTTCTTAATGGTATATGAAATAATTGTGGGTCTTACAGTTAATGACATCTTAGATTTTCTGAACTACAGTAACATGAGCACCTTGCTTAGGAAATGTTTTCTTGAGGTAAAAACAAAAGGGCTGATGCCTAAAGACTGTGTAGAGATGGGCTATGGGAAGGAACTTAGTGTCCAGGGAGAGGCAACAGTATTTGCAAGGCACTTGGGGTGGGAAGAGAACAGCCTGTCCAAGAAACTAGGACTGGTTTAGGGGGGCAAGAGTGTGGAGATCAAAGAGGATAATGAGCCACTTTAAATGGATGTGAGGATTGCACATAAACGTTTATGGAAAGTGCTTAGGACTTATAGGTACTTTGATTTCCTTTGTAATCTGGACAAACAAGTGAATTATATCTCATTATTCTCTGGCATTCATTTTTTCCCAACATTTTAACACCCTTGAAACTGGGATGCATTTTACAATCTAGGTTGTTTCATTGTTTAATTGGCACCATTCCCCCCATAAATGGCATCTTAGAGTTGATGAAACATGGTATGTAAAATCAATTGCTAAAACTGATACACTGTCTCTTTATTCCTAAATTCTTAACCCGAGTTCCTGATCTCCCACAAATTATAATCTGTCCACTTCCAACATTTTAACTGCTTTTCTTAATCTGGGCTGGTGGTCATGGGTGCAGTTCCGAGAGCTTTAAAAGGAGAGCCAGTGAAGAGGTTACTGTCTTTCTTGCTTCTGCCTGTCTTGCAATGTGATACCCTGTATTGCTGAAGTCACCACTAAAGAAGACCCTCACCATGTGTGTTCCCTGGACTTTGGACTTCCCTGCCTCTGAAACTGTAAGCAATGAATTTTGTTTTCTTATAAGTTACCCAGTTCCAGGCATTGTGTTATGAGCAACAGAAACGGACTAACACAGGTACTTTGTTACTAAGAAATCGATGACTGAAACAGTGCTTAATAAATATTTGTGGTGTCATTTGTTTTACACAGCCAGCTAAGCACAGAGTCAGGATGAGAAACCAAGTCTCTTGATTCACAGTGCCTATCATATTTTTATTTCTATTGTTTATTGCCCAAGGTTAGCAGAGCATTGTGGTTCTCCTTGGACAGACTTCTTCCAATATCTCTCAAAGTCCGATCAGTTAGAGGCCAAATAGCCATAGGAGGGGCTTCGTGAAGGTTGATACCTAAAGACTGATAAATATTTCTGGGCCAGACACTGGTGGGGCTTGTGGGAACATGATGGCACTAGAGTGAGCTTCATAACCCATGATGCCCCTCAGAAGGTTTCAGAAGCTCTGCAGAACCCTGGATATGGGATATGGATATAGGAGGCCAAATACAATAATGAATTTCAATTTCTCTAGAAAGATTGCCTGGGTTTGAGTCTCAGGTCTTCTACTTACTAGTTGGGAGGCCTTGGGTGAGTTATTAAACTTTGTCATGTCTCACTTCCCACATCTGTAAAATGGTGGTGATATTGACAAGGTTGTTGTGAAGATTAAATGAATTAATCCATACAAAGCAAGTGGAAGATTCGCAGCACTTAGTAGGCACTCCTATAATGAGAGTATTCTTTTTTATTTTTTTAAAGATGACCGGTAAGGGGATCTTAACCCTTGACTTGGTGTTGTCAGCACCACACCCACCCAGTGAGCAACCGGCCATCCCTACATGGGATCCAAACCCATGGCCTTGGTGTTATCAGCACCACACTCTCCCGAGTGAGCCATGGGCTGGCCCAGATGAGAGTATTCTTAATAACACTATTAAAGATCCAACTTCATCAGTTCTCAAACTTTCACCTAGAGTTTTTGTAAACATATGACACATCCAGTTGTCCTGCAGGAACTAATGTATTAGCATATATTTTAATTTGTTAGAATGATTGGTTAGATTGGTTAGAATGATTCATGTTTTAATCTTCTACCTTTGATGTGTTGTTCCTTTGTGCATATATAATTTCTTTATATTATTGCTACACAAAACATCTGTACCCTATCACCTGATTAAAGACATTGGAATGCTTACTGTGAATATGTTTCAAAACTACATCATTGGCCTTCCAGTTTACTTAACTATTGTGCATATTTTGCAAGCCCTAAAAAGCAGATACCTCTGAAGAGTGTTCTCCATTTTACCCCCAAGTTTTCTAGTTCTGTCTGTTTTGTACTCAGTGGCTCAGTGGATGAAGACTACATTCTGTCTTCATTGAGTCACACTGTAGAATGGAGCTATACTTAGTGACTTAAAGAGAATTTGAAGGAAGGTCTCATGTGCTGCAGCCTCTGAGGAGGCCCTTAGGGTAGTAGGACTGCAGCTGCATAAGGGAAAGGCAGGAAGAGAAAAAGTGGCTCCCGTGTGGCCGTGAAGCTGCTTGTCTAACCTTGCAGGTGTTCTCCTACGTTTTCTAGCCACCTTTGCAGTTAGGTTGAGACTGAGTTGCCACCAATAGGATGTGGGCAGCAGTAAAGTATGCCACTTCCAGGTCTGGCTGTAAGGGCCTCCATGTCACCTCTCAACTTTCCCTTCTCCTGTTGCAGTGAGTGACCCCAGAAATTTTGTGTTGAGATCACAACATTGCAAGCTGGTGGCAGCTTCATCAACTTGAATCCCTGAGTTACTACATGAGGCAGAGTCTCATAAACCCATGTTGAACATGAAATTTGAGAAAAAATGTACTTTTGTAGGGTTAAGCCACTGAGATTGGGAATTAATTTGTTACTTGTGTATCCTGACTACTACAGCTGTGATGGCCCAGATACTCAACTAGAGTGGAACACTCGTTATAGCATGAATAGGAAATTAACCCACCTGAGAATCACATCTAATCTCCTCAACTCCGGTCGATACAAAAGAGTCTTAATTACTTTGATAAACTGGTTTTTTAAAATATTTTATTTTATTTTGTCAATATACAATGTGGTTGATTATTGTGGCCCATTACCAAAACCTCCCTCCCTCCTCCATCTCCCTGCTCCCTCCTAACAACCTCATATCTGTTCACTTGTCATATCAACTTCAAGGAATTGTAATTGCTGTGTCTTCTTCCCTCCTCCCCAAGTTTGTTTGTGTATTTATTTGTTTATTTTTAGCTCCCACAAATAAGTGAGAACATGTGATATTTCTTTCTGTGCCTGACTTGTTTTGCTTAATATAATTCTCTCTAGGTCCATCCATGTTGTTGCAAATGACAGAATTTCATTCTTTTTTATAGCAGAGTGGTATTCCATTGTGTAGATGTACCACATTTTCCATATCCACTCATCTGATGATGGACATTTGGGCTGGTTCCAACTCTTAGCTATTGTAAATCATGCTGCAATGAACATTGGAGAACAGGTATACCTTCGACTTGATGATTTCCATTCCTCTGGGTATATTCCCAGCAGTGGGATAGCTGGGTCATATGGTAGATCTATCTGCAATTCTTTGAGGAACCTCCATACCATTTTCCATAGAGGCTGCACCATTTTGCAGTCCCACTAATAGTGTATGAGAGTTCCTTTTTCTCCGCAACCTCGCCAGCATTTATTGTTCACAGTCTTTTGAATATTAGCCATCCTAACTGGGGTGAGATGGTATCTCAGTGTGGTTTTGATTTGCATTTCCCGAATGCGGAGTGATGTTGAGCATTTTTTCATGTGTCTGTTGGCCATTCATATGTCTTCCTTAGAGAAATGCCTATTTAGCTCCTTTGCCCATTTTTTAATTGGGTTACTTGTTTTTTTGTTGTAAAGTTGTTTCAGCAGTTCCTTATATATTCTGGATATTAATCCTTTGTCAGATGTATATTTTGCAAATATTTTCTCCCACTCTGTTGGTTGTCTTTTAACTCTGTTAATTGTTTCTTTTGCTGTGCAGAAGCTTTTTAGTTTGATATAATCCCATTTGTTTATTTTTCCTTTGATTGCCAATGCTTTTGGGGTCATATTCATGAAGTCTGTGTCCATTCCTACTTCCTGAAGTTTTTCTCCTATTTTTTCTTTAAGAAGTTTTATTGCTTCAGGGTGTATATTTAATTCTTTAATCCATTTTGAGTTGATTTTAGTATATGGTGAGAGGTATGGGCCTAGTTTCATTCTCCTGCATATGGATATCCAGTTATCCCAGCACCATTTGCTGAAGAGGCAGTCTCTTCCCAAGTGTTGATTCTTCCAATCCAAGAGCATGGGATATCTTTCCATATTCTTGTGTTCTCTTTAAGTTCTCTCAGCAGTGGTTTGTAGTTCTCATTATAGAGATTTTTCACATCCTTGGTTAACTCTATTCCTGAGTATTTTATTTTTGGGGGGGTGGCTATTGTAAATGGGCAAGCTTTCTTGATTTCTCTTTCTGCATGTTCACCATCGGAGAATAGAAATGCTACTGATTTCCGTGTGTTGATTTTGTATCCTGCAACTTTGCTGAAATCATTTATCAACTCCAAGAGTTTTTTTGTAGAGGCTTTAGGCTGTTCAATATATAGGATCATGTCATCTGCAAACAGGGACAGTTTGACTTCAAAAAATATGAAACACTTCACAAATTTGCATGTCATCCTTGCACGTGGGCCATGCTAATCTTCTTTGTATCATTCCAATTTCAGTATATGTGCTGCTGAAGCGAGCACTGGATAAACTGGTTTGAATATGTTACTTTCCTTCCTGAAAAATAATAGATTTCATATTCCTATTAGATCATAATATATTTTCATATTGTCTCCAGAATCAAGTCCGAACTCTTCAGCCTGGCATTCAATGCCTGCTGACATCTAGATTTCATTTTCTGATTCAGTTTTTCCTTCTAATGTTTCCCTCAATCCTTTGTGGAAAGCCTTCACTCCAGCCAGACTGGGTCCTACTCATTGTTCTCTTTTTACCTCATGTTTTAGGCCCACATCCAGGCCTTTAATAGCAATAGCTTCATTGATTGAGCTCTACGTTGAAAATTTTATACCCTTTTATGTGTTTGTTTTTGGGTATCTTTAGGACAACCCTTCAGGAGAAGTATTATTACTCCTCCTTCACAGATAAGGAAATTGAGGCATCCAGAGCACTGAAGTAACTCACACAACCCACACATCTAGGCAATGGCTACAAACCCAGGTCTGTCTGACTCCAAACCCGTGTTCTTTTTACCGTATCTTACTGCCTCCTTGGCTTCTAATGTTCTCCTTCCCTGGACTCCTATTTCTCAGAAGTTTCTTGTTGCAGTTACATTCTCTCCTTTCCACAAGGTCATGTTATCTATGAGACCCTCTCTGTCTTGCCTGGCACTTGAGGATATCTTCCTCCTTTACAGTCACTCTGTGCTGATGCTTTTTGCATCACATTTAACACTTGACTTCTTACAATCAGTGCCTCAGCCAGTACCTTGTATAGAGCATAGTCTGCAGCTAGGGTTGGTTTGCAGAGAAACTTAGGAGCTTTGGCTGCACTTGAAAAGGTAAGTTAGATCAAGAAGAAGGAACAGTGAGAGACGACTCTATAACTTGGTTCTTATTCTCAGGCTTCTAATGGGAAAGGGCAAAGAATCAAAACTTGTTGAAAGGCAAAATTAGGTGCTGGAAAGGATTTAAAGCCAAGAATCACTGAAGGTGCTACGGTCTGCAAATGTTTGGAGGAATATAGGCAATCACAAAAGTCTATCCTGGGGACCTATGGATTGTTAGCTCTGAGGGTTGGTTACTTGTAGAGGATTCATAAAGCAAATATACTTCACAGGGCCTGGTTTTCCAAATCCTTGCAGTTTCAAATATTGACCTTGCAAAGGACAGGATATTTTCCCCAGGCTATTGAGTCTCTGTTGCAAGATAAGAATCATAACACAGCAAGGCTGCTGGTTCAAAGACAGACAAGTTACTAATTCATATGTAAAGTCACTAAAAAGCTGCTGGAGGGAAAAGGAATGTTTGCTAAATCAAGCCTTTATAGGATCACTTAATTGCCTAACAGAATGTCATCTGACTTGTTTTTACTAAATGTTACCAGCTTCTATTGTAAAAACTTGTTAAACTGTACTTAGCAAAACCCCGCCTATGTCTCTTCCTGTAACTTCTGGGGCTAGAGAATAAATGCAGGAAGAGAACCCCAGTTCGTGGTTAATTTCCCAAATGGAAGAAATGCCTCATGCCTGAGGAAGTTCTGGGATATTAACCCCTTTCTGGGGCTTCTCACTGCTCAAAAGAGATGGGCTTTGACTAATCTTTGGCGGCTCCATCAACCAGGGGAAAAGGGGTGACAAATCCGTGGGAGACAAAGCAACAGGTACTGGTAAAAGAAGGTCAAGGTCTTAGATGTCATTCCTGTAAGGACTAGTGAGCTTTGCTCTGGTCTCTATATTCTGTATTTCCATGAAGCCTGACCAGGCTTGGTTATTTAACTCAGGCTAGCTGTCTCATTGAACTCACTGAGGTCCTGGACACGATGGATGAGCGATTGGTGAATTAGGTGGCTTCATCTCCTCCAGGAGGCTGACAAAGCATGTCTTCAATCATGCAGCTGCTAGGGTAGAAGGATTATTTACACCAGTTCCTGGAAGAGGAGCCAAAGCAGACTAAATATTAGACCTGGAAAATGGCCGATTTGTTTTTTCAAAGGATGACTCTTTTTGATGGGCTTCTGAAGCATGTCATTCTGGGGGTTGGGGGAGGGCAGTCTGTGGGCTTAGGGCAACATGTGGGTATGGGAGAAGCTTTTTTCTCCACTCTAAGTGTAAAATTCACTGTGAGAAAGACCTCCCAAGCACTAGGCTTTTCAACTCATTCCAGTGAAATTTGTATTATTGAGTGGATCACATGCTTTGAGACACTAGGTGGTAGGAGTGGAGGTGGGGAAGAGAAAGAGACAGGAAATCCCATTTCTTTCTCAGCATGCTAACTTGATGATGCCTCTCAAGACCAGCTTATCGGCAAGCACTTTAACCTGGCCATGATTTTATCCTTGCCTCTCTTTGTAAAGGTTTCTTTTTCAGAATTTTTAGCCAACAGCTTCCAAACTGTCATTTACAATTTACGGAAGGACAGAAAGTAGAATGGTTGCCAGCAAGCAGCATAATCATGTACAGGAAATGACATGGCAAATAGTCTAGCCTGGCAAGTGCTAGACGGCTCCTTCCCTATCTTTTAGCTTCAGGCAAGAACAGAACTATAATATCTGCTGATCTTTCTGTGACTTATTTTACACTTGAAGTGTAGACTACTAAGGAGTATTTGGTCTGGAGATCAGAACTAGGGCAAAAATTTATTTTTTGGAAAGCAAAGCAGTGCGGGAATAGAAACTTAGAAAGTGGCATGTTTATATTATGTTCTATTGTGCTGTGCTATAATGTAATGTTATGTCTTATGTTATGAAATGTTACCATGTGATCCAGTGGTTTTTAAGTGAGGCCCCTGGTGCAGCAGCAATTTTTTGTGAGCCATCCAAGACCTACTGAATTGGAAACTCTGAGGCTGGAGCCCAGCAATCAGAATTTTGATATGTCTTCCAGGTGATTCTAATCCATGCTCTAGTTTGAGAACCACTAGTGTGTAACAGTTGGCAAGTAAATCCTGCCTTGTCTTACTTGTTTATCCGTTACAAATACAATTAGCTGCAAAAACAAAACAAAACAAAACCCTAGAAAAAGAGTTTTATTATTCTTGCAAAACAAGAAATAACAAGGAAGGCAGTCCAGGCTGTTGTCCAGAGCTCAAGCATGCTGTCTAGGAATGTGGGATCTTTTTAGTTTCCTATTCTGCCATGCAGGAAGTGGCTTTTGTCTCCAGAGTTGCGAGATGGCTGCTGTGCCCCCAAGCATTACTTCTTTGTGCCAGGCAGGAGAAGAGAGAAGGACATAGAGCTTCTCTCATTTTTATTCACGGAAAGTAACTCTGCTCAGGGATTTTTGCCTTCATCTCATGGCCGGAAGGATGTCATGTGGCCAACCCTAACTACACTGGAAGTTAAATCAGCTTTAGCTTTTCAGTCTTTATGATAAAGAAAGTCAAGAGAAAAGTGGAGGGATGGGGGGGTAAGAATAGTTTGGGAGAGGCCAATCCACACCATCTCCTTGAACTTGCAACTTGTAGCTGATTCTGTTGCTTTCTTGTTTTTGATTGAAATTCTTGCGGTAGGTAGGTCGTTATGGCAAAAGTCATCATCTTAATGTCTAGTAGGGAAATCAAATCAACAAACTGTCTTTCCATTTACACTTTAATTCTGAAAGCTAATTCACCACGGAAAACTCAGGTTTTATGTTCAAGTAGTTATTTTACATTAGGGTAAGAGTTTGGCTGAGTTTGCCTTCTTGAGGTTTAATGGAAGATTTGTGAAATAATGTAAAACTAACCAAAAGAAGAGATAATATGAAATACTGCACAATTACCCATATTTGAGCTAATTATTGTGGAGAGTCTGAAAATTTGAATATTTCAAGATATGCATCTATTATTTCTTTAAAATAAGAAGAATAATTAGAACCAGGCTCCAAGGTTGTCACATATAATTTCCTTTTATTGTTATGCATAGAAAATAATGATAATTGATTTTTTTATAGTAAGAATTGCTTCCAAATTAGTATGGCAATGTTAAAGCTATTTATAAGTCCCTGTAATCTTATTTATTTCTCAAAAAAGCCATGCCTCTTATATTTTATATGGTAATTTTGCCCAGACTCTGTTCAAAATATTACTCATTTTGATTTAATGCAGTGCAAGTATATGAGTTATTGTTTGACTCATTAAGGTTACCATGGTAATCATCCATGAGGACCGGAGAAGATCAGTGATATGACTAGGGTACAAGAAGTTATTCATGTCTAAAGTAGAGTCAAAACAGAGATGACTGGACACTACATCCCATGTTGTTTTCACTTCTCTTTCTCTGTTCCAAAGTTCTAGTTCTTCATCTTCAACAAATGTTCTTGTAGGGGAAGAAAAATAATTTTTTCTTCAAACCTTATGCATTCTTAGTTGGGAACAGATTCCTGTAACAAAAGACAGATTAAAAAGAGAAAAACAAACAGAAGTTTATTAGCATGTACATTTCATATATACATGGGAGACACCCAGGGAATGAGTATTTCTCCATGAGGTGGCTTTGAGTTCAGGCTTACGTAATATTTTTAAAAACGAACAGTAAATTTTTAGAGAAGTGACAAGACAAAGGAAAAGGACTTTGAGTTTCTAGAGGCAGCAATTTGTGGAAAGGTAAATCAATGGCAGATGAAAGGCTGGTTAATGAAGCTTGTTAATGTAGATTCCTCTGGTGCCATCTCCACGCCGATAAGCATCTAGAGATGTCTTCTATGGTTAACTTTTGCTCTCTTTGGTAGAGAGGATAGGAGGGATACCTTTTGTCTTTATCAATCTATCTCCTGCTTTCGGCAAATAGAGGGAGGGCAGAGAGCTTTCCTGCATCTGCTTCTTCTTAATTGCCTTTAGCTTAACAATCCTTCATATTTTGCAGCAGCATATTCTGGTTTCCCACATCCTGTAATTAAAACAGAACCTCTTAGTACTCTCTTTCTTAATTCCCATCCTTCAAGTCAGGGGTTGGCAAACAGTAGCCAATGGGCCAAATCTGGCCCACCACCTGTTTTGGTAGGCCTCACAAGCTTAGAATGGTTGTTATATTTTTAAATGTTTGCAAAAATTTTCTCATGACATGTGAAAATTATATAAAATTCAAATTTCAGTGTTGATAAATAAAGTCTATTGGAATATAAATATGCCCATTTGTTTAATGTGTGGTATGTGGCTGCTTTCATGCTATGACAGCAGAGTTGAGTAGTTGTCACAGAGAACGTGTGGCTTGCAGTGCCTAAAATATTCACTATCTGGCCCTTTACAAAACAACTGTCCTGCTCTAGGTCAATCCTGATCTGCAGGACTTTTGGACATAGAAAGAGAAGCTCTCTTGTCTGAAGTGCTAACTTAGGCACATCTGATCAGCCTTTCCTGCTTTTCTGACATTTTCCATAGTAAATTCTCTTTCTGCAATTTTGAGTCTTGCGTGGACACAAAAGGTGACAGTTTGTACCTGTGCTATTCAATATGGCAGACACTAGGCACATGTGGTTGTCAAGCACTTGAAATGTGGCTGGTGCAAATGTAGATAACCTATAAATGTAAAATAAGCACCAGATTTTGAAGAATTTGTACCAAAAAAAGAATGGAAAATCTCTCACTGAAATGATAATATTTGGGATATACTGGATTAAATAAAATATACTATTAAAATTAATTTCACCTGTTTCTTGTTGCTTTTTAATGTGGCTACCAGAAAAATTAAAATTCCAATATGGTTCACATCATAGTTCTTTCGGACAGTGCTGGTTTGAATCCTTTCATTCCTGATCATTTTCCCATTTGCAGACCTCTGGCGAGTCACTAGAAAAACCCGTTAACAGGTGCTTTATTAGAGCTCACCACCTTCTTGTTTCTACGTGACCCACTCTGCCAATACGGGCGGAAAGTTGTCTGCTTCACCAGACAGGTAGACAGCAGTTTAATCGTGCACAAGTGTCTTCAGATTTGCTGTTACCAGTTAAATTAATTTGAAACATGTTATTTTTTCTAATGGGAGAAAAAAAAATTTTTTTTAAATAACATTTTCCAAATTACAGCAGTTAAGTGTCAGTCAACGGCAGACTGAATACACAAAGGGGTTCCCATAAGATCATAATGGAGCTGAAAAATTCCTATTGCCCAATGACATTGTAGCCATTGTGATGTCGTAGTGCAATGCATTATTCATGGAGAAGCAATAGGTTAAGCCATACAGCCTAGGTATGGAGTAGGCTGTATCATCCAGGTTTATGTAAGTGCACTCTATGATGTTAGCACAACAAAATTGCCTAACGATGCATTCTCAGAACACATCTTTGTCATTAAGTGCAGCATGGCTGTACTTTCCAAACTTTATAAATTACAGCATGGAATACAGAAACAAATGTATGTTAGGGGTTTCTTTTTACAAACTTCAACATGATAAAACAATGGTCAAAGAGTCATAGCAAAAATTTTATGTTGACTTCAAGTACCTAGAGAATGTCATCTTATGTTCCTATTATACTTTCAAATCACAACTGGGGTAACATGCTAATTCTTATTTGATTTTTAAGTTTGCACATTTCTTCTCTGCAGTTTCATTTCCACTCAACCCTCTTTTTTTCTAACTTAGTTTTTTTAAAAAAATCAGTTAATCTTGTGCATAATTTAAAGAGTAAATTATAGTTTTCAAGCGTTACTATGAATAAATATTAATTCCCAGCCCTTCTCCCCAAACCGCATTTTACCTCTTTTCCTTCTTTAGAGGCAACATTTTTGACTTCTTAATTTTTAATGTTTTGGTGTTTATCTCTACAGCTTTAAATAAAACACTTATGTTGCCTTTTTTTTTAATTGTAGGAATTATCTAATTATTTTCCACTATCCTAGATCAGGATATACCTCTCTTTCAGGTTTCTTAACCCCCACTACACACATGAACATTTCCTATACACCCATTTTCTCAGTATAGTTTTATTATAATTTTAGCTCAATAATTTGACTATAGAAATTTTATTCATAGTTGAGTCAAGTTGAGCCACTGATAAGACATAACTAAAGAAATAATTAGGGAACTAGAAAATTGGAATTACCCAGAATTCAGCTTATATAGATAAAAAGAAGAGAAATTGTGAAATTGGGTTAAATGGACATGAAGGATAGAGTAAGAACGCTCAGCATGTTCCAGTGTGAGTTCAGGAAGGAGAAAATGGAAAGCATGAGAGGGAATTAAGTGTCAAAGAGACAATGTAGATTAAGGAAGAGCGATCAATTGGCTAGCAGGATTTTCTTTTTTAAAATAGTACTCTTATCTGTAAAGACTGAAGGTGAAATAAAGACTTTCCCTGATAAAGTCTGAGAGAGCTGACTGTTCACAAACCCATCATACTAAAGGATGTACTTCTATAAGAAGAAAATCAAACCTAGAAAGAAGGATCAGTACCTAAGAAGCCATGGTTTTTGTTTGTTTGTTGTTTTTTGTTTTTTGGTGGTTGGCTGGTACAGGGACCTGAACCCTTGACCTTGGTGTTATAACACTGCACTCTAACCAACTGATCTAACCATCCAGCCCCTAAGAAGCTATGTTGAGCAACGAAATTGGTAAACAAGTTGGTAAATATAGATAACTACAGATAACAATGACTGTTTAAAAAAAAAAAAAACCACAATAAGAAGAGCAATAATGGCTATTTGGGGGCAGGGGGATAGGGTTCAAAATAAAATGGAATTAAATATTATATGATCTATCATGGAACATTGAGGATGGGTTTATATGGAGTTAAAGGGTTCTAAGTACCTTGAATAGTTCAGGAGGAATCTAAGCATGTGATTACACTCAAAATGGTAAAGTCAAGTAGGTATATTAAACTATCTTAGCAATAGAACAGAAATAAGATGTATTGTTTTTCAAATAAATAAATGGAAAATAAAAAAGGAGGGAAAAAAAAGCAAAGAAAATGGTAGGTAGATAGAACACTCAAAATAATGAAGAGAAATCCACACATATTTGTAGTAACAATAAATATAAATGGTTCAACATTCCTCATTACAGACAGAGCTTCTTAGGTTAGATAAAAAACAAAATCTAACCATGTGCTGTTTATAAGAGACACATATAGGTCACACATGAGAAAGGTGGAAAGTAAAATGATATTTTTTTAAAAAGTGACTATTTGTTAAACCAATAATTAAAGTTTCTGGATGGCAGAGACTGTCCAGTTCTCCACTCCCACCCCCCACCCCCACCTTGTGAATAGTCTTTATTTTTTAGAGCAGTTTTAGGTTCACAGCAAAATTGAGCAGAAAATACAGAGTTTTCATGTACCCCTCCCTCCCTTCCTGCTGCCTTCCCATCATCAGCATCCCTCACCAGTATTACAATGGATGAACCAACATTGGCACTTCATTATCACCCAAAGTACATAGTTTACATCAGGCATCACCTTTTGTGTTGTATGTTCTATGGGCTTTGACAAATGTATAATGACAAGTATCCACCATTATAGTACAGAATAGAGTATATTCGTACAGAATAGTTTCACTGCCCTAAAAGTTCCCTGTGCTACACCTATTCATCAAGACTCTATTTTATATTTATCTTTTTATCTGCCACAGAGCCATGCTTATTTTGGGGGTTTGAAAGTCTATGCTTGGATCTGTTTTAGTGAGTCTCCTCTGATTGAATTCATGATAATCAGAGAAAATGAAAATTTTTTGACAGTTCCAAATACTAGATTTTTAATGACTATGCTGCCGCCACTGCCACAAAGTACCCTAAGTCTTTTCCAGGCAATATTCAGAAAATGATATTTCTTGCATAAACAGAAAATAAATCTCCTCCGTTTTATTTTCTAGAACTAAGAATGTTTATCTCAGATATAGGAAAACTTCCCACTGACATGCTATTTGTGGTAATTAAATAATTTGAATGTTCTGTGAAGGATTTCCAAAGTATTTTGATTTTCTTTTTTGAGCTTGTGATTATTCTTAAGAGAATTTTCACAAGCTGGAGCCCTATGTGTCAATCATCAAAGATCCCTGGACAGAAAGAACATCATCCATCCAGTTAACAATGCATCAATTGATCTTAACAAAAGATTTCTATGCCTTTTATAGACTAAACTGTACTGAAATCCTCTGTATTAGTTTTCTATTATGCACAACAAATTACTCCAAAATTTTGTGACTTAAAACAAACATTTATGACCTCATAATCTCCATGAGTTAAGAATATGGGAGCATCTTAACTGTGTAGTTCTGGCTCAGAGCCTCTCATGAGATTTCAGTCAAGATGTCAGTTGGGACTTCAGTCATCTGAGGGCTTAACTGTGGCTAGAAGATTCACTAAGATGGCACTCTCACACGACTATTGGCAGGAGGCCTCAGGTCCTTGCCACATGGGCATCTCCAATTGCCACTTGAGTGTCGTGATGACATGACAGTTAAGCTTTTCCCAGAGTGAGCGATCCAAGAGACAACAAGACAGAAGCTATCATGTCTTTATGACTCAGTCTTTCAATGTCACACACCATCATTTCTGCAATATCTTATTTGTTACACAGGTCAGACCTATTCATTGTGGGAGAGCACTATACAAGAGCATGAACCAGGACACAGGGATTGCTGGGGGATCGTTATGGAAATTGGCTACCATAATCTCAGATATGGACATCAAACTAGTGTTTAGAAAGGATACAGGAAATATTTTTAGGAAATAAAAGAGTTTAGAATCTAATACCTATTTTCATTTTCTCTATCTTACATAATGACAATTCTTATTTAAAATCAACATTTTGACCTTCCCTCAATTTCTACCTTTTCTGGATGTATTGAGCCCACGACTCTTGAAAATTATGAAAAGGGGTGAAACGTAGAGGTTTGTTCTCTCTCACTGTTTAGAAATATTGAGTTTTTAGTGGTCACTCTGGTATGAATACCTCACTATATGTATAACTTGATAAGTATATGAGGGTACTTCAAAAAGTTCATGGAAAGATTTGTATTATCTTTCAATTCTATTTTTTCATGAACTTTTTGAAGTACACTCATATGTATGTCTCATTTGAAGTGAAAACTATCTTCCACCCCTACAATAATTATCTTCATTTTATATGTAGTTTTTTCTAAAGACAGAGGTTATCTTTTTTGTCAAAATTTTAGCTGTTTTAATGTGATTGAACCCACATTAAGCGGAAGAAAATGTTTCATTTTTCTTCTCTTCTTATTTTATAATCTGAAATTTTCCTGTAGTTCAATAAAATTAATGCCTTTAACATTTCCCATCCATAATAGAACCATAGTAGAAAGTGTTTTTATAATATTTTTTAAGGGGATGATGTATGAAAATCTGCCTGTAATTGGCTAAATGGAGACATTAGAGAATCAAATACCTCATCCCATTTCAAAGGGCTGCTTCCATGGGGCAATATAAGCTTTGAAAAGTGGATGCAATTTTATGAGATTGGTGGTTCATGATGCATTATAATCTAGAAAGTGTGCATTTCATTTCAAATCAAGATCTTGAAAGTAACGCTCCTTACTTATAGCTGCACTATTTTAATGAAAGCTCAGAAATAATTATTTTAATACCATCATTCTATGTTTAAATGAAAACCACAAAAATTTGACTTAGAACTTTAGAACTTAAAGCATAAAAGTTGCTAGAGTCTATTTAATGTGTTTAAAGGATTTGATTTAAATAAATAGCTGCCACTACCACCCAACCTCAATCCAGGTAATCTTGTGGGGATCCCTTATCTCTCTGCTTGCACAGTGTAACCTGGGAGAACTGCAGGTTCCCAGGGTCCTGAACATGGCCATTTTTACTTTTTCTGAAATCTTCATGACTACCCACTTCTCTGGGTTAGAGAACAAAAGAGAGGGCATTGTTTTCACAGATTTTTGCATCAAAAGTCCCTGAGGTCTCACCAGTGTGAGGGTTCATCCCCAGACTCTTCAATTGGAACCTGCCCATTGCCAAAGCAGCAGGATCTGTTCGTGCCTTCCCTAAAGCAGGCTGGTGGGATAAAGCAGGTCCCATAGGAAATCAGAGCTTATGTCTTCGAATCTGCTATCCTTCTAGCTGCAGTGTTCTCTCTGGCCTGACCCAAAGCTCAGCTGCTCTGCTGGAGCCCAGTGAGGAAGTCCAGAGGGTTTGGGCTGTTGTCCAGGCATGGGGACCACGGCCAGCCCTTGCCTGCTGATCTCCTTTACCTTGCTTGGGTCCTTTGCTGGCCTATTGGAAACACATGTCTCTTTTCGATGGTAGGGTTCAGCAGGTAGGATTCGATCCCAGAACTGTTGGTGGTCATCTTTACCACTATCTGAGGGGAACTGCTAAAGAATGAAACCAGCATAGAAGAACATAGGACCAGGAAATGGAAAGAGACTCATTTCTGGGCCGCTGCCAGATGACTCTTGGATTTGTCAATGAAAGAAGCCAAAAAACTCCTCCTTCTTGTTTTTAAGTAAATTTGAACTGGGTTTGGGTTACTTGAGACCAGAAAGAACCCTTCTTAAAAGCAGCAATTATGATATGAAAGTATTGCTTGTAAAAACAAATGTTGTCTCTTGAATTTCAACCAATAGTGAGGGAAGAATTTGATTGTGTTTTTTGTTGAGCAGTGGCTGAGAAAAAAACCACAGATTTCCAAAGTAAGTCCTTAGAATGGCCTTTTGAGGTGCTACAAAAAGAATAAAAATGAGATTATACATAAGTGTTAGAAAGACACTAAGAATGTTTTAGGAGAAAAGACAGTGGAGAAAACAAGGACTAATGGTAATGTAAAGAGATTTGGACTGGCTCAATACCTGAATTAAGACTGAGGAGAAAGCTAGCGGATTTAGTCCACAAATGCTTTGAGGCAACACTAAATAAGAGAAACACTTTCTCCCTGTTAAGGGAATTTCAAGAGAGCCATCTGGAGAACTGGGAGCAGTAGATAAAATAAGGACCACTTGCCTGGGTCAGTTTTCGGATGTAAATTTTAGGGTGGGGATTGGTAAGGATAAATGCCATTTGTCCTCTGACTTGCTCCTAGGTTCTATTGTCCTATGACTTCAGATGCAAAGTCTCAAGACTTTGGGAGCTACCAGGCCAGACAGAGTTAAGAACCATATTAAAATAAACGGAAATTCTAAGTTCTGAGTCTGACTTTTGCTTTTGTCTCAGGGAACAACATCTCCTTAGTTTATGGTTTCTACTAACATGCTAGAGCCAGTGGTGTGGTGAGGTCCTTGGGACAAATATAGGGAAAGCATCTGCATTTGTGTGTGTGTGTGTGTGTGTGTGTGTGATCAAGGCACAAGAACTCTCTATAGTGTACTTTTAATTGTTATGCCCTTTATCTGGTGGCAGGCACTTTGATGAACTGAGAGAGAAGCTGATTTGGGGACTCATGCTGTAGACACTGGGCCGTGTGTTGCAGAAGCAACAGAACAGAGGAGGAGGTGGCTTCACCCCTGTGAGTTGGGAATACTTAAAGGTCAAATGTAGAGAATCCACAAATGTTACTCCCGCCACACCTGCTTCACCTGTGAAGCAAATGCTGACAACTGTCTCTCCTCAGTTCCATTTCTATCTATAAAGTAGCCCTCTTTGTGATTTTTTCCTCTTAAAGCTACCCTTATGCTGGAGGAAGAGAAGAGAGACTAAAGGAAAAACGAGGGAAATAAAATTCAAGAGACTCCTCCAGGCCCTTGAAGGAAAAGGAGATGTTTTAGCAAGGCTTTCATAGTAGAAGCTGTGATGGTTAATGTGGACAAAACAGGAAGTCAGGTAATTCCCAGGGCAAAGGAAGGTGACAGTGAGTCATGAAGCCCATGTACGTTTCAAAGCATCCAGTACTGCTTGGGAGCGGGCATCAGGCAGGGCTTCGAGTTCTGCTTTGCAAATGCTCAGCCTCTGTCTCGCTGTTTCCACCACGTTATTTTTAACATCTAAACCACTCAGTCACATTTAGTGATGAAATGTGAATTAGAGCAGTATCACTGGGATCATTTCTGATTCTCATCTTAAAACCTTGCTTTTGTGTCTGAGAGAAGCAATAGATTCATAGACGAGAATATATTTATATACAAAAACATTCCATGTTTATGCTCACCGCAAGGTGTAACTTGAATTACACTGGAAAATTGTGTGTTTAAAAATATGTATCTAGTAAATCCTGTGTCTTTCGGGGAAATGAGACCTGTTATTAGGCTGAGGCATTGGCTGGCTATTCATTCTCCTGGTCAAGACCTCGAGGTGTGGCAATTTAAAGTTTAGCTCTGGAACAAGCAGCCCTTTCGCCTTGGAAACCTCTTTTTCTCTACTGTTGCTAGGTCCTCCAGCCTTGTTCCAGCACTGCACATAATAGCTTCTTGTGAGGAAATGACATTTAGAGCTCTCTTGATCTGTCAGCCTAATACCAACATTTTAAAAATCACATGTTAGTGAGGTCCTCTCTTTTTTAAGTCTGAATTATTTTGCTTCCAAGGCTGAAAATATATACAAGAAACAATTTAAAATTGACACCAGCATTTGTGCAATTATTTCTGATTTAACAGTATTTATTTTCCATGCTGAAAATGGTTTCTTTAATGAACAAAATATAACATAAAAAAATAACTGTAAATGAAGGGCTTTCTTATCATACATCAGTACCCCAAAGCATTTCCTTTCCAAATAGGTTACCTTGGGTAAAAGTAGATAATTATTAATTGAGTAGACTGTTCTGCATTTTCACTTTCTTTCAAGTGCTTGGCAAGTAGTAGATGCTCAATAAATAACTGTTAAAGGTTTTGAATGAATTAATGAGTGCCTGATGAATCAGACCTGCCTAATTATTTTATATTGAGCTTCTGATCAATATAAAAGTATTGTTCTTGTTGGAAAAAATATGCTTTAATTATCTCGAAGGGATATCAACATTGCTATATACAGTTTTAATTTTAAAATTGCTTTATTATGAAAAATTTTAAACATGAAGCAAAGTTGAAAGTATTTGATGGTTATTTGTACACTATCACCTAGATTCTACTATTTATATTTTACTATACTTGTTTTATCACCTATACCAACCCATTAAGACATCTGTACACTCCCTCTGTATACATCAGAATGCATATTACCTATTAGAGTTCAGTATTTGTCTAAAGTTCTTCTTTTGATGTAAAATTTACAAATAATGAAACAAGCAAATAGTAAGTGTGCATCCACTAAGTTTTGATGAATACAAGATATAGAATATTACCATCACTCCAGAAAGTTCCTTCATGCTCTTTCCCAGGCAAAGCCTGTCCCCATCTCACACCCTACCCTCCAACAGGAAACCACTGTTCTGATTGTTATCCACTATAGATGAGATTTGCTCATTCTAGAATTTATATAAATGGAATCATACAATATGTACTCTTTTATGTGAGGCTTCTTTCACTCAGCATGTTTTTGAGATTCATGCATTTTGCAGTGCCTATTGGTAGTTCAGTCCTTCCATTGAGTTGTATTTTATCATATGAATAAAGTTTGCTTATCCATCCTCTTCTTGTGAAATGGTTTCCAGCTTCAACCATTAAAAATAAAACTGCCATGAACATTTCATGTACAAGTCTTTTTGTGAACATATTTTCCTTTCTCTTAGGCAACATTTAGGAGGAATTACTGGATCATACAGTAGATGTACATTTAGTTTTATAAGAAACTGCCAGACCTGCTAAAGGAGTTGTGTAATTTGTACAGTCACACCAACAGTATTTGAGAGTTCTGATTGCTCCAAATCCTTGCCAACATTTGGTGTTGTCAGTCTTTTTAATTTCAGCGATACTGGTGGATGTGTGTTGTTTCATTGTTTTTAAAATTTACATTTCCCTAATGACTAATGATGTCAAGTACTTTTTCATGTGCTTTTTTAAAGGCCATTGTGATGTGCTGCTATGGGTTAAATATGTTTTCAAAAGGTTCATGTATTGGAAACTTAGTCCCCACTGTACTGGTATTAAAAGGGCAGGAAATCCTACTATGGGAATTGAAAGGTGGGGCCTTTAAGAGGTGATTTGATTGTTAGGACTGTACCCTCTCAAATAGATTAATCCATTGATGGGTTAATAAGTGGTCATGGGCATGGTTGTGATGGTTTTATAAGGAGAGCAAATGAGCAGGTTAGCTTTCTCTTGCTCAAGCCATCCACCATGTGATAACCCATGTCTCTGTGGAGAGTCACCACCAAGAGAAAGGACCTCACCAGATGTGTTCCCTGGATTTTGGACTTCTCAGCCTCTGAAATTGTAAGAAATAAATTATATTTCTTTATAAATTACCCTGCCTCAGGTGTTCTATTATAAGCAACAAAAACAGACTAATACAAGTGCCTAGGAAAATATTTGCCCATATATATTTATTATTATTAAATTTTAGGAATTATTTATATATCCTGGAGACCAGTCCTTTTTCAGATAATATGTTTTATGAAGCTTTAGTGCTGGAACTTTTATGTTTAGGTCTAGGATCTATCTCAAATTGATTTTTGTGTATGGTATGAGGTAGGAGCTGATGTTCTTTTTTTTTTTTCCTTTCCATATGGATATCCAATTATTCCATCATCACTTATTAAAAAGACTATTCTTTTCCTATTGGATTCCTTTGGACTCCTTATCAAAAAAATCAGATGGCTGCATAATTGGGGGTCAATTTCTTGGCTCTATACTGTCCTATTGATCTATCTGCCAATCATTATGCCAGTACCACACTGTTTTGGTAAATTTAGGGTTATAGTAAGTCATAAAGTCAGGTAATGTAAATTCTTAACTTTGTTCTTTTTTTGGCTATTCTATATCCCTCGATTTTTCACATAATTTTATATTTAGTGTCTCAATTTCTATAAAAAATTTGCTGAGGGTTTGATTGTAATTGTATTGTTTCTGTAGATCAACTTCCAGGAGAACTGACATTTTAATAATATTGAATCTTCCAATCTACAAAATAGTATATCTCTACATTTATTTAGATATTCTTTACTTTCTCTCAGTAATGCTTTATATTTTTTAGGGTAGAGGTCTTAGAAGTCTTTTGTTATATGTTATAGGTATATATATTGTATTATACTATATATGTTATGTCATATATTCCATGTTACATATAGTATTTTACATATGTTCTACATTACATGTTATGTTTTATATTATGCTATATTGAATTTTTCCATGATTTTTGATACTATAAATGGAATCAACTTAAATTTCATTTTCCAATTGTTTGTGACTCTAATTATTTTTTGTATTAACTTTGCATCCTGCAACTTTACTAAATTCAGTTAGTTCTAGCATTTGTTTTGTAGATTCTTCTGGCTTTTGTACATAAATACCTATGTCATCAACAAATATAGATGGTTTTACTTTTTCCTTTTCAATCTTTCTGCCTTTTACTCCTTTTTATTTTTCATTTTGCCTTATTGAACTGGTTAGAACCTCCTCCTGCACAATATGAATAGAAGTGATGACAGTGGGCAAACTTGCCTTTTAATAGTCTTAAGGAGAAAACATTCAGACTTTCACTGTTAAATATGAAGTTAGCCGCAGGCTTTTAAAAGATGTCCTTTATCAGGTTGAAGAAATTCCCTTTTATTTTTAGTTTGCTAAGAGTTGATATGATGTGTAGGAGTTGAATTTTTTTTCTGCTTCTATTCAAATTATCACATATGCTTTCTCCTTTATTCTATTAATATGGTGAATTACATTCATTGATCTTTAAGTGTTAAGTAACCTTGCATTCCTGAATTAAACTCTATTTGGTCATCGCTTATCATGTTTTTTATGTGTTGTTGAGTTAAACTTGCGATTATTTTGTTACGAATTTATTGGTGTCTACGTTCACGAAGCATGTTATTCTGTAAGTTTCTTTTTTACACTGCCTTTATCAGGTTTTGGAATTAGGATGATGCTGGTTACACAAAATGAATTGGGTGGTGGTCTCTCATCCTTTATTTTCTGAAGGAGTTTTGGTAAGATTCGTGTGACTTCTTCCACAAACATCTGATAGAATTTACAAGTGAAACCATCTGAGTCTGTAGTTTCCTTTCTGGAAAAGTTTTTAGCTATGAATTTAATACCTCCAAGACATAGGGCTATTCTGTCTCACACTCTACATCTAGTCCATCAGCAAATCCCGTGGGCTCGACTTTCAAAATATATCCAGAATCTCACCTCTTCTTATCATGTCTTAGACCACACATCCACGGTCTGTTTCTGGATTATTGCAGTAACCATTTATCGGACTTTTTGCTTCTACTCGTTCTCCCCATAGTCTATTCTCTGTATAGTGGCTAGTGTGCCTGTTAATGGAAGTCTGACTGTGTCACTACTTGAAACTCTCAACCAGAATAAAAGTCAAAATCCTTTCAGTAGCCAATAAGGTTCTGCATAGTCTAGCACTGCACTGTCCCTCTCATCCCTCACTCTTCTACTTTTCCTTTCACTGACTCCTCTCCACACTGACCTCTGTGCTGTCCCTTGAGCAGGCCATGCATACTTTGCCCAGGGCCTTTATACATGCTTTGTCTTCTGCTTAGCACATGTTTCCCCCAAATACATACAAGTCTTGCTCCCATATTTCCTATAAGTTTTGAACAAGTGTCATTTTCTAAATGGAACCATCTCTGAACAACTTATTTAAAATTCCCAATGCCCCCTTGCATTTCCTGTCCCTTTTCCCTTTTTTCTTGTTCTCTGTACACTTACGATTATCTAATATACTATACACTGCTTACTTATTTTGTTTGTTTGTCCCTTGTCTCTTTAAGTTTCATGAGAGCATGGATTTTTGTTTATTTTATTCTCCATTGCATCTGAGAATCTAAAATAGAGCCTGGCTAATAGAAGATACTCAACAAACATTTGTGAAAAGAATGCACTGCATGCCTGGAATCAGATAGTATTTTCAAGAGAGAAAAACTAATATGTATGAGGTTTCCAAAACCAACTTTGATGACAGTACCTTTGCACTAATACCCTTACCTTTCCTCATTTAAAAAATGAGGTGTTTTTTTTTTTTTTTTGAGTTTGGATCTTTTGTAAATAAATGGCATTGTAAGACAATGATTTCATATCATTGTTTGGCAACAGTATCATGGGACTTACTCTCAGGAGGAATACGTTATTTTACAAAAGTTGGCAGAAATGGAAGGTGGGGTTGCTAAATGAAAATTGTTAGTTATCAATCCCAGCAATCCTTTCCCTATGCTATAATACTTTGCATTATAGTACATCCCTACGAGAGTTCTATGCTTTTCACTCAGTAAAAAAAAGGATAAGATAGGAAAGAGAGAAGTCCAGTGATTTGACTAAATGAAGTTTGCAAACACCAATATTTTAGACTATCCTTTGTTTGGTGCCTTTGAAGATTTCATGCTTTGGAGCAAGGCACAATGAGATTTGGGAATCTAGAGAAGTATGCCTTTTATTTGAGACATGGAAAAGGATACTTGTGAAAGGAGAGGTAGAAAAGAATACCAGGTATAATACACGATATGGTTTGAATGTATGTGTCCCTCTAAAATTCATATGTTGGAACTTATCCACCAAAGTGATGGTATTAAGGTGGGGCCTTTTGAGAAGTGATTAAGTCATGAGGGCTGTGCCCTGGTGAATGGTGAGCACTCTTGTAAAAGAGGTAGAAGTGAGCACTCTACTACCTTTCGTCTTCCATCTCCTCTGCTATGTGAGGGCACAGTGTTTGTCCCTTCCCCTTCTGTCATGTGAGGAACAGCCCTCACCAGACACCGATTCTGCTGTCACCTTGATCTTGAACTTCCCAGCCTCCAGAACTGTAAGAAATAAATTTCTGTTTTTTATGAATTACCCAGTCTGAGGTATTTTGTTATAGCAGCACAAACAGACTAAGACAGTGTACATCTAAGACAGATCACTTTTAAGAGAAATTGCATATATGTGGAAGTGGAGTTGAAATTGATCCCTCAAAACTATTTATGGCCATATACCCCTTGGAATGTCTTTAAAGGTATGATCCCAGTTTGAAGATTGCTGCTATAGTTTTAACTCCATTTTTCTGCAGCTTTGGTCCGCTTAAATCATTTTGGTAAACATAGATTTAGTGGAGGGGATGGGCTTTTTGTGATATAGATTTTTAATAACTGTAAGCTTACCTAAGATTTTCTTTACATCTAGAATAATGAAGATAGAGACTGAGGTTAGGAATGCTTGTGAACTGTTTGCACGTATGTAAGCAGCCTCCTTCTAGCGAGTTGCTTCATCTTCCCTCACAGGGTCTTCTTTGGGATACAGAACCTTCATCGTGACTGATTGAAAATAGCAGCTTCTTCTAAGTGCTTTGTAACCCAGAATATGTGGAAGCTTTAAGAGAATTGTATTGTAAACTTCTACATCAAAGCTCCCTTTCTTTCTAAATGTATTTGGAAACTTTCCATGTATACTTAAAAAGAGAATCATATTGTACTTTTCTTTGTAGCTGTGCTTTTCCTTTTAGATCATTGTGTTAACTATCTGTTTCTGCAGAACAATTACCCCAAACTTTTTGGACTAAAATAAAGAATACTTATCATTCCACAGTTTCTGGGGGTCATAAATTTAGGAGTGGTTTAGTTGGGTGGGTTTGGCTTTTTAATTTTCAAAAATGATTTACTTTACACACTGATTTGCATATGCCATTTTCATTCAATGACATATCTTGGAGACCTATCTATATTGAAACATAAGTATCCACTACTGTTTAGTATCCACAGTAAGAATGCACCATAATTTACTTAACTGTAAGTCCCCTATTGATGTCCACTTTGCTAGGTTTTTACTATTGCAAAGAAGATTGCAATTAACTTCTTTACACATATATCCCTATACATTTGTGGTTGAACTATCCAGCATTCACTCCCAGCTTCTCTCTTCTCAACAATACTCAGCTTTTCTATGTGCCTTTGGGGAAGACAGCCCATTCTTATCTTTGAGCATAGATACTGATTTGATTTAAGTGATGTAGCAAAGTCATTGGTTCAGAGGAAAGCCTATGCCTCAATCAAGTCCAATTAGATAAATAAAAGCAATTTTGCTTGGAACGTTGACACTAAGGTGCTTTCTACATCCTATAAAATATGTAGCCACAATTGGAACTGATATTAATTTAATGACCACTATGGAAGCCATTGTTTGGATAAAATAAACCCTGGAAATCAGAGTGGAGAGGAGAGAATGTTGACAGCATTGTTCAGCCCTGGGTCACTCAACCCTGAAGTCCATCTGAGGCGGATGTTGTTGGTGCCCCACCTGTATCCACTCTCTTTACTGCTTTAGTGCACACTGGCCTGACTTCTTACCGTTAGTACCGAATTCGTTGTCTGAGGGATTTCTCTCTATTGGAGTCCTCTTTGCCACACACTAGCAGAATGGAATTAATGTCCCTCAAGGGCAGCTCTCAACCATGCACCCCTAAGATATCTCTCTAAGGCATATGTTTTACACTGGTTCTCAGGGTTTCCATAGTGGAATTAAACTCTAGTTGTCCATAGTGGAAATTAGCTTGATAATGCACCCTATACCATCTCATTCCTGTTTCACTTTCCCACTCTCTTCTTGGTGTTTTCTTCATCTCCCAAAAAACAGCTCAAATTATGGACCATCTTACACCTGCATTTTCTAGGCCTGTAGGTCAACAAACCTTTTTTATTGGTTAAGCCAGATTGCATTGATTTTCTGTTATTTGCTAGAAAAAGGGTTCTAAATGATACATACCTTTTGTGAGCATGTCTGAGGGGTCAATTTTTGGACATATCTGAGCAGTGAATATTTTGGGGCTAAAAGGAGCATACATTTTACATTTGGGTAGACATTGTCCTCCAGAACGGTTATACCCATTTGCAAGAGATTTATCTCTTTAAAAAATAATTCTTGCTAAAGTTAACCAGATTTTTCTCTTTTCTTTACAAATTTATCCAATGGCACAGAGTGCTAAAGTGAATTTAAATAACCTGAAGCTTTTTAGGCTCTTCATAACCTGTTCCAAGAACTGTCACCCAATCAATTTTATGCTCTGCACATACCTGAGGACTTTTTATGGCAACCCAACACAAAAACAGTCTTTTTCCTTTTTATGGAGCTTTTCGTTTGCTTACTATCAATGAAACTCTGTGGGAGTTATTTCCCCATTAATACCTTTGGTTTTACAGCTACTCATTGATTCAACATTGTAGCCTTGTTGAACCGGACTATCGATTGATTTCACGTGAGACAAGCAAATCAAGTTATACAACATCATCTTGAATTCTCTTGCAGGCTGTGTCCTACCCTCCCCCGATAGTAATGCCATCATAAAAAGTATTGATAGAAATATCTCTCCCAGTGAAATAGTGGGTTTTTTGGCTTTTTTTAAACTAAATACCATCTTATATAAACAAACTTTAATAATACACATTATGTCTTTGAACCAAAAGTAACTGGACCTCAGCTTTTTTCATAACAAAAGACAATCAGTTTTGAGCAGCCATTAGCGCAGACCCATGGGGTGCCATTTAGAACACACCATGTTTAAAGCCTCTACCTCAGTTGACTCTTGGAACTCTGGAGAAAGTGAACTAGTATCTTCCCTCCTTCATTTTTTCTCCCTCTTTGAAATCTTTCTTCCCAAAGCAAGCATTTGGCACATTTTGTATTAGAGGTTTGTCTTGCTCATCCCTCCTTCCCATGTAATCCCATTGACAATTTCAGTGAGGTTCACTGAGGTTTTAACACTTTTTATTTAAGAATACCACAGGGAAAAAGAGACAAAATATTTGTTTAATTGGCTAGAACATGCTCTGTTTCTCTGTGCACTTGAAAAGAACGTATATTTTGCAATTTCTTGAAGTGTTGCATAAATGTTAATGGATCAATTTTGTTGAGAGTGTTGTTCAAGTCTTCTATGTCTTTATTAGTTTTCTGTTTATTTGTTCTTTCAATAATTGAAAAAAGGGTGGGGAAATCTCTGAGTATGATTATGGATTTGTCTATTTCTCCTCATACTTCTACCAGTTTTCAATTAATGCATTAATTCTATTATTAAGTGCATACAACTTTAGGATTGTCATGTCTTCTTGCTGAATTGTACCCTCTTTACTCTTACTAATATTATTTATAATGAAATCTACGTTGTCTTATATTAATAAAGCAACTCCTGCTTCTTTTTTTAAGATTATAATTAGCATGGTATATATTTTCTTATATTTTTATTTTTAACCTACTTATATCTTTATATTTAAAGTAGGTTTCTTAAAAGTAGCATATAGTTGGGTCTTGGTTTTTTTGGCACAGTTTGACAATCTCCATTTTAATTGGGTGCTTAAACCATTGGCATTTAATGTTTATTAGTTATCTGTTGCTGTAGAATAATATTATTACAAACTTAACAGCTTAAAACAACGCACATTTATTATCTCACTGTTTCTGTGAGTCAGCAGTTCAGGCACAGTTTAGCTGGGTCCTCTGCTTTAGGATACCTCACAAGGTTGCAATCGAAGTGTCAGGCAGGGCTGGGGTCTGATCTGAGGCCCAACTGAGGAAAAATCTATTGCCAAGCTAATGTGCTTGTTTGCAGAATTCAATTCCTTGTGCAGCTGTTTGAGTCAATCTGTGGGTGTATAGTTCCCATCAAATTTGAAAATGTTTCTCCATTATTTCTTCAAATATGTTTTCTCTTCTTTCCATCTCCCTTCCCCTTCAGAGATGACAATCACATATGTATTTGTCCATGTGAAGTTGTTTCACAGACCACTGATGCTCTGTTTTTTCCCCCTCTTCTGTTTCTTTCATTTTGGATAGTTCTTATTGCTAAATCTTAAGTTTACTCATATTTTCTTTTAAATTTTAAAAGATTTTTATTACTTTTAAAATATTTTATTGAGGAAGTGTTCTCAGAATAAGGGGATTGAGGGAAGCAGGACAGGAGAGGGAAGTTGTGGAGGATACTAACATTTATAAAGCAAATGTATTTCACAGGGCCTAGCTTCCAAGGTCCTGTAGTTTCAGGTATAGACTAACTTTTTAGGGTTACACATAGAAATGTTAGGCTTGCAAAAGACAAAAAAACTTTCCTCAGGCTAAAGTCTCTGTTGTAGATAAAGAATTGTAACACAGCAAAATTGCTGGTTCCAAGGGCCGATGTCCTTGGTGTAGGTAAACCTAATGATTGTTGCCATGACAATTATCTTACTGTTCTTTTGTAACCATCTATGATCCTTTTCTGTAACTTTCTGGCCTGGAGAATAAATACTGAGAGAAGACCCCAGTTCAGTGTTAATTTTCCAAGGAATGCCTCTCTCTTGAGGGTTTGTGGAAATTAACCCCTTTGGGGCTTCTCACTGCTCAGAAGAAATGGGCTTTGAGTAATCCTTTGCATCTCCATCACCCTGGGGGAGAGGTGACAGGAAGGAGTCAAGGGAAAATGTCACCGTGGCTGGAGACCATCTCAGCCCAATCCTTCAGGCAAGGGTGGGGGATGGGAGAGCTTTTGTACACACTTGTCACTAAGCTAGTGGAAACAAGCTGCCTCTTGCAGGGAATGACCTTCCTAGTGACACAACTCCTAATCAGACAATGACAATTTTCTAGAGAAGGCAGCAGATATGAGTCATTAACAGCTAACACTCACAGTATGTGGAGGACAGATGTGTGGACTGACTAAAGGAATCTGAGCGGAACAACATCCCCTATATTGTTTTATGAGTCCTTATCCCCCAATGCCTTGTACTCAGTAGGCATTCTATATGTGAGTCCCTTAAAGTATAGAACTTAAGCAATATCACATTTCCAAAGAATAAATTATTTCATATGGGTACATTTTCTAGGTATCAATGATTGCACTTTTAATTACTTTTTGATGGGAATGTTTCTCAAATGTATCATATATTGTCCTTACACACCACAGAGAGGATTATGAGATCAAAATGATTTTTCCATGATGACTCAGGTGATAATTTAGGAATCTTAAACACTTTTCTGGGGTGCAAATCAGTAGGGTTTTCCTTTAAATTTTTAGGCGAATGTTGCTGGGCTGTCAGATATCACCTGTGACAGCTCTTAATAGAACACTGGCTTCTTGCAAGTTTCTTCAACTTCAAATCTCTGAGGTCTGAGAAGTCCAATGATCAAACATGTCAGGCTTGTGAGAAAATAAGTGGCGAGTTATGTCCTGAGGGCCTCTCCTAGAGTGGATTATAGGGCTTTAGTGTTTTGGCAATTGACAGATGATGCATTGGGTGCTAAAACACGCTTGTGCTTGGTTCTCATTTGTGGTCCTGCTCTGCATTCGGGGGTGTTCTAGCCTTCAGCATCTGTGGGAACACTGTATTCAGAATCCATTCATTATTAATTGATGATTGACTTTTTAGATGAAAGTGTTGACTCGCCAAATTTCATCCTTATGGGCGTTAAGGAATTGAAGAAGAGACCCAGTTTGCTTTTACTGCTTTTCTGACTTATAACCTTTAAAAGTCATCTGTTGTTTTTACAGTCTGAGATTAGGGAAGGATTTAAAGTAGTGAAGAAATAGAATGAACTGTAAGAAAAAAAGATTAAATTTGCATTTCAGTGTTTCATGGTCTCCAAGACCTTTTTTCTTTTTTTCCAAAATGTCAGTGAATTCAGTGATATATTCTATGTGGTAAACAGGAGCTTATATATGTCTCTGCCTTAACTTGAAGCTGGAAATAGTAAGTATACTACTACCCAGAGCTGTTTTTCCACATGATGTAAGATCTCAGGAACTGAATGTGAATCGAAGGGTGAGTATTGGGATCTATTGGGTTTGGCACAGTGATTTGCTGGTGTCAGATCCATGAGAGCCAATTGTGTGTATCTCCTTCCAACTCCACCTTTAGTAATGACCCATTGATAGCTTGAAATCGGCCATGGTGGGAATATTTACACCATGGAAATTGGCAAACACTACAAATCTGGGCTTTTTAACTCAGAGAGCCAGTTGTTAAACATTTACCAGCATACCACTGGTCCCTAGACCAGTCGCCTTCACCATAAGCACTAATGCTTTGTTCAAGGCCACCTTCTTGGACAAAGAAAACAAATTAGACCCAGGAGAACTCAGAGTCATCAAATTGCTGAAATGTGTGTCAGGAGAGACAACATCAGCAAATCCAATTCCTTCATTTTTGTTTTTATCCAAAAGGAAACTGAGGCTCATAAATGAATGAAAAGCAACTCGCCCAGATCACACAAGGGTACTTCAGAAAGTTGGTGGAAAAATAGAATTAAAAGATGATTCAAATCTTTCTATGAACTTTTTGAAGACCCCTAATATATTGTATAAAGAGTGGGGTTGTAATTAGAATCAGGTCTCTTGACCCTTTGACCAGAGAATCTTAAAAAATTATTTTAAATGATACATATTATTATTAATAATATAAAGTTGATGTTTCAAAATGGAAAAACATAATAAAATTTAGTAAGAAATATATCAGCACTTAATTATGTTAACATTTAATGTATAAAGGGTATTTCAAAAAATTCATGGAAAGAGTCATATTATCTTTCAATTCTATTTTTCCACGAACTTTTTGAAGTGCACTCATATAATTAATGATTGAATACCTACTATGTTCTAGGCACAGAATTGGCAACTTACAGTATTATTTCACTTAACCTCTATCACCATCATATGTATTATAGTCTCCATTTTACCAAAAAGAAAAAAAAAAAAAATCGAAGAGGGGTTATGTCACTTGTGTGAGTTCACACAGCTAGTGTTAGCAGAAGCTGGGATGTGAGCAAGGCCCTTCTGTCTTCATGGCTTACTCTTCTCCACATGCCAGATTGCCTTTATAAACGTGACATTAGCAGGCTGAGATTGCACCCAACGGGGGAAACATTTATTTAATTTAAAAACGCTTTGAAAAGTAGAAAAAGGCTAAGCAGGAAAATGAGATTTTCCTGTTAAACTGCAGTGCTTCTTTCTACAGCACTCTTCCCCATCTCCACATAGAGACATACACAGGAGAACAGGCTGCCGTTTATAGCAGTTAGCTTCCTGCCTCCGCGGTACTCCCTTGAGCTTGCGAGATTCCTGCTGTGTCACACTGAATTGGCCCTGCTGGGAAAATTTACTGATCAATCCTTGATTGCTCCGCTGATAACCCACCATCTATCAACTTGGTTAATGTGTGTCTTATTTGTTTATGTGGTCTACTGGAGGGAAATTTGACACAGCTTCTGTTTACTTTATAGGAAAGCAAAATTTCTTTTTTGTTAAGTTTCATCCACAAGTATGTTTGTGTGTGTGTGTATGTGTGTGTGCTTATTGTATTTAATCCCCTAGTTTATAACAGAAATTCTTCTATGAAGCGAAAGTAATTCTTCATGGATACAACATAACCTTAAACTCTCGTAGCATATATGAACACTTTCTTGAAGCTGAGAAATACACCTCCTCAAGCTAACTGATTAATTTTTAATTTGGGATGTTTTTTTAAAAGATAAAATATTGCATGCTTTGGTAAAGTTTTAGAATGCATTCCCAAGTTGCATTGTCAATTTAAATCTGGCAATAGTTCAAGTAGGCTGTAAGAAACAGATGAAAAGTCTTGGAAGCATGTGTACCCACTAAGGGCATGGGGCTGGGAGGGATATAACTGAAGGGTGTTTCAGAACAGCTGTAAGTCTGGGAGTAAAATCGTGGAATCCCCAGGCAAGATGCAAACTAAACTGCTCCCCTGGTGCTGTATGGAATAAACACAGACACCCATGTATTTGGGCAGGTGAGTATAGCTGCATTCATCTTTAACCTGAGCACAGTCCTCTCTCTGGCAAGGTTGTCTTGGTAGGCTCAATGTGCAGCCGAAGTAGGAATATACAGTGAGTACTGGAGGTGGAGAGTGGGGTGCGACTGGTGAACAATTCAGAGCTTTGAGACTACTAGGAGAGTGATGTGATGACAGAAGGCTCAGCCAGATGTTCTTCTTATTCAAAGCATATTTTGCTTATCTATAGCTGGTTGTCAAATCACCCCACAACAGAGGCTTAAAAAAATAACAATTTATTTTGCTCACCAGTATGGGGGTTGACTGGACTCAGTCTGGCAGATTGTCTTGGGGTCTCTCAGGTGGTTTGAGTCAGTGGCTGGGGCTGGAGCCATCTCGTAGGTTCCTTTAACTCTTCTGTCTGGTGCCTGGGCTCCGGAAACCTAAGCAGCTGGGGACTGGAACAGATGGGACTCCCTGGGCATCTCTCTCTCTCTCTGTGGTTCTCCAACATGGCAGCTACAGGGCAGCCAGACTTCTCATATGGTGGATGCAGGCTTCCCAAGAAGGTGTCCCAAGAAATAAAATTTAAAAGGTGCCAGGAACATAATAGAATACCTAAATGGTAAATATTATGTTCATCCGAAGGGATTTTGAGTTTAGAATTCCAAGCAAACAGATTATAGGTAAAACTCATCCTTCTCCTTATAGTAGAGTATATAAGGCCGATCTGTGGGATTGGAGAGTGTGGGGTGTGTATGGTGTGCGTGCGTGTGTACATAAACAATCTTATGATTCCCAGCACCCGCCAGAAGTTCCACTTGCTCCCAGACGGAAAGAAGAAAGAGGAATTCACAAAGTCCTGTCCCTCTTCACCTCCAGGTTTTTCTTCGCAATCTGAGGTTTTTGTGTGGCCCTGTATTACTTTTAGTCCTCCATGAGGGAACATGTCTAACTACCAAGTTGCACAGCAATAACGAGCATATCTTAGATGAGGCTATGTGTTTTCCTTGGTTCTAACCATGCTTAAGTAGCTCAGCCTTCAAAGCACGTGAACTTAGTTCAGCTCACACATGGGAGGGTACGTGGTTTCCTGTTAACTGGCTGTGAAACAGATTTACTCTGTAAGTAAAAACGTGTTGGGGGCTTGCCTGGGCCGGTCCTGTGGCGCACTCGGGAGAGTGCGGCGCTTGGGAGCGCAGCGGCACTCCCGCCGCGGGTTCGGATCCTACATAGGAATGGCCGGTGCGCTCACTGGCTGAGCGCAGTGCGGGCGACACCAAGCCAAGGGTTGCAATCCCCTTACCGGTCACAAAAAGACAAAAAATTAAGTAAATAAATAAAAACATGTTGGGAATCAAGCAAGGACTCCTTGGTCTAAATTTGGAGAATGGGGAAGGCTTTTTTCAAGAAGTGTGAGGAGGGTAGACATTTTGCTAGGGTAATTGAACCTTAAGAAGCTAGAGTTTAAAAATAGATTATATGCTTACTTGATTAACCCTTTTCATCTCCACTTAAAAATCAATTTGTACCTCCAGGACTAGGAGCTCGTTTTACTTACTCATCTTTAGTTTAAGTTGGTGTTTGTTTAGTTTTAAAAGTACCTTGGATTCTTTTCTTTGAGCTTTTCCTTGTGGTAATTTTTAAGTTAATTGAGAGAAGTCAAGGCCTAAATGTTTGAGAAATGAAATTATATGGCCATTAATTTGTAAGGTTCAGGGAGTTTAAAGTTCATTTCAGAATCATAAATACAGGAGAGATGACAAGTCCAGTTTTATGAACTAAGGCACTGGCTTCAACCACTTAGGGGAATTATCCTAAACCCAGTTTCTAATTGCCTTGATCCAGTTGTATGCATCACCCCCATTTGATTTTGCTTTTTCCAAAAGAATAACAGGTTACACATTTCTTATTCTTTGTATCTTTGGTGCTATTTGACCAAAGGTTCTGTTCTGGGGTATTTATTGAGACAAATCCCTTGGCATATTCTGTTCTCTTGGCCTGGAATCTTTTCCCCATTCATCTTTATCTCTGTGATTCTCACGCATCCTTGAAAACCTTACCTAGTCCTAATGGACAACTCCATTTCTCATTTTGGGTTAGTTGCCTAATCTCAGCATGCATAGACCTTCCATGCACACATTCCTGTATGGTTTCTAACACTTGAAATAAGGCAAGTAATTATCTGTTTAAACATCCATCTCCCCATTAGATACGAGCTTTTTGAGGACAGGATCTTTCTTATTCAACAGTGTACTCCTCCATATTAAAAAAATTACATACACGAGGGGGAAATTGTACCCCACACTCAGGGCACATGGTATGCACATACTAAATGTTCATGAAATAAATGTGTACAGATGACCTAGATTTTTAAATGATGCTTTTCAGAATCCTAAATCAATGCAAAGTTGACTTGATAAAGTGGGGTATGAGCCATTTTGATGAATGAAATACACAGTTTTGAGTCCGGAAGAATAATTTTCTATGCATATTGCAAACCAATAATTATCTTATGGACTAAACCTGGGCAATCAACCAAACTGGGCATTTTGCTATAGTTGGGTTTTATCATCTGTGAAGCCTAGCTGATTGATAAATAATATATTAGTCATCTACTGCTGTGTAACAAATGTAGTGGCTTAAAATAACACACATTTTTGATCTCATAGTTTCTGTGGTTCAGGAGTGTGTGAGGCTTGGCTGGGTTCTCTGCTTCACAGTCTCTCAAAGATTGACTGGGAAGGAGCCACTTCCAAGCTCACGTTCATATCCCTTGTGGGCTGGTGGTCTGAGGCCTTGGTTCCTCACAAGCTGTTGGCTGGAGACTTCCCCTCTTCTTTGTCACATGGACCCTCTCTAGAGTGTCTCACAACATGGCAGCTGCTTCATCAGCGTGAGCAAGTGGGAGGGCAGAGAGAGCCCGCAAGAGAGGGTGTGCTAGCAAGACAAGTCACTCTGCTTTGTAACCTAACCTCTGAAGTGGCGTCCCATCACTTTTGCCATATTCTATTGGTGACTAGATCCAGCCTCCACTTAGAGGAAGGGATTACACAAGGGTGTGAATGCCAGGAGGTGGGGATCACTGGGAGCCATGTCAGAAGCTGCCTACAAAGAATAATGAGAATTTTTTAAAAATACAAATTGGATAACACAATACCTGGAAGTACAAAATTAAAACGTACTAGTGTGATTGAACTAGTAACAGAATGGATATATAACAGAGACAGGAAAGTTTAAGCCCAATTTCTTTAATGCTTTATTCTTTAATCTGTAAGCATTTATTGTCTGTTTGGTGCCTAGCATCATGATACACACCAGGCACCCCAGAGAGGAATAAAACTTTATTCATGACTGAAGGAGTTTACAAATTAGTGAAGGAAATAAGCATGAAGACAGAAATATCAGTGTGGAAAATTTCATAATACACATACTTTAAGAGTGTTTTTGGAGTACAGTGGTAGAGTAGATGTCAGTACATTTTACTTTGAGTTGCTGAAGATCGTGCAAGGAAGTGAGCAATGAGAAAGAGTTCCCTGAGCAGAGAGTGATGGGAGGAAGAAGAGCCTATACAAAGGAAGCAGTGTTGCTTATTTGGGATCTATGAAATCAGAATTTTGCTAAGCATGTAAATACATAGCAAAATCATTAAGTGGCTGGAAAAGAAGTTATTTTAATTGTCCCCAAGTCTCAATCTCAATGCCAAAGGGAAGCAAAGGAGGTTCAAGTCCCTCCATCCGTAGAGATGACATAGTAAATACAATATTTGAAAACTGCTCATGTCTTTATAGAGATTAGTTGGGCTGGATGGGGTGGATTTAGCTGAGTTCCATGACTGGTCCTTGATGAAACTTTGAAAACTGCACATTTTTGTCATTAGGGATGTAGTTAAAGCCCCTCTCCTGCTCTGTGGTATTTCTCTACCTTCAGGAACTTGGCCCATTCCCAGTAGCTTCCAGCCATCTCCACCAGGTCAACCTTGATGGGTGGGATCCGCACCACGCTCCCCTGGAGATAATCCCCCTCCTTTCATTCATTATGACCTATTTAACATGTTTCCTCTCTAGAGGGGAGTGTAGGAGGAGACTTAGGGCCAGCATCCAGATCAGCAGAGAAACTGATGCTTGTGCCACCTGATTTTAAGGACAGAGTCTAAGGTAGCAGCAGATTATCCATAGTGAAGTGGGGAGTGAGTTGTGTGCTTGACTGTATATGGTAATTACATTATTTTGCCTTAAATTTCTTATTTTTTACTTTTGCTGTCACCCCAATTAATTTTCACAAATATACCTCCTCTTTTTGTCACAGGAGTTTATAGTTATTTCTGGGTTTAATGGTTTTTGGCATCCTTCAATTTCATGTTCTTCAAAGTAATGACTATTGGGATGCCATTATCTAATGATTGGTGAGTTCTCTACTCTGTCAAGTCATTGTCTCCTATTTAGGTTTTTGTTTTTTAAAGCATTAGGATGTATAAAAAAAAACATCTGTATGCTGGGGAGAAACTGTAGTTCAAAGTTGGTGACAGAGCTGACATTTGAACCCAAAGTCTGCATTCTTTGCACCAAGCCAAGCAAAAGAGCCAGTAGATGAAATTATTGTCTGGAATCTTTGAGAAATCTGCAATGCCAGGAGAGCTTCCAGGTGGGAAGAGAAGGGCAAATGGTCTTTCTCTTTTTCCAATAAGGAGGAATGAGGGATGGGTAAGATGAGCTTGGAAAGCTTATCCAAGGGAGTGATATTGGCTTTCTGATCCCCTACACCACGACAGATCCTGGTTCATGTCTCTAGTGAGAGAGAACTGAGCCCTTCAATAAGAAGACGACACTCATAAGTTAGAGAGTCAAAGTTTCAACAAAATGATAGATTCTTCGTGTATTCCTGAAAACATACAAAACAGAAAGCACCACTATGACTCCTTTCTAAGGCATGTAGCAACATTCCTTTCTGTAGTGTTTTGATTTTGCCTATTTATAACATAAGATCCAGCTTCCCCTCACGCACCTGAGGGTCATAAAGACCCTCTTCCCTGTTGACCACAAAGCATTTCTCAGATGGCATCTTACTTTCTATTTGAATATAAAATAAAGTCTTAAATTGCAATGTTTTCAGGAACTGGGATGAGTCATCCCCAGCCTCTGACTTGTAAAAAATTTGCCTTCTTTTTTCCTGCAATGCAGTTTTTTAAACTGGCATAGTCTGATTTTTAAATTCTGAGCCATAACAGCAGCAAGTATAAAATTACACTCTAATTATGTGCTTATATATCTGTCTCTCCCACTAAATTGGGAATTCCCTGAAGTTTGGAGTCCATTCATTTATGTATTGAAATGCATATATTGAATGAATTGCTAGCAAATGCTCGTCCACATAAAGTTATTCATTTATTCATTCATTCATTTATTCATGTTATTCAGTCTCCCTGAATTTTACTTTCCTTAATTTTTTATTAGGGTAACAGTACAAAAAGCACCTGGCAAATTGTCAGACATATAGTAGATACTCAATAAATGATGTGACATTCCTTCTACCTACTCAGAGATGCAATCCATCAAACCTGAAGAAGTAGATATTATTTAGAGCAGTCGAATGCTTTGGGGCCATGTTCTCATCTGTTTTAAACCCACCCGTGTCAGCTGGGCCCAGTCCTTGGCTGGGGAACAGATAGAAAAAGCTTCTTGCTGCGTCCTGCTTTCTGTCTTACATGAGCATGATTTGTGTACAGACTGCAAGTCTGTTACTCTTGCTGGGTGAACATAGCTGTAAGTAACTCCTAACCTTCCAGACATGATTTGTTGTTCTGGTCCAGGCCCCTTTTTTATTCGTCCTTGGTTAAACATCCTTCCTTCTAATTGTTATAGGTGTCCTTTTTTGCATCTAATTTTATGCAATGACTTTGTCATTCATTTCCCACTTTGATCAGGCAAGTTCAGAAATGTTTAATGCTTACAAAACAGAAATGTGATAAAATATCACACATGACTAATATAGTCAAATTAGTACATGTGATATGAAATCTTACTAGTGCATTAAAGAACTTCACGTTGGCCTGTCTATTTTTAAAAGGCCAAACTCATTAATAAAAGGTCTGGGAAGTTTTTGTTTTTTGTTTTTAGTGGTTTTACTTAGCAGGATGCTGAGGGCCTAGATCTTGAACTTGATTAAAGAATTCAGGTCCATAGTTTCTTGTCTGCATTCTGAAATTCCCCAAAATCTGATGAACTAAAGTTTTTTTGCAACTTATTCGGTGACAAAATTTGAGCTGAACTGAAGAGAGGCTATTTATAATCTCTCTTTATCCTACTTGGTGTGAATATTCATGTTTCTTGGGAAAAAAAATCAATGTTTGATTACCGAATGCTGCCCCCGGCCCCACTGCAAATGCTATTTATTTATTTATTTTTATTGAAACATAATTGATTATACATATTTGTGGGGTATAGAGTTGACTATCAGTATTTGTGCACAATATGTGATGATAAAGTCAAGATAGTTGGCATATTCATTACAAAACTTATTCTTTGTATCCATTAATCAATTTCTCCCTACCCCCTTCCCCCTTTCCCTGTCCCCCTCTAACAACCACAGCTCTGTTCTCTCCTTCTGAAAGTTCAGTGCATTATTGTCTTTGTTGTTTCCTTCTTTGTTTCTTCCTTCCTTTCTTTGTTTATATATTTTTTAGCTCCAACTTATGAGTGAGGACGTGGTATTTCTCTTTCCGTGCCTGACTTATTTCACTTAACATGATTTTCTCCAAGTTCATCCATGTTGCTGCAAATGGGAGAGTTTCATTATTTTTTATGGCTGAGTAATATTTCATTGTGCATATATACCACATTTTCTTTATCTGCTCATCTGTTGATGGACATTTAGGTTGGTTCCGTATCTAAGCTATTGTGAATAGAGCTGCATTAAACATGGGAGTGCAGGTATCCCTTCAACATGATGACTTCCATTCCTTTGGGTATATACCCAGCAGTGGAATAGCTGGATTGTATGACAGTTCTATCTGTAGTTGTTTGAGAAACCTCCATACTGTTTTCCATAATGGTTGCACTAATTAACATTCCCACCAACAGTGTAGGAGCGTTCCCCTTTCTCTGCATCCTCGCCAGCATTTGTTATTCTCAGTCTTTTTGATATTTGTCAGTCTAACTGGGGTGAGATGATATCTCATTGTGGTTTTGATTTGTGTTTCCCTGATGACTAGTGATGTTGAGCATTTTTTCATATACTTATTGGCCATTTGTACATCTTTGAGAAATTCTATTCAGCTCCTTTGCTCATTTTTTTTCTTTGCCTGTTTTTAAATAGAATTAGCAAATGTTATTTAATATATAGTCTATGCTCTCTACTGCCTTTCTAAAATCTGAAAAGTCTCAGTTTTGAAACATAGTTAGTCCCAAGAGTTTCTTTGGGGTAAGAAATAACCAACATGTAGTTACTAAATTTGATCCCTGAAGTGTTGGTATTATATATGAAGTTGTGTGGAATTAAGTTCCATCATCTTTGATTATATTGGTTTCAAAGAACATTCAAAATAGCTGTCACCTATAAATATATTTATGGATAAAATAATGTAATGTCTGGGATTTTTCCAAAATAAAATGGGAGAAGGTGGATGTTAAGAACTATGAAGAGTCTCAGATTTTACCCTCCTTGCAAGCTCACAAGTTAGTCTGCCAGTTTCATGGATGTTCACAAAAGACAAGACTCTTGGGTCAGAAAAAAGGACTTTATTATTCATGGAACAGCAAGCAGCATTAAATTTTATTTTATTTTATTTTTAATTAAAATAATTTTTTTGCTTTCCAAGTCCACGAGGGCAATGCAAAGTGGCCCGGGTGGACGTTGTGCAAGCAATGGGTGTGCATCACGGCTGGGAAACCTGAGTTTAGGGAACCATTATCTTTTATAATGGGTGGTAAGCAAACCTGCCTGACCTTGCCTTAGAGGGAGACATTATCTTTACAACACAGGTCAGTAAACAAATCTGCCCTCTGCTGTCAAGAGAGACACTGTCTTTCTCATCCTAGACTGTTTCCTATGCAAACATCCTTGAAAAGACAGTCCACACCAAAGGCAATCAGCGCCTGTGCTCACACCACATGCAGGAACACAAGAGACCCATGGAAAATTGTCTCCCAACACTGGTGGTGGTGGGGCGGGGGGGGGAATAAATGAAAAAAAATCAACTGTGAGTTGATAATTTTTCAAACTGGGTGATGGATGCACTGAGGTACAGTCTACTTTCATATATTTTTGATATTTTCCATAAATAACAAGCTAAAAAATAGTAGCTACTGTATGTGAAGTGCTATGTGACACTCTCGATATATATCACAATAGAAAAGACCCAAGGAGGTGGAGGTAACTCTTCACTGTCTCACATCTCTACCTCACTGAGCAAATGTGTGGGTCTGTTCAGTAAATGTTTTTGAGGTTAATTATATTACTGGTTTGCTAGAGTATTGGCAAGTTCAATATGATTAACTCAAATCTCTATAGGTTAAATAACCACCAATGGTGAAAGTTAGGATTATTGAGGAAATGTAGAAAATGACCTTGCAGTTTTTAATTTGGGGGGAGCACAATGCACATATTACATATACATAAATATATGCATCACAATATACATATAACATATACATATCACATATGTGTCAATGAGATGGAGGCAAAGGAGACTTCATTTCTGTACAAGATCTTTTACTCACATGAATAGTAATCAGACTGTCAAAAAAAAGGGAATCTTGAAAATAATGCAAAGTAAGTGTTTTCAGCAAATATATGTCTTTAAAATATATATGCTTCAGTAAAACATAAATACATTCCTGTTCTAAAAACGGAGGTGTCTAGACTAAAAAACGAATATCTTATTCCCCATAGACCAAGCACCAACCCCTCTCCAATTTCCTATTTGCCTCCAGAGAGGTAATTGCTTTTAACAGTTTGGTGTGTATTCTTGCAGGCTATATTCTATAAATTTACATACATCAATATGTAAAAGTACAAATATAGTTTTTAAAAAACATAAATGGGATTATACTGTGCATACTTTTATATAACACGCTTTTTTCATTTAGAAGTTTCTTGGAGATATTTCAATTTCAATATATATGAAATTGTTTGTATTTTAAAATCTGTTGCATAGAATTCATAGAATGGATGAATTGTATTTCAAATAACCGTCTGAGCTCATCTTTCACTGCTGCTAAGAATTTTTCATAGTTATTATGAACACACATCACGGCTGCATTCTGGACCAAGTAAGCTTCGTGGACCAATTCCTGTCCACCTGGGTCTGTAATCTAAGACAACCTTGACAAAAACATGTATTGAGAATGAACTCTCTTTATGTATCAAGAGTTTTGAGACATTTTTTTTATGTTATGGGGCTTACTTTAAATTCTCTTGCTAAATTGTAGAGGAAAGGAGGTTAATGAGGAATAGGATATTTACATAGTCTCAAAGTATCTCCTCATCAATTACTTATTAGTTACAAGAGGAAAGTATATAATAAAGGAACCAGACTTTAACCAAATGACCAAAATTAACATTACCATAAGGCCAAATGCGCATCATGTGCCTCCCTGAGAAAGATACAACATTACTTGTGTAATATTCTGGCCAGATATGCATTACTTGAATCAAATCATGAGAAACATTAGACAAAACCATCTAAAGGGACATGCTATTAAAAAAGTGGTCCATATGCTTTAAAAATAATGAATGAGATAAAAATATTGATGGAAGACAAAAAGACAGGCTTAGGAGCTTAGGAACTGTTCCAGATTGAAGGATACTAAATATACATGACAACTAAGTGCACTGTGCGATCCTGGACTGGATCCTGTACTAGGAAAAAATTGCTATAAACTACATTATTGGAACAATCAATAAAAATGAAATATAGACTATAGATTAGATAAAAATACTGCATCAATGCTAAGTTTCCCAATTTCAATAACTGTACTGTGATCATATAAGATTGTGTTGGGAACATGTTAGGTTACTTTAAGAAATATAGAAAATACAGAAGGATTAAGGGGCAAATAAGTATGTTGTCTGCAAATGGTTCTGAAAAAAGTGTGTGTGCGTGTGTGTGCGCGTAGAGAGAGACTACGATAAAGCGAATGTGGCAGATTATTAAAAATTAGTGAATATGGACATGGGTAACAGGTACATGAAAATTCTTTTTACCATTTTTGCAACTTTTTCCTAAATTTAAAATTATTTCAAACTAAAAAAATTGGAGAACATGTCTTATTTTCAAGAGCGTGGAGAGACCTGGAGTGGATGAATCATGCATTCAAGTGATGGACATGGAACCTCATTCAACCTCTTGCTTGCTTGGGGAGAGCTCTTTATTTCCTTTAGGGAATGGTTCTTTTTCAATAGGTTGTCCAAAGATATTTCCTATATCTCACAATTAGGAACTGCCAAAACACTTTAGTTTCAGAAATACAAGTAACTGAATAGCTGTTAATTTACAGAGGCAGGAGAGGAATTTATATTTAAATGGCACGTTGTTTTAATAAAACATTGTCTTGCATCAACCTGTCGTGCTAATTCTCTTTCTCCTGGGGCATTTCACTAAGCTGTGCCTATGCAGATAAACTTGCTCTCACTTTTAATTCTTTACTCTTTATAATGCTGGTGGTGTTAGTGGGCAATGGAGCATGGCTTAAGTTTAGAGACGCAATAAAAACATAGAAATTATTTTCAAAGACCAGTAATCCTTGTTGCTTATCTGTCTCTGAATTGCTCCGAGGAACTGGCAACAGCAAGTATTTTAACAGCTTTATTGAGATATAATTTATATACATACATTTACCCATTCGAGGTGTACAAGTCAATGGTTTTTAATATATTCCCAGAGGTGCAACCATAGCCACGATCTAATTTTAGAACATTTTCATCACCCCTAAAAGAAGCCCTATGCCCATCAGCAGTCATTCCCATTTCCTCTTCCCCCTTGTCCTAGGCAACCACTAATTTACTTTCTGTGTCTCTGGATTTGCCTATTAATGGACATTGCATATAAACAAGATCATACAATATGCGGTCCTTTGTGTCCAGCTTCTTTCATTTAGCATGATATTTTCAAGTCTCTTTCATGTTATAGCATGTATCAGTACTTCATTTCTTTTTATTGCAGAATAATATTCCATCATACCACATTTCATTTATCCATTCACGGTTGATGGATTTCAGGGTTGTTTCCACTTTTTGGCAATGACGAATAGTGCTGCTATGAACATTTGTGTGGATGTATGTTTGAATTTCTATTGCGTATATACCTAGGAGTAGAATTGCTGGATCATATGGTAACGATGTGTTTAACATCTTGTCTGTCCTTTTGATTACATATAACCAACCTAGCAGGTGTAGAATGAGACTAGAGTAGACCCAGGACAGAACCTGGTGGAGCTTCGGTGTGTATGATGCCACAGATAAGAGAGATCACAAACGAGGCTTAGAAGAGTGGCCAGAGGAGTCAGAGGAATGTCAAGAGAATGTGAATGTCAGAGAAACCAAGAAAAGAGATGATTTCAAAAAGGACGTTGTGCTCAACAGTGTCACGTAAGAGAAACTGCAAAGAGCACACAACCTGGACTTATCCACGGGGATTTTACAACGATCAGTTTGGGCTGCTTGGTGGGAGCAAAAGCCAGGTGGGGTGGACTGACGGGACAGTGAGGGCTGTGGAAGGCAGATCTCCGGTGCACACCACTCTCTCAGAAAGTCAGGCTTCAAAGAGGATGGGAGAAGGGGCCGTAGCTTGGTGGAATGTGAGGCTGAGGAATTTTGCTTTATGTCTGTGATGGGAGAAATCGATGCATGATTGCCAATGAGAAAATGAGGTTGGGTAAAGATAAAGGTGAGAAAGGGCATAATTCATGGAAGTGGGGAAAAAATCAAGAGCATCCATGGGCAGGATTAGCCTTGAATATGAGTTCCCTTCCCCATAAGTCATTTCCTTTGCGGACGCCTCTAAATATTAGAACTATATTTCTTATACTGAGAGGAAATAAGTTTCCTTGTAACTCTCGTCTATTAATCTTATTTCTGCTTCCTCAACTCTTACGCGATTGCAGTCCTGTTTCCTCTTCAGTTTCTTTTTTAAACATCCATAGCTCCTTTAAAGATTTTTCGTATGATTTGATCTCAAGGTTTCATTTAAGCAATGTTCAGCTTAAAATGTCAGGTCCAGCACTCCCAAAACAGCTTCCACATGTGGTTTGTCATATACAGTACCAAGCCCACTGTTTGTTTTCTTTCTTGATCTCAACACTATATATATATATATATATATGATTGCACCATAAATTGCATTGTGAGTTTTTATTTTTTAAATCACATCATGCAAACATTATTTACTGTGCTTATAAACAATTAAAATCCCCAAGTTTTTTCTAGGAGCTGCCTTCAAATCAGCCATCCTATGTTAAGAGCTTAGTATGGGTTTCAAGTTTCTCTTTGCTAATTTTGACTTATTCCAAGCCGTCATCCTATTGGATGGGACATAGACTCTGACCTTTAACATATTTACTCTTCCCTGGTCAGTGCTATCAACTTCAACATTCACACTTTTGTTGTAGGAGGCAGAATCCTGTGATGATTCCCATGATTCCCACTCCTTGGTATCCTTACCCTGGTGTAATCCTCTCTCCCTGGGTGGGAGTAGAACCTGTGACTTGCTTCTAAATAACAGAGTACAGCAAAGGTGAAGAGATTTTGCAGATATAATGAAGGTTCCTAAGCAGTTGTCTTTGAGTTAATCAAAAAGGAGATTATCCTACCTTGATTGCAGAGGGCCCAGTTAAGGACCCACAAAAACTGTGAGATAATAAATGTATGTTGTTCTAAGCTGCTAAGTTTGTGGTAATTTGTTATGTATCATAGGAAAAGGATGTACTTGTCCTCAGGATTACCATTCATTTTGGGTAAGAGAGTTGGACTGCACAGGGCAAGAGCACAATTAATACTCCCTCCTCCACTTCTCACCTGTGTCTTCCACGACATCCCTGATACCTCTTGCCCACCCAGATTAATGATGTCTGCTTGATGGGAAGTAGGAAACACCACTATAGTGCACCACATATCAGCTTCTGAGCTAGAAGAAAACTACCTCCATGAAAACAGAGGACACACTGAAAACCAGTACTATCCATGTTGTGTACTATTGCGGTATGTATTAATGGCCCCGCTAACTCATTCTGTGACAAAGCGTCTGAGTCAGGCATTAGTGGACTGTCTCTGTCATGTGAGAGAGCCATTTGCCTCAAGATAAAGAATGTCTGTTAATATTCTGGGCACACTTGAGACTCTTGACTAAGAAGCCAATCTTGCCCTCTCATTAGTACTTTGTGGGTGTCAGGACTTTCATTAAAATTCCACTACCTTTAATGTGGTCACCTTGGTGTGTCTTTTGAATGACCTTGGTGACTTAGGGAGGACTGTATTTCCAAATAATAGGCAAGAATGCAGAAAGTTAACTGGATTTGGCATACTTTGTAGCATCTCATTGGATTGTTTTTAGAGGAGCTCTTAAAGTAAGGCTTTATTTAAATCAGAACAAAGAGGGAGATTTGGCTGGAGGCACTGATGAGCTTCTGTGAAACTCTGACTGACGCTGCATGTCAACAGCAGGCTTCCATGTAGACAGATACTATGACATCGATGTGTATAGACTCCATAGTGCTGAAGGAGGAAGAGAAGACAAAGTCATCCCACCCCATTCTAGACAGTTAGCAGGAATACAGTGAGAACCCAGGAGGCTTGACGGATGCTATGTTGGTTGATGGACAAGTGAGCAGAAAACTTCAGTTTCTGGGCTGATTTTGTATCTCAGAGATGCTTTCGAGCAATAGCTCTGAACCTGGCATAAGAAGGTTTTCTCAACCTCAGCACTACTGACATTTAGGGCCAAATGATCCTTTTTTTTGAGGTGTGTGTGTGTGGGAGGGGTGGCTGCCCAGTGCACTGTGGGATATTGAGCAGCATTCCTGGGCTCTATCCAGTAGATGCCAGTAGCACACTCCCCAAGCTGTGACACCCCAAAATGTCTCCAGACATTCTCAAATGTCCCCTGGGGGAAAAATCACTTCCGGTTGAAAACTGCAGCTCTAAAATAAGTAAAAAAAAAAAATTTAGTTTTTTTCCCAATGTGTGTTTCTTGTGTTATTTGAATTTTCTCAACTCAGTGTAACAAAAATGGATTAAGCACTTGCCATAACAGGTGTGTGGAACTATGCCACGTGCAGGGAGGAGGTTCTGCCCCCACTGCCTTCTCCTCTAGAACTCACTAACTATACCAGAGCTATTTTATTCTCTTCTGCCAGCATGCTTAATTGCATAGTCAAGACTCACACGCTATTGCTGATCCACAGAGGACAGGGTCCCAAACCTAGAAATTAACGATCTCATTGTGACCTTTTCCAGTCTTGTTATTAAAAGCTATTATATTTAATAACAACAGGCACATCTAAGCTTTTAAAGGAAAGAGGTACCCAGTAAATGTTTAATATCTATCACCTCCAAGGACATGATGGAATTTATCAGAAAGCCCCAGGCCACCCCTATTTACTTAGGAGTGTGGGTACAGTTTCAAAGTTTGAGGACAGTGTCCCACAAGAAATTACAAAGTCACAGAATAACTTGCTTTTAATGTCATTCAGCTTTCTTTGAAAGAAAACCCTTTTTCTGCTTGTTTATAAACATGTTCATGTTCACTAAAGGCAATATGGAAAATATAGAAAAGTGGAAAAAATACTTGTAGCCCAGGTTAGCCTGTGTACCAGTCACTTCTTCTCTCTCCAGGCACCTGGTTGGATGGCATTTGCCCACCCACTTGGAGTTAGGCATAGTCACGTGACTTGCATTGGCCAATGAAATATGAATGGAAGTTCATGCGTCACTGATGGGTAAGAGCATTTAATTGCCAGTGCCTGAGTCCCCACCTCTCTCTATCCCTGCCTCAAGTGATTGTGGGAGCCCATGCTGCTATGGCCATGTAATACTGAACCTTCACATGGAGGACAGCTGGCCGAGACAGTCACATAAAACCACCAACAGAACCTGCATGACCAAGAATAAACCTTTGCTGTTTAAAGCGCATGAAAAAATAATGTTCTGTGTTGCTGTAGCTGGACCTAGCTTATCCTGTCTGAAACAATATTCATAATCCCACAACCCCAAAATAATTCTTATTTGTGTTTAAAACATTCTTTGAATATTCCTTAAATGCATGATTTTGTATAGCTTGGATTTTAATGGCTTATATCCTAACTTTTACCACTAAACATGCTATGAAAACATGTTTCTTTGCTTTCTTTTTTTTAAAATTTATTTTATTTATTGAATCAAAATTGACTATACATATTTTGGGGGTTCAACATTGAGATATGTTGATCAAATCAGTATTACTAGCATATGTATTGTTACAAATTGTACTTATTCTTTATGCCCCTTGTCCAATCTCTCCCCATCCTCCTCACCCTCCCCCCTCCCCGCTTCCCCCTCTAATTACCCTAGATTTCTTCTCTCCATCTGAAAGAATAATGGTTACTCTGTTGATTTGTTGCCTAGATGGTCTGTCCAATGCTGAGAGGTGTGATCAGGTCCCCCAATATTATCATAGAGCAGATGCTACTTCTGTCACTCTGAAATGGGCTTTGTGGAGAGAGACATCCTCTTCTTTTCTCTCTGCTGGTGACTCTCCTTGTGTCAATGCACTCCAACCACGGTTATTGTGATGGCTGTGGTGGGCCACCCACATGGAGGTGATGTTTTTGGCATGTTTTGCCAGGCAGTGTGCCTGGTTGTGGGGTGCATCTGGTCTGTGACTCCATGCCTTGGGTCCCCAGGCAGGTCATGAGGTGCTGGTGTCATGTGCCTGGTTGTGGGAGGGGAGTCCAGTCCCAGCTCCAAGCCTCGGGTCACCAGGTGGGCCCTGATGTGCTGGCGTGGTATGCCTGGTTGCAGGAGGGGGGTCCGGTCCCCTTCTCTATGCTTTGGGTCCCCGGGTGGGCCCTGAGGCACTGGTGTGGTGTGCCTGGTTGTGGGAGGGGGGTCCAGTCCCTTTCTCCATGCCTTGGGTCCTTGGGTGGGCCCCAAGGTGCTGGCATGGTGTGCCTGGTTGTGGTTGGGTGGTCCTGTCCCCTTCTCCATGCCTTAGGTCCCTGGGTGGGCCTCAAGGCACTGGCATGGTGTGCCTGGATGTGGGAGTGGGGTTTGGTCCCCAGCTCCAAGCCTCTAGTTCCCAGGCAGGCCCCAATGTACTGGTGGTGTGCCTGGGCCAGAACTAATTTTTTGTCCTTTGCTTACTTCTAAAATGGGGGAACTTCCTGTGGGAACCAGTACTTGAGCTGTGTGGTTCAGCTAAATTGCTGCTTTGGTGCTGTTTCCCTGGGGAAGGCTTTTTGTGTAGCTCAGGGCTTAATGGTTGACCTTATAGGTACTTCCAGCTCTCCAGAGACCCAGTGGATTTGGGTTGTGTAGAAACTCGATCTGGGCCTGAGTTTTTCATCAAACTGCACCCCATGCAATTCTGCATTCTCCACTAGTCTCCTCTGCGTGGTCCTGCACTGATTAGGGGGCAGGTCGACTGTCCTTGTTGTGTCCCAGTGCTCTCCTGGTGGGCCTGTCTCCCCCACTGCCCATGCTCCAAACACTTCCCATGGGATTGTCCCTGCACCGGTCCCTTGCAATGACTCACCAGCCTCTGAATGGCTCCCTTTTTTCAGCTGTTCTGGCTCCTCACTCCTGCATGGGTCCATGGGAACCCTGTTAGTGGTCTTGCTGTCCTGGGGGCCACCAAGGCCCTCTTTTTGCCTGCTGCCTCCAAGTAACTCCATCTGAAGGGCATAGCTGCGTCTTCTACCGGCTCCTGCTCCATGTGCTCAGCAGTTCCAGCCTTAAAGCAGCCACAGCCTGAAACACTCCAAGCAGCTTTTTCTTTCTCTCATCGTGGTTTCTCCCACCTTCTCCTCTTCTTGGTCTCTTCTCCTCTTCCCCTGAGCTCCAGCGGCCCTGGCTTGGCTGATGTTACATTTTTATAGTTGTAAATTGGTTGATTTGTGGAAGAGAGTGAGGCTGGGAACTGTTTATTCCACCATCTTGACCGGAACTCCTTCTTTGCTTTCTAATGCCTCCAGCTCACCACATTGTTTTCCCTCTTATCACCACTTTATGAAATGATCTTTATTCATTTACCTGTTTGCTTGCCTTTTGCTGTTTTTCTCTTTTGGAATGCAAGTTTCATGAGGGCAGGGATCTTATTTGTCTTGTTCAGTTTTTGTTTCCATAGTATCCAAAAAGTGCTTAGCACACAGCTGGTGCTTACTAAATATTTGAGTAAATAATAGGTGAATATTCCATATGGATTTACATAAGTTATGTAATGATTTCCCTATTGCTGGACATTTTTATTGTTTTCAATTTTTCCCTTTGAAGACCATCCTTTTACATAAATCTTTTTGTTTATTTCTGATTACTTTGGTTAGTATAAATTCTAGAAGTGTATTAATTATTAGATCAAAAGAGATGAATAATTTTAAGGCTCTTGATTCATATTGTCCACATACCCCTCAAAACACTGTATTAATATTTACTCCCAACAGTGTATGAGAGTGAATAGGTTGCTTGGCATTCACTTAGTTAATGTTCGCTGAGCATGCATTTTTTGAAAGTCGGGAATATATTTTATAAATCATCACTCATTATGATCTTTTCCATTTTTTTCTGAATTTCTTATTTAAATATGCATTTGTCTAATGACTCGGGAATTTGTATTTACTACTACCAAAAAAATAATAAAGTCATGTTGAAAACTCAGAGGAAGTGGGCAACTCTGGTTTCCCTTTCTGATTTTTTGCTATTGCTTTCCCCAAACCTACTCTCCTGCTGGGACCATCCTAACAATTTCCAATCTGATTCCAGCCTTCTTATAGAAGAGATGTGATTGAGAGCATGTTTGCTCAAGAGTTCCTACCACACAAAAAGCCAGAAGATGGAATTGTCATTGAGCCAGCTAGTTTTCACCAATGATTTGGAAGAGCCTTAGATATCAATAAATCAAATAGTTACAGAGAAGGCTGTTCAAAAACTGAAAAGCAAGATCTGAAATGTCATCAATTTGCCCGTGGATATTCACTTAATTATTCACTATGAGTGGGAATTTTCAATTCTTCTAGCCACTATCTACATTCAAAAGGTTACTGCTTGTGAGCAGGGTGAAGCACCAGATTCTAATTGAGGAAAGGAGCCTGGCCAAACTAGCGAATGGAGGTAAGAGGTTGAAGCCATTTACAGAACTTAGTTTCCTGCTATTCATTCTGCATTGACCAATCTTCCTCATAGTAATGAAATTATCTTCAAGTCGAAAGACCAAGACTTGGGAGAGAAATTGAGCACGGAAAATCAATACTAAGTTTCAATGGTTCCTGACCAGAACATTAAAGCTCTTTTTTATAGCACAGAGAGAGACAGATCCAAGTGACTCAGTCCTGTCTCCCCAGTTGGTGGGCAACATCACAAATAATACGAGATATTGTGCTTTTTTAAAAACTATAAAAATCATTCAAGTCTGAGAGGTTAGCTATTTTTTTGAATGGTATGAGGACCGACTTGAGATTTTTATCTTTAATTGGGTTGGCATTTTAATTAGGTATTAACTTTCTCCATGAAAATGAAGATGAAAGTAGTTATTTGGGTTGCAGCCTTTTGAAAGGAGAACATTTGTCAATAACATGAGAAAATGTTGGCAGTGAGGAAGGTCAGAAATGATCCTCTGATCTTTTCTCACAGGGTGTGCTTTGAATTTGATGTTGTTAAATAAAAAGTACAAAGAATGTAGTATAGGTTGGAAAAGGTTTTCTTCAAATCTTGTAAGAACACGGTCTAAATTTTTTTTCTTTAAAAATTCTGAAGATGAGGTTTATAACATATATATCTATATATCATTTTGCATGTATATATTGGTATGTTCGTATATATTTGTGTTTATATTACTCTATAGTAGAGGTTGGCAAACTATGGCCCAAGGGCCAAATGCGTGCCACCTGTTTTTGTAAATATTTTATTAGGACACAGTCATGCCCATTTGTTTATATATTGTCTGTGGCTGTTTTTGTGCTACAATGACAGAGTTGAGTAGTTTTGACAGATACCGAATGGCCCTTTACAGAAAAATGCTTATAGATCTCTGTTCTTGAGCCTGATCTTTGTGCAAGGCACATATTTGAATCAGAAGAGAATAAATATCCTTATAAAATATCTATTTATGGATAATATTCTGTGCAAGGGAGGCCCTTGTTGGCCTGGAGGTAAAAATATGTAGAAGGTTGAGAAGAGAACCTCAGAATGTTATTAGAGGACTCTGAAGAGATGGAGAGAAAACTGATCCTGAGTTGTCAACCTGGAATTAATGAAAACTTTATCAGAAATGCCTATGAAAATGCATATATTAGCACATTCAGTGTAGCTCAATTAAAGAAATTAAATATTATGTGGCAGACCTTGTGCCAAGCCACGGAGGTTACCAGATGGATGATTCATGGGCCTACCACATGAAGACCTAAGAAATATTTTTGTTGGGTTTCATTCTCCAGAGCTGCAACTGGCTAGAACACTGATCAACTACACCATTGAACTGGTACATTGTGCAAAGCCAGGAAAAATGATCAAAACTGAATACCTCACCTTTCCCTTCCAATCCGCTTTTCTTCACATACTCTCAGTTTGGAGAGAGACATCACCATACAGCTGGCCAGCTGCGTTGTCACCTTGTTTGCTTTCTCTTTCATACATTGGAATTTGCTTCCCACTTTGCTTCACCTGGCTCGCTGAGGTACCACTTCAGAAGACCCCAGAAAATCCCATGGCTGCCATCTCTTCTTCTTTCCACACCAGCACCAACCTGAGTTATGTATCTGTCATGTATGTCCCCATAGATCTTGGTGCATACTTCTCATAGCGTGGTGGTGCCACTGTATTTTAATAGTTTCTTTGTCTGAGAGGAGAACATTTTCACATCATGTAAAACTAGGAAATGGTAATGTTTGTATGGAATATGGGTAAATGGGGATGGCAAGAGGTAGTAAACCCAGGTTTTTTAGTTGTCCCAGGGTCAATGTGTATGTGAGCATATACACACTTGCTTATTAATTAATTAATTCCACTAATACTTATTAAGCATTCTCCTTGTGCCAGACACTATTATATGTGCTGGAGATATAGCAGTTAACAAGGCAAAGTCCATGTCTTCACAGAACTTGCATTCTAGTGAGTAAAGACAGACAATGAAGATTTTCAAACCAACCTCACCACCACCAGTGCTATTTTGCAGATGAAAGAAACTGAGACAATGATCTCCTTTAAACACTTATTGGAACCATTCAACTTTTATTCATGTTAGAAAACACTGTAAAGAGGTAGACTCTTCTAAACTGTCACATAATTAATAAACTTTGCAATAAAGAATATACTAATATTAGAAATTCATGAGGGAAAAAACAACCATAATTATATAAGGTGAGGTGGTAACAAGTGTGTCTTAGTCCATTTTCTTCTGCTATGACAGAATACCTGAGTCTGGGTAATTTACAAATAATAGAGATTTATTTGGTTTATGATTCTGGAAGCTGGGAAGTCCAAGATTGAGGGGGCACATCTGGTGAGGGCTGCCTTGCTGTGTCATAGCATGGTAGAAGGCATCATATGGTGAGGAAGTACATGTGCAAGTGGAGAGAAAATGGCAGCTGAACTTGACCTTTTATTAGGAGCCCACTTCCACAATAACTAAACCAAGCCATCTGTAACAGCATTAATCCATTCATTAGGGCAGAGCCCTCATGAGCTATTCACCTCTTAAAGGTCCCAACTTTCTACACTGTTATAATGGCAATTAAATTTCAACATGAGTTTTGGAGGGAACATTCAAATCATAGCAAGGTGTTATGAAGAAAAAGCCAGAAGAGATGGACACTGAATGTGTAATTGGTGCTTGGTAAGGTGGTCAGGGACATCATCACTGAAGGCATATGCTTGGCACTTGCAGAGACCGGCATGAATAGAGAGGTGGGTGTGGGGTGGCCAGAGCAGAATAAGAGAGGATCAGAGAGAAAGGAATGGACCAAATTATATAAAACTGTTCAGCCCTGGGAAAGAGTTTGGATTTTATTCTGAGTATGATGAGGAGAGCCATTGGAGGGTTATGAGCAAGAGATGAACATGATTTGATTTGGTTTTACGAAGTTCTCTAAGGTTGCTCTGTGAAAAATAGACTCTTACAGGAAGAGAATGTGGAAAACCAGTTAGGAATCTCTGGCAATCAGGGAAGAGTTGGTGGACCTGGAGGATGATGGTGGCAGGAGTGCCAGTAAGAAGTGGTCAGATGTGGAATCTGCTTTGGAGGTAGAACTGCCATGACTCCTGAAAAATTGATTGTGAGAATGACATAAACCAGGGCCAATCACAGATGACTCCAACTGGATGTCTGAAGTGGTTATTTACACACACACAAACATATCGCACATGTCATTGAACCAACTAACTTAGATGAAAACTATTTATTAAAGAATTTAAATAATATTATACATAAATTCTTCAATAAATGTAAAAAAATTTTTCTCAAGCCACCTGGCCTTTATTTTATGAAACAAAAGTGTCTAAGGAAAAAGTTGTTCTTTAGAACTTCTTTAAATTTAACCAACTATTGTAGATGAAGAAGGAACAGAGACCCAGGAAGAGGCTCAGAAGCTCATACTAGGTTACAGCCAAAACAGGCAATAGAACCCCCTTCTCGTGTTTCTTTTATGAGTTTGGGCAAAAACCACCTTGCCTTTTATAAAAGTACTATTTTATTTTTGTATTTAGTTAAAATTTGAAGCTCAGCATGAGAAATTAACTCTCAGGAATTGTTTTAAAATAGTGACTTAATAGTTTAAAAAGTTCCCTAACACATGTACACATACTTTTTAAGATGTCCATAATTCAATTTCACTTCTTCTCAAAAAAAAAAAGATGTAAAATTCAATCAATCCTACTTTGTTTAAATTCTACTTCTTCTACTTTTAGTTATTCTATATGGAAATAATCTACTGGATTGCTTTAAAATTGCATACACAAACTTTTCTTCTACAGAATACCTTTAGCTTTAAGTTTATAATCTATAGAACACAGAAAGAACAAAACATACCTGAATATATTAAATTTTCTTCCCTAGGAGACGAAAGAAAGAAGAAAATTTAAACTATGAGGATTTTTTTTTTTTTTTTGCTTAAGGGAGCATAAGCCCGTCTTCTTATTATTTCTATTCCTTGTCATTCAGCACATGTTGTAATACTAAACAGTCATTTATGGTGTTTTCCCCTCATGAATTTATAATATTACTATATTCTTTAGTGTAAAGTTTATTAATTATGCAACAACTTAGAAAAAGTCTCCTTCTTTATAACGTTTCCTAACATGTATAAAAATTTAGTGGTTCAAATAAGTAATACATCGCAAAATGGCAGCAGTAGTGAGGTTGATCTGAAAAATTTTCAAAATTCCTTCTCATTTGAAGAAACTAGGAATCTCATCTTTATGACATTTGGGTTAGGCTTCTAGACTAGACCGAGTATTACTTGGCACTAAAATTGAAATGTTATGTTCTTACATAAGCGCTTATGTCTTTAATTCTTTAACTGTGGCCTTTAGGGAGATGCCCTTCCCCACCCAAATTAATACAATTCATACTGCATTGAATTAAAATATTCAATTCCCATTTCTCTAGGATTAAGAGGAGCTAATGGAGGGAGTTTTGGCAGAAAGAACTGCACAAATGCTTACTTTTCACACAACACCAAAATGATGAATATTACGTTTTGGGGTGAGTTGGATTGCTAAAAATGCAAATGAACAAGCACAGTTATCCATAGTTTTAGTACATTGACCAGGACTTGGCATTTGCTAATGGGACATATGGGATCCTAATCCGAAGTAGGGAGGAATCAACTGCTTCTGGGAGCTTAGAGAAATCAGGACACAGGGGATTGTCACATAGAGGGGGGATGACATCTGTGAAGCTAGAGGGCTAGAACCATTGAGATAAAGAAGCATCATTTGGATACAATCCTCTAGGGCAGGTTGGCTGAGAGAAGACTCTAGATACCTGCCTGCTTTGTAAGACACTCTTAACAAGTTAAGCAGCTGTGATATTTACTCTTTTGATTATCCAGTCCTTGGCTCTGTCATACATATGCTACTCAAGTCTAATAAACAACTCAACCATCCCCAGAACTTCCATCAACATATAAAAATTTTTATAAGTAAGTTCTCTTCAATTTTAAAAGAGAGAGATGAATATACCATATTAACCATCCTTTCTTCTGAGATGTCTTCTTTTATAAATTAGCCTGTATTCACTGTCCAAAACTCAGTCCCCACAGTTCTTGAATGAAGATGATCAGTAGCAAGTATATTTCTTAGATGAATCCAGTTAACAATAGGGAGCTCAGTTTTTCATTATTTTGAACTTTTTCAGACTGCTTGTTTCATGAGCCCTGGCACCCACTTGTATTGGACTTGTCCATACTTTAACCATCCCATTCTTTTTTGGTTTTAATTATGGAATCTCTGGCCCACAACCCCATCCAGAACCCCCCCCCCCCACCATCCCCAAGAAGTTTTAGTCAACATTTTCCCTTACTTGGGCAAGGCTGTCATGTAGACTCTAGAGATAGGACTACAAGCATAGGAATAAAGGGTCAGCATTTGAATATATTTTGGGCATAGACTCAAGGAGGCAATTTGCCATGGTCCTATCTTTATATTAAAAGCTGCTACTGTAGCCTCTGATTGCTCATACACAAACTGGAATATTTTTCGCACCCAATCACTTTCTCTCTGCCATTTCCTTTCACAGCCCACACAGCTCATCACCTGTTTGCAGCTCACGCAGTGGCCTGTCTCCCTTCTTTTGGGCTTACTCTTTTTAAAAATACCCCAAACAAGTCATTATTTTAAAAATGATCGCATATTTATTATAATATGAGTTTCATGAGAATACTGCATTATCAATTTCTATCTCATTTGGAAGAAACATGGGGAGCACTTTAGTTTTTTAAAATGCTTTCTAACTAATTCACTAAATGTTATTTGATCCTAATGACTAATAACAAATTTTAATAGTGTTGATTAGCTATAAGGGTATTTTAATAGTATTTAAAAACAACCCAAATATACTTAAGGCAATTGACGTGAGGGTCACCATGGGGGGGTTTTTCTGTGTATCCACCTGGAACTTACGAATATCCAGGAGGCTGCATGGCATCCCCAAGGCACTTCTAGAGGACTGGTAAAAAGAAGATGGGAAGCAGAGGCCAGAGGGGAGGTAACAACTGGTTTCCAATCTTAGGAACAAAAGGAAAACCAAGAGTGGGAGACAGTCGAAGGGCTCTTTCCAACTCTGGGCAAGAGGATGGAACGAGTTACATCTGGGGTTAGTGGAGTTAGATTCTCTGTGAAGACACTTTGTTTAAAATTAGTCTTTTCTTAAAACCTGGTCCCTTGTTTTTTATCGTGACCAACACACTTTGACCTGTGTTAGGTCAGAATTCTTCGAGGTTTTTCTGTTTCACAAACCAAGGCTTATGGAATTTGGAAGCTGAAGAGAACTTCGAGAGCATATGTTACACAAAGCCATACCTTTGTGCTGTCATCCATCACTAGAAGTGGGTAGAGTCATCTAGAAAAACATAAGATCAACATTATAGTTAAGAGTTCAAAATTTGTCATCTCGTTTTTATTTTATTGTCCCCAGAATCTTCTTTTTTAGTTTTTAAAAATTGATTATATATATTTGTGGGGTACCAAATCGAATATCGATACATGTGTACAATATGTGGTGATCAAATCAGGATAATTAGTATACTCATGTTTACAATACATAATGAATCTTTGTGACCCTTACCTAGTTTCTTCCTCCTCCCCTTTTCTCATCTCTAATAACCACAGCTATGTTCTCCTTTTTTTTTTGGAAAGTTTAATATATTATTGTGATTCTTTCTTTCCTTCCTCCCTGGCTGCTAGATGCAGTCATGTGATTAAGTTCTGGCCAATGAGATGGCCAGAAAGAAAGAAACTTATGCAATCCATTCATAGAAGGAAGGAGGTGTGCCCTTACCCATCCCTCTCCCCACCTTCCACAATCTTGTTGATTAGAATGTGGTCATGGTGTCAAACCATCTGAGACCATGAAGATAAGAACAACATAGGATGTCAGAGAGATAACTGGTAATGTCCTGGCTGTTGGATGTCCTCATGGAATAGATCTGCCACACCATCTGACCTCTTACCTTTGGACTACTTCATGAGAAAAAAAGAAAGTCTGTGTAAGCCAGTGCATGCAGACAAACCTATTGACTAACTAATTTAGGTATTTTACGTATAGAAAATAATATGAGCAAAAGCTTAGAACTAGGAAAACAGGGGCCAGATGAAAAGAAGAGTGAGAATTCTGGTCTAAGTTCCTCCCCATACTCCATGTATGAGGGTATTTCAAAAATTTCATGAAAATATTCTTGTTACCTTTTAATTCTGTTTTTCCATGAATCTTTTGAAGTACCCTCATATTATCCAGGTATGTTTTTAACAATCCAAATCCGATCAGGCCATTCTCCCATTTAAAACCTTTCTGTGACTTCTCACTCCATAGCAAGGCATCTGAAAAAGGGCAAAATGGGCCTTCCTCCAAAGAAGAACACCAAGGTGCCAAAGACCAAATTAACCGGGAAAATTGAAGAAATTCTCATAAGTAAGTAGAGAATAACAATAATGATAGTTGAGGAAAATATTAGTTTTGGGAATTATAAAAATCTTGCTCTAGATATTTGAGTTTTGAATATTGCTGTGATTCGAACATGTCCCCCAAAGTTCATGTGTTGGAAACAATTTCCAATGCAACAGCATTAAGGGGTGGGACCTTTAAGAGGTGGTTAGGTCATGAGAGCTCTGCCCTAATAGATGGATTAATGTCATTGTCATGGGAGTGGGTTTGTTATCATGAAAATGTATATGTTATAAGAGTGAGTTTGGACCTCTGTTGCTCCCTCTTTCTCACTCTCTCTTGTCCTTCCACCCTCTACCATGGGATGATGCAGCATGAAGGCCCTCGTTAGATGCTGGCACCACGCTCTTGGATTTCCTGGCCTCCAGAACTGTGAGCCAAATGAACCTCTACTGTTTAGAAATCACCCTGTCTGTGGTATTTTGTTATAGCAGCACAAAACAGACTAAAACAAATGGCTCAAGACAAATTGGTGCATTCTTAGACTTCTCATTCCAAGCATCACTGTTCGTCTTTCATCTGGTGGTCTGACTAGCCATCTTCTGTCCTTCTTTATATCAGAATAGCTTCACTGTTGATTCTTCCATCAAATTTTTTGCATGTCTACTGTATACCAGGCACCATCCTAGGGCCTGGGGATACAGTGGTGGGTAAAACAGAAACCATCTTGTCATCATATACATTAAGCAAATAATTACATAATCACTTAATTGATTATGATTATGGTAAGTGTTCAAAAGAAGTTGTGAGAGCATACCTAACTCTCTTTTTTATTTTTTCATTTTCAAATGGCCAGTTCTATAGCATTCTCTCATACCTCCTTAGAAAACCCATTCAGAAACTGAGACAGACCTCTATTTCACTCATATTTAGATCAGAATAGTGACAAGAGGAAATTTTTCATGGATCTGAGTATACATTTATTAATTTGTAACTTTAATCTCATCAGTGGAGTAAAAAAATATGCAGTACTTCATCTAGCACTCTTAAAATCTTCAGCAAACTAAAATAGTCAATTGGGGATAACCAGAAAACACAATATTCTCCAAGTAATAAAATCAAACCAAAGCAAATATAAAAATCAACCAATGAAAATATACCAGACATTACATTTAGGCAGTTCTCATACAGACAGTTATGGATGGACAATTTTTATAAGACCATCTTCATAACAGTCATATTTCACGGATCACTAGCAATTAGATCTTAAAATTCTGTTAAAGTCCAAACTGAAAGGCTGTTCTTTCTAGAATGAGAATTTGCAGTGCAGTTGCAATCTAGGTGCTAGTGCAGTCCACTGGACACAGTAGACTGTAATTTCATCTTCAGATGATACTCCAGAAATTATCCTATACCGTTTATAGGGTTCAGGACATGCTACCCCAAAATATGGCACCTTGGCATTTGAGAAAACAGCAGAAGCAAGGGGGTCACGGTCACACCCTTCCCCTTCCCCTTCCCCTCCTTCCTGGAAGCTGGCTGTAAACCCTAGGAAGGTCACTCTCTGAACTTCTTCCTCTCTTTTCCACTGAAGACCCTCATGTGACAGGTGTCCTGCCCTGTACCTGGACAGAAGGAATGTCACACTGGGATGCCAAGAAGAATCTGAACAAACAGACCTTGCTAAGTTTCCCTAGTTTATTAACATTAAACCATAAGCTTTCATTCTCTAATTATACATCTGCATGACTGTCCATAAAAATACACAGATTTCCCCATTTCTTTGAGTTTTCATTTCTGAAGTTTCCCGTGTCATGTAAAGCTTATGGTAAATAAATCTTTATTCTGTTCTCTTGTTAATCTGCCTTTTGTTATAGGGGTCTCAGCCATGAACCTTGCTACGGGTCAGGAAAAGATATTACTTTTTTCCCCTGCACCATCGTGAACAATTCCCAGCCATGCTTGGTTATAAATAATTCTCATGCATTCCTAGAAAACATCCAGAATCTTTTCAAAACAAAACAAAGCTGGAAAATTGTTGAATGCCAAAATCCTAACATATATACTCAATTCCATTTTCATCTGGACACAAGATGTGCAAATTATTTGCCTGAAATAAATGTCTCATGTCAATGTCCTGTATCTTCATCCCTAAGTGATCTTTACATTGATGGAAGTTTTCACCTCAATGAGAAAGTCGACATGTTTCCCATCCAAGTGATGACAATCTCTTATCTTTTTCTCTAGTGCCTCTGTCCCCCTTTTCCTGCCCTCACTCTCAGCTGATGACATCTTATACTTAATTGAGAAAGCTGAAGTCACTAGACAGGAAACCATCTTTTTCATGTTTGCCACCTTTCACCCTGCTACAATGGAAGTCATATGCCTTCTTTTACCAAAGATGCTCTGGCTCTGTCCCCAAGGACTTTGCTTCTGCCATTATTCTTCGTCTTTCTCTTTCTTACATCACTTTCTTCTCCACTGGATTTCTATCATGAACATATAAACCCACTCTAGTATCCCCAACTTCCTCCAAATTAAAAACCTCTCTACTCTGTATCTCTCTACTCTTCCTTCCTGGCAGTTTTGTTGTAAGAGATGTCTCTGTGTGCTGTCTTCACTTCCTCACCTCCTATTCTTCACTCAGCTGAATCCAGACTGGCTTCCAACTCCACCACCTCATTGAAATTGCTATTGTCAATGTCATTATTGGTCATAATTTTTGAAATCCAATCATCATTGTTTGATCTTCATATTACTAATAGCATTATGAAGATTTGAATACTGCTGTATTCTAAAAAATATTTTCTCTTTTGGCTTCTATAACTTTATACCTGACTGCAGTGGTTCTTAAAGTGGGATCCCTAGACCAGCAGCAACAGCATCATTTGGCAACTGGTTGGAAATGAAAATTCTTGAAATTTAACCCAGATCTAACTGAATCAGAAACTCTGGGGATGGGACTCAGCAATCTGTCTTTTGACAAGCCCTCCAGGTAATTCTGGCCCAAGACAAAATTTGAAAACCAATGCTCTACTGATTTTCTCCTGCCTCAATTATCATTCCTTCTTAGTTCTTTTTAATTTTTGGCTTGTGTCAGTTAGCTTTTGTCGTATAGTGGCTTAAAACCATCATCATTTTTTAGTTCATGAGTAGATTATCCAGTTGCTTTGTGTATTTTCTTAGGTTGGGTTTCCCAGAAGAAGGCTGTGAGACAAGGATTTAAGAACAAGTGGTTAATTTGGGAGAATCTCATGAAGCATTGGTAGGGGCACAGGGACTTGAGCCAAGGAAGGAAGGGAGCTAATATAAGCTATACTAGTGAGTACACTATTCCTGTGGATGACTGGGCTCAGTCCCTCAGGGGGCTTCCAAGGCATTACCCCATCCAAGGGTAAAGAGGCTGGGATGTTTATCCATCAGCTCCAATTCTCCTCTGGTTGTAACTCCTCTGCACTCCCCACCTGTCCAGTGTGAGGACCAAGCTTGCTTCTGTTGAGAGAGAAGGCCCTGAAGCAGAAACTCTAGGTGCTTGCACAAAGAGACCACCTGCATAGAATGATGACTAAGGGATGTGGGCAGGGCTCCATGACATCTGCTTTAGGAATCTCTGTTCAGGACTCAGCTTTGGTCTCAAACCTTGGGAAGCTTCTGACACACTGAGGCAGTGTTAGAATCTCTCTTCTCTGCCTTCCTGTGCTCTTAAGTGTACTCAGTGTTTCTGCCCTTGTCTGCCCCTTGGACTTGACTATCATTTCCTTGAAGACAAATTATACTTACTCATTTTTTCACCCTGTTCCTATCTCAGTGCCTGACACATAGCTGACAGCTAATAAATGTTGGGTGGATGCATAAGTGAGCATCTCATCTTTTTATTCCTTAAAAGGCCTCACACACAGAGAAATTCAACAAAGTATTTATTGAATTGAATTAAAGAAGCCTTGTGATTGACACAAGTATAAATTGGACGATTATTAACTTTAAAGTAATTCCACTATGCCAGAAATCATGCCTAAAATATTAAAACATCTCTTAAAAAACAGAAAGCCAAAAAGCCTTTTCTAAAAAATTGTGTTAGATAAAATAGACCTAAGGCGAATCTTCCTCAAGTTTTCAGGAAAACAAATATTTTGCCTTTCGTATTCTGTTCTCACTGTTCTTTCTTGTCACAGAAGAGCAATATTTTATTAGACTTTCCTTTTTCAATACGTAGACTTGGTTGTATGATTTAAATCTATGTGTATTTCTCCTGTAAAAATAAAATAAAATAAAGTCATAAGAAAGTTTATATAAATAAAGTATTTGGGGAAATTTTATAATTCAAGCTAATTTACAATCATGTAAACCTCTATCTAATATGGCTTCTTTCTTTTAAAACATTTTTTTGTGGTTTTCTGACAGTGATATTTTTCAGTTCAGTTCCCTTATTTCGATGATTCAAAGGAGCTCCACTAGTGTGTTTAACTTAACTTTGAAGGAACGTGCAATTAGTGTCATGCTAAAGGAGTTATGTTGGGTAGAAAATTACATTTTCTGTGGATAAGCAGATATTCTTTGTGGAGAAAGGTAACATCCCACATTCCTCCATTTTAAAAGTGGAAAACGTTTCCTGTGATTTGTATTTAGATGCTTTTCTGTCCAATGGAAAGAATGCCAGGCTGGGTGACAAAAGACCTGTGTTCTGATCCTGTCCTTTTTCCTTGCAAGCCTTGGGAATTGTCTGGACACAGAGCTCCCCAGAGCCCCAGCTTCCTTGCCTGTAATATGAGGGGTTGGATGGAAGAGAGGTCTCAATCAGCTTTGAACTTGTCAGTTTTATATTTCTGCACCACCACTGCAGCTCTGATAAATAAGTGAAAATATCAAGCTTTATTATGTTTTTCTAATATCCTCCAATAGCCAGAAATCATGTAAAAAATTAGAGTCTGGTTGTGTTTGTACACAAATGATATCACTGGAAAAAAATGTTTTCATACCATTATTGACTATAGTTGAAAGTGGCTTGCCCTCAGAAATAATGTATTCTTTGATAAATATGGAGGACGGAAGATGTAAAAGGGCTCAGGTAGTTATTATTCTCATCTGTCCACGATCTTTTCATATCCCCCCTCTGGTTCAATGTTCTCTTTCCTTTGGGGAATTTCTCCCTATTCCATGCATTCTGGTAGGATTTTTAAATCATAATACCTTGTCCTCCCCTGCCACAGGAATAGGTATTTGACACAGTGACCATAGTGATTGGCCCAAGGGATAGGCACATGATACAGGCTAGGCCAATTAGAGTTTTCTGTAGACTCTTCTAGATTCAAAGTGTGTTTTTGTGTGTGGGATGACTCTTCCTCCTGGATTTTGTGTTAGGATGTATGCCAGGAACTGTTGAAATGTGTTTAAGTTACCACATACTGCAAGATTGCTGCTAGTAGGAGAGAATGAGGCCGGTACACTAGGGGAAGCAGGGATCAGGAGAGATGAGGGATAGATGGAAAGCCAGAGGGCACTGAGTACTGAGTCGAGCCCCTGATGCAGGGCTTCTATCCTCTTCTCATTTGCCTGTTAGGACGTGTTTCTCCTTGTTTCATCATCCCTGGTTCTTTGACTCCCAACCTTTCCTTTTGCAAGAGACCCAAAATATGCCACCCCAAAATAGGTCTCTTTGGCACAGATATTATTTTGAGCTGATTATTTTGAGAAACTGTGACACAGGAGAAGCTCTTACCCTTTTTTTGAAAGAAATTTACCTGTAGAAAGGAAATCTCCATTTGTAAAGGTGTTTCTCTCTGTACCAGGAAGAGAAGGATGACTCTAAATCACTAGAGACTCTTATCAATGAAGAAAGTGCTGACTTAAGTATGAATAACAAGCCTTGCTCTTGTTTACCGTGCTTTTCCTGCTCGCTTGCTCACAGCTGGCCTTCACACCCTTTTTTGTTTCAGAGGAGGTTGGAGCTTAAGCCTGAATTCAAAGCCACCTCTTGGAGATTTACTCATTTCTCTGATTATCTCCTGTGTATACATGAGGTATACATGTTAATAAACTTCTGTTTGTTTTTCTCTCTCTCTCTTTTTTTTCTCTTGTTCACCTGTCTTTTGTTACAGGGGTTTGTCCTGGCTGTGAACTATGAAAGATAAAAAGAAAATGTTTTCCTCTCCTGCAGTTCACATGCCCTGGCTCTGACAACTACTTTAATGCTGGTTTTTGTATTTCCTCATTAAGTTCTGCAAGCTGTCCCAAGAATCTTCTTAGCTAGGTGAATTAATAAACCCCTTTTGTTGTTTATAATAGTTTTATTTGTGTTTTAGTGGGGGTTTTTTTGCAACAAAAAGAGTCTTGACTAATACCCAGTATGAACACATAAGTGGTCTTGTGACAACTAAGACTGAAACAAACACATTTTTATAGGCCACCAATCAGGAGCCTAGTTTCTTTAGCCACCACTGCATGTGTTATGAACTCATGTGTTTATGAAATTACCTCATCTCTGTGTCTAGGAAATAAAGTGTGCATGTGTGTGGGGGGTGGAGGGACTTGTTCTTAGAATGATTCATGGATAAGAATCTATTGGTGGTGTTGATATCCTCAGTGGCTTAAGTTCTAAGATCATTTTATGTCATTTTGTGAACCCAGCTAGAATGAGCAGATATCTACCTAGACTTCTAAAGTTCCCTTATGGTTTTTGTATTCATCCAACAAATGGAGCCATACCCCCCCATTCAAACAGAAGGATCCAACTGATGGTATTCTACTCTTTCTTTAGATTTTTAGAAGCTTATTATTTGCCTGTTGGGACCTTTGCCTCCTATTTTCATCATCCTCAGTTCCTTAGTTCTTGCTTTGAGTTCGCTGGCTTTGATTACCTACTTTGGACATGTTTCTCTAGCCTGATGCTGACACTTACCTCACCTACTAGCCCCACAATAGATAAGGGGCATTCCCCTCTCTGTTAACCATCACACTAGGGGAGTGACATTTGGCAATGGGAGAGATGGTATGTTATTGGGCAGTATTTTACTGGCCTAAATCAAAACTGCTTAACAGACCCAGTAATTCTCTCTGGCCTTCTGGAAAATATAAACTCATTATTAAGATCACATGTGAAATTATTTACCTACCCTCTTCTGCTTTCTCCTTGCCCAGGAGTGCAGCTTGGCTTCTCTTACCTCTGTTTCCTCTATTCCTTCATCCCCACACTGAGGGTGACCTTATTTCTGGTTTGTAAATGCCCTGACTCAGAGATAGAGTAAAAATGGACAGGTAGGTAGTGTAAGAAAATAATCTAAGTGATTCATTTTCAGAAAAGACTTATCTGAGGGTGTTTTAACTGATTCAGGCCCAGCCCAAAAGTTGTCTGACTGGTCCAGCCCATTCCTGGAGGGTCTCTGAACAGATAGAGCGCTCCTTGAGATGGTAATTAGTTACTAGCCCCTATTGTTTTCTTCATTCCCTGGTGTTTCTCCTTTCACAGGGCTTAAGCAGACCTTTTTTGTGGGCTTGTCCTGAGCCCCCAGACAAAAGAATTCCTTACAAGGGGGCAATAAATTTTAGGTATCATTTGGGAAGATTGTGCACCCCATAGTACTCAGCCAATGAGGAAGTGGGGGAGGGACTTGCATGCTAGGGAATAAATTGCTTGCTATAGCCCTTTCCATATGCCTGTCCCATTCACAGACACCTGGACTTGCAAGGCCGTTATGAAAGTCTCGCTTCACTGTACCTTGTGTCTCCATGTCCATCCTTTGGCATTGGATGGGTGAGGGCTTTTCTCACAGGAAGGGAGATAAGCAATGAGGAAAATATTAAAAGGAAAGTGAGGCTGTCTGTAAAATGTTCACTTGTAAAACATGGTACCCTTTACTCGGAGATAGAGAGGAGGCTCTTGATTACTTCCCAATATCAAATTAGTGAGTTTTTTTTCAAACACGGAAGCTTATTTAAAGGAGCTTTGAAAACTCAATGAAAGATCTTAAACAAATTCAACAGAGTTGAAAGATCATAAATTGGTCTTCTGATTTTCTCTGATGTAAGCAAAACTAACTACAGAACCATGTGGAAGAGAGAGGTCCCGAAATTCCTTTGTTCTCCCACATTAGTTCAGATGTTAATCTGCTGGTGAAAAAAGAGTCTTTTCACTTTCAAAAGGGAGGGTGTTAGTAATTTGAGATTGTAGTTTTAGTTCTTTCTATCTTTTTCAAATCCCCGTAAGTCTTTCTCCTACCTCTTCCTAAATTAAGTAGAACAGTGCCCCCCTGGGAACTGTGAGTACCATGTCTTTGGTAACCTTCTAGGCCACCCACTTTCCTAAAACTTCCTCTGGAGTTTAAGGTTATTGCTGATTAGAAAAAATAGTAATAATAAAAAAATAAAAATTTCTTAAACATTGGCTAGATTCTCAGCAAGTAATAAAGTAATATATAAAAACCCAAAAGGAAACACTCAGCAGAATCACTAAGTCAATTAATATGATTTCAAAATGAAGTTTAAAATAAATCTGTGTTATAAAATAACATGAATATTTGTATGGAGAATTCTCATACAAATTGTAGTAATTTAAGGAACTGATTTAATGGGTATTCTGAAACATGTAGAACACATCACTTGCAAAGTTGTCTTTTATGTTCATAATTCCTCTGTACAATGGCTTGAGAAAGCAGTTATAAAATTTCCAACTGAGATCCCAGGGCTCCAGCTGTTGCTCCTGGGAACTTTTGATTTTCCATCTTAATGACGCTGATAGAATGAGAAAAAAAACCTTTCTCTCCTTGACACTTCAGAAAACCTTTTTGCTCTTATAACACATTAGTTTTTACATTTTATTTTTATGATTTATCTTCCAGAAAAGGATTTTTGAGTTTTTAAGTTAATAATATAATATTAAAGAAAATGTTACTAAAAAAAAAAAAAAAAAAAACCTCTCCATAAATCACCATAGTAACAAAACAATCTGGTTTGCCTTTTGTAAATTTTGTTTCTGTCTTTGTTCATATTCATGCACGTTTTACACAACGCTCCTGAATGCACATGAAATTTGCATATCTGCCCTTTTCACTTAACCTTCTATTACAAATTTTAAATAATATATAGATAATATGCAGATCTATAATTAACATTTTAAAATTACTGCTGTTAGACATTTTGGGTGTCTTTAAATTTTGCTGTTCTAGATATATTTAGTAGTGCAGGGGCCAAGGGAAAACTTTCTCTTCACCCCTGAAGATTCATTAATAAAAAGCACTGACAAATTTAGATCAATATGAAGAAAAGGCATCACAGATTTTATTATTTAGTGTGCCAGGAGGGGGCAAAGCACAGGAGAATCACAAGAGAGTAATGTCCCAATTTTCCATTGGGGTGCAGAGCTTATATCCCCATCTCCGTAGGGAAAGGGGAGATGGGAGTATGGGAGTACAGGGGTACCTGATTCTTAGCAGGACACAATGGGCCTGGAGAACATACAATGGCCTGGGACAAAGTCTATTTGGCCCGCAGAACAGACAATGACTAGTAAATGATTTTCTTTAAAATACCGAATAGGACCAAAATATATGACAATGGTCTGTGATAAAAGTCGGTCCAGGTGTGTTGACAGATTCATCTTCATTCCTGTGAAACGAGTTAAGTTAATGAAGACTCAGGGAAAGGACCAGAGGTCACTGTCTTCTTCTTTGATGGGTCCAGACTTTAGGCAGATAAGAGAACAGCTTCATCCTGTGCTTTGGAGAGTGACAGGATTGAGGGATGGGAGTGGGGGGGTCAGAGAGACCTTGAGGCTGCTTCTTTATTCCAGCATGTCAAAGCACCATATTTTGGGATGACAGCTTTCTGCACCCCAACAGTAGGAATGCTTAAAGATCTTGAGCCAGCCCAGCAGGAGGGGCAGTTGAGATCCAGCACCCTACAGAACCAACGCTATTCTTCACCTGCATCTTGCCTCTAAATATTTTAGACACTGTCTTTTACCTGCTTGTGGCTATCCACAATAATTTTATGCAGTCTACTGCTACAGATGGCGGCCAAGGTAAATAAAATATTTACTATATTGTAGTGGTGCTCAAACTGGTCTCTGGCCTCCCAAAGTCTTCTACTAGAAGGGGTGGGGTGGGTGGTTGGGGCTCTGAATCCTTATCTCGGCTCCAGCAGAGCAGTTCTGTTTTATTGGGGCCTAGTGTTAAACAAAAGTTCGAGTACAACTGGACTAGATCAATGAGGTGCATTGTGGTGATGAGTGCACACTAGTGTTGTCACGGAAGTGAATGAGGATTCAAAGTCCTCAATGGTGAATTAAGATGCTCTCTACTGAGGCAAACTCCGATAGCTGTGGTGAGTGTGGTCCTTCTTGAAGACTCAAGGTCCTAAGCAGAGTTTATGTCTCAGAGATGTGGAACGTTATCACATGCCTCGAGTTGAAGAGGAGTCTGCTCACTGAATTCCCATTTTTGCTTTCCTTGAGGTCATTATCTAAATTGCAGCTGGATGGGTCTTACTGAAGACCTTAAAATGTAAAGCCAAACAGGTAACTTCCCTGCTCAAAATTCAAGCTTCTTAATGAGCTCTGCACTGCCCAGGGGAATCTGGTTCCTTTTTTCCTCCCTATCTTCATTTCAATTCACTTGTACTCAGTTTCACTAAATTCTAGACCAAGGGCTGTCCAATGGGCACAGAATGCAACCCACATATGTAATTTTAGCTTTTCTCGTAGCCACACTGAAAAAAGTAAAAAGAAACAAGTGAAATTAATGTTAATAATATATTTTAGTTAACCCAGTATGTCCAAAATATTTTCACTGCAACATGTAATCAATATAAAAAGTTATTAATGAGATGCTTTACCTTCTTTTTTCATATTCAGGCTTAAAAATCCAGGGTGTATTTTAAGTTTACAGCAAGCACATCTTAATTCAAATGCTAAATTTTCATCAGTTATACTTTATTTGTATTGTTGGGAGAAAATGCTTTCTCCTCTTCCAATTTTTGTCCTGTTCATGAGGGCCTGAGAATTAACGGACAATAAACAGACTAACAGGAGAAAAGACAAAATTTATTTGTACATGCATGTGCTCTGAATAGTCAGACATAAAGATTTGTATATATCAGCTTAACAGAAGGGGGTTGGTGGTGGTTTAGGATTTCAATGGGAAAGTATGAAAGGTTCTATTGGGCTTTTTGATGCTAACAGGTGGCTGAATTCACACCTCCTGACTAAGAGACACTCTTTTCCCAATCAGGAAACTCCCTCAGAGATGGGGGGGCAGGGGTCAATGGCAGCTCTATTTTCAGGAAGCTCTGCTTAAATTTAGATAATGTTTCTTTCTGTGGCTGCTGATTGCTCAGATATTTTCAGTTTAATTTTCATACCACTTTGGTAAGCTATTAATTCCTTCAGTATTTAGAGTTCATAAAAATTACATTTGGAAAAGGAAATTCATCTACCCAAGTTGTTCCAAAAATACTTGTCAAAATTTATCAATATCAATAAAGTATTTTTTCAAATTTTTCTTGTTTCCATATTTGGAGTGTCCAATAGTCACATATGACTAGTGGCTACCCATATTAAACAGTACAGTTCTAGACACACTAATCTTCCAATTTATGTGGGGCTCCAGACTCTTCTTGCCTCAGGATCTTCTAATACCCTTGTTATTCCTTCTGGAAAATTCTCTCCCCAACCATCTGCTTGGTTGACTTTAACTCTTCCTGGACACAGGTTAAATGTTATTTTCTTAGAGAAACTTTCCCTGACTCCCAGATCTAACTTGGGGCTCTTGTTATTCCTTCTCAGAGCATCTTATACATTTTCTTCCCAACCCTTCCCACAGTTAGAAATAATGCTTTCAATGTGCAACTTGATCATACCAGAAGCTCCATGGGGATAGGAGCTATGTCTGTTTTGTTTACCACTGAGTATCTTGTGCCTTGTATAGTGCTCAACACATATAGACACTAAGTAGCTGTTTAGCAAATGAATCCGAGGAAGAGAAAAAATTGGATAATATAAAAGACTACAGAGAATATGTCTCTGAGAAAGTTGCCTTCTGCCCCACAAAATGAACCTGTAAGTCACAGGGTTTATGGGGTTTGATCATCCAAGTATGTTGACAATGAAGAGTGATTTGGGGATGGATTTTGGTAATATTTTTGTATTAGTCCATTTGTTACCAAGACCTCAAATGTCCATTTGCTCACCATTCAATAGCCAATAATCAAGAGACAAGTGTTGGCGTAAGGAAAGGTAGCCTTTAATCAGGAAGCTGGCAGCCTGGGGAAATGGTGGACTTATGTCTCAAAGACTGTCCCCACCTCTCCCAGGTTGGCCAAAGGGTTTTACAGGGGTCTGTGGTGGAAAGTTGATTCATGGTGACCAAGCAGGGACATGCAGACATGCTTGAGTGTTTCAGATAATCATCAAGGAAATTCCTGGATGGGAGTTGACCAGTGTCATACTTCATTCTCCATGGGCTCAGTTCCTGTTCTTCTCAAATAAGATCGGGTTAGTAAGCTAGTAAAGAATGGCCATCTGGGTTAATAATTTTTCTCTATTTGTGTACATTGTGAGAACAAGAGTCATTGTATTCTGGCAATTAGCTTCAGGCTATGTGCTTTGGGTTATAGGAGAGAACAAGTTTTTAAATTCAAAGGTTTGGCAAAGTGGAGTCACTTCTGTTCAGGCTGTTACACGTTTCTCTTGTTTATAATATAAATACCTGAAACTGGGTGATTTATAAAGAAAATGAAATTTATTGCTTATAGTTTCAGAGGCTGGGAAGTCCAAAGTCCAGGGAACACATCTGGTGAGGGTCTTCTTTGGTGGTGGATTTATAGCAATGCAGAGGTCTCACATGGCAGAAAATGGCAGAGCAGAGAGAGACTCTCTGTGTGCTCTCCTTTTATAGCCCTCAGAACCATGCCCCTGACCACCATTATTAATCCATTCACTATGGCATGGTCCTACAATCTAATCACCTCTTCAAGGCCCCACCTTTCAATTACCATAATAGGATTTCTGTGGGAGATTTACCCTCTCATCAGTCACAGTGGGGGCCAAGTTTCTAATACATAAAACTTTGGGGACACAATTCAAGCTTCAATGAGTTTGAGGGAACATTCAATCCACAGCAATATTGGGGTGACTTTGAATAAATCAAGCAAGGTTGAAATGTAGGGTATGGTGATGGTAACATAACCACAACTTAATTGGACTAACATTTCTTGTCTCTAAAATGAAGGATATGGATTAGCTGATGTAGAAGAATCTTCCATGATTTTTGCCTGATCTCTTTGACATGAGTTAAGGGAACCAGAGTAGAAATAAATTTTAATTTGACATTGATAATATTGGAATAAAAAATCCCTTATTTTTCCTTATAAATTTCCTGATCAATAAAAATCAAATTATTCAATTATAACCAATACAGAAAAGTGTACAGTTCTATAAATTGCCACAAAGTGAATACATCCATGTAAGTACATCCAGGTGAAGAAATAGAACATTAAGGGCTGGCTGGTTAGCTCAGTTGGTTGGAACACAGGCTTAGAACACCAAGATCATAGGTTTGGAACCCCATACCAGCCAGCCACTAAAAAAAAAAAAAAAAAGAAAGAAAGAAAAGAAATAGAACATTAAGCAATACCACCAAGAAAATGAAAGACAATCCACAGAATGGTAGAAATATTTTCAAGTCATGTATCTGATAAGGAATTGAATCCAGAACATATAAAAATCTATTACAACTAAACAATAAAAAATCATCTCAGTTAAAACATGGGCAAAGAAATTAACATTTCTTCAAATAAGAATGCAAATGGCCAAGAAGCACACATAAGATGTTCAACATCATGAGTCATTAAGGAAGTACGAATCAAAACCACAATGTGATTCCACTTCACTTCCACTATAATAGCTATAATTTTAAAAAGTAGATAAATAATAAGTGTTACTGAGCATGTGGAGAAATTGAAACCTTCATACATTGTTGGTGGGAATATAAAATGGTGTAGTCACTTTGGAAAAAAGTTTGGTGATTCCTCAAAAAGTTTAACATAAATTACCATATGATTCAGCAATCCCACTCATAGGCATATACCCAAGAGAAATGAAAATGTATGTCCACAAAAAAACTTGTACATGAATGGTCATAGCAGCATTATTCATAGTAAACAAAAAGTGAAAATACCCAAATGTCCATCATCTGATGAATGGATAAATAAAATATGATATATCCACATAACAGAATATTATTCAGCAATAAAAAGAAACAAAGTGCCGATACATGTTACTACATGGAAGAACCTTGATGACATTATGCTAAGTGGAAGGAGTCAGTCACAAAAGATCATATATTATATGATTCCATTTATATGAAATGTCCAGAATAAGCAAATGCAGAGATACAAAGTAGATTAGTAATTGCTTAGAGCTGATTGGGAAGGAGTGATGGGGAGTGGGGAGTGACATCTAGTGGGTTTCTTTTAAGGTAGCAGAAAATGTTCTGAAGTCAGATTACATGAAATTGTGATGATGGTTGCACAACCCTATGAATATGCTAAAGACTACGGAATTAAACACTTTAAATATGTGAGTTGCATGGTATGTGAATTACATATTATAAAGCTGTTAAGAGAGAAAAAAAACAGGACATTGCCAGCATCCAAGAAGCAAGTCTGCCATAGATTGGGTTCCCTGGAAGCAGAACCTGGGCTGGTGATTCTCATGCAAGGGATTTCCTGAGGGAATGCTCTCAGAAGAGCTTGAATGGGAAAAGCAGGAAAAAGCTAAGTGTGGGCGCAGCTGAGGACCAACTTTAGTCTGATCTGGTGGTGAGCTCTGTTGCGTGAATAGCACCACAGTGTGGTCTCATTTGGAGACAAGGGGGTTGATTTTTTTATACCCTTGTCAGACAATCATAGGCTGTGAACTGCTTCCTCTTTGTGTGTGTGTTTGTGTTTGTAAAATCTCCAATGTAAGTCAGCTTCCTTTTGACCAAAAACAATTCTGGAAGGAGGCAGCTATGACCTATTAGCAGCTGACAACCATGACAGCCAAAGGACTAATGCTCCAGCCGGTTCAGGGGGTATGGGAAGGGCATCAACAGCATCCACTACATCCCCGCATACCCCATCCCTTTATTACAGTCTTGATCCTGGATTGTCACTTCACACATGATTTATGGGCAAACTAATTTATCTCAGTGTTTTACCTCTTAGAAAACTCTGCTTCACAGCGGAGCTATTATGTGCCTATTCTGTATTTGATAAACTCCAGTCTTCAATGGAAATGAATAGCACAGGCCTGTTTACTTAGCATCAGTGTAGTTTATATCAGACATTATTTCCCTCTAAGAAAACAAAGAGACATAAAAACAGAGAGCATGAATGTAGAAAATTTTTTAAAACATAACACGTTCTGATAGAAGAATGCTGAAAACTAGATACCGAATCTCCTATTTCCCTCATCAATGTCCCTGATGAAAACCTTTCTGTAGAAGTAGGAATGTTCACTAGGAACCTTAGAGTTATGAGAAGCCAAGAGAGTTTCTGATGCTGTACCGGCCAGTGTTCCTGAGCTTGGGAATGAACCCCAAGAAAGAACTGGCTCCAGGAAAGCTGAAAAAAAAAAAAAAGAATTTTATTTAAGCTTAAAGAGAAAACCAGGGTTAGATTGTATGTTGGTTTTTTATTGCTGCATAATGAAATGCCACAAACAGTGGCTTAAAACAGCTTATATTTATTACTTCAAAGTTTCTGTGGGTCAGGAGTCCAGGCACATTCTAGCTGGGTCCCCTGCTCAGGGTCTCACTAGGCTGCAATCAAGCTGTTAGCTGGAGCTGCAATCTTACCTGGAGCTTGGGATCCTATTCCAAGTTCATGTATTGTTGGCAGAATTCAGGTCTTTGTGGTTGTAGCACTGACATCCTCAGCTTCTTACTGACTGTCAGCTGGAGACTGCCTTTAGTTTTTAAAGGCCTCCCACAGTTCCCTGCCACATGGCCCTCTCCATACGAGTTCACACCATGGCTGTTTGCTTCCTCAAGGCCAGCAGGAGAGTCTCTCTCCAAGTCTCTTAAGATGGAATCTTATGTTAGGTAAGATAATCTTATATAAGGAATCTTATATAAGGTAGTCAAAAGAGTGATGTCCCAGCATATTTTCCATATTTAGCTGGTTAGAAGCACATCACAGTTCCCACCCACATTCATGGGGCAGGAGGAATTATACAAGGGTGTGACTCATTGGGAGTCACACTAGGAGATGTCTGACACAGACAGAAACTATTGTAAGTTTCTTTGGCTCACTCATTTAAAACTTTCTTTGAATATCTATCATCTTTAAAAATAGCTTAATGTTTTTGTTTTGATTTTAAAATAAAAACTTTTTTTTAAATAAAAAGATAATTAAATATTATTGCTCATCTCACTCTGAATACTCATGGGAGGAGGTCCTAGATGGTCTGACTTCCTGATACTGTGACTTCCTCTGCCTGAAGGGCTCTTACATCAGATATCAATGCACCATGGTTCCAGGCACGTTGTAGGTGCTCAGTAATGTAGGTTGATTAAATGAACAAATACATGGAAAGGAGTGTTTTCTATGCATGCAGCAAATACCTGACCTTTTTTTTCATACCAAAGAGCATATCCTAAGTGTCTGATTTCAGCCTACCTTCCCTGCTGATATAGGATCCAGGAGAAAACCAGTAGCCCCTTGAGTACAAAAGTGACAGGAGCATCAAAAATTACAACTTAGCTGTAGTTTTTTAGCATGCATAATGAGATTTAAGGTCAGCTACCCACTCTTCTAAAAAAAGTTAAGTAACATTTAGTTTACAAAAGTGTAGGCAGTATAAGTGCCCAGAGTGTTACCTCTCTGAGTCACCACTTCTTGGATTAAGAGTTCTATGTAGTTTATATCAGGTTGATTGTTGATGAAACATGATGTACATGTATGAGTACAGTCCTACTGGGGCTAACCCAAAGTGTAGATGAGCTTCTTAGGCCAGTGAGCACATTTCCAAGTTATATTCAAGGCAAAATATGTTTGAGGTCAATTAACTCTCAGTTCTTATGGAGAGGATGGCCAGCATGAGTGAAAGAAAAAATTATCTTAAAGTATCATCTGACTCTTCCAAAGACAATACCCAAGAGTTTTATTATACATAATATCTCACTATGTGTGGAACAAAATAATGGGGTATTCAACTACCTCTTCTAACGAGTTACTTCTTGGTAAGAAAAAAGTGTATGTCCATTATTGTGACAGTTAATTTTATGTGTCAACTTGACTGGGCCATGGCATGCTCAAATATCTGGTCAAGCATTATCCTAGGTGTGTTTGTGGAGTATTTTTGGATGAGATTAACATTTAAATTGGTGCACTGCGTAAAACATTGTCCTCCCTAATGTGGGTGGCCCTCATCCAGTCAGTTGAAGACCAGAATAGAAAAAAAAAAAGCAAAGAAGGCTAATCCTCCTGTAAGAAGGAACTCCTCCTACCTGACTGTGTTGAGCTGGGACATCAGTCTACTGTAGCCTTCAGACTCAAATTGGAACATTGGCTCTTCTTGGGTCTTGTATCTGCTGGCTTTCAGACTGGAACTACACCATCAGCTCTCCCAATTCCCCGACTTTTGGATTCAGATCACAACTACACATCAACTCTCCTGGGTCTCCAGCTTGCCAACTGCGATCTTGGGGCTTTTCAACCTCTATAATCATGTGATCCAATTTCCCCATCTCCTAAATACTCTTCCAGTGGCTGCTACAAGCTTCACAACTTTTCCCAGCTTCACAAACTAATTTTGCTCAATTTCAGACAATGGACCAGTTTTAATGAACTTGATGTCTTGCCTACCTGGCATCCCTTGGCATTCCTGTCTGAAGTCACAGCAGCTGTCAGATAGCCCTTTCTGTATAGCCTGCATTTCTCTCTGTCTATGTCTCTGTCTCTGTCTCTGTCTCTCTCTCTCTCTCTCCTGCTTCTAGTAACTCTTCCCTCCTCTCATTATTTCAGGCTAGGAGTTGGAAAACTGAGCCCAGTTGTCAAGTTCTGAGTTGCTACACCTTCCCTTGTGTAATTTCCCTGTTCTCCACTGTACCTTCATGTACAGTCTCTCTTTTTTAAACTTTTTATTTTGAAATATAGACTCACAAGAAGTTGCAAAAATCGTACAAAGGGGTTCTGTGTACCCTTCACCCAACTTCCTCCATTATCAAAATAAGGAAATGGACATTGGCACAATACTGTTGACTAGGTTACAGACCTTACTTGGATTTCACCAGTTTTCATATGCACCCATTTTTTTGTATAGTTCTATAAAATTTTATTGCATATGTACATTCATGTAACCACCACCACAATCAAGATACCAATGGTTCCATCCGTATGTAATCTCTTTATTGAAATCTTCTCAAATTACCCAATTTGAGTATGCCCTCTCTTTCCTGCCAGCACACCTATTGATGGACCCTTAAAAGATTTTCAACATCGTGAGAGTGGAGAGGATCTGTCCTTTCATTTCTGGGTGAGGGCCAAGAAGGCAGCGAGCCTCTGATAGAGAAGGGTGCAGTATGGCAGCTGTAAAGTAAAAATGGCAGTTGGGTCACTCTTGGCAAAGAATATATGAGACAGTTTCTAGACTAATATGGGTGATGTGGATTGAATGTCCCACCCCCAAATTCATTGAAGCTTAAATTGTGTCCCCCAAATTTCCAGGTATTGGAAACTTGGCCCCCACTATGACAGTGTTGAGAGAGTAGGAAATCCTATTGTGATGATTGAAAGATGGGGCCTTGAAGAGGTGATTAGGTTGTAGGACCATGCCTACTGAATGGATTAATAGTGTTGGTCAGGGGTGTGGTTCAGAGGTGTTTAAAAGGAGAGCTCAAAACTGCCTTGCTCTCTCTCTGCTCTGCTATTTTCTGCCATGTGAGACCCCTGACTTGCTGTAAAGCCACCATCATAGAAGACCCTCACCAGAGGTTTTCCTTAGACTTTGGACTTCCCAGCCACAGAAATTGTAAGCAATAAATATTGTTTCTTTATAAGTTACCCAGTTCCAAGTATTTTGTTATAAGCAACAGAGACAGACTAATACAATGGGAGATAATCTGAAGGTTTTATTTTATGGCAATTGTTCTCAAGCCTAACTATGCATCAAAATCACCCAGAGAGCATTAAAAAAAATCAGTCAATCAATCAATCAATCAAATGAACAAAAAACCAAAACAAAAACAGAGACTTGGGCCTCATCCCCAGAGGTTCTGATTTATTTAGTACAGAGTGTAGTCCAGGGATTAAAACTTTTTGCAAGTTACTCAGGTGATTCTGATGTGTAGCCAAGGCTGAGGGCCAGTATTTTACGGCATCTGGGTTTTGTGTCTTAACTATAAAAGTCTTTCATACTCAAGATTATACTTTTTAAAAAGACAACTTCTAGCTTTCTTGCACATTTGCTTTAATTTTTATTACATTTAAATCTTTAATACATCTTGAATTTATTTTTGTTATACAGAATGAGAAATAATTTTATTTTTCTCCAGACAGGTAGTTTGTTGTTCTAATATAATTTATTGAATAATCCATATTCTTTCCACTGATATAAAATGTTACCCTGATGACTTACTAAATCCCTAAATTATTTTACTCTATTTCTACATTCTATTTTGTCGCACTGATCTGTTTTTCTATTAAGTGCCCGAATCAAACTGTTTTCATTGTCACTTTATATACTGCTTTAATTTCTAATAGTAGGGAGAATTGATATTTTTAAGATATTGACTCTTTACATTGGAAAAACAGAATCGTCTTTAAATTGATTCTGAGTTTTTTTGTGTGTTGTGCTCTGAAGTGGAGTTTTAAAGTTTTTTTTTTTCATAAAGATTCTGTATTTTTAAAAAAACAGATGATAGGATTCAAGACATATTACCCCATAATATGGCAGGTTGGCATATTGAATATTTTAAGCTCAAGGAATTTGAGAAAACTGCAAAAACAGAAAGGTCACTCCCATCTTCCCTATCTTTCTTTCCTGAAGCAGGTCATAAAATCTAGGAAGGCTTTTCTGACCTTTCCCTGAAGCAGAGCATCAGACCCTCATGTGAGCCGTGCCTTCCCTGTACCGCTAGGAAAAAATCATCCTCATCTTTGAAGACACAGGGACACAGAGAAGAATCTGAACAAACAGGCCTTGCTGTTTCCTCCAGTTTATTTTTGGCTCATCTCCCCCTTGGCATATCATATTTCTCCACAACTCCATTCTTCATCAAACCTTCTATTAAAAAATTTTAAAAAATACTCAGTTTAACTGTTTCTTTAGATCTGCACTTCCTTATGAAGTCTCCTGTGTCACATAAACTTATGTTAAATAAATTTGAATAATTTTCTTTTGTTAATTTGTCTTTTGTTATAGGGGCCCTAGCCATGAACTTAAGATAGGTAGAAGGAAAAATATTTTCCTCTTCTGCATGGATCAACTCCCTATCCACTAAAATTCATTTTGAGCCAGAGGCAAAAAACAAAAACAAAAACAAAACAAAACAAAAACCTATGTAACTTACCCTTGATTATAAGTGATGAAAATAAATGTTTGTCTTGTGTAATTTCTTATGGAAATAGAATACTTCTTTATAATCTGGCATGATTAGCATCAAATGTGTGCTACTTTATTCTGGTATATCACACACAGAGTAGTGATTTTCAAAACCTACAACCTAATAAAATGCTAAACACGAAATCAAAGGTATGTGGTGAAAATTCTGGAATAGAAAGTGGTAAACACCCACATAAGCTTTAGAAATGCTACTTGGATATGCATATGACAAACAGTGGCACATTAAAATTATGAAGAAAACAGCCATGGCTGAGCGATACTTTTTATATGACTTAAATGAAAATATTCACAGCTACCGTGTGTGTGTACTTATGTATGTATGTTTTATGTTGTGTGGATGTTTATGCATATGTATGAGAATCTACAAATATGTATATGTGTATACAATGTCTATAATTAGGTTAGATCATTCTTTTCTTTGAGATGTCAATAGGCCAGGGTTAATCTTGGCATAACATTTCTGAGGCTACATCACTAGCAAATATTAGCATATCTGACTGTAGAAGTTTGACTTTAAACACCTTTTGTTATTAGGTGAAACCCTACTGAAGTCATACTGTTTTGTTTTTCCTTGACTTGTAAGCTACTTACTTACAAAAAAGTAGGTTGGTTCATTGTACCTAAATATGCTTTCTTCAAAACAGGAGTGTTTCATCCACATTGTAAATAAGAGAGACAGCAGCTCTCCCCCACCTCCCTTTTGAAACAATGCAGTTGCCTGCTTACTTTTGAATATCTAATTGTAGGGTGCCGGAAACTGGCCATGTGATTTAGAAATCAAAAGCAGACCACAGAAACCTTGCTGCTGCTCTTAGGCAATGCTTGTGCCCCATCAGCAGCTTTCCCACTTCCTCTGAGATAGAGCCAATCATTGTTCACACTTGAGTTCTGGGCAGACACAATCAACTGATCCTCCTGTGTGCCAGACAGTATCTGTAGAGTACTGAAGCATTCAAACGAGCACACTCCTGCCTTTTATATGAATGGCAGGATGAATTCCTAGGAAGTGTTTAATTTAGTACTTTGAGAGTGTATGTTTGCATTTTGACCACAAATTAAGTAAGTTATTTATAACTATGCAAAAATTATATAATTATGACTTGGTTTTAAATTTTCAATACTTTCATAACGTTAAAAAAATATTTATTAAGATTATTTTTATGGATCTAGTATTTTTATGTTTCCAGTAAGAGGACAAAATACTCTTTAATATTTATATTTGAGTATCTGTAACTCTGCTATCTTATTTCTGCCAATTTGCAGTGGGGAGGAGAGTCCATAGACCTAACATAATTTAAAGAGCTTTCCTTCCTTTTAATTTTCTTCAAGCAAACCAGACAGAAGAGATGGAAGAATATAGGAAACATTTCTGTGGAGCTATATGTAGGAATAAAGGTCATTTAAGTTTTCTTACTGTCAAACATTCTGTGTAGCTTGAAGCTGTTATAGATGTAAAATGGAAAGTCAATTTTTCTTCCTGGTGTATAAGGAAAGGACTGGCCAAATTATAAAAATGCAGGGCCACTTGTTCAAAAATCATTAAGAATTTCAAGACAGTAACAATAGAACATTAAACCAAGCATGGGGCCCTTCTAAATACAGGGACCAGTGTGACTGCACACATCATACTCCCTTAAACTGACACTATATAAGAGAAGCTCTACAAATTATGAAAATGGGAATAATCCAGGAATGATCCGAAGACTTTTAAATAGACTTTGATAAAGTTCATGGTTACAAGACTATGAACAGAGATCAGCACTAGATATAATGAATCCTGTATGTTTAACAGGCTTCTCAGACAGATAAAAACAAATCAAATATCCACCTTTAGAGGCATTTATAAGACTGGTGTAAAAAAAAAAGGAACAACAATATAAACACTTGGAAATGATAAAAGCAGCTTATATTTTTTGATGTCATTTAGCAGTTGATTTGTATTCACATTTGTTATTTAATTCTCACAACAATGAGATGAAATAGGATAGAAGAAATAAGTAATCCAAAAGCACATAGTTAATTGCAGAACCAGGACTTTATAAAGGTCTCCTTATTCTATAGAGCAGAGGTTGGCAAGCTACAGCTGTGGGCCAAATCCAGCCTACTGTTGTCCTTGTAAATAAAGTTTTATCGGAAAACAGCAATGCTCCTTTATTTATGTATTGTCTATGGTAGGTTTCATGCTTACAATGGGCAGAGTTGATTACTTGCAATGGAGACCATAAGGCCCCCAAAACCTAAAATATTTATTTTCTGTCCCTTTACAGAAAAAGTTTTCCAACTGCTACTATAGAGAGCTATACCATAACTAAAATATGGGAATCTGACTTTGTCAAATTGCTTCTTTTTCCCCTAAGTTGTGCTTTTGCATTCAAGCTGAATGTAATTTTTTGTTTATGAGTGTTTTATAATTAGCAGATGTCTATTGATGGACACTTAAGCTTTTACCAATTTTTTAAATTATAAATGATGCTATAGTGACTATTCTTAAACAACTTTTAATATTTGTTGGTTTCTTTAATCCCCCACAGGATTACTCCTGAAGAGGAACGCATGGGTCAGATAGAGTGCATGTTATAAATGTTGAATAGTCTTATACAAGTTGACTAAGTTGTACAATTTGGCAATTCTGATGCATGGCCATAGAGAATGGGCTCACTAGGCCACCCCTACCAGCAGTGTATAAGAATCCCTGTGTCTCTCCCTCAGTATTACCCAGCTTTTATATTGTTGCCAGCAATTAATTGTCAAGCCACAGAGCACTGCTGTGTTGGCCTGCATTTCTCTGATTACTGATGGGTTTATACATCTCTTCATATTATTTGTAAGCTCTTTGGCTTTTAATTTCTGTAAATTGCCTACATACCATTGGCCTATTAATTGATTGAGCTTGTTGCCTTTTCCTAATTCATTTTTAGGAGTTCATTAGAAAGTGTTGAATATTCATTCCATGTTGTTTTTATTTTATTTATTTATTTATTATTTTTTTAAAAACAGATGACTGGTAAAGGGATCTTAACCCTTGGTGTTGTCAGCACCACACTCTCCCAAGTGAGCCATGGGCCAGCCCCCATGTTGTTTTTAGATATTACATATGAGGGGACTTCAAAAGTTCTTGGAAAAATAGAATTAAAAGGTAATATTAATCTTTCCATGAACTTTTTGAAGACCCCTCGTATATCTCCTTCCATTTTGTCATTTGTTTATTGATGTTGTTCATGGTGTTCTTCATTGAACAGATAGCCTTAATCTTGATGTAATTGTAGGAGGGTGGAAGTAATTTTCTCTCTACCTTTCATAGTTCTAAGCTGAGACGGACTCCTATAGCAAAAGACAGACAAACAGGAGAACAACAAGCAGGTTTATTAACATGTGTATTTCATATATACATGGCAGATACCCAGGGAATGAGTAATTCTCAAAGAGGTGGCTTCAAATTCATGCTTATATAGCATCTTCAACAAAGAACAGTAAATTTTTAGAGAAATGACAAAACAAAGGAAACAGACTTTGAGTCTCTAGGGCTAGCAACTTGTGGGAAAGCAAATAAATGGCAGACAAAGTCTAGTTAGTAAAGTTTGTTAATGTAGATTCCTCTGGCTGATAAGGGTCCAAAGTTGTCCTGCTTTTGGCAAATGGGAGAGGGCAGAGAGCTTTTCTTATATCTGCTTCTTCTCAGTTCCCTTCAGCTCAAAATAATCCTTATGCTAAAGAGGCATATTGTGGCATAGCATATTCTGGTCTCCTACATAATCAAATTAATCAAATTGTTTTGCCCTGTAGCTTGTGCTTTTGAAGTTTTATTTAAGAAGTTCTCCACTTCTAATTCACAGATATCTTCTTACATTTTCATCTGTTTAGTTTATAGTTTAGCATTTAATATTTGTTATTTAACCTTTGTATGTGTTTTAGTACATACAAAGTTTTTAGTGAGCTATTATGTCCCAACATCATATATTAAACAGCTTTCCTTTTTCCATTTATTTGTGGTGTCATCTTTTTTTATATATTTAGTCTTTATGTACGCCTCTACTGAATATTAAGTTCCTATACGAGGATACTTCCAAAAGTTCATGGAAAGAGAGAATTAAAAGATAAGGTGAATCTTCCCATGAACCTTTTTAAAGTACCTTCATATATTCATGGGCCTGTCTCCAAAGCTCCCTATTCTGTCCATTGTTCCATTTGTATTGTTCTTGTACCAAAACCTCACAGTTTTCACCACTATTGCTTTTTAGTATGTTTTAATATTTGGTAGGGCAAGCTCTCTGTCTTTACTGCTCTTTTGAAGTTGACTTGGCTATTCATGAACCTCTAGTTTTTTTACATAACTTTTAGAAAATGTTTACTGGTTTTCTCAAAAAATCCAACTGAAATTTTGATTGAGATTATATTGAATGCAGAGATTAATTTTGGAAGGATTTTTAATATTAAGTCATCCCATCCAAAAGCAAGGAATATCTTTCTATTCATTCAGATGATCCTCAGTGACTTTTATTGGAGATTTAAATTTTTCTCCATGGAGTTCTTATATGTTCTTGAATGAATTAATTCATAGCTTCTTCATGACTTTTGTTGCTATTATGAATGACAGTTTGCTTTCTATTATATTTTATCCTTGGTTATCACTAGAGTTAAGAACTGCTATTGATTTTTATATCTTAATCTCATATTTGGCAACATACTGAACTCTTACTAGTTTTTAATAATTTGTTGATTTCTTATTCCCCATATTATGTCAATTTACATGACATTTCCTACTCTACCTCCTAAATATTTTTAGAATCTTTTTCTATCCCATCCCTGTTCATATTCTCCAGGCCTTCAAATGGTCACTGTTTTTCTTCTTTTTTTGTATTGTCAAATTCTTCTACTATACTGGCTCCTTCCAATCAGCCTTTAAACATGTCAAAGCACCCCCCATTCTTAAGATCCCTCTCCTGTACCTCTAGCCATCATGCTATCTTGAGACTTCCTTTCACATCCAAATATTCCAACAGTAAATCTACACTTAACATTTTCACTTCCTCAATCCATTGAGATTGGGCTTTACTCCCACTCCCCTCATCTGAAATGGCTTTCACCACGGTTATCAATGATCCCCACATTTTCAAATTCTTTGGAAACTTTTCGATTTCTGTCTTACTAGACCTCTGTGTTATGTTTTTTTAGCAGTAATTACTTCTCTAATTCTCTTCTCCTTTGGCTTAAATGTTATTAAACACTCTTGGTTCCCCTGGTCATCCTCCTTTCATGATCTCCTCTTTCTTTGTTTATGCCTTTGATATTTGTGTTATCTAGGGTTCCATCCTTAGCCCATTTTCCTTTTCATTCTGAAATTTCTGCTTTGGAAATCTTAGATAGTTCCACAATTTTGACCCTTTCTAATGTACTCTTTCCTTATGCATCTGTATCTCTAACCTTAAGCCTTTCTTCCAGTTTCAGACTTGTAAATATACAATATAACTGTCTGCTGGCTGCCTCCCCTGCATGTACCACAGGTACCTCAAACTCAACATATTAAATAAACTCATTATCATCAGCACTTCAAACTTGCTCCTGTATTCTCTACTTCAATGGGTGGGATCACCATCATGACGGCTTCTTTCATTCAGGCCCTGATCTTTTCTTGCCTGGACCACAAATGCATCCCAATCAACCTCTCTGCCTCTAATCCACCCTTAATGTTGCTTGCCAGACGAGCTAGCCCCTGCCTACTACTCCAGCCTCTGCTTTTGCTTCTTCTTGCCTTACATTTTACACACCAATAACATCAAGTTGTTCATCGTTTTCTGCACATGCCACTGTGCTGATGTTCACTTCTATGTCTTTGTTCCAACTGTTGTCTAGAGTGAAATACTTTCTCCCTTCACCTTTGTCTGTCAATAGTTGATGATTCCTTAAAAACCTTCTCTAACTAACCCCCACCTCCAGCTGGCTCTAGGGTTCTGTTTGGCCTCCTGCTGCTTCCTGGACTTAGCTCAATCATTAATTTACTACGTCAGATAGCAACTATCGTGTATATATCTGCATGTAAAACCCAACTGAATCCCCATAAGCAATACTTTAGTTCTGGCTTTCCTCATTTATGAACCTTATTTACTTTACGGTTTTTCATTTTGTCTCCTATTTCCAGTTTCAGTTTTCACTTCCAACCTACACCCCTGTAGTGGGTTGGATAGTGTCCCCCCAAAATTCATGTTCACCTGGAACCTCAAAATATGACCTTATTTGTAAATAAGTTTTGCAAATGTAAACAGTTAAGGCAGTCTCTGAAGTTGCATAATTCTGAAACTATCTACATGCCCTCTTCTTTCTATTATTATTGAAAGTGTAAAAGGGTATAATATATTGTTAGTTTTTTTTTCAAAATGGAACCTCCTGTTAAGGTGTCTTGGGGATGCTGGTTTTCTCTCCAGTGCTGCTGTCAAGTGACCCTATAGCAGAGAATTGACCATACATTTTGTGCTAGGAGCTAAAATCTAGTATTTTCATTTACCAGATTAAAATAAATAAGGAAAGTAAAGTCAAATTCAGCCAACAGGGCACTAATTCTCCTGGTACTCATTTACTAGTCTACAGGGAAAATTAATCCAATTGATGCTTACTTTTTCCTCATTTTAAAAGTTATTTTAAAGCTGAGCTTTTAACCATGCAAAATAAGTCATCTCTTAGCTTATCCAAATGGATACCCTAAAATGTGGAGATTTAAGACAACCATTTTATTTTTATCATGACTTTGTGGGTCAGGGATTCAGAAATGGCTTAGCTGGACAGTTCCTTTCTGCTCCATGTGTTCTTTGGCTGAGGCAGAAACCTGGTGGGGGTTGAAGTTGGAGGGCAGTGAATCTACTTCCAAAATAACTTCTTCACTTAAACATCTGGTGTCTTGGGACTCACTGGGCTCTTTCTTCACATGGTGTGTCATCCTTTGGGGCCTTTCCATGTGACTTGGGATTATCAGAGTATGTTGGGTTCACAGTGGTTGCACTTCTTACATGGCAGCTGGCTTCCAAGAGAAAAAGCAGAAGCTGCCAGGCCTCTTAAAGTCTTATGTCTAGAACAGATATAGTATCATTTCTGCTGTATTCTGTTGGTAAAGCAGTTCTACCCCAGACCCCAGGGAGTGGAGTAATAGACTATGCTTCTAGATGGGAGAAGTGGGCAGAATGTGTCTCTATTTTTAATCTGACACATCATCTTTCGTTATTGTTTGGACATGTGAGGCCTGAATCATGTTTCTGGAGCTACTCATGACTCTGTGATAAGGCCCTGCTGAGCTTGGATCTGTTGGCTGTGTAATTATCTTATTCTGGCTTAAGGTCCTCACTGAGTTCACACAAATATTGAGAATTTTGAAAATTATAAGTAATGAAAAGTATATCACCTTTTATTTGGTGGTTGAAAATGCCAATGTCTTTATTTTGCAAAAGCTATTTGTTCCTCTCCCAGCACACCAAAATACTCACTGGAAGAAGGCTGGAAAATAGCTATTTAACTAGAAGAGTTAATTTAAGAATTAGTGTGATGAAATCTTGCAAAAAGCAAAATTCAGTGGAGGTCGGGTTTATATGTATACACACACACACACACACACAAACACACACACACACACACACACACACACACACACATATATATACATAGCCAGGCTCATAACTTGGGAGCACCATGGGATGCTATGATAAGTCTGTTTCATCTATGAGTTATTTCAATGTATACCTTAAGTCTATAGGTAAGCCTTAGGGGTATTTGATATTACATAGGATCAAAATAAAAGAGACTGCTTGATTTTGGCCTTTTTTATATCTCTGGTTAAAAGCAAAGACCACTTGAAGATAAGGCAAGACACTGTTTACATCACAACCTGAGATACTGAGAGAGAATCACCATGCCTACTTGTTGCTCAAATATTTAATATTTGGAATATTATTTAATATTAAAAAATCTTATTTCTCTTCCGAGTTATTTTTTGGCAACTGCAATCTCATTATAGGCTCATTCCCTCCATTTTGTCAGTGTGATTACAACAGCATGCCTCATTTTTAAAAGTTATAGTCCACTGAAGGTAGAATAGGGTTAGAACTTTGAACACCCAATTATACTTGTGTACATGAGGGTACTGGAAAAAATAGGATTTTTTTGTCATTTAAGTTTTCCACCATATTTTTATTTAATTTCACGAATGTCATTACCTTTAAATTGAACACATCTAACCAAGTTTAGGTTGAATCAAAATTTATTTCATTTGTTGATTTCGTAAAAGATTTCATGATATACCCTGAGGCAGCTGGAGAAACCTGGAAGGATTCTCAAATTCAGGACTAAGAATCATCAGGTTAAGTCTACTTATTAGATGAGGCAAAGGATATATGATAGAAAGTTTTATAGACCATTTGGCTTTTCTTGAAGACAGCAGATGGATGCAGCCTGTTCCTCTGCCATCAGCCAGCCAACAGGCACACTGTATGACTTTACCACAAATGAGACCAAGCCACTGTTTGGCAGGGCAGTACCAATATGTGTGTTGATGGTGAATTAGCAGCATGATGTTCAAAAGCAAAGAACTGCATCTTTTGTAGGGGCTGTAGTTTGCTGCCTTGGATATTGTGGCATAATATTAAGAAGGGAGTAAGCAACAAAACAACCTCACATAGGGTAATTTTGGTAAAATATGCAATACAAATAATCCCTTACCAAAAGACAAGGAACACCTTGTATTTATCAGTAGTAACATGAAATTATACATAATTTCCTGTTGGGATTTTTTGCTTATAATCAGCCTAAATGCTCTCTTTTTAAAGTCTTTGTGTTTTATATGTATTGAGAGGAAGTGAGGGTCCCTGGCAAGAGGGAGGGTCTTCTATGGAAATATTCCAACTGTAAAGGAAAAGGACAAAGAAAGGTAAGGAATAGCATACGAGATCCAAGTGAAGACGTAGATGTATTTCTAATAGGAAACAGTCTGGAAATGAGTCAGCCTTCATTCGCCAATTGATACAGCATTTTAAAATTAAGGTACCTTAGGACCTAAGATATAAGAATATCATAGTGAATGATGGAGAAAACATTTTTAACAGCAAAATCTGTATTTTAGGATAAAATAACAACTTGATAAAATACTGCTAATATTTCTATGAACTTCAGATTTTGCTAGAATATTCTGTTTGTTTGGCACAACACTTAAAGGTTAAATTGAAACTAGACAAACTTTAGAACTAAAAGTTAATTTGGTTTTATCAAGTGACCTTCCTTAATATTCCACAACAGCTACACCTATCAGACCCTATTTTGTTGCATGAGCGGGAAATGTTGGCGTTTAGCAATGATGTGGGAAGAAAGGAATTGATGAAGATAAGCAGTAGAAGCAAGAGTAGAAAAGGAAATGAAAGATAAATAATGGCAGCAGAGCAACAGAGCAACTATGCAGGGTACCTGAGGACAAGTGTCTTTATAATACACAGTTAAAGGGACCTACATGAGCATCCAGCTTTGCAAGTCATTATGTTTCATTAAGTCTATTTTCTTGATAAAATGATGCCATAGTGAGGTTTATGAAGCAAGGGTCCTAAAAGGGAAAGGGAAGAATCTAGTTGGTGTAGAAGGCAGAAATCTTCCGGAGAAAAAATAGGAGGATCTGGCGATGGTGGCAAACCTCAGCCCACCAATCTTGTCTCTCCAATTACTGAATGAGATATATACAATCCTGCGATTTTATAACTCCCACCACAACGTTTTGGTGGGATGTTACCCAGATAGGGATAATTCCCATTCCTGAGAAATAGTATCTTATGCGGCTGACTGGCCATTCTCAGTCAGCACAATGAAGGGATCACCCACTAGGAAAATTGAGTCACTTTAGGGGGATACTCAGCTTTCTTTATTGAACACTCGTATTCAGAAGCTTCTCTGTTATTGAATTTTAAAGACACACACTATGATACATGTCAGTGCTGCTGTGCGAGAAGCAAAGCAAATTAACTGTGCCTACCCCCAACACATGTCAACTGCTAGCCTTGGTGCAGCTTTGCTTTAGATTTGTGAACAAAGTGTTTGAGCGATAGCCTTTTGAAACCCAATCTGCTTGCCTGTAGAGGAGCAGCTAATCTAGTCGTTATTTTCTCTATCTTACATGCTGTTTTCAAACATCTCAGTGAGGTTCTAGCCATCAGTAAGGACTAGAATTGGCAATCTGCAATTTCCCTGATTCGGTTTATTTATTTATTATAAACTTACTATATGCCGGGCACTAATCTACATATTTTACAAATACTCATTAAACACTTGAGATAAAGTCTATCGTTATCCCCATTTTACACCTGGAGAAAACAAAGCACCTGAGAGGTTAAATAATTTGTTTAAGGTCATACAACTAGTAAGTCATGGCTCTAGGACTTGAACTCAAGAAGTTTAGTTCCAAAATCCAAGTCTAACCACTGTATCTACTGCCCTTTTCTTATCAACTCTTCATTTCTTTCCTCTCTCTTTCACCATCACACTTGATTGAGATGTTCTGTCCTTCGGTAATGCTATCTTTAGTCTTTTATTTCTGTGAGAGCAATTTCATCAACATATTGGTGCTTGGCTTCTGGTCAGACTAGGCAGGTGGAGGTAAGATGATGTGAGATTTCAGTGAGACAGGTGTACATTAAACTATAAGTCCTGGAAGTGCCATGATTATCATGCAGTCATTGCAGCAGATTTTCTTCCATAGATTTTTCTTTAATGTGGAGTTAGAGACCTGGGTTCAAGTCCTAGTGCCACCACTTACTAACTGTGTGAGCTTTTGCTCCTTGTTTACCTCTTCATTTCACAGAATCCTTCTCTATGAAATGGATATTAATCATAGCACCTACTGTCAAAAGTTATTGTGGAGATTAAAGGAGACGACATATTAAACTGCTTAGAAAACGCCTGGCACATAATTGATCAGTAAACATTAGCTACACTGATGGTTACTGTGACGGCTATCTCAATTTTAAACGTGGCTTGTCATGTAAGACCCAAGCATCAGAGAATAGTTTGTGTTTAGTTTTCAGCTCAGGCCACTCAGGCCAAATTTTCTAGGAAAAGTTGGCATCTGATGTTGGTTTATTGATAAGGGAAGTGGAGGGCATATAGTTTTAGAAAAAAGAGTGCTCCACTTCTATGTTTTAATTGTGATGCCTAGTTCTCCAACATATTGATTTGCAGAATAAGAAATAAAATTTGAAATTGACATGCCAAAATGAGTCTCAAAAGTTCCTGACACATAGTAGGTACTCAACAAATGTTACCTTCTTACCTTCTACAACCCACACCCCCTGTTTTTCATGCTTATTTTTTGCATCCCCAAACCTTGTTTCTAGTCAAGCTACAGACGCTGCATTACTATTTTCTATGCCTTCACTCATGTTGTGTTCCTGTGTTGAATACCCCCAACTTTTCTTTCCATGCATCCAAATCCTTCACCTACTTCAAGGGCCAGGTCAAGTATGGTGTCATCCATGAAGCATTTCTGAGCCACATGAGCCTGCTTAGGGGTGAAGAGGAACAGAGATCAGGCACTGTGTGCATAGGAACTGAATGTACAACTTTCCAGAGCCCCCAAGGTTGATTGTCCTTCCAGAAAGAACAGATGACAAGACATCAACAGCGAATCCAGAAGAACTTAAGGGAAGCTAACTCAAAAGTAGTTTGCATCCTCCCCCTGACAACACCTGGCTGTAGTTTTTCAAAATGTCCTTCTGGCTTTGGATCAGTGCCAGGGAAGATAGGGAAGGAAACTTGGAAGTACACTGGGATTGGATTAATAATACGAAATTTGTTGACAGAGTCAATGGACTGGACAGCATTTACTTGACACCATCTAGAATAAGCTGACTGTGAGGGGTCAGGCTGTAGGCCCAGAGTCATAAATCAAAATCCATTCTAGAAAGGACACTTTTGGTTCTAGGAATTTTGAAAACTGTGAAACTGTGAAATTCCATGCCTGTTGTTAATCAAATATTCTTTGGATAAAAAAATTTAAGAAAAATTATCTAAAACTTGAAAATAGGGCAAAAGAATGACTACATGTCCTTTCAGTGACATATGGGAACTTTTCCTAACAGGGCCATGCAAGGATTATTTAATCCTAGGGGAAAACGTACTTGACTTACTGTTTACTATTGATTAGGGCACAGACCCTGAGAGGTTATATAACTTGAGATGTAAATCATTTCTGTCCAATAAAAAGATAACCCCAAGGGTTACACTCTTGTTGCTTTGTTACATTAGCTATGTTTGTATGTAATTTAGTGATCTTATTGCTGTATTCCTTCTTCTAGTGTCTGTATATATTTGGTCTCTCAAATTCTCCTTTGAACCAGCTTTACTACCCTGCTATTCTCTGATTAATGAGATAAATAAGTTGGTGATATGTGCTCACTTTATATTTGCATGAGAGTCATGTTTTTAATGCTTAAAATATTATACTTTGATAAACTGTGGTCTGAGAGTCAGAATCTTTATGAAGAAGTATTAATGACTTTGAGAAAGAATTTTAAAAATAAAACAGTGTGAAAGTCTTTCTTCTAACAAATTTGGAACAGTCAGATCAGAGGTAAACAGTTGGAACACTTGGTCGCTAATGATAGACAGTGTGTCCAGCCAGACGGCACCATTCTGAATATTGCAAATATGGTCATCAGAAAGACATATGAGGAACAAGCTAATGCAAAACAAAAAGATGAACTGAGCAATTCACCAGACGAGTGCTTTTTTCTTGTTGTTTTTAAATTTGGGTTCATTTAACTTTAAAGTATGTGTCAGTTTTGAATTTATATAAACTATTACTTGACAGTTTTTCTAACCTAACAGAAACCCAGAAAAATGAATTGGGAAGAAAATGCTATAGCTCTTTTGTTCTGCTTTCAGTAGAAATTATAATTTTTAACAATCCTCTTGATTCCTTTCATTGTTTGCCATGTATCCTTGGGCATGTGTAAAGGTTAAAAACTTAGATTTTGAGATATTACTTTTTTTTTTGCTCTGAGAAATTTGACAGGTTTTGGTTGTGTTTTTCTTCACAAACTTCCAGAAGAGACACTGATGTTCCCGTAATGGAGATGTGTTGGGGTTGGGGATTAGAGGCAGTGTAACATGGTGGTGAAAAGTTCAGGGTCACTGGGTAAACTGTCTGGTTCGAATCTCAGTCCTACTACTTCCTACATATATCCCAACTATTTAACCTCTGTAAGCTTCAGTTTCTCCACCTACGAAATGGGGATAATAATAGGACCTATTCAACAGAGTCCTTCTGAGGTGCTTGGCATAGTGACTGGCAAATGGTAAGTATTCGACAAGCACGTGCTGTTATGATTTCTTTGGTAGGGAACATGTGAATGTGCAAATCTTTCCCATTTTAGGTGCCTTTTTAAGCATTTCCCCTCTTTCTCCTTTTTACCCAGTAGGGCCATAGTGAGAAATTAATAGGATTTTAGTATCTGTATTAGTCCGTTTTCTGCTGCTTATAACAGAACACCTGGGACTGGGTAATTTATAAAGAAAAGAGATTTATTTCTTACAGTGTTGGAGGTTGGAAAGTCCAAGGTCTAGGGAACATGTCTGGTGAGGGTCTTCTTATGGGTAGGAACTGTACAGAGTCCTGTGGTGACCAGAGTATCACATGGTGAGAATGGCAAGAGCCTTTTGATGTGCTCACTTGCTCTCCTTATAAAGCCACCACTCTGCATCCATGATAACCCATTTATCCATTAACCCATCAATCCATGAATGGATTAATCCATTCATGAGGACAGAGTCCTCACAATCCAATCACCTCTCCACGGCCCCACCATAATTGGATTTCCTACCCTCTTAACACTGTTACTTTGGGGATCAAGTTTCCAAAACATGAACTTTTGGGGGACACATTTAACCCATAGCAGTATCCATTTGTGTTTATCCAATAAAGCTGTTGCCCTATCTTATTTGAAAACAAAACAGAAACCAAAAATCAGAAAAGTTTAATTTCTCATATTTCTGAAGGAAAGAATTTATTAATTTGCATTCTTTCCTGTGAGTGCATCCCTAATTTTTCCTTTGTGACAACAGTACCCCCTCCATGGGACTGTTTGACTTTTCCTGAACATTCAAGCCCAGTCAGGAGGAGGAGGTCACTTCTCTCCCTTCATTCCTACGGTAGCAGTCTGAGTGTAACCTACCACTGTAACATTGCATGACACAGGGAGAAAAAGCATCCATGTCAGTCACGATTTGAGTTGTGTTCCCATCCCTGGTTTTATCAAGTATGACAGCCTAGTTATAAGGCTTCCTATATGATTTACGCAAACAACCACGATCTTGTCCTGATGTGGGTCTCCTGTGCTATAATGCAGTTTTTTCCTGGCACACTCAAAGAACTTGTTTATATGAGAGTAATCTTTTAAGGGACTCTGGGCAGTTTCATCCCCAAATTTCCTAAAGTTGTCTGAGATAAAATACTTATATGACAACTCCAAGGGCTATGGTTAGCACATAGAAGAGGAATTCTAAGGACACTAGAGGAAGTGTTAATGCTTAGTTCAAATAATTAACCATGCTAAGGTGCACAACTTGATGTGGACATTCAGGGTTGACAAAAGTTCACATGAGAAGTCCTAGTTGGTGGAGGCAAAAACTTTGGTTAACTGGAAGCCTGGCATGAGCCAGCAGTGTGATTCAGCTGGGAATGCCTGAAGACGGAATAGACGGGGCTGCAGTTTTCTGTTTTCCCTACTGTAATGTTCAAGTTGGACCTTAGTGATCATTCACTGGAGTTGTTCTGCCATTAGAATGGAAGAGAGCAAGATGAAATGATCTTTGAGGTCCTACAACTGTATGTTTGGATACTGCTATGTTTTTTCTTTCCCTTAATTTTTTAAAAAAAATAAAGTATAATTTATCTTTAATAAAATGTAAATATATTAGGTGTAGTGTTTGATGATGTTAACAAAGGCATATAGCCTTGTAATCCCCTCCCCAATTAAGATATAGAACATTTCCATCACCCCATAAAGTTCCTTGTGACATTTTACATCAATGTCCCTTCCCCATAGGTAATCATTATTCTTATTGTTATTAACACAGATTCGAGAACTTCATATGAATGGAACTACATAGTATATACTCATTTATATCTGGCGTCTTTCACCTAACATAGTGTTTGTGAGAGCCATCCATGTTGTTGTATGTATCATGGTTCATCCCTTTTTATTGTTGACTTGTATTCCATTATATGTGTATACTAAAATTTGTTTATCCATTCTCCCATTGATGGACATTTGGGTTGTTAGCTATTATGAATAAAGCAGAGTAAATATTCCTGTACCAATATTTAGGTAGACATATGGTTTTGTTTCTCTTGGATAAATACCTAGGAGTAGAATTGTTGGATCATAAGGCAGATGGATTTTAACTTTATAAGAAGCTGCCAAAAAGTTTTCCAAAGTAATTGTACTATTTTACACTCCCAGCAGCCATGTATGAGAGTTTCAGGTTCTCCACATCCTGGTCATTCTGTTTTTCTTTTTATTATATGCATCCATTTCCCCTGGGTGTGTTCCTATGGAAACCAAAGAGATGATGCTGTTACTACCAAACGTTCACTTGAAAAGTTACTCTAAGCTAATAGGATTACCAGAAAATAGCATGCATTGATCACACTGGAGGTGACTTTTAAGTAAGAATTAGCTACAAATCATCTTAAAGAAATTAAAGCTACAGTGTTATTTATGATAAACCATGTGGGGAAAAAACATGTGTAGGCCAGTTTATCATTTCCTAGTAGCACCTTAGAATGGCCAGAAAGCTCCAGTTTCTAATGTTTTTACATGAAGAACTTTCACAATTTGTTCTGGCAATGGGTGGACAGTCAGGAGGAAAGTAGCAATGCACTCATCCATCAAATTTTGAGATACTTTTGGAAAGAGAATCTCCAGCAAACTGGTGGTTTGTGTTAGGGACTCTTGGAATAAAAAAGCAGGGTTGGACAAAATGTCATGGATCATGTATACATGGAAGGAAATGTCATGCAGAGAGGTTCGCATATTGTGAGTGGAGGTATTTTGCATGGCAGATTAATAATGTGCCATTATTTATTAAATGCTTATCATATGCTAGGCACTGAACTAAGTATTTTCATGTACTGATTCATTTAACTCTTGCAACAATCTTACAAATTGGGCAATTTCCCAATATTATGGGAAAGTGAAGTTCACCCAAAGACACAACTATCACACAGTACAGTAGGATTTGAACCCAACAATGCCATGGCCAAGCTACGCTTTGTTAAGAAAGTTGAGCTTAATGGTCACATGGAAAAAGAGGTGTGTGTGTGTGTGTGTGTGTGTGTGTGTGTGTGTGTGTGTGTGTGTGTGTGTGTGTGTGTGTGTGTGTGTGTGTGTGAGATAGGGAGACCAAAAAGTCTTTTGAACATAAAAATAAATTTCATTAGGATAAAGTTCTGTGGGAGAAGTGGATTGGAAACACAAGATTGAATCTCCCAGTCCTGAGAGAAAAGCTTTGCCATTTTCAGTGGAAGAAGAGAGAAGACAGGGTCAAAGCCCTCCCATCCCTCACCTGCCCTCGTGATTCAGGAAGGGCTTATGTTAAGAGAATAAAAGAGACAGAAAAACGAATAGGACAAAGACTTACTCTGGATGAGCCTATGGGTTGACAGAGGTGACATAAAGAATAATGTATGCTTGAGACACTAAATACTTGCATCTCTGAAACTAGAAGGCTGTAGCATAAAGAGACCCGAGTGCTAATCTGATCATCCTCTCGTTTTACAAATGAGGATGTTATTTGCCCGGGTTCACATTGCCCTTAGGTGGGGAGACCAAAGGCTTTTCCTGGGACTGCTCCTGTTTATGTTAACTGTCCTGGCAAAACTACTAATAGCATCTCTTTTACTCTCAAGAGTGTCCTGGTTTGGGTGATAAATTATATAGTCCCCCTACTATAGGAATCAGTGCCTCCTCACTCTGGCCAGTATTTGTCCACTCTGGCACTACTGACATTTGGGGCTGGATACATCTTCATTGAGGAAGGGTTGTCCTGTGCCCTGTAGGATGCTTAGCAGCATTGCTGGCCTCTACCCACTAGGACTCCAGTAGCAACCCCCTTCTAGTTGTGACAGCCAAAACTGTCTCCAGACATTGCCAAATGTCCCCTGGGGGCATAATCACTGGGTTGAGAATCTCCGCCCTAGACAATGACCTTGACAATGGTCTCCCAGACTTTGCTAGGCTGCTGTGAAACTCTAAAATATAGCCAACTAATAATATTTTAATTCGCTTTTTTTTGAACTCTTAGAATGACAATTTCAGGAAAACTATGCAAAGCAAATATTTTAATGGGAAAATATTTATTTAAAAAAACTGTCAGGCAGAATCTTTGTTGCCCATATAATTTAATATTTTCTGTGAACAGAATATTCCTCCTACACAAAGGGTATTGAATCTGAAATGTTGGTCCATAACTTTATGACAGGTTATATGTCATATGAATGGCTATTTTAACCTGTTGCCCAAGTGAAAAACTGAAAGGAGAGAGGATATTAAAATTACTTCTGTAAAACAAGGAACCTTCCTTTAAAGTAATATTCCTGAGTATGTTTTTTTTCTCAACAGGAAGGGACAAAGTGTGAAATCAGTATTCTCACACACCCCACTTTTAACACTTCCTTATCCCTTATTCTGTCCAACTTGGCATTAGCAAGTTAAATCTTGCTGCCAGGGAAAAGACTTACTGTTCTCAAACAAGAGTAACTCATACCTATTCAAACAGCATATATTAAGTGGCTCCATGCCAGCCTGTTCCTAGGAGCTGGACATGCATTAGTGATCTATGGTCATGGCCCTTGAGATGCCCATGGTCCAATGGGAACTCATTCACACCCAGGTGGACATAATCAACAATGTTTACTCAGTGATGGTTCTCAAATAATGGGGTCCAGGACATGCCACTCTAAAATATGACTGTAGATGACCAGAATATGCCACCCTAAATAAACGTCTTTGGCAAATGGATTATTTTGAGCTGGTTATTTGGGGAAACAGCAGACACAGACGAAGATCGGAAAACAGTAGAAGTTACACTTTTCTAAGAGAAATTTACATCCATAAAAGAAATCTCCATTTGTAAGGGTGTCTCCCTCTCTGCAACAGAAAGAAAAAAATGGCTAAATCACTAGAAGTTCTTATCAATGAGAGAAGCATTAACTCAAACCTTACCCTTGTTTAAGGTGCTTTTCCTAACTGGGCTTTCCCTACACCCTTCTTTCTTTATTTTAGCAAAGGATGATATTTAAGCCTGAAGTCGAAGACATCTCTTTGAGATCTGCTCTAGAGATTTACTCATTTCTCTGGGTTGTCTCCCAGGTCTCCATAAGGTGTACATGTTATTAAACTTCTATTTGTTTTTTTCTTGTTAATCTGCCTTTTGTTACAGGGAGTCCCGCTAAAAACTCATAAAGGATGAAAGAGAAAATTATTTTTCTTCCCTTATGCAAACATGAGCATAACTGCAAGCGTTGTTTCTGGTTCAGTAGGTCTGGGGCAGGGCTCAGACCAGTTCATCCATGATGCTGTTACTGCTGGTCTGGAAACCACACTTGGAGAACCACTGGTTTAATCTCAACAATATTTATGTTTCACTAGGATTCAGGGGCACCCAGGCAGAGCAGTAACGTGGTTTCTTTGGCTTGACTTTCCTGTGGTCTAGCCGTCTCTGACCCTTTCTCTCCTGTCCTCACTCCCCATTTTACTTTATATACCCAATACTTTTATGGTCTCTTAACCCCCCTCTATCAAACATTGCTCCCAGGAAAGAATTTTATATCAAGCATTAGCATGATATTAAGGCAATGTCTTACCTTTTACAGAGTAATTGATATTAATACATATTCCTGCTTGTGGAATGGTTCATGACATCCATGTTAATTTTTTAGGACTTAATTGTGCAAATCTTCTGTATGTAGGCATTTTTACTGCACTAGACTTATTGGTGTAGGTGCACATATATCAGGGGTCACTGCTATATGGTGTATGTATACACAAACACCAAACAAAGAAACAACCGTCTGTATAATTGCTAAGACAATTTGAAGCCCTGATTTTCTATAACAATTTAAGCAAACCCAGGGTCTGGGTAAACCTTGCTAAAGTGTTAGAATTGTCCTCTCTCCCATTTAAGTGCTAATGACACTTAGAAGACCCCAGCACTGCCACAACCACCCCATTTTTTCATACCTATCAGTTGGTGAGAGAGCAAAACAGGTATTCACACTCCCATTTATTGGGATTGTGAACATCGATCTAAACATAGAAGTATGTGCATAATAAAAAATTTGAAATGACACCTTTGACTTAAGAGTTGTTATTAAAGTTAAACCTTCTCACATTCAAAGTAATCATTGAGTATTAACAATAAGAATAAATACTTCCTTTTTATAAGTTTAATGGCTGATTTCTCTTGATTCTCCCCCCACTCATTACTGGGATTAATCTTTGGTAGATAAAGGGAGAGAACCTACAGCTACTTCTAGTGTGTGAAATTGAAAGAAATTCAACACGAACACTTAACCTCTCAATGAGTTTGTAACAGGTCATGTATATATTCATCTGGGTTAATGTCAGGTTCAATTAATGACTGAATAGTCTAATTATTTCTTAATGTACTTAACTCTTCAGTTGGGTTGTTGGACCTGAATCCCAATTACAATGGTTAGTGGAAAATAACGAATGTGTAAGTGTTGTAGCCAGCAAATTTGAGGAATAAGAAGGAAAAAAAAAAAGCAAATGCTTTTATATCTAGAAAGAGGTGGCACAGGCAAAAACTGTCCTGCTTTCTCCTAGTGCTCTATCCCCATCCTAGGGAGGAGCAGAGAGGAGCTTTAGTGATGAGCAGACCAGAAGGAAGGAGGAAGACAATTTCTGCCTGGCCTAAAGGTTATGTTTCAGGCAAGATATTTTTATACTCCTCTACATAATGGTGATGCAGAGTTAGCAGCCAGACGAAAGCAATGCTGGGTGCAAATTCTTGACATATTATTGGTAGCCTTATCGGGCTCTGGAACTTTGCAAAGCAAAAGAGGATGAACTGTCCAATCAAAATGAGTTGAAGTACCCTTGAACAATAATGATGATGTCAACTACAGACTATAAGGTTTATCGGTGCATTCCCTCCTTGACAAGTATGTACATTTTATCCCTTTGAATGGAAACATTGTGAGAGGTGCTGAAGGTTAATGCATAGTGGGTATGCCAATTAGGAATGTGTTCAGTTGCAAGTAACTAAACTCAACTTACTTATTAAATGCCAGGCAAAATATGAAGCTCTACTCAGAAAAGTTTTTTATCTTCACAACAACCCTGCAGAATAGTTTTGTTTTAATGTTTATTTTTTAGGTTATGAAACTGAAGCCCAGAGTAGTTAAGTAACTTGCCCAATGATACAACCTAAAATAATGGCCTTTCCTGGTATTTTTCAAATCAGTAAACTTTATAGCATTTCTTGAGAATATCAAAATGTCTAAATCAATCCAGAAAACTCAAGATCAACGTCTATGTGACCTGATATAAAACACAAATGGGCATGTTCCTAAGTGGAAGAGAGGCCCAGTGACAGGGTTATCATTTAGTCAGGGGATACCCATAGGGTGTACATTTTGTACTTGTTACAGGTGGATACCTCAGGATAAGGATTACTTAGAGGGAGGAGTGGTTGGGTAGAAGGTGTAAGAACATAATCTAAGTGATTCATTTTCAGAAATGACTTATCTGGGGGTGTTTTATTGAGATGGTAATCAGTTACTAGCCCCTACTGTTTTCTTCATTCCCTGGTGTTTCTCCTTTCACAGGGCTTAAGCAGGCCTTTTTCATGGGCTTGTCCTGAGCTCCCAGACAAAGGAATTCCTTGCAAGGGGGTAATAAATTTTAGCTGTAGGGAAGATTGTGCACCCTGTTGTACTCAGCCAACGGGGAAGTTGGGGGAGGGACTTGCACACTAGGGAATAAATTGCTTGCTACAGCCCTTTTCCATGTGCCTGTCCCATTCACAGGCACCCAGTCTTGCAACGATGTAATTAAAGTCTTGCTTCTCTGTACCTTGTGTCTCTGTGTCCATCCTTTGACATTAGACAGGTGTGGGCATTTCTCACAATTTGGGGGCTCATCCAGGATCTCTGTGACTGTGGGACTAGAACCGTGATAGAGGGGGGGAGACATGTCCCACCTGATTTGGGGTAGCCTGGTCTGTTTGGGTGTCCCAGCCTCTCACAGGACCACAGATATACCCAATACTGTTATTCTGAGGACAGCAGAAGTGATGCTGGGGGGTGGGGGAAGCAGGCACCACAGCAATCAGGCAACCTCGTGCATGAGCCAATGTAAGAAAATTGGACTCCAAGTACTACCTTGGTGGTTGGGCATTTTCAGAGGTCTAGTGTATGGCTGAGACGTATCTTAGATACAAAACGAGTGTGGAGTCTCGATCTGCAGTTCCTTTCTCCTTTGAGGGAAATGGCCAGACACGGACAGAGTAAGTCCTGACGTGTGCAAGAAACCTCCATGAAGCGGGGTTGAGTACCTCAGGGAACACTCAGACTCAGGGAACACTGACCTAAAACGAAAATGGGAAATAAGAATTCTAGGCCTAGGGAAACAAGGAAGGGAGGAATTAAGGAGATTCTTCCCAACATTCCCTCAGATATCCCCTTGGGGGAAATGTTAAAGGACTGGGAGAGGAATTTCCAGACAAGGAGCAAGGAGAAACAGAAAATGACTAAGTACTGTTGTTTTATTTGGACCAAGGAACCAATTCATAAACTTTCAGTCTTCTGGCCACAATTTGGCTCAGAAGAGGACTGGGTCTGTCAGGCCCTTGTCCTCTATGTTAACGATAAACCCTCATCCTCCCAGGAGGAAAAAGATTATGCTCTATGCTGGTTACCAGGAGCAACTCCCATGTTTCCTCTTAAAATTGAGGGAGAAGACCCTAAGAAAGAATCCTGCGACCCACTGTCCTGCCTTCCTCCTTATGCCTCACAGAATGGGAGACAAGAGGGCCCTAGGCAGACTGAATGTTTGGATCCCCAAGTGCAGTCTGGACCCTCAGCCCCTGTGAATCCATATCCTAGCCTAAGGAAGGAATTAGAACGATGTAAGAAAGACCTTAAAAATTTTCCCTTCCCTTCAGGGGCCTCTAAGGAAACCTCCAAAATGTTTCCCCTTCGGGAAGTCCCCATGGGGTGAGGTGAAATTGGATTTGTGAATGTCTCCCTCATGAGCACCAAAGTTGGAAATTTTAAAAAGAAAATGAAATCATTATTAGAGGATCCCCTTGGTCTAGCAGAACAACTCACCCAATTCTTAAGGCCCAGCTATTACACTTGGGTCGAAATGATGTCTATAATGAGCATCCTCTTTACAGGAGAAGAAAGAGGAATGATTATGAGAGTGGCTATGTCCATCTGGGAGACAACACCCTCCCAGATATGGAGTCTTGTCCATGGAACAAAAGTTCCCAAATTTGGACCCCAAATGGGATAATAATGATCCCAGAGATAGGGCACAAATGCAAGACCTCAGAGAATTAATCATCAAAGGAATTTAAGAATCCACCCCGAGGTCACAAAATGTTTTCAAGGCCTTTGATATTCAACAAGAAAAATAGGAAACTCCCTCTGCCTTTCTGCAGAGGCTGAGACCAAGGGTGGAACCTGAAAGAAAGTAAGCCGAAATGCCAGATACCAATCAAGCTTTATCAAAGGAAGAAAATCTGCCAGACTACACTCAAAATGGCATGCAGCAGCGGCTAAAGGGAGTGAGAGGGCTTATATGGGTTGGTGGGCACAAAAAACATAGGTGGAGAGGGGGAAGGGGTGCTGGTGTGGAGGGTAAGGCTGACATAACCAAGATGGGAGGTTACCTCTATGTGGCAGTAGAAGAGTTTGTCTCAGAAACCATGAGGTAAAAACTGGTGGCCATTTTGTACTCAGTATGGTGCCAGCTACCTCCAAGATGGAGTTAATCACACCTAAGATGGCACCAGTCTCATCTTAGATCCATCAGAACCTAAGGAAGAAGAGGCAACATTTTGACACAGGAAAAACTAAAGATCAGTTTCTTAAAAACTATATACTGGCCATATCCTCTACTTTGTCTTCCCTCAGGTTAAAAGAGCTTCTTGCTCAGTCCCTGTCTCTTGAATTCACTGTCCATTATTTCCATCCTGGTGACTTGGTGTTGACCAAGACCTGAGAGGAGGACAAACTTCGGCCAAGCTGGGAAGGTCCCTACCAGGTGCTGCTCACTACTGAGACTGTTGCACGAACTGCTGTAAAAGGGTGTACTCACTTTGTGTGTGGGGGGGGGGGGGGTGTGGTCAAGGGACTAGAGACCACACACACACACACAAAATAAAAAAACCTTAAAGATCGCAGGAAATGTGAGGGCCCCTAGGAGAGTCTTTGAAGGTAACTTTAAGAAATGTCCCTTAAATTATGGGTTGGGTCCAAACCTGATGGATTTTAACATGGGTAAGCGTGGGGCAATCTTTCCAGGTGATTCATGTAGGAGATAATTACTACCTGAGGCAACTTCCTAAAGTTAATTATCAACATAACAAAGACCTCCATGCCTCAAACCATCCAAATTGATGCATGTCAGTTCCTCTTCTGTGATAATTTAGAAAATCAGAGATAGACTCTGAAGATTGAAACAGGATATGGGAATATAAATGCCTGGTTAGAATAGGTTAAATTTTCTGTGCATGCTTTGAACAAGAGCGATTGCTACACATGCACTGCAGGATGGCCACAGTCACAGGTAATTCCATTTCCTATTGGACCCAATGGGAATGCCCTGTATGATGGTTCTATACTAAGACAAGGATGCATGGGGAAATGAAACTTGCAGAAGCCTGTTGTTGCTTTTCTCTGCACTACAAAGATCACATCCAAGGGCCATCCCTTCCTTCTCCATAGGGGTGATGAGTCACTCCTCTTGCCTCTCCAGGCAGGGGGGAAATTCAATAAACCCGTAGGAGATCTATTGACTTGTACCCACATCCTAAATGTCTCTGGTGAGTCAAGTTACAACTGTTCCAACCTCCACATCCCCTGAGTGGATGTTTGGTGGTACTGTGGAAGGAAAATCCTGCATGGTCTGTTGCCACCCACATGGACTGGAACTTGTGCTTTAGTCCAATTGGCAATTACATTCACCTTGGCATTTCATCCCACAGCTGAAAATAATAGTGTCCATCCTCAAAAGCAGAGAGCATTAGAGGGGTCATTTGACTCCAGTATATTATATAGAGATTCAATAAGAGTCCCAAGGGAGAGTTTTTCATGCTAGGAGAGAAATGCTGCACCTTTATTCCAAATAATACTGCCCCAGATGGGATCATTACTAAAGCATTACAAGGGCTTATAGCATTGGCAAATGAATTGGCTAAAAATGCAGGTGTTAATGATCCATTTATTGATCGGTTAGAAGGATGGCTTGGGAAATGGAAGTGGGTGGTAGCCTCAGTCCTAAATTCCCTTATAATTGTTTTAACAGCAATAGGACGCTACATTATTCCATGTGTCAGAGGCCTGACAAAAAGGCTTATAGAAGCCATAATTAATAAACAAATGCCTATGACCTATGTCCAAAATAACCTCATGACGGATGGAAGCTAACCCAGACTATGATGAGGAAAGCCAACAAATGCTAAGACAATTCGAAGAGAACCAAAAATACAATGAAAATGGAATCAGTAGTTCGTAGAAAAGTAGAGGAGGAAATTTGTAAGAAACTAATCTAAGTGATTCATTTTCAGAAATGACTTATCTGAGGGTGTTTTACTGAGATGGTACTTGGTTACTAGCCCCTATTGTTTTCTTCATTCCCTGGTGTTTCTCCTTTCACAGGGCTTCAGCAGGCCTTTTTCATGGGCTTGTCCTGAGCTCCCAGACAAAGGAATTCCTTGCAAGGGGGAAATAAATTTTAGCTGTAGGGAAGATTGTGCACCTTGTAGTACTCAGCCAGTGAGGAAGTGGGGAGAGGGACTTGTGCACTAGGGAATAAATTGCTTGCTACAGCCCTTTTCCATGTGCCTGTCCCATTCACAGACACCAAGACTTGCAAAGCTGTAATTAAAGTCTTGCTTCACTGTAGCTTGTGTCTCTGTGTCCATTCTTTGGCATTGGACGAGTGAGGGCATTTCTCACAGAAGGGATCATGTTTGTCCCCCTGCGGTAGTCATTACAGGTTGTCTCAACACCCCTTTCCAATAGCCTTCACCCTTGCCTTCACTTGCTATGAAGTCTATAAAGCTCAAAACTTTATTTTCTAATGAGATATAAATGGACAGCTATTGAGGGTGGTGCTGGGAAAGTTTTTCTTTCTGTACACAAGGAGAGACTCTGTCAGCTGCCATGGTCTTCTGTGCTTTCTCCCTGCCATGAATGCAGACTTGATACATGGAGTTGCTCTAGGTATCTTACAACCGTGAAGCCAAAATCCAATGCACTAACAATCATGGATCAGAAAGACAGGAAAAGCTGAGTCTTTGATAACATCACCAGCCCAAGATTGCCTGCCTTTGAACTGCTTGTCATGTGAGAAAAATAAATTCTATTTGTTCCAGCAACTCTAAGTTGAGTTTCATGCTATTTAGTGTTGAATGCATTCCCAATTGACACCACCTGCATGATATAAGCCTCACTACCCTCCTTCCATAATGTTTTAGCATAATAGCCTGATAAACCTAAAGAAAAAATATTGTGCCTGTCAGAAAAGTGATAGAAAGTGAAGTGTTATAATCCATGAAATCAACTTTGTAAATTGTGAAACATAAGTCACGCTTGCAAATTGTGAAACATTAAGTTTCTATTTGTCTACAGCAATATAAGAATGATAAATACATAGCAACAGACAAGAAGAAAGGAAAAACAACCTGTAGATTAGACTACTGTTCAGCATATATTCATTTTTTTTCCACCCCACCTCCCCAAAACTCCATGGAAGGAGTGTACTTCCCTTCCCCACTAATGTGAGGCTTGGCCATGTGATATGCTTTGGCCAATGGGATGTTGGCAGAAGTGACAGCATGCCAGTTCTGAGTCTAGGCCTTAAGATAGATAATGTGTTTCTGCTCTATGCTCTTGAACTTCTGCCAGCACCATGACAAGAACATGCCCTGGAGTAAGCTGCTGGTCTAAAGAGGATAAGAGATATGTACAGCAGAGCTGAAATGAACCCACAGTCTGGAGCTAAGCCCAGCCAAGGTCAACCAAACTTTAGCTGACCCAGGATACGTGAGTACAAAATAAGTGTTATTATACATCACTGGGTTTTGAGATAGTTTGTTATGCAGCATTAAGGTGTCAATAGCTAACTGATACACAACCCTGGCAGCATAATCTCATGGATGGAGGTACTGCAATAGCAGAAGATAGTCATGCCCAGCTGTATTATTCATAATAAAACCCTGATCCAAATTGAAAAAATATTTTTTCCTGGTTGGTTCTTCAGCCCTATAGGCTATGAAGAGGGCTCTTGATGTAGGAAGGCATCAACATAGTTTTTGACTTTGGAAAGAGCTTGGAAAAGATGCTCTAAGGAGGGATAGGAAGAGGTCTGGTGTACTGTCTTTAACAGTAAAACAGAGAAAGTACCAGGGGGGGTTTTAACCACCATCTCAGAAGAGAACTGAGAAAAGAAACACAGAGCCATGACTATAAGCACTTGGTATGACCCTGAAACTTCATAACTTTCCTGTATTTTCAATTTTCTGCCTGTTTCTCCATATGAGTAGTAGTAAAATCTTTGAAACCAGCAAAAGGTGTTTGTTCTTGTTTTGAGGGGACAATGAAACAGAGATGCAAGGGAGACCACTCACACTCTATTGCCAGTCTTGTGGGGCATTCCCAAGAAATAGTAGTAAGAGTACAAGAAGGAAATGCTAGCTGAGGCCCTGGACCTGAGGTATGGGCTCCATCTTGTCTCTGGGAACCCAACAATAGTTAGGCCTACTTCAATATCTTTGAATAGAAGCACTCAGTTGTAGAACAGCAAGCATAAGTTTGCAGAGTCCAGCATTTTTTTGTTCAGGTGACTGAATAAGAGTTTTAAGAGTTCAAATGATAGGATAATTACTTTTGCCTATGTTCAATTTCTCTGCTTTTTCTGTATGATCATACCACTATTTATTTTTTATCTTATGGCATGTTATCCATTACCCTTAAAACAACTTTGCACGGTAATATTGACATATAGTAAACTGTACATATTTAAAAAGCACAAATTGATAGGTGTTGACATATGTACACACCTATAAAATCATCACCATAATTAAGATAATGAACATATCCATCACCCTCAAATACTTTCTTATGTCCCTTTATGATGACTCCTTCTCTCCTATCCAAACCCCTATCCCCAGGCAACCATTAATTTGTTTTCTGATACTACAAATTGGTTTGCATTTTACAAAATTTTATGTATATAGAATCATAAAGTACATACTCTTTTTGTCTGGCCTCTTTCACTCAACATAATTATTTTGATATTCATTGATATTGTGTGTATCAACAGTTCATTCCTTTTTGTCACTGAGTAGTATTCCATCATATGAATACACCACAATGTATCTATCCATTAATTGCCCATCATTTTTTAATTATTTGAGAACATTGTTTAGTAGGCAAACAAATTTTAGTAGCAAGAGGATTATATCCCTCAGATTCCTATGAGAGAGGGCCAATTTTCACACCATTTTTTTTTATAGCAATGGACAAATAATCTGGTAATTGTATGGTTATGTACACTGCATGTTATAGGTGGCTCACAAAATAAACTGTGGTATTTAAAAATTTTTAACAAGGACTAACATTGTAATGATCTATAAGGACATTCTAAGCAGAACCCAATTTATTAATAAATAAAAGCCAACATTTACAAAGATAAAACATTTTTATTCATTAAATTAAGTACTTGCTTAACCACATTATTTCAGGTATTAGGGGACTCCCTAAATTTAGCCAATCAAAGGAGGCTTTCTATTTCTTCATAACAAAAACTCTAGCTTTACCCTTTTGACCTGTTTCTGTCCTTCTCCTGTTAGCTATGCTATGATCAATAGTACTCCACTCTTCAAAATTTTTGTTTAACCAAAAAAGAAAAGTAACAAAATAAACAAAAAACAGAACAAAAAAACCAAACAAAACAACAAATACTGGACAAAGAAATGTTTTCTTTGCTCACAATTGATATTTGTTCTAAATTCTATTAGTTATCTATTGCTGTGTAACAAATTACCCCAAAACTTATAGGCTTAAAACAACAGTAAGCCATAACAAACAGCAAGTAGTTTCAGTACATCAGGAATTTGAGAGTGGTTTGCTGGCTGATTCTGGCTATGGGCCTCTCGTGAGGTTATTGTCAAGATGTTGTCCAAGGCTGTAGTTATCTCATGGCTTGACAGGAGCTGGAAGATCCACTTCTAAGATGGATCTCATGAGGCTCTTGCCATGCCGACCTCTCCATAGGGCTGCTGTGTGTCCTTGTGACATGGCAGCTAGTTCCTCCCAGAGCAAGTAATCTAAAAGAACAATGCTTCTTAGGACATAGCTCAAAATATCACATTTTGTCAGTTCTACAATATGCTATTGGTTACACAGGTCAGCCCTATTCAGGGTGGGAGAAGACTACATAAAGGCATGAATACCAGGAAGTGGGGTCATTTGAGAGCCATCTTAGAAGCTGCCTACCAAACTTTCCAACATTTTCAACACAATCTCTCTCAGACTGCTCCAAGTATTTTAAAAATGCATTTACAGTTTAAACTAGGGGTTCTCAACCACTCCTATCCTCCTGAGGACATTTGGCAATGTCTGAAGACATTTTTTGGTTGTCCCAAATTGGGGAGGGGAGTGCTACTGGCGTACTTCTACATCTAGTGGGTAGAGGTCAGGAATGATGCTAAACATCCTGTAATACACAAAACAGTTCCTCCAACCCCCCACAACAAAGAATTATTCAGCTCAAAATGTCAAGAGTGACAGGGTTAAGAAACCCTGCATTAAACTGCTATAATCTGCTAGAAGGTTAAACAGTTTTCCCTTACAAACCTTTCAATATATCATATAAACACCGCTTTTTATTTTCAGGCAAGTATAATCAGATTAAGCAAAACAGAGTTATTATAGTGCACGATCAAATTGCAGGTGCACAGCCACAAGAGAGTGGTCAGGAGAAATGAGTTTGCCCAAGAAACACACACACACACACACACACACACACACACACACACACACACCACACACACCACACACACACACCACACACACACACCACACAAACACACACACACACACACACAACACACACACACTCCTCCCCAGAAGAGTTGGGGGGAGAGGAATTTCTCTTCTTAGTGATATACCTGCTGAATTTGCAAAAGCAGTATCACATTACTGCTATTCCATTAAGAATTCCCTGCCAACAACTACAAACAGCGTTACCTGGATGACACGTGAATTCTGCAAAAATCAGTCTTGGATTTTAAAGACAAGTAGAAGAATGAGAAAGTGAATTCAATAGAGTTTTATTGACAACTTGTAGCTTACGTAGCTTTTCCTCTAACCTTTGACAAGTCGTCTTTGCATCTGAAGTTTATTTGAGCACTCAGAAGGGGCTAAGATGATAAATCCATAACACAGTAGCTGGTTCTGCCTGGGACTGATCTCCTTCCTCAAAAGTGCTTAGAACCTGAGGAGGAGTGATTATTAAGCAGACTGACAGATTTGGGGATAGCCTCAGGACTCCTTGTGCTCTCCAACAATTAAGAAGATAAAGAAGATCAGCATGAACTCTAATCATCCTTGAACAAACCATGCAGAACTGAATTGGCTTCAGGGCAATGTTCAGAGCCATGGGGACAATGGAAAAAAGCCAGATTGGATCAGACCTCCTGAGTGTCTCTAGGCTAGGACATGGGTAATGATTTTTCAAAAAAAGAAAACATCTAAATCTATCGCTGCACAGAAAGTTCCTCTACATGAAGAATATATATGCCTATATTCTCAATCTTGTTTTAGAAAATATGAGGTAAGAAGTAACTGTAAAATGATTTTCTCTCTTCCACATGGGAAGCCATGTGAAGTATTGGGAGGGGAGGAATAAAAGAATTCTTAGAGATTGGGGTATCTGCAAGAAGGGGAAAACATTATCACATTCCCCAATTCGACAAGACAGAGACACAGGAGAGAGAAAGAGAGAGAGAGAGAGAGAGAGAGAGAGGAGAGAAATGTTACCTTCTATGGAAACAGGATCTTTGCAGATGTGATTGAGTTAGGGATCTTGACAATATCTCTGGGCTGAAATCAAGGAGTCAGCAGGGCCAGACTCCCTCTGGAGGCACCTGGCGGGTGGTCCATTCCTTGCCTCTTCCAGCTTCTGGTGGCTGCCTGCTTCCTTAGCTTCTGACCTTATCACTCCAGTCACCGTCTCTGTGGTCACACTGCCTTCTCCTGTCTGTCCAACCTCCATTTACCTCTCATAAGGGTGCATGTGATCACATTTAGTGCCCACCCTGATGATTCTGGATAATCTCCTCATCTCAAGATCCTTAGCTTAATCATATCTGCAAAGATCTTGTTTCCATAGAAGGTAACATTTACATGTTCCACGGATCAGAATCTGAGGGCCATTTTTCAGCCTACCATACCCATGTTTTGCTCTGCTTTCTTTTAGTCTTTCCAGAGTTCAACCCCGCACCCTGTTTATACACACACACACACACACACACACACACACAAAAAAAAAAAAAAAAAAAAAAACACCCCTCTCCCTTCTTTCTCAGTAGAACTTGATGACCCAAATCTTTAGCAACTTAAAACTCATTAGCCTGGAGGGCTCAGCATTCCACCTGTACCTGTGGTGTTGGTGGTGAAGTAGATTTTTGTAGATCCTTCTAATGTAGCAAAGAAACGGGAGAAAAACAAAAAAGAAACTTAACTTTCTGTATTGAAAAGTTTTGCTCTGTGAAGAAACTGTATAGTATAGTCAAGAAGCTGTTATAAAAAAATGAGTACAGAGATATCTTACCAGAGAGGAGGCTGATGATTGCTGGTCCCCAAAGGTAAACCTTGGTTGAATACTTTTGGCTTGAATTTGTTTTGTTTTGTTTTGTCAACTGGCCAGTACGGTGATCGAGCCCTGGACCTTCGGTGTTATCAGCACCATGCTCTAACCAACTGAGCTTTTGGCTTGAATTCTGTAAGCCAAAAATATAAATGCTTTCCACAAGTTTAGGAGATGCTGGCCCTCCTTCCCCTCACACTTGTCTGTCCAAGAGACCTACTTGTTTTCAGTCAATAAAGAAATAAGGGGCTCATTCTGAAACTTTTACTTTGAAGGCCAGAAATTAAATGTATACTGTTAATCTGAGGCTCAACCTCTGCACATTTCATGTGGCTCTTTAGCTTTGGTTGAAAGACTTCCTACTGCCTAGTGAGTGCTATCAAATACAGAACTGACATATCCAGCCACAAAAGTAGCACTTTCTGAAATCAGTGTGCTTTAGAGGTATAGGAAAAGATAAAGAAAAAAAAAAAAGTTCAGCTACATATAAATAAGAAGGAATTTATTTCAGAAAAAAAATATTAAAGCTAGAAGAGATCTGAGGTTATATAGTAAACCTATTCAGTTTATGGATGAGGAAACTGAGACCTAGAAAGATAAGATATATCAGTCAGCTATTGCTGTATAACAAACAACCACAGTCTTAGCAGCTTACAATAATAAGCATGTATTTAGCCAGTGCATGTCTGGGTTAGCTGGAGTTTGGCTAATCTAGGCTTTTGTGGCTAGGACAGTTCTGTCAAACATTTTAGGTCTTTGAGTTTGCTCCATAATGACTCTCATCTTCCTTGGACCAATGTGCCAACTGAAGTAGGTTTATCTTATGGTAATGGTGGGGGCATAAGAGAGCAAGCAAATCTGCATATGGCCTTTTAGAACCTACAGTGGGAACTGAAGCACTGTTACTTCCATCCACATGTCATTGGGCAAAGTAAATCACATGGCCAAGCCCAAAGTCAAGGGTCAGGGAAATACTCTTTGCCCACAATGAGACCTGGCCAAGGGTATGGAGGGGAGGGTGGGGTGAATAATTAGGGAAAATCATTAGTTATTCACACAAAATTTGCCTAAGGCCATAAAGCTATTTAATGGCCCAATTTGGACACCCATTAACCAGACTGGCACTCAGTGGAGCAAATAGTAGATATCTTTAAAATATCTCTGTGGCAAATGTAATTTATCAAGATGATACAACACTGCACAACTGGTTGCATTTGTATTATCTGGATATACTGTTTTCCTTACACGTAATTATTAAGAACAATTCATAGATTTCTATAATTACTATCTGCAAAGGCATATAACACATTGATGCATGTTAAACTTGGGTACCATTTTTATTCATTGTCAACCCAAGTTTCTTCAGCCTTTGGGTACTAAAGTGGTCACATTCAAAAGAAAAGTCTAGATTTTCCTGGTTTTGCAAAACCCCTTTCTTGTGGCTCATGAGAAGCCTTCTCATCTTCTTCCACTTAAATCCCTCAAGTGTGTCTGCTACTTGGTGCTGCTCATCACCACAGCCAGCACCTCTGGGAGAGTGCTGATATCCCAGGTGCTCCAGGATTGTGAACCCTCATGTCACCAAAGTGACATCATGTTCCCTGAAGGCTTCATTCACTGTCCTCAGCAAAGCTATATAACAATGCTGCTTGTGACCTGTGTATTCAGAATTTCTCATGAAAATGGGTTCCTCAGTTTTTCTTGTAAGCCCATTATTTCCAGAGTGCTCAGTCACCAGGCCAGACACCTATATTCAAAAGACCATTTTTGACTCTCCCCCTGGTGCTGGAGTAAACTTCCTCTTCCTTCAGGCAAGAATGTTTATGCAAATCAGTTTATAAATATAAACTCACTAGAGATATTTGAATCAAAGTTTAGACCTATACTGAGACTTTGTTGATATATATTTTGTTTGAGGGATGAACTCTTAGATTAACATAAAAAATATTATTGCCCAAATGGAATTCAGCAAAGGAGTGAGTCAGTCATTTCCATTAGGAAATGGAAATTAATGATGAATAGCTGATTATAGTGACTTGCTCTGTAGTATTTTTATTTTTCCCCCTTAGAAATTATTACTTGAGAATTTTTTAATGGTTTCTAAAATACAATTTGTAGGAAACTTCTCAATTTCGTAGGGCATAACTAAGTTGAATTGGAACATGGCAAATCCATTTAATTTTGCTGAGAATGATTTAGAAACAGAGTTTTCTGCTAAATGCTTCTGCATATTCCCAAAGGCCATATTTTCCCCTGCTTATATACACTTTTGACATAGCTCTAAAGATGTAGATAAGATGGGGATCCCAATTTCAGCTTTCTTTTTCAATTGCAAGATATGTACTTTGCTTCCATTTTGCTGGAAAAACAAAATGAAAGGCCCACTTGAGCAAATGTTTTCCTCCTTAGGTACCACTTTGTGATAAGGGATCTGGCTTAGCCCTTCTCAAACATTTTAAACCGAAAGCAAATATGAGCATTTCAAATGACCCTTCTGAGACTCATCTGTCCCAATGCTGTACTTTTATACCAAACTCTATTGAAAATTACTATTTTTATGTATTCACCAATGAAAGATATAAAAATAAAAATATTTTTATTTTATAAATATGAAATTATATAAAATATAGTTTTTCAAACTATACATGCTTCCCAGATATTCCAATTTATGCTTGTGGAAAAATACTGCCCCCCAATCATTTTTATAAGTGCTGTCCTCCTAGACTCTACTAGTGAAGTGTTAACTGTCTTTATCTCACCCATGTCTACTTGGGCCTCTCCATTTTAGTGGACAGACGTGATTTCTAGCTGCCAAAATTTCATCTCTTTTTTTTGAGGATTTTCTCTGGCCACTGAAGCCCTCTCTATCCATGCATGTGGCAGGCTAAAAGCGCCAAGAAATTAACATCCCCCTGGTGGTAGCTTCAACCAATGTTAGATGAGAGTTGGTGTATAAATATCCCAACTCCCTTGCCTCTCCACTAGAATAATTCTCAGATGTGTGTTCTACACTCACTCCCAGAGTTTTCCAGTATGATTGAGTTCTACTTACCCCCAGTGGAAACTTGCCTGATGATATAGCCTTTATTGACTCCTTCCCTTCCCTTACATACTATGCTACTCACCTGCCAGAACTTCCTGAATTATCTCCCAAATAAATTATTTGCAGTCAAATCCATTTCTCAGGGTCTGCTTCTGGGGAATTAAACTGATAAGATAAGGTCAAGAAGGCCATCATGCCTTGATAACAGCATCAAATAGGATATCCTGAACCCAGAACACAAAGATACATAAGATATGGTCTCTACTCCTATGCTGTTTAGAGTCTAGTGGGGAAAGGTGGGCTAAAGCATGTATGTACAATGTCCTTTGATATGTATTAATAGAAGCACTACATAGGGCTTCATCAATTTCCAGCTCTGTGACCTCAGTTTCATCATCTGAAAATTGAGGATAATAATAATAAATTACCCCACTGTGAGGTTTAAATGAAACAATTTATATATAAATTGCCTAGGGCAGTACCCAGAAATTGGTAATGGCTTAATACTGAATATCCAAATCGTGCACTGAGGTGCCCTGGGGCACTGCCATGAATTCAGAAAGGTGCAGCAGGATATTTTAAATTTTTGAGGGAAACACAGGAATATGCAACTCTATTGGACAATATGCAAGCTACTAGTTTGATGTAGTTCACAGTTTCAGTATCCAATCTGGTGAAGTTACTTTTGATAACGTGATGTCTTTGTGAAGCTGGGTTTTCAGAAGTTGCTGTGGTAAAAAGCATATACCAAGTGAAAATCAATGTGAAACAGAAAATGAGGGTGGTGGTGGCCAATCTGATTCCAAGGTTTGAGAAGTTGTGCAATGCCCAACTAGTACACACATCCCGTTGGGAAATAATTGTGGTTAAGAATGAAATTTTTACAAATAAATATTTTTATTTATATGTATTTTTTTCAAATGGCTGCTAAGTTGTTAGGATACAAATAAATATTTAATACATTTCAACTTAACTACTTAATAAATGGAATTGTTAGGTATTTCTTTTGGCCTAGGGGTGCCATGAAAAAACTATAGAGACACAAGGTGCTGTGAACTGGCAACATTTCAGAATGTCTAGTTTAATATATTTTAGCTATCAAATAGCTAATTAAAAATTATAATTAATTTAAAATATTCGGTACATGCTACTTTGACTGTATCAATCTATAACCGAGAAAATATCAGTTTCTCTGCACGCCTACCAAGAAAACACCAAATCTTCCAGCCCATTGTTGCAGACTTTCCATGATCTCTCCCCTGACATACCTTTCAGACTTAATCTTCTATCACCATCATCTAGCTAAACCAAAATATTCACCATCCCCAGAGTACAACTTGCCCTCTCTACCAGCTTTTTTGCCCCAAATGCACTTTATTTTCTGTTTGTGGTATCGTACCAATTCTTCAAGAATCTTTAATGTCCAAAGTAAATTCTGTCTCTTCTAGCTAAGAAATTTGTCTTTCTTTTCTGTCAGATGTGACTTCTCTTGCCCAGGAATTCTGTAGATTTATTATACAACTTTTGGGGGCATTAAATGGAAAGTTCCTATATGGTAAGAACCATTTCTTTTACATATTTACATGCACTGAGATGTTACTGCCTTGAGTGTGTCACCCAGTTTATGGTATTTTGTTGTAGCAGCCTCAACAAAGACAGAAAATTGATACTAAGAAGTAGGGTGCTGTTGTAATATGTAAAAATGTGGAAGCAGATTAGGAATTGGATATTGGGTAGAGGCTGGAAGTGTTTTGAGGTGCATGCTAGAAATAGCCTACATTGCCATGAATAGACCTTTAAAGGTAATTCTGCTGAGGTATCAGAAAGAAAAGAGGAGAACTACAGAGACAGCCTCAGTGTTCTTAGGGAATATCTAAGTGGTCATGAACACAATGTTTGTGGAAATATGAATGGGAAGGGCCATTTCAGTAAGGTCTCAGATGGAAATGGGAAACATATTATTGGAAACTGGAGGAAAGGAAATCCTTGTTATAAAGTGGCAAAGAACTTGGCTGAATTGTGTTTATATTCTGGTGTTTTGTGGAAGATAGAACTTGTGAACAATGAAATTGAATATTTGGCTGAGGCAATTTCTAAGCAAAGTGTTGAAGGAGTGGCCTGGTTTTTCTTGACTGCTTATAGTAAAATGTGAGAAAGGAGAAACAACTTAAAGACAGAGCTGTTAATCAAAAAGGAAGCAATCAAAAAGGAAATTTTAAAATTTAGAAAATTCTCAGTCCATTTATATTGAAAGGAATGAGACAGCTTGTTCAATAGAGAGCACAAAGGGTGTGGCCAAATTTGACAAGGAGATTAGTATAAATTGTCCATCTCATCAGAAACTAGGAACTTTTAAATCAAGACAATGGGGAAATTAGTCAGCCATCAAAACAGAAGCCAGGACTGATTGCTCAAGACAAGGGAAGAATGACTCTCAAGGCATTTTAGAGATCATCGGGTCTGTGCCTCCCATCACAGGCCCAGGATACAAGAAGCTGGGGGCAAAACAATTTCAAAGGTGGAGTTGCCACTGCCTGTTGCCATCTCACATCATGGGTTCTGCTCCCTGCACTTGATCACCAACCTCCTCAGCTGCCCTAGGTGTGGTTTGGGTGGGCCCTGGTGCAGAGAACGGTTAGCTCAGCAAAACCACTAGGGTGGGCCACCCAGAGCCTTGGGGGATGGGCCAAACTGCTGCTGGAAAATGAAACATCTGCTCCAGTGTTTCTATAGAGATGATCATATGGTCCTTGTGTTTGAGTTTATTAATATGGTGTATCACATTTATTGATTTGCGTATGTTGAACCAACCTTGCATCCCTGGGATGAATCCCACTTGATCGTGATGAATAATTTTACATATGTGTTGCTGTATTCTGTTTGCTAGTATTTTAGTGAGGATTTTTGCATCTATATTCATCAAGGGTATCGGCCTGTAGTTTTCTTTTTTGGTTATATCTTTACCTGGTTTTGGTATCAGGATGATGTTTGCTTCATAGAATGAGTTTGGGAGATTTGCGTCTGTTTCGATCTTTTGGAATAGTTTGTAAAGAATCGGTGTCAATTCCTCTTTGAATGTTTGGTAAAATTCTGCTGTGAATCCACCTGGTCCTGGTCTTTTCTTTGTTGGGAGCCTTCTGATAACAGCTTCAATCTCCTTTATTGTTATTGGTCTGTTCAAATTTTCTACGTCTTCATGGTTCAGTTTTGGGAGCTTGTGTGTGTCCAGAAATTTATCCATTTCCTCCAGATTTCAAATTTGTTGGCGTATAGTTGTTTATAGTAGTCTCGAATGATTCCTTGTATTTCAGATGAATCAGTTGTAATATCGCCTTTTTCATTTCTAATTTTTGTTATTTGAATCATATCTCTCCTTTTTTTGGTTAGCCATGCCAATGGTTTGTCAATTTTATTTATCTTTTCAAAAAACCAACTTTTTGATTCGTTGATCTTTTGTATTGTTTTTTTGGTTTCAATTTCATTCAGTTCTGCTCTGATCTTAATGATTTCTTTCCATCTGCTAACTTTAGGTTTGGATTGTTCTTGTTTTTCTAGTTCTTTAAGGTGAAGTGTTAGGTTGTTCACTTGCGATCTTTCCATTCTTCTGAGGTGAGCATTTAATGCAATAAATTTCCCCCTTAATACTGCTTTTGCAGTATCCCACAGGTTTTGGTATGATGTATCATTATTTTCATTACTTTCGATACATTTTTTGATTTCCTGCTTGATTTCTTCTTGGACCCATATGTCATTAAGTAGAATGCTGTTTAATTTCCAAGTGTTTGTATAGTTTCCAGAATTTCGTTTGTTATTAATTTCTAATTTTAATCCATTGTGGTCTGAGAAAATACATGGGATAATTCCAATTTTTTTGAATTCATTGAGACTTGATTTGTGACCTAATATGTGATCTATCCTGGAGAATGATCCATGTGCTGATGAGAAGAATGAATATTCTGAGGTTGTTGGATGGACTGTTCTGTAGATATCTGTCAATTCCGATTGGTCTAGAGTATTGTTTAGATCTTGTGTTTCTCTACTGATTCTTTGCCTAGATGATCTGTCTAATATTGACAGTGGGGTGTTCAGGTCCCCTGCTATTATGATATTAGTGTCTATTTCCTTCTTTAGTTCTAATAGAGTTTGTTTTATAAATCTGGCTGCTCCAACATTGGGTGCGTACATATTTATGATTGTCATGTCTTCTTGATACATTAGTCCTTTTATCATTAAATAGTGTCCCTCATTGTCTCTTTTTATGGTTTTTATTTTAAAGTCTATTTTGTCAGATATAAGAATAGCTACTCCAGCTCGTTTTTCTTTTCTGTTTGCATGGTAAATCTTTTTCCATCCTTTCACTCTTAGTCTATGTGAATCTTTATGGGTGAGGTGGGTCTCTTGTAGGCAGCATATAGTTGGGTCCTGCTTTTTGATCCAGTCAGCCAGTCTGTGTCTTTTGATTGGGGAATTTAAGACTTTTACATTAAGAGTTGTTATTGAAAGGTGTTGATTTATTCCTAGCATTTTATTGGTTGTTTGGTTGTCTTAGGTGTCTTTTGTTCCTTGCTTTCTGATTTACTGTTTGGTTTCTGTGTTTGTTGGTTCCTTAGGTTGTAGATAGCGTTTTTGTTTGCATGTTTTCTCTTCATGAATGCCATTTTTATTATACTAGCGGGTTTTGATTTTTCTTGGGTTTCTATGGCAGTGGTAATTATTTTTCAGGAACCAAACCCAGTACTCCCTTGAGGATTTCTTGTAAGGGTGGTCGTGTGGTAGTGAACTCCTGCAGTTTTTGTTTGTCTGAGAAATATACTATTTGCCCTTCATTTTGGAAGGATAGCCTTGCAGGGTAGAGTATTCTTGGCTGGCAATATTTGTCTTTTAGTATTTTGCATATATCGGCCCATTCCTTTCTAGCTTTTAGGGTTTGTGATGAAAAGTCTGATGTTAGCCTGATTGGGGCTCCCTTATAGGTGATTTGACGCTTCTCTCTTGCAGCTTTTAAGATTCTCTCTTTGTCTCTGAGTTTTGCCAATTTGACTATGACATGTCTTGGAGAAGGCCTTTTTGGGTTGAATACGTTTGGAGATCGTTGAGCTTCCTGGATCTGAAGATCTGTGATTTTTCCTATACCTGGGAAGTTTTCTGCCACTATTTTGTTGAATATGTTTTCAATGGAATCTCCATTTTCCTCCCCTTCTGGAATACCCATGACTCGGATATTTGAGCGCTTGAGGTTGTCTGATATCTCTCTCAGATTTTCTTCCATGTCCTTGATTCTTTTTTCTTTCTTTTTGTCTGCTTGTGTTATTTCAAACAGCCCATCTTCAAGTTCAGAGGTTCTATCTTCTACTTCGACAAGCCTGCTGGTTAAACTCTCCGTTGTGTTTTTTATTTCGCTGAATAACTTCTTCAGTTTGGCAATTTCTGCTACATTTTTTTTCACGACATTGATTTCCTTGTACATTTCCTCTTTCAGGTCCTGTATACTTTTCCTCGTTTCATCATGATGTCTAGCTGAGTTTTCTTGTATCTCATTCAGTTTCCTTAGAATTATCACTCAAAATTCCTTGTCAGTCATTTCAAGGGCTTCTTGTTCTATAGGATCTTGAGTTTGTGATTTATTAACTTTTGGTGGTATACTTTCTTGATTTTTTGTATTTCTGGTATCTTTTTTTTGATGTTTATTCATTGTGGCAGGGGGTTTCACAGTCCACTGGTTTGAGACTATTGACTAACTAAGATGTTGCTGTGGTTGCCAATTTGGTATGGCTACCTCTGTGACTGCTCAGTTGGCCTCTAGTGCCTTGTGTGTGTGGTTGCCTCGGGTCTTGGGCCTCTCTGGGGAGCCACCTCTCTGGTCAGCTTGGACTCTGCTGGGCTGCTGGATCACGTGGTGGTACCACAGGGTGTGTGGTCTCTGTTGAGCTTCCACTTCCTGTGCAGGACTTCTCCCTGTTCCGTGCGCTCTGGCCCGGGCTGTTGGATCATGCAGTGGCAACCCCACAGGGTGTGTGGTTTCTGTTGAGTCTCTGCCTCCCTAGCCAGATGTCTCCCCGCTCTGTGCGCACTGGGCTGGGCTGGCACGTGTCTTCTGCAACCCTTGTCTATCAGCTGGGCCTTCAAGACCCTGCTTGGCACCGCCTCACCCAGGAAGTCTACCAGGTTTCTGCTAGGCGCAGACGACCGGTCGCTCTGGGTGCCTTTGTAGCACTGTGTAGATCTTTCTCGGGACTTATCACCTTCCTCCTGGTATCGCGGTTATTTCTGTACTTGTCTTATCTCCCACACCAGAGCGTGAGCTCCTTGGGGGAGGAGCCCGCAGCACACAGTTCACCTTTGAATCCCCCCGGCATGGACCAAATCCGGTGCCCGCCCGCAGTCAGCTCTCCGGCAGGTTCATGCGAACTCGGGAACTCTCCGACCACACTATTCCTAACCAGAATTCAGTTAGGCGTTTTTCCGAATTGGTGGCCGCAGAGATGGTATCTGCCTCCCAGTAACAGCAAGTTTACCAGGGGCCGGAGACCAGGGTGCGGTGGAGTGACAGTCGGCCCAGCCCATACTTCCTTGCCCTCCCGACGCTGGCCAGGGTTGCCCCACACCACCAGCCCCACCAGAGAACCGTGGAGGGAGTGGGAGGGGAGGCCGGCCCGCAGGCTCCAGGAAGCCCCGCACCGGGGCAAGCAAGTGGGAAGGCTCAGTGAGGAGCTGAGCCGGGCGAGGAGGACAGGCTTGGCTGAGCCGGGCCAGAGCCGCCACCACCTGAGAAAATGGAGGCAGTCCCGGGGCCGGTGAGTGGCCCGGTGGGGCAGGTGGAAGCCTGGTAGGCGTCCCCACCCCGAGCAGGGCCGGGCCAGGGGTCACTCACGGGGCTGTGCCAGGTCGGGCGGCTCCCTCTCTGCCTCTGCGTCGTCGCCGTCCCTGTTCTTGGCCGCTGCCGCCTCGGGCTGCTCACTCGGTCCTGCGGCACATCTCAGGCACTCCCAGGAATCTTCTTTTATGCCGGCCTGAAACCTCGAATCCAGAATAGGGCAGCTGGTCGCCTTCAGCGTGGCCCCGGCCTCCGGGCTCCTGGCAGCGTCAACAGCAGCCCCGGCGCCGTGTTCCCTGTTTAGAGACTCGCTTTTGCAGCTAAGAAACAGTTCTTTTCCTGCTCCATACTTCAAAGCTGTTGCCTGTAAATGAGGCAGCCTCTCCTGTCATGGGCAAAGTGGCAGTCAGCCCCCACGACTGGCCACCAGCAGCGGTCCTCCCTTAAGAGATGGCAAGAGGAAGGTCCACAAGTTTCCCGGCTGCCTAAGGCCCAGTGGCTGCATTTTCCACCTCAGCTTCTCCGTGCCAACTGCTACAGCCACCGCCATCTTAAGATCCTAGATGATATTTAGATGAGACTTTGAACTTAGACTTTTGAGTTGATTCTGAAATGGGTTAAGGCTTTTGGGCCTATTGGGATAGAACGAATACACTTTGCGTGTGAGAAGGATATAAATTTGGGGGACCAGGAGCAGAATGCTATGGTCTTAATATTTGTGTCCCTCCGAATTTATATGTTGAAATCCTAACCCCAAGGTGATGGTAATACGAGGGGAGGCCTTTGGGGAGGTGATTGGGTCATGAGGGAAGAGCCCTCATGAATAGGATTAGTGCCCTTATAAAATAGACTCCAGAGAGCTACCTCACCCCTTTTGCCATGTGAGGTTACAGTGAGAAGATGGCCATCTATGAACCAGAAAATGAGCCCTCGCCAGACACTGAATCTGTAGGCATCTTGATCTTGAATTTCCCAGCCTCTGAAGCTGTGAGAAATAAATTTCTGCTGTTTATAAGCTGCCCAGTTTAGGAATTTTTTAAATAGCAGCCCGAATGGATTAAGACAAGTATCATATCAATTCTTCAAGAATCTTCAGTGTCCAAAGTAAATTCTGTCTCTTTTATCCAAGAAATTTGTCTTTCTCTGCTGTCAGATATGATTTTTCATGCCAAAGAAATCTGCAGATATATTATACAACTCTTGAGGGCATTTATCTCATATTTCCTCTTATTTTCTTTTCTCTCCTATTAAATGGAAAGTTCTTATATGGTAGGGACCATTTCTTACACATATTTACATGAACTGCAGTGTTACTAGCTTGAGTAGATTAGCAGAGTAGATGGGTGAGTGGAAGGATGGATGCATGGATAAATGAATAGCTGGATAATCAATTGATAAATGGGTGGGAAGATGGATGCATGGATGGAGTGTGGGTGAATAATAAATGAATGGGTAGACTAAAAAGTACATGGATGAGTGAGTGGATGTGCGTATAAATTTAATAGCAATTTAAAAACTAATTTTCCCTGATATTTTAGCCCCTTATAGGCATAAATTACCCAAGAGTCACATTCAATTAACAATCATTTTACCATTCCATGCCTTATTAGAACTCTAACATCCCTTTTCGTCATATCATGTGTTAGAACAAAATTTGTCTTACACACCAATAACATTTATTTCTCCCAGTCAAATTTACACATCACCCTACTTATCAAATAACCTGACATGTCTGTCCAAAAAAAGTATATTGATTATGACATAATTTTCAGTATATGTATTTTATATTTTTAGTCACATAAATGCAGTGTGCTCATAGAGAAAAATCAAACCTTCACATAAATGATGGGAAATAGCTAATTTTATGCAAATATGGTTCAAGAGACTATAATAGTGCTGACTGTGAATATCAAGAGTAAAATTTGACAATGATCTTGGGAAGGGGAACTACTCTTTATTGAGTATCACTATATGTCATTTAATTCTCACAGCTACCTTGTGAGTTAAAGATTATTATTCTCATTTTATATATGATAAAATAGAAATACATAGAGTTTGTGAATCTTGCTCAAGGTCACACGTCTCGCATATATGGGGGAACCATGATTGACAGTTGCACTTTTGTTACCAACTTGACATAGTTCAGATCCATGCTCTTTCCTCCTCACCATGTTGGGATGCACACATGGACCCACCTAGCATTAAGAATTAGGAAGTAATTACATTGTTCCTATACCAAAGCTTTAAACAGAGAAGAACTGGAATAGGTTAGCCCCCACTCCCCAATTCACAGACCCTAATAACATAAACAGTTTGAACCCAGGAACCAGTTTTCCATTTTACATTTCAGGGAATCAGGGAGTAGAAAGGAGAGGAGACTGAGGATAAAGGAAAATAAGGGGAGTGGAAGACAAGAAGGCCCTGGGAAATCTGTGGGATTAACTTTATCAATGGTAGAGCTGAAGAGTCTTTCCCTCCTACTCTTTCTCCCACCAGACCTGCCGATGGTTGATCAGACTTAATTGCAAGTCATTCACTTCTTAAGAAGAGGTGTCTAGGAAAAGAAAAGAAAAGGGCCTGCTGTTTTGGGGCATAGCCTGTTTCATAGCATAGTCTTTGAGAAACGGGCTCTGGAGTTTGAATGCTAGTCCCATTCCTTTCTAGATATGTGACTTTTAACTTCTCTGTGCCTCTGCCTCATCTGCGAAATGGATGCAATTATACTACCTATATCACTGTGTGGTTGTAAGGATCAAATAAATAATTCACGTGCAGCTCTAAGCCAAGACATGACATTGAGTAGTATTGAATGGATGTCAATAGTGGTGATGATGATGGTGGTGGTGGTGGTGGCAATGGTGGTGATGCTATGGGTCTTTTCTGCCTGGCATGAAACAATAAGTTTGCTGGCTGAGGGAGAGGGTAAAGAATCTTTAGGGCATTTCAAGCAGCATGTGAGAAAAATTATAGGACAGTAAAAGAGCCTACCTAGAAAGGAACAAACACTCCTGTGTGGCTAAATTTACCAAATTTTAACTGTTTTATAAAGTTCTTGAGGGGGGATGTTAACTTGAGAATCACCTTCATGAAAGAGGCTGTTGAAAACACTAAGCTGTATCTTAATACTGAAAGTTCACATATAAGAAAGACAAGAGAGAGGAGCAAAGACACGGTTCAAGTGATTGGCCTCTAAATTTGATTATTTTCCTCTACCCTCAATGTTAGAAGTATCAAAGAAGAAGATTTGGTTCCTGTGCCAGATGGGTCCTTCCTGGAAAGCAGAAGCTGAAGCAGAATTAGGTGAGAAAGAGATATGCTGCCTGATAATGCCGGTGAAAGATAAAAGGGGGACGAAGCAGGGTTGGCTAGGGAGAGCCTTGAACCATGAAGCAGGTCTGACAAAATCTTCACCAACCCGATGAGGGGCTCTGGGGCAAAGACTGACTATTAGAAGAGTTCCCAATTGGGCAGAAATGGCCAGATCCTAGTGCTCCCACCATGCTGAGTCTTTGGCTGAGGGCTGCCAAGGAAGAGCATGGCCTCAGCTAGGAAGTTTAAGATGGATCTTGAAGGCAATTAACAGCTAGAGGATTGTAAATAATGATCCTTGCAGCTGAACAACATATTTTGTCTGGAAGGGAGATCTGAGTGGAGCATCTCCATTGTTGCCATGGTTCCTCTGATGAAATGTCTCCTGAGAGAGCATCCTGGATGGGAGGTGGAGGAAGAGAAATAGGTAAACTCATAGGAGACCTGGTTTCTGACCCCACTCAACATTAGTTTACTGTGACAATCTTTCAACCTCTTTGGGTCTCAGTTCTCAGCTATGAAGGAATGGGAGTCTGTTTGAGATCTAAAAAATATCTACTCCAGATGGCAAGAATTCTTATTCAGAAATCCCATGGTATTAAGAGCTTGGAATCTGGCCAGATTGCCTGAGTTGGAAACTTGTCTTTAGTATTGACTAATTGTGTAATCTTGGGTGAATTATAAAACCTCTTTGAACCTTGGTTTCCTCATCTTTAAAATGGGGCTAATAATAGTAGTACTTACCTGGTAGGATTCAAAACTCTAAGAGGTATAAAGCATTTAGAATAGTGCGTGTGGTACCTAGTGAACACTCCGCAAGTGCTAATTTTAACTTCTACCCTCCCCCATATACATGTTTCTATACACAAATACTCTTGAATAGATATGGAGCTTGGAGGGAGAATTTAAGGGGTGGATGTGCCTAGGCTAGGCTCGGCAGCAGCTACACAAGTATCTAAGGAAACATTTTAGCACTGCTTTTCACGTATCTCAGTTTCTAGGAAAGGGTAAAAAGCGTTTTTCTGCTGGAGTAGTTTGTGTTGCTTCTGGATTGCCTAGAAACAGAAGCCTCCCCTCATCCTTTTCCTGTTCTGATTGTTTTCACTTCAACAATTTGTTTAAATTGAAAGTTTAGAAAAAATTATTAATTGAGTTCTGCTCCCCTGACTATTTGAAGTCACTGAATCTCAAACAAAATGCTTCAGAAGCCCATAAATATCACGGTCTGCTATAACCTGCTCAAAGTTATTAACTTTCCACTCTCTTAATTTTTATATGCTTGGCAACCAGGCTTTCTTTGCTATAGACATAACAAGGTCTCACCCTTAAGTTATCCTCACAGCCTGAGGGGAGGGGGGATTGGGGTCTGTTCAATCTCTTCTCAAAGGTGGGGTTCCCACATTTTCAGGATTTTGATTAAGGAAAAAAAATATGTGTTTTGGTAATTGACTCCAATGGTAAAAAATCCAAAGAGGAAGACTATTGTCAATCATAATCATCAGAAGGAGAGTTTACAAATGAGGAAAGAGGAGTGGATGACCATAGTGAGGGCTCTCTAATGCCAACAGAGAAGTTTAGCTGTTCATTTTGAAAGGTGACATCTCATTGTTGGTGAAGGGATACAAAAGTGAGGTTAGGACAGGGAGTGGGGTGCATAGAGGAAAATGGAAAGCAATGCCTCAAACTTCGCCCTAATCCTACAAGAGGCCTCCTTGCCATGAGCTCAGAAATGGGGGCATGTTCATTGTTGCTAAGAGTCATCCTGAAGCCTAGCAGTGTTTTCAAAAAAATGTTGTATAATTTGCTTCATGTTTCCATGAGGATGTTTCATCTTGTTTATTGAAAGAGGAAGCATGGTTGAGGTCCTGTCACCGTTGGGAACCAGTGAGTTTCTGCTTCTCTCTATTCCACATCTTAAATTACTTTGATATTAAAGAAATGTGACTGTAGACATGAGACAGGAACTGAGCATCCTGTTTATTTCCCTAGAGGCAAAAAATCAAGAAACAAAAAACACAAGACAGCATTGTCAAAGAAGAAATAGAAACCACAGCTTATGGACTCTCCATGTTTGTTTTTTTCTGCTAGCCTTTCATCTCCCTAATTCTTTATCCCTAGTTTTTACTTACTCGTGTTTTGGCACACTTTTTTTTTTCTTTTTCCTATTTGTTCATTTCACCTCCCAGGAGAACTCCAAGGCATTGCTGTCTCTCAAGTTCTACTTCTTGTTCCCTCAGAGGTGGTGTGGTCTAGTGGTTAATCACCCAATGATCAGAACACGCTTATTAGCCTTGTAACTGCTGGCAAGTTACTTCCCCTTCCAATGCTGTATTTTCTCATCTGTAAAAGGAATGTAAATAGTCCCATATCATATGGTGGTGGTAAGGACTCCATCAGGGAACACATGTAAAGCATTTGTAATCAATGTTGGCTTTTTCAATGATTATATCCTCTGTCCTCACCCCTTTCCATAGATCTTATACTATTCATTATCTATCTGGCTATCTATTTGGCTTCTGTGGGACATAAGCAGAATTTAAAATACTAATATGTTCATGGGGAGGAATGAGGAAGGATGAGAAAGAGGGGAGGCAGTAAAAAGAGCAAACTGGTACATTCCCCACTGCACCTAAGAGGCATTTTCCTAGGCTGACAATCCACCAGCCACTTTGAAACCAATTCTGTCTCAATTCATGTGCACTCCACGGCACTTCAATCTTGGCTGTCTGGATAGATTGATGTGAAGCAGAGGGAATTCACATCTGAGTGGCCGGAATGATGCCACCACTGTTCTGGGGAAGCTCCTTTTCACACCACCCAGCCAAGGCCTCAAAGATAAGTGATTAGTTACTTGGTAGGCATTATTTATCATGTAAATAATAAATTACATTTTTTGACTTCATAAAAGCTTTTTATAGTGGAGAATTTAAAACATATACAGAAATAGACAGATGCATAGCACGAACACCTACATACCCTTTACCTATATTCAACAATTACCAACTCAGGGCCAATCCTGTTTCATTTTTGCCCCTACCCACTTTTCCACTTTCCATATGATTTTGAAGCAAATCCTGGCTGTCAATCATTTCATCCATAAATATTCCAGTAAATATCTCTGAAACAGAGTCAGCAAATTCTGGACTGTGGGCCAACCTCTTGTTTTATAAATAAAGTTTATTGGAACCAAGCCAGGCCCATTCATTTACCTTCTGTCTAGTGGCTGCCTTCCCAGACAGAAACCTTATGGTCCACAAGTCTAAAATATTTACTATTTGGCTCATTAAGAAAAAGTGTGCTGACCCCTGCTTTAAAAGATAAAGACTTTAAAAAACAGAACCACAATACCATTATCACATGTAAAAAATTAACAATGATTTATTACACAGTCACTTTAAATTGTTTAGGATTTTTCATCTTTTTAAATGCCTTTATATTTGTTATTTCATTTGAATCTCTCAACAACTCTGTGAGGTATAGAGGGAAAACCTCAATGTCATTTAAATCCCATTTATAATATGAAAAAAATGAAATCATAGAGAGTTTAAAAGTGACTTCATCAAAGGCAGGCAGCTAATAAGCAATTTGAATAGGATTCTACCTCTGACATATTGTGGTAAGGCCAGGGGAAACTTGAATTCTGCAGTATGTGAGTAATAAATTGCCTGTGCATGAGTATTTCTCAGCTGTTTCACTTCAGGAGTGTTTGACTTGAAGAACCTGATATGTAATACACATTTCATATATGACTTGGAGTTAATTTAAGGTAAGCCTCCTTCAAGCAGTAAAAATAACAGAGTTTTTATATTGAGTGGAAATTCCCATGGAACCACTCTGAGTTTGAAGTGCCATAGTGGTGTTTCAAGAAAAATCTACAGGTTTTCTATGGGTTTTGAGAAAAAACTATGGGTTTTAAGGACTCCATGAGGGAACACACGTACAGCATCTGGAATCAATGTTGGCTCTATTATTATATCCTCTCTCCTCACCCTTTTCCACAGATCCTGTACTACTCAATATCTACCTGGCTGTCTATTTGGCTTCTGTGGGACACAAGCAGAATTTAAAATAACACTAATACATCCATGGAGAAGAATGAGGAAGGATGAGAACGATTTTCTAGCATCTTCCTTAGAGAAGAACACGATGTGTTATTTTACAGGCCAAAGAAAAAACGTGAAATGTGAGGTTTGGATTCACTTTAGTTACATGAGCACCCAGAGTCTGGAAGTGCATCCTGGCTATTTTGTTCCATAGAACTGGCTGGAAACAAAATAAAAGGCAGACATTCTCATGAGAAACCTGATGGCATTTTTATTGGCTTGCCTGTGAGAACAGAATCCAAGAAAGCATGTAAAATTGGAAAATAGTCACAGAAAGTTCAAGCGTATTTCAGAAACTATAAGAACAGTAGTTTCCATTTTTAAATGACCTGAAATCCACTATGCGATAAAAGGTTGTTGCTGAAGCAGCTTCCAGATTGTTTAAAAGGAATGCTTGTTTATGTTTATAAAACAGCTTTCTTTGCAGAAGTTGAAAATGTTGCCCACCACCTGAGCAGAGGCAAGAGAGCCTCCTGTGACCAGGGACCCAGGTGGAAAGCCCCAGGCTGCCCTCCCATCACCCAAGCAGAAGGCAAGAGAGCCTCCCATGACTGGAGACCCAGGCAGAAGCCGCAGGCTGCCCTCCCACCACTGAGCAGAAGGTAAGAGAGCTTCCCTATGCCAGAAACACCGCTTCTGCATAGGTGGTCCACCACAGCCACTGACTCAGTTACTGCCACCACAAAGACAGCTTACCACCACAGCAGCAGCCAGGACCACCGTGCAGGCAGCCTGCAAGGAGACACAAGGAGGGTCAGCAGAGGAGCCTGCAAATAGAAGAGGAAGTCTTTCTCCTCAAAGCACACTCCAGAGTAACAGGAGAAACAACTGCTCTACCAGATGACCAGACATCAATGCAGGGATACTAGAAATATGAATAAATAAGAAAAGATGACAGCACCAAAGGAATATAGTAATTCTCAAGTACCAGATCCAAAAGAACAGGAAACCCTTGAAATGACTGAAAAGGAATTTGGAGTAATAATCTTAAGAAAACTCAAGGAGAAAAGAGAAGACTCAATTAGAGAACACAATGAAATGAGAAAAAATATCCAGGATATAAAGGAGGAAATTTACATAGAGATGAATACCTTTGAAAAGAATGTAGCAGAACTCCTGGAACTGAAGAATTCATTCAATAAAATAAAAAACCCAACTGAGAGCTTAAACAGCAGGTTAGAGCAAGCAGAAGAAAGAATTTCAGATCTCAAAGATGGTCTTTTCAAAATAACCCAGGCAGACAAAAAAAAAAAGGGAAAAAAAATGAAGAAAATCTAAGGAGCTAGTAGACACTCTTAAGCACACAAACATCCAAATCATAGGTATCCCAGAAGGGGAGGAGAAAGAAAAAGTCATTGAAAACCTATTCAATGAAATAATAACAGAAAACTTCCCAGGTATTGGGAGAGACATGGACCTTCAGATCCAGGAAGCTCAAAGATCCCCAAACAGATTCAATCCAAAAACATCCTCTCTGAGACACATTATAGTCAAATTGGCAAAGTTCAAAGACAAAGAAAGAATTCTAAAAGCAGCAAGATAAAAACATCAAGTCACCTATAAGGGAGCCCGCATCAGACTAACAGCAGACTTCTCAACAGAAACTCTACAGGTCAGAAGAAAGTGGGATGATATATCCAAAATACTAAAAGAAAAAAATTTCCAGCCAAGAATACTATTCTCAACAAGGCTATCTTTCAGAAATGAGGAAGAAATAGTGTATTTCCCAGACAAACAAAAAAACTGTGGGAGTTCATCACCATATGACCAACCCTGCAAGAAATTCTCAAGGGTGTCCTACATCTATCCAAAAAACAACATCATGAATACACAAGAAAATACAAAACCCACTGATAAAACAAAAATGCAAATAAGAAACAAAAAGAAACTAAATCTTATCACCTCAAAAAACCAGCAAAGATTGAAGACAAATAATAAAAGGGGAAGAAAGGAAGAAAAGATATTTAAAACTTCTAAACAAAAAGCAATAAAAAGCCAGGAGAAAGACAGTACCTGTCAATAACAACCTAAATGTAAATGGATTGAACTCCCCATTCAAAAGACACAGACTGACTGATTGGATTAAAAAGCTAGATCCAGCTATATGCTTGCTGTCTTCAAGAGACTCACCTCACCTGTAAAGGCACACACAGACTAAAAGTGAAAGGATGGAAAAAGATATACCATGCAAATGGAAACTGAAAGTAACCAGGAGTAGCTATTCTTAAACTGGATAAAATAGACTTTAAACCAAAAACCATAAAAAGAGACAAAGAGGGCCACTATATAATGATAAAAGGATTTATCCAGCAAGGAGACTTAACAATCATAAATACATATGCACCCAACACCAGAGCACTCAGATATATAAAAGAAACACTATTAGACCAAAAGAAAGAGATAGACTCCAACATAATAATAGTGGGGGACCTGAACACCTCTCTCTCAGCATTGGACAGATCATCTAGGCAACATATCAATAGAAAAACACAGGATTTAAACTACATCTTAGACCAATTGGACCTGGCAGATATCTACAGAACTTTTCATCCAACAACTAAAGAATACACATTCTTCTCATCAGCACATGGAACATTGCAAGGATAGACCACATGTTAGGTCACAAATCAAGTCTCACTAAATTTTAAAAAATCAAAATCATTTCAAGTATCTTTTCAGACCACAATGGACTAAAACCGGAAATCAATAACAAGCAAAACTCTGGAAACTATACAAATACATGAAAATTAAACAACAGGCTTCTGAATGACCTATGGGTCCAAGAAGAAATTAAACAGGAAATCAAAAAACTTCTTGAAACTAATGAAAATTAAGACACATCATACCAAAATCTGTGGGATACTGCAAAAGCAGTACTAAGAGGAGTACTTATTGCAATAAATGCTTACAAAGAAAGAGTAGAAAGACTACAAATAAATGACCTAACTCTGTTACACTTCTCTCTGTGTAATGGAGATGCAAAAAAGGATTACTCAAAGCAACATGAACGCAATGAGAAGCCCAAAGGGACTGCACCTCAGCAACTCCTCTGTTAGAAGGAGAAACTGGGTACAGCCTGATTCAAAGTTAGCTTCTGTTTTTTATTGTAAAGACAAGGAAGTTTCCCAAGAAAAATCAGTTCATTCAATCATTTCAAAAGGACACAAAGGCATGGGCAGTGTGACAAAAATTATCTAAGGCTAAGTATAGCTCAAACAATGGAAACTAGTAACGTCAGTAAAATTAACAACATGACATCCCAAAGTACAATTTGTGAAAGACTAAGTTGGTCGAACTGCAATCAATACCCAAAATATAACCTCTTCTTAAATAATTTAAGCAAAACTTACATTCTTATGGTTAAATCTAAGTATAATTGTCTCTAAAGTTTCCACCAACAGACAGCTTGCCCTTTGCAAACATTTTTTCACATTTTTCCCTACAGCAATTCTTTAAAATCTCTTAACAGGACTGGTATGTCAACCACATGTTAGTTTTAAAATCATTAAAGTATATAGTCTCACACTAAAACAGTGATTAGAGTTGATTAGATGGGCTGTTGCCATGCTATCTGTGGGCTTTTGCCCCCTAACCGAGGGCTTTTGCCCTATACATGCATTAACTAAAACCCTATTCTAAAAATGAACTGTGAATCAAGATTTCTAACCCTCTACATAACTCTATATCTTAAAGAACTAGAAAAATAATAACAATCCAATCCTAAGAGTGGTAGATGGAAAGAAACAATTAAGATCAGAGCAGAACTAAATGAAATAGAGACCCAAAATGATGCAAAAGATCACTGAAACAAAATGTTGGTTTTATGAGAAGATAAATAAAGTAGACAAATCATTAGCTAGGTGAATAGAAAAAGAAGAGAGAAGACCCAAATAACAAAAATGAGAAATGAAAAAGGAGACATTACAACTGATACCACAGAAATACAAAGAATCATTAGAGACTATTATGAACAACTATATGCCCACAAATATGAAAACCTGGAGGAAATGAATAAATTTCTGGACACATACAAACTACCAAGTCTAAGCCAAAAAGAAATAGAAAATCTGAAAGGACCAGTAATGAGCAATGAGATTGAAGCAGTTATCAGCAGTCTACCAACAAAGAAAAGCCCAGGATCAGATGGCTTTACTGATGAATTCTATCAAACCTTTAAAGAGGAACTAATACCAACTCTCTTCAACCTAGTCTAAAAAATTGAAACAGAGGACACTCTCCCAAACTCATTCTATGAGGCCAGCATCACCTTGATACCAAAACCAGACAAAGATACAATAAAAAAAGAAAACTACAGACCAATATCTCTGTAAACACGGATAAAAATCCTCAACAAAATATTAACAATCAGAATATAGCAACACATCAAAAAAATTATACATCATGTTCAAGTGGGATTCATCCCAAGGAAGCAAGGATGGTTCAACATACTCACATCAATAAATGTGATACATCATATCAACAAAAACAAGGACAAAACCCATATGATTATCTCAATAAACACAGAAAAAGCATCAGACAAAATGCAACATCCCTTCATGATAAAGGCTCTCAGAAAATTAGGTATAGATGTATCTCAACACAATAATAGCCATATATGACAAACCAGTCACCAATATCATCCTGAATGGGGAAAAGCTGAAAGTTTTTCCCTTAAGAACAGGAACAAGACAAGGATGCCCACTCTCATCACTCCTATTTAACATAGTATTGGAAGTACTAGCAAGAGTAATCAGGCAAGAGAAAGAAAGAAAGGGCATACAGATTGGAAAAGACAAAGTCAAACTGTCCCTGTTTGCAGATGACATGATCCTATACATAGAAAAACCTAAAGACTCTATCAAAGAACTCTTAGAGCTGATAAACAATTTCAGTAATGTTGCAAAATCAACACACAAAAATCAGTAGTGTTTTTATGCTGCAATAATGAAGTAGCAGAAAAAGAAATCAAGAAAACAAGCCCATTTACAGTAGTCACCAAAAAAATAAGATACATAGGAATTGATTTAACCAAGGAGGTGAAAGATCTCTACACTGAGAACTATAAAACACTCCTGAAAGAAATCAAAGAGGACACAGAATGGTGGAAAGACATTCTATGCTCTTTGATTGGAAGAACGAACATTGTGAAAATGTCCATATTATCCTAAGCTGTCTACAGATTCAATGCAAAATCCATCAAAATACCAATGACATTCTTCACAGAAATAGAAAAAGCAATCCTAACATTCATATCGAAAAACAAAAGACCACGAATAGCCAAATCAATTCTGAGTACAAAAAAAAAAAAAAAAGCCAGAGGCATAACATTAACTGACTTCAAATTATACTACAAAGCTATAGTAACCAAAACAGCATGGTACTGGCATAAAAACAGACTCTTGGACCAGTGGAACAGAATAGAGAACCTGAAAATCAACTCACATATTACAGCCAACTGATCTTTGACAAAGGCAACAAGAACATACACTGGGGAAAAGACTGCCTCTTCAATAAATGTTGCAGGGAAAATTGGACATCCACATACAGAAGAATGAAACTAGACCTATACCTCTCACCATATACCAAAATCAACTCCAAATAGATTAAAGACTTAAGTATAAGACCTGAAACCATAAAACTACTAAAAGAGATCATAAGGGAAACACCCCAGGAAGGAGGACTGGGCAAAGACTTTATGAATAAGACTCCAAAAGTGCACACAACAGAAGAAAAAATAAATAAATGGGATTATATCCAACTAAAAAGCTTCTGCACAGCAAAGGAAACAACCAACAGAGTGAAATGACAACATACAGAATGGGAGAAAATATTTGCAAGCTACACATCTAACAAAGGATTAATATCCAGAATATACAAGGAACTCAAACAACTTCACAGTATAAAAACAAAGAATCCAATTAAGAAATGAGCAAAGGAGCTGGATAGACATTTTTCAAAGGAAGACATACAAATGCTCAACATCTTTAATTATCAGGGAAATGCAAATCAAAACCACACTGAAATATCATCTCATCCCAGTTAGACTGCCCATTATTAAAAATACTGAGAATAACAAATGCTGGTGAGGATGCGGAGAAACGGGAACCCTTCTACACTGTTGGTGGGACTGTAAATTAGTGCAGCCATTATGGAAAACAGTGTGGGGTTTCCTCAAACAACTATAGATAGAGCTGCCATATGAGCCAGCAATCCCACTATGGGGTGTTTACCCAAAGGAATGGAAATCATCATGTCAGAGGGATACCTGCACTCCCATGTTCATTGCAGCTCTATTTACTATAGCCAAGATATGGAGCTAACCTAAATGTCCATCAACATATGACTGGATGAGGAAAATGTAGTATATATACACAATGGAATACTACTCAGCCATAAAAAGGAATGAAATTCTGCCATTCACAGCAACATGGATGAACCTGGAGAAAATTATGTTAAGTGAAATAAGCCAGACAGAGAAAGAGAAATATTGCATGTCCTCACTCATAAATGGGTGCTAAGAAAAAAGGAAGAAAGGAAGGAAAGAAGGTAGGAAGGAAGGAAGGAAGGAAGGAAGGAAGGAAGGAAGGAAGGAAGGAAGGAAGGAAGGAAGGAAGGAAGGCCACACTAATATGTTGAACTTTTAGGAGACAACAAATCTATTGTTACTAGAGGTGGGAAAGGGGAGAGAAGGGGGATTAGGAAGAAATTGGGTCAGGGGCACAAGAATAATCACAATTTGTAATGATAAATATGCTAATAATATTGATTTGATCACCACATATTGTACACAAATAAAGATAGTCAACACTGTATTCCAAAAATATAATCAATTATGCTTCAGTTAAAAAAAAAAAAAGAAAGAAAAAGAAAAGAAAAGACAAACATCATGGGAAAACAAGGACAAAAAAAAAAGAAGAAAATGTTGTCCTAGCTAGCCAGTTAGTTCCTTGAGGGCAGAAACCCACTGTTTGCTATTTTTTTTGTATTTCTAGGACCTAGAACTGAGTCTGTCAGGGAGTGTCAGTTAATATAAGTGGTGTTGAATGGCTACATAATGCAAACATTATTACTTATTTAGGTGTGAGTAAAATCATATTTCTAGTAATTAAAAGGAATCTATTATCCCAAATAGTAACTTTGCAGTGGAGAATCCTACCAACACTTCTGTAACCAAGTGATCAAGGTTAACGAAACCACTAATAAATCCCATGGATATCATGTTCCCTGTGGTAGGCTAATAGTGCTTTCCAAAGATATCCAGGTCCCAATCTCTGGAACCTGTGAATATGTTCCCTTACGTGGCAAAAGAGACTTTACAGACACAATTAAATTAATGATCTTGAGATGGGGAGATTATTCTGGACTGTCCAATGTATTGTACTGAGCTCAATGCATCAGAAGAGTTCTTATAAGTGAGAAGCAGGGGGAGATTTGACTCCAGAAGAAAAGGCAATGTAATGACAGAAAAAAGACATTGGAGTGATGTGGCCACAAGTCCAGGACCTCTAGGGACCGCTAGAAGCTGGAGGAAGCAAGGAACAATTCTCCCTAGAGCCCCCAGAAGGGACCAGCCCCGCTAACACCTCGAATTTAGCCCTGTAAAGCTCATCAGACTTCTGGCCTCTAGAATTGCAAGCAAATAAATTCCTGTTGTTTTAGGCCACTAAATTTGTGGTAATTTGTTACAGTAGCAACTAATACATACTCCCTGATAGGATGTGATGAGAAGGGCACCTCACCTCTATGGTTTTTTCCCCAAAATCCATATCCCCAGTCTAATCATGAAAAGATATCAGGCAAACCCAAACTGAGGGACATACTACAAAATACCTTACCAGTACTCTTCAAAAGTGTCAAGGTCATGAAAAACAGGAAAGCCTGAGAAACTGTCTCAGTTAGGAGGAGACTATGGAATCATGATGATTAATCTTGCATTGGGCCCTGGAACAGAAAATGACAGTAGTGGGAAGACTGGTGATATCTGTAAGTCTGTAGTTTACATAATAGTATTGTACCAATGCTAATTTCCTAGTTTTGTAAGATGTTAACAAAAGAGGAAGCTAGGCGAAGAGTACAAGTATATGGGAACACTTTGTACTTTCTTTGCAACTTTTCCGTAAACAAAGTTATTTCAAACTAAAATGTTTAAAAAAGAATTCATCCCAGCAAGATGTTGCCTTGTCAGGCATCTGTTATTGGAGGTAGAAATAATACAGGGATGTGTTTCAGGGGATCTGAGGCTGTGCTGATTGGACTCTCCTAGGAGAGAGGAAAAAAGAGCTGGAAAGAGATGGCTGAAGGTAGAGGGATGGTGCCACACTTGGTTGGCTTCATTGCTAGGGGGTGGTGCTAATGCCTCGAGTTGTCCAGGGGCATAGGCAAGGGAAAATGTCTCTGTATTTTATGGATGGAGAATCCACAGCACAGAACAGTTCAGTGACAAGTAATGCTCATTGAATCGATTTGATTTGTCAAAGCTCACTGAGCAGATGTGGAAATGGAATATAAATTTTGAATTTCCAGGTTTATGGTGGCTGAGCAAGGAAGTTCAGCTCATTTGTAATATTTTAAAAATACATATGTTCTATCCAGATAAGAAACTTTGGTGTTACTGGATGACAAATGGATTTCAGTCTGCGTAACTTTTCTGGGTTTGACCATACTTTCCTTTCCCTTGTACCCTGCCTGACCACTCAAGGTTCAACTCAGATTTATAGCAGTTAGATTTTCTGTTCTTTCTTTTCTATTTTCTTTTGTCTTCTTGGTGATTTTCCTTTCCTCCTCTTCACAATCCATTTTACTGAACAGGTGTTCTCTATTGCTGCATAACAAATTACCATAAAACATTGAGTTAAAATAACAAACATTTATTAACTCACAGTCTTTGTGGGTCAGGAATTTGAGAGTGGCTTGGCTGGTGGTTCTGTCTCAGGGTCTCTCATGAAGCTGCAGTCAGGATGTCAGCTGGGGTTGCAGTCATCTAAAGGCTTGACTGGTGCTGGAGGAGCCATTTCCAGAGTGACTCACTCTGTGGACAGGACTCATAGCTGTGGACAGGAGGTCTCAGCTCCTCACCATGGGGACGTGTCCATAGAGTCACTCGAATATTCTCACTACAAGGCAGATGACTTCCTTCAGAGCAAGTGATCCAAGGAGATAGTGCAAGGAGGAAGCTACAATGCCCTTTACCATCTAGTCTTAGAAGTCACACACTGTCCTTGCTGCCTTATTCTATTTGTTAGAAGCCAGTCACTAGATACAGCTTATACCCAAGGCGAGTGAAGTTAATCTCCATCTCTTGAAGCAAAGAGTCCCAAGAAGTGGTGAATATATTTTCAAACCACCACACCAGGTGTGCTCTTTGCCTCGGGTCTGCCTGAGAATTTGGTCATCCTCTCTAGACTTTCTCTGGGCATCTACATTTACTTCTGCAGCTTCATGGGGCTCAAAACGAAACTTGATTCTTTCTTTCAGAAGACTCCCCCCACCTTTCACCTAAGTTTCCAAGCCCCATGGAAAGTCACAGGATGTTGAGAAAGAAAAGGGAACTTGAATGGATCCCAGCATTACAGGATCTGGATATAGTCATCTGCCTCCTTTGTTCCTGCTGCAGCACTAAAATTTGACATCTCTGATTCTTCTCAAGCAAGGATTGCTGCAATTTTTCTAGCAGCTTCTCCACGGTGCTGTCACAAATCTAATATTGAAATCTTGCTCAGTCCCCACTGACTTTTACCGCATGACCGTCTCCTCAAAGCCTAACTTTACTTGAGTCTCTGTGAATCTTTCACTACACATTTACTCCACATGGCATTCGGTGTCCAGTTCTCAGCCAGTCCTCTTAATTATTTACCTCTCTGCCTTTAGACTTCACCTCTCATTTCCGTTGACTTCCTTACTTTTCCTTGTTTATGTAGCGAACTCAATATTCCTAAAACCAGATTCAGCATTTCTCTCCAGAGTGGCTTCCCTCTTGCCCTTGCTCTTTATTCTCTGAGTCACCAGCCTAAAAAAATTAAAAAATAAAAAATAAAAAAAATCACCATCTTGGGCTTCTCCATCGCCTACATTCTCTACATTTGTGATGGGATTCTTGCCCCTGTGTTTTGGCAAAAACAGCTTACCTGCCACGTAGTCTGAAATGATTCGCAGCCATTATCAGAGACAGCAAAAAGCCCCAATTCAGTGGTTCTCAGTTCAGGTTCAGTTGCTGGTTCCATTCTGAACTTGAGATTCCAGTCTCCCATCTGTTCCCAGTTCCTGTCCTGGTTTCTTAACCTTTGCTGCCAGACCTCCCTAATGCCTAGATCAGCACATCTCAGACTTTAATGTGTGCACATGAATTCCCTGGGGCCTTTGTTAAAATGAAAATTATCAGGAGGTCTGGGAGAGTGCCTGAGATTCTGCATTTCTAACAAGCTCTCAGGTCACATCCATGCTGCTGGGCTGCTGGCTCAAGGACCACATTTTGGGTAGCAAGGGCCCATAGCAACCATCTCCTAAATGTGCTTCCTTGCTTTCCCTCTCCCTCTGCAGAAGAGAAAGAGTAAGTACTGTCGTGTTGTCATGATCTCTGGATTGCATGCTGCCTGCATTACTGGTCCCCAGCATAGGAGAATGCTGGGATCCGCTGGGGACCTCATGAAAACCGTTGATTCTTGGGTTCTGTCTTTGGAGATTTCAATTCAGTAGGTCTGGATGAGAGTCTCAGATTCTGTATTTTTAAGAAGTATCCCAGGCAACCTTGATGATTTTTTAAGAACCAGTGTCGTACAGGCTGAAGTCCGAGCTGAAAACTTAATTGCAAAGTCTTCCCCAGCAGATCCAATCTCCTTTATTTTTCATTTTTTACTCCTCTTCAAACCTTTTTGTTCCAGGCAGACTGAACCTCAAACAGACCCAGAGCATCCCCTTCTCTTTTCTCTGGTCCCAACTACAAATTCTCCCCATTCTATAATTAATTTATCTGGTCTGCATTTACGCATTGTTGCTTTACCAAGAATGCCAGCTACTGGAAGTCACAGTACCATGCATACACCTGGTGGGAAGAGACTTTTTCTCCACTTTCTTTGACCCCATTGAATCCATCCATCCTCCCAAATTTTGCCAAGCCACTGCCCCCCTCATATTAAAGTCCCCAGAAAATCGACTTTTCTAGAAGAACGGAAAATGTGACCCTATTGACTGAAACAGAAGTAGAAAGGACACTGCTGCCCCAACACATGAGAAAGGATGCTGAGTCACACTCCAATTCTATTCAGAGACTGGAGTCTCTGAAGACAGGAATTTTGTATTATGTTTGTTCTGCACCATTTTCGTAAGTCAAAGGCATCCCATGCTCACCGCTAAATAAAAAGCTAAGCAAATGTCTGAGTATGTTTGGTGTTCTGCCAGAAGGTGACACATAATGGAAGGAATTGAGTCATTATAGCTAATTAGTTGAAATGACATCAAAATTCTCTAATTAGCTTTTTAAAACATCTTTGATCCCAGAAAATAGTAGGTGTCAAACCTCAATATACCTTCACTCCTAAAATGCCATTAGAACATTCTGTGGTGCTGTGGAACACATAATGCTAACACCAGCTGCGAGAAATCAATATCTATCAGCATCTGCTTAACTTACATGGGAAGGAACGCTAACCACCCAGTTGGATTTAAGAAGTGAGGCTGACTCAGCACGCAGGGGTGTCTAAAGAAATGAAGGGAAACAAGATCCAGAAGTCCACTTTGTGAACCAAAAAAATGCCCTCTAGACCAAACTTCTTAGCAGGAATTCAAGATCCATCGCAAGGTCACCCAAACCTGCCCCTAGCTGCATTTCACATGGCTCTTTCTCCACCCCCTCTCTTTCAGTCTGGATGACCTTTCTTGACTTGTAGCTGTCCCCCTGCTCAACGTTGTGCTCTTTCTTTTATATCTCTATCCTAGGCACATACTACTTTCTCTGTTCAAAAGGCCCTGCCAAACACTTACTCAACCTTTAAGATCAAATATCATCTTTTCTGGAGAAAAGATAGTTGCTTCATTCTAGAGAGGAGATGGGGTTTAAAGAGCCACAAGCATACGTATCTTCACGTTATTTTTCTCAGCCTCTTGCACAGTGCCTGGCAACTGGTAGATGTTCTATAAATTTCTTTCAAATGAATACAGGAGTTGTTGATTCACTCATATGAATGGAACCCCTTGCCTATTGATCTGGGGTCAATCGCTCTTCTGAACTTACTGGGCTTTTCCAAAGTAGGTCTTTCCCCCCTCAATCCCAAAATTAATAATAATAATAATAATAATAATAATAATAATAATAATAGCAGCAGCTAATATTAATTGAGCACTTACTATGTGCCAAATACTATGCAGTCTTAACATGGATCATTTTAATTAATTTCACAAATTATCCCAACTTTACAGATGAGAAAACTGAAGCTGAAGATAGTAACTTTCCAAGGTAATAAATGAGGGAGCCAGGATTGAAGCACAGAGCCCACATACTGCCTCATTAAGCTATACAACTAGCAATGAATGAGCACTACTAGGCTCATGGTTATTTACCTGTTACTGGTGACACCGATCTCCACTGAAAAGCTCTTCCACCTCCAGGCATGCTGCATCAGTCTCCCTACTATTGGCTGAGAGGAGCATGGAGCCTTTCACATTGATGGAAGGAGCATGGCAGCCACCTCAGTGTTGTAACCTGCCACTGGAAGTGTCCATGACTACACACCTGGAGGCGTTCTTGGTGGGTCCTGGCATGGTGGGAGACGCAAGTTTAATTATTCCTTTTGGGTCCTAAAAAATAAGACCTTCCGTAGCAATGCTTATTACTAACTTGCTTCCTGTCATATACCTGGAAGAGCTGGCCCCACAGAAGTCCTGAAGATACACCCTTATATAGTATTTATAAATTGTTGGCTAAAGGTCTAAGCCTGATTCTAATAGTATTTCCTCAGTGAAGCCTTTTCTAGCAGTCCTTCAACTATAACTTATTTCTTTCCACTGTCCAATTTCTTCGTATTCTATTTGTAACTTTTTTATAGTTTATTTCCCACTCAAGGCTTAAGAAGAAATTTACTATAAAACATGGCAAACATTCAATTAAAAATTGCAAATAGCTGCATCAAAATGCCGATTTATGTAATTTTCAGATAAGATAAGAAAAGACCCATTTTTCTAGAAAAGACTATTGATCTTTAAGAGTTAAGAATGCAGCTGGCTCCCAATTTAATTTCTCACTAGTAAAGGGAACAGGAATGTCTAGGCAAGCCTACAGGAAAGAGCACGTGTGCGTTGTGCTTCTGGTTTTTCCAGATGTCAGTTGTTGAAGGTTTAAGGTGAGAGTCCTGTGCATGTGTGTTCCCAGTAGCTGTCCTTGTTCAAAGACACAGTGGAAAGACTGAGTGGGACAGCTCACACACGGGCACCCTGTGCATCTGTGTGCATTTAATTCAGAGACAGACCTCATTTTATAGCAACTTTAACATGTCATTACAATGTATTAGAAAAGATGAGAAAATGAGATTTGAGTCCCATCTGGATTCATGGGGATATTATCAGAAAGATTTCCAGTGTCTTTGCAGAGTGCTAGCAACATTTATTAAATACCTACCATAGGTGCTGTGTGCTTAAATGAGAAGCCAAAGATTTCTGTTAAACCCCATAGGAACTGCGATCTGCTGGTTGATTCTCGTTTGGAGAAAACAGGCGACTGGGCAGTGATTGAAGTGTCCAGCAGGGGGCTGGCATTCTCTGTCTATAAGTAGCCCTGGTTCCTCTTCAGAGCCTCAGCTTAGCAGAACCTCCGTTTGCTGATGAAGCCAGTGACGTGCAAAGCATCCTGCCTATAGGATTTGAGGATTTCTCAGTGCAGTTTTTTTTCTACCCACTTTAAACCTTCAGGTTCTAAACATCAGGAAAGACAGGAAATTCTGTGTGAAAATAGCAGGCCAAAAGTTCTTAGTAAACTGCAGCCAGGGAAACTCAGACTAGGATGAAGGTAGAAAGAGCTGATGCAGAGTGGGTTTAATTCTAAGCCTTTTGGGGGCTGAGTTTTTATTGTTGTTAATTTATGGAATTTATAGATGTATTGCATTATGTCATGTGAAGGCCAGGGCAGTACCAGAGTCAAACTAGTGACAGTTTTAAATGCCATAGTGTATATTTACTCAGAGTACTTTTATTGAAGAAGATAAGGAGCCCAGCATAGATCTCATCCTCATCTTCACCCAGTTGCAAAATCATAAGTTAAGAAACAGCATCTAAGGGCACTTTTTGGTGGGGAAAAAAATCTAGACATAGCTCTAAGTGATTGTTTTCTTCTGAACTTGGAAATGGACTATACCGTGTACTACAACATCTCCAATCACAGTGCGGATCTCCCCATGAATGATGACTGGTTCCAACCGGGGATCCTCTATGTCATCCCTGCAATTTATGGGGTTATCATTCTGATAGGCCTCATTGGCAACATCACTTTGATCAAGATCTTCTGTACGGTCAAGTCCATGAGAAACGTGCCGAACCTGTTCATCTCCAGTCTGGCTTTGGGAGACCTGCTCCTCCTGATAACATGTGCTCCCGTGGATGCCAGCAGGTACCTGGCCGACAGATGGCTGTTTGGCAGGATTGGCTGTAAACTGATCCCCTTTATACAGCTTACCTCGGTGGGGGTGTCTGTCTTCACGCTCACGGCGCTCTCGGCAGACAGGTAAGTACTGGCTGAAAGTTACATTCTCTCTGAGGGTGGTAGATGCCTCGGTAAATGAACTGCCTTGTTGGGACAGACGGAGCTGTTTGCACAAAGGGAAATGTTAGTCAAACTTAGGTTCCCTTCCAGGCATGTTTTGCTCTGGTGATTACTTGCAGAGTTTGACATATCGGTTTAAGAAAGAAAAGTGAGTGAATGGCAAAGATGGAAGGAGACAAATAAGAAAAAAAATCTCTGAGCATAAGACCAAGGCGCATTTTCTGGAAATGAATCAATTTAACATTGCCTGTTCCTAACTTCTCCTTCCCTGCAAAATTAATTGATCTGTGAGAAAGACAACACCCAATAGAGTTTAAACCATGGGCAAATGTTTCTTAGAAGCAATTCAAAATCTTCTGAGAACAGAAAAATCCCGCTGCATTTCTTCTCCGAAATATTCTTTCAGAAATAACCAAGAGGAGAAAATAAGCCTCACTTCTTTGAAATTCATTTGCCTCGAACAGTTTAACTTTTCTCACAGCTGATTTTGTTTTGGCTCTCTGTGACTGAAGAGTCGTGTGCTGGTTTTTCTAACTCTCTCTTAGATGAAATCAAGCATTATTTGGATTTTCCTTTTCTGGAGAAAGCTCTATTCAAGGCTGACTTCTAGTTTTACTATCTTTACTGATGTATGTCCATATACAATGCTTTTGGGGATTTGGGGGGGAAAGGAAAAGGAGTCCAGTACGTGTTTTATTCTGGGAAATATATATATTTGTGAACTGCATTTCTTGTGTGAACACATTGTAACAGTTTACGTTTATTCAGTTCTTAAAAATTCATATTCATTCTTTGAATATTTATCACGTGTCTATCATGTAAAAACCACTTGCCTGGATTAATGTCAGGAAATATCTGTAGGTTGCTCATATGAATTACTGAACATATCTAATGTACTTCTGGACTCTGGAAATTGGACATGATAATGAATAGACTTTTCAGGCACAGCATAGACCATATGGTCAAATTAAGAAAAACTCGTGCAATGAACCAGAGACTATGAATTTTTATCTTAAAATCAACTGTATGTGATGTATTAAAGATACATAAGGATTTGAGAGTGTACTGGAAAAGGCATAGAAGCAGCTCTTGAAAGTTTATGCTCAGAAGAAAATGTCCCACATTTTAATACACGTGGTGCTGGATTCTCATTTTGTAGAGGAGCAAACAGTCCCCAGGTGATCTGGTTTTGTTGAGCAATGGACAAATAAAGATAGTGTTATCAGAATTTGTAGACATGTGTTTGTACTTAGCTGCCAAAGTACACTGCTCAGCACACATGATATTTTCAAAGACTGAAAAGTAATGGTCCAGAAATGAGGGTTGAGCATTGCAGCAACTGGGCAGGCTTGTCCATTCCCTCCACTCACCTGCAGCTTGCTGTTACCCTGTACATTTGCCCATCAGGTATGAAATGACCACAGACAGTTTCACGTGTTGATTCAGGGCCGGCCAACTTTGGAGCTGGCAGAAGGTCTGTGGCTCGTTACCAATGGCCGAGGGCACTTCAGGATGAGGGTAATTTTCTGGATGGGAAGAAGAGATTTTGGTTTCCAGTTTGGTGAGTGCGGTGGTACAGATGGTGTTTACTGTCTTCTTGGGGAAGGAAACAGAGGAAAGCAAGGGCATGGGATGTAAACATGCAGCTGCAGGGAACTTCTCTGGAGTTTCATTGCAGACAGGTTCACCATCAGCAGAAAGGGAAAGCTCTTTCAAAAGCTGGCTTGAACCCTTTGGCAGCTCCATTGTGTCCTCAGTAAGTTTATAGTTACTGTATGTCCTTCCCAAGTTCAGAAATTACCAGAAGCTCCCATATAACTAAGTTTCTGTGTTTTGCTAAGGCTTAAAAGAGCTGATGGATGACTTGAATTACAGATACTACATCTAACCAATTTCAACAAGAATAGGTATTGAGATAGTTAAATAATGTAAGACTGTACTTTTATATTTATCCAATTTTTTTAAAAGCTATGAGATTCTTATAACAACCTCATGAGGTTGCCAGAACCAATTTACATTCTCTATATTTTTTTCTCAACAAAAAAATATAGATGTGATCTATATACACAGTAAACTGAACAAGTAACATCTCAATATATTTTGACATACACCTATGTAACTGCATGACCACTCCCCAGATGGAGATAAAGAACAGTCCCAGCACTCCTAGCATTTCTATTATGCCCTTTCCTAGTTATACTCCAATACAGAGGCAATCACTATTCTGATTTTAGTCACCATAAATTATTTCTGCCAGTTCTTTAACTTCATATAAATGGAATCGTATAGTAAGTACTCCTTTGTGTCTGTCTTCTTATGCTTGTCATTGTTTCTGTGATATTTATCCATGTTGGTGCACTTAACAGTGATTTGTTATTACAGTATTCTATTGTATGCATATACCTCAGTTTATTTATCCATTCTAATACTGATGGACATTGGATTGTTTCCAGTTTGGGTTTGATAATAACCTGCTCTGAAAATTCTTATTCATGCCTTTTGGGGAACATAAGTGTTCATTTCTCTTGCATATATGTCTGGGAGTGAAATTGCTAGGTCACATGGGGCATGTATTTAGTAAATATTGTCAAACAATTTTCCAAAGTGGTGGTCTGTATCTGATAGATTAGTAAAAGGGTGAACCAGAAGACCCTCCAAACTGGATGATCATCAGAATCACAGGGAAGCTTTAAAAACGTAGATTCCTAGCCCCATCCTCGTCCCAACGTCCCTTCTGTGGTCTTCCCCTCCCCCAGGTAAACCTGAGTCTTTGTCAATATGAAAAGAATAACATTTTTCTAGAAAAGCTTATAACCCTGTCACCGTGTCAAAGGGAGTCACAGACAACAGAATTCTGGAGATTCACATGGCTGACCAATTGCAGGTTTGCATTCAAGCCCCTTCAATATTGGTTTCTGCCCACCCTTTCCTCCCATGCTTTCTGCCCTTACACACACACTGACATCCTCATACACGGTGGTTACAATGACCCGTTCATTCCTGGCTCTGTATCCTTGCTTATGCTATGTCCCACCCACTCTCCAGAATGTTTTTTCCTCATCCCACGTGGGATATAGGCTTGGAATGGGTATCCATAAGCCTGCATTTTAGACATTTTTCTGCCATTACTACCCATATGAGTGAGTTGGACCAAGTCACTTAACTGTCTGAGCTTAGTTTAATCATCTATAAAATGGAATTGAGGTAGATTATTTCTGTGGTTTCTCCAAGTCCTAAAATCTTGTGATTTTCACCTTGACATCTTGCCTATCATTCAAAATGTGGTTCAAGCCTCTTCCTTAAAGCTCTAAGTTGGGCCATTCTAGCCCAAATTTCCTGACCCTCTTCGAAACATGAGACTTATTATCTGAGATATGAATTATCTTGTGACATCTTTTATCTTGTTTTTTTGAAGTAGTTCACTTGTTCGTCTTTTTTTTTTTAGCCTCTCATATATTCATTGCTTTAAATTTTTAGGTAGATTATTAAGAATGTGGAGAGCACAGATTTCTTGTATATTCCTACATCTTCCACAAAGCCCCACAAGTTTCCTTGTGCCAAGTGGGTGACCAATAAATATTGATAAATTAAAATTGTTTAATTACTGCATACTACTCCTCTCATTATTATTACTCTTCCCCAGTTTGGGGATTCATCTGAAAGCATACTCTTAAATATGCATCAGGTAGTCATCAGCTTCTTAGCTGTTTCCTCTTTACAAAACTCTCGTTACCCAGGTAAATGAGAGAAAAGCTATTCTTTGTGAGTCCATAAATAGATTCCAGGGATAAATAGATGAATGCATAGATGAATAGATGGAAAGATTGGTGGATGGATGGGTAGATGGCTGGATGGCTAGATGAGTGGGTGGGTGGGTTGGGTGGATGGATGGATGGATGGATGAATGAGTGGATGAGTAGATAGGTGGACAGATGGGTGGATAGATGAGTGAATGGTTGGATAGATGGATATATTTTTTACATAGATCCTTCCTACTGGATGTCTCTGTGCTAGGTGCCTCAGTATTAAGTAAATGGAATTTAAGATCGAAATTGGACCCTCAACAGGAAAAGGGTAAGGATAGTTTGTTCTAGAGGGTCCATGTCTTCTACAACACCCAGGCCCATCTATATCTAGTAAGAGGACAGTAACTACCGCTTGGGTGATGTTTGAGAGTGACAAAATGATAAAGTCCAGCAGCTAGAAGTAAAAGTCATCTGAAAGTTTAAACCCTTGTTTGACACAGAGACTAAAAGATGTGATGGGATTTAACTTTGTCATAACAAATTCAGAGTAGAGTCACACTAGAATCCTGCTCTCCTCATTCCAAGTCCCAGTTCCTTCAGGGGAACTTTTCCTCAGAAACCATCAAAATACAGCCTGATTCCATTTCTGTTCTCTAGACAGTGGGAACTACTGGCTCCAAACGCTGCTGCTCTGAAGGAAGATACCCTGAGTGACTCCAGTGTGGTCCACTTCTAAAGAGGTCATCTCAGTGATGCCAAAGGCTCCTATACTGTTTTAGAGGCCCAGCTTCACTGATTCCATGGAGATTGGCCCCTTTCTCAAAAGAGAACACTTAATTTAATTTCTTGTAAAGCATCCTTTCAGAAATTCTTTACAAGAAAGCGCCTCTGTTGGAGCAGTTTACTTGAGCTACCAGTTTATAACTTCTCTATAGTTTGATTTTTCTGAAAGATATGCTGCCTCTCTGGAAGGAAACTCAACTCATGTCTCCCAGCATCAACAGAACTGCCGCTGCTGCTAGCAGCCTCTGGGACTGGTCAGAGGGCAAGCAAGCGCTGTGCAAGTGGGGTTTCCCAGCAAGGCTCTTTCAACTGGAGCGCTGCGGGAGAGGAGACGGGAGAGACGAGAACTTTGACCTTGTCTCTAGCATATCATCTTTTAAAGTGTTAAGCTTTTATGTGATTAGGTATCACTTCTGGCAACTTAATATGCATGAAGGCAAAAAGAAAAGCACATGCTTTATCATGAAACACAGAGTATAGCCTAAAAGGGCTCCCTGGTGAGGTTTTTTTGAATTGTGCCTGTCAATAACATCCTTTGACAATAGGCTAAATTTGCATTTTTGCACATATAAATCTACATAGCATGTGAAGTTTGCAGAAATTCTCTCTTAATTAAACCAAAAGTTTTTCAGAATAAAAGAAAAAAACCCTCCATTTCTTTTTTTTTTTTGCCTCCCAGTAATAGAACAAGGGGTTTTGAAGAGGTTCACTGTACACATTACACATCACCTCCTGTAGGAGGTCTTCCTTGGCCACACAGTCTAAAGGAATGACCAGCACTATCCCATCATCCAGTTCCTTTTTTCAGGTTCATTGAGTTATAGTTTGCATACAGTAAATTTTAGGTGTATATTTCCATGAATTCTGACAAACGTATATAGTCATGTAACCATCACCACCACAATCAAGATAGAGAACATTTCCATCACCTCCCAAATTCTCTCTTGCCCCTTTGTAGTCTATCCTCTTCCTCCACCCCCAGCTCCTGGCAACCACTGATCTTTTCCAAAATGTCATATGAATGATATCATATACTATTTAGCTGTTTGAGTCTGGTTTCTTTCAACTCATGCTGTTGCTTATAGCAGTAATCCATTACTTTTTATTGCTGAGTAGTATTCCATTGCATGGATATACCAGTTTACCCATTCTCTAGTTAATGGGCATTAACCTTGTATTCAATTTTGGGTTATTATGTATAAAGCTGCTATAAACATTCATGTATAGTTTTTGTATGGACATATGTCTTCATTTCTCTAGGGTAAATATCATTCAGCATTATTTTCTTGAGAATTATTTTGTTCATTTGTTTACTGTTTGCCTTCCACTACTAGAATATAAGCTCCAAAAAAGTGGGAGGTTATCTGTTCTGACACTAGAGCAGTGCCTAACCTGTAGTAGGTGCTTGATAAATGTTTGTTGAATTGGTGAATGAATGGATGTTTGGAGAAAGGAATAAAGGAATGAATGAATTCTGGTAGGTCCTACTGGGTGAACCTGGAATACTGGATTATGGTCTGTGAGTTTATTTCCTTTCATGGTTAACAAAGTCACTGCAGCAGAACAATGGTTCTAACCCTAGATGACAAGAATTTATTCAGGTTTTATGGGGACTGTTTGGGGATGCCTTTTAAGAAAAACCAAATAAGATTAGGAATACAAAATTAGGTAGAGAAGTGAATGTTTTAAAACATTTAAAAATCCTGCATCAGATTTAGAAAACACAACAAATTACAAATTTAAATAAGTGGATAAATTCCACAAATATCACAAAATCCAAAAAATAATAACAATAATATCAATTAAATAACTGCCTGACACCACACCCCTGTCATACTCATTTTCTTAAATATTTTGACTTCACCCTTATTTGTCATCTCTTAAAATGACCATGATTTGGTAATACCCATTTCTACAGAGAAATTAGAAGGAAAAATCAGTCTTCTAGCATGGTTGATTAAAATTGTTTTTTATTAATGAGAGTTTAGAGGAGTTTCTTTCAGTTTCATAACTCATTATTGGTGATGTCGTATAAATGTTTAGGATTATCAAATTTGAGAAAACCACGATCAGGTTTCTTCCATATGGGCTGTAAAAAATCCACAGCATTTTAAGCTTTCTTATACTTGGAGTAATATTAAATACTCATTCAATTGATGACACTTATTAACCTATCTGTCATGGATGTCTTCACATTATGATTTTTGTGTTATCTTCATCAGTGTTGGTATTTTGTGGGTATGCATAACACTAGTGACTTTACACAAATGTATTTGCTCTTTGTAATTTGGCTACAGGTTTCTGCTCTATAAACACAGCGAAAGACAAATTCGATTCTACTCATATTTGGATTTAAATCTACCATCTTATTATTTAACTTTCATTGGTCTCACCTGTTTCATAATCTTTTTTTCCTTCCCTTCTTGCCTTCTTTTAAGCTAATTAAATATTTTAACTGTTCTATTTCCCCCCTTCATGAGTTTGTTAATCATAAAGCTCTTCTTAATATTCTTTTAGGGGCTGTACTAGAGTTTACAGCATGCATCTTTGACTTATTAGAATCTACTGTAAATTAGAACTCTCCCACTTCCTGGGCAATGCACAGATAAGACATTTTAACTTCATTTTTAATTCCCTCCTGCCCTTTTTTTGTTGTTTTTGTGATTCAATATTTTAATTCTCTCTGTATTTTAAAACCCACAAGACATTATTCTTATTGTTTGTATATACTTTGCATTTATCCACACATTTACCTTTAGATTTAGATTTACCCCTTATTTACCTTTTTTCTTGCTCTCCATTCCTTTCTGTATCTCTGTGGCTTCATCTGAGATCACTTTACTTCTGCCCAAAGAATTCCCTTCAGTATTTCATTTAGTGTAAGTTGAATGATGACACATTCTCAGTTTGGGGGGATTTTTTAAATATGAAAATGTCTTATTTCATGTACTTTTGGGGATATATTTTCACTGGGCATAGAATTCTAGGCTGGCAATTCTTATCTTTCAGCACTTTGAGGTTGCCATTCACTGTCCTCTGACTTCTGCTTTGAAGTCAGATGTCAGTTTTATTGTTGCTCCTTTAACAGTATTGATTTTTTTCTCTTGGACTGATTTTAAGATTTTTCTCTTTATCTGTCATTTGCAGTGGTATTACTATGATGCACTTAGGTTGTGGTTTTCTTTGTATTTTTCTTGCTTGGGATTTATAGCATTTCTTAAATCTGTGGCCCAAACATTTCAGTCAGTTTTGGAAAGTTCTCAACAGTTACAACTTCAAATATTGCTTCTGTTCCATTCTCTCTTTTCTCTCCTTCTTTATTCTGTCTACATATAAATAGAATAAGTACAGGTTAACTTTAATCTTAAGTTTTTCCCCTCTAGTTTTTTTGTTTTGTTTTGTTTTATTAAGGCAGGCAATTTTACACTAGGGTCAGGCCTCTGTTACTGATAGTTATTTTAAACACAATTCATTTCACCATTTGACCATGCATGTCCCACACATTTCCTACTCACTTTTCTGTACTTTTTATCCTTTTTTCTCACTGTACTTCAGTCTGCCCATTTTCAGTTCACTAATCCTCTCTTCAGCTGTGTCTAGTCTGCTTCTGAAGCTTCCATTTAATTCTTAATTGTATGTTGCAATTATAGAATTTCCATTTGGTTCCATCTTGTGATCTACCTTCTCAAATTAGTCCCAATTATTTTTAAGTCCCTCTCTGGTAACTCTAACATGTGGAACCTCTATAAATCTGTTTCTATTATATCTCTTAGTTTTTTGCCAGTCTGTTTGGTCTCCTGGTATGCCAGGTAATTTTTGTTTGAACATTTGATTTTGTATATAAACAATTGTAAGTAATTTGAGGCTCTGGATGGTATTATCTTCTAGAAAAGATTAGCTTTTGTTTCTCACAGGCAGTTCTGAGGTACTAGTATATCTGACCCAATCAGGAATTGAGCAGATCGGAGGATGGGATTTGGTCTTTGTGAGAGCTGGTCTACTCCTAGTTTCCCTTACCACTGGGGCTTACCTCTTTGAGCATCTCAACTAAAAACTTGAGGTGTTAAGCTGGGATCCTCTCCTTGGTGGACTGTGGACTCTACTTATTGTCCCCCTTTGTCCTAAAACTGCTGGGAGCTCTGCTCTGCTCTCAGTTTCTCTGCTACTGCTTGAAATTTGGTAAATGCCTTAAGAGGAAAATAATGCTGAATAACAGCTTTGTCTCTTTGCCCTTCCTTTCTCTTTGGGATTTTAGCCCCTCAAATCCTTACTGCCCTGGTATTTCTCTGATGTTTTTAAAGAGATTTTTCTAACTTTTCATTTCAGGATAGTTGGTCAGCAACAAGCTAGTTTGCCATTATCAAAAGGGGAAATTCCTATACCACCTCTCTTAAAGATTTGATCTGCTGCCCTCAAAACTACACACATCCCTGTTCCTTTAAAGAGGAGTTCAGAACTACCTATTCAGGACTGTGGGGTCAGTATTCAGTGTCTCTAATTATCTCAGCAATTTAGAATCAGAGAAGTGAGCTGTGGGTAACCTCAAAGTGAGTAAGTCAGTGATCTCAGCTGACGCCCGCAGCAGTGAACACTGCCAAGCATGTAGGTACATCAGAGCCTCTGGGATCTTTAAACTAGGCCAAGATTCTTAGCCCCAATAAATTGCTGGAGTTAGAGCCGACATTTAGTTAAGCAGTGATTGATAACAGATGAAATTTTATGGGAAGGAGAGAGCCAAAATGTTCCTAAGGTACATTTTTTTAAACTTCATTTCTTTATTACCTTCTCTTTCTGGTTTTATTGTATTATTATTATTGTTGTTGTTGTTGTTATATTTATTTATTTATTTATTTATTTATTTTGCTGGCCAATACAGGAATTGAACCTTGGACCCTGGTGTTATCGTCACCATGCTTTAATCAACTGAGCTAGTTGCCCTGCTTTCTTTCTTTCTTCTTTTCTTCTTTTTTTTTTTTTTTTTTTTTTTTTTGTACTGTACTCAGGCCAACTGGCCAGTAGTGATAGCTAAAGGTTACATAGAAAAGAAATAGGGGGAAAATGCAAATTTTGGCACTTACAGAAATTTATTTTACAGTGTGAGAAGAATTTACTGTGATAATAACATGTCTATGTAACTCACTTATTTCTTTATGCTGTCTACATATAAGTAGAACAACTAGAGGTCAACTTTAAGCTTTTCAAGTTTTCTTTTTTCCCCTTTGGTGGTTGTTTTTTAATTGAGTTAGGCAATTTCATGCTAGCATCAGGCCTCTGTCATAAGACATGCTTTAAACACAATTTTAAAACAATAGAAAATTATATACAAACAAGATTACAATAGTTTTCCCATGATATGGGAAATGCATATTTCTTTTTAAGAAAATGATCAGATTTTTAAGAATTCCAGTATTCTTCTCCCCCTCTACTTTAAATGATTGGAAACATCACAGAAAAGCAGAAAAGTCAGAATTTGGCATCATTTCTTTCCTAGATTGTCAACAGAGGTAAAATTGAAGGTTAAAAGATGATTTAAGGAATAAATGTATTACAAGATGAATACAAATATAATTAATATTTAATTTTAAGCATTCTTTGCTTATGCATTAAAAAGACCTGAGAATCTAAAGTGCTATAGTTAAATATAAAAATCACCACTGACTTGGGGATCCCAAGACCTAGGTCTAGTCTTGATTCTCAGCTAACTAGCTGTGGACCCTATCTAGGCTCCAGTTTCCTCTTCTTTAAGTTAAGGAAATGGCACTTGATGATCTCTGAGTTTTTTATTCCATAGTCACATATAAAGCAGATTTGTAATTAAATATGTACTCATTTGTCTGTGCCATGATAACAGTACTTACATGATGACCTAACATCATCTATTCTAAGAGTTCTTCACAAAGGCATGTGTAAGTATCACTCTATTGCTTTTTGAGAGCTTTTCCTAGTTATAGCTTGCTTCCCCAACCAGATTTTAAATCCTCAGTGGCCAGGGACTTTTATATCCATAGTGCCAAGCAGAGCCTGAGATACCAAATTAGAACATAAATGTGCTGATATATTGACTAAGCATCCCGAGCAGTGAATGTTTAATACTGGGAGACCAACAACAGGGGTCAGTGGCATATTGTCTTCAACAGCTTTGGTGTGGACAGGCAGAGAACAACAGAAACGTTAACCACGTTCACATATTCGGTACGCATAGGCCAGGGATGGCAAACTTTTCCTTTAAAGGGTAAGATAGTAAACATTTTAGGTTTTCTGGTCCATAAAATCTCCATTGCAACCACTTAACTTTGCCTTTGTTTTGTGAAAGCAGCCATAGACAATGAAACAAATAGACATGGCTGTGTGCCAATAGAGCTTTACTTATGGACACTAAAACTTGAATTTTGTGTAATTTTCACATGTCACAAAACCTCATTCTTCTTTTGATTTTTCCCAACTATTTAAAATGTAGAAACCATTCTTAGCTCATGGGTCATACAAAAACAGGAAGAGGACCAGATTTGGTAAGTGGGTCTAGTTTGCTGTCCCTGATACAGAGACATGTGCACACTTTCTGGGGTGGTTATTTAGCAGTGAGAGTTTCCTACTTAAATGGATGGGACCTAGGGGTCCCATGATCCCTTTCCAGTTAGCCAGGACAGATTTCCTAAAGGATATTATAAATAAAATCATACATCTGTGTGATGCTTTGGGGTAATGGGCCGCTGCCATATCATGCATATTAGCTTTTTGGGTCATCAGGAATCTCTATAATTATCCCTGTTTTCAAATGGTGAAATGAGGGTTCTATAGCACGATTCGAAAACAGTAGAATGGGGTCTTTAAGTCAAGCGTTTTTTCCAGCATGTCCTGGGTCCTCTGTGATGCTAACAGTTGTTTAAATGAAGAAAATGAAAATCAAGACGTAGCAGACCCCTGTTTCCATGGGTGGTGGACATGAGGTCAGGGCGTGTTATATTGTTCACTGGAGAAGTAAAGGTGTAAACAGATGCTGTGCTTCTCACCACTTCCTTTCAATGTGTCACCATCATGCACAGTGCTGCTTCCTCTAAGGTCTTTTCATAATAAGCTCATGTTAGTAAATTGCCTTCAAATGGTTGAAAAGGGGAATTGGGCTCAGGGAGAGTCACTTCCTCAGTGACCTCCAGGGATTCTTCTAAGCTTGAAATGGTTAGAGAACTAGGAAGTGTTTTGGCTGTGGGAGAGCTCTTGGGAAAAGGCTAAGATGGTGTCCAGAGTGACTTGGCGTAAGAGCGTTTGGGAGGAGTGTTTGGCTCAGAGCGTGGCAGGGGAGGAAGTGGTTGTCTTGAGCACCGTAGACCCACTTCCTTATCTGAAAGCAAGATCATAGGCCAGACAAATTGGATGAATAGTTCTAGATTTTTAGTTTTATTTATTTATTTATTTAATAAATAAAGCTGGCATAGCGTAACAGACACAGACCCAACTCTGAAGAAACTCATAATCCTGTGACTCAGGGCACATCAAACCTTAATTTCCAGGTTGGAATGAGCGAAAATGTCACTGAGTGTTTAACCTTATACTTCTTTCAAACTCTTTTGTTCCTAGTACAAGACCATGCAAAAGTAGGAGCTGAAGATATGCTTTGTATTGCCAGATGGGTTACTTTTGATGGGGTGGTGTTTGCTTCATCTAAGCATGATGTGTTGCCCTAGAGCTAATTTTTAGGGTTCCTTGAAAGGTCATGGTGTGCAGAGAGGCTTGCTGGCATCTGCAGGGCACGGCCTCCTGGCTACAGGGGTCATGGGCATCTGTGTGAGACCGGGAAATGCTTATGCTATAGATCGTTAAAAAAAAGATACAAAATTGTATACTCTCAATTCTATACAAAAGACAAAGGAAAAATTGGAAGGAAATATATCAAAACATCACGTACAAGACTTAAGGATGATCTTTTTTGCTTTTTTTGTTTTTAGAATTCCCTACTGCTAAATTTTTACGATGAGCTCTTTGTACTTTTATAATAACTTTTTTTTTAACTGGAAAAAGTCCTTCAAATTAGCTAACTGCCTTTCAACTCTCTTCCTTGTTTATATCTTTGCTGACTCAAAGCAACTATCTCAGTTGATTCTTAAGACACACTCAAAGTTGCATGGAGACAAGCTTACAAACTATTTCTTCTTTCTTCCTTTCCTTCCTTCCTTGTTCTTTCTTTCTTTTAAAAATTTTGTTGTGGGAAAATATACATAACAAAATTTACCATTTTAACCATTTAAGGATACAGTTCGGTGGCATTAAGTACATTCACAGTGTTGTGCAACCATCACCACTATCCATCTTCGGAACTTTTTCATCTTTCCAAACTGAAGCACTGTACCAGTTAAAAAATAGCTCCCCTAATATCATTTTTTAAATTTCTTTTTCTCCTTTGTTTGATTTATTTTGTTTTACCTATTAATTTTTGGAGGGGATCCAATTTAGCACAGAAGTGTTCTTAGTGGGGATAAATTCAAAAGCATTGGATTTGAAGAGATGTCTGAGTTTGAGGCCTGGTTCTTCTAAATGTCAGCTATGTAACTTTGGGTAAATCACTCTGTAAGTCTCAGTTTTCTGATCTGTAAAACGGGGATAAGACCATTTACTTTTAATATATCATAGGACTGGCATAATTTTTATAATTATGAAATGAAATAATATGCATTGACTTCTTTATAAAATGTTACAATCCCTAGTCAAAACACGACTGCTATTTATGTTCATAAGGGAGATGAGAGATTGTTGCCAAAATCTCGAACAGTTGACATTCTAGTGGACAGTCGTTCCTTTTCAGGAAATGCAATAAAAACCTTTTATTTAAATACCGCTTCCTATTTTTCAAAGTGCTTTCGAAACACCTCATTTAGCTCCTCATCCTAGCGAGTAAGGTTGGTATCATTAGTTCTGTTTCACAGATAAAGAAAATGGTTGCATTAAATCTCATGATTTAAAGCCTGGACTCAGGAGCCACATGGCCTCTGTTCAAACCCCAGCTCTGCCACTTGCTAGCTATGTGACCTTGGGCAAGTTTTTTAACCTCTCTGTGCCTCAGTTTCTTCATCTGTTAAAAAAAAAGGATGACAATAGTAATACCTACCTTCTACTATTGTTATAAGGCTTCAAAAAGCTAATTCTTGAAACATGCTGACAACTCTGCCAGGCATATAGTAAGTTTTTATTAAATAATGAAAAATAAAAAGAAACTGAGAGAACATGCTTTTACAAAAATAGTTAATTATGGAAGTGCAGGGCTCCCAATCTTTCTGTAATCCCTCTCTCCCTGTCTCATGCTCCTTCACCCCATGGTGATGCTTCCCCAGGACTGCCAGGACCAACTTCCTGCACAGTGGACCCAATAAACAACAAAGCTGGGTCACCGTTTTACCATTTATAAAATCTCCCACAAAACTTTATCTATATATAGTGCTGGTAAATTTTTATAATTAGACACAATGACTCATATGCCATGAAGGCATTTTTGACCTTTACTGATTCTTATTTTGGAACAAAAATGATAATGCATTTTATTAAGATGATTTATAAATTCTATTTTCATCCCCCATAATTCAAAATATATTTAAACCTGAAAATTGTCTCTGAGACTTCATTTTTTTATATATACGTTTGATAAAACTGACTGGTCCAGAAGGATTTACATAGTGGTGGTGTCCGTAACCCCTGGCTCACTCTGGAAGGCACTTACAGACTGGGCTTCCTGTGTGTCTCTGACCAAAGGTGATCTCTGGCCAAGGAAAGGTTCAGGGGAGGCTGGAGTGTCCTGGAATTAACACTCCAGGACAATTTTCAACCAAAGAGGGATGGGAGTCAGTGGGTAAGCACCCCAACCTTCTGATCCCTTAGTGGCACAGTTCTGGAATGTGCTCACTGAGTTTTCTCAAGGAGTCCCCAGCAAGAATGTGCCCAGTTGCCCACAGTGGTCCCTTTACTGGCTTCCATTCCTTCCCTGTCTCACCTCCCCACTCCCTCCCTGTGTTTCTTGCAATCCTCCCCAAATAAATTATTTGCAACTAAATCCTTGCCTCAGGGTCTGTTTGGGGGTGAATGACAACTTATAAAGACAATTTATAAGGCTGTGCTCTAACCAAGTGAGCTAACTGGCCAGTACTTATAAAGAAAATTTATGACCCAAAGTCTATTATGCTTTCCACCCTAGAGCATGGGTGATTTTTCTCCATTTTTATGATTTTTTTCCCCATTCTCTGTGTATCTTCTATGTTACGCAATAGGGTAATTGCAGGCCGTGTCTAACTACAATTTGTAAATGGGATTTATAAATGTTCTTCAAACTTCTTGGCTCATAAATTGCTGAAAAACTATAACAAGTTGTAAATGTATGTTCTTCCCTCCATAACATTTTTGAAGAGTGGCCTGCGAGCAACTTGTGCCAGCATGTTTGTCCACCTACTGAAATGTGACTGGGTTACTGCTGTCCCTTGTCATTTTAAACATACCCACTGGCAACTGTAATATTTCATGCTGCTTACACCCCTTCTGACTGGCTCCCTTACAGAATTAGCATTGAACTTTGGAATTAGGTCATCCTGCTGAAAGTCATTTGTGGCCCAAGAGTCAATAGCTGCCCAAGTCCTTATGCAAAAGCACCATAAGACGTTCAGCAGTTGATCACACAGCTCTTTCCATTTTAACCCTAAGCTTCTACATCCCTTGTATCCCAGAATCAATACCTTCACTTTTGCAACCTTCCCAGTGTGGGTCTTTCTACAGCCTCGTTCCAGACTATGGTTTCTAGTCCTTCACTGATGCCATTTGTCACCTCAGCTCCAATGTCTCACTCAGACGACCCCTGAATATATAAAAGAGCCTAGACTTCGCTCTAGGCCTCAGGCCACAGGTCACTGCAGGGTGTGTATATGGGGGTGAGAAAGATAGGAGATTCGTTATAACAGACTCAAGGAAGATCGGGAGTTTTATGTCTGTGTGGAAAAATGCTGCTTTCGCCATGGCCAGATCAGGTGGAGAACAGACATTTTGATAATTTTCTTGGTTTTCTTCCTTAATTCCAATACGAGAAAGCCCAGATTTCCCAGTCAACCACAGGACCATCATGGATAAGGAGGCAGTATGGTCAGAAGATAGGCCTAGGCGACAGCCCGAATGGGCTCAAATTCTGTTTCTAATGCTTAGCACTCGTGGCCCTCGATAAGTTAGTTGGCCTCAGTCTCTTCAACTATAAAAGAGCAATAATATTAGTACCTACCACATAGGATTGTTGTGAGGATAAAAAGTGATAATTTAAACAAAGTTCACACCATAGTTACCTGATCTATAGTAAGTACCCAGTAAGTTTTAGCCATTGTGGTGGTGGTGGTGGTTGTTATTGTTAACAGAACTAATCTAATTGAAATCCAGATACTGAATGGTCTTATTCTTCTGTAATCTGTGCAAGAAAGAAATTCCCACCCATTAGTTGCAAAGTGAGACTTTGAAGAAAATAAATATGTAGAAGTCTGCCTGCCTGCAGCCTTTGCCCCACAAATGTCTCCTCCACCTGGTGGAGGAATAAAAAAAAATTCCTTTTTTGGGAAACAGAGCCTTCCTTTCATAATCAGAGGTAGGTCTTTACATACAGGAAGATGACCACATTGACTTTGATCCATACTAAAGAGTGAATGGGGAGTATCTGCTCCTCTCCCCAAATCTGGGTTTGCTCTCAGGGAGGCAGGGGGCACATACAGGGAGAGGACATGATGGAAGGGAAATTGTGATTCACGGAGAGGTAACTTCAGGGTTGTACTCAGGTGGTCCTGCCTGGATCCATAATCTGTTCCTTGATCACTCTAAAGAAAATGAGAAAAATAAAAACAGAAGTATGATTAGTATTTGTAATGTGGATCATGATCTACTTTCTTGGCCTGAGCTTAAAGCTTGCTTCCTCCTGAGGCAGGGGGTCTCTGCTGCAGACTGCTGCAAAGCCCTCTGAAACCTAAGCTAGATTTTCTGGGACAATGGACTCTAAAGTAGGGTTCACAGGCTCCTGGAGAGGTGCGATCTGATCTAACAGGTTAGGAAGGAAAGTTTCAAAACCTCTATTTATATTGGTTTTTATTTTTATTAATCAAGGATGAATTAAGCATTAATAATATGTAGTATCCATTTGCATTTCCTGAATGCTCAGTGATGTTGAGCATTTTTTCATGTGTCTGTTGGCCATTCGTATATCTTCCTATGAGAAATGCCTATTCAGCTCCTTTGCCCATTTTTTAACTGGGTTACTTGTTTTTTATTGTTAAGTTGTTTGAGTTCCTTGTATATTCTGGATATTAGTACTTTGTCAGATGTGTATTTCGCAAATATTTTCTCCCACTCTCTTGGTTGTCTTTTTGCTCTGTCAATTGTTTCTTTTGCCGTGCAGAAGCTTTTTAATTTAATATAATCCCATTTGGTTATTTTTCCTTTGCTTGCCTGTGCTTTTCGGATCATACTCATGAAGTCTGTACCCATTCCCATAGCATTCGGGAAATGCAAATCAAAACCACTTTGAGTCACCATCTCACTCCAGTTAGGATGGCTAATATCCAAAAGACTGAGAATGATAAATGCTGGCAAGGTGGTGGAGAAAAAGGAACCTTCCTTCACTGTTGGTAGGACTGCAAAACGGTGCAGGCTTTATGGAAAATGGTATGGAAGTTCCTCAAACAATTACAGATAGATCTACCATAGGACCCAGCGGATTCCACTGTTGGGAATATACCCAGAGGAATGGAAATCGTCATGCTGAAGGGATATCTGTACTCCAATATTTATTGCAGCTCTATACACAATAGCCAAGAGCTGGAGCCAGCCAAAATGTCCATCATCTGATGAGTGGATAAGGAAACTGTTGTACATCTACACAATGGAATACTACTCTGCTATAAAAAAAGAATGAAATACTACCATTTGCAACAACATGGATGGACTTAGAGAAAATTATATTAAGTGAAACGAGTCAGGCACAGAAAGAGAAATGCCACATGTTCCCACTTATTTGTGGGAGCTAAAAATAAATAAATAAATAAATACACAAACAAATAAATGGGGAGGGGTGGAGAAGACACAGCAATCACAATTCCTTGAACTTGTTAAGACAAGTGAGCGGATATGATGTTGATGGGGGTTAGGGGGAAGAGGGCAGGAGGAAAGGAGGAATTGGTAAAGGGACATGAAAATCAACTACATTGTATATTGATAAAGTAAAATTTAAAAATGCAGAAAAACAATGTTGTATCCAAATTGAGGCTTGCCCGCTCACTCACTCCACATTGGAGGATCCCTTATCGCATGTTGCTCAGGCAGCAGGAGAGGGTACCCCACCACGTAGAAGGCTCAGCAATGGCACCCCCTGACACTTCCTTGCATTTTCAGCTTATGGTGAGGCATCACAGACTGATGCGTGTTTGTGCATGATCTAGTTTTAATCAAAGTAACCTCCTCAAATGGACTCGTGGCTTAAAAATATTCCTACTGAAACAAAACAGAGCAAAACAAAACTCCACAGATTGTGGATAATATTAAAATTGGAGGCCCAAGAGAACAATATAACAGAGAAGACACTTTCCTTGTTCCTGGTATAAGTGCTAATCAGATATGATACATTCAGCCACATTATAATAAGTTTTTCTGATGGGAAAATGGTTCACTGTCAATAAAATAGACAAAATATATAACATATTTTTGAAGTTTTATTTTACTGTCAGCTCTTTTAAAAATTCTACATTTTAGTATATATTTTCTCCCCAACTTATTCATGAATGCTCATATAATACCCATCCACATTCAACAATTACCATTTCCTAGATTTTGTTCTCTCTCTTTTTCTGTGTGTGTGTGTTTCTTGTGTTGTTGTTGTTGTTGTTGTTGTTGTTGTTGTTGTTGTTGTTGTTGTTGTTGAGCTTTTTGGGTTTTTTGGGGTTTTTTTAATTTTTAAATTTTTTTTGCACTGGCCCTCTATGGGGATCTAACCCTTGACCCTGGTGTTACAATGCCACACTCTAACCAACTGAGCTATGCTGAGCTTTGGAAAGTAAGGTGCAAACATCCTGACTTTCCACCCCTAAGTATTTCAGTGTATATTTCCTAAGAACAAGAATACTCTTCTACATAAGCCCAATGTCATTATCACATAGAGTGAATTGAATAATAATTCTTTAAAATTATTATAGCTAATAATAATTATAGCTAATGTACTTATACATAATTTATACATTAACATACATAAAATGTATGTGTATGTTCAATTTCTTTTTACTGAGTGGTATGCCCTTGTAAAGGGGGACCACTGATTTAGTGCCATGTGCTCTATAGGGAAGTAATGAAGGGTTTCTTTGCCCTGGATTTGAGGCTGATGGGAAGCTGTTTGGATCATTTTGCTTATCACCTTTTTTAATTTAATGGCAAGGAAGACTTCATTGAAGACTATTGCGATAGAGGGCAAGACTATTGCAATCAATCTAATTAAAACCCAGGCACAGAATGGTCTTATTTTGGAGACCATTATCTTATTATGGAGAGAGAGTGAACTCAATTTCCTGGCTCATCAACTTTTCCAAGTTTAACACAGATGCACACTTGTCCTTGGTCAAGATACTATTTCCACCAAACCTGGATAGAGAGGCAAGGACTCCGATGGTCAACTCTATAAGCCCCTGGGTCTGTAGTTATATGTTGCTAATATCTGTTCTGCCCCACATACCTGAGAAGCATGCTTTTTGCATGGCAAGTTCATCCTTCACCCAGATAATTATTACTTTCATAGTTAAAGACCCACCAATTCTTAAATAATTTTTAAAGAAATGGAATTGGCATAGTTCCCTAAGTGCCCCACTCCCCTGCAACCACCCACCACCCTTACCTCAGCTTCCTCTTGGACAGCAGAGTACACTGACAAGGTCCAGATGAATGTGTCTGCAGGGGAGTGGCCCATTTGCAGTAGAATTGTGTTGCTAGATGGGACATAACTTTTGGTCCTTTCTTTTCTTCCCCACCCCTTCTGTCCTCTCCCTTTATCTCTCATCTCCTCTCCCCTGCCTCTTTCTCTCCTCTCCTCCAATTTCCTTTCTTTTTCTCTTCTTCTTTTTCATTTTTCTCCTCTCCTCCCTCCATCCCACCATCTCCCCAGTGATTCTGCTTTTTCCCTTTCAGTCCCTTGGGCTTTTTGCCCATGTATGGGAGCAGGAAAATTAGGGAATTCTGTTTTTAATTGCCTCTTCACTGGAGCCCCTTACCCTCCCATGCCCTGTTGATCATACAGTCAGCCCCTGAGCTCTAGAGCTAACATGCTGTTCCTTCCATGCAGGAACAGAAATCCTTCCTGCCTCATGTCACTGCTCTTTTACCTATCCTGGTGAGAAAGACTGGAGCTCCACCCCTTCCCAATACTTTACCTCCCCTCATTGAGCCAAAACAAATTCCAAGACATTTATTTTCCCCTCCACCCCAACTTAGCTTCTACATTCTCCCTGAAACATAGAGTTTTTCTAAGAAGTTGGTGCTCATAGCACAAATCAAGAGCAATGAAGAAAAGGGTCCAAAAGCTAGAAGAATGCCAGAGTGAACAATCAACCTGAAGACCCCAAAATATTAATACCCCCTAAATGCAATAGGCCACCCAAAGTTCTAACCTCCCTGATCTCCTTCCTTTGTTTGTTACTAGAGAGATCCCTCTAGACTCTTCCTTACCTTCTCTAACAGGATGTGGCATTATCCACTTCTCCCTAGTCTTCACTCATCGATGTTGTTGTCAATGCCACTTGAAATGACTATAGTGACTCCTTGCACCTTTCTTTATAGCTTCTCCAAAAGCTTGAGGTTGAGAGTTGCAAGTCCCCTGTGATGGGTACAAGTAGCATAGTGTGAGTCCTGTGTGTTCACTCCTCTGCCAAGTCTTGTGCCTCAGTTCTTGAAGTCATGAAGAATGTAATACCTAATACCTACATGGTTCTTTCTAGTTATTTTGTTAGTATATCTTCACCAGCTCCTTATCAAGAAAGAATTGTCTCCTGTTCAGAGATGAGAATATTGAAGTGTAAAGAGTCCTTGATTCATCCAAGACCACAAAGCTAGTTGGTAGAATCACCATTAGGAACCAGATCTCTCTGACCCCAAGTCCACATTAGAGTCCAGAGGAAATTAAAGTACATTAAGAAGGGATTGCTGTGGATTTAATGTCCTCCCAAAACTCACTGAAACTTGACCCCATTGTTACAGTGTTAAGAGGGTGGGAAATCAAATTATGGTATTTGAAAGATGGGGCCTTAAAGAGGTGATTAGGTTGTGAGGACTGTACCCTTATGAATGGATTGACCATTCATGGAGTAATGGGCGTGGTTCTGATGGCTTTATAAGGAGAGCAAGTGAGCAGGTCAGCTCTCTTGCTCAGCCCATTCTCTCCATGTGATAACCTGGTCACCATAAGACCCTGTGGAGAGTGACTACACAGAAGAAGGTCCTCGCCAGATGTGTTCCCTGGGCTTTGTACTTCCCAGCCTCCAAAATTATAAGAAATAAACTTCATTCCTTTATAAATTGCCCAGTTTTAGGTATTCTAAGAAACAGAAACAGACTAATACAGGGGTTAAAAAGAAAAAAGGCATTGGAGTCACGTAGCCTGGAGAAAACAGAAAAGGGTGACTATAATCTGTTATATACTTAAAGATAATGATTGGATGAGCACCAAGGAACAGTGAGTTTTCCATTTACAGAGTAATAGCTCAAAGGGAGATAAGATTCCACTGCTATGGGTTGTAGTCATCTTACAAGCCAGCTAATAATTGCTTCACATTTCTTCAGAAAAATTCTTAGTGTTATTCTCAGGAGAAAACAAAGCTGATGTTTAATAGTTTTGTGAAATCTTATTAGGTGAGGTTCTAATTTAGATGCAGGCAATGAGTGTGTCAGTTACCCCAGGGACCATTTAGTTCATTTAGTTTTCTTCTTCACCTCAGTCTTCTTCATGTAGTATACATTTGGATTGTATACAATGGAGATTTAAAAATACTGTAGTTCAACATTTCCTACAGACTTCAGTAGGTAATTATGGACAAATAAGGGCTGAAATGCTCAGTTCTCAAAAATAAACAAACTGCCCATTTTGAATAAAAGACATACCTTTCTGTGGGCAAAGGTTTCCAACCCTGAGTGTGAGAGCCAGCTACTTCTACTTGCCAAGAATCTTTGACACATTAATCTTGTTACAGAGAATTTTTTCAACCTCTCCAGTGTTTGCACAAGGAAAATGAAGTACAGAAGTTTTCAGAAACGGGAAACAATTGTGTTGAGCCCCATATTATCAGAGGAATGGATTTGTCAGTCTATAGAAGAATGATTCTTACTGATTGAGTGTATAAAAGGGAATCTTCTCTCTCGTTTGTGAGAAGTTGGATATAAGAGACACAACTACAAGTCACATATTACTCATCAATTAATTAGCAAGTATTTGCTGACCCTCTACTTTGAAATATGTGATTTGCAGAACAAGGGACTTAGGGCATTTATAACGATACAGGAAGAAAAGAGCAGAAGATGTACTCTTCTCACCTGAAAAAACTTATGAGAAAGTCAGGTAGAAAAGCACACCCATAGAAAGCCAGCAAACAATTCAAGATAGTGCATAGTAAGCAGAAAATGAGAAGAGTGGATAATCCAGTCATAAAAGTCAGACAGGTTGGGAGAAAGAAGGGGAATTATGAAGATCTAGATTGGTCAGCAAAAGCTTCATCGAGATGATACTTAAGCTGGAATTTGGGAGGATTGGATTCAAATGGATGGAAACTCTGGATTTGGGCATGAAGAAAGGAGGCAAATGGGAAAGAAATTGAGAATTTAGGAATGGGGCTAAAAGTAGTCTATGTGGGCACTTCAAAAAGTTCACGGAAAGATTCACATTCTGTTTTATTCTATTTTTCCACAAACTTTTTGAAGTACCCTTGTATCTTTTGAATATAATTGAAAGTTGACAGCTTATTTTTTCAGAGGGCAGCAAGTAGAAGATGATCTATGCAAAATGATCCATTTTATTTCTAACAAATTTATTAGAGATATTATTAGTCATATGCATCTTTTGGCTGAAGATCTTCATATGCCTTTAGTTAAAGATATAAATTCCTTTCCTAAATTCTAAGCTAGGAATAAAAATGTTGAAATGGCTAATGAGTTCTAATCAACATGGAAATAAGTGGAAAGCAATGTTTACCCATCACTTAAGTCCATGATATAAAATAGTATCATAGGTAGAACCCAGTTTAAACACAGTGTTTTCAGCAATGAACACCCTCACATTTCGTTGGTTTCAACTTCTATCAACTTTCACACTATAGCAACTCATGTTCAATTGAACAAACATTTGTGGAGTGTGTGCAAAACACAGGGCTGGCAGATGCCAAGACAGAAAAAGACACACTCTTTGTCCACCAGAGGCTTATCTTCTGGTGGGTTTCCAGACCAGTGCACACAAGATACTTGTGCCTTTGTCTTGTGGCCCACCATGCAAGGCATTGTCTGGGGAGTTGTGGCAGACACGAAGATGTGCTGCTCAGATCTCCCTTGCAGAAGAGACTCGCCCAGCTTCAGGGAACGTGGTTAGCTGAAGCCTCCAACCATCAGCTCATTCAGGGTCCACTTCAGCTTTCAAGCTCTGGTCATGCTCTCCTAGGTGGCTCCTGCCCAGTGACTGAACCATGCAGTAAGTGAGATCACATTCTTCTTGGGACCACCCTAGCCAATGACTAAGCAAAGTGATGATATGAGGGCCTGACCATTTCCACCCAAGGCAAGACACCTCAACTGGGCAATCTTTGCTCCTAAGCTTCCCATTGGGTTGGTATAGTGTAACCAACTGTCTCAGTTTGCTGGGACTAAGGGTTTTCCCAGGATGTAGGACTTTCAGTGCTAAAACTGGAAAATTTCCAGGCAAACCAGCAAGGTTGGTGACCCTTGCTGGTGTAGACCTTTCCAGGTCTGCATTAAGATCTGACAGCTCCCTTTGCCCAATCCTGCTTCCTTCTTCCCCTTTTATCTTTCACAGGTATTACTCCCCAATAAACCTTTTGTACTCCTGACTTCATTCTCAGTGTCTGCTTCCCAGAGCACTCAATGCAAGACAGGGGCACAAATAGCTCACAAACCAGAAGGACGTAAATTATTCAAGAGAAGATAAGGCTGAAAGAGACGAGGAGGGCAAAGGAAAGGTTAATTTGACAATTACAGGTATCCTCCTGGGTATAACTTTTTCAGTGGACCATTCATTCTGCGTTCTTTTAAAGAGAGAAGAGGCATATTGAAAATACTCGATGACTTAAGGTTCCTTGAACTGTATTTAAATACTCGAGATGAAGATTTTGCCAAAAAGAGCCAACCTTTTTATCCCTGTGTCCCTCTTTAAACAGCAGCATGCTTTGTTATTAATTTTTACGGTTTGAGAAGAAAAACAAAAGGAGCTTTAGCTTTTCTGAGAAGTATTCTTAAAATCAAGAGAGAATGTTAATTGTATAATATGGTAACTATAGTTAGTGACAATATATTGTAGTCTGAGAATCACCACAAAAATGATAAGCACATGAGGTAATGCATATGTTACTTAGCCCAATCTAGCCATTCCACATTACATACATATTTCAAAATATCATGCTGTATATTATAAATATATACAATTTTAATTTGTCAGTTAAAATAAATAAATAACTTTAAAAATACCTCTGAACTGAGAAAAAGAGAGAGAGAATGTGGGCAGAATGGTACTGCTGGAGAAAGGAGAAGGCATCCTTCAGGGTCAAGCTAGGGTGAGGCAAGAGAGGGGCTTGGGGTGCAAAATTTAAGGAGGCACTCACTGTTGGGGTCATGTGAGTTCAGAGTTGGCACTTTCATGAACCTGAAATTGAGCCCCTCCTTAAATATAGCACCCCAGGTGCCTCACTTGCCTCACCTCATAATATGGATGATTGCCTCGTCCGTACTGTTATGGATATCCTGGCGCTGGCCTCCATAATAATATTAGGCAACTTACACAGAATATTCCTTCTTTTCTGACCCAGGTACAAAGCCATTGTCCGGCCAATGGATATCCAGGCCTCTCATGCCCTGATGAAGATCTGCCTGAAAGCCGCCTTGATCTGGGTCATCTCTATGCTACTCGCCATCCCAGAGGCTGTGTTTTCTGACCTCCATCCCTTCCATGAGGAAAGCACCAACCAGACCTTCATTAGCTGTGCCCCATACCCACACTCTAATGAGCTGCACCCCAAAATCCACTCCATGGCTTCCTTTCTGGTCTTCTACATCATCCCACTGTCAATTATCTCTGTCTACTACTACTTCATTGCCAAAAACCTGATCCAGAGTGCTTACAATCTTCCTGTGGAAGGGAATATACATGTCAAGAAGCAGGTGAGTGCTTAGGATTGATTCATCTCCTCCCTGGTGACTTGGTCCCTTGCATTTCTTTGAGACTCCACTGACAAGTACAGTATTTAGGTGACGGTGTCACTTGATTCGGCAGTTAGAGGAAGTGGGTGATCTGTGGCCAGGTGCTCTATGGAAACTCCTAACCACGGAAGCCCAGAAATTCAGGTGTTCTTTATAATCTTGTTCTAGGTGTTGAGAACCTGCAAGACTTGAAGTGTGGGTTTCTTTTTAAGGAATATCTGAAAAAGTGTGTGTGCGTGCGTGCGTGCGTGCGTGCGTGCGTGCGTGCGTGTGTGTGTGTGTTTAAATAAGCATTGAGGCTTATAGGGATATGACTTCTTTAAACTCCAATCACATAGTTTGGCTAGGAAGAGGGTTAACATGTGGAAACAGAGCAGATGGGGAGAAAAATGAGGCCCGTTGAAGAAAAAGAAGTAGTTTGATTAAGATAGGCTTACTATACTGATTGGGGCTCAGATCCACGCTTCATGACTTACTTGCTTACCCTCACTGATGACATAGGGTAATAATCCCTATATTGTAAGGCTATTGGAGGATTATAAGGAAGAAGCATATGTGAGGCCTAGAGTGCCCAGCTTAGAGGATGCCCTCCACATGTGTTAGAAACCTTTCCCCATCCTGCATAACTCCCCCAATTCTATCCTCGAGGTACAAATGGTAGAAACCAAGGACTCTGGCTTCTCCTCTTTGTCAGTTCTTCTTGCCAGATGTAGATCACGTGGTATTTATGATGAGAAAGCAGAGACTCTCCACCCCATTCAAATTAATAGCTGACTCACTTGGAGACCTCACCCTTTAAAGTTCATTTTTTGGCCTCAATTGCTGGGGGAGGAATGGCAGTTCTCAGTGAAACTGTCTCCCTACTTGACAGACCTCTCAGCAAACATCCATTGTAGTCCAAATTCTTTCATGAGAGACGTATTTCCCTTCGAGGTAACAGAGGGAGTTGGAAGCAAGGAGAGGCTCGTCCCACTTTGTTTGAGAACCTACAGTCCTGTAATAACTTGAGATTACAGAAAAACAATAATAGGGACTTATCTTGGTCTGGCCAGTGAGGAAGAACAAAACCAGCTGCTTTTCTGAGCATCACAGAGAATAAGAAATTATTCATGGCGGTGCAAAGAAAGACATGAAGTTGTACAGCTGATAAACCGCACCGATGCTCTCCCAAGGAAAAAGAGGGCACTTACTAGAATTTCATTGTGCAGTGCATTCGAGCATGTAATCAACTTTGTCTAAAGATCTGTTCTCAGTGGCCTCTGCTAACTCTATTCTATATTCTGTTCTGTGGGTTTCTGCTTCCTGGCTTGTCTGTCTTGTGTCTGACTCTTTTTTTCAAACCTCTTTCTCTGTTTCCGTTGCTTGTCTCTTGTTTTATTGGATTCTCTCCTGTCCTCTTCTATTGTACTCTTTTTCTGTGGCTTCGTGAGCTCATCTATTTCCCTAATTGGTTTTCTCTGTCTCTTTCTCTCTGTCTGAATCTTTGTCTCTCTGCATTCCTCTGACACTGTCCCTTGGTCCCTCTGTCTCTCTCCATGTGACTCTCTTCCTTAGATTGAATCCCGGAAGCGACTTGCCAAGACAGTGCTGGTGTTTGTGGGCCTCTTTGCCTTCTGTTGGCTCCCCAACCACGTCATCTACCTGTACCGCTCCTACCACTACTCTGAAGTGGACACCTCTATGCTCCACTTCGTCACCAGCATCTGTGCCCGTCTCCTGGCCTTCACCAACTCCTGTGTGAACCCCTTTGCCCTTTACCTGCTAAGCAAGAGTTTCAGGAAACAGTTCAACACCCAGCTCCTCTGTTGCCGGCCTGGCCTGATAACCCGATCTCACAGCACTGGCAGAAGTACCACCTGCATGACCTCCCTCAAGAGTACCAACCCCTCCGTGGCCACCTTCAGCCTCATCAATGGAAACATCTGTCATGAGAAGTACGTCTAGACTGACCCTCCTAGGGACTCCTGGTTTTGCTTTATGGCTAGTCAGGAACCCTCACATCTGTTGTCTCTGTACCCTACAAAGACCCTTCAAAAGGCTGGTGAGTAGTGTAGGCCGGGGAGAGGCCCAAAAGGATCACTATTCTGTTTCAAAGTAAGCCATCAAGGCTTAGGTTTTCCATTTGAATTTGTGAACACTTCTTCTGATATAGAGCAAACCTTCCCTTTTTTAGAAAAGGGAACAAATAGGAAATTATTATTTTAAATATCAAAAATTATTATCTTAAACCTCTGGTATATAGGTGTGGCCAATTAAGTCATAGAAACTATATGAACGACCAGATTTATATAGCAGAGCAATCCTGCATTGAATGTCTGCTTTGGGAAAGACTTCACCTTGCCATTTCTTTAAGCAGAAGCTAGTGCTTTCAAAATATGACTTTACTCCTTTTTTAAGGAATATCTACAATACACAAAACAAGGAACAACTTTTACACTCCTAACATGAAAAGTCAACCCCATGAAAGAGTCCCATGTATGAGGAACAGTCTCCAAATTGATAATACTGGAAGCCAGTTTAATATAAAACAAATCCTGAAGGGTTGGTTTTTTAAAAAAGGTGTTACTGAGGACATAGGAGAAACACTCAATGTAATTTTAAGGCAAAAACACAACCAAACGCTTATGCACATATGTAAAGATCCATGTGTGCTGTGGAGTGATATTTCACATTCCGAATTTTCACTCGGTGCCATTCCACCACAGAAGAGAAATCCTTTTGGGGAAAAAAAATGATTATGCTATCATTCATCAAATATTTATAAATGCATAAAGTATGGTATTTGTTCTTGGTATGTAGGTTGTGAGCCAAGTATATTTACTTAGATTTGGCAGTCCTTGTCTGCCACATTGAAGCAGTAATTTCAATATAAGGAAGAAGAGATCGTATCTGAGTGGAAATAGAAACATGTTTACATTTAATGTATGCTTCCCCTAAAGTTCGTGGCAGGAGACGAAAAAAATTTCAGTGACAGGCATTTCTGTCTGAACAGATATGAGAAAGTTGCAGAGGGCTTAACTTTGATTAAAAAACAGCTACAGATTTGTTTCTTCTTAGGAAGAGTATTTATGAAATAGCCCATGTGCAGAAAAAAAACTGAACTGAAATCTTTTTCTTTTTCTAAATGAGTAAAATTGGCTCTAAAATGATTTGACTACCTTATTTTAGAAACCCTGAATCGAGTTTTTCTTGGTTCAGAGAAAAGCCAATTCTGACAGACTGCAAACATTCACCCACTTTCAGATAAATCCAAATTCTTCAAATGTGCCCTAATCCCTTACATCCTAAGACAATTTTAGTTTGGGTTTTCTCTATCTAGGCGAGGTAGGAATAGTCAGCTCTCTTTTCCATATAGCACATATGAAAAGATTTTTGTCTCTTGACATGAGGACGTGCTCACTATCTGCAGAGCTTTAGAAGTTAGGACCAAGACAGTTGTAGAGATCTGCGTTTACAATTGTATCAGCTGTATTTAATTCTGCTTGCTATCTGCTCTATGTACTGTACACACCAGCTTTCCTGGTAGTTCATAATTACGTTGCAGAGTTTGAAAAGCAAGACAGTGTAACTGAAAGAACCAAGATTTCTGGCTTGACATCCCAACTCTGTCTCTAGCTCTCTGACTCTGGCTACCAGTTTCCCTTCTCTAGACTCACTTTTTCTTCTCTAGAATGAGAAGATAGTGCAAAGGTCTCCTCTGTCACTAACATTCTCTGAGTCTTTTCGTCATTTCTAGCTGTCTCAAAAGCATTTAAGTAGCCCACTTGCCACAGCTATCCCTCTTCTGCTATCCTTGTAACAACTACTCTTTGGAAATCTTCAAACCACTATTCCGTACTTACGTTCACATTGGCAGTATGAAAGGAGACAGACCATTCTATTGCTTCCAGGTTCCTTGGAATAATTTGCATGAATGATGTTCCACAAGCTTGCTATGTTTTGGAATTAGAGCTGAAAGAGACAAAAAAAAAAATGGACTGCTCCATCTCATTATACAAAGGGTACTGTTCCTATTCGCTCTTCTTCAACCTCCATATACATGTTGTTGTGAATTACTCTTCCAGAATTTTGCCCTTGGTTTTCTTCAAAACCCTTGAAAAGAAATGACTCCATGCCTGGTTAATTGCTACTGTGTATAGCATTCCACGTACCTAGCATGACTTATTCAAGCATCTCAAATCTACCTGCTTCCAAAAACATCTTGGGAGTAGGACTCCTCTTCATGACTCCTTCAGTTACAGTCATGGCATTGATTGTGTCTGGTGTTCTCCTTCCTAGCTCCTGGACAGAGACTGAGGAGATCGAGGTCTAGGTGTAGCTGTGTATCCTTAGGCAAATCTTATTACTTCGAGACTCTTAAATGAAAGGGCTAGAGGAAGCTTTTGACAGCCAGTAACCAAGGAGTGGTCAAACTATTTTGTGAATCAACTAATGAGTTGACTCAGACCTTCTTACTGGGAAGGAATTAGCTGAGCCCTTCTCTAGGGAAGTCAAATTTTTATTCCACCTCAAGAACCTAAAATCACATAAGAGTGACCCAAGCCCCCACATGGTTTCACCTCTCTGTCAGGGGAGAGTGTGGCAGGGGCTGAAGCTGAGACATTTCACGCCTGGTTTCCAAAGATAATCACGTTTAGCACTTATGTCTTTGGCGAGGAAAAAAATCAATTTTTGCTCTGGAAAACCATCTGTGTTTATTCAATTGACTGACACTACCTTTCAATCCATCTTAAATTGAACCTCCCTGAGGCAGGCAGCTCAGCAGTGATAGATTAAGCAATAAACAAAACAGCCTTCCCACCAACGGCTGTTGCTGGCAGGGAAGGTGCAGCTGCTATTGGGAGTGATATTCTACAGCAACATGATCCTCCCTGCTTAGAACAGACAAGGCCCCTCCCTGTTGTTGATTGGGTGATCCCCCATAAATGTGGGTGGCTAAACCCTGTCCTTCTGGCTGCCCTCATTACCCCACCGAACCTGGCCTCCTGCCTCATTACCAAGTCCCTCTTTGCCCCACAAACAGTTGGGTTTTATCTCGGAGGATGGAGAACCCTTAGGTAAATACACTATTTAGAAGCTGCTGCAGATGAACCAAGCTCATCCTGTGATGAAAGCGCACACTGAGCAGAAGTAAATGAGCGTGACGGTAGCACACAAGCTTACTTGGGTTATAAAGTCTTTGTTTATGCCAAAAGTAGCAGTTGGTTATTGGTTTCAGAGTCTCTTCACGCACCAAATGGCTTCTGGTAATAGAGATTAGCTTTGTTTGAGGACGACGCGTTCAATGGCATCTTCGTCTGTGGACTAAAAGGTGGCTAAGTCCCTTTTCCCAGAAGCCAGATAGAAACGATCGCCCTGAGATCCAGACTGTATGAGAGTTGAATAAATAGTATTCACTTGCATCACAGTGAGAGGGGAGGATGCAAACTTTCTTCCATGTGTCCTCACATCCATGCCAGGAGTGAGCTGTTGTTAGAGTAGCTTAAAAATAGCCCTGGGTTTCTGGGAGAAATAGAGCACATTTTGCACATTTGTCTAATTTTTGGCCACATTTGCATGAAATGAATTAACAGCTGAAAACGAAGGAATTCTTCACTCTCATGGGACCAAGTTTTGTGTGCACTATTCAATGAAACCAGGCCTTAGCAAACTCTACTTTATTCTGTATCTGGGTGGTCATTCTGCTTAGCTCCCACCTGGACCCCCGCCCCCCACCACCAGGACAAACATACAACAACTTTAATATCACATTTTGGCCTTCAAAGACACGCTTTGTTAGTTGGGGGGATGAAGGGGTGGAGAGCATTAACTCCAGCAGAACATAGCCAGAGCCATCATCAAACAGCACATTGAGACTTTTCTCTCATGAAAACTCGTGTTAGAAATACATTCAGTGGAATTTATCTAAATATTTTAAAAGTTTCAGTGTTGCACTTACATTAAGTTTAAGAGCCCCTGGGTTAGAATATGACATGTCCATTATTAATTCAAAAAAATACTCTGCTTTGCCTAGTGTTCATGGTCTATAAAGCACTTTTATACCATTACATCATCTAATCCAAGCCTTCCCTGCTGGCCAAAGAGCTGCTTTACATCCTCTACTATGGCAATTTGTAAATATTAAATTCACTTTCTAGTGACGATCTACCATTAGATTAAAAGGCCCATGGAACTATGAGGCTGAAACATGAAACTATCAATATTGGACCATATTTGACCTATGAAAAGGTGATTTCATCTGGTTCAACTTAATCTGATTTCGTTTTATTCTGATGTGAACTAATCATGCTTCAGTCTTATGGCTTGTTCTGTGACATTGAACACTGCTGATCATCGCTTCCCCAGTTTTCAGAATATTCTGTTGCCCACGAAGCGAGTCTGTTTAACTTGGCACAAGGGAGTGAACAGGGTCATTGTTGGCTGCCCCAGGACAGGCAGATTAGTGGGAACAACATTCCATGTCACAAAGAAGTGGAAAGCTAAGACAGAGAAGGGCGGGATCCTTGGGAGCAAAAACAAAGGCCACGAGATACATTGTATTTGTCCAAAACCTGAATGGAGTCCAGTGGCTCTGAAAGTGCTGGAAAGGAAGGGGCTCGATCTCACCAAGCACGAACAATGTGCCAAGTGCAGTGCTGTGCACGTGAAGCCGTGGCTCAAGGAGGTCACTTAATGATCCTAAGGTCACATGAGACAGTTGAATGGCAGACTATATTGTGTACATGGATCTCTCATGGATCTCTTGTCCATTTCACAGCTTAGCATTACTTCCCAAATCCAGCCTGTGTGAGAAATTAAGTTCACAGTACCTAATAGCTCTGTTCCGTACTCTAGATTTTGTCCAAAGGCCTGAAACTAACGACAGAGGGGAAGAATACACACAAAGAACATTGAAGCACATAGGTGAAGGACTGGCTGAGGGCGGAGGCTAAAATGCAGCACAGAGTGGGTGAGCAGGAAAGTTTCTTAGTCTCTTACTTCCCACGCCCACCCCAGATGCGATTCAGTTGCAGCGGGAAGCCCTGGGAAGAATTTTCCACCTGGTTCTGTGACTAATTGAGGAGAGAAACACTTGGTGAAGGATCAAGTCAAGGAGAGGACCCCAAGGCAATCCAGGCATCCTTCTCTGAATTAGGATTAGTTGTAGAGAAAGTAGAACCACTCACTCCCCCATTTTCCCCACAAAAGAGTGAGATATGACAATGGCCGGTTCCCTAAAGCCTGGGGACCCAGGCTATATAAATAGCCTCTGATAGAAAAATATCTCCTGAACTAAGGGGCCAGCTATGGAACTCAGGTATGGACTGAAGTATCTGAGTGCCTAGCCCTGGGTGCCCTCTTATAAACCCAAATACCACTGTCTCTCTGCCCTCTCTGAGCTCATGTTTCTAGAAGATAAGATTATTTTCCTTTTTCACTAAATTTAAAATTCACTCTGAGTCATATAATGACATGACAAGACTCATATAATTTTATGGTCTTTTAAAAGAATAATTTTAACGGACAGTAAAACTTCATATACTCAAGACCTCATTAACTTTCAGACAAGCCTGAAAATTTTGGTTATGACTCAGGACTTCAATGTTTAAGGTATAGTATACGATTTGGACCTGTTGTGAATCCAAGTTTTTCATCACTTTGCTTCAATTTTAGCTATTGACATTGATAATACATGTATAACATTAAGAAAGTAAAACTGATTTTCTTAAATTTTTTTTCTGTAATCTGAGCTTTAGTGATTCACACATGACCTTCCTTGCATTCAAGTCAGCAGGATTTGGGGTAATAAAATCTGTCATAACAGTTCAGTGAGCTGTAAAAGTACACGAACTTCTTTAATGTAATTCTATGTTTTGTTTTAAATATTAGACTCATATTTTATAAATTATAATTGTACTTGTTACTATGAACTGTAAATATTTATTGCATTGAAAATGTGCTCTGTATTAAATAACTCAGAACAAGTTCCAGGTGTACTTAGTGTAAATAATGTCATGGCTTGCCTTTGCCTAGACTCCTTGGACAAATGAATTATTTATAAGAAATTCACACTATGAATTATGCAGATTGCTTTACATGTGCAAACTTAACTGTGTGACCATGGAAAACACTGTGTATTAAATGTGCTCTTTGATTGAATTGTTGTTTTTCAAGAAATGCTTCCGATGCTTCTGTCACATTGTATGTAGTCTGTATGACATTAAGTCAAATCCAGTGTCATAAGCTGAATGGGCAAGTGGTAGAAGATAAGAAATGAGTTTTATTTCTTAATATAATAAAGCATAATTTATGAAATGGACAGATGCATGTATCCAATGTTCAATAAAAAAAAATGTTGTGTGAATGCAGTCTGTGACTCTGTGCCCCGAAGTTCCTTAGTTCCTTGAGTCATCTACATCAGAATCAGCCACGCTGCTTGTTGCAAAGTACACATTCCCTGATCCCCTATTGACTTGGAACATCTGGGAGTGTGGCCTAAAAAATCTGCATTTTAAAATAAGCACCCTAGGTGATTCCTCAGAAGTAGAGTTTTGTTTTGTTTTATTACACTTTTAAAATATGTGTTTACCTTTTGAAAGAGTAAGCCATTCTCATGGTTTAAAATCAAAAGCATAGAAAGTTATCCAGCAAAAAGTTATTCAGCTACCACTGTCCCCTGTCCTCACAGTTCTCGGCACCCGTCACTGCTCCACTCCAATGGGTGACAATTGTTATGTTCTTATTAGTTTCTTACATGTATATACTACTGGACAGTTTTTACACATATGCACATAAATACAAATAAGTGTTTTTCTGCATCCCACCACTATTTTACAGAAATGGTAGCATATACATTGTTTTGCCCCTTGTTTATTTCACTACACACCATATCTTGGAGATCTTTCCACATCAGTATACGGTAGTCCTCCCTTATCTGTGGTTTCACTTTCTGGGCTGTCAGTTGCCCGTGGTCAACCATGGTCCAAAAATAAGGGAGTCCAGTACAATAAGATATTTTGAGAGAGAAAGACCACATTCAACAACATACTGTAATAACTTTTATTACAGTATATCATTATAATTGTTCTTATTAGTTATTGTTAATCTTTTATTGTGTCTAATTTATAAATTAAACTTTATCATAGGTATGTATGTAAAGGGAAAAAATAGTACATACAGGGTTTGGTGCTATCCCGAGTTTTAGGCACCCACTGGGGGTCTTGAAACATATCCCTGACAGATAAGGGGGGACTACTGTATAAAGTGCTTCCTCATTCTTTCTTATACCTGCATGTTATCACTTAATTTATTTACCCCGTCCCCCATTGTATTAGTCTGTTTCTGTTGCTTATAACAAAATACCTGGAACTAGGTAATTTGTAAGAAAACAAAATTTATTGCTTACAGTTTTGGAGGCTGAGAAGTCCAAAATCCAGGGAACACATCTGGTGAGGTGACTCTACAGCAATGCAGAGTGTCACATGGTGAGAATGGCAGAGCAGAGAGAATCTAACTTCCTCACTCCTTTTAAAGCCCTTAGAACCACACCCATGACCACCATCATTAATCCATTTTCTAGGGCATGGTCCTTACAATCTAATCACCTCTTCAAGGACCCACATTTCAACTATCACAATAGCATTTCCTACCTTCTTAAGACTGTCACAGTAGGGGTACTTTTGGGGGGACATTTAATCCAAGGTATCCACTGATGAACATTTAGGTTGTTTTCAATATTTTATTATCAAGCATGTTGCGATGAATAACATACATAATTTCATGCATAAGCAAGTTGTTGTAGAACAAATTCCTAAATGTGGCATTGCAGAAACCAAGAGTATATGCCTTTATAATTGTCACAGTTATTCCAAATTGCTCTCTTTAGGATTTGAATACTAAAGTTTGAGAGCCCCTGCTTTCTGGGATAATTCTAGGCATCAAAAAGCAGGAAAGCTCTTAAAATTATGAATCAAAGTGAGGATATCTAGCTGAAAGTTCCAGCTGTTTAGCCTACTGCCTAGTTGAAGCCAACTCTTCTTTCTTTTCATCCAGGAAACTGCTTATTATGAAGAAATGGTAATAGACTCTAAGGTTGGATTTTCCAAAGACAGAAAGAACAGTTGGCATTTAATTCATGAATTGTTTTATCCATTCCTGTAGGGCCAATTTTCTGAAGGCAAATTCTTCCTGCCTTCATCACCAATCCCACTTAAATGAAGTGTATGAAATGACTTAGCCAGTGATCAAGTCTTTGGGAATATTTAAAATATTCAACAGCAAACATAAGGCAGCATGAGAAGTGCCACAGTCACAAAGTTGTAAATAAAGGAGGCCGACAGGAAAAAAATGACACAGTTCTGGTGGATGCAAATAGGGGCTCTTCAAGCTCCCTGCACTTCAGGTGAGAACAGGTAACACCAGGGGTGCCTACCAGATGCAGCCTACAAATTCCTTGAGGGGCACACTGACAGCCATGCCAAGGGAGCACCCGAGTGTGGGGCTATATGCAGCCACCACCATAGGGCCATCTTGAGAGAAGGTCCTCTGCTCCGGAGATATGTCACCATTTCCCCTGCCATGCACCCCACCCTCTTGATGTGTGGCACGTATAACTCATGATTAAATTATAAATGCCTTCTGAAAATGTCAACCTTTAAATAGCTAAAGGTGATCATAATTGTGCCTGAAGCAAATCCTGTTTCTCTAGCTTTCCTGGATTAGATGGGAAGATGGACAGACTAAAATCTTTGAGATATTCAGGCCATAAAAGGCCAAATTGACAGTTAAGGTTGGTCTGTGTTAATTGCTCAGAGCTCCAACCAAAGCCCAGGTGATTTTTCTTATTAGAAATTCTAGACTTTGTAAAGCATGCTGCCTACTATGTCGGAAAACAAAGCTTTATTAATACCTAGATTGCAATATAGAGAATTTAATATTCTCTTAGAAGTACAGATTATTGGAGTTGGAAGATATCCCAGAGAATGCCCAGATACACCCCCTCATTTCACAAATGAGGAAGCTAAAGGAAAGTGTCATGATTTGTCTTCACACGTCATCAGTTTGGGAAAATGAAAACTAAATGGCTTGGAAATGATGCGGGTTAAGTGAGCAGAGATTCGTCAGTCCCTTCTGCTACAGGGAGGACACATCCATGCAGGACTATGTTGTCACATGCTAGACACCCTTCCTGTTCATTGAGCTCAAAATTTATAAACAATGGCTTCTATTACAAAAAAGAGATAGAATAACATCTTGCAAAAAAAAAATGACACAAAAGCAAGACTCTGCCCTTGCATATGGACTGGATTGTGTTCAATATTATAAAAACGAATTTTTAAAAGCACACCACCACCCCCTTCTGAGAGCTGAAGTCAGGGAGGTCAAGTACTTTCTTCAGAGCGCACATCAACTTTGAGGCCTCTCCAGTGCATTTTCCAGTGTCCCTTCCCACCTTCTGTGACAGTCCAGTGCTCCTCTGTGCCTCTCAGAGGGACTGGACTTGCTCTGACTCACCAGTGTGCTCTTTGCTAGAACAGTCTATGTTGGTATGTCCACAGCTGGGGAGTTGCCCAGGACACTGCTACTTAAAGTATGGTCCGTGGGCCAGCAATGTTGGCATCACCTGGTTAAAAATGCAAACTCTCATGCCCTGCCTCAGATCTACTGCATCAGAATCTGCTTTTTAACAGATTCCCAAATGATTCCTGAGCATATTAAATTTGTGACCACTGACAGAGGACATCACGTACTGTGAAGAAATTTACATTGGGCCTGGTACTTTCTCTATGCCATCTAGTGATGTCTACACATTTCCCAACACATTCTAGGTTGACGGCCTTAGAATCCTTTTCCTGGGTGGTCCATGTTCACCACCTTCACCATGTACTCAAACTCTGTCCATAGAGAGTGGCAGAGTTCTCTAGTGTCCCTCTTCTCCAAGAATTGTCAGTACATGAGTACTTGCTTGGATCAGCCCAGAGTCATGTTAAGACTCACCACACAATTGGTTACTTTTCCTCTCCTGTGGTATATAAATGAGGTCAACCAACAAATAGCTGTTGTCCGTTGTCCATTGTACTCAAGTCATGCCTTGCCCAGAAAGGCTCATTTCACCTGGTAGCAACTAATGGTACACGCCATGCTTCCCAAGTTCCCAAGAGAAATTTTTGTCCAAAAACAAAAACAAAAACAAAAAACAACTGTATCTGCTTGTTGCTTAATTTTTTTCCCCAAAGAACTGAGAGCCATGAGCCTATTAAGCCCATCAAAGGAGGTATTGGGATTCTGATTAGATGTTGTTGCCCCGATTTTACCTAAGTCACAAGAGATTGTTAAAAGGTCCAGTGTACCTGCCCTCACAGAAGCAGAATCCTGACTGCAGACAAAACCATCTTTGCTGTCCCTTTAAAGCAGGAGAGTGCAGTTCCGCTTGAACAAACAAAAAGGGAAATATCTCACAAGCCAAGGGCTAAAACCAGTTGGGTCCTATCTGAATACTGTGAAGAGAACAATAGGTCTTGTAGTGTCTTGAAATTTCTGCCTTGCTGCATTTATTTTTGGCCTTGTTGCATATTTTAAGGTGACATAGAAATCACTCCAAATTGTGCAGATGCCTAATAATAAAGGCCAGCCCCACTTTGATGCCAACCGCTCACGTTCAAAACCAAAATTACTCTCTCTCAGACCCTTCACTTGTTTTTGTGTCCCTTTTGCCTTCTAATGGCTGTCAAAACTCCCTCAATTGTCTAAACTCTAAATATTACCATCATCTCTGGCTCCTTCCACTCAGATCACTCACAATCAATTAGTTCCCAAAGTCTGTAAATGTCCCTTCAAAATCTGCTGCTCGTCCAACTGCCCAAGTGCCTCTCTGTGGCCTCAACTTCTCCTCCAGGATCCCATATTTCTCCATGATCCAGAAAGTAAAGGGCTAATCCCCCAGAGCAGGGACCTCAGGACTGAATAGTGGAAGCCTCTCTGCTGGACTGGTGTCCATGCCATGCCCAAGTTGCTGTAATTTTGACCCTCACTTCTGAATCTACCTAGATAAGATATACTCCTGGTTTTGCTTAAAGTCTTGCAAATATCTCCCAACAGGCTCTAATTTTCATTTATTCTTCATATTTTTTCTAGATTATACTTCCTTATATACACCTCTGATCATGCTGCTCTCATGCCCACATTCTGTCATTTTCACCTTTTCCTAAGACAAAATCCAATTTCCCTGGCTTGTATGTTGACTCCTTCCTTCTCAAGTGTACCTCCCACTGCACTATCCCTTCCACCTGCACCTGGAGATTCCCTCCATTTATACCTTGCTCCTAATTATTCCCTGACACTTCCTTGACCCAGTGTTTCTCAATATTGGCTGCGCTCAGAATCACCTGGGAAGCTTTAAAAAACCCTAATGCTTGGCTCTGCCTCTGAACAGTTGAGTCAGAATCTCTAGGAGGGGGGACCCAGGCATCCCTATGCCAAAGCTCCCCAAGTGATTGCAATGAGCAGACAGAGATGATGACCACCTCACCTGAAATGTCCTCTTGTCTCTCAGCTGGCCTGAATCTAACCCATTTCTCAATGCTCAGCTTCAATGTTCTCTCTCCATGGAGCCCTCCTGCTGCCCAGTGCTTGCACAGCACTTTTTTCTGTATGGCTCCTATCTTTTATCACATCCTGCTCTGAATTATATCTACTTGTGTAAATGCTGGTCTCTCCCACTAGATCAGGGATTGGCAAACATTTTCTGCTAGGGCCAGAGAGTAAATATTTTAGGCATTGAGGGATGTATAGTCTCTGTCACGACCACTCAATTCTACTGTTGCAGCATGAAAGCAGTTGTAGATAATATGTAAACAAATGAGTGTGGCTGTGTTCTAATAAATCCATATTTGCAAAAACAAATGGGTTAGATTTGGCCTGAAAGCCTTAGTTAGCTGACCCTTGCATGAGACTAATATAGCTTTTTAGGGGCAGGAACCTTTTTTTTTTCTTTTTAAATCTATCTTTCTTTGTTTCTCTTTTTTTTTTTTTTTTTGGGGGGGGAGCATCCCTAGTGTCTATTACAGTGCCAGAACCAATGAACAAAAACCACACAATTCCCTTTCTGGAGCTCTATGTGGTCCGTTTCTCATAACCACACCCTAGAGCATGAGTAGCCAAAGCAAGGCAAGGAAGAGTCAGAGTTCATCAATTCTGCCTTTTAGGCAAATACTAATATTTATCTTACTTATCATTCTCAACAGAACTCTCAAACAAACAACTGCCCTTTGTGGTTCACAGAGTCACTCAACAGTGAAAATGCATTCCCATGCCAGGACTACTTTTCCAACTGTATAGGGACTCCCTTCCACCATGTTGTGGGTGGGTGAGCTTCTTGAGAAGGTTAATGAGCTGCAAGCATCTGCATAAAGGTCAGTGTTTGTAAGAGGCAGCTGTCCAATTGCAAACCCAAACTGTCGGAAAGTACGCTGACTAGTAGCACCAACTAATGTTGATATAATCCACCATTATTAAAAAAGTACGCCCACTCCAGACAAGAGGGAAAGAAACCACAGCCTTCTGGATTGGTTCTGAGAGCTTTGTAATGTACTTCACTGTGATGTACGTTTCTAATGTGATGTACATTTCTAATGCGATGTACATTAATGCACATCACTGTGAGTACAAGAACCTCACTTGTCACAGAGGCTCATTTTAACCAGGAAATATGCTGGGGAAAGCCATGGAACTACAAAATAAAATTTCTCATCAACAATCCCCAATATTTTTTATTTAAAATTAAACTACTGCCACACTGTCCCACTCTTCCCAGCCTGAGACAGACTGTGTGTCTCTTAATTCACTTTTCTTGTCCCTACTCCAAATTGTTGCTCAGGCAATAAGAAGAAAGACACTATGAACACACTACTGCTTTGGAAAACATAGCCAGAGCAAAAGGAATACCAAAATAAAGGAGAGACATGAATGATGAAAAGATACAGTATTCAGTGACCATGTGATCATCTACATACCTGATGTTAGATTACTTGAAAAGATCAGGGGCTCGCAAAGTCATGTGGCTCCGCCCCTTCCCTGTAAAAAGTCAATTAGAACCAAAGTTACATCAGAGGCTAAGTCTGTCTGTTGAAGGACAGGAATAGGTCAGCTGGCTTTATCTTTGATAGCTGTGGCATTGTGATATTTATCTATTGATTTTTGTCCACAGTTACTGGCTCACGTTGTTCTCTAACCTTTTTCTGCCCTCCTTTTACCTGTTCTTTTTATCTCCCTGAGGCAGGAAATTCTCTGACCTACCTTGTCTGATGGTAGGTCATAAGACCCCCATTTCAGGAGGGTCCCTGCCCATGCCTGGGAGGAAGGAATGCTGCACAGAGTAGCCAAGGAGAACCTGAACGAACAGGCCGTGCTGGGTTTCCCCACCCAAGCTGTTAGTGTTAGATCAGACCCTCTTTGTCCAATCACATTTCTACACAGTGGTCCATGCTTCAGTCATGCCTACGTAATGAACCTCCCATAAAAACCCAAGAGCACAGGGTTTGGAGAGCTTCTTGATAGCTGCACACAAGGAGGTTCCTAGAGAGTGGCGCCCAGGGAGGGCATGGAAGCTCTGCGCCCCACCCCCCATACCTCGCCGTATGCAACTCTTCGTCTGTAACCTTTGTAATATCCTTTATAGTGAACCGGTAAACGTAAGTACATGTTTCTATGAGTTCTGTGAGCTGCTCAAGCAAATTAGTCAAACCCAGGGAAGGGGTTGTGGGAACCCTGTTTTATAGCTGGTTGGTCAGAAGTTCCAGAGGCCTGGACTTCCGACTGGCATCTGAAGTGGGGGGCAGTCTTAGGGACTGAGCCCTCACCCTGTGGGATCTGATGCTATCTCCAGGTAGATAACATCAGAGTTAAATTGGAGGATAACCAGCTAGTGTGCGCTGAAGAATTTCTGGCTTGCTTGCTAGTGGGGAGAAATCCTCACACATCTGGTGACAGAAGTCGGTCTTCTGTGGTGTTGTTTGTTGTTGAGTAACAGCATAGAGGGAAAAACAGTACAGTGTGTGTTTTTCCCACTCTAACACAACAGCCTGCCACCTGTCCTTGGCCCCCGGCCTTGAGCTACAGCGTCCCCATCTCCTATCACTCCTGGACCAAGGAACCATTCTCTGCAAGATTTGCAGTCAGGAAACTGCTCGAGAGTTTGCAGGGATGTGGCATTTCCCAGGAAGTCTTTAAGCAAGGAAACATGAGCCAAGCTGTAGGTGGACTGGGGAGACCAACATTCCAGAATATAGGGGGCCCCAAAGAGACCAGTCCGTGCCTGCTCTCAGACTTTGATGGCCACAAGCAGGGCTGTGAGACTGAGCGTCCCCACAGTTATCCTTCAGGTTCTCAGGAACAAAAGAGACTTCCTCTAAGGAGAACAACCTCAGGTTAGTAGAGGAAGGACTGTGAGTGTCCAATTGATATCAAGGTGACGACCCTGAATGAAGAATGAGGGAAAGACCCAGCCAGATCAGTGGGGTCCCATAGAGTCCCACCCTGGCTATCAGCCCTTGGAGGTCTGGAAGTCATCGTGGTCCCGGAAAGGTGAAGACCTTGATCTGAGGGGAGCAGCTCAGTCCACTGAGGTTTCAAGACTAGTCAGTTTCAAAGTGAGGAATTTTAGGGAGGTATAAGGGAACCACCCACATGAGAACAGATGAGGCACCACAAAGTCCCCAGCACCTCACTCACCACCTCTCCTGTAACCCAGGAGGTCCAGGCAGAGTGGTCAGGTTGAGAAGACCCTCATTTTGCCTGAAAGGTAGCAAGGGGAGGCGCGCCTTGGCCTAGTGGGGGCAGCCCCAGTTCGGTAGAGAGTGGAGATCCAGGAACCAAGAAGAGTCCAGGTGAAGACATAGTGATAGGAGGAAACTGCCATCAGCAAAGACAGTCACACATTCTTGGTGCTTTGTTCTTAGTCCTTGGCCAAGCAGAGCACTCAGTTCAAGATCCCCTCATTCCTGCCTGGAGGGTCAAAGCAGGAGAGTGACTCTGTCTGAAGGGAGCAGCCCCCACTTCTACTGAAGGAGGAGACCTGAGTCCTAACTGGAGTCTGGGTGAGGACCTTGAGGACTAATGAGAGGACCTGTCCCCAAAAGAGGAAGCCGACCAGAGCCCACCCCTCCTGTCAGGACTGGAGGCCCCAGGCAGGGGTAGCCAGATGGAGTGTGCTCTGAATTCCCTGTCTAGGGAGGCAGGAGGGTGGGATAATGGTGGTCTCAGTTCGGAATAGGGAGAAGTCGCAGGCTCAGATTGATAACTGGGAGGCTCCGCATAGTCTTGGCCGATGTGGCTAACTCTGACTTCTGCCTTGGAAGTTTCCCAAAGGTGAGGACCTTGGTCTGAGGGGCACGACTTCCGGTCAGTGGAGGGTGGAATTTCAGAACTGGTCAGGAATCAAGCTGAGGATCCTGAATGCGGACTGAAGGGACTGCCCTGCCCTTAACCAAGGGGATTGTCTCTCAGTGCTCTCCACCCCCCAGCCGCCCACCCCCCCAGCCTTGGGAGGCCCTCACAGAGCTGTGGTGGTGATTTCTGCCTGAAGGGTTCCAGGGAGAGGAGGGCTTGGTCTAAGGGGTGGCCCCAATTCTGCAGAGGGAAGGAGACCTAGGTCCTAGCAGGAGTGAAGACCCTGAATGCTAATAAAGGGACCTCTCCCCAAAACAGGGGGCAGACAGAGGGCCGACCAGAGCCTGGCTTCTTCTGCAGTCAGGACGGGGAGGCCCCCGGCAGGTGTAGCAAGATGTGGTGTGTTCTTTCTAATGACTCTGGGAAGTGAGGACCTTGGCCTGGGCCTGGCTGACTCAGGTCAGTGGACTGAGGAGTTGAAGGTCCTACCCTGAGCCAAGGTTAGAAGCCTGGTCACCACCAGAAACAGTGGGGTCCCATAGAGTCCCATGCCCGCTCTTAGGCCTTATAGGCCCTAAACAGCCTCTAGAGGACATGGCTTACCCTGAACTTCCAACTCTTCAGGTACCATTGAAGCAAGGATGTTGTTGTGAAGGATGTAGTCTCAGGTCAGCCGAGGATGGAGTCCCAGGACTGATCAGGTATCAAGGTGAAGGTCTTCAGTTAGGAAATGGGGACCACTCAGCCCCCAGTGGAGAGGGGTGCACCGAGCCCCAGCCCTGAGGTTAGAGCTGACAGGCTCAAGTGCCCTGGACTTCAACCTGCAGGGTTTCAATAGATGAGGACCTTGGATTAAGGACTAGATGCCCCAGGTGAGCAGAGAGAGGAGCCCAGGCTGTGCTGGGATTGAAGGTAAAAATCCTGTATGAGGAATGAGGAAAACAACCACTGCAGAATAAAGGAGGCCACATAAAGTCTTTTCCTGACTGCAGCTGTCAGGATGAGGTGACCCCTCATTTCCTGAAGGGAGATGCATTCGTTGCACTAATGGGGGAGGTCCCATTCACCAGAGGGAGGAGACTTAGTCCCTAACAGGGGTCAAGGTAAGAACATTGAGTGAGATGAGGGAACCCCTCCCAGAAAGAAGTGGGCCACACGGAGCCCCACCCCTAGTGTCACACCCAGGAGACCCGCGCATGTTGACATTTCCTCCCAAGGCACCTCAGGGAGGTAAAAAACCTGTTAAAGGGGACAGCCTCAAGTCATTTGATGAAGGGTTTTAAGTTCTTGCCAGGAGGCAAGGAGAGGACTGTGAGGACGGAGGGCAGCACCCACCTCATAGCTGTGGGGCCAATGCAGGGTACGTCCACTACTTTCAGCCTTGGGATACCATGAGCGGTCGTGGCCAGCTGAGGTGACCATCAATTCTTCCTAGGGGAGTTTCCAAATTGAGGGCTTGGTATGAGGAAACAGGCCTCAGATCAAGACAGGGATGTTTTCCAGGTCATGACAGGAGTCAGGGTGAGGACCCTTAGTGAGGACTGAGGAGCACTCCCACCCAGAACAGGGGGGCACCACGGAATCCTATTTCCTTCTCAGCCCTGGGAAACCCCAGGAGAGGTAATCAGATATGGTGCCCCTCACTTCTAGCCTTGGGGACTCAGGGTGGCAAGGGCCTTGGTCTGAGGCTGGAGGACTCTGGTGGGCTAAGGGACAAGTCCCAGGTCCTGCCTTAGTGAGGACTAACAAGGCCACCAACCCCAGAACATCAGAAGCTCTGAGAATCCAGACCCTGCTACCAATCCAGGGAGGCCATGAACAGGGGTGGCTGGGGGTGACTCATGCTTTCTTTCACTTTGGGGATCTCAAGGAAGGTGAGGACCTTCACCTGAAGGGAGGGGTTTCAGATGAGCAGAGGGTGATTTACAGGTTGGGCCAGGAGTCACAGAGAGGACCCTAAAGAGTGTGGGGATGACTAACCCCATACAGCAGGAGCATCTCAGAATCCCTTCCTATTTCAGCCCTGAGAGGCCCCAGGCATAGATGTCAGGCAGAGGCTCCCCTCAGTTCCTCCTCAGGGGAAACAGAGAAGTGAGGGTCCTGGTCTGAGAAGAGTGGACCCAGGCAAGGCTGGCAGGCTGCAGCCCGAGGCACTCTAACTTCCTCTGCAGGATCCACAGGGGAGAGGCTGAGCAGGACAGCAGGACCCCTATGAGGTCCTATAGCAGTGCCCGCAAGGACAAGTGCACAGGGGTCTTCTTAGAACCAGGGTGGTATCTCCCTGCTGAAGGGGCTCACATTCTTTCATCCTCCTCCTCCAGGTGCTTACGCCCTGTGCCCTCCTCCACACTCCTGCCTGCTGCCCCTGAGCACAGTCATCATGCCTCGTGGTCAGAAGAGTAAGCTCCGTGCCCGTGAGAAACGCCGCAAGGCTCGAAGGGAGGGCCAAGATCTCGGGGGTGCTCAGGCCACTGTAGCAGAGGAAGAAGACTCCCCAGCCTCCCTCTCTCCTGTTTCTGAGAGTGCTTCCGAGAGCCTTCTGGCTACAGGCATTCCCCAGGAGACTCAGAGAGCCCGATCCACCAGCCCTCCTGCTTTAGCTATTTCAAGGCCAAGTTCAGATGAAGGTGCCAAGAGCCAAGAGGCGGAAAGTCCAAGCTCCTCCCATGGGCTGCCCTCCTCTGAGAGCACAGGAAGAGATCCTCTGACCAGGAAGGTGGGCGCGTTGATGCAGTTCCTGCTGTACAAGTATAAAATGAAAGAGCCCATTAAGAAGGCAGACATGCTGAAGATTGTCAGAAAGAAGTACAGGGAGCACTTCCCTGAGATCCTCCGGAGAGCCACTGAGCACATGGAGCTAGTCTTTGGCCTTGATCTTAAGGAAGTCAGCTCTAGTGGTCACTCTTATACCCTTGTCAGCAAACTGGCTCTTCCCAATGAAGGAAGATTGAGCGATGGCGAGGGCTTTCCCAAGAATGGGCTCCTGATGCCTCTCCTGGCTGTGATCTTCATGAATGGTAACCGTGCCACTGAAGAGGAGATGTGGGAATTCCTGAATGTGTTGGGAGTATATGATGGTAGAAGGCACTTCATCTTTGGGGAGCCCCGGAAGCTCATCACTGAAGATCTGGTGCAGGAAAAGTACCTGGAGTACCAGCAGGTACCCAACAGTGATCCTCCACGCTACGAATTCTTGTGGGGTCCAAGGGCCCGTGCTGAAACCAGCAAGATGGAAATCCTGGAGTTTTTGGCCAAGGCCAATGATACTGTTCCCAGTACCTTCCAGTCCCAGTATGAGGAGGCTTTGAGAGATGAGGAAGAGCGAGCCCAAGTTAGAGTTGCAGCCAGGGCTGGCACTACTGTCCCAGCCAGTGCCCGCTCCAGGGCCATGTCCAGCAGTTCCTCCCGGCCCTAGTGATGTGTGAGGCAGTTTTCACTTTGAGGCTGAAAAGGGCTGTCAGCCTTCTAAGTGGCCGGGGATGAGGTGGGGCTGGAGATAGCACAATGTATATCTTCATTGTGCTCCTGTTATTCATAAGTAACTCGTAGGTTTATCTTTTTTTTCTATTTTTTCCAATGCATTTATTTGAAAGAGATTTATTTAGATTCAGAATCTAAGTTCATGAATGACATGGATCACACAATTATTGCCATTTATCAAGTTTAAAATGCAAAAGAACACCACAGTGAAATAGTTGGGGTGATGAGATGATGGAAAAAAAAATAAAAGGTAGTCTATTCTTGGTTTTTGTTATTCCTGCTAGTCTTTTCTTTTGGTAAAATTAAAAGATATATACCTGGATTTGCTTAGCTTGTTCAAGAATATGGAAGAAATTCAATTATCATAAATGAGAACTCTTGTTCACTGGCTCTTTTTTACTCCAGACATGAATTGAGTATCTGCTCTTTGAAAGGCTTCATGCTAGTTTCCAGGGATGTGAAGACAGAGGAGACCCAGCCCCTGCCGATAACATTTTAGAGCCCAAGAGCAGGTGTCACATAAGGAACATGGCGATATGCACTGTAAAACCTAAAGGACAATAAAAAGAGGGGATCAGGAGAGAGAAGATTCTAGATAGGAGCAGCCCAGTATGTATGCCCTGGGACAAAGCATGTTGGGAGCTTGGGAAACTGCCAGTCCCTCAGTGGGAGGGAATTTGAAGTTAGCCTGCATCCAGGACTGGACGAGGCTGTTGAAATGGTGAGCAGGGACAAGACCCTCAGATACTGGGTCTCAGAGTGGAGAGACTATGTCTACAGAGAAAAACTGCTCCTCACAGTTCCTTAGGGGTGTGGTAAACCAGACAGCAATCCCCACCTGGGGCAGGACTGGAATAACTCCTGCACTCTGGCCCCGTGCAGGTGAACACGGTGCAGTAGGTAGGTGTTCTGTGCACTTCGTGTCTGGGAGTTTCTGAGAATAGGGGTGATATGCCCTTGAGGTGGGATGCCCAGCAGCCACAGGGCTGACCCTCTTTGCCCTAGCCTAGGGGAGCCAGACTGCTCCATTAAAAGGGAGCCCAAATTAGGTATTCTTCTGTATAATACAGCAAACTCTAAACTGGATTGAGATTTTTTTTGGTGGTGGTGAAATGAGTGAAAATTGGGATGAGTTAAATGCAAGGACAGCAGGGAGGAGGGAAGTTGTTGGTCCTTTGTACATCTTCTAGGAGCTTCGTGGTGCATCTAACCGGGGAAGTCTACTTCACACCCACATCAAGTGACTAATCATCTAATGGAGAATTATTACTTAGTTTTATTTACTAAGCAGCATTTCAGCTGATTTGGTTTTCTTTGTCCTAGAACATTGCATGTTCTCTGACATCTCCAGGATTAAAAAAAAAAAAAAAATCCCATCATGGTGTGTGGTAGTGTCTAGGGTCAAAACAATCATGGTAATAACTGCCATTTAAAAAAAAATTCTCAGGGGAAGGAGGAGAGAGAGGGGAAAGAGGAGAGATTGGATAAGGGGCATAAAGAATAAGTATGATTTGTAACAATGAATATGCTAATTTAAAAAAATAAAATTTCTTTTTAATTAAAAAAAACAATTCAATACTTGCCAGGCACTGTTCTGGGTCCACAGCATACATTCAATGCACCCATCAATCCTAGAAAACAGGGCTTATCAGACCTGTTTCACAGATGAAGAACCTGAGGCTCATAGAGCTTGCCAATGTGGCCGAGTTCATACTGCTGGTGAGTGTTCACACTGCTGGTACTAGACCCATTGTCTGAATCCACCTAAAGCCCACACTAACCCCACTCCTGCCAGCCTGAGGCAAATCTCATGTGACAAAATTTACATTTCTTTTCACTACTCCAAGTTGTATCTCAGGCAATAAAAAGAGATCTCTGTGCACAAACTATGGGTTTGGAATACATAGCCAGAGTGACAGGAATGTAAAAATAAGTGGGTGGTATGAATAAGGAAAATATTCAGCAACAATATGATAATCTACATAGGCAATGTTGGCTCACCTCAAAAGATCAGGGGCTCACTCAGTGATCCTGCTCTGACCCTTCCCTGTAGAAAATCAATCTGCTAGAACCGAAGTGACTTCAGAGGCTAAGTCTGGCTGGTGAAGGTAAAAAAAATAGATCAGCTGGCTTTATCCCTGTCAGCCCATCACCTGTCCTGGGCCCCCGTCCAGGTCGCATACTGTCCCGCCCCTGGTCATAGTCCTGGGAGGCCCCATACAGCCTTGGCTCATCCTGACTTTTGCCTTGGAAGTTTCAGGAAGGTGAAGACGCTGGTCTGAGGGCCGTGGGCTCAGGAAAGTGAAGGATGGAATTCCAGGACTGGTCAGGTATCTGGATGAGGATCCTAAATGTGGACCGACAGGACCACTCTGCCCATAATTAAAGGGACCGCACAGTGTCCCACCCCTGCTCTCAACCCTGGGACAGCAGACAGAGCTATGTCACTGACTTTTGCCCGATGGGTCTCAGGGAAGGGAGGGCCTTGGTCTAAGGGTTCTACAGGTGAAGGGGACCTGGGCCCTAACCTTAATCCAAGTAAGAAGCCCAAGTGCTAACCAGGGGACCTTTCTCCAAAAGTCGGGGGTGTGTGGCACGGGCAGTGCCTGGGCCCTGTTGTCAGTACTGGGACCCCCAGGCAGGGGTAGCCAAATGTGGTATGCCCTAAATTCCCCCTCTAAGGGGGCAGGGAGGTGAGAGAGCCTTGTTCAGAGGTTTTTGGACTCAGGTCAGTAGAGGGACCTCCAATAAGCCCAGGACAGAGCATATTCCCACTGGGCTGTCAGCACTGGTTGATCCCTGGCAGGGGTGGTGGGCTGAGGTGCCCCTTCTCTTCCTTTTAGGGGACCCCAGGGAGATGAGGGCCAGGTTTGAGGCATGAATTTTGGCACAGCAGAGGGAAGGGTCTCAGACCCTGTCAACAGTTGATATAATTGTGCTGAATGTGAACAAAGAGGCTCCCTACCCCAGAAGAGTCCCCACTGCCACCTCTTGCTGTCACCTTAGGCAACCCCAGGCAAGGCTGCAGGCTGCAGCTTAAAGTGCACTCTGACTTCCTCTACAGGGTCCTCAGGAATCAAGTGGACCAGAACAGGAGCCCTGTGGGTTCCTAGAGCAGTGCCCCCAAGGACACCTGCACGGGGGCCTTCTTAGAGCCACGGTGGTATCTCCCCGCTGAAGGAGCTCACACACTCTTGTCCTCCTCCTGCAGGTGTCTGCATCCCATGCCCTCCTGCCATGCTCCCGCCCGCTGTCCCTAAGCACAGTCATCATGCTTTGTGGTCAGAAGAGTTAAGTTCTGTACTCATGAGAAATGCCACCAGGCCTGAGGTGAGGGACAAGGTCTCAGGGGTGCTCAACCACTGTAGCAGAGGAAGAAGAGTCCCCAGCCTCCTCCTCTCCTGTTTTTGGGGGTGTTTCCCAGAGCAGTGCCAGGTCACATAGCACTCTCCAAGGGCCTCAGAGATCTCCATTCATTATCACCACTTTCTGTAGGTGTTTCACAGCCAGGATCTTAGGAAGGCTCAGGAGCAAAGATGAGGAAAGGACAAGTTCCTCCCAGGCCAGCATGAATACATTTGCATCAATATTCACTAGCATGAAGTCCCTTGAAGTCAGCTGTAAGGGTCCAGGTAAAGCAGACATGCGATGAAATGGCTTTTCTTTTCCAATGAGAGATAACTCATCACATCACTCATTAAATCAATCCAATAGGCACAAAAATGGCAAAGACAAGTGTACTTGATCAACATACCCATAGATGTGCAAGAAAGGACCAAATGAGAACTAAGAACTAAGGTTGGGAGTAGAACAGAGAAAGAAGAGTTTACTTCAAACAGAGGCCCTGGAGGGCCGGCCCGTGGCTCACTCAGTAGAGTGCGGTGCTGATAACACCAAGGCCACGGGTTCGGATCCTATATAGGGATGGCCGGTTTGCTCACTGGCTGAGCGTGGTGCTGACAAACAGAGGCCCTGGGATGTGTAGTGATGCCTCATTTTCCTGTTTACTGATAGGTTTGAGGGCCTTTGCATTAGTTCCTTGCCCCTTTGGATATATTCTTTCGTGAAATGTCTGTTTAAATTCTGTACTCATTCTTCCCTTAGGTTTTTTCTTCAGATGGATCTAATGTTTGTTAAACAACTCTTATGAGTTATTTATTTATGTATTTTTAAAATGTAGACACTCTATTTCAAATCTGCTTGGCCATTTTTCACAGTTTTTTTGTTCCCATATGTATTTTTTTAATTATCCAATATTTCTTTAAATATAGTAATCATTAGCTATTTTATATTCTGTGACTAACATGTGAAATCTTTGTAGGTCTGTTTCTTCTTGCTCTTATTTTTTTCTGCTAATTCTCACTAATGGTACCATATTTTCTTGCATTTTTCAGTATTTCTTTTGCTTATTGCTCGTATTCCTTAAAAATTTTACTTGCTGGAATCCTTGGAGACTTGGAATATAGGTCCTAGTGTAGAGAATTGGCTTTTGCTTCTGTCTGTCAGCTGTGGCCACTTACCAAACCTGTCTAAAATCACTAGATTGGGCTGAGCCCGTGGCGCACTCGGTAGCGTGCTGCGCTAGCAGCGCGGCGACGCTCCCGCCGCCGCGGGTTCAGATCCTATATAAGGATGACCGGTGCACTCCCTGGCTGAGCGCCGGTCACGAAAAAAAAAAAAAATAAAATAAAATAAAATAAAATAAAATAAAATAAAATAAAATCACTAGATTATTGGTTTCAGGTATCGAACAACCAAGAACTGTTAATTTGGGCTGCCAATGCTCTAAAGAGCCACCAGTGGTCACAATTTACTGAGGGCATCTCTTCCCTCTCTTCTCAGTGCAAATGTTCAGAGAGCAATTTTTATTTCAGTCCCCTGAGACTATAGCCCTTTGGGCTCCTAATGTTATGACTAGGACTTTCTTTTAGACTTTTCCCTTAGGCAGTCCCTGGCTTTCTTCTCCTGAAGAAGACACTGAAGTTCAAGTTCACATTGGTTAGGCCAGAACTCCCAATGTCAAAGCCTGCTTTGGTGCTGCACCTACCTCTCTGGGTTTACATCTTTACTCAATCTATTGCCTACATGTTCCTTTCTATCTTGCCAGATATCAGCGCTTTTAATAATTTTTAATCCAGTATTTTAAATTGTTTTCAGCAAGAGGGTCAATCTGGAAACGTTTCCTGCCCTATTACTAGAAACCAAAGTCCAAAGGCAATATTTCTGTATAACTATTTTGTAACTGGTTACTTTTGCATTTTAACACCTATCATGTAGTCGGTGAATATAATTAGCAATGCTCAGGCTTAAACTTATTTGTTTTTCTGGAGAAGCTAAGACTGAAACAAAGAACCTTATGCATTCTAGTACTTAAGAAAGGATGGCATTCTGTTTCATCCTGGCCCATCTCACATGGCAACATCACAGAATTGGCTTGGTCTCTAGAGAGCCCCTACCTCCTCTTTATTCTTGCTTCTAAACAAGATTAAACAGTATTCAGATTGTGCCCACCATGACTTAAGCCCTCTACTCGTGCAATTTCTTCTCCCCTCAACCCATTTCCAGGTATATCTGAATCCTTCATCATTTTTTTTTTCACCAGAGAAAAGGAAATGCACAGTGGTTCTCAACCAGGGGCGATTTTGTCCCTCCCTCCTCCCCTGGGCACATTGGCAATGTCAGGAGACATTTTTGATTGCCATGCTAGGGGTAGGGGTGCTACTGGGATCGAATGGGTACATGCCTGGGACACTGCTAAACAGTGTCCCACAACACAGAATTATTCAGCTCCAAATGTCTATAGTGCCAAGATTGGGATATGCTGGGAAGTGATGAGCCCAGAGGGTTTTGCCCAGGAGAGGATGACTTTCCCAAATAGTGTAGGTGGCAGAAAATATGGACTACATTATCAGCCAAATGCAATTCATTACCTCATTGAGGAAGGTCTAATTTTTAGGTCTCTCTCTAACGTAAAAACATCATCATTACATCAAACTTGCCTTATCTCTGGGATGAGAGAAACTTTTCACAGAAATAGTTAAACAGTACGTGTTTCATTCATTGCATAAAAACAGTCTTTGGGTGCATGTACACAGTGTGACTTAGTTAAATACAAGAGAAAAAAAGTCCCTATTTTCAGTTTCGTTTGTTTCCCACAACAGTAGAAAAATCACTACTTGTATATTGAGTGTTAAGACAAATCAGGGCAATTCAAGACAATTTAAACTCCTGCAAGAGGGGATTTGACCAATAGTCTCCTGGGAAAGCTATTTAGTAATTTAACTGAAATCTGATTATTAGAGTTGCTGAATCAATATGCAACACCAACAATATCAGTGGCTTCCATTCAAGACACTACTTTTCCTCAGAAAAAATAATTCACTAGCACGTGAGAAACAAAGAGATTCACCTCAAGATGATTCAGTTACATTTTAATATTGATGTTTAACTTTGACACAAAATGTATAAAATTTTGATGATTCTGTACCAAATAATATTGTACCAGCAGGTTTTCTGAGGTCATTAATGAGAAGAAGTGAAATAATTTTTACAAGAAAATCTGAATCAGTCAGGGTTCAGTCGGAGAAACAAAAACACGATGCATGATGTAGCATGCAGGATTTGTGGCAGGGATTAGCCCTTGTGCAATTGTGGGGATAGTGGAGCAGTCCATGCAAGGCTGTTGCTTTTGCATCTAGCGGTAAGCCAGAAGTAACTAGAAGTCAGCCAGACCAGAGTTGGATGTGAGCTAGGCATGGATGCAAGCAAAGGCAAACTGGAACCTGCATCTCTCACCCTCTCCAGCCTCAATACCAAGTGTAACTTTCAGGAGAAGTTGGCTTTGCCACAGCACTGCACACGCACTTGTCCCAGAAAACTCTAAAGAGGGAAGCTGTCAGGAGCTGGATGAGCTGTGTGTCCAGGTACTGCCTTGTGTTCACAAGGTGAGTCAGCAGATCGGTAACAACTTCCCGGGCTTTCTACAGCAGCATGGGAACATAGCTGCTGCTTCACTTCTGCCTTCTAAATCTCATGCAACTTTCCCTTGTGGCCAATCCTAATCTGAAACCACACAAGCAAGGGAATTATGGGAGGCACAGTACAAAGCCACCACAAGCAGACATCCTGCTTTCCAAAGGAAGAGCAAACTCTCATGGATAAGCATTCCCCACCATGAAATTAATGGATGACAATATGAGAGGCTGGCACTGACCTTGGGATTCAGAGAATAGAATTCCAGAAGATGATAAATAAAGATAAAATGACAAAGGGATCTTCTTCAGGGAACTCTCTATCCAAGAGGATGCGAACTGTGGAAGGGACCATGGGCATCATGTTTAAGGTGACAGCTAAAACTATGATTAGAACTGGGCAACAGTAGGGGCTGGAACCTAATTCCTGAGAGACTGTCATGTTTTATTCTACTTTATAAATGTGGGACCGTAAAAACTTGTTTGAAAGACTAAATAAGCCAGAGACTGGAAGATTAACAAATCAAAAGGAAAGGACATCTAATACTTTCCATAGAATCTGAGAAGGCATTTGATAAAATTCAACATTTATTCATGATTTAAAATGAACTATTAAAAAAACTATTAATAAAATAATAATTGATTAATTTACTTCCTTATCATGATAAACTATAACCAAAAGTCAGCATTATGATTTGTGGGAAAATACCAGGGGTGGTCTCCCCTGTAGGAATGAGGTGGGTGCCGCAGGCCTCAACCACCTTCCTTCCTCCTTCACCCACCCTATTTCCTTCCCCCTTCCCTTCTCTCCCTCCAACCCAAATGTTCCACAACAACTTAGAACGTAAAAACAGATGGAGCCAGGGACCGATCCCTCCTCCTGCAACCAGGCACGCTTTCACTGCCCTGGGGCCTGCCCAGGGTCCTGAGGTATGGATCCAGGACCAACCATTCCTCTTGCAATCAGGCAAGGAGCATGCCAAAATCACCACTTCCATGTGGGTGGCCTACCACAGCCACCACAGTAACCAAGGTTGCCACAAAAGCGGCTAGAAGCCACAACCACCATGCAGATGGCCCACCAACCACTCGAGTGCATTGACACAAGAAGAATCATCAGCAGAGACCAAAGAAGAGGATGTCTCTCTTCACAAAGCCCACTGCCGAGTGATAGAAGAAGCATCTGCTCTACGATAATAGTGGGGGACCTGAACACACCTCTCAGCATTGGACAGATTATCTAGGCAACAAATCAACAAAGTAACCATTACTCTTTCAGAAGGAGAGAAGAAATCTAGGGTTATCAGAGGTGGGAGGGAGAGGGGGATGGGGAGAGATTGGATGAGGATTATAAAGAGTAAGTATGATTTCTAATAACGTATATGCTAAGAATATTGATTAGGTCAACATACATTAACACTGAGCCCCCAAAATATGTACAATCAATTATGATTCAATAAAAAAAAGGAAACGTAACTTATGACTCCAAAATCCCAATTTGCTCTTTCTGAATATATACTAACATAATCATTCAATTTTAAAAAAAAGAAAAGAAAGAAAATGCCAGGAGCATTCCCATTAAAACCAGAACAGGACAAGGATAGTTTTTATTACTGTTATTATTTAACTGAAAAACAAACAAAAAACTGCAGCCAAAACAATTAGACAGGGAAATAAATAAAAAGGCATAAAAATTGGTAAGGAGGGGGTCAAGTTATTATTATTCATGGATAAAATGATTTTTTTTCTAGAGAACCTAAAAAAATGAATTTTAAAACTGTTACAAATGAGAGGGAATTTTAGAACATTTCTGGGTCAAAAATTAATATACAGAAAACAATAGATTTTATACAAATGAACAACAATCAACTACAACATGTACTGGAGAAGAACCTACTTACAATAGCCACAATGGCCAAAAGAAATTTTCAATGCCTGGATATAAACTTAATAAGAAAAGTACAAAATTTATATAAAGAAAATTTTACAAAAATCTTGAGGGGCAAAAGAAATATATACCAGATCCTTAGTATGACTCAATATTATAAAAATGTTGGTTCTTCCTAAATTAATATATAAATTTAATAAAATCCCAATAAAAATTTCATGTACCTTTGGGGAAAATATACAAGTTGAATCTAAAGTTTGTATGGAAAAATTAACAAGCAAGAAAATCCAGTAAAACTCTCAAATGTAAGTTATAAAGAGAGGACTAGCCCTATTGAACACTAAAACATTGTAAAAGTATAGTTATTAAAAGCAGTGCATGAGTATAGAGATCAATTAAACACATGAGAAATTTCAGAAGTAGATCTAAGTACACATGAGAATTTAGTTTATGATAACGATAGCATTTCAAATCAGTGTGGAAAAAATAGACTAACCAATAAAAGATGCTGGAACAACTGGGTTATATCTCTGAAAATGTATTTTGGTTCTTTAATTCATATCTCACAAATATAAATAAACATGAATGCATACTATTCAAATATAAATGAATGACATGCAACATGCATGTAAGTAAATAGCATGCAACTATAAATAAGTATGAACATGCACTAAAATTTAAATGCTGTATTAGTCCATTTTGTGTTGCTATAACAGAACTACCTGAGACTGGGTAATTTATAAGGAAAAGAGGTTTATTTGGCTTATGATTTTGGGACAACTGCATCTGGCATGGGCCTCAGGCTGCTTCTATTCGTGGCAGAAAGTGGTAGGCAGCTGGCGGGTACAGGCAGATCACATGGTGAGATGAAGGAGAGAGAGGAAGCAAGAGAGAGAAAGAGGGAGGTGCTGAGGTCTTTTTAAACAATCAGCTCTCTCAGTAACTAACAAAGCGAGAACTCACTCACTACCCCTCCTCCCCCAAGGAGAGCATTAGTCCATTCATTAGGGATCCGCCCCCATGACTCAATCAGTTTCCAAGACTGCCACATTGGAGATCAAATTTCCACATGAGTTTTGGAGGGGACAACACATCCGAACTCCATCAAATGCAAACCTTGATTTTATAAAAGTACTAGAAAAAACACAGAAACTTTTAAAAAAATAATGTATAGTGCATAAAGCCATTCTAAGTAATACACCACTTTAAAAAGATTAATAAATGTAAAAATATTTTCACAGCAAGAAAATGCCACAAGCAAAATCAACAGACAAAAGGATAATTCAACTTATGTAACACTCAAAGACTAATATCTCTAACATAAACTATCTTCTCAATGACAAGAACAAAAAGATAAAATTATTGTCAAAAAATGAACAAAGAATGTTGTATCAGTTATCTACTGCCACAATAATGCTGGGTAACAAACCATCCCCAAACTCAGTGGCATCCAAAAATTAGCGTTTATTTCACATTCTCAACTCTGCAAGTCCTCTGGGATGGATCTGCTTTAGGCTGCAGGTCTGGGAGTTGGCTGGGACAGCTCTGCTCTCTGCATTTAGAAGTCTTCTGGGAATAGTGGGCTCCTCGAAGCATATTATTCTCATGGTGTTGGCAACAGGGAAAGTCCAACCACATAGGCATGTTTTTAAGCCTTTGCTCATGTCACATCTGCTGAAGTTCTATTGGCCAAAGCAAGGTGCACAGACAACCCAACATCGATGGGGAGGGCAATCTCCTTCTGTTCTGCTAGGAAGGGGAGGGAAGTGAGTATTGGTTGAATGATAATCTATCACAGACACACAGTTCACAGAAAGCAAAAGCAAATGTCTTTTAAACATATGAAAAGGTGCTTAACCTGAGATAACATTTTCCACCTATCAGATTGGTAAAGATAAACACAGCTTGACAACACACTATGCTGGTGAGGATGTGGGGAAATGGGGATCTGTCATGAATATAAACCAATACTACTTCTAAGGAGAATAATTTTGCAGTTATTGTCAAAATTTACATACTGTTTGATCTAGGAATTCCAATTTTAGGAATTAACCCTGCAGATAAATTGACTCATGTTTAAAATAACAGTCCAGGGTTATTTATTGCTGAATTCATTGTTGAGATAGCGAAAGATTGGGAGGGTCCTATCAGGATGACTCAAACCCAGGTGACTTCCATGGAGTCTGCTCAGGTCATGGGAAAACTCAGATATTCTTGCTCCCAAAATGGGACTCCCAGTGCTACCCTCTCTTTCTCTGGCAATTGCAGGCTGATTCATTCCTCTCCCACCTTTAATTTTCCTTAAATTGTTTTTGCTCTGCAGGCACTAATTTGGATGCCTCCCAACTCTAAGAGACATATGTCAAGCTCCCTCTAAAATTCTCCCAGCTTCAGTGGTGACCCTAGGATCCACACCTCTGCCTTTCAAACCCAGCCAACCAATGAGTTATGATACTAGTTCCCCTCCAGGAAGTACAGCTACTCTTGAAGCCTCCTTAGTTGGAATATTGTCAAGGAAGGAAGAGCCCCCCTTCCCACCCCTATGGATGTGGGAGAGGAAATGACACAAAAATCTTTGCTCCTATAAGTTTCCTGATAGTCCCCTCTAATATGTCTCTACCTCCTGTAGGTTGTTGGGGTTGATGACTGCTAAACTAGTTTTGCCACCTCTTTGCAAGTCTTTCTAAAATATGTGGGGCTTTGTCACGTACGATTCTCAGCCTTGGGACTTAAGCCAAAGCTTCCAAACAGGAAAAGACCTGCATACTATCCTGTTAGAGAGGTATACAACTGTACGGTCATTGAACAGCTGTTATCAAATGGAAGGTTCTGATTTCTGGGGATAATTTCTTTTTATCCAGATTGTTTGGGTTTGGGAGCATTTTGTTTATACAAATTGAGAGATAGAGAGATAGTAATGTCCCTCGTCCTACAAGACTTTCAAATTCCACCTTGACTCTAGGTCTATTTTATATATATATACACAAAGCATTTTTTGCACTTTTACAGGAATGCAATTACTGTTTAAAATGAGGGAATATTGTACTGGATTTTATTTTATTTTATTTAGTTGTTGAATATCTCAAAAAGTCTCATTGCTGATGATATTACTGGTTCTGGTACTTGGGTGGCCAACATACACCCCTCACTTCCAGGTGTCTCATTCACAGTAATTCTAGGTATATATACAACTACTTATTTAGCCTTATTGCAAAATGTCAAACATAAAGAAAAAGTGTAAAAATTACTCAGTTGAATATTGTCCTATTTCTCTTAAATTCTTCAAAAGTAGGTGCAAAAATCTAATCACTTCATTGTGTCTTTTAGTGCTTTCATACCTATCATTTGCAAATGTTTTAAATATTTTATTACAAATTATTTTCTTTTTATTTCTTTTTTATATTACAATTAGGACAGTATATTGAATTTATGTTTTTATTTATCTGGATAAATAAGTTATATTTTCTGTGGATTTCATTTCAGAATAGTTAAGAGGGGATTAAAAATCTTTTGTATTATAAAGTAGAATTAGGGTCCGATAGCATTGAGAAAAACTAACATAGAAGAGACTCTCTCCAGAAAAACACACAAGGCAATGACGATGTGGTTGTCAGGGAACCAGATCTGAGGGGCTAGAGTAAAAGGGAATCTTAACTTTTCACATTTTTGCTTTTAAAATATTATATATATGCATATATTACCTGTTCCCAAAGGAGAAAATTATTATAAAGAAAAGGATTAGCTCTTACCAAAAGCGAGGTGTGCATGGCAAATTGCATTGCCTCTAGTTGCTGTAGATTACTAACATGCTACTGACCACTTTTCTTTTGTTCTCTTTACAAATGGTATAGAACAGTGACTCAAGCAGGTTGACCTGACAGAAGTGCTTGCTAAAGATGACAAAATTCTGAAAAGTCTATTCTTGAGTTTTTCGATACGCAAGTTCTTGGTTGACAGTATAACTTCTCACCGTGAGCATTCTTCTCACTCTGAGTCCCTGCCCAGACCTGAGCCATGTTTGCAATAAGTGGCAAGTTGTGGTGGAATTATTTAGTTTTATTAGCACTTTTGGTTTATCATGAGAGAATGTCACTGAGGACATTTTACTTGGCGTAGTGGTAAACAGCTGGATCCAAATCATGGTGCCGCCACTTACAGGCGAGTTGCATGATCTCTCCTGCACCACTGTCTTCTTCTGTGAAATGGGGACATTAACTACTTCATGGCCTTCAGTGAGGAGTAAGAGCAGTGCTAAGCATGTAGTAAAGTCTTTCTAAGTATCGGCTATTATTCTTATGGGTTTAGAGACTGGAAGGTGTCCAAATTCAGTTGATTGGTCAGTTCTGAGTTGAAAAGTGGTTTAGCACAGTACCACACAGTAGGTAGGAGGTTTGATTTCTAGTATCATCACTTTACTCAGTACTGTGGTCTTGGGCAAGTTACTGAACCTCTTAAAGTTCACTTTCCTCACCTTTAAAACGTGGGTAATGATGGTACCCATGTCATACTTTTGAATGTAAAATGAGATCTTGCAGTGCAGAGGCTGATATATGATGGTGAAGTGGATTTGCCATGTATACTACTGTTTTTTTTTTTCACACTGAATAATTTTTAATTATTTTGAAAAAAGTGAAAAAAAATTATAGAAAATTGTAAACCTGCACATACCCACAGCTAGAATCAATATTTACATTTTATCATATTTGTGGCAGATATTTTTAATACAAAAGACACAACATGACAGATAAAGATGAATTTCCATCCCCCCACCACCACCTCCAGTCCCATTTCCTGGATGCCATCCTCAGGAGCAGCCACTCTCATGCTTTCAGAGCTGTTCTTCTCATATGGGTTGACACATTTTCAGCTGCAAGGAAGAGAATTCCCAACTCAAAGCAGCTCCAAAGTACCACTCAGCAGCTCTGCGATATCACAAAGAAGCAGGTTCTTTCCCTGGGCACTATCATCACACTGCACTTCCCATCATCTGCGGCATCCTGCTGGTCACGGTCACAGTATTTCAATGCAGGGGGTGGGGAGCTCATCACACTCTTGCTGGAACACTGTGTTTCTCACTTTAGAATATATTTTCCAAAAAGGTATAGAAAGATTCAAAGATCCATAGTCTCCAGCTGCTGCACATCCTGGGCTGCCACGCTGTCTTCTTTCTGATGCATCTTTCTGATCCATCCTGGGTTCTAGTGGGCCTCTTGGTTTTCCTCATCAGCAGTTACTTGACCTGTGTCCTTCACAGCAGGATGCTCATGTTTCCGGCTGTCAGTGGCTTCTGTAGTTTTGCCTAAAATGTCATCATCTTCAGCATCCTAAATCCGATCAGCTCTCTGAACTACTCAGTCGCCAATGCCACCTGGGTCCCTGATCAATCATGCTGTGCAAGCCGGTGACCAGTGCCAATGTCCTGGGCATGATGAGGCCATGTGGGGGAGGGGGTTCTTCCTGTACAACAAGACCATCATAATGCAGACGAACAAGCCAGGAACACCTTTCCTCTGTCATAACTGGAGACAAGAACAATAAGAAGTATCACAGAACATGCTGGGGATATCCCCAAATGCCACATTTTTTCTCCAGCACAGAGGCTATCAATATGGCCAATACAAGATCACTTTCAGTACAGCTAGTAGGGTTACCCCAAATCATACAATTTGAAATGTTATGATGTATAGATTCTAGAGGATAGGGAAAGACTCTTGTGATTCCTTCCCCGTTCCCACTAACAATAGCTGAAACTTCAGATACATCCATGAATATAAAATGCAGTCAAAGGGAAGGTGCATAATAATCAGAAGTCCCTGGGGTCCCTGGCCTCACGTGTTTCCTTGTGCAGGACAAAGACATACCATCATTGAAGAGGGTTGTGGGCTCTGGGCAGAGAAAATCTAAATGGAGATCTCTGTTTTTCAGTGTTTCTTCTGTTTTGCTATGGCAATCATGGCCAAGTTTTATCTTTGTGTTCTGCTATCCAAATTACACCCATCACAACCCTCTCTGGAAAGGAAGCATTGCTGTGGATACACACCCTTGAGTGGGTAAGCGTGGTTTATCCCTAGATGTCAAGGAAAAAGACTGTAGCAGTATAAACAGCCACTTTATTTCCTCCTTTCAGATATGTTGTGTTGGCTCGTCCTCTGAGAAGCAGGCCAAGATATGCAAGCAGTTTATTGGGGAAAATGCTTGGAAGGAAAAAGCAGGGAGGGAACCAGAGGAGGCTGAGAGAACCATCAGATTGCAATAGATCCAATACTTGGAAGGGAGGTGGAATAGAAAGAGTCGTAGACTGCAGTGTGGTATTAAGTTTCCACAGAGCCAAGGGGGAGTCCTTGATACAAAGCTGACCGGTAGAGGAGTCCTGTGTCTCCCAAGGAACAGGCACACCTTAGGATCACCTTGTGGGAAGCAAACCAGAGCTTCCTTTGTGAATCACAGATGGGTTTCACAGCTGCTGCCCTTTGTCAGTTACCTTCCCTGAAGTCAGTGGCTCATGTTCATGGCACCACATTCCATCCCTTGCAATGTACAGCTCTTCTGTGGATCCTGTGAGCCTCTCTTTCTAAGGGGAAACTTTAAAGCCTGTTAGAGTACCAATTATGGCCCCAAGGTAACTGCAGCAAGGGGGAGTTTGGTCCTCTAGGTAGTTTTCTCATCACATGGATGCTTCCTGACAATGTCAATCCAAGTGCTATCTGGTTATTTGTGTATGCAGTCCACCATTTTCAAGGTGTGTAAGATGGTGTTACAGTAGGATTTTCTTGAAAAGAAAAACTTTGTATAGGCCAGTAATTAGATCTACTAGAAAAGATCTTTATTGATACAGTCAGGAAAGGAAATAATGGGGTATTATGAATACTCCTATATAACAAGCACTCTGGCCAAAAGTCATTCATTCTGTTCAACCATATTTTGGACTCTCAAGAGCCAAGTCTTCACAAACTCTTCCAAAAAATAGAATAAGGAACACTTCATAACTCATTTTATGAGGTCCTGATACTAAAACCAGACAAAGGCATCACAAGGAAAAAAAAAAAAAACAGAAAACTGCCAACCAATATCCCAAATGAATCTAGATGTAAAAATCCCAAGAAAATACTAGCAAACTAAATCCATCGACATGTAGAAAGGATTATACACCATGATCAAGTGTAATCTATCCTAGGAATACAAGCTTGGCTTAACATCTGAAAATCAATTTAATACGTTGTATTGATAGAATAAAGGACAAAAAACACATGATCATCTCCATAGATGCAGATAAAGCATTTGACAAAATCTACCACTGTCATAATAAAAACACTTAAACTAGGAATAGAAGAGAGCTTCCTCAAGCTAATGAAGGGTATTTACAACAAACTGACAGTTAAATCATACTTAATGTGGAAAGACTGAACAGTTTCTTAAGATCAGGAACAATACAAGGATATCTGCTCTTGCCACCTCTAGTCAACCTTGTGTTAGAAATCCTAGTCAGGGCAGTAAGGCAAGGAAAATAAATAAAAAGCATCCAGATTGAAAAGAAAGATGTAAAACTATATTAGCAGATGATATGACCTTGCATGTAGAAAATCCTAAAGAATCCACACATACAAAAATCTAATAAATGAGTTTAATAAGGTTGCAGGATACAAGATCAATATGAAAAAAACTTCTATAAAGCAATGAATAATCCAAAAATGAAAATTAAAAAACTCCATTTACAATAGCATCAAAAAGAATAAAATACTTGAGAATAAATTTAACAAAATAAATACAAGCCTTGTACACTGAAAACTATAAAACATTACTGAAAGAATTTAAAGAAGACCTAAATAAATGGAAAGACAAACCACGTTCATGGATTTGAGGCCTGAATATTGTTAAGATGATGATACTTCCCAAATTTACCTACAGATTCAGTGCGATGCCTATCAAAATCCCAGTTGCTTCTTTTGAAGAAATTGACAAGGAGATTCTAAAATTCATTGGGAAGTACAAGGGACCCAGAACAGACAAAATGAAAAAGAACAAAGTTGGAAAAGTCGAAAAAAGAACAAAGTTGATAAGTCACATTTCCTGATTTTAAAACTTACTACAAAGCTACAGTAATCAAGACAGTGTGATACCTGCATTTGGATAGACATATAGATCAATGGAACAAAACTGAGAGGACAGAAATTAGCCATTACATTTGTGGTCAATTCATCTTCAACAAGGATGCCAAGAAAATTAAATGAGGAAAGAATAGTCTTTTCAACAAGTGGTGCTGGGTCAACTGTATATCCACATGCAAAAAACTGAAAATGGAACCCTAACTATAGTGGATTGAATTATGCCCCCCCAAACTTCCTGAAGCTTGAATTGTGTCCCCCAAGTTTTATGTATTAGAAACTTGGTCCCCACTGTGACTGTTAAGAGGGTGGGAAATCCTATTATGGTAATTGAAAGGCGGAGCCTTGAAGAGGTGATTAGATTGTAAGATCATGCCTTAGGGAATGGATTAAAAATGGTGGTCAGGGGCATGGCTCTGAGGGCTTTAAAAGAAGAGGAGAGTCTGTTTCTCTCTCTGTCTGCTCTCTCTGCTTCTACCATCTTGTAATGGTAAGACCCCTGGGTCACTGTCACCACCACCAGATGTGTTCCTTGGACTTTGGACTTCCCAGCCTCAGAAACTGTAAGCAATAAATTTTGTTTCCTTTATAAATCACCTAGTTCCGTGTACTTAGTTATAAGCAACATAAATGGACTAATACACTAACTTAGACCATATACAAAAATTAACCCCAAATGGATCACAGACCTAAATATAAGAGATAAAACTATAAAACACTTATAAGAAAACAGAAGTATACCTTCTTGGCCTTTTATTAGACAATGCTTTCTTAGATATGACATCAAATGCATATGTGACAAAAGAAAAAATGGATAAATTGAACTCCATCAAAACTAAAAACTTTTGTGCTTCAAAGATAACATTAAGAAAGTGAAAAGACAGCCCACTGAGTAGGAAAAATATTTGTAAACCATATATCTGATAAGGGACGTGTATCCAGACAAGTTATGCTACTGGGCCCAGGCTTCTTTTTGAGGTGATTAAGATGTTCTAAAATTAAATAGTGATAATGGTTGCACAATTCTGTGAATATACTAAAATCCACTTGTACATTTTTAAAAGGTGAGTTTTATGGCATCTGAATTATATCTCACTAAATCTGTTATTTAAAAAAAAATGAACTGAGCTTTCTTCCCTGTATTTTCAGCTGCCCAGAGTCAGCTTGTCCAAATATCTGCAAGTGCCTCTCCCTAGAGATTCCAAGGTGAAGGTGCAGACACCTTTATTTTCAAACTTCCTGCAAAGACACGCATTCTTTATCCCTTGGCTGGTTGCTGAAATCAGCTACCTGCTCCGAGGAGATTTCAGACACTTTGAAGATATGATATTTTTGCCTTCAAAATTACAGGGTTGCAGTTGTTGCTTGTTTTTTCCCCTCTTACTTAAATCAATCCCCAGGGCAGGCATTTGTAGCATTTGTTTGCTCTGTTCCTATGTCCCTGAGGCACAGAGATAGGTAAGGATTAGCTGTCCCATGACAGCTCTCTTTCAAGGTACCTCATAGAGTGGGTGGGCTCTGTCTCCTTGGGAGCAGCCCAGGGAAGAAACAGACAGGGCTGGTGATCCAAAACCACCCTCCCCACTCAAGTCACTCCTTGTGCTGGAGTAAGGACACCGGAGCCCAGGGCAGAGGCGGCCCTGATTTTAAAAAATAATAGCAATAACTATAGTAATTAGATTAATTGCATATTCTGGGCATCTTTGTAATAAAATATGATGTTTTCTCTTTCCTGCCAGAGTAATGGTCCAGAGAGTGATCCTTAGCCTACTTTTCCTCAACTCCATGTCTCCTGATTCCTCAGCCTCACTTTATATTTATGGAATGATTTAAGTATTAGTCCAAGAATTCATTGCCAAGCAAACAGAGTAACGTATCTGCTTCACAAACCTAGAGGAGTATAGAGATCAGGTCATTTCACTTCTACAAAGACTTGTTTTGATAAATTCAGATACCCAAAGGGCATAGACGTTAGCTTTGGCAGATCGATGGCTACTAATTCAAACTTGTGGAAAGAAAGTTGTCCCAGTGATTGGGTTCTCAATCTTGCAAGATCTGAAAGAGCAACTTCTCCAAGATTCTTATCCTCCACAATTTGTAGGAAAGAAATAGGGTGGTTAATATAACAGGGTTGGTAAGTGTGAGGGTTTTGATTAGACTGAGTTTGAATCCTTGATCCACCACTTACTAGCTGGGTCACCTTAGATATGTTACTTAACCTCCCTGTGTCAAGTTTTCTATATCTATAACATCTATAACAAGAGTTGCAAATGACATGAAGAGACACACAACTTAACTAATAGTTAAGAAATGGAAAGCCAGACAGCAAGGAAATATCATTTTACACCCGTACGTTTGGGAAAAACAGAAAGCCTGACAAAATCAAGTGTTGGAAAGAAGGTAGGACAATGGGTCTCTTACATAATGCATCTCTCATACATTGTATATTGATCCAAATACTTTGGAAAACAATATAACATTATATTATAAAGCTGAACATTTTCAAACTCTATGAACCAACAATTCTACTCCTAGGTATATACCAAAAGGAAAACCTTGCACATGGTTATTCAAAAACAAGTACAAAAATGTTATTTTGAAAGTACTGTTCAAAACAGCAAAAACATTTGAAACAACCCAAGTGTCAGTTGACAGGAGAATGGATAAACTAATTACGTTACAGTCACATAATGGAACATTAAACAGCAGTGAAAATGATTGAAACACAGCTGCTCACAACAATGTGTTGGCTAAAGACCAAGTAAAGTACAATATCCTTTCACAAAGTTCAGTGCAAGCCAAAACATATATTTATGTTGAGGCATATAACATGTTTGTGTCAAAACAAAACAAAAAAGGCAAGGGAACAATAAACACAAAATTAATACGGTGGCTATCTCTGAGGGCAAGGCAGGTGGGAGAGAGGCAGAGCACAGAGTAGAAGTAAGTTGGTGGTGGTGTTCAAATTTCTGGATTGGGTAGCAGGTTCATGGATGGCCATGGAGCACGCAATTAATTATGGATATCATTAGCATTATAAATGAAGAGCTTCTTTAAGAAAAATAATACAAAATTACACATATGTAATGTCCTTGGTCATTCCAGTGCTCCCTAATATGAGGGGCAAGTGTGATGGAGAGGAAGTCAAAATGGAATGAGAGTGTTCTTAACAGATTCTTGGTCTTTACCCAACATATTGTTGCTTTTGTCGCCTGTGTTTCTGAGGTCTTATTCATAAAATCAAGGACATAGGACTGGGCTAAGATTTTGTGAATAAGACCTCAAAAGCACACACAGTCAACCACAGGCAAAACTAAACAAGTGGGATTATATCAAACTAAAAAGCTTCTGCACAGCAAAGGAAACAATCAAAAGAGTGAAGAGATAACCTGCAGAATGGGAGAAAATATTTGCAAACTATGCATCCGACAAGATAATATCTAGAACATACGAGGAACTTAAACAACTCAACAGTAAAAAAAACAAATGATCTGATTAAAAAATGGGCAAAGGAGCTGAAGAGACATTTCTCAAAGGAAGATATACAAATGGCCAACAGGTATATGAAAAATGCTCAGCATCACTAATCATCAGGGAAATGCAAATCAAAACCACATTGAGATATCATCTCACCCCAGTTAGAATGGCTATTATCAAAGACAAAAATAACAAATGCTGGTGAGGATGAGGAGAAAGGGGAACTCTTGTACACTGTTGGTGGGACTGTAAATTAGCACAGCCATTATGGAAAATAGTATGGTGGTCTCTCAAAAACTACAAATAGAACTACCATACAATCCAGCAATCCCACTACTAGGTGTATATCCAAAGAAAAGGAAATCACCATGTCGAAGGGATACCTGCACTCCCATGTCTATCACAGCTCTATTTACAATAGCCAAGGTATGGAACCAACCTAAGTGTCCATTAGTAGATGAATGGGTAAGAAAAATGTGGTATATTTACACAATGGAATACTATTCAGCCATAAAAAGAATGAAATCCTGTCATTTGCAGCAACACAGATGAGCTTGGAGAAAATTATGTTAAGTGAAATAAGCCAGGCACAGAAAGAGAAATACTATATGTTCTCACTCATATTTGGAAGCTAAAAAAGTTGATCTCATAGAAGTAGATAGTAGGACTGTAGTTACTAGAGACAGGTAAGGATAGGGGGAGGGGAAAATAGGGTGAGAGTAGTCAATGGATACAAGATTGCAGCTAGATAGGAAGAATAAGTTTTAGTGTTCTGTAGCACTGTAAGGAGACTACAGTTAACAATAATTTACTGTATAATTTCAAATGGCTAGTAGAGAGGATTTTGAATGTTCCCAAAACAAAGTGAGAAATGTTTGAGGTGATGGATATACTAAGCACCCTGATATGATCATTGCACACATGTGGATGTACCCAAATATCACATTGTACTCCATAAATATATACAATTATCATGGATCAATTAAGAAAAGATAAATTTAAATGTAAAAAATGTGTATCTTACTTTGCAGATTTTACAAAAACCTATGACTTTGTCAACACATTGCTTGGGCACTGCTAGGGATGTGGAAAGGACCTCTGCAAGTGAGGTCCCTGAAGCTTAAGCGTCAGTGGCTTCATGGTAAATGCACCCACGCCTAATCAAGGAGGATAGATGTAAAAGGCCCTGGATGACTCTAGTCCTGGCTCTACAACTACAGCTGTGTGTCATCAGGCAGGTCACTTACCCTCTCTGAACCTCAGTTTCCTTCTCTGTGAAATGACAGATAAACTAGTTCAGCCAAACAATATCTTCAAACTTAAACATTCTGCAACGCTATTACTGAGCATCTGCAGACTCATTTAATAGACACAGTGTGAACTCTGTCATCACTATAATATGTTTGCAACGTGTTCTGAGTTAAAACTCTTGTCAGCACAAAAGACAGTTCTTTGGCACAGAATTCTTACTTCCTCAGAATGTAAATATTTTAAAACATAAAGAAAATGCAAGGCAATTTAAAGAGACAGGAAAGTAAGTAATATATGAAAAGAGGGGACAAAATTAAAGTTAACCTCAATTAATATGAATGTTTTCTTTAAAAGTGAAGACATTATAATAAATAAAGGTACTAATAAAAGAGTTCAATAAGAACGAAAACTGATAAAAATAAACAAAAGTCAATCACTTTTTAAAAAATTTGAGATACAGAATTTGAATTACTTCATTCCCCAGACCAAGGAATGCTATCACCACAGGGTGGTACACCGTCACTCTCTTGTTCTGTTTTCTTTTATTTTCCTTCATCACCAGTCAGCAGTCCCATGGCTCCTTCTCTACTCCAACCAGAAACCCACTTGAATGTGTTTGTTGTGTCTTTGACGTATATGCATCTTTGCGAACTATATAGTGTATGCATTTAGATTTATACAATGGTATTCTCTTATAGATCTCATCTTTTGTTTTTAATTTGAGTATATATGTTTAAGATCTTTCCACAATGCAGTTGCTTCTAATTCCTGAATAGTATGCATTTTATTTATCCCTTCCCCCACTGATGGATGGCTAGGTTGCCTCCAACTCTTTGTTTTCCCAAATATTGCTCCAACAAATAAGTTTATTCACATACCACGTGGATCTGTGTGAGGCCATATTTACATTCTATACAGAGGAGTGGAATTGCCAGTTCATTGAGAATATGCATAATTACTCCTAGAATACCAGTACTTTTGTCCACGATAGCTGCACCAGTCTGAACTCCTGCCAGCAGTGCATGAGTGTTTCTATTTCCTCACCTCTTCACAAACACGTGGTGTTTTCTGACTTCTTTTTTTTTTTGGCAATAAAATGAGTACTGCTGTTTGACTTTGCATTTTTCTGATTACCAGTGAGGTTGAACATCTATCTCTGCTTACTCTTGTTTGCTTATTTAGAATTCTGTTTCTGTGACTTGACTTTTTGAATAAATTGTCCATTTTTCTATTTCCCCTTTCTTTTCCTTGTTTATTTGCATGATTTCCTTGTATATTGTAGATATTAAGCCCTTAACTCTAATTTTTGATGTTACAAAAATTCCCCATTAAGCCACTCACTTATTAATTCTATATGTAATGTCTTTCATTCCAAAAAAGTCTTTAATGTTGATGTAAACAAATGATAACTTACCTGTCAACTAGATAACAAGTAATTTAAAAATAATTGGAAAGATCCATTTACCAGTAGAAAATCATATGGAAAGAGCATGATGTTGAGATTTGCAAAGTGAAAAAGTTTAGCCTCTGTTTCTTTAAACTAATTTTGAGCTACCTTTAGGTTTTTGTGAAAACCAAACACCTTATCTGGATGCAAACACCTCTCTAAAGCACGTTGAACCAAATAATTATATATGCAGATTGTATAACTGACAAAAAGCAGGATTCTGTTTAATGTTAAGTTTTCTTTTAAAAAGATGTTCTTTAATTCATACATGTTTTACAAGTGTTTAATTTGTATTTATGTTTTATACACTGTTTCTATTACATAATAATACAAATTAATAGATGTGATATACACTGTTTCTATTACATTACATAATAATAAAAATTAATAGATGTGATATTTGTTGCAGGTTTTTAATAGAGCCTTCTTTATCAGATTAAGGAGTTCCTTTTTTCTTTCCTTTTTATTATTTCTGGTGGATTTTTTACTTTTATTAATGTAATTTTTCTATTTATAGTAATGATTTTCAATTAATATTCATTTCATATATTGCTATTACTATCCAACTTTTAACTTGATTGATATTGACCTCATACATCTTCTCCCAGACCTTTATTTTAACCCTTTATTTGTGCTTTTGTTTTCAGAGATTCTCTTATAAATTAAGGTAGCAGATTTGGTTTTTGTTTTTAATCTAATCGCATAGTCTATGTCTTCTATTGGGTGAATTTAACTAATTTATATTTACTTTTATTATTTTGTATTTGAACTATATTTCTTTATTTTTATAGAGGTTACCCACCAACTTTTAAAAACATATTTAAGTGTAACATTTTTTAAGGCATACCCAGTTATTCAGTTTTACTTTTCCTCCTTCCAAAGGCAAAGATTTTAGTATGCTCTAACTGCATTGAATAGCCCCATCATATAATTGTTGCTTTCGATTTGGTTTCATTTTTTTATACAAAATTGTTACTTTTTTCAGTCATTAATGGAGTTTACTGACATATTTTATCAATTTATCTATTCACTGTTATTTCATACATCCTAAACATTCCCTATGTGTTTGCTCCACATCTTGATAGCATACATAGTTTAATATTTTTCCAACAAGTTCTGTAACTTATAAATTCAACCTTTGTAAATCTGAAAATATTTTTATTTTTGCTTCACTCTTGAATAAAAACTTACATGCACATAAATGTCCAGCTTGAATATATTACTCCATTGTTTCCTTGAAGATATTGTTAATGAAAAGTCTGATGTCTTTCTCATTGTTCCTTTAAATCTGTTTTTTCTATTTGTCCCCTTAAAGATATTTTCTCTTTATTCTTGCTATCCTGTATTTATGATGCTATATGTTTAAGGGTGTATATAATTTTATTTATCCTGCTCAGTCTCAAAATGGGTTTTGGTTTGAAGACTCATGTCTTTCATCAATTATAGAAATTTTTCATCAATATTTTCTTAAATATTGCCTCTTCAACTTCTTCCTCTCTTTTTTCTCATGGAATTCACATTATGCCTCAGCTTTATCTCCATTGTAACTGTTCTTTTATATTTGGTGTCAGTATCTACGTGCTATATTCTGGATTCTTCAAGACTATTTTCCAATTCACAAATTCTCTACTCAAATTTCAGTTTATTCTGTCTATTGAGTCTTTAGCTCCAGTAATTATATTTTTCATTCTGTTTTGTTTTGTTTCCTTTCATATCTACACAACATTGTTCTTTTAATTCTGCTTTATTTTATCATTTCTTGTTGTTTTATGAAAATTTATTTTTTCAACCTATCATCTTAGGCATACTTATGATTACATCTTTTTTAAGCTCTTAAAAATTATTTTCATTTCATCTTGAGTGAATTCATGTTTTGGTTGGTGATTTAGTCAACTGTCTTTCTTAACATACAATTTCTTCACTTCCTTTGGAATTTTAGTTTGCAAAATCATTTTGAGTCTTTAGAGAGAGTTCTCTCTCTCCTCCTTTCCAGCAGGATTTTAGTACTTAAATATCTGGGCTGATGATATAGAATTAGCAGTTATTTGGAGTTTCTGGGTCTCAGCCTGGGCTCCATTCTGGTGTGAAAGCTGCCTATGTTCTCACCCCCCTAACTGCACCCTTCCCCGGAGGTCCACCTATGGACTACAACCAATAAATCACAGCCCCAGGTGGCAGTGAGCAGCACCTCTTTACAGCTGCCTTTCAGTCTTGCTACTTTTTCTCCTGCTTCTCCAGGCAAACAGAGCAGGAAGCAACACTTGGCACCTATTTCTAAAAGGTGGCTGAACTATGTGCTATCCCACTGGCTAGGTAATATTGACCAGGTACAGTGGGGTTTCAGTAAGGACAGAGAAGCAGACAGTCTGTCCTGCAGGGGAACTTTAGGTGTCAGGCTTTTTTTTTTTTTCTTAATTTTATTTTGTTGATATACAATGTGGTTGATTATTGTGGCCCATTACCGAGACCCCCCTTCCTCCTCCCTCCCCCCCTCCCACCCAACAATGTCCTTTCTGTTTGCTTGTCATATCAACTTCAAGGAATTGTAGTTCTTATGTCTTCTTCCCCCCCCCCCCTGATTTTTGTGTGTGTGTGTGTGAATTTATTTATCTATTTTTATCTCCCACCAATAAGTGAGAACATGTGGTATTTCTCTTTCTGTGCCTGACTTGTTTCACTTAATATAATTCTCTCAAGGTCCATCTATGTTGTTGCAAATGGCAGTATTTCATTCGTTTTTATAGCTGAGTAGTATTCCATTGTGTAGATGTACCACATTTTCCGTATCCACTCATCTGATGATGGACATTTGGGCTGGTTCCAACTCTTGGCTATTGTAAAGAGTGCTGCGATGAACATTGGGGAACAGGTATACCTTCGACTTGATGATTTCCATTCCTCTGGGTATATTCCCAGCAGTGGGATAGCTGGGTCATATGGCAGATTTTTCTGCGATTGTTTGAGGAACCTCCATACCATTTTCCATAGAGGCTGCACCATTTTGCAGTCCCACCAACAGTGTACGAGAGTTCTTTTTTCTCCGCAACCTCGCCAGCATTTATTGTTCAGAGTCTTTTGGATTTTAGCCATCCTAACTGGGGCGAGATGGTATCTCAGTGTAGTTTTGATTTGCATTTCCCGGATGCTGAGTGATGTTGAGCATTTTTTCACATGTCTGTCGGCCATTTGTATATCTTCCTTAGAGAAATGCCTACTTAGCTCTTTTGCCCATTTTTTAATTGGGTTGCTTGTTTTTTTCTTGTAAAGTTGTTTGAGTTCCTTATATATTCTGGATATTAATCCTTTGTCAGATGTATATTTTGCAAATAGTTTATCCCACTCTGTTGGTTGTCTTTTAACGCTGTTCACTGTTTGTTTTGCTGTGCAGAAGCTCTTTAGTTTGATATAATCCCATTTATTTATTTTTCCTTTGATTGCCTATGCTTTTGGGGTCGTATTCATGAAGCCCGTGTCCAGTCCTATTTCCTGAAGTGTCTCTCCTATGTTTTCTTTAAGAAGTTTTATTGTTTCAGGGTGTATATTTAAATCCTTAATCCATTTTGAGTTGATTTTAGTATATGGTGAAAGGTATGGATCTAGTTTCATTCTCCTGCATATGGATATCCAGTTCTCCCAGCACCATTTGCTAAAGAGGCAGTCTCTTCCCCAGTGTATAGACTTGGAGCCTCTGTCAAAGATCAGATGGCTGTAGGGGTGTGGGTTGATTTCTGGATTCTCTATTCTATTCCATTGATCAGTGTGTCTGTTTTTATGCCAGTACCATATTGTTTTGGTTATTATAGCTTTGTAGTATAGTTTAAAGTCAGGTAGTGTTATGCCTCCAGCTTTTTTTTTTTTTCTCAGCGTTGCTTTGGCTATGCATGGTCTTTTGTTATTCCATATAAATGTCTGGATAGTTCTTTCCATTTCTGAGAAAAATGTCATTGGAATTTTGATGGGGATTGCATTGAAGTTGTATATCACTTTGGGTAGTATGGAAATTTTCACTATGTTGATTCTTCCAATCCAAGAGCATGGGATATCTTTCCATCTTCTTGTATCCCCTCTAATTTCTCTCAGCAGTGGTTTGTTGTTCTCATTATAGAGATTTTTCACCTCCTAGGTTAACTCTATTCCTAAGTATTTTATTTTTTTGGTGGCTATTGTAAATGGGCAGGCTTTCTTGATTTCTCGTTCTGCATGTTCACTATTGGAGAAAAGAAATGCTACTGATTTTTGTGTGTTGATTTTGTATCTTGCTACTGTGCTGAAATCATTTATCAATTCCAAGAGTTTTTTTGTAGAGGTTTTAGGCTGTTCGATATATAGGATCATGTCATCTGCAAACAGGGACAGTTTGACTTCATCTTTTCCAATCTGGATGCCCTTTATTTCCTTCTCTTCTCTGATTGCTCTGGCTAGTACTTCCAACACTACGTTGAATAGGAGTGGTGAGAGTGGGCATCCTTGTCTAGTTCCTGTTCTTAAGGAAAAGCTTTCAGCTTTTCCCCATTCAGGATGATATTGGCAGTGGGTTTATCATATATGGCTTTGATTATGTTGAGATACTTTCCGTCTATACCTAACTTATAGAGGGTCTTTGTCATGAATGAGTGTTGAATTTTATCAAATGCTTTTTCGGCATCTATAGAGATGATCATATGGTCCCAAACTGAGCCAAGAAGATATAGAAAATCTGAACAGACCAATAACAATAAAAGAGATTGAAGCTGTTATCAGAAGGCACCCAACAAAGAAAAGCCCAGGACTGAATGGGTTTACTGCAGAGTTCTACCAAATCTTCAAAGACGATTTGATACCAATTCCCTACAAACTGTTCCAAAAGATTGAAACAAAGGCCATTCTCCCAAACTCATTCTATGAAGCAAACATCATCCTGATACCAAAACCAGGTAAAGATATAACCAAAAGAGAAAACTACAGGCCGATATCCTTGATGAATATAGATGCAAAAATCCTCAGTAAAGTACTAGCAAACAGAATACAGCAACACATATGTAAAATTATTCACCACGATCAGGTGGGATTCATCCCAGCGATGCAAGGTTGGTTCAACATACGCAAATCAATAAATGTGATACACCATATTAATAAAATCAAACACAAGGTGTCAAGCTTTTGAAGCCCAACAGGGAATTTTCCTTAAAAATGAATCTAACTAATTTTATGTTGGGTTATTTGGCCACAAATTACATAGAAAGATTTTAACCATAACTGCTTTTCTTTGGGGGATATATCAAGGATTCAATAAATGAACCTACTTTAAGGAATGTCAGGACATGAGAAAATATTCCAAGGATCAAAAGTAGGACCAGAGCAGAGGAAGGGGGACAGAAAGAGAAAAACCAGGAGAGGGAAAGAAAAGCAGACAAAAAAATAAGGCAGGGAGATAGAGGCAGGAAGAGAGGAAGAGAAGAGAGACAGAAGCCGACTGAGGCAGAGATAGAGAGGTGAGGCAGGGTTGGGGTAAAAAGAGCCAGCGGGAGAACTATAGACTATGAGAGACAATCAAAAGCAAAAATAGAAAGAAAAAGCTTGCTAAAAATACTGCAGCTACGTTGAAGGGATTCAATTTTCTTGCTTTTTAAAAAAAAAACATGGCCACAACCATATGAGTAGATGTACATTATTTGCCAAGTCTGTTGAGGGGATTACCCAGAAGAAAGGAAGTACTAAAAATGACTAATCTTTCCAAGCCTAAGACAGAAGACTGCTCTATACTATCTGTTGCCCAGCAAAGACAAAGAGTGTTCTCATTGCCTCTGGTCACGTCTAACAGCCAGTCTGATTTGATAGTCTCTTCAATAACCCATTCATCCACAGTCATATTAGTTTTCATCCTGAGTAACACTAATTGCCCTTCAGCTGAGAGCATTGATTGATGACAAGGCAGTATTTTTTAACTTAGCAGCAGTAGCTGTGTGTTTCTTGGCTGACACACACTCATAGCAGATGAGGTTATTCCAGGACTAGTAACTGCAGTAAAAATGAGCCCTCATTAGCAAACTAGTAGTTGGGTTAATAGAACGAACTATAAGAGATTAACCCCCTCCTAAAGACTGATCCTTCCCTTTGTAACAGCATGGTGAGCTATCAGCATGAGGCCAAACATTTGCCCTTCTCTAAGAGTGCTTCCATTTATCCAAAACTCTCTTTGCTTGGGTTTCCCCAGAAGCAGAGTCTAAGGGAAGGATATGAATAGAAGGAGTTCATTTGGTAGGTGTAGATAACACTGGTGGGAAGGTGGGGAGATGTGAACAGGTAGAGAAGTCGGCCAATAAATTATGCATTATCAAGCCAGTTTCCCCAGTGGGCAACTAGAGCTTAATACTACAGGGAAACTCGGAGAAATGTGTAAAATCTATGCCTTGAGGGTTTTTAACCCAAGGAGCAAGGGGGCTGGGGTATTTATACACCAAGTCCCATCAATCATTGGCCTCTGCTATGGTTTGGATATGGTTTGTCACCACCAAAACTCATGTTGAAATTTGATTCCCAATATAGCAGCATTGAAAGGTGAGGCCTAATAGGAGGGGTTTGGGTCATGGGGGCACTGCCCTCATGAATAGATTGATGCTGTCCCACGAAGCAAGACCTTCAAGAGTGGGTTATTGTAAGTGAGACTGCCTCTCCTCGCTTGGTCACTTTGCATTTGCCCACTTGCCTTTCAGCTTCTCCACCATGTTGTGACACAGCAAGTGGCCCTCACCAGAAGCTGAGAAGATGCCTGCACCATGTTCTTGGACTTCCCAGCCACAAGAATCATGAGACAAATAAACTTCTTTTCTTTATTACCCAGCCTCAAGTATTCTGCTATAGCAAAACTAAACAGACTAATACTGCCTCTTCTGGGAGGTATTATTTCCTGGAAATTCCAGCCTACCCTATGTATAAGCACAGTGGTCTTCCAATTAAACAAAGAAATGCAGACACTGGCAGTTGGAAGTTGGCTGGAGTAGACTAAAGTGGTAAGACCTGGAGGATATATGGGGTTCCTACAACACTTGTCCCAAAAGCCTTAGGGAGACACTGAGGCTCGCTTTATTTACTGAATACATATGAGAACAGCTTTCCATTTCTAAAGTTTCATAGCATGAGCTCATTTAAAAGTGGCTTAGCAACCTTCATTTGTGGTACAACTGAATTAATCCCAGCACTTATGTCCACCTTCAACTCTTTACTTGAAATACAAGTAACCAGGCAAAGATATTCAACCTCTCCAAATCTCAGTTTTTTTTTTCATCTGTCAAGTGGAGAAAATAAGACTTGACTTACCTGCCTCACAGGAATGATATGAGTCTGAAAATAAAAATATGATAATATACATCAGGAGTCAACAAACTTTTCCTATAAAGGGCCAGATAGTAAACATCTTAGGCTTTGTGGTCCATGTGGTCTCTGTCACAGCTACTTGTCTCTGCTACTGTAGCAGGAAAACAGTCTAGACAACACGTAAACAAAGGAAATGACTATATTCCAATAAAATTTGATTTACAAAACAAGGTGGAATTCACAAACTCAGTAAACATGTGCACCTCTTCTTTGAAAGGCATTATGCTGGCCCTGTGGACTCAGTTCTACTAAGACAGACGTAGTTCATGCCCTCCACCTGGAAAGAGAATCTTAAACCTGTTCTCCCAGCAGTCTGTACCATTAGAGAGCTATTCCTTCATATCAACAAGTGACAACTGCAACTGAAACTCTCTCAGTGCCTGGGAGAGTTGAGGGCATAGGCAGCGTTACTAAAGAAGCTTAAGCTTCAGAGCCCCACACTTGCATTGGCTCTTTCCAAGGCCCTGGAAGGGGCCCTAGCAGTGACTCATATGGTCATATATTTTTGTCACATTCACAAATGCAAGCTATTTTGACTACAATTGATTAAGGCCACTGTCTTCTTCCAATCTGACTTACCCTCTATCACATGTCCCCTTGTGTTAGGTGATTTCCCTGATCCTCACCTTTGTGTAGCACTGTAAACTATCAGCAGTCATTCCAAACTATTTTTAATAGAAAACATCACTGTGTGAACTTTCAAGTTATGGTGTACTGGGACTTATTTCACACAGGCCCCCTTTTGAGAGGCAACAATGAACAATAGTTAAATAATTATTCACTGTGGCTCTTTGGTATCCCTATGGCCAAAGCAGTGTTGAAGAGAGCTGGTATTGGTAGTCATGCTAACTTCTGGTTCAAGAACTAGTGGGAAAATCTAAATGACAAGAGGGACTGTCAAATTAAGGAAGTAAACTACCTCAGCTTAGGGAAGCAGCTTGGGCAAATCCAAGTAAAATTTATCATCACTAAGATTTGGAAATTTACAAAGTCACCTTTAACTCTTTACAGGCTTGTATTCCCTGAGCTGACCTAAGCCTATACAGTCAGGCCTCGGTTAAAGACTGGGATACGATCTGAGAAATGTGTCATTAGGCAATTGCATTGTTAGGCAATTTCATCATTGTATGAATATCATAGCGTGTACAAAGACAAACCTAGATGGTATAGCCTATTCCTCCAACCACCATTGTATATGTGGTCTACCATTGACATGTGGCACATGACTGCAATTTGATAGCATTTACCCCCCTAAGTACCAGTATTCATTAAAAAAATCCCATGAATGCAAGTATTTACCTATGTATGAATAGGTATACATATTTGAGTGTACATATACACACGTAATTACATACATATGTTTGACATCTATCTAAAACAAATATTCAAATACTACAAATAAGTAACATCACTGTGCTTCCAAGTATAGATCTAGTATAGATTATTAAGTATAGATATAGCATAGATTATATATAAATAATGGCTACCATTTATTGAAAGCTTACCACATGCCTAACACCATACAAGCACTTTAAATACACTAAATCCTACAAAGCAGGTACAGTTATTATTGTCTCTGTTATTTGGATGAAGAAATTGAAGCACAAAGAGGTCAGGAACTTTCCCAAGATCAAGAACTTATAAGAGATGGAGCTAGTATTTAAATGCAGGTATGGACTCCAGAATCTGATTTTAACTACCACATAGTCACTTTAAGTGTAAATGCCCTGCCAAGAGGACAATGTCTTGGTACAACTACATAGAGCCTTGGGAATGTGTCTGTTCTCCAAGAGTTATGGTAGGAAATTGGTATTCGCATATCTGGGCTGGGGCAAGGGTTCAGACACAGCATTGTCTTCTGGTGTAAACATTAGGGAGGGATTCCACGACTCAGTCTCATTCTTTCTCTTACGCATTTTTTCATTACGGTAATCACCCCAAGCGTGGTCTACTTGTCCCTCTCCAGATTCCATGAGCCTCAGCTTCTGACAAGGATGTCTATCTTCTCAGACTTACTAAAGATTAAAACCCTATTCATCTCCCCTGGGCATCTTTACCTAAAACAGACACATAGCCTATCCAAGGTTTCCATATGAGATATACAAGTTTTATTTGTTTGTTCTGTTTCTAGTAGCAAAGGGACCAGGCTAAAAATTATTGAGCTATAAGAAGTCTCATTAAGTGGCAGATAATTGAGTTTTGGTACTGACCTGTATGCAAATTGTCCCCAAGGTGTGATTTTTCTTGGTATTCAAGTTGTCTTAGGAATTCCACTCTATTTCTTTATACTTCTGCTAATGTCCTCCAGCTAAAGACAACCACGAGCACACCTGTAGTCAGAAAAAATTGGCCTTATTAACTTATTACAGTAAGGTGAATAAACATGATGGAAAACCATAGTGCATCTCAATAAAAGGGTGTTAGAATGGACTTATTATAGTATTTGGACTTGCAGTAGGTGATTGGGGGAGGGTTCAGGAAGGAGGACTTTATTCTGGATTAGATGTTTTCAGGAAAAGGGGATAATTTTGATTGAGGATCTTAATAAATCTTATCTACAGGACGGAAGACTAGTGTGATGCTAAAGTTGTCATTGATAAAGCAGCAGCAGTCACTTATATTAGACAAGATAGGGGGCCGCTTGATCACTTTTGTGGTTTGAACAATGTTCACATTTTCATTCATGTTCAGGAGGTCTTATTTTGTCTTGATCCATCATGGTCATAGACTGGACTTGTCTGATGTTGGTGTTCTGTGAGATCATTTATGTTCAACAGGAGAACACCGTGGCATGGCTGAGAGTGCCAGACCTGCTCCTAGCAACACCAGGGATTAGCTGATAGGACCAGGCCAACTCCTGGGCATTAGGGGTGCTTTACAATTGCTCAGTTTTCTTATCCTCCAGCTGACGTTTATGAGTCTCACCTCTAGGATGAATAAGTTTCCATTCCCACCTCTCCTAAATTTAGAGTTGCCATCTCGGTGCCCTCAAAGCTACCTGCCAGTAGGATTTGGGTTTGACCTTCAGACAATACAATTTTTCTCCCTGCCTTGTTCACCAACTCTGTAGTGTGTTTTCTCTGCAAGAAAAATATTTTCTAGAACTGAAAGCTGTCAGCTTGTTTTGATTTCATTACCATATATTAATTTGCAAGTTCTACAACTTTATATAAATGAAATTATGCAATATGTACTCTCTGTGTCTGGTATCTTTCCCTTAGCATAATGTTTGTGAGGCTCATCCATATTATTGCTTTTATTAGTAGTTCATTTTTTTTATTGTTGAGTATTATTCAATTGTATGAATATACCACAATTTGCTTTTCTAATCTGTTGATAAATAATTGCATTATTTCTAATTTGGGGCTATTATAAAGTTGTTATAAACATTCTTATACAAGACTTTTTGTGGACATACATTTTCAGTTCTCTTAAGTAAATAAGAAGAAGTAAAAATTTTAGGTAATAGGGTGGGTGCATGTTTAACTTTACAAGAAACTGTCAAATGGATTGTACTATTTTATAGTCCCATTAACAATAATACTTCTGGTTGCTCCATATCCTTACCAAAGTTTTATGCTGAAAATATTTTAAATTCTAGCCATTCTAGTGGGTTTTATAGCATTTTAAGGTTTTCTGATTGTTCACACCAATAACAATGCTGGATTCAATTCTTATATTTTTTGTTGGCCAATGAATGACACTACAAAAGGTATAAATTATTCTTTTGATGAACTTCTGTTCATCAAAAGTCACCTTTAAAATAGTAAAAAGGCAAGCCACAGATGGAGAAATATTTTTATATGTACCAAAAATGACTCATATTCAGAATATATAAAGAATACCTACAAATAAATACCAAAAGAAAGACAAATAACTGAATTTAGAAATGAGCAAAGGACTTGAACAGGCACTTTACAAAGAGAATATGCAAATGGTTCACTAGCACAGCTTCTTTAATCATCAGAAAAAGGCAAACTTAAACCACAATGAGATATTACTACACACTGAGTAGAATGGCAAAAATTAATAAGATCAATAAGATGGCAAGGATGTGGAGCAATTGGAACTTTCATATACATTATTGGTGAGAATGTAAATTGGTAAAGCCACTTTGAAACACTGACAGTAACTACTTAAGATAAGCACATATCCACTTAAGATAAACTTGACCCAGCAATTCAACTCCTAGGTATATAATCAAGAAAAATGAGTGCATATGTGTTACAAAGACATATACAAATTTGTTCAAAGTAGCCTTACTGGAAACAATCCAAATGCCTACCAATAGGTGAAAGATATACAAATTGTGTTGTACACAACACAACAATAAAAAGAGAATGAACTACAACACCTTGCAGTGACATAGGTGGATCTCACAGACTTAATGATAAGTGGAAGAAGCCAGATTCAAAATAACACATGCTGTATAATTTCCTTTATATGAATTAATATTGATAGCTTTCAGAATACTGATTATCTCTGTGGAGGGGGTATTGACTGGGGAGGGGTTATTGACTGGGAAGGTGCATGAGGCAGCCCTCCTGGGTACTGAAAATGTTCTATATCTTGATTTGGATCTTAAAAATTTGTCTAATTGTACACATATGATTAGGGCACTTAATAAATACTTCAATATTTTTTTAAAAACCAGTAAGGACTACAATAGACATATCTGAGAATTAAAAAGCAGGTGATAAGGAATTAGTCCCTTAAAATATATAACCCTCAGAATGCCTAAGTGTTATAATTCACCCCTTAAAATAACATTATTCACTTGTTTCCTAAGTTGAGATGGAAAATATTCTGAATGGGTGCTGTCTGGTTTGCAAACCATTGCGCAGAGACCTGGTTCTTGGGATCTTTTCAAGATGGCCTATTAGCTCTGATATGTCATGACCTCATTTGGAAGGATTAGAAGCTCTTCAATAGCCATTAACATTCCAGTATTGGATTACAGCCCCCAAATTAACTCATATTTTTCTGGTCACTTGGTTTCACAAATATAAATTTGGAGAAAATTACATTACAAACCATGCTTATGAGCTGTAACCACAATATTGAGATGACAAGCCTGCAAGAAAATGGCAACCTACTCAAGCATGCTGGCCAGAAAATATGGTTTGTAGTGGCATTATACGATGATCATCCAGGTTTACGCACGTGCGTGCGTGCATGTGTGTGTGTGTGTGTGTGTGTGTGTGTGTGCGCGTGTGTGTGTGTTTCCATAGTCTGGCCTAAGGCAGTATGCTTTCATTTTACAATCGGTGTTTCAGAATTTAAAAAATACATTTGTTTCTGTTGTTTTAGGTCTAAATAGGAGCAAAACCAATCTCAAAACTTTACTCAATTTTCTTAGATGCCATTGCCCACACTTTCCCTGACGTTACATTAATACTGTGCAAAAGAAGCACATGGTGGTTGGGGGTGGAGGAAAAAGGCAGGAACAAAATCTTATTGGAGTAGCAAGAAGCCCTTTTGAGGGACTAAAATGCCAACAAGGGGATTATGATTTATAAATTACAATAATACTCATATTTAGCAACTCAACCATAGTATCAACATGAGACTGAATAAGTTTCATTTTTTTCCATAGAGGAAAGGCTAAGGGCAAAATAAACTTCACATGCATAATAAAATTTCAAAATGGCTTTTTAAAAATGTAAATTTTCCTTCTCTTGTCACTATGACAACCAATTCTGCTCATATTAGAGTGTTCACTGAAGTCTACCACGTAAATCCTTCTTTGGGAGTAAATTTGATAGTAAGCAAAGCAGTTTTCATACATACTCAATACATTCAGGTATTTGTACGGAATAATGTAAGGTCTAGTGTTGAAATATTCGTTAGCTAGAAACAAATCTTCCTCCATTTGAGAAATATGTTCTCCTTTGTCTTTTGCCAGTTGACCGGTATCAATTTTTTCCTTGGAAGAACACAGTATTGATATGATTGGCTAGAGTGTAAAAATAAAAAGGTGAACTGTCTCCCATGGGAATCACATCCATGCCCCAGGCTTTCCAAACAGGACAGCCAACCCTGCACAGGTCTCAGTTCTGGTTACTCTGTTGTGGACATGTAAAGTGACCCTCCCATATCTAGTGTAATGCATAGAAGTGAGGCTGCCACTCACCAAGAGAGAAAAATCGACTTCAGCAACCACTGAGTTTAAACAGCTGGGTTAAAAATTTATTTGCAAAAATGTCCAAAGGAGGGGGATTTTATAGGGAAAAAAAAAACCCTGTATCACAATATCCTCCAGAAAATCCCTCAAAGCCACAGAAAGAACATGTCAACTAACTGAGGGAGGGCTTCTCCCTAGGCCGGCCATAGCCACTTAATGTAAAGTGATTTTAGAACATGTTTTGCTTTCAGCAGATTTTTACCTTGTTTTTTATTCTTTGCCTTAGTTGTTTTGTGACAGGTTCTCAAGTAATGTTTGCAAGAAGGTTCATAGAGGGACACTGGAGTATAGTGACATGTTACAGAATGTCAGAAAGTGAGTGGTTTTTAATAATCTTTACTTATGTTACACATCGTCCAGCTTGCAAGTGGAAGAATTTGTATTAACCGTCTGGGCTGCCCAAAGGAAACATTTTGCCAGATGGGACTGTGACACTAAAGTATGAAGCAGACATATACTTTGGTCCACAGTCTCAAGGGTGCACAAACTATCATGTCTCTATTTATTTATTTATTTATTTATTTTGTACTTCAACTTAATTTCTGACTTCAAATTCCCATTCAAACAAGTTAATAGATTACTAAAGCCTCTGCACTTCCTGTAGTGCCCCATCTTCTTCTCAGTGTTGTACGAGGCTTCTTATGTCTTGGGACAAAATATTGACTGGTGGCAGGAGGTGAGGAGGTCTTATAATAACCACCTGATCTTGAGTCATGGTCTATGAAGGCTCTTGCTGAGTCATCCCCTATCTTCGACAACATCACTATTGGGACAGGGATAGTTTGCTACTTTTATCTGTAAGACGCACCATTGAGCCAATCAGCTTTGGGGTCTTTCCAACAGAACAGCCAGGAAACAGGTTGTGGGTCTTACCTATTCCAAGATCCTCAGGTTCTCTTTGTCATCCCATTTCCCAACTCCAGGGAAATTAATTTCTAGTCTGGGAGAGAAGAGAACCTCTCTTCCCTCTGCTTTTCCAAAACTCTGCATATAACTGAAAACCCACAGCAACTCCTCATTACCTTCTCTGATAACCACTAGGATATCCTCAGGATATCATGGACAACCTACAGAGTTAGGCTTTTGGAAGATTAAAGTCAGAAAAGTGTGTAGACTACTTCTGTTTTTCAACCCTTTTCATATACATCACCCAAAGAAATGAACACACAGCTGCCTGTCTGATTGAATGAGCAGGAAAAATGGGAATTAAAAATGAAAAATTTCATAAGTGAATATGTAGAAATATTATCCATCCAAAATTACATGGTGTAATTTTAAGCACTAAGAGGGTAGCAATCATGTTGTCAGGTCTTTGATACTCTTCATCCATGGAGTTAGATAAGTACCTTGAATATAATGGAAGGTCAATGAATAAGAGAAAAAAAGAATGAAAGAATCTTTAATAAACCCAATTTCTTAGATACCCTGTCTTGTCCCACAGGACAAATTTGCTCTGTCATCTCTGCTGTTCTATCACCTCAGTCTAAACCTTATAGGAATCTTCTAATTATTACCAAATTCAGATTTTTGTGCCAGAAGTTGTGAGGATTATAGCAGAAGGTAATACTGCCAGTCATTGTTGCCCTCAGGGAGCCTCTTGTCTAGTTAGAGACAAGGCTTATACCATACACCATTAGAGGCAGTACAAGGTAGGGGTGAAAGGAACATTCTACCTGTTATGGGAGCTTCAAGTAAAAGGAGATCACTGCAGGCTACAGTAGATGGAAGACACTGCAAGGAAACAAAGGATCTTGCTATTATGGACCACAAATGTCTTTGGCAGGTGTAAAGGAGAGGAGAGAAACAGCATGAGTAAAGGTGCAAAGGGGATGGGTCATGGTATATTTGGGAGGAAGGAGTCTGGGCTGTCTTGAGATGAAGATGGGCTGGAAGTAATAGGATATGGTGAACTATCTTAAGTAGCAAGTGGATATATTTAGATGTGGTTAAAGAACCATAATAGAACTTGGGACATTTGATCAATGGATACCCATGACCCAGTGGGAGATCTTGCTGTGAAATCTAAGCCCCATATATTTGAGGGCTAAAAGTAAAACTTTGGGTTTAAAATACTCACTTGTAATTTCCCTTGCCATATTTTAGCTCCATAACATGTCCTAGCCCAAAGGTGAAAAGAGAGGAGATACTCAATAATACCTTGTTTATTGGTTGATTAAGGTATAAAGATCTCTAAATCTGAATGAGGAAACATGAACTCCAGTTGCAGCTCTGCCACTGTTTTGGGGCAAGCCACTTAGTTTTTCTTGGCCTCAGTTATCCCAACTGTAAAATGAGAAGACTGAATTAAAAAATACTCGTTTCTCTTTGGGCTCCCAAAGCATAGAATCAATTATCAGTTCAACTAAGAAACCAAGTTGCTGATGATTTTCTGGAAGAAATGAAGTCTGAGGGGATTTTAAAAAGAAAATAAATATCAACAAGCAAGGATGAATAAAGGAAGGACCAATGAATTTTCAATTTAATTACAAGGGTAGCACATCAATGAAATTACATCATAGGCTAAAACTTCTATTTTCAACAAAAGTAGGGAAATACAAAAACAGATTGATTCCTAATTGGAACAGATACTTGTGTGTGTGTGTGTGGCTAGAGGCACTCTCCCGTCTTAGTCCAGAGTAAATATGTTCTCAGTGACCTGAATTTTCTGCTGTGATTTCCACTCTAAGCTAGAGAGTCAACAGGGACTTAGCAAAAGTTTTAATTTAGCTGAAATCAATCAGAACATTTGAAATCAATTGAAACCTTTTCCCTGAATGTAATTCAGATAATTTTCTGCCCACTATACTTTGGGGTAGGAAGCGGGGGGGGGGGGGTCAGAAAGTGATAGTTTCCAAAATTCATCAATAAAGCAAGTCACTCAAGGCATTTGAATTAATTTTTCTTATTGTTCAGGTTCCTGTCTTTATTATAGAGTCTAGGACACAGATCATGTATTTGTACCCAACCCTAGGTTTTCTTATCTCATTGTGCACAATTTTTTTTTTTTATCAGTAAGAAAGAAGAAAAAGGCTAAGATGGAAGTGGAAGCATTTTGGGGCCCACTAGAGGTAGTCCTTAGATTTGTTCCTCCATCTATAAGGTGTTCAAAACACCAGAGGATGGTGCACAATCACTCACAGTGAGCCTGCCTTGACCCTCCACACTTCTCAGAAAGCCTGGCATGAAAAGGTGACCTGGAATAATCAGATTGTCTTTCTCAGGAATTTACCCTAGGAGGTATGGAATGCAACAGTTGTTGAAAGGACGCATGTAGGAAATGTCAGAAGGTAAGATCTAGGTCATGAGGAACCACGGCAAATGAAAATGATGAAAAAGCAGAAACTGAGCACGTAAAAGATATGTGTCAAAGGAAAGCCAAACAGAAGGCAGCGAAGGATGGAGTTGACTCCCAGAGCAATGCAAAATGCCATGACAGACGCCCCTTGGAGAGAATGACAGGCATGAATTCCCAGAATCACCTTTCCCGCCTGTTTCAGTTCAGACCACCTGGGTCCTAACTATAGATGACCACTTTCCTTGTGGTAACTTGAGGAAGACCTACTCCTTGAAGCCAAAAGGCTTACCCATCATAATGAAGAATATTTAATGCTCTATACTTATGCCTAACAAATCCATCCCAGAAGTAGGAGGACACACATAGTTACATCTTGGGAACATCAATAGCAGTTCAGTCCAATCCCCTCATTTTGCAAATGAGGAAACTGAGGGATAAAGAGCAAAATAACGTAGCCGGTATTGCACTGCTAATTACTGTCATTTGACTGAAATGTAAGTCTCCTATGGTGGCAGCTTGTAAACTGGCTTCAAATAATTCCCACCTCCTGCTATTCATGCCTTTGCATAACTCCCTCTGTTTGAGTGTGGACTGAACCTAGTGAATTGCTCCTAATGAGTATAACACAGCAAAAGCGATGCGATATCACTTCTGTAATTAGGTTATGGAAGACTGTGACTTCCATCTTGCTTGCACACTCTCTCTGTCTCTTCTTGCTTGCTCACTTTGATGAAACCAGCTCCCATGTTGTGAGCTGCCCTATGGAGAGGCCCATGTGGCAAGAAACTGAGGGCTGTCTCTGATCAACAGCTGGGGAAAAACTGAGGTCCTCAATCCAGCAATCCATGAAGAACTGAATCCTACCAACAACCACGTGAGTGAGCTTAGAAGCCATCAAGTCTTGAGATGACTGTAGTCCCAGTCAGTACCTCATCTGTGACCCTGTGACAGACCCTGAGCCGAAAGACCCAGCTAAGCCTTGTCCATATTCCTGACTCTCAGAAATTATGAGATAATACGTATATGTTGTATTAGCTGCTAAGTTTGGGGGTAATTTGTTATGCAGCAACAGATAAATAACGCACTCCCAATACCTAAACCAGTGCTTTTTGCTCTATGGCAAATGCCTGCAGGGTCAATAGCAGCCATGCGCACCTCCACCCAAATGAAAGCTATGCCTGTGATTAATCTTTGATCCCAACACCAGGTGGTTTTCACTGCTGACCTTGGCAAGGAAACAATATTAACATGACATTGGAGCAAGTAAAGCTCAGGTGTGAGATTAGAACAAACAGAAACAAACAGAGTTGCTGTCTCTAAAGTGACTGCGGATTTCTGTGATCTGGAAGCACAGACTCAAATTATCTACAGCTGCCCCTTAAACATTTCATCAGTAAATGCACAGCAACAATCTTGTTCCTGGTGATGTTCACAGTGAAAACAAACACTCTTGATTGATTTTTCCCTCCAATAGAATGAGTTATCCATATTCTTATCACTGTGGGCAAACATACGTGCATGTATATGTGCATGTGTATGGGAAACGTGCACATCTTTCTCACTTGTGCAGTATAGTGAGTTATGAAAACCTAAGATTTACATTCAGTTTTCAAAGAATTTGATGGCTAGTCACACCATAGTATAAATTAAGGGAATGAAAAGTTCTCAGGGAGAATAAATGTATAATTGTTTATTCATCCAATTATTTTTTCATTTACTTGCTTATTTGACAAATACTTATTATGCATATACTATGTATCAGGCAATGTTCAAGATCCAGGAGACCAAACAAGGAAAAGATAAATTCCCTGATATCAAAGAGCTTGTGGTCTAGAAGCTAATGTAGACAAGTGTCAGGCCTTAAAAACTAATGCCACCTTAAGTGACATTACAAGCGGCGCCATTATAGGCACACAAGGGCGTATTAACGTGGCAGCCTAAGGCAGCGCCAGGAGGAAGTAGGGTGGGGGTGTCTGCAGGAACCTTGCCTTAGCCCTTATTGGCCAAATACCTGCTTCCACACTCGTGAACACTGCATGATTGCAATAGCTAGGCATTGAGACGGGACACATGCTCTTGTAACCTTTAAGCTGATTGGAGGATGTAAAAACCTCCCTTCCCCATTTGCCTTTAAAAGCAAGTGCTTGTGTGATAATAAATGGAACTGCTCGACAGAACCCCCGCCGCGTCTGAGTGTCCTTTAACTGGGCTGGTTGGGGCCAGCGGCTGTGCTCACCTCTCTTCACGGCTCTCTTCCCCCGTCTCCTTCCAAAGGGGGCAGGAGGGAAAGAGGAATCCGGGCCATTTGCTCGCCCACCGAAAGGAACGAAGCTAGGGCTGTTCGGGTCAGCCAGTGGCGAACCCAACAGACAAGAAATAGGCTTTTCTGGAAGAGGGTGTCTCTCTCCACAAGGCCCATTCCAGAGTGACAGAAGCATCTGCTCTGTGATAATACTGGGGGACCTGAACACACCTCTCAGCATTGGGCAGATCATCTAGGTAACAAATCAACAGAGTAACCATTACTCTTTCAGAAGGAGAGAAGAAATCTAGTGTTATCAGAGGTGGGAGGGGGGAGGGAGGGGGGATGGGGAGAGATTGGACAAGGGGCATAAAGAATAAGTACGATTTGTAACAATACATATGCTAGTAATACTGATTTGATCAACATATGTCAATGTTACCAAAAATAAGTATAAATCAATTATGATTCAACAAAAATTAAAAAACTAAAAATTAAAAAAAAGAAAAAGAAATAGGTTTTTCCTATTACAAACCTGTAAAACATGACCAAAATAACCATTGATTCTTTAGATTGCTGCAACTTTCCTGAAAGTTAAACCACCTCACTGAAATTTCACAGAACGTTAGTTCTTGTCTTTCTAGATGAAATTCTGGATCATGCCGTGTAAGATGAGACTAGCCATTCTATGAAAACCAGTCTGAAGGGCATGTGGTGCCACCCACTTGAATACTCACAGTCTTCTTGCTTGGTTTCCAGATATTCTCAAAGAGGGGCTGCTCTCTAGGCTTGCAACCTCAGACCCCTGATCAGAGAGGCTTTTCTTGGCCCCCAAGTGACTGTGCCATCTATTCACATGTTGGCTCTGCTTTGATCAAGAACAAATTAGTTTAACCTGACCCTATTTTTTCCAAAAGATCTTTTGAAGTCATGAGTCCTGGTAAAAATTCAACCAAGGCCTAATCAGATAAAGATCAGTATTTTGCTCTGCGTGCCATCCTCTCAGCATCTGCTCCAGTGAGAGGAAACAAGGAAGAAAAGCCTGTGTGAGATCAATCAGAAGGTGTAGGTTTCCAATCTTATACTGAAGTACTGGTCCATGCATAAGTAATTATGAAGTTCTTTTTAGTTCCAGAGAAATCCCACAAAGAACGGCATTTAATAAATGCAGTGAAAAACAAAAGTACTGTGAAGATATTGGTGAGCAAGGCTATTAGAGTCAGCTTTTTGGAATATTTAAACTCATCAGCAACAGAATCATATGTTTTCTTTATAGAGTTGCTACCTGTAGGACCCAGAACTCCTAGTTCCTTTGTAGTTTTTCCTTTTTCATAATCTGTTTCCACAACAGATAAACTTGCTACTGAATGCTAATATCCAACCCTGCAGAGTATTCTGTTATTTTATTGCGCGCCCTCAATTTCTCTGGGTGGACTAAGTCATGGTACCCTCTAGTCACTAGGGACATCTGGGATCTCATTGTTCTCAGCTTAGTAAGGGTCACTGATGACACTGTAGGGGCAGAAGGTGTGATCCCTTTCCTCACCCATAATAAGGGTCACACCAACACTGCTATACCAAAAGACAGGTTAACAAGAGAAAAGCATAACAAATTTACTTAATCAAAGTTTTATGTGACATAGGAGCCTTCAGAAATAAAAACCTAGGAAAAACTCTGTTTTTATGCTTAGATTTGATGAAGAATGGACAGCCATGTAGAAACGTGATCGGACAAACGGGTATAATCTAATGGTAATAGTCTGAGAGTGGGAACCCAGCAAGACCTGTCTGATCAGATTCTTCTTGGCCCCTCTATGCAGCATTCCTTCCTCCAGGGTATAGGACAAGACCCCTCTGGAATGAGGGTCTTATGACCTATTATCAGATAAGGTAGGTCAGAGAATTTCTTTATAGCAAGCTCCTACACAAAAAGGCAGAGGAACGTTAGGATAATATTTCTAGGTTTTACGGCCGTCTTAGGGTTCTAGTTTCTATGACTTACCTTGGGGAAGAGGAATTCTAGTTATAGAAACTTCCTTAGGGGAGAAGGAAAGGCAAGAGACAGGAGGGCAAGAGAAGGTAAGACAGGCTTTGCTTCTGAGGTCTTTCAATCTCCTTTAGTTCAAAGTACAAACTGGAAACACCCACGTGATCAGCTCCCAGGACATTACCTGCATGGCCAAAAGCCCCTTCGTGTCCTCTTCCAGTCACTGTCTACTCCCCCATCCCCACCCCCAGGGTAATCACCATCTTGACTTCTAAGACCGTAGATTTGTTTTGCCTATTTTTGAGCCAAATGGAATCATACTCAACAAACTCTTTTGTACCTGGCTTCTATCATTCTGCACTGTCTGTGAGATTCATCCACATTGTAGTATGTAGCAGTAATAATGGTATTCTGTGTGTGAACATGTGCCAACTTATTTATCCTTTCCCTGTTAATGAACATTTGAATTATATTCAGTTTCTGCCTGGTACTAATATTGCAGCTATGAACATTCTTTTGTATGTATTTTGGTGAGCATAGGTACGCATTTCTGTTGGAGATATAGCAAGGATTGAAATTTCATGTAGTAGCCAAATAATCAGCTTTTGTAACACTGCCAGTTTTCTAAAGTCGATTTGTCAATTTGCATTTCCACCAGCAGTATATGAAAGTTCCGGTTGCTCCTAATCCTTTTTTTTTTTTTAACTCCAAAATTACGTTTATTCAATTTCTGGAAAATTTTTTTTTCACATGGACACATATGTCCTTATTCATACCTTACTTCCTCTTTCTTCCCCAGATCTTGCATATTCACCTGAGAAAAATCCCTTTTTCTTTTCTCTTCAGCCTTTCCTCCTTGCTCCTAATCCTTGCCAACACTTTGTATTTTCTGTCCTTTTAAAATTTTTAGCCAATGTGATATATATATAGTAGTCTACAGTTATTTTAATATAAAAGTAATGACTTCCCTTCAAATTTCTGAGTGCAACTGAACCCTCCAGGAATGTATGTTTACACTCTTCATTTATGTATTTCCTGACATAATATCCCATATGTATCTTTCTCCGTGTTTAAGAAGAAAGCACTTTGAGTGACAAGCATAGTTTTTGAAGTCCAGCAGAGTTTTCAAGTACCATCTCAGCTCTGTCCTTCATACTGTGACACCAAGGACAACTTACTTCATCTATTTGAGCCTCAGCTTCTTTCATCTAAAAGTAGAATAAAAATACTTTGTTTACAAGATTGTTATAGGAGCTCAAGGG